>NC_068912.1:51263066-52723066 GCF_023091745.1 Budorcas taxicolor | reverse complement strand
TTTCACCCTGAACACGGTATGTTTGTTTTTAAATTTTAAAATCTTTGTTCAATAGCTGCCAAGACTTCCACCTCTGCTACAAATGTGCATGTGTACAAGGTCTGTGGCTTTGAAGCAACACAGGACTATATGCTGCAAATGGCTCTCCAGTCCGGGTTTAGGAAAACTCTAGACGCCTACAGTTCTGGGATTCAGAGCCTCAACCAACATGAGCCCCTGCAGATGTCTTCTGCTCTGGGGTGGATGGCAGTGTTCCTGGCAGAGTCTTATGGGTTAGAAAGGACTCCTGGGTACACAAGCATGGAGTGGGAAATAGCCCAACTGTAGTAGTGACAGCCCTGTCCTCCTGGACAAGAGAAGGAGCAAATATCACATTTATTTCTTCCACAGAAAATCAGTTGGTGAGGTTTATTACTTCATTTTATGAAAACCTAGAAATTCAATGCAAAATGAGTTTCAAACTCCCAGAAATCAGGAAGTACAATTTTCTAAATTGAGTATAAAATATGCCTCATATACTGCTTGTGCCAGGATTTCCTTGTGGCAAGCAAAAATTCACTGAGGATCTGCAAGTGTATCACATGCAATGCGGAAATCACGCATGTAACTTCCCTTTTAATCTTAATTGCAATACTATAGTAAATCTGATTTCAGAGCAGGCAAAGTATGATCAATTTATAGATCTTTTATATAGCCTGTGACTGTCTATATGCAACCCAACCTAAAAGAGTCTGTTTCTAAAATTAAGGAGAAATTTGAGAAGAAAACCTTTTGACAGTGGATTTTCCATTTTCCTTTGGCCATAAGTTTGGGGTAAGCTGTTTTTCTACTGTCCTGTCATTTGTTTCCAAACCTCACTAGGATGAGGAAATTAACACGAGTTGGATTTAAGATGCTAAGAGACTTTCTCCTTGGGATCAGCCTGAAAACAACATTTCCCACTTTGAAACTAATACCCACACACTACTGCTGCAGTGAGAGAAGTAGGCATTTCAGAGAGCAAAAATTTCTATGGAACATGAGATAAGGGGTAAGATATACAGAAAAGACAGAGCATTTCTCCCATTATCCCCAGGGGGAAAAGGTCAGTAACAATACATAGCTGTGAAGAGTAAACAACCAGTTTAAGATTAATGTGCTAACTGGTCCTGGTCTCAATGTATAGAGAGAACATCCCCTCCACATCAACTTCTCATTCTCAATACTGGACTTGTAGAAAACAGGTCTCAATAGCTCTACACCTATTTTCTAGAGAGCTCAAAGACTGAAGACATAGACATCGTTTAGATTCAGGTATCCTACAACTAACATCAGTCTTTCGTAAAATAGGAGGTTCTCTCTGAATTCTGGAAACAATAATTAGATTCCTGAGCAGGCAGTTGCAACTTCTGGACAGAGAGCTGGAGGAAATGCTTCCAAATTTTGCCAAAGACTAGGAGTATCTGCATCTGGAAAAAAAAGAAAAAATAAAGAAAAGTTGGGGGTGGGGCAGTACTCTTGGGCTCTGAGTGGAGAATACCTGTATGAATGTATGTATGTGAGTAGGCAAGATAGTGGTTAGGGCCTGACTGTACCTTCAGACTGTAACCTATACAGGTGGGATTGATTACTAAGAACACTTGGGTGGGCAGGGGGAGGCAGGGGAGGAAGGGGAGGAGCATTTCTGGTGGTTTTGGCAATTTTGCGGTGTCTTCTTCATGGCTTTGCAATTTCAAAGGCCAGCAATCTGCCCACCTTCCGAGGTCACCCTTTTCTATGGGAGAAGAGAATCTCCCAAGGAGGAAGTCAACTGTTCACGTACACGAACAATCCTCATCCCCTGTAGGCCTGAAGAGAAATTCAGCAGGGTGGCACTTTCCTGCTTTCTGAACACATCACCCACCAACTTACCCAGGGCGCTTGCTTCAGTGAGGGCAGGCAAATAGCAGGTAAGGGAAAGGAGATACAACCTTAAAACAGAAATAAACAAGTAAGTATTAGTCTAGCCTCTCTTCCTTACCCTGATCCTTCCCTCCCTGCCTCTGAGAATAAGCCACCAGAGTCCTCTAGAAGACTCTGAGTTTCTGCTCTTAAACGGCTCCTTTTCCAAGGAGGAACAAGGTCTGTTTTCTGATGTGGGGCCCCAGATGCTCTTTTATTGCAACTTAACTTTGTCATTGCTTCTTTTCAAAGATTATTTGGAATGAATTGTTTCTTTTGTTTACTATCCAACAAACGACCTCTGCTAATCTTATATTTTATCTCTCTAACATATGGAAAAGCTATTTATTCTAGCCAATCACAATAAAGTGAAGAAAACCCCATTTTATGGAAAAGTATATATCACTAGTCTGTTGATCATTAAAGATATGATTACCAGTGAAAACCCTCTGAAGGTGGCACATTTATGCTTCCAGGAACAGATGGGGACACGCATTTTCCTTGCAAATACTTTTGAAATTGCTCTACTGGTAGCAGTATAAAAATGATATACAGATGCCAGGGCCGGCATGGCCAGGATGAGTGCGCCAGATTTACACAGTAAAGCCTTCACACGCGGGCTGTCAGTTTTGATTGATCTCTACTATACCTCAGGAACTTGTTGACTAGGTAGGGAAACAGTGCAAATAATTCACTGCAGCAAGTCAGATAATTCACACAACCAATCGGTCTGCTTCACTTTCTGGCTGTGACATATGAGCCTTCTCTACGAAGATGCATCATTTTCCAGCTTGAGCAATATTCAATGTCAGGGAAGAAAAGGTATTAAAGCCACACAAAAGGTGGAAGACTATAGCAGGACCAGAAGTTGTTTTAGTAATGGAGGCCAGATCCTGGTCTACTCTAAGTCCTACCAGAGCATTCAGGCCCAATTGTCATTATCATATTGATTAAAAAAAAAAAAGTTCATCATAGTGCAATTTTAGGTTTAACGCCAACGGATCGGGAAAGAGCAAAGAATTATCCCACAAAAGCACAACATTCTTACCGCAGGGACGTTTCCCTGTTCCAGTTCATTGATGGAGTTGATTAAGTTTAAATGAAGCAGACACTGGATAAAAGTAAGGGTATTGACCACTGGGCACTGCGATCCCTGCTTGAAAGGACCTGATACATGCAGAAAAGCAAGATTTGCTAAATGCTCTAATCTTCAATCAAATCTTACATCAATACAGACAAAGTTTGGTAATGAGAGATTCAATGAAGCATGTGGGAGAAAGAATTAATCCTCTTGGTCTAAACTGGCTTCAACTTTGAAGCTTGCTCCGAAGGAAAGATAGTTATCTAAATGCTAAATAAGAAACTTATTGTACTTTTCATGGCATGCTAATCTTTTGTCTATTTCATCTCTATTATGTGTATGCTCCTAGATTGCAGTTGTCATGGTGATTATATCAAGCTACGCTCAGGGGATGGTGGTGAGAAGCCAAGCAGGGAAGTGGAGAAGACCCCCACAAAATTCACATTTTGGAAAAACAGAGCGGGAAGAAGTAGGCGGGCACCTAACACCTCCCCAGCTCCTTCCCCCTTCCTGTCAGGCCCCGGCCAATCCATCAAAGGGCAAGGGGCCTGGGGCCTTCCTGCACCACTTCAGGCAAGGTCCCCTCAGCCAGGCGAGCAGCATTTGGTGACAATGGTGGTGGGGAGGGGGTCAGGCATCCTTCCTACCCCAAACTCCTTTCTCCGTAGAGGTTCTCAGCTTTTCCTCCAGAGGCTCCTCCCCCTCCTCACCACCTCCCCTTTGTCCGGTCACGTGGAGAGGCTGACTGCAGAGGGAACCGAGAGTGGCAAGGGCTGGGGACACTCACTGGCCCTACCTGCAGGCTGTGCCTCGGGGCGAGAAGTTGAGTCAGACTCTAAGTGCAAGAGAGGAAAGAAAACCAGATCCAGAGAAGAGGCCCACGAAGCCCTGGCGGGGGTGAAAGCTAGAGGGTCACGCAGGGCTCTGGCAACCAAAGGTGACCCTGGGCCCTTTATGTGTTTTACAAAAGTTGCCAAATTAAGATGGGATTATAACTGCTCGAGTCCTTGTCAGGGCTGAAAGGTTGGGAGCCTCAAATATGCCCCAGCAGTGTTGATGAAAAGCTTAAAAAGTAATAAAAGGGAGAAAAGAGCGAGGAAAGTAACATGTATAACTCTTATTAAAGAGAAGAGCCACAGTGAGGTTGTGAACTTGAATCACTGTTTGAACTTTAATTTGTTCATTAACAGGATTTGCCCCTCACTGCGAATGTTATTACTTCCTTTGCCGCTCAGCAACAACTCCAGGCATAATGAAAGAGTCTGGCAAAAAGTTAAATGCCTGGTAATTAATTCATTTAATTGAAAAAAGAGGGAAGAGGGAGAAAGAGAGGTCCCACTGCAGGAGCAGAAGACAGAGGGGTTGGAGGAGGGGGCAAGACTGAAATTTGCATGGAGGCCCTCTCCAAGGCCCAATGCCTGCCACTCATGAAGGAGGGGAGACTGGGTCTCTTGTGAGGCTCTTTTCAGCAAAATTAATGCCAGGAGCACCCTGAAGACCCCCTGCCAAAGGCCACCTGCCCCTGATCTGAAGCCCCTAGCCAGGGTTTCAGCCAGGAGCTTCTTTGGATGGTCTATTTAGGGTAAAACGGACACCAGAAATCCCAAATTAATATATACTCAAAAACTCTTTCATTAAAAAGTAGGAAGATGTCTTTTGCTTTCTCTCCTTTCTTCTCTTGGAACAGGTTTCTTATATAGCCTTCTGTTTCCAGGATAGAGTGAAAAGGAGTGTCAAGAGCCGGATATAATCTGCATGTTGGCATCTTAATAACCTTATAGCATCATGCTTTCTTTCTACCCCCTGCTATCACAGCAGATTTCAGTAAACTCAGGAGATGAGAAATGAAATACACTCCATGCCTCTGCTCAGAACATCAGGACAGCTTGCTCTGCATCTAACCTCACAAGGCCTGCCTTTCCCTACCAACCACTGCACTCAGTCCCCTTACATGTGCACCTTCCTTCCGGTGGAAGCAGTGCATAGTCACAGTTAACTGTTGTGACACCCCAGATGCCCCAGAGTTATAAGCAGCAGGTTGCCCTTACAGCCAAATGAGAGAACAGCAAAATTCCGGAAACCAGCAGAGGCCAGTCAGCCTTTCCTACATAAAATGTTTAAGGTCTACCACTGAACAGTTTCAATTTCCTTACATTTTAAAAAAGGGCTCCATATAATCAGTGTGACTTCCTTTAGAAATACAAATATCCACCATATATTCTCCCATTACAAAACTACTAGGGACAGAAAAGAGTGGTGAGAGAGACAACATAAATGGATTCCCTAGTATCCAAAACCATTTCCTAGGTTTTTAATTACATCACTTCTAAACCCCAGGGAGAAGACAGTATTTTCTCATCCAAGTCACACTGTCACCAAATAAATAAAGTCATCAAATTACCACTTTGCTGCAGCCTCCTCCCCATTTAACCCAATGCTACTTGGTACTCAACCCTAACCTCAGACTCTAGGCAATTACAAATGATCTACACCATGTTTTCCTGAAAACCAATGATAGGCACACACTTACATGCATTAACAGGAAAAGGAAAGTTTCTTTAAAAACAACTATTTCATAAGTTGAAGCAAGTTCTAGCATTTATTTAGCACGAAAGTTACTTCCCACCTTCTACAGTCTCTGGATATTGATTGAGTTGTTTTTCCAAAGCTGTGGACCTATACTGATTTTATTCGGGAAAACTGCTGAACTCTAATCTCCTTTTACAAAAGAAACTTTAGAGAGATCACATCAACCTAGTCTAATAACTTTTGTTATTGTTAAGTCATGTCCGACTCTTTTGTGACCCTGTGGACTGTAGCCTGTCAGGCTCCTCTGTCCATGGGATTTCCCAGGCAGGAATACTGGAGTGGGAAGCCATTCCTTCTCCAGGGGATCTTTCCCACCCAGAGACTGAACCTGAGTCTTCTACACTGGTAGGCGAATTCTTTACCATTGAGCCTTCAGGGAAGCCACTAATAACCTTACCACTATCCTAATCTAGACCCTTACTACTTTACATACGTGTGAGTTTCTTCCTTCATCCAAAACAGCCTTCAGAGTGCCTTGAGATTAATTTCTCCTAAACCCCCACTGCACTCAAAAGCCTCAAGAGCACTGGCAGTATATAACAACCCCACCCAGCTCCTTAAATCGGCCTTTAAGCCTCCTCTCCACTCTGCCCATAGGCACTAACTGGCCTTTTCTGACTTGTTTTCCACTACTAGCCTACACCAGCAAGACAGCTCTTCAGGAAGACAGATCCTCTGTTGTCCCCTGAAAACACCACATGAATTATCTTCATTTTACTGAATACTTCAGAGGTGGCAAGCACATGTTAGGCCTTACAAACATTATCTCATTTCCCTTCAATTTAATGAAGTATGATTATACCCGTTCTAGGACTGGAGAAACTGAGACTAAAGAAATTAAGGTACTTGTCCAACGAAGATCTCATCAGAGACAGGATTCTTACGCTTCTCTGTCTGGCTTAAAAACTGGTTTACTTTCCATTTGACATACTCTCACTCCTGTGTGTTCTCCTTGCCATCTGGGACGCCTTCTCAACTCCAGTATACATATCTGAATCCCACCCCGCCTACAAATCCCAGAGAGAAATTTCCACCTCTATCTTGAAATCTTTCACTATCATCCTAGTCCTTGGCAGCCTGCTGAACCCTTCATTATCTGCAGCTTTTACTTGGCACTCCTATTCTCTGCCCTGTTCTGTCAGTTTCCATTTACGCAGTCCCTTCCAACCATACTGTAAGCTCCCTGAAGAGGGGAATTTGCCTTATATCTCTTTATCTTCCTCACTCTCCAGAGCCTAATGATACAGCTTCCATTTGTTGAGCACCTTCATGGACAATAATCCTAAAAAGTAGACACTGTTATTATTATCCTTTTGCACATAAACTGGTGCTCAGGGCTCAGAGAGATTAAGAATCTTGCCCAAGCCACTCAGCAAGAAGTAGCAGATCTGATATTCAAACACAGCCATCTGAATCAAATGTTCCTTTTCCTTAACATTAACAATGAACATTGCAGTGGCTCAAACACATTTTGTTTCACATGACGTGTATTAATGAAGTGTCGACGTGTGGAGGATACTCAATTAACCTCTAGAAAATACCCTCTAACTATGTCTTAAGGTAAGGGCACTGTTTTCCTCTCTAGTAGGGTAGACTCTGAAACTCAGCAGAAGAATGACTGTATCCACCCCTTCTATTCTCCCCTTCTCTCTAGGAACCATCGCCCCCAACTCCCTGCTGCCAGTTGGTGGGAGCCAGGGACACCACTGTCTGTATCTGTATTGGTGTTTCGCTGAGATGTGTGTGTGTGCGCTCAGTCAAGTCCGACTCTTTGCGATCCCATGAGGCAGACTACCCTGTCCCAAGCAAGCTTTCTACCTTTGAAAGACACAGGAGAAAATCAGAGAGAACTTTTCTAATGGCCTGCTGCTGTGGGAAGAGTAACAATTGCAAAAAATATTCAGAGCTGACCAATACGTGGCATTCCATCTAGTTTCTTGCATGCTTTCTTCTGAGACATGTAGGTGGCAACAGGGATTCATAAACTCTCTAAGAAAAGAACTTCTGAGAGTACAAGAATCAAGGCCTGGACGCTTGGCTACTTCTCCCCACATGGAGACTGCAGCTTCACTGCCAGTGCTGAAGATGTGGACTTGATAGCATCAGGCAAGCTAACAGGTTTCTTTATTTCCAACAGGTCCAACAAATCAAACAAAAACCTCTTACAAAGGCAACAGGGTACTTCCTATAAATTTGAGAAAAGGGGGAATAATGACTATGATTTACAGGACGACAGAGGATAAGACGGCTGGATGGCATCACTGACTCGATGGACGTGAGTCTGAGTGAACTCTGGGAGCTGGTGATGGACAGGGAAGCCTGGCGTGCTGCAATTCATGGGGTCGCAAAGAGTCGGACACGACTGAGTGACTGAACTGAACTGAACTGAGTATTCATGTGAAAACTAGTCTGTTCTCCTAAATTCCCAAAGACAGGTTTTAAGTATCTGGACAGCTCAACAGCTACAACCCTTACCTTGACCTACAAAACCCATGTTGTGGCACACAAAAGCTTGCACACACACAGCATTTAATAACCCCAGACCTTCCATTTATTTCATCTCAGATAAGGCTCAAAACCACCCTTGAAATAAATGTACTATATACATTTTGCCTATGAGAAAACGAAAATTTGCCTCAAGTAACACAACTGGTATATGATAAACCTAGTCCATATTCCTAGTCCAGGATACTTTTTACAATATGGTATTTCCCAATTCTCAGGGCGATTTCCTGTTGTTTCTATATTCTTGATCCACGTGAATTCTACAACTCTAAAACCAGTAACCTCTGTAGTTGAAAGAGATGGGCCTCAAGCTATACTAACCAGACTTTAAAAAAAATAACTACCTGGCCATACAAAGAGTTCTCCACCCCAATCCTGAAACTATAAACACTATATACAAAATTTAACATTTAGAGTCAAATTAAGAAATATCTGGATGGTTCTTTAAATCTATAGAATATTCTGAGGATTTGCTGGGTACCTGACACTTCTTGGTACTTGTAACATAAAACTTAGGAAGCTGTTCTGTCTACCAGTAGACAGTCTTTTCCCCAGAAAAAAATCCAGAACTGGATCTCTCCACCTTGTTTACTGACCTTTTAGTTGGGTATATCTCTGATATCCAGAGCCCAGCAGGTCCCCTTCCCTAATTTCTAAGCAATAACCAAACTCATCAAAGCAGACAAAACTCAAAGTTCCAGATCTTATAAATGGCTGAAATAAGGATATTCTTTTTGTCTCAGCTCAAGCTTGGTTAATCCCCATATCCAATCAACTCTGGGGTGAAAGAGAGGAACATATTTGACGATTTGGCACTGTTGCCCTATTTCTTTGTCTGCTGGTTGACCTTCTCTCTGTAAGTTGCATCAGCATTTGCAACATTCAGTTTAAGCAGGACTCTTTCATCTTTGTCCTCTGGTCTTGATCTCTCCTGATCATTACAGTCTGGATCCCTGCTAATCACTAATGATCCTGTGGCCCTCTATATAATACTAAAGATATTAGATCTGAATTCTTAGAAAAATTCCTACTCACCTAATTACATTCTTTCTGCTTTTCTTGGTTCTCCATACAGTCTCAGCTGGTGTTGAATTTGAATTATTTCCTCAGATTTTAAATTATTTGCCAGTGGTTTTTGGAAAGCACATCTCTTAAGTGAATTCAACTGATTATGATTCAAAAGTCCCATGACCCACTTCTTCCCATCTCCCCCTCTCTTTTCCTTGAGTGTCTTTCTACCCCATCTCCCATATTCTGGTCTTGACTATCATAAGAATTTAAATTCAGAGTAAGGAGTTTCATGATTCTGTATTTTGCACAGCACATAGCGTATTGTTAGCTTACAGCAGCACACAGTGGTTCCACTACATATGTGTGTGTGTGTGTGTGTGTGTGTGTGTGTGTACATACTTTGGGTCTCTATTCACAACCATCCACTTAAAAATGACAAATGTTTCAACCTACAATTTAGACTTCATCTACAGCTGAAGGGTCACTGAGGTTTTGTTTTGTTTTGGATTGTGGTAAATGCCTTGCTCACTAAATAGAATACAGGTTAAGTTTGATTTCTTAACTGGGTGTGATTCCTATATTTCAAGGAATGTGGGGCACCTAATCTAGAGAAGTATATGCATGTGTGTAATGCTAAGTTGCTTCAGTCGTGTCTGACTTTGTGCAACTCTATGGACTGTAGCCTGCCAGGTTCCTCTATCCATGGGATCCTCCAGGCAAGAATACTGGAGTGGGTTGCCATTTCCTACTCCAGGGGATTTTCCCAACCCAGGGATCAAACCCATGTCTCTTATATCTGCACTGGCAGGCAGGTTCTTTACCACTAGCATCACCTGAGAAGCCCAGAGAAGTATATAGGGTAATTCTGATTTTAGCCCATCTTGGATTTTTCCTACCGAATCCCATATTCCAGAATTTAACAGCTTCTATAATCATAGCAGCAAAACTGAACTCTTATAAAATCTAGATCAAATTCTTAACAAAAAAGCTTTCTGAAATAAGGTGTCTCTATACTGCATTCCAATGGATTTCCCTGTAGTTCAGATAGTTAAGAATCTGCCTGCAATGCAGGAGAGCTGGGTTCGCTTCCTGGGTTGGGAAGATCCTCCGGAGAAGGGAATGGCAAACTACTCCAGTATTCTTGTCTGGAGGATCCCATGGACAGAGAAACCTGGTAGGCTACAGTCTGTGGGATCGCAAAGTAAGACACGACTGAGTGCCTAACGTTACTACCACTCATACTACATTCCACTGTACTAGAGATGTATATGATTGTTAGATTAATAAGTCACTGATAATCAAAGAGATGCTGTAGGCTCCAAATGGACAGTTTTCTCAGAGCTTTCCCGTGGCAGCTACTTTTATTCCAGTGGTGCTACCAATGTTCAAACTACGTTTATATTATGACTTTAGAACTAGTTAAAAAACTACTCAAGAAAGACATCTAACAGTCTTTCCAATTGTTTTGACCTCCAATTATATTCACTGACTTGATCACCCAACTCTTCAGGGCACAGAAAGGCTTTAAAGGACGATGACTTCCCACTTCCAAAACTTTTAACAAGATGTGCTGTGGGTTCTGAAGAGTGCCCAAATGAAGAGCTTCAGAATGAAGTGTCAACAGTGGCAACAATGGAAGCATCATTTCAGTAAGTGACAGACTTCCAAGATGGCTAGTTGGATAAGGACACTAAAATGTATGTGCAAGTTCTGAAACAGTGGACTGAACTAGTTTACAGTCGTATCTTTTACTCAGTTTCATCCCTACAGCACAATATTAGCGTTAAGGATAAAATTATCCTTAACATTTTTCATTATTGCATTTAATAAAATTTTACAGTCTTTAGGTGCATCTTACAAATGTCACACAAAAATATCTTCGATATTCAAGGATCTCGTATCGTTTGGGATGAAACTACAAATAATTGAGATAAACATATTGGATGTTTTTCCATTTTTATCAAGCCAATGAAAATGAACTTTAAACAGGTGTAAACACTTGGCCTGTGTTTCTTTGCTTGAAGTGAAGTGAAGAAGTGAAGTTGCTCAGCCGTGTCTGACTCTTTGCAACCCCATGGACTGTAGCCCACCAGGCTCCTCCATCCATGGGATTCTCCAGGCAAGAATACTGGAGTGGGTTGCCATTTCCTTCTCCAGGGGATCTTCCCGACCCAGGGATCGAACCCAGGTCTCCCACATTGCAGGCGGATGCTTTAACCTCTGTGCAGGTAATTCTTACTTCAGGTTATGCAGGGCAACAGGATATGCAGTTTTGATTTTAACTAAAAAGAGTGCTTCACTCACACAGCATGAGCCAGTTCAGCATATCATCACAAAAATTAAGCCTTTTTAAGGAAAGTTACATATTCTAAAATTATTAAAAGAACATCATAAACCCACTCAATCATGCAGGTCCTTTAAACTTTGTTTTGAAAATCAAAGGAGAAAAAAAATACAGCATTGTGATTAGGGCACAGACTGGAGAAAACTTTCTGATTTCTAATTTTTCTTCTTTTAATTTACTACTTGAGAGTAGTCAATGCAATTTTTCATATGAATGAAAGGCCACAGGTTTTTAACTCTTTTATAGTAATATTCCTTGAGTCTGAAGAAGATATACATACTTTCCACATTTCAGTTACATTTCAACAATTATGCATTAAATGCCTATAGGGATCATGTTCAATGGCAAAGTGAAGCTGACAGGTTATAGGTATAATGAATAGTTACTGAATTAATGAATTGAAAAGAAAACTGTATCTTGGGTGAACACAGGCAGAGTTCATTATAAAACTAACTCCCATTGGATTTGGTCCATGTAAATAAAGTTGCTATTACATAATATCAAACCTAAAGCATCTGCTTAGATTTGGATCACTTTAGATTTCAGAATTCATTCATTAGGACCCAGTCACACTTTTGAAGTAATAATTAAGACTGGGTTTTACAGAAAATTTACCTGATTTCCATACCTGAGATAAATGGATCATTTCACACAGCACTTGTGCTAAAAGCCTAAGGTTTCTCATTTAAGCTAGCAGACAATTATCTTTCACAACAGAGATATAAACATAACCAGTTTCTTCCCTTTTCCATTATTCTAGTTTTAGAAGATGCTTGGTCTCATAAATACAGCTCTATCACTGGCTTATAAGGACTATTTATTGGGTAGGACACATAACATCTCTGTTCCTTGGTTTATGTGATAGAACAGGACCAAGACAAAACCCTCCTCCTTCCTATGGGGGCTTTGTGAGTACATTGATAAATACCTACAAAATGATAAATGCTACTTTCAGCATTTTGAAAGATGTCAACCAAACACAAAATATTTTTGGTGTGTGAATTAAAATGCCTCTTACTGATGGTCTCAGATGTTTCCTTGTAAGATAAGCGTGTCAAGAACTGACATATATTATCCGTCCTCCAAACTGACATCACACTTCATAATAGCTTGGTATGATGACTGCTGTCAAAATCGCCTGTATGGAACCATCCGTGCCCTAGATTGACAAAATTTATTAGCGTGACAGAAGACTAAGCAACGAAGAGACTTTGAGCGCAGGAATTCGGGGGTAGGGGGTAGTGGGTGGAGTCTGCTACATGTGAGCAAAGGGCCACAATCTTTCTTACGGACTAACTTAACTTAGGAAGAAAATGAAAGTTGCCCGGAGATCTCGTGGGCGGGGGAGGGGAAGGCCAGACTGGCAAGTGCCTGCGACAGAAATAGGAAAATACTCTTTTTTCAAAGCCGAATCCTATGTAGGAATAGGAGTTCCCTTCTCCATGACCACCACGCGACGGCACACACTTTGCGGGAAACGAAATGGAAACGAGGGCGCGGCGGCCTGCAGGGCGGGCTGGAGAAGCTGATCCGACGGAGTGGGGTCCAGGGCCGGTCGGCTAGGAGTGGCCTCCGCGTCCGGGGCAGAGTTTTCAAGCCGCGCTCTGGCCGCCTTCCACGGCGAGTGACCCGCCGCTCTCGCGACCTCGGCAGCACCTCCCGGCGCAGACCCGCCAGTCCCCTCCTCGCCCTCTTCTGCGGGTGCCGGTGGGCGAAGCTCCCTCCGCGGCCGAGACGCTCCGCACGCGCCCCTCCCCAACTGCGGCGTGAGAACCAGAGCTACAGAAGCCGTGGGTCCCGACTACACACAAAGCCCCCGACGGCGCCGCGGCGCCTCTCCGCCTCGCTACTCCCGTTCCGTGAGCCCAGAGAGCGGCGGTCCACGTTACCGCGTCCGCTCCCGCGGGCAACCCCGCCGATAAGAAGCCTCCAGCGGGAGGTGAGATGCCGCTCACGCGAGCACCCCGGCCCCTCTGCCCGACGGAGACTCTCACTTCAGAAGAACGGGCGCTGCCGCCTGCGGGAGGGGAGCGCGTGGGGAATACTCACACTGGGCCTGGCCGGGCCGCCGTGTAGGGACCTCACCGGTAAAGACGCGCGGGCTCGCGCCGGGGTGCCGAGCGCCAGCAGGTAGCATCCCCGCCGCCGCCTCAGAAGGGAGGCCTCTACCGTCCGGCCGCGGACCTGCAGCCTCCGCGTGCGCGCCGCCGTCGGCCCCACCCCCCCTCCCCGCCCCGTCCCGCCGGGCCCGCCCATCGGGCCCTTAGGCCCCGCCCCATCCCGCTCGCCCCACCCCACCCCGCCACTCCTTTCCCGGGCCGGTTCCCTCCCCTCCTCTCTAGCAATCGGCTCTCTGACTAACGCGAGGCGACGTGGAAATCCTTCCACCAAAATGAGCTGTGATATCCTTTTGAAGGCTATAATTTATTCCAAATCGTCCCTGGACTGAAACGATCAATTAGCAGCCCGAAACGTACTGTGAAGTAAATTGTCACACTCTCTATTACAGGATGGTTATCGTATATTTATAAGGTGTGTTTTCTGCGATCAGAACCAACAAGGTGTTGAGCGATCAGTCATAAACGCGCTTCTTCAAAAAGAGCGGGAAAGAAGCCCCAACATTGAGGGATGGAGGGGGCCGTCCTTTTGACAATTACCTCTCCCACCATCCTACAAGGGTGATGTTTCCTCCTGGCATCTGGAAAGTGCAGTGAGGGCGAGAGCTCAGCGCCAGTTCTGGCTGCTTCTGTGACCGGGGAGGAGCGTCCCTGTGAGCAACAGGGAGACTCGAAGCCCCAGGAGGGAATGGTTTCTTATTGTGAGATGCAGTTCAAGCATGAGGATCGCACACTCCGTTTTCCCCGTTTTCAGTACCATCCTGGAAAATAATGTCTTACTCTTTCCTTCTAAATTTCTAGCAAAATGTCCTCATTCTATACTTGTCTCTTTTTCCCCTCAAATCTCAGGGTGTTGCCCTCCTCTCTCTGTTATTTGGGTGTTATATACTGTAGAGATTATGCCAGGGTGATACAAACATTACCCACGGAGAGAACTCTGCATTCTGAATCGGAATCTCGGCCAGAACGCTTCCATCATTCGTAAAATGAGATGGCACTAAGTTCTGAGAAAGTCTTAAGAAATTCTCACTCGGTCTGGTAGGCTGTCTTGACTGGATCAAGCCACGGAGACATTGATGTTTTCCTCCTGGTCATCCTCAGTGATGTATATGAATATATGAATACATTCAGAACTTCCGAGTTTCCCCTAACTTTCATCACAGTGTCATCCACCAACCACCTATCAATCATTTTTAAGAAGGATTCTGGTTTGTATCCAGTTAATTGTTCTCTTGCCTGAAAAACAGCTCTAGAGCCCAGCCTACTGATGGTTGTGAGCAACATTTAGACGCTAGAAGAGCTAGAAGTGTTTCTAGTATGTCTCTGTGGGCAATAAGGTGACATGGAGAGTGAGTCACAGGCAGGGTAGGATGCAGAGTTTACTCTGCACTTTTTTTTTTTTAAGTTAACTGCCACCATGATTTCTGCATGGAGGTACTTGTCTGCAATTCCAACCTCTGAAGAATGGAGAGAAAAGAAGTCTGGTTAGGTATTTGAGTTGTAGGTGCAACTGTTACCATTGGGTCTCCCAGAGCATATACATGGGGCACTGCATCCTTCTCTCAGAAAGCAAGGGGGCTGGGGACCTTTGCCTCATTTGAGTACCAGCACAGCAAAGAGCCAGACCCAGAACTTTCTTCTACAAACCACCTTATACCTTCCAAAGTCATTAATTTAAGAGCTAATATTTATTGAACACTTATTTCATGTTAGGCACTGTGCTTTAATATAATACCTCAAACATTTAAGATTTTTATTTAAGATTTCCCACCAAAAAGGTTGTGGTGGAGCTGATGATTAAATGAGAGTGGTGAATTCTGGGAGAAGAATGAAGTGACAGCTCTGTGCAAAGGAAGGACACTATAGATACACTAGACCCAGGTAGGTACCCTTTCTCTGTTCTACACTCACTGCATTGCACGATTTTTCAGACTTACCACCTGCCATCTGGTGTCTAGCCAAAGAGACCTTACCCAAGGTCAGTGATGACTGCCAAGTTTGGGTGGAGGTGGGGGGGCAGGGTAGATGCAACAGACCCCAGGGAAAACAGAGCTCCCTGGAGAGAAGCCTTAAGTAGGAGCCATAGCTGGCCAGGGGCCCTTGTCCCAGACCTCAGGCTCTGAGACTGAAATGTTGCTTCCTAATAGACTTTAAATTACCAACATCGCTAAACTCTCCCTTAATAGACTTGTAAAGATCTGCTTGCTACCTTTTCCCCCTTCATGTAGAATTTGTAATCAAGAGCCCAATTTTGTCATTTGGAAATACTAATTATCTAATCACGCCATGCTGCATAACGTACTTGTCTGCCCAATTAGCTAGGACAATTATTAAAATTCAGAGGCCTAATTATGTCTCAATTTAATGCTGGCAAACTTGCATACAGAGCAGTAATTAAAATCCTCTCTTTCCCTCTGCCTTTAGGGCAGGGGATGATTAGGCCTTGTCAGGGGGTGTAGTGAACTAAACCAGTGAAGCGTATTGTGCAACCTGACCCTGCATTGTTAAGTGTGTCAACATATTAACCTGAATTCCCTTCAGCCCCCACATAATCACATTTTGTGGAGGAATAAAGGAGCTAAAACATGAAGCATTTTATTAAAAAAACATAAATTCTTTTTAATTAATGCTATGAGAGTTCTGATGAATTTCATGCTTCCAAGTGCTGGAAGACATAAGACTGGTTCATCTAATTATGAGCAAATTTGCTCTTGTTAAAACTATTTTTTTTATTCATTTAAAGAAAATGATTTTTTTTTGGTGGTGTAATAAAAAAAAAGGAAAGGAAAAAACCCTAGCTGGTTGGCTCCCAGTAACACAGCTGATTATCAGTTTTGTTTGATGATGGAACACAAGTGAATGTTGATTTCCAAAAGAATCAAACCCAAGACCGGAGGCATTTTTTTTAAAAGGCTAGAATTGAATACTTGAAAGATATTAATAAAAGTGAAACATTAAAAATCATAATATTGAAACAAATTAAAAATATTTATCATTTGAGCTCATAAGTTTGATGTCTGAAACAAAACTAGGGTGAGATCCACAGCTTCATGTTGCTTTGGAAGCCTCTCGGCCTGCAGGAACCCAGACAGTGTGTGTCTATTCTGCTAACATCTCAAACCTCTTCTCCACCAACTAGAGAGCCACAAAATCCATTAAGATCTTCAGAGCTGTCCTCTGACTTTTGACTTTTTCTCATGATGGGTTAGTCATGGGCTCTTCTAAAGAACCTAGGCTTCCCTGGTGGCTCGGACAGTAAAAAATCCACCTTCAATGCGGGAGACCCGGGTTTGCTTCCTAGGTTGGGAAGATCCCCTGGAGAAGGGAATGGCTACCCACTCCTTTGTCTCCCTTGTCTGGAGAATTCCATGGACAGAGGAACCTGGCAGGCTGCAGTCCATAGGATCGGGACAGTCCATGCAGTCACAAAGAGTCGGACACGACTGAGAGACTTTAATTTCTAAAGAAGGAAAGCATTCAATCTAGTCCAAAAATGAATTATTCTGGAAAAAGAAGGACTTCTTTCCGTTGCTATGTGTGTGGATAGCTTACACACACACACACACACACACACACACACACACACACACACACCCAGAGTCACTTACTTGGGCAGAGCTTACTCTCAACTTATCTTGTTTTGGATTCTCCTGACAACCTTGGGACATAGTAGGTAAGGCAAGCATGTCTCCATTTCATTAATGTGGGGCAGTTCATATACTTATCAGAGCTGACCATTTTGTCCCAATACTTCCTATTATGGGCAGGGCGACACTAGAACTCGGCTCCCCTTGCTGCCTACTGCATCAGAGTGGCTGTAGATGAGACACCAGTGACACAGACGCTTGGTTTAGTAAAATATCTCAAGATGAGATCAAAGTATAGATGATGTTACAAATAATGAGGCAACAGGGGAATAGCCTATATACCAACACCAGGGCATCTTCCATCCTTCAGTCAATATTCATTTGCAATACATTTAGTCATTAGTCATATTTGTTCATATTTGGTGCCTTTGGCCATTTACTTCCTCTTTAGGTTTTTATATTCCCCAGTATATATATACACACACACAGAGTTACATCTGAGTCAGTGGTAGTGAAAGTAGAGTTCCTTCCTTCCACTCTTGCTCTGGGTACAATATGGGGTAAAAGATGGTGTTTAGGGACAATCCTGGCTGGTCCGTGCCCTCTGACTAACAAAGGCAGTGACTAGATAGTCTCTACAGGAGATATTGACTGGAGCAAGGACTGGCCCTTAGGCACTTGTACTATAAAACCAAGGCAGGGGGCCCCTCCCCAGGCCTCCCCTGGAGCGTGCCCTGCGTCTTGAAAATGGCCTTGCTCTGAGTCTCTTTGGATGGCAAACTGAAGTGCAAATCTGTGTTCTGACTTGTTCCCGTGGCTGTCAGCATGTTTTCCTCTTGTCAGCAGCAATTGACTGGTCAGACTCACCCCTGTACAGCAATTGTAACAGCTCATTGACAGACTAGTGACCCAGCTGGACCTGATAATGGAAAACTATTGATTTTTGTGGGCTCCACGAATCTAAAATGAACGACTGATGTAATGTCATCAATTGTCTCGGACTCTGATAACCCAGGGGAAAAAAGTTTCAGGGATTGGTTGTATTTCCTGACAATGGTGTTTCAAAATCACACTGAGTATATGTAAGAAGCAGCCCATTTCTAGGCTGTTTTCTTTAAATAACCCCAAATAGGCGATCAGTGCTTCAATAATATCTAGCCTTGCATGTTAAATAAACTGGGAGTTAGCACTGCCGATTAACCAATTGGGACCTGATATACCATTTAGGAAAGATACTTGAGGAGGACCACTTTGGAAAGAAAGTGTTTTAAATGTTGATGTATTATTACAAAACAAGTTCACAGAAAAGAAGAAAAAAACTTGGGATTAAATCAAAATAGGCTGGCTTTCAAAAAGTCCTGTCAAATTTTGACAGAACAAGTAATATTCTATTGCTTCTGTTTACCTGGGTTGATCTGTTTTGTGAAAGTGTTAGTCGCTCAGTCGTGTCTGACTCTTTGTGACCCCATGGTCTATAGCCCACCAGACTCCCTGTCTTTGTCCATGGAATTCTCTAGGCAAGAATACTGGAGTGGGTAACCATTTCCTTCTCCAGGGGGTCTTCCCAACCCAGTAGTCGAACCTGGGGCTACTGCATTATAGGCAGATTCTTTATCATCTGAGCCACCAGGGAAGCCCTGTTTTGTAGTAGAATGAAAAGCTTGAACATAATGTAGAGGTGCCTTTGGGTGTGTGTTAGAGGAAATCACTATTTAGTTTTGTTTAAGCGCTCGTCCCCTTAGCCGATCCTTTCAAAACTCTCAAACATGGCTCAGCATTTGCTTTAGAAACAAGAGCGGTTTCTTCTGGAGCCAAATTAGCAAGGGGTTGAAGCTAATTTTGCCCACTAGACAAGTTCAGCAAATGCTGGATGAGGACTCTGTGTGGAGTTATGGATAAAATGTCTGCTAATGGCCTCTGCTAAAGGAAACTTGGCTTAAAAAAGAAAAAGAAAAAAAGAGGGAAGGCTATTGATCTCTGCAGCCAACTTGATACATTTAGTTCACAGTCCACTTGTAGTGAGAACATAATCATGTTATGGTCCTGATCAAATTCAGACGTCCTTAGAAGAGAGTTCTGAGGGTTAGATGAATCATAAAGCACGGAAATAACAGGGGTACTTCCCCGGCCATTTAGCTCAAAGAGCGCTAAAGAGAGGTCTCTGTGAGGAGCTGGAAGAATGGACAGAAGATGAGAGTCCGTGAGTGGCTGGGCTCCCATTCATAGGATGGTGCGGTCTTCACACTCTCCTGTAATGGTCCCTTTATGGCCTTTGATTAGCTTCACTGCTTACGACACTACATTTCTGGCTTCCTAGAGCTATCAAAACCCACACTGCTAACTGTTCGACTGCCTAGTAAAGACATACAAGTTGGAGACTTAAAAGAAATTAAGCTAGAACTAAAAAGAAAAGAAAGTCTACTGGCATTTAGACTTTAATAAATATAAAACAGTTGGTGCAGAGAACACACGGTTCACCTGGTTCTGTGACACATCTTGCGGCCAAGGCATCAGCAGCTAAAGGTCAGGGGCTAGGTCTTACACATTTTGAGGCTCTCCATGGTGACTGCCGTGAGATCTTGCATGTCATAGACACAGTAAATAGTCACTGAATGAAGAAGCACAAGAGCTAATTTTAAGTGTAGAAGGATGAAGTAAACATTTTCCAGTCTATAATAAATCTGGGAGAAAATAATTGAAATCAATGGTTTCTACATGTCTGTAGGCTCATGCCAATCCACAAAGAAGTTTTAGCTGTCTGTGACAAATACATGAACAAAATTAAATTAATGTGATTTTACAAAGCAAAATGTAATCTTTTAGAAATCTAAGATTATATCCTTTTGGTGAGTTAAATGACATTTTTTAAAATAATGATGACAGCAGGTGAAAGATGCTTTTAATTAATATCCTTACTTGACAAGACAACATGAAAAGTGAGCAAAATCATGCTTTGGCCCCAATATCTTAAGCATTTCTCTTCCATAAAAGTCAAAAAAAGTGAGTGAATCTAAACAGGCTTTTTATGAAACTTATTCAAATTAAAATAGTTACGGTCATATGACTGTCAATAAACATATATCTATGATTAAGACACAGCACTAGTTGTGATAAACATGACTGTGCTCTAAGATCTAGTCATTTGGAGCTTCTTTTAGGTTTTTCTTCTGAATCCTATCTTTATAAACCAGTTATGGATCTTAAAAAATTGTTTACTAATAAATGACTTCCTCATTTATTTTAAAATATTTACTACCTTGTTGCACATGTCTATGAAGACACTGAAAGTGAAGTCACTCAGTTCTGTCAGACTCTTTGCGACCCCATGGACTGTAGCCTACTAGGCTCCTCCATGGGATTTTCAAGGCAAGAGTACTGGAGTGGGTTGCCATTTCCTACTCCAGGCAGTTATCGATTTTTAAACCCAAATCTTTGATTTGATTGAAATGCTGAAAGATGTGCTCTTAGTCACTGTGATTTTAACTTCAAGATAATCTTTTCTGACAACATGATTTTTACCCCCAGCTCTGTGCAATGGTGGTTCTGTTGCTGGCACCAGTTCCATAGTAATGGTCCCATTTGGAGGAAAAAAAGTAATTTTATTTCCTTGGCTTTTGATTTATAAGGTACAGGTTTAAATTCATACTGTGTGTTTTGCTGTTTTGTAACTTGTAGTGTGGATTTAAATGTATTAAACATCTCTCCAATAACCTACCATAAAATTATACTATTTATTGGAAGGTTAATAACTCTGGGTCCCATTTCATTTCTATTTTAACCTTGTCCTCATATACTTCAGAATGTTTTAGGCTGCAAATAAAATTTATTTTACAAAATAGAAGGGCAAAATCTAAAAGAAAAAAAAATTTCATGGTTCTCCTATTTGTGACAACACGGATAGTCCTTAAAGGCATCATGCTAAGTGAAATAAGCCAGAGAGAAAGACAAATACAGTATGATAATCTCACTTCTATGTGGAACCTAAAATAACTGAACTCACAGAAACAGAGAACAGTCTGATGGTTGCCTAAGATGGT
This sequence comes from Budorcas taxicolor, assembly GCF_023091745.1. Taxonomy (NCBI): domain Eukaryota; kingdom Metazoa; phylum Chordata; class Mammalia; order Artiodactyla; family Bovidae; genus Budorcas; species Budorcas taxicolor. The sequence continues at coordinate 52,701,875 of NC_068912.1, read as the reverse complement.
GGGAGGGGCTGGGAGATGTACGGGAAGGTGGTCAAAAGGTATACACTTCTAGTTATAAGAAAAAATAAGTTCTGGGGATACTGTGTATAGCATGGTGTCTGTAATTAACAATATTGTATTGTATATGTGAAAATTGCTAAGTTAGTAAAAATTAAAAGTTCTCATCACAAGGAAAATATGTTTGTAACTATATGAGGTGACCAGTGTTAACCTTATTGCAGTAATAATTTCATAAGATATACATATAACAAGGGCTTCCCGAATGGCTCAGTGATAAAGAATCCACCTGCAATGCAGAAGACATGGGTTTGATCCTTGAGTTGGGAAGATTCCCTGAAAAAGGAAATGGCAACTGCAACCCATTGTGGTATTCTTGCCTGGGAAATCCCATGGACAGAGGAATCTGGCAGGCTACAGTCTATGGCGTCATGAAAGAGTAGATATGACTGAGTGACTAAACAATAAGACATATAACAAATCATTATGTTGTATGCTTTAAATGGATACAATGTTATATGTCAACTGTATCTCAATAAAACTGGGGGAGGGGGAAATATTGTGGTTCCAAGGTTGATTGATTTAGTACCTCAGTAAGGACCCAGATTTTTTTCTTTATTTCTCTTAGGACATCACAAGATGTTTGGCTTGTCCTTTTATGTCCTTCCTTCATGGAGGAAAGATGAGTAGGCAATTCCAGGTTTCATATGCAAATAATAATATCCAGCATTAGAAAAAAGGGACATTCCTCTGTTGTGTCTCTTTTTGAGACCTGAGGAACACTTTAGAGGCCCATCTACTGATTTTACCTTAAACCTCATTCAGAATTGTGTCACAGGTCTATTTCTAAACTAGTCCCAGGCAAGAGGAACAGAGTTATCATGACTAGGTTATTAAACATCTATTTCCATCCTCTGGGAATAGAGATGGGCACAGCCTCTCCTAAAGGATACCAGGGCTGAAAATAAATTACCTGAACAAATATTGTTTCTGTTAACAAGGAAGAAAAAGGTACACATGAACTTAAAATAACCATTTTGATGACATTACCTCTTAGAAGCCAGCTATCATGTAAAAAGCTGAAAGACCCTGAGGTCACCAAACCATGATAAGCCTAAACTAGCCTTTTGGACAAAGACAAGTTTCAAGTGAGTGAAACTTCTTGGATCTTCCAGCTCAGTTCAAACGGATGCGGCCAAGTGAAGAACCTGGAGCCAACACAAAAGAGCAGAACTGCACAGCCAAGTCCTGCCCAAACAATCCTGAGCAATAAAATGGTTAGTATGTAAGCATCTAAGATTTGTAGTAGTTTGCTACAAAGCAATAGATAAGTGGAACATACTGCAATATAATATCTAGAACAGAGGTGTCATTCAAATAAAAGATACTGATTGGTTGAAATTATGAAATAGAAAAAATATACCATTAAAATAGTAAGCACATGAAAACTGGAATTACTGCATTAATATTGCACAAAGACTTCAAGACAAGAAATATTGCCAGAGACGGTAAGTAACATTTCACCATGATAAAAGGATTAGTTCATCAGAAAGACATTACAACTAAGTGTGTGTATGTGAATAAGAGTTTCAAAATACATTAAACAAACACTGATAGAACTAAAGAGAAAAGTAGATAATCCAGAATTATGAAGATTTTAGTGCCCCTCAACAACTAGAACCCCCAAATCATTAAGAATATAGAAAATCTGAACAACACAATCAACCACTTTGACATACTTAGCATTTATGAGACATTACACCCAACAACCACAGGCCATACATTACTTTCAAGGGCACATAAAATGTTCATTTAGATAGACTATATGCTAGCCCATAAAATATGTTTCAGTAAAGTCTGAATGAACTAAATCATACAAAGTGTGTTTTCTGACCACAAAATAATGAAATTAGAAATCAACAATAATAAGATATTTTAAAAATCCCTCAAATATTTGGAAACTATTAACAAATAACACACTTCTAATAACCCATGGGTCAAAGAAGAAATCACACGGAAAATTAGAAAATATTTTGAACTGATGAAAATAAGGTCTAAAATCAATTACCTAAATTTCTTCATTAAGAAACTGGGAAAAGATATTAAATCTAGAACTGTTGTTGTGTAGTTGCTAAATTGTGTCTGACTCTTTTGCAACCCCATGGACTATAGCCTACTAGGCTCCTTGGTCCATGATATTTCTCAGGCAAAGGAACAACGGAATGGTTTACCATTTCCTCCTCCAGGGGATCTTCTCCACCCAGGAATTGAACCCATGTCTCCCACACTGGCAGATGGATTCTTTACCACTGAGCCACCAGAGAAGCCCCTAAATCTAGAGTAAGTATTTTTATTTAGAAAATAATAAAGAAATAATTAGATAAAAGCAGAGATCAACCACATAGAAAAATTAAATAAATATACACAGCCAACATGTGGCTCTTTGAAAAGATTGATAAAACTGATAAACCTCTAGCTAGGCTGATCAAGAAAAAGAAAACACAAATTTAAAATGTGAGGAATGAAAGAGATGATATCACCTCAAATGCTACAGACATCAAAGTGATAATAAGGAAATATTATGGACAACCTTTAAGTCTATTTTTGACAACACAGGCAAATTTCTTTTTTCAACTTTTTAAAAATGGAAGTATACTTGATTTATAACATTGTGCTAGTTTCAGGTATATGGCAAAGTGATTCAGTCATATTTATGTATGTGTATATATATAATAATTATATATATGTAATTTTCAGATTCTTTTCCCTTGTAGGTTATTACAAAACACTGAGTACAATTCCCTGTGCTATACAGTAGGTCCTTCTTGGTTATTTTATATAGAGAGACAAATTCCTTAAAAAAAAATAAAACTTATCAAAACTGATGTATAATATGAGAATACCTGAATAAGCCCATATATATCCAAGGAATTGAATTCATCATTAAAATAATTAAACTGTAGTCTCTGTTGGTATCATGAAGTTCCATCACATCTTAAAAGAGCAATGATATCAATCATAAAATAGAAAGGAAACCATTTCAAACTCCTTTTATGAGACCAGCATAACTCTGATACCACAACCTTCAAAGTCATTAGAAAAAAATAAAAGTGCAAGCTAGATATTCCCTAGACTGGGAAGCCTGGTGTACTGCATGCAGTTAATGGGGTCGCAAAGAGTCAGATGCAACTAAGTGACTGAACAACAACAGATGCAAAACTCAGTAACAAAGTAGTAACATTAAATTCAGTAATATGTACTAGGGATGCAAGCGGTCATAATCAAGTGAAGCTTACAGGAATTCAAAGTTAGTCTGTCACCTGAAAATCACTGTAATTTAGCACATTAACAAAAATAAATGAGAAAAACCCTTTGAACATCTCAATAAACAGAAAAATCATTTGATAAAATTCAACACCCATCCATAATCAAAATTGTCAGCAAACTAAACTATGTTAGCTGATACTGTGCTATATTGAGAAGTATATATTTTGGGTTTTGTCTGTGGTTCCTGGGACAGACCACTTGTAATTTCCTAAGTGATAAGAGCTCTAAGACCATGTTTTGTTACAATACTTAGCTTTTGTTCTCAGTTTCTGAAATAGCTCCAGAGCATAAAGGTGAAATGAGTGTATTTTGTTATTCATACACGCTCCTTTCACCACATCTAAGTTTATGTTAATAAGGTGATTTTGCAAAGTCCTTAGTTCACCCTAAGATGGGGACTGATTGCCAGGGGAACCAACTATGTAATTAGAGGATTGGAACTTTCCTGTCTCCCACACCTCTCTCTAACCCCCTCAAGGAAGAAAAGGGGACTGGAGATTCAATTAATCACCAATGGCCAATAACTTAATCAATCATGCCTATTTAATGAAAATTCCAAAAAAAATGAAAATTCCATAAAAATTCTGAAGTACAGTGGTGAGTATGTGTGTGTCGGGGGGAGGAGTTGTTCAGAGAGCTTTATGGAGTTCACTGGGTTGGTGAACACATGGAGATGCTAGAAGTGTGTCCTGATAAAAGCATGGGTGTTTTGCACCCCTCTCCAATATCTTTCCCTATGTGTCTCTTCCATCTGGCTATTCCTGAGCTATATCCTTTTACAATAAACCGGTAGTCTGGTAAGTCAGTATTTTCCTGAAGCTCTGATTTACAGCTGGTCGGTCAGATGCACACACGATAACCTGGACTTGCATCTGAAGTGGGGGCAGTCTTGAGGAACTGTGAGCCCTTTGCCAATGGGACCTGATTCTATCTTCAGGTAGACAGTGTGAGAATTGAGTTAAATTGCAGGACACCCAGGCTGAGTCTGGAGAATCAGAGAATGTTTAGTGTGAAGAAAAACCCATGTACATTTTGTGAAGTATACAGAAGTGTCAGAACTGAAGTATCAAAAAGACTATTCTGTGAGAAGATAGAATACGAAAGTTTTTTTTTTTTTTTTTTTTTTTCTGTATAGCATCTATGGAGAAGAAACAGCTAATATCATACATGGGCTTCCCTTGTGGCTCAGCCAGTAAAGAATCCACCTGAAGTGCGGGAGACCTGGGTTCGATCCCTGGGTTGGGAAGATCCCCTAGAGAAGGGAAAAGGCTACCCACTCTAGTATTCTGGCCTGGAGAATTCCATGGACAGTACAGTCCCGGGGGTTGCAGAGTCAGACTTGGCTGAGCGAATTTCACTTTCAATATCACACATAGTGATAGTATATCCTGAGATTAGGAACAAGGCAACAATGTCCACTCTTCTTACTATGTGGCACTGGAGTTTCTAGCCAGGACAATAATGCAAGAAAAAAAAAGGCATAAGGTTTCAAAAGGAAGGGATATAAATATCTTTGTCATAGCTATTTGTAGATAAACCTAATTAGTAAGTTAATTTAACAAGTTGTTGTTCAGTCGATAAGTCATGTCTGACTTTTTGCAACCCCATGGACTGCAGCATGCCAGGCTCCTCTGTTACAGGAGACGCAGGAGATGTGGGTTCAATCCCTGAGTAGGAAATTTACCTAGAAATTGCAATTCACTCCAGTATTCTTGCCTCGGAAATTCCATGGACAGAGGAGCCTGGTGGGCTATAGTCCATGGGGTCGCAAAGAGTTGGACCTGACTGAGTGATGGAGCACTCACAATACTCACTGCTGCTGCTGCTGCTGCTGTCGCTTCAGTCATGTCCGACTCTGTGCGACCCCACAGACGACAGCCCACCAGGCTCCCTGTCCCTGGGATTCTCCAGGCAAGAACACTGGAGTGGGTTGCCATTTCCTTCTCCAATGCATGAAAGTGAAAAGTGGAAGTGAAGTCACTTAGTCGTATCCGACTCTTAGCGACCCCATGAACTGCAGCTTACCAGCCTCCTCCATTCATGGGATTTGCCAGGCAAGAGTACTGGAGTGGGATGCCATTGCCTTCTCCGACAATACTCACTACATTTTGTTTATTCATTCATCTGTGGACATTTAAGTTGCTTTCACCTCTTGGCTATTGTGAATAATGCTGCTGTGAACATGGGTGTACAAATATCTCTTCAAGACCTTGCTTTCAATTCTTTTGGCTTGATACCAAGAAGTGAAATTGTTGGATCATATGATAATTCTATTTTTAACTTTTTGCAAAACCACCACGCTGTTTTCCATAGCAGCTGTATCATTTTATATTCCCACCAATACTCCACAAGCATTCTAATTTTTCCACATCATCAACACTTGTTACTTTTTTCTTTCTTTCCTTTTTCTTCCCCTTACCTCTGTCTCTCTTTCTCTTTTTTTTGACAATAGCCATCCTAATGGGTGTGATTGTGGTTTTGGCTTGCATTTCCTTAAGGCTAGTAGTGTTGAGCATTTTTAATGTGCTCCTTGGCTATCTGTATGTCTTTTTCAGAGATATGTCTAGTCAAGTCTTGTGTCCATTTTTTAAATGATCATATGAACAATCTCCCATTTGTTATTCTCAACAGATATTACAAGTTTAGCTGATAATATTGCCAGTTTCAGATATGTTTTTAAAAGCATATTATGTATATTTTAAGATATAAAGTTATTAAAATATGAAAATTAAACTATTCTCTAATCCACTTTATTCAAACTTTGCCAATTGTCCCAGTAATGATTTTATAGCAAAAGAATATCCAAGACTGGATGCATTGCATCTGGTTGTCACATCACGTTAGTCTCCTTAATCTCAAGTTATTGAATCTTGTTTTTCAAGACCTTGATATTTTTTAAAAGTATAGTGCAGTTATTTGTAGAATATCCCTGAATTTGGATTTGTGTGATGTTTTCTCATTTTCAGATTCATATTATGGACTTTTGGCAGGAGCACCTCAGAGGTGATATGGTGATCTAAAGTTCTCCTTAAAGGATCACATCAGGATGTACATGCTGTTGATTAGTCTTGTGACTGGGATTAATTGGCTAAAGTGGTGTCTGCCAGGATTCTCCACTGCAAAGTTAGTATTTTACCTTTTGTAATTAGCAAGTCTCTTATGAAGAGCTAAATTGAGACTGTGTAATTATTTTTGTTTTGATAACTGGATGGCATCACAGATTCAATGGATATGAACTTAGGCAAACTCCGGGAGATGGTGAGGGTCAGGGAAGCCTGGCGTGCTGCAGTCCATGGAGTTCCAGAGAGTCAGACACAACTTGGCAACTGAACAATAACAATTATTTTGTTACTCCTTACACTTTCACCCACTGATTTTTATATTTATTAATAATTATTGCATGGATCAGATTATTATGACAAAAGCCAATAAAACATTTTTTAAATTTTATTATTCTTTCCACATTTATTATTTGCTTAGATAAAACTGTGAGATTTCTCTTTCATTTCATTCACTATGTGTGTGTGTATATACATATACAGTCACATCTTTATCCACTTATCTGTTGGACACTTAGGTTGCTTCTGTATCTTGGCTATTGTACAGAATGCTGCTATGCATACTGGGTGCATGTATCTTTTCAAATTAATGTTTCATTTTTTGAGATATATATATACCCAGGAGTAGAATTGCTGGATCATATGGTAGTTCTATTTTTGGTTTTTTGCAGAATTTCCATACTGTTTTCTATAGTGGTTGTACCAACTCACATTCCTACCAATAGTGTACAAGAGTTACACTTTCTCCACATTCTTGCCAACATTTGTTATTTGTGTTTTGATGACAGCCATTTTGAAAGGTGTGAGGTGATATTGTGGTTTTGATTTGCACTTCCCTGATTATCAGCAATGTGGAGTGATCTAAGCATTTCCAATTCCCATCACTTCTTACCTCCAGGCCCAGCAGTGACAAGGTCTTGTGGTGACAAGGTCTTGTGGTAACAAGGAGAGAAACCAATTTTTATTTAATGTATGTATTTTTTATTCCTGGCATATATTAATGCTAACGAAGTCCTTTTCCCCTGATCCAGAATCTTTTTTTTTTTTTTATAATTTTATTCATTTATTTGACTGTGCTGGGTCTTCTTTGCTGCACAGGCTTTTTTCTAGTTGCTGGTAACAGGGGCCACTCTCCAGTTGTTGTGCGAGGGCCTCTCACTGTGGTGGCTTCTCTTGTTGCAGAGCGCAGGCTCTAGGGTGTTTGGGCTTCAGTAGTTGCAGCACGTGGGCTCGGTAGTTATGGCTCCTGGGCTCTAGAATACAGGCTCTGGTAGTTGGGGCACATGGGCTTAGTTGCCCTGCGGCATGCAGGATCCACCTTACCCGGGGATCAAACCCATGCCTCCTGCACTGGCAGCTGGATTCTTTACCACTGAAGCCCCACCCCTTCTTCTACTCCTGCACCTTGGCTCCCCTTTTCAGGTCACTGTCCTGAAGAACCCCCCACCCTGACTCCCATTTACTAATCATTTCATTCCAAATCAAGTTTGAGAACTCCTGCCATGGTAATTCTGGACCTTTCTTTCTCCTAAGAAGGAGCTCTCATTTGAGAGTAATTTATATCTTTGAGAACACTAGTCATTACATTATACAGTTTTGGGGGGGGGGGTTATGAACACTTTAGAAATCATTTATATTAAATATGCACTTAACATGAATTTCTTTCTCAGTTGGCCTTAGGTATAAATTTATTCAGTCTCCATGGAAAGTCCAGTCTTCACAGTTTCTCTATTTGATGCCATAAACAACAAAGGATTTCTCTAATTTTTCCAATATACAGGCTTGGTTTGTTTGTGTTTTTTTTTTTTCAGGTTTCCGCAGTCCCTGAAGGGTGGTTTTGTTTCTCTAAAGTATTGGTAACTACTGATCAACTCTTCGGGTTGGGGATGGTGGGGAGGAGGGATAGGAAGGGGAGGAACTCTGTTGCCAACAACTCTTTCTGGTTAAGAATATGTGGGGTATATTTCTGTCTTCAAAAAGCAGTCCTGGCCAACTTATGCTCTTTCTGTTTGGAATGACTAGCCCAAGTCTCAGCAATCTACGTGGCATGGGAGCTTTGGTCTCCTACTATTGGGCCATGCTGCTGAGAGCACTGGCAACTTCCAGTGTGATTCCCACTTCACTACTGAACAACTATTCTTACCTTGAAGCTCTCCAAGGCTATGAAAAATGTTGAGGTTCATATGAGTTTTATCAGAGGCATCTCTGAATTTATAGGTCATTTCCAGGTGGCTTCAGTAGTAAAGAATCTGCCTGCAAATGCAGGAGATGCAGGTTTGATTCCTGGGTCGGAAAGATCCCCTGGAGAAGGAAATGACAACCCACTCCAGTATTCTTGCCTAGGAAATCCCATGGACAAAGGAGCCTGGTGGGCTACAGTCCATGGGGTCACAAAAGAGTCAGACACAACTTAGAAACTAAACAACAACAACAAATTGCATTAGTATGAATTTGAGCTCCTACACAGTTAGATGTTAAGCAGAGCCCTAACCTAACATTTTCTTCACAAAGGAAAAAAATAATCAAACAATTATTTTCATATTATTTACTATTTACTTCGTAAGAAAAAAGTAAAGTAAGTTGCTTCAGATGTGTCCAACTCTTTGCGACCTTATGGACCTGTAGTCCTCCAAGCTCCTCTGTCCATGGGATTCTCCAGGAAAGAAGACTGGAGTGGGTTGCTATGCCCTTCTCCAGGGCATCTTCCTTACTCAGTGATTGAATGGTGGGCATTCTGCATGGCGGGCAGACTCTTTACCATCTGAGCCACCAAAACATCTCCCCAAATTGACATATTTTCTTTAAACCCAGGGAGAAGAGCTTGGGATTTTAAATACTGCAGTCAAGGAAGGACTTGCAGGAAAGGTGACATTTGAATTAAGACTTGAAGGAACTGAGAAAAAGAGCCATGTAGAGATGCCAGGGAAAAGCATCCAAAGCCAAAGGAACAGCAGTACACAGGTTTGAGGAAGACTGTCTCTGGTTCTGGCTACAGTAAAAGAGGAGGCAGGCAGATGTTGGCGGTGAAGAATGGAGGCAGATTACACAAAGGGTTACTGTAAATTGGTTTACTTTGGTATTTGCTTAAAGTAAATTTGGAAGCTACTGGAGTATTGCAATGGCTATGTGATGTTCAGTTCAGTTCAGTCGCTCAGTCGTGTCTGACTCTTTGCGACCCCATGAATCGCAGCACACCAGGCCTCCCCGACCATCACCAACTCCTGGAGTTCACTCAAACTCACATCCATTGAGTCAGTGATGCCATCCAGCCATCTCATCGTCTGTCATCCCCTTTTCCTCCTGCCCCCAATCCCTTCCAGCATCAGAGTCTTTTCCAATGAGTCAACTCTTCGCATGAGGTGGCCAAAGTCCTGGAGTTTCGGCTTCGGCATCATTCCTTCCAAAGAAATCCCGGGGCTGATCTCCTTCAGAATGGACTGGTTGGATCTCCTTGCAGTCCAAGGGACTCTCCAGAGTCTTCTCCAACACCACAGTTCAAAAGCATCAGTTCTTCAGCGCTCAGCTTTCTTCACAGTCCAACTCTTACATCCATACATGACCATTGGAAAAACCACAGCCTTGACTAGACGGACCTTTGTTGGCAAAGTAACGTCTCTGCTTTTGAATATGCTATCTAGGTTGGTCATAACTTTTTTTCCAAGGAGTAAGCGTCTTTTAATTTCATGGCTGCAGTCACCATCTGCAGTGATTTTGGAGCCCAAAAAGATAAAGTCTGACACTGTTTCCACTGTTTCCCCATCTATTTCCCATGAAGTGATGGGACTGGATGCCATGATCTTCGTTTTCTGAATGTTGAGCTTTAAGCCAACTTTTGTGATGTTACTTGGGTTTTAATAGAATCATCTGAATTCTTTGCAGATAATAGATTGGAAAAGGGCAAGAACAGGGAAAAGTTAGAAGTTTACTGCAATAAGCCAGGTGAAAAATGATGGTGACTTTAATCAGGATTGAAACAGTATAGATGATAAAAAGTATTTGGAGTCTAGATTTACCACTTTTCCTGAACTTTACTGAGATGTAATCTACATACAAGAAAACATACTCACAAGTGTGCATTTCTATGTACTTTGACAAATTTGTGTAACCACTGCAATGATCAAGATATAAATATTTCATCACCCCCCAGACTCCTTTGTGTCCCTTTGCAGTCAAAACATCTCACCTCTACTCCAGGCAACCACTGATGTGTCACTATACATTAATTTTTCTATAGTTTTGTACAAATAGGAACTATACCTCTTGTTCTTTGTGTCTGGCTTCTTTTAATCAGCTTGTTTTTGAACTTTACTTCTGCTTTTCACGTATCAGTTTGTTGTTGGTGTTTTTTTTTTTTTAATTGCTGAGTAGCATTCTACCATTTGGAGAAACCAGTTTATATATTCAATATTGTCAACAGACAGCTGGGTCATTTTCTGCTTTGAATTGCAATGCATGAAGCTATTATCCATACTTGTATAAATTCAAGACTAGTATAATTCTTTGTGTGGATATATGTTTTTATTTTTCTTGAGGAAATGCCTAGGAATGTGATTGTCATGGTAAATATACCATGGGTCACAGTATGTGCGTACTAAGTCACTTCAGTTGTGCCTGACTCTTTGCGACCTATGGACTGTAGCCCGCCAGGCTCCTCTGTCCATGGGATTCTTCAGGCAAGAATACTGAAGTGGGTTCCCATGCCCTGAGGGTAAGCACGTTTAATTTTATAAGAAACTGATGTTTTCCAAAGTGGTTGTGTCATGTCGTTTTATAATCTCATCAACAATGTGTGAGAGTTTTGGTTGCTCTGTATCTTCACTAAAATTTATTGTCAGTCTTTAAAAAAAAAATACTTATTTTTGGTTGTGCTGAGCATGGGCTTTCTCTAGTTGCGGAGAGCTGGGGCTACTCTCTAATTGAGGTAGTGGGCTTCTCACTGCAGTGGCTTGTCTCGTTGCAGAGCACAGGCTCTAGGGTGCCCGGGTTTCAGTAGCTGCAGCAGGTGGGCTCAGTAGTTGTGGCTCCCAGGCTCCAGAGCACAGGCTTAGTAATTGTGGCACACAGGCTCAGTTGCCCTGCGGCATGTGGGATCTTCCCCGACCAGTGACTGAACCAGTGTCCCTTACACTGCAAGGCTGATTCTTAACCACTACACCACCAGAAAAGCCTGCTGTCAGTTTTTTTTTTTTTATTGTAGCCATTCTGATGCATGTGTAGTATGTGTGAGTTGGAAACATTCGCCCAACAAATTATTTGATACTCCTTCCAACAAGAGGTAGAATCTTACTCTCCTTCCCTGGAATGTGTTTGATTTCATTTTCATAATTTGAAAAATTGAGACATAATACACATACATAGAATTCAACATCTTAAAGTGTACAGTTCAGGGGTTTTTATTTTATTCACAATTATGTACAATCATCAATCAAAACTCTTGATTTCAGAACATTTTTTTTCACACCAAAAAGAAACCCATTACCTGTTAGTAGTCACTCCCCCCTCTCCCCTATTCCATGCCCCTCTCCCAGCTCCCTGGCAACCATCAATCTACTTTCTGTTTCTGCGGATTTGCCTACTCTGGAAATTTCATACATGGACTCATGCAGTAATTTGGCTGTTTGTGTCTGGCTCCTTTCACTTAGCATGTTTTCAAGATGCACCCATGTTTTACCATGTATCAGTACTTCATTCATTCTGACGGATGTTGTTTCATTGTACAAACACACCCGTTTAGTTTATCCATTCATCAACTGATGGATATTTGGGTTGTTTCCACTTTTTGGCTATTAGAAATAATGTTATTAAGAAAATTTATGTGCAAATTATTTTGTAAATGTATATTTTTCTTTTTCGAGGAACTGCCAAACTATTTTACAAAGTGGCTGCATCATTTTACAATCGTACCAGCAATATACAAAGGTTCCAATTTCTCCACATCCTTGCCAACACATTTTATTGCCTTTTTTTTTTTTAATTAGAGTATCCTCAACCAGTCCATTCTAAAGGAGATCAGTCCTGGGTGTTCATTGGAAGGACTGATGCTGAAGCTGAAACTCCAATACTTTGGCCACCTCATGCGAACAGTTGACTGATTGGAAAAGACCCTGATGCTGGGAGGGGTTGGGGGCAGGAGGAGAAGGGGACGACAGAGGATGAGATAGCTGGATGGCATCACCGACTTGATGGACATGAGTTTGGGTGAACTCTGGAAGTTGGTGAAGGACAGGGAGGCCTGGTGTGCTGCGATTCATGGGGTCACAAAGAGTTGGACACAACTGAGCGACTGAATTGACTGACTGACTGGGTATAAAGTGGTATCTCATGGGTTTGGTTTGCATTTCCCTAACTTAATGCAAAAAAAAAAAAAAAAGGTGTCAAGCACCTTTCTGTGTGCTTATTGGCCATCTGTCAATCTTCTTTGGAGAAATGTCTATTTGATTTCCTTATTTTCAAATTGGGTTGTTATTCAAGTGCAAGGGTTCTTCATATATTCTGTATATTAGATCCTTATCAGGTATATGATTTGCAAACACTTTTCTACTATTCTGTGGGTAGTCTTTTCACTTTCTTGATAATGTCCTTTGATAACAAAAGCTTTTAATTTCAGTGAAGCCCAATTTATGTTTTTTGTTGTTGTTGTTATGTTTTGCCATATCAAAGAAACTGTTTCCTAATCCAAATTCACAAAGATTTACACATTTCCTTTCAAGAGTTTTTAAAGTTTTACAACATTTAGATTGTTGACCCATTTGAGTTAAATGGTATGTGGCAGTGGCCCAGTATGAAGACAGCTATTTGTATCATCACCATTTGTTGAGAAGACTATTCTTTCCCCATTGAATGGCCTTGGCACCCTGTCAAGAGTTTTAGGATTTTCTATATATGTAAATTCATGTCACAAGAGATCATTTTACTTCATTTTTCCCAATCTGAGTGCCTTTTTCTTTACTAACTGATCTTTCTAAAACCTCCAGTACAAGGTTAAATAGAAGTGGTGAGACCAGACATACCTGTCTTGTTCCTGATTATTAGGGGCAAAGCTTTCACTCTTTTTCCAATAAGTATGATGTTATCTGTGTCTTTTTCATAGATGCCCTTTATCAGATTGAGGAAGTTCCCTTATATTTCTTGTTTGTCGAGTGTTCAATCATGAAAGAATGTTACGTATTTTTTCAGCTTTACTGAGGTACAGTCAGCACAAAGGAAATGTATATATTTGTAAAATGATACCACAATCAATCTAATTAATGTATCCATTACCTCATATGGTTGCCATTTGTGTGTGGGTATGGAAAATGAAAACACAAGATTTACCCTCTTGGCAAATTTCAAGTATACATCACAGTATTGCTAACTGTAATAACTGTAATCACCATGCTGTACATTAGAACTCTAGAACTCATTCATCTGACATAACTGAAATTTTCCACCCTTTGACCAATATTTCCTATTTCCCCCACCTCCACTACTGTTCTACCCTCTGGTAACCATGATTCTAATCTCTTCTGTGAGTCTGAGTTTTTAGATTCCACACAAGTGAGATCATGCTGCATTTCTTTCCCTGTCTGGCTTATTTCACATAGCATAATGCCCTCCACCTTCATCCATGCTGCTGCAAATGGAAGGATTTCCTCCTTTTTAAAGGCTGAATATTACTACTGTGCTGTGTGTGACATTTATGTATTCATCTCAAAGACATTTATGTTTCCATATCTTAGATACAGTGAATAATGCTGCAATGAACATGGAAGTACAGATATCTCTTTTGTGATAGTGATTTCATTCTCATTGGCCATATACCCAGAAGAGCTGGATCACACAGTAGTTCCATTTTTAAAAATTAAAATTTAATTTTTAAAAATTAAAATAGAACTATTTTCCATAATGGCTGTACCAACTTACATTTGTACCAACAGTACACAAGGGTTCCTTCCCTTCTCCTCACAGCCTTCTTAACATTTGTTATCGCTTGTCTTTTGGTAACAGCCATTCTAACAGGTATGCACTTTCTGATGATTAGTGATGATGAGTACATTTTCATGTACTTTTGGCCATTTGTATATTTGTATGTCTTCTTTTGAGAAATGTCTATTTGGGTCCTTTGCCTACTTAAAAAAAACTGCTGTTCATTTGCCATTGAGATGTATAATCTCCTTATATATTTTGGATATTAACACCTTGTCAGATACATGGGTTGCAAATATTGTCTATTCCATAGGTTGCTTTTTCACTCTGTTGTTTCCTTTGCTCCACAGAAGCTTTTTAGTTTGATGCAATCTCACTTTTCTATTTTTGTTTCTGTTGCCAGTACTTTTGGTATTTTGTAGCCAAGATCAATGTTAAGCATTTTTGCCTATGTTTTCTTCTAATAGTTTCATAATTTCAGGTCTTAAAGTATTTAACCCATTTGAATTGACTTTCGTATTTGATGTGAGATGTCCAATTTCATTCTTCTGCATGTGGATATTCATTATTCTCCACACCACTTACTAAAGAGATTATCATTTCTGCATTGTGTATACTTGGCACATTTGTTCAAGATTAACTGACCATAAATGTGTGCACTTATTGCTGGGCTCTTTATCCTTTTCTGTTGGTTTACATGTCTGTTTTTATGCCAACACTGTTTTGATTACTGTAGTTTCATAATATATTTTTAAAGCAAGCAGTGTGATACCTCTGGCTTTTTTCTTCTTGCTTCTTCTGCATCTATTGAGATGATAGTGTGGTTTTCACCTTTTATTCTATTAATGTGTTTTATCACATTTATTGATTTTCATTAAGTGGAAACATCCTTATATTCCAGGGATAAATCCTATTTGATCATGGTGTATAATCCTTCTAATGTGATGTTGAATTCTGTTTGCTAGTATTTTGTCAAGGATTTTGCATCTATATTCATCAGGGATATTGGTTTATAATTTTCTTTTCTTGTGACATTTTTGTCTGACTTTGGTATCGTGATGCTGGCTTCATAAAATTTGTTTGGTAGTGTTTCCTCTTCTTTAATTTTTGGAAGAGCTTAGGAAGGATTGGTTATTAATTCTTTGAATGTTGGCAAAATTCACCTATGAAACCATCTGTCCTGTGGTTTTGTTTGATGACTGATTCAATCTTTATATTTGTTATTGGTCCAGTCTTGATAGGTTTATGTTTCTAGGAATTTATCCATTTCCCCTAGGTTACCCCATTTATTGACATATGATGGCTCATAACAATCTCTTGATTTTTGAGACATCCACTATGATGTCTCTCTTTCACTTCTGATTTTGAGTAGTCTTTTCTCTTAGTCTACCTAAGGGTTTGTCAGTTTTACCTTTTCAAAAAGTTAATTCTTAGTTTTGTTGATTTTTTCCTACTCTTTTAAAAAATTCCTGCTGTAATACTTATTTTCTTTCTCCTGCTAACAATGGGCTTAATTTGTTCTTTTTCAAGTTCTTGGAGGCATAAACCTGGGTCGAGATTTTTTCCTTATATAATGTAAGTGTTCATTGCTATAAACATCTTAGTGCTGCTTTTCTGCACTTTGTAAATTTTGGTATGTTTTCATTTTTGTTTATCTTGGGTATTTTAAAGAATTCCCTTTGGACTGCATCTCACCATAGGTTCTTCAAGAATGTATTGTTTAGTTTTCATGTACTTCTGAATTTTCTTGTAGTTTTATTCCATTGTGCTTGGAAATGATACTTGGTATGATTTTAATCTTTTTAAGTTTGTTAAAACGTTTTTGTGATCTTTTTGGGCCATCTATCTAGGAGAATGTTCCATGTGTACTTAAGAAAAACATATATTCTTCTACCATTGTCAGAAAAGTTATGTATATACATCCTGTTAGGTTCATTTTTTCTACAGTATTGTTCAGTTTCTGTTTTTTAGTTGACTTTCTGTCTGGATGTTCTATCCATTATAGAAAGTGGGGTATTGAAGTCTCTTACAGCTATTGTATTGCTCTCAATTTCTCCATTTAGATCTGTCATATTATATTTATTTGGGTGTCCCGATATATTTAAAATTGTTGTATCTTCCTTTGAATTGACCCTTTTATCATTGTATAATGACAATCTTTGTCTCTAGAGATAGATTTTGACTTAAAAGTATTATTCTGTCTGATATAAGTACAGTCACTTATGCTTTCTTTTGGTTAGCACTTGCATGGAATGTCTTTTTCCATCTCTTCACTTTCACTTATTTGTGTCCTCGAATTCAAAGTAAATTTCGTGTAAACAACATATGGTTGGATCTAGTTTGTTAACAAATCCATTCAGCCACTCTATTTCTTCTGATTGGGGAGTTTAATCCATTTACATTTAAAGTAATTATAGATAGGAAAGGACTTACTTTTTGACATCTGTTGTCTTATAATTATCATTTTTTTCTCTTGCTGTCTTCTTTTATATTTGATTTTGTGTGTTTTGCATTTCATAGGCTTTGGTTCCTTTTTCTTTTGAGTAACTTCTACAGGTTACTTTGTGGTTACCATGGGGTTTACATAAAATATACAGTCTATTTTAAGCTGATAACTTCAATTGCATGCCAAAACCCTACATTTTTGCCTTTCTCTCTGCACTGTATGCTCTCGATATCACATCTTACACCTAGTTACCTTATGTAGAAGAATTCTGCCAAATGGTCTTTCTGCATCCATTAAGATGAACATGTGTTTTTCCTCCTTTATTCTATTAATACTGTGCAATACATAATTTTCACATTTTGAATCAACTTTCCATTCCTAGCAGAAATGCCACTTAGCCATGATGTATAATTCTTTTATATGCTGCTGGGTGAGGTTAGGAAGTATTTTGTTGAGGATTTTCACATCTAGAAGAAACCTGTTCTTTAATTTTTTCTTATCATGTCTTTGGCCTTGCTATTAGGATACTTCTGGCCTCATAGAATGTGTTATGAAGTATTTCCTCTTTTTCTTTCTTTGGAAGAGTTTGAAAATAGATGCAAATTCTTCTGTAGACATGTGGAAGAATTCAACAGAGAGGCCATCTAGTCTTGGGCTTTTCTTTGTTGCAATTTTTTGATTACAGACTCTATCTCTTTACTTTTTACAGGTCTATTCAGGATTTCTATTTCTTCCAAAATCAGTTTTGGTTGCTAGGAACTTATTCATTTCATCTAGTTACCTAATTTGTTGGCATGCCTATAGTATTTCCCTATATCCTCTTTATTTCTGTAAGGTATGTAGTAATGCTTTCTTTTTTGTTTTGACTTTAGTAATGTCTTGTTTTTCTCGACTTATCTGGAGTTTTATCAATTTTGTTGGTTTCCTTCAAAGAAACAACTTTTAGTTATGCTGATTTTACCTACAGTATTTCTATTACTTATTTCATTAATTCTCCCTCTAATTTCCATTATTTCCTTCTGTATGCCTACTTTGGGTTTTCTTTTTCTAGTTCCTTAAGACAGAGGTTAGGTTATTGATTTGATATCTTTCTTCATTTTTTACCATAGACATGTATAGTTACACTTTACTTTTTACTACTTATGCTTTTGTTGCATTCCATGACATTTGTATTTTGTGGTTTCATTTCTGCATATCTCAAAGTATTTTATAATTTCCCTGTGATTTTGTCTTTGACCCATTGGTTCTTTGTGTGTGTGTGCTCAGTTACTCAGTTGTGTCTGAGTCTTTGCAAACCCATGGACTGTAACCTACCAGGCTCTTCTGTCCATGGAATTTTTCAGATAAGAATACTAGAGTGGGTTGCCATTATTCCTACTCCAGAGGATCTTCCCAACATAGGGACTGAACCCATGTCTCTTGTGTCTCCTGTATTGGGATATGAATTCTTTGCCACTGTGCCACCAGAGCAGCTTCAGTTCAGTCAGTTCAGTCGCTCAGTTGTGTCCGACTCTTTGCAACCCCATGAATCACAGCACGCCAGGCCTCCCTGTCCATCACCAACTCTTGGGGTTCACTCAGACTCATGTCCATCGAGTCAGTGATGCCATCCAGCCATCTCATCCTCTGTCGTCCCCTTCTCCTCCTGCCCCCAATCCCTCCCAGCATCAGAGTCTTTTCCAATGAGTCAACTCTGCGCGTGAGGTGGCCAAAGTATTGGAGTTTCAGCTTCAGCATCATTCCTTCCAAAGAACACCCAAGGCTGATCTCCTTCAGAATGGACTGGTTGGATCTCCTTGCAGTCCAAGGGACTCTCAAGAGTCTTCTCCAACGCCACAGTTCAAAAGCATCAATTCTTCGGCGCTCAGCCTATTTCACAGTCCAACTCTTACATCCATACATGACCATTGGAAAAATCATAGCCTTGACTAGACGGACCTTAGTCGGCAAAGTAATGTCTTTGCTTTTGAATATGCTATCTAGGTTGGTCATAACTTTTCTTCCAAGGAGTAAGCATCTTTTAATTTAATGGCTGCAATCACCATCTGCAGTGATTTTGGAGCCCGAAAAATAAAGTCTGACACTGTTTCCCCATCTATTTCCCATGAAGTGATGGGACTGGATGCCATGATCTTCGTTTTCTGAATGTTGAGTTTTAAGCCAACTTTTTCACTCTCCACTTTCACTTTCATCAAGAGGCTTTTTAGTTCCTCTTCACTTTCTGCCATAAGAGTGGTATCATCTGCATATCTGTTATTGATATTTCTCCTGGCAATCTTGATTAGAAATGTTAATTTTCATATATTTGTAAACTTCTCAGTTTCTTCCTATTACTGATTTCTACTGAATCCTATTCATTCTTCTAGCTGAATGTTGTTGAGCCATTCCACTAAAATTTTGTTATTGCACCCTTCAACTGCAGAATTACTTTTTAATAATTTCTATTAATACCCTTCATTTGTGAGACATCATTTTCACACTTTTCTTTAGTTCTTTAAATGTAGTTTTTTGAACACATTTTTTAAAGCTGATTTGATGTTTCTGTTGAGAAAGTTCAATATCTGGGCTTCTTCTGGACACTTTCTATTGATTACTGTTCTTCCTGAGCAGTTAGTTATACTTTATTTCCTAACATGCCTCATCATTTGTTTTTTTGAAAACTGGCAGTGTTGTATATTATAATGTAGCAAGTCTGGTAATCAGATTCTCTCTCTTTCCTTAGGGTCTGTTATTTTTTGCTTAGTGACTTGTCTGAACTAATCTAGTAAAGCTGTATTTTCTGTTGTGTGATGCCACTGATATTGTTTGGTTGGTTTAGTGGTCAGATGCTAACTGCACTCAGATTTCCTTAAATGCCTGCAACCACAAAGTATTGGTCTTTCCTGAGAGGCTCTGTGTGTTGAGGATAACTTCAGCACTCAATCAAGCAGTTTACAACTCTGCCTTAGCCTTCACTTTCTGCTTGTGCAGTCTCCAGATCAGCCAGAAGTGATAGCCTAGGGTCTTCTTAGGTGTTCCTGAGCATGCACACAGCCCTATGCATGTGTGACCTTCTAGATTTCCAGAAATATGTCAATAGCTTCCAAAAGCCCTTCAGGACATGGCATTCCCCAGCCTTTTCTTCCAAGCTTTTTCATTAATACATCGTTTGTCTCAGCTGTTATCACCACTGTCTGAATCAACTAAAAGCTTTGTCTATACATATTTTATATGCAGTTCACTGCAATATTGATGTATCTTTATAATACCAACACAAGTCATGATTATTACTTGACAATGTTGAAATAAAGACAGTGGTAACCTAGAAGCGTTGGAGAAGCCAATGGCACCCCACTCCAGTACTCTTGCCTGGAAAACCCTATGGATGGAGGAGCCTGGTGGGCTGCAGTCCATGGGGTCGCTAACAGTCGGACACGACTGAGCAACTTCACTTTCACTTTTCACTTTCATGCATTGGAGAAGGAAATGGCAACCAACTCCAGTGTTCTTGCCTGGAGAATCCCAGGGATGGGGGAGCCTGGTGGACTGCCGTCTATGGGGTCGCACAGAGTAGGACACGATGGAAGTGACTTAGTGGCATACGTGTTTCAACAAACATCATCAGTGTAGCAGATCTAGCACTGCTCAGGTTCTGAGTCAAGTTAGAAGCTTGTAACTGTTATTCCACTAAGTCACCAGACAGTTCAAATAATGACAGTTCTCTGTGAATGGAGTCTGCTTTTCTTCCTGAGTTACCTGGAATGTGGGCTATTGCTTTCAAGGCTGCTGCTGAGCTGAAGAATGGGGAGATACGGTGATGCAGTTTCCACCAGGCTCCTTCTTGAGACACAAATTCTTGGACTGAGTGATAAATGGTGATAGCCAACATTTTGGAGGAACATCCAGAAATATGGAAAGGCTACATGATGGTGTTCAAGGCAACTCCAGCCAAAGCCCAAGCTGCTAGCCAGTATTAACCATGAGACATGTGAGTAAATTGAGACTTCAGTAGATTTGCCAATGAGGAGCCCCAGCTGACACTAACTGGAGAAGGGGTGAGTGTTCCCTGACTGAGCCCTGCTCAAAGTAACATTTCAAGGCTAAAAACCATGCTTTATTATGTATTTATTTAATAAAAATGATATATGTTTAAGGTGTACAACTTGGTGTTTTGAGATACATATACATAATGAAATGATTACTACAGTCAAGCTAATTAACATGTCCATCTCTTCATATACTTTTTTTCCCCTGTGGTCAGAGCACCTGAAATCAACTTTTGTGGCAAATTTACAGTATTCAATACAGTAATAACTATAGTCCTCATATGGTCCATTAGCTCTCCAGACTCATTCACCCTTCATCAATGCAACTCTGTAGTCTCTGGCCAACATCTCCCCCACCTCTACCATTGTTCTTCACTCTGCTTCCATGAATTAAACTTTTTTTAGGTTCTATACATAAGTGAGATCATGTGGCATTTTTCTTTCTGTGTCTGACTTATTTCAGTTAGTATAATGTTCTCCTTTCATCCATGCTGTTGCAAATGGCAACATTTTTCTATCACAGTAACATTTATATATCACAACTTCATTATCCATTCACCCATCAAGGAACACTCATGTTTTGTTTCCATATCTTGGCTGTTGTGAATAATACTGTGATCAAGATGGAAGTGCAGATATCTCTTTATGACATTGATTTTATTTCCTTTTGATATACTGCCCAGAAGATGCATTGCTAAATCATATAGTAGTTCTACTGTTCATTTTTAAAGGAACCTCTATATTGTTTTCCAATGGCATCACCAGCTCGATGGACATGAGTTTGAGCAAGCTCAGGAGTGGTGATAGACAGTGAAGCCTGGCGTGATGCAGTCCATGGGGTCACAAAGAGTCATACACGACTGAGTGACTGAACTAAAATTAAATGATACGGCTTTCTTTAATGGCTGTACCTATTTACATTCTAACCAACAGTGTACAAGGATCCCTTTTCTTTACATCCTTATCAACACTCATGTTGATAATAGTCATCCTATCAGGTGTGAGGTAACAGATATCTCATTGTGATTTTTACTTGCATTTTCCTGACGATAAGGATGGTAAGCACCTTTTCATGTACCTTTTGGCCATTTGTATGTCTTCTTTAGAGAAATATCTATTCATATTCTTTGCCCATTTTAATCAGGTTGTTTGTTGCCATTGAGATATATAATCAGTGTTCTTGTTTTAAACCATTAAATCTTTTAGTGGCTAATACAACTATAGACATTTGGGATCCACCCAGGGACCTAAAAGAGGTGTGCTGCTATATCCAAAAACCTAAATTTTGGTAGTGGCTTTGGGTGGAAATGTTAATAAAAGAAAAAATGGCTTCAAAGATAGTCCTAGGGGAAACCTGATGACCCTCAAGGATGCTGTAGTGAGGAACTAAAACAAAGGGAAAAATGTTATTGGAAAGTAAAGAAAAGGGGATATTTGCTGTATAGTGCTAAAAGTTTACTCTCAGTAACACAGAAACTAGGAAACACAAATAATAAACTGGATGTCCTAGCTAAGAAGATTTCAAGGTAAAGTGTTCAAGTTGCTGCTTGGGTTCTTGTGGCTGCTTCCAGTAAAATGCAAGAGGAGAGCAAAAAGCTAAAGAATGATCCTAACTATACAGTAACAAAGATGGGCTCACTAAAGGACAGAAATGGTATGGACCTGACAGAGGCAGAAGATATTAAGAAAAGGTGGCAAGAATACACAGAAGGACTGTACAAAAAAGAGCTTCACGACCCAGTTAATCACGATGGTATGATCACTCACCTGGAGCCAGACATCCTGGAATGTGAAGTCAAGTGGGCCTTAGGAAGCATCACTATGAACAAAGCTAGTGGAGGTGATGGAACTCCAGTTGATATATTTCAAATCCTAAAAGATGATGCTGTGAAAGTGCTGCACTCAATATGCCAGCACATTTGGAAAACTCAGCAGTGGCCACAGGTCTGGAAAAGGTCAGTTTTCATTCCAATCCCAAAGAAAGGAAATGCCAAAGAATGCTCAAACTATCGCACAATTGCACTCATCTCACACGCTAGTCAAGTAACGCTCAAAATTCTCCAAGCCAGGCTTCAGCAATACGTGAACCATGAACTTCCAGATGTTCAAGCTGGTTTTAGAAAAGGCAGAGGACCAGAGATCAAATTGCCAACATCCAGTGGATCATAGAAAAAGCAAGAGAGTTCAGGGAAAACATCTATTTCTGCTATACTGACTGTGCCAAAGCCTTTGGCTGTGTGAATCACAATAAACTGTGGAAAATTCTGAAAGAGATGGGAATACCAGACCACCTACCTGCCTCTTGAGAAACCTGTATGCAGGTCAGGAAGCAACAGTTAGAACTGGACATGGAACAACAGACTGGTTCCAAATTGGGAAAGGCTGTATATTGTCACCCTGCTTATTTAACTTATATGCAGAGCACATCCTGAGAAATGCTGGGTTGGATGAAGCACAAGCTGGAATCAAGATTGCCGGGAGAAATATCAATCACCTCAGATATGCAGATGATACCACCCTTATGGCAGAAAGTGAAGAACTGAAGAGCCTCTTGATGAAAGTGAAAGAGGAGAGTGAAAAAGTTGGCTTAAAGCTCAACATTCAGAAAATGAAGATCATGGCATCTGGTTCCATCACTTCATGGCAAATAGAAGGGGAAACAGTGGAAACAGCATCAGACTTTATTTTTGGGGGGCTCCAAAATCACTGCGGATGGTGATTGCAGCCATGAAATAAAAAGATGCTTACTCCTTGGAAGGAACGTTATGACCAACCCAGACAGCATATTAAAAACCAGAGACATTATTTTGCTAACAAAGGTCCGTTTAGTCAAGGCTATGGTTTTTCCAGTGGTCATGTATGGATGTGAGAGTTGGACTATAAAGCAAGCTGAGTGCTGAAGAATTGATGCTTTTGAACTGTGGTGTTGGAGAAGACTCTTCAGAGTCCCTTGGACTACAAGGAGATCCAACCAGTCCATCCTAAAGGAAATCAGTCCTGGGTGTTCATTGGAAGGACTGATGTTGAAGCTGAAACTCCAATACTTTGGCCACCTGATGCGAAGAGCTGACTCATTTGAAAAGACCCTGATGCTGGGAAAGATTGAGGGCAGGAGGAGAAGAGGACGACAGAGGATGAAATGGTTGGATGGCATCACCGACTCAATGGACATGGGTTTGGGTAGGCCTCAGGAGTGTTGGTGATGGACAGGGAGCCCTGGTGTGCTGCAGTTCATGGGGTCACAAAGAGTTGGACATGACTGAGAGACTACTGAACTGAATACAGTAACAAGGGCTTGTTGCTAAAAAATACATCTGCTTATCATTTTTAGATTTTCCAGATGCAAATATTGCTAAAATTAAGAAGTGACTTCTGGGCAGAATTTAAACCTGGGGTGCTGTCAGGAAAATATAATATAAAAATGCAGCTCAGCATATGACTATAAGACTTTTGATAAAACTACAGAAAGGCTTAAATGATGTTTCAAACGGACAACAAAAATCCTTCAAGTAAGAGTGTACCACAATCACAGACCCTCTCTGTTAAAAAATAGGTCTTTAAAGGATCTTATAGTCATTGTTCTATGGGAGACTTTTAAGAACTCCAAGGTAGAAAACAGCTTCTTGTGACATGATTTGTGAGTGCTGCTTTTGTATAATGGATTGACTCATTACAATTTGAAAGAAAACGTGTGGACCCTTGAACTACTAAGAGCAGGAAGCAGGGTAGGTAATCTACCCAGCTGCATTATGAATCATTTCTTATGTGCAAGAAAGGATTACTCTTAAGTTCAAGAAGATAGCCCCTAAAAAAAATGTCCAGTGGGAAAAGCCTAAGAACTGTGTAGAATCATTCCCGTGTAGTATGACTAAGCTCTAATCAAGAAAGAACACGTGCCCTGCTGGATTTCAGAATGGCTACCAAGCTAACCAAAATGATCACATGGATCACAGCCTTGTGTAACTCAATGAAGCTATGAGCCATGCTGTGCAGGGCCATCCAAGATGGACGGGTAATGGTGGATTCTGACAAAATGTGATACAATGGAGAAGAGAATGGCAAACCACTTCAGTATTCTTGCCTTGAGAACCCCACGAACAGTATGAAAAGGCAAAAGATATGACACCAGACGATGAGTCCCCCAGGTCAGAAGATGTCCAATATACTACTGGGGAAGAGTGGAGAAACAGCTCCAGAAAGAATGAAGAGTTGGGCCAGAGCAGAAACAATGCTCAGTTGTGGATGTGTCTAGAGGCAAAAGTAAAGTCTGATGCTGTAAAGACTAACATTGCATAGGAACCTGGAATGTTAGGTCCATGAATCAAGGTAAATTGGACGTGGTCAAGCAGGAGATGGCAAGAGTGAACATCGACATTTTAGGAATCGGTGAACTAAAGTGGACAGGAATGGGCAAATTAAATTCAGATGTCCATTATATCTATTACTGTGGGCAAGAATCCCTTAGAAGAACTGGAGAAGCCCTCACAGTCAACAAAAGAAACCAAAACACAGTACATGGGGGAAATCTCAATAATGGCAGAATGATCTCGGTTTGTTTCCAAGGCAAACCATTCAACATTACAGTAACCCAAGCCTATGCCCCAACCACTAATGCCAAAGAACTGGAATGGTTCTATGAAGACCTGCAAGACTTCCTAGAACTAACACCAAAAAAGGATGTCTTTTTCATCACAGGGGATTGGAATTCAAAAGTAGGAAGTCAAGAGATACCTGGAGTAACAGGTAATTTAGGCCTTGGAGTACAGAATGAAGCAAGGCAAAAGCTAAGAGTTTTGTCAAGAGAACAAACTTTGTCATAGCAAACATCCTTTTACAACAACACTGGATGACTCTACACATGGGTATCACCAGATGGTCAACACCAAAATCAGACTGATTATAGTCTTATCAGCCAAAAACAGAGAAGTTCTATACAGTCAGCAAAAACAAGGCCTGATGCTGACTGTGGCTCAGATCATGAACTCCTTATTGCAAAATTCAGGCTTAAATTGAAGAAGTAGAAAAAATAACCAGACCATTCAGGTGTGACCCAAATCTAATCTCTTACGATTATACACTGGGGGTGATGAACAGATTCAAAGGACTAGATTTGGTAAATGCAGTGCCTGAAGAACTATGGAAGGAGGTTTCTAACACTGTTCAGGGTGCATGACCAAATCCCAAAGAAAAAGAAATGCAAGAAAATAAAATGGTTGTCTGAGGAGGCCTGGCAAATAGCTGAGAAAAAAGAGAGGTAAAAGGTAAAGGAGGAAGGCAAACATACACCCAACTGAATGCATAGTTCTAGAGAATAGCAAGGAGAGATAAGAAAGCCTTCTTAAGTGAACAATGTAAAGAGATAGAAGAAAACAACAGAATGGGAAGGATCTCTTCAAGAAAATTGGAGATATCATGAGAACATTTCATGCAAAGATGAGCACAATAAAGACGGTAAGGACCTAACAGAAGCAGCAGAGATTAAGAAGAGGTGGCAAGAATATACAGAAGAACTATACAAAAAAGGTCTTATTGACTCAGATAACCATGATGGTGTTCTCACTCACCTAGAGCCAGACATCCTGGAGTGAAGTTAAGTGGACCTTGGGAAGTATTACTATGAACAAAGCTAGTGAAGGTGATGGAATTCCAGCGGAGTGATTTCAAATCCTAAAAGATGATGCTGTTAAAGTGCTGCACTCAATATGCCAGTAAATTTGAAAACCTCAGCAGTGGCCATAGGACTGGAAAAGGTCAGTTTTCATTCTAATCCCAAAGAAAGGAAATGCCAAAGAATGTTCAAACTACCATACAATTGCGCTCATTTCACATACTAGAAAGTAATTCTCAAAATCCTTCAAGCTAGGCTTCCACAGTACATAAACCGAAAAATTCCAGATGTACAAGCTGGATTTAGAACCAAAGATTAAACTGCCAACATCTGTCGGATCACAGAAAAAGCAAGGGAATTCCAGAAAAACATCTACTTTTGTGTCATTAACTACGCTAACGCCTTTCCACAACAAACTGTGGAAAATTCTTAAAGAGATGGGAATACCAGACCACCTTACTTGTCTCCTGAGAAACCTGTATGCAGGTCAAGAAGCAACAGTCAGAACCAGACATGGAATAATGGACCAGTTCCAAATTGGGAAAGGAGTTCATCAAAACTGTACATTGTCACCCTGCTTATTTTACTTATGTGCAGAGTATACCATGCGAAATGCTGGGCTGGATGTAACACAGGCTGGAATCAAGATTGCTGGAGAAATATCAACCACCTCAGATATGCAGATACCACCTCTCTAATGGCAGAAAGGGAAGAGGAACTAAAGAGCCTCTTGATGAGGGTGAAAGAGGAGAGGTTAAAAAGCTGGCCTAAAGCTCAACATTCAAAAACTAAGATCATGGCATCTGGTCTCATCACTTTGGGGCAAGTAGATGGGGAAAAAGATGGCAGATGGCATCTTTTATCTTCTTGGATGGCAGATTTTATCTTCTTGGGCTCAAAAATCACTAAGGACCATGATTTTGGACCATAAAAGAAGGGTGAGTGCTGAAGAATTAATGCTTTCAAACTGTGGTGCTGGAGAAGACTCCTGGAAGTCCACTGGACAAGCAGGGAGATCAAACCAGTCAATCCTAAAGGAAATCAACCTTGAATATTCATTGGAAGGACTGATGCTGAAACTCCAACACTTTGCCAACCTGATGTGAAGAGCCAACTCACTGGAAAAGACCCTCATGCTGGGAAAGATTGAGAGCAAGAGAAGGGGGCGACAGAGGATAAGATGATTGGATGGTATTACTGACTCAATGGACATGAGTTTGAGCGAACTCTGGAAGACAGTGAAGGACAGGGAAGCCTGGAGTGCTGCAGTCGATGGGGTCGCAAAGAATCAGACACAACTTAGCAGCTGAACAACAACAACAAAACAATAATGTCTGTGTTCCTCCTGTTTTCTCTTTTTGAATGGGAGGGTCTATAGTTATCCTGCCCCATCACTGTAACGACGATGGGAATGGGAAAGATTACTTTTCAGCTCACAAGTTTTCAGAGCTGTACTTAGGGAACCACATCCAAAGAGTCTTGTCTGCCTCTGGATCTGACTTAGGTGACAAAATTCTGAACCTGAACCTCATCGTGACATTGTAATAAGATGAAAGGCTTTAGGGAGTTCTAAGGAATGAAGAAGATATTTTACAAGCAGTAGGAATGAAGTAACTTGTGACACACTGTGTAACTCCTCTCCCCTTGAATATGGACCATCTTTAGAGACTCACTTCTAATGAACAGAGTAAGACAGAATGCTGATGTGTGGCTTCGACTTCTGAGGCTAGGTTAGAGAAAATGATACAGTATGTACCTGTTTCTCTTTTGGAATGCTTGCTCTTGTAATGTAGCCATATTTTAAGAAACCACAGGTTATAGGGTGAGGCCTTATGCAAGTATTTGGTCAACAGGGTTAGCAATGGTTCCAGCTGATACCTAGTATCAACTGCCAGACAAGTGATTGATAACTTACAGGTATTCAATGGTTTCTACCATTAATGAAGACACTGTAGCAAAGGTATTAATAGAAAGTAAACTGGTGGTGACTGAGGGTAAGAGGAGACAAGAATATTGAACTGAACATATTAAATAGAACTCAATTTCTTTACCTGGAAATGAAGGGCTAACATATTTTCTTTTGTTAGTGTGACTGAAGAACTGACTTAAATTTTATTTAATTTTAGCTAATTTAAGCTTCAACTGTCATATGTGGCTGGTGGCCATTATTTTGGACACTGCAGCATTATACAATTATTTTTTTCTGGGTCCAAAAATACTAAATATTAAAAAGAGACATCACTTTGCTGACAAAGGTGCATATAGTCAAAGCTATGATTTTTCCAGCAGTTTGATACTGTCATTATTAACAGGTTTGTGATGTTAGACTTCCTTCATTCACTTTATTAGTTTGGAAGCCCTACAAAGGAATAGTTGGCAGAAGTTTGTACTCCTATGAGTGAAATGCCAAGAAAAGTAGTTACCATTTTTTGAGTACCTACAATGATTTAGGCAGTCTCCTACATATTCTTTTTAATCTTCACAATGACTTTCTAAAGGAGGAGTTATCATTAATTACTTTTCAGATGATGAAACTGAAGTAGTTAACCTGAAGATAAGAAATGAAGTTAACAAAAAGAAAACAATACTGAGGTGTGTCTGATTACCGAAGCACAGATTTTTTGCCTTCCATCACATACTAAACTTCAGCAAAACCTGGATTTGAAACTTGTTTGTTTGGCATACTGTTTATGACACTGGAGAAGTTATTAAAGCTCTACGAATATACCTCTATTTGTTACTCTATAAAATTAGGAGAATGACTCCATGTTATAGGAGCACTATAAGGAGGGTTATGTAAACTGTCAAGTAGTTTATAAACACATATCTTTAACAGAGCTATTCTAAGGAATTAGTGTTTTCATAGTATTTTCTCACATTTTTGAAAAATATAGTTTTTTCCTTTTACCCCATAAAAATGCCATTAAAATACCATTTTGCCTCTCCCTTTATCATCAGATTATCCTTAAATTTTATAGAGAAAAATTATGTACTTCTACTCAATACTCCTTTCAAATGGTAAGCCTACTTTCCTATGTTTACAACCAAAAAGTACTCTTCATTATTTTCTGTGGTCTTTTATGATCTGTTAGCAAACACAAAAGCTAGTCTAAATGATCCAGAAATCATGGATGAAAAATGACAGGAGTCCACATGCCACTTGTGCCCAGGGACGGACCAGGGCAAGGCTGGCACAGCCAAGCCCA
Organism: Budorcas taxicolor; assembly: GCF_023091745.1. Lineage (NCBI taxonomy): Eukaryota > Metazoa > Chordata > Mammalia > Artiodactyla > Bovidae > Budorcas > Budorcas taxicolor. Next base: position 52,672,302 of record NC_068912.1, on the reverse strand, counting down.
ACCCTTGGTTGCCTGCAGACACCCATGAAACTGTCAGGTGGCAGAGGACCTGTGGATGGCATCACAGGTCAAAGTACATTGTGGGTGGGAAAGTCCACAGCTAAGGTTTTGCACCATCAGTGCAAAAAGACTAATACTCAACAGTACATGACCATTCTTGATCTATTCTATAGCTAGCTCCCTCCAGATTAAAAATGAAAAACACTGCTTGGTGTTGTATTTCTTTGGGGTTAATACTTGCTTAACTAGAATTGCTTTCTCTCTCTCAAAAAAAAAAAAAAAAAATTCTCACAAACTTGCAGTTTTCTTAAATCATCCCTGGGCATAGCATTTTGGATTGGAATTTTTTTTCAATTAAGGAATTGACTATAGTGTTTTAAAAAAATTTATTTTGGATTATTGTCTTTCTAGCACCCTACTACTAGTAAGTCATGGAATATTTTAGTGTGTTTTTTACATATTTTACAAATTTACCCTGTGTCCAATAGTTTTTTAAGTTGAACCACGTGCAATGGTAATTTTTGCAGGTCACAGATCCTGAGTAGCATAATTTTTGTATGGCTCCACCTGATTACACCATGAATAAGAAGTGATCTTCTCTTCTTAGATAAATGGGTTACATTAGTATTTGGTAGAAACAATTTTCTTCCATATTTCTACCTTCTGATGCTTCCTCCTGGTTCACCCCAATTTAGTATTTAATTTTTATTAGGATCTCTCTGCCTCTTCCCCTTCCTTACCCCATGTAATTTAATTATAAATGGGTATCTGGTAGTTTCAGAAATGTCATCAAACCACAACACTACAAGCTTACAAAGGTAATTTCCACCACTGAAAGTAAGCAATTATTTTTCCTTTTCCTTCTTGATCACTGGGCTGAGATGTTTAAGAAAGTCCTTAAGAAACCAGGAAGGCTTAAACTAGCATCCATCCTGCAGAGGATATAAATGCCCTTTCATTCACACACTGCCATCTGGTGGTTCTATACACAAACCAGTGCCATTTGCTCTGGCTTCTGTTTGTAACACAGAAGAGAGAAATTCACAACAGGGGCTCCAGATTTGGTTCTCCCTAGAGACTGGGCTACCCTGGTGGCTAAACGCACCTGCATTTAGCCAGAGAGAGCCTGGTGCACTACAGTCCATGAGGTCGTGATGGAGACAGACACGACTAAACACATGTTTGAAAATCATGTATCTACACCTACACATCCTAGCAGAGGCCCAAGCCTGACCATGCATCCCAGAAATCAGGGGAAAGGATTTTTCTTGGAAAAACTCTAGTGAGGATATTTTGGGCTGTGAAACCATGACACTGAGCAGATTTCTGGGTACATCTGATTCCTTTAAAGAACTTTTCACTTCCTAACAACATCCTCTGAAGATCTGGAGAGTACAGATATCCCAGAGGAACACCTAGGTTGTCAGTACATCCCTTGTCCCCAGGGAGAGTCACTGCTTCATCATGTTTCAAAGTTCATTGGTAACACTGTCACTTGAGTCAGGGAGCCCATCACCAGCCCCAGTTAGAAGATTAAGGAGCACTATGGTTTCCTCAATAACTTTTCATTCATATGTGGAGCTTACAACCTGAGATGTCAAAGGTACTTTAGCTATTTTCTAGTACCACAGAGTGGACTGAGCAGGAGGTCTGACTGTAAGATTTACAGAAAGCTTTACTGCGAAGCTTCAAAATAATGTAATTCATGACTCAATTCTACCGTTTATTTTAATATCAGAGGAGAAAAAATACCTAATGTTACAGCAAATGATTAGGAGGTGCTCTGTAATTTTTTCATTTGGCCCATTTTCCTTGGGCACAGACTGAAATATTGCATTAGAATGTCTTAATGTGTTGACTGAAGTTTGCTTTTCTTTTGCTTCTTCCCTCTCCTTTTCCTAATCCTTTTCTACAATGTCACACTGTCAGTGACATGTGATGTCAGCTCTATCAGAATCAATGAATCCAACTCATTATTAACCCACAGCAATGGAGGGGAGCTGTGCTAACTCATAGCAATTAAGATGACTACATCACACTGTCATTAACTGTTACTGTTGGAGAAAAATTCAGTGAAGAAATAAACACTGAGTATGACCTTAGACATGTGGTATATCAAATTTGTTGACTTAGGGATGTGTTGATCAACTGGGATTGAGTTATTATATACACTAAAAAACAACCAGCCAAAAATGAAAAACCACCAACCAACCAAACCCAAGAAGAAAAGTCTTATTAGGACCATGGTAATGACTTATTTAAACTTAAATTCTCTCCCAGTGATAAATGAAAGGAGCTAAGAATTTCATAGTCTAAATATGTGTGAGCATTTCCAAATCTTGGCCACTGTGAGTCAAATAATAATAATAATAATCTTAATTCATCTTGACAGACTCCATAATGCCTCACCACAGAAAGCACCCATCACCTACTTACTGAATACATACATGTTAATCACTGGTAGGGGCCCTGAGACTGGAAAATGACATTTTATGTTACTAATGTTATTCAGCATTATGTACTGGGAGGTACATACATGCAAAAAGTTCATTCATTGTAAGTGGCAATGTGTTATGAACATTACCACTAATTTATTAACCGTATCATGATTGGAACTACTGTGTCCTAAGAATCCATCTGCTTTCTCCCCTAATAGTCAGGGGAAGTTTTTGGCAATTTGCCAAATAGTTTCTGCTTTTTAAATACACAGTGCAGAATTTATAAGTAAGTGTGAATGTATTTTATGGGTAGGAACCCAAGCCATTTGGGCATTTTGGCATTGGGGAAGCTAATGCCCTTTTGTTTTACAAGAAATCTTTTACAGAGAGATTGAAGGTAAGAGATGCATATATCCTGGGGTTACAAAGATATGGACAGTCTAGGAATAAAGATAGGAGGTGGGCCATGAACTGATATTTTAATACAATAACTGATATTAAATAAATATTAATATTAATATTTAATATTAATATTTTAATATAGTTCTACTTTTTCAAAAATAAGCAAATGGAGACTGGTGTCAAATGTTTGTTTCCAGTCAGTTTTTCTATCAAATGGTAAGCAGTGTTTCTCGGTGTGTTATCAGCCTTTTTAACACCCAAAATATTAAAATCCAAAATAAAACATGCCTCAAAACTATTTTTCTGATCTGGAAGAGCACTTACTGCTCCTAAGCATTAGTTCTGTTGACTTGTAAACATTTCATTTTCTGATGATAAAAGCCAGAACATATAAGGAACTGGGTAATATTACTACAAAGAGCATTATGGGGAAATCTTCTGTTAAATATGAAAGTCTTTAGGACTCAAGTCACAGCTCTCATATGGAGGAGAAGCCATATGCTAGGTCTGCTTTTAGGCATTTGTCACAAGGTGGAAGGGAGAAGTTCTACTTGATAATGACAATGATGGCTGTCATTAAATGACACAAACTGATGCTTCTCAACTTCTGTGCTCTACATGCATTTGACATAGGATCACAGGTCTGATGGAGCAATGAGCAATGATTCTGCACATCTCTTCCCAATTCTGCTGACACTGATGTCAATCTGGTAGCTGGCAATTGGCTATGGTGGGACATTTACATTATAGAAATTGGCAAATGCTACAAATCAGACACCTGTGTACTCCTGCCTTCCCTAGCAACACACACACTCCTTGTGAGGAAAACCGGATATTTTAACTAGCACACCACTGCACAGGGCTAAAACTTTTTGAACACGTTATTCTTATGTTGAATCTGTGATTCTATAGGCACAGGGGGTATGTGATTTTTAACGAGTTGTTTGAAGTTACAAAATTCTAATCTAAAAAACCACAGATATCTTTCTGTATCTATTCCAGCAGAAACAGTTCAATCTCAGTCAGGACAACCTAGTTCTCAGGATTTTATATGCCCAGGACCCAAGCCCTCAGTGTAATTCACTTGGCATCGGTCTATTGCCCTAGGATTCTGAGTCTTTAAGACAGACAATCTTCTGGAAGCTGAAGACTGTACTATGAATAACACTGACAGTTTGATTAAAAATATTCTGTTGATGCCAAATGTTTGTTTGAAAACTTTCTCTAGAAGGCTGTTCCACAAACTGTATACAGATCATAGTTGCTAATGAGACTCTGACTCAGTTCAAAATTGTGTTAAATGACAAACCTAAAAATGCAAACTCCTATGCTTTCCAAAAGCAGAATGTTTCCAGAGAGCTTAATTAGCTAAATGCTGTTATTATGTATATCTATGAAAATGTTAGTCGCTCAGTCGTGTCCGACTCTGCGACCTCATGGACTGTAGCCCGCCAGGTTTCTTTCCATGAAATTCTCCAGGCAAGAATACTGGAGTGGGTTGCCATTCTCTTTTCCAGGGGATCTTCCCAATCTGGAGATCAAAAACACATCTCTTGTATCCCCTGCATTCCCAAGTGGGTTCTTTACCACTAGGGCTACCTGGGAAGTCTATATCTCATTTGTGTGGTTTTTTATTTTTATGCTTTCATCTTATGTTATTTGGTATTTGCGTTGAGAAAGTCTCCAGTTCGGATACTTCCTACTTCTTGCATTAATTCATCACATCTCTTTCCACCAGGCTACTTACATCACAAACAGTAAGTATTTGGGGATAGACAGTAGATGGTAATAACTTTTTTTTTTAAGCGAAGTAGTAACTTTTGAAGAGACTTACACAGAGAAAGATTCCTTCAGTACCCCACCTTCAATGATCAATATTCTTTCTTATTCTCTGCCCAAATCCTTCACGCTGAAGCTTATGCTCATCTCTTATTATTTAGAACTCAGGGGAGAAAAAGAGCAGCCAGCTCATCACCATCTTCCCTAGAGTGACCTTTAATATTCAGATGTGGTTTACATTCAAGACAGAAACTTACAGTCCAGTATCAGACTGTCTGAACAGGTTTCATTCTTTAAAAATGTTAACACTGCTATTACCCAGCCTGGTGCTCTTTTAAATGAGTTAATGAATTAAGGATTTTTTTTCCCTAGCCTAAGTTCAGTGTTTACCAGACTAGGAAGTCTAAGAAACTACAGACATTTGAAATGCAACATTATGAAGCTTTTCTGCCACCTTCAACACCTCACTGCCTTCAGGTCAATTCTTGAAACATGAAACATTATCAGTGCTGTAGCCCTGAAGAAGTCTAGCTTAAGTAGGCTTTCCCAGGATTTTACATTATTTCTTACCTTATTAGTCACATGCTCTATTTCCACTGTAGTTTCTAATTAAGTTTACATGAACTTTGTATTAATATTAATATTTCTTCTTTCTCACATCATTTAAAATTTTTGCCCCTCATTTATAAAGATATGCTTTTCCTCCTTCTTTGAATTTCTTGTGTCTAAATAATGCTATTTTATTTCCTGTTGTATCTATTAATTGCATCTCAGTTCCTAAGTAAAGTTTTCTCATATTATTCCAACAAAGGGTTGTACTGGGGTAGCCAAAAAGTTCATTTGGTTTTTCCTGTAAGATGTTACAGAAAAATCTAAGTGAACATTTTGGCCAACTCTGTATAGTTTTATATAATTTTGTGAGGAAAAAATGGTTACTTTTAGTTATTTTTAGTTCCAATTTCCCCATAATGCTCTTGCTTTAGCATTTATCTTTGTCAGAGAGGATGCCACATACCATCAAAAAGTCTTCAGTATTAACTAGGGATCCGTAGAATTGGGGTGCTTTTTAAATAACAAAAGAGGCTACAATATAGTCTCCTTCCCTCCCAAGAGTCAGTTAAAAAAAAAATTTAGCAGTCTGAGGAATGCCAAAGATGTACTTAAAGGAAAAATACTTTCTGTAGGCAAATCATATTGTTTCTCCTGAAATGTGAAATATTTCCAAAGTAATGCAGAATAAAAGAAGCCCAGTAAACTCTCAGAAACTGAAAAAACTGGATCTGATTATCTTTATTCTGGAACATGCCTGAAACTGAAGTTGAAAATATAAACTAAAAAGTCAAAAATTTTGAGCAATTTTTCTTGAGTGGTGCTCATTTGGCACACTTCCCAGAAGCTTGTGACAAGGAACAGAAACTCTAAGTTTTGGAACTTTCTGCTCAAACTCTTGTATTGGAGGATCAGATTACCTAGTCACAAACTGATTCTTTTTCACTTGATAGTTTACCATATAGAGAATGAATTTTAAAGACACATCTAATTGGCTTCTCTATTTAAACTGGTTTGTACTTTGTGAAATTGTGGCTTTGACAAAGTAATCAAAATCAGTATATGTTTATAGGCCTACCCAGAAGACTTGTTTTAATAATTTCCACAACATTGTTTACAGAATGCAAAATTAGGGTCATGTCCAGCCTTTGTTATGAGAAGAGGATGTGCTCATGTTTAAGTAAATTTGGTGCATCCCACCGGGCTATGTGTCATTCAGGGAAATGTGCTCACTGACTCAGGGGCCAGATGGTGGATGCAGAAGTCTTTTGCTAGACTACATCTCTATAGAAGATAATGTCACATTGGACTTGGTGACCAGGCTGACACTGAATGCAACTCAGTCACGGTATTTAAATCACATTAAGATTCTCTTTTATTTATGGCTCTCCTTGTGATTTTTGTCTGGCTTTATGTCTAATTGCTAGCCTCCATGTGGCGATATGATACGTTATCAGTTCTGCCTTTTATCTTTGCCAAAATGAACTCTGCAAACCTTTCTGAGGTACAGAGGTTCCGGGGGAGGGGGAAATCATTACATAAACCTATTACATTTCAGCATAAAGTTAATTAAAAGGACACTATACTCTATAAGCTATTTTTCATATTCTTGATACTGTTTGGGGTATTTAATTAGTGTTAGCATGGATACTTTCTGTTATAACTACAAAATTTTAGAGGTAGAAGGACAAGAGATCATATAGTCCAATCGAGCGACTAAAAACAATATGAATTCAAGGTTTCGTGTTTGCTAAAGCAGTGAACAACTCAGGTCTAAAAATCAAGTTACAATACTTGATTTGTACTTTTTTCACTACTCCCAACTTCCTTCTTCCAACCACTAACTTCAAATATGCCTTCGACATTGTCATCATTGTCATTTCACCATCATCCACTGACCACAGTGGGAAATACCGTCCATTGTCTTTTAGTTAGGCTATAGAGAAAGGCCCTCTGTCTTCACAGTACTGTTCTTTCTTCTGGTCAAGGGAAAACTGTATTTATTCAGTAAAAGTAAACATCAACTGAAGTTATATTTGTCATCTGAGTGTTTCTAATAGTGTTACAGAATCAGAGAATTCTGTGAAAATTAGTGGAAATGTGGAGAAACAGAGCTATTCTTGAAACTTAAGTTCTCTTTCTTCTTGCATCAGTTTTAACAGTCTCCCTCCCACCCCCAGAATACCTCTCTTTCCCTCAGTCTGTAAGGAAGCAAAGTTTTTGGTTTTTTTTCTTGTTGGCTCTTTAAGCACATCCACTGGATTGAGTTTGAAACTGCTCTAAACAAAGTCTCCTTCCTTACACTCCCTAATGCTAGTTTTATTCTCTGATCTTCACTTTCAGAAATTAGACTCTGACCTGTTCAGCCTCGTCAAACCTCTTATTATTTTTCCTATGGATTTTACTCAATCCATAATTCATTTGGAGTATTTCTTAGTATAAATATGATTTTATCCTCATCCACAGTATTGACATCAACATGAAGGACCTGTTATAAGGATTAGTATTTACATTTAACACACATAAAAGACCTTTCTTATATTAAGAAGTGGCAGCAGCCAACAGAGATACAACTGGAGTCATCACAGTTGTATCTATGATCAAGCTGTATCAAGTCAAAGCTTGGGCCAAAACACTTTATATACTAAAAGTGATTAGGACAAAGCTCTAAGACAGATGTCTAGTATAAAAGATCAACTCACCCCAAAGCATACAGTATTTAACACTTCTAAGTCAAATCTCTATCAAGTTATACATTTTCTTTAGAAACAAAGAGGTAAATGTTTCAGATATTACCCCTAAAGGATCAACAGGGTTTGTTCATCAAGTTTAGGCCAGTGTGGCCAAATTATTCAGCTTTATGTTTTCTAAGAAATAAAACTTCCACAGTCAATAGACATCACTTGGAAAATGATTGCATTTTCTCCCTAGGGACGTGGCTGACTCTGCAACCTGTATCACCCAGGAAAAAAGGGAAAAGTCAATCATAAGGATGGCTTCCCCTTGCCAGTAACTGTTTAGCAAAGGGCATGTGACTTTGGCCATTTCTGTCAAGGAGAATGAGGTTAGTCAACCAGAGTGTTTCTGATGTTCCTTTGCTCTTAACTTAAAAACTTAACTGCTTTTGAGGCTTTAGTATTTAAAAATTTCTAAATCAGTAGTTATTTACAAAATATCCATACTAAATGTTTACCTAAATTCTTCCCTCTCAAAGATGACATAAGACGTAACAAACAAATAATGGATTACAAGGGATTATCTGAGCATGAAGTTCTGCAGAGAGGACAACTCAAACAAAGAAATCAGGATCAGAAAGTCTTTTCTACAGCTCCCTCTCTCTGAACCAACTCTGGTTCCTGTTTGGCATACTATGAACTTCTACCAGAGAGAGGCAGCCTTGAGCCCTTTATCAACAAACTCGGGTGCAGTGTAAAAGAGAAATGCAAAGCAAAAAGAAATTTTAAAAAGGGTTAAAGCCTCAAAATCACAAGAGAGTGAGAGTCCTCAGCCTAAAAACAATTAACTTTAAACTTAAGGTTACATGAAAAACTCTACCTTAAAACATCACAGCCCAGCACCACTCAAGAAGAATGAAGACTCAGGTGGGTTGTAGTCATTCTTGGAAACTGGAGTATGATGCTAACGTGTCTGACAACTGGGATTTAGAATATACTTTGGTTTGGCCTTAATAGTTAAAGAGCACACGCTCTGATGCCAGACTGCCTGGAACTCAATTCTAGCTTCACTACTTGCCAGCTGTTGGGAAAGAAAGCTCTTCATGCTTTCTTTTCATTGTAAAAGATGATACTCTCTACTTCATTTTCTACTTTACTATGACAATAAAATAAGATTAATATATGTAAAATATTTGGAACACTGCCTGGCACATAGCAAGTGCATGATAAATGTTATCTATTATTATAAATGTTATCATGATTATTATATCTGGCTCTGACAAGGAGTTTTGCTTTAAAGGGAAAAGTAGAAATGGCTAGTAGCCAAAAGAGGGTTTTTTTAAAGATAGGGAGGAAAAAACATGAAGTGTGGAAAGTTGGTTTAATTAGGGTTGGGATTTTGCCAAGAGAATATACAAAGTAAGAGAGGGACAAGGGATGAGTGATTGTAAGAGTGATCTTGATAAATGATTGAGGAATAAAATTTGGGTAAGCAGTAAGGGGTAGCAAGAGGGGTAGTAGATGGAGAGACTGAGAATCAAATAAAAAGGTGGTAAAATCAGATTTTAGGCTCTGGTGGGGCTGAGGTATTACAGAGTCAGAGTTCATGAGAGAATAAAATTGGAAGGCAAGAAATGGTAATTCAGAGAGTAGGAATACTGATACCAATTGCAGGCAGTTGGTAAAGAATCCACCTGCAATGCAGGAGACCCCAGTTCGATTCCTGGGTTGGGAAGATACACTGGAGAAGGGATAGGCTTATCCACTCCAGTATTCTTGGGCTTCCGCTGTGGCTCAGGTGGTAAAGAATCAGCCTGCAATGTGGGAGACCTGGGTTCAATCCCTGGGTTGAGAAGATCCCCTGGAGAAGGGAAAGGCTACCCACTCTAATATTCCGGCCTAGAGAATTCCATGGACTGTACAGTCCATGGGGTCGCAAAGAGTCAGACACAACTGAAAGACTTTCACTTCACTTTCAGGAATACTGAAATAGGAAAAAAAACAGGGCTGTTGTTATGGACATAGAAAAGTTTACGGCATGATCATTCAAGTGTGAGACTGAAATAGCAAAGGATAACCCGTTACATAGATCTTATGATCTTACAGGCCTAGTCGTGGCACAGAAGGGTCCTACATGACCCCAAATCTCCATTATTTCTCTAACGTTATCTCCTACTTCCCACTTGCTTTTGTCCAAGTATAACTGGCCTTCCTGTGTTCCTGCAGCACACTGAACGTGCTCTCATTCAGTCTTTGCACCTGTTTCTCCCTCAGTCCATACACTTTCCCTACCTCCCTCATCTTCTTCAGCAATTTGCTCTAATGTCACCTTCTCATGGACAGTGAGAGTGTTGCAGAGACTGACCTGCAGCTAAAAGCCTTCAAGACTACGGCCTACTGGGGGACTGGTAACTGCGACAGGGAGGAGGAGTGAGTAGTACAGTCTGATAGCGTGAGCTTCACAGCTAGGGATTTTTGAGAGAGAGAGAGAAAAGTCTAGAAGTAGCAATGAAGAACAAAGAGGATCAGACCTTTCCTTCCTCTGAAGAGTTAGATAAAATATGAAATTTATTGGAAGATCTTTTATAAGGTGAGCCCTGACTGAATCTACTCATTTCTTTAGTATATAATGCATTTTGTTTATGCTTTTTAATTCAGTAGACCATCCAGAAAATGGGTCATGAGGATAAAACAAAACTTACTGTTGTGCCAATATTAGCATTTAGAGCCCTTTGATTTTACCAGGAATGATGTGAGGCACTGATTTGTGTACTCTCTGTCACATAGCAGACTGTGCACTCTACTAGAGCTCCTAATTACCAATTCACACAGCCATGCTGGCTTTAGGGCCATGGAGAAAGCATCGCCTGTTGTGTGAGAAGAGGAAATACAATAGTACCTGATGTCTAATAGAGAAAATATATGTTCAGAATTACATATGCAAGAACATAAGTTTTTCCCATCTTCTCAGTAAATAGCCTTAATTCCTTTTTGTATTGGCCTTCTGGGTGTGAAGTGGTCTCATGATCTATGATCTTCCAAAGATCTTGGAAATACTATATAAAATAATAGCACAGGTCTTGAAAAACCATGTTCACAGAATATCTTTAACCTTTGGTAAATAATGCTCCAGTTCTGAAATGGCCCCAACAGGTATTTCAAATACCCCAACAGCTTGGTCACTTTGAGCAAAGAGAAATGAATAACAATAAATGTCACCCCCTTATAACAATCAAATAAAAAATTAAAAAGCAGAATATAAAATGTTAACCACATATAAAAAATTTACTCATTTTAATCATCTATGTCTTAAATTAACTTCTAAAAAATGTTTTCATTCCTTATCTATTTCCATTTATCTTCATGAAGTATATATATATCTAGTGACTGCAGTGAATAGAAAGCACTGTTCCCCTTTTCTGGAAGAATTGACTTATTCATTATACACAGAAGAGAAAGATTTTAGGGAGCTAAAAAGAACAGTTTTCTGAAGAAGTACCATGTCTTGTAATATGATTTCATTAGGGAAGTAACATTCCAGTCCAATTTGCATGAACTGTTCTATCGATCAAAAAAAGATTTTCATGTAGAACTCTCTCTTCCAAACTGTATTATACTGAAAAGTTTACCAGTGATAAAAAATTACTGGGGAAGAGATCTAGGGGAATCAAGAAAGTTATATATGCAATAATTTATGGATTAACTTCTGAAGTCTGGATCAAATATATATTACAGTATCCTCTATTTCCTAAAAACTGACATAATGAAAAAATTTAAAGTACTGGAAAAGAAGAAAGTATATTTTGATTAATCGTAAATTATGTGTAATTCCTGGAAAAAATACCAGAAGGTAAATGGAATCTGACTGAAGGAGGAAATCTTAAGCCAGACTATGCATGGGAAGACAGTTACAAAAGGTGGCAAGGACTCCAGATGTTGGGATCCTTTTAAGGGAGAGGCAAGATATTGCTCTACAATACCAAAAAAGAAACGAAGTTTACACTTCTAGAAGACTTGATACTGGTCATAGTCTTCATCTATAATCACTAGAAACAGGCTGAATTTATAGACATTTGCTGAAAGACTAACAAGAAACGTGAAATGTAAGTGAGCAAACAAGCAAAGAATTACCAAATATTTGAGGGAAACCAACACCACAAAAGGGCATCAAACTCAACAGATAGAACTAAATCCCTAAGAAAACAATCAATAGGGTGAAAAGTCTTAAAAACGTGTACAATTAATATCCTTAGAAGGCAAAGAGGAAATCACAACCATGAGACAAATAAGCCTTCAAGAACAAATAGAGATCTTAGAAAAAATAAGTATAAAAACAAACACACCAAGACACCAAACCTTAAAACACCTCAACAGATAGGCCAAGTAGCAGAATGAACATAGCTTTATAGCCAGTGTGTTGGAAGAAGGAACTAAGGAATTCTCCCAGGGCACAGTGTAAAAAAACAAGGGGATGAAAAATGTAAAAGAAAAAGTAAGAGACACACAAGACAGATTTTGAAGTTGTAATATCTGCCCTAAAGAAGTTAAATCATGATAAAAATATATATGTAAAAAATTCTGTACCCCAAAGGCCAGGTATTATACATTATTTTCAGACACAAGAGAAACTGGTTAAAAAGAAAATCAAAGTTTAAATGTACAATAATAAACAACAGGGATAACTTTATATACAGAGAAATACAGAGATAGGTAGATAGATAAAAAACCTTCGGCAAGTCTAATTAAAGAAAAACGATAAAGTAGAAGTAAACACTGGAAATTCCCTGGAGGTCCAGTGTTAGGACTTGGTGCTTTCACTGCTGTGGCCTTGTTTTATTTACTAGTCAGGGAACTAAGATATCACAAGCTGTACTACATAGCAAAAAAGAAGAGCAAATGTTAGGAATATGAGTAAACGATGACAGATATGGGGACTAAATAAAATAACTTGTAAGAAATGTTGTTGTTGTTGTTTAGTTGCTAAGTTGTGTCCGACTCTTCATGACCCCATGAACTATAGCCCACCAGGCTCCTCTGTCTATGAGATTTTCTAGGCAACAATACTGGAGTGGATTGCTATTTCCTTCTGTAATGTATTTTCCTGATGCAAGGATCGAACTTGCTTTTCCTGCATTGGCAGACAAATTCTTTACTGCTGAGCCACCAGGGAAGCTCTGCAAGAAATATACTATGTACAAACTATTCCAAATTTTGAGAAAATCTATAAGAAATGTATACTCCTCTAAGAAAAACATAACTAAAATTGGCTCAAAGGGAGAGAAAAAACCTAACAACCTTTTGATTATATACAAAACAGTAAAAGGAGTCAAAATCTCTCTCTCTCAAAAGTTAACAGCTCATATGAATTTATGAATAAGTACTATCAAATTCTTAAGAAATCAATATTGTCTGTTATGAAAACTCTTTCAGAGCATAGGCAAATTTAAACTTTTTTAAACTTCCCAACTCATTTTATGAGGTTAACGTAACTTGGATATCAAATCCAGAAAAATATAGCAGAAGAAAAGTAAAGGCTAATATCACTAATACACACACAAAAAATTCTTCAATGACATAAAAGCAAATCAAGTTCCTAGTATTAAGCTACATGTCATGACTAAGGAGAAATTTAAGGATGTTCCAATGTTTAAAAGCCTATTGATAAATTTTATTGACATCAATAAATTAAAGAAAAAAATCACATGATTTTCTACATCTCAACAAAGGCAGAAGAAACAATTTGTCAAGAACAAAAGTGCATTTTTTATAAAATAAAAAACACAGACACACAGGAGTTCCCTGGTGGTCCAGTGAATATGACTCAGTTGCTTTCACTGCCTTGGCCTGGGTTGAATCCCTGATCAGGGAACTAAGATCCCACAAGTCATGTGGCACAGCCAAAAACACAAACATACAACACCATATAAAAACTCTTATCCAACAATAAACAAATTGTTTTTAACTCAATAAACTGTGTCTACAAGAAACTTCCAGGAAAATTATACTTAACGATAAAAGAAAAGTACTCCAGTTACAATCAAGAATATGAGAGAAATGCCAGCTATCACCATTCATGCATTGTACTGGAAATCCTTGACAAAGGATAAATATTTGAAAGCAAGAGACAAATGTCACAATTTGCAGATATTACAACTAGCAACTCAGAAATCTCAAGAGAACTAATTAAAAAAATATTAGAGATATGTAACAGAGTTGAGTAATATGGAAAGATATAAATAAGACTGCCATACACAGAATCATTAATTTCCCTTTACATCAGCAATTTCAATAAGAAAAATGTGAGAAAAATCCATTCACAGTAGCAACAAAAACAAATATATAGAAATAAAATCTTTAACATACAATTCTTTACAAAGAAATGGTAAGACTACTGTAAGACATAAAAAAATGAAGATAACTGGGAAAATATACCATGTTCTTAAAAAGGAAGTCTCATATTTTCCCATTTCCACAAATTCTTTCTACAAGGGGGAAAGGAGGGGAGAAGGATAAACTGAGAGGCTGCAATTAACATATATACCCTACTATATATAAAATAGATAACTAATAAAAACCTATTGTACAGCACAGGGAACTCTACTCAGTACTCTGTAATGACCTATATGTGAATAGAATCTAAAAATGAGTAGATATATGTATATGTATAACTGATTCATTTTGTTGTACAGCAGAAACACAACATTGTAAATCAACTATACTCTAATAAAAATTAATTAAAAATAAACAGTGCAGTTCTAGGTAAAATCTCAGGGTTCAAATAGAATTTGATGAACTAATTCTAAAATACATCTGGAAAAGAAAAACTCTTAAGAATAGCCAAATTTTAAGAGGAAAAAAGGGGAAATGTACCCCTTAAGAAATTTCAATTTTCTTTAAAATAATAGCTTACTCACTTAATGAATATTGACTGGATGCATAATATATACCAGGATTCTTCTAAAAAAGCAAAAGTGAACAAAACCTATAAAATACCTGCACTCAAAACGTATTTATACTCTGATTCCTATAATGGTAGACTAAATAATCGGGATAAATTCTCTCTCACTGGTGTCAACTAAAAAAGTTAAATTAAAAAAAAAATCATATAAGCATTAAAGAAGTGTCGAGATAAAAAAGAATTACCAAGCCAAACTCAAAGAGGAGACAAGAAAAGTCAGAGTATTACCCAATAATGAAACTTTTTATTCCTGCCCTGAAGACACGTCCTATATGGCAGAGAGAGTTATGAAAATAAGTCACACATTCAATGGCCTTGGGCTAGGAAAATAAAACTATCTTCACAGGGTAAAAGGTAAAACCAGCAGTATGCAAACCTTTCTATAACCTTCCCATGACACAGCTCTTACAATCTGACTTTGGGTCATCTGGATAGACCAGAGAAATGCAAACCTTGAACCTGGACTAAGGTGTTCTAAGCTGGCAGTATCTCAAGGCACCTGACAGAAGTAAATGAAAACTCTATGAGGGACAATACCAGACTTCAACATAGTTCTATAATAGTTTCCAAATATAATGTTCACCATGTCATTAAACATAAAGGCACACAAGAAAACAAGACACCATGAACAAGAAATAGAAAAGGCAACTATCAATAAACTTGGATCCATAATTATTTTATATTCTGGAATTATCAGAGGCAGGATATAAGAGCAATCATGTAGACCATATTCAAAGATACAATATCCAAGTAGGATACTAGAAATAATAGAAAAGCACATCTGAAAAAAAACAACAGAAATTCTGAAAAAAAAAATCATAACCAAAATTAAGATCTCAGTGGATGAGATTTAACAGTAACAGAGAAAATCAGTAAGCTGGAAGATAAGTTAAAAGAAATGATCTAGAATATAACACCAAAATATAAAGATAGAAAATAGGGAAGAGAAGATAAAAAATCCAGAGGATGCAGTGAGAAGGATTTAACACACATTAACTGGAGTTCCAGAAGAACAAGGGAGCTAGAAAGTGAGGCAGGAAAAACAAGTTTATAGACAAGGTCTAGGAAATTTCCAGAAGCCCAGCGGAGTTCCCAAACTTGACAATAACAAAAGGCATTCCCAGCAGGACATTTCATAGTAAAAACTTTAGAAAACTAAAGATAAAGATCTTGAAAGCAGCTAAAAAAATATAGGACAGGTTATTTTAAAATGAGTAACAACAGATGAACTTGCAAGAATGAGGCAGAAAATAGTGGATGATAACTTCAATATGCAGGGGGAAAATAACTGCCACTTCAGATAGAATTCTATAGCCAATAAAAATATCCTTCAGGAATTAAGAGAACATAGGCATCTTTAGATAAACAGGAACATTCAAAAGGATGTATCTAATTATAAGAACTGTTCACCAACAGTCACGATAATTGCAAGTGGAAAAACAGACTGACAAAGTAGAAGATACCTACAACACCTAATAACCTAAGAATTAATGCAATTCCTAAGTATCAATATGAAACAATACAGATACTCCAACAGAAAAAAATGGGCAATTTGTCAATTTATTTCTCAAAAGAGGAAAAATAAACAAACATAAAAAAGGTTATTATTCAATCTGATAGAAATTAGGGGAACGTAAATTAAACTCACAATGAAACATCATTAACACTCACCAACTGGCAAAAATTTAAGTCTGACAATTGTATCATTGAAGACAGGGAGGAATGAGAACTCTTACGAATTCCACATGAGAGTATATATGTGTACAGTCATCTTGGAAAACAGTCCGGCTTTGTCTAAGAGGCATATACTCTATAATCGAAAAACTCTACTCTTTGGCATATACCAACCTAGAGAAACTTGCAGATGTTTAAAAGACAGACAAGAATGTTCATAGCTTCACAGCTTTTAAAAGTCAAAAAACATGCAAAGACAACCTTAATGTTTATCAATAATAAAATGAATAATTAAATGGTGTCATATATAGATATGTAATAATATACAACAACAAAATGAATAAACTACAGCTATGGGAAAAATAAAGATGAATTCCAAAGATAACATTAACCAAAGGGAACGAGTCACAAAAGAATACATATGGTATTAATTCCACTTCTATAAAAGAAAAAAAACATGCAAAACTAAACTATATGCATTCCTAGAAGATCAACTTGTATATTAGAAAGGTCAGAAAAACGGGAATGGGAGGGGGTGAATTTAATTGGGGCTGAGAATTGGGAGTGCTGGCAATGTTCTACATTCTGTTCTTGTAGTGATTAAAATGGCTTTCCAGGTGGCTCTGTGGTAAAGAATCTGTATTTCTTTAAATGGTCATATGCTTAGAACTTTACATCAAAAAGTAATCTGGCAAGACATGTCAATGTATGGCAATACCACTACAATACTGTAAAGTAATTAGCCTCCAATTAAAATAAATAAATTTATATTAAAAAAAAGAAAACCTGGCCTATTAGATTTATAGTTCAACTTTCCAAATTGTACTTTGTGTAGCTGAGTAGTCAACTTTGACTTGCAAGTCATACGAGGCATTGAAATATTCAAGAGAATTAAAGGTTCTGCATATTTATTAAGTTTATTGTATTTATAAAATATATTTATGTACTTAAGAAGGTTTTAAATCAGGTACCAAGATTCTCAAAACAGAACCAATATATTGACTTTATAAATGAAATTTAAAAATTTTTTAAAGTTTTAAGTTATAAATGGGACTAAACATTATCTAAAAGCTCCTTACTGAAAGTATTTGCTGAAATCTGCCAATCAATAGAAAAATAAAATTTCAGAGGATGACCTTAATAGTTTAAGAAAGAACTAATTCTCTAGATGTATATCTTTAAGAAATCAAATACTAGTTTTAAAAAACAAATAATTATCTGTTTTACCAATTTGTTCAGAAGAGGCAAAACTTCACACTATCTCTTCTTTCTACCATATTAAAAAAATCTATGTCAGAAGATTTTTGGGAATTTGCCTCAATTGTAATAAAAATATAAACCACCTGACAGTTGATAAGGCAACACATGATACTTTCAAAGTAGCTATTCCTTACTTCTGGAGGTGGGGTGAGGGGGTGGTGGTGGTGGCTGTGGTGGTCATGGCCCAATTTGAGTCTCTGAGAAGTGTTGTGGAACTCACAGAAGAATGCATATTGATACACAAACAAGCTTTTGGAATAAATAATAATCAAAGATCTCTTCAAAGACTATGGAGTATAAGGGTGCTTATACTCCCTATTATACCACTGGTCTATTATAAAATCAGAGTTGAAGTAATTTTAAACACATCATCTAGTAGATCATATTCACATGTATTCTTATTTTAAATCAGAAAGTTAATGCCTTTGTGATAAAAAATTCACTTCCTTTGTTTTCATTTGTCACTTAAAGATGAACAAGATACTACTTTTCACCAAAATTAGCAAAGTTTTAAAGACTACAATGGCAAGGACAAGAGGAATTGTAAGCCATACTCATAAGCTGCACATAGGAGCATAAAGTTTTTTGGCCCTTCTGTACAACAATTTGGAACATTCATATATAAAACCTCAAATGTGTGAGCCATATCCAACTCTTTACCAATTCTACTACTAGAAATTCATCATAAAAATAATTTTGGATCTGTATAGTGTACAATGCACTATAGGAATGTTGATCAGAAGCACTCTTTATAATACCCAAATCCTAGAGACAACACAAATGATCAACAATGGAGGTGCAGTAATATGTGGTACGATGGTACACTATGCAAAAATTTAAAGCATACTTAGGAATAATACTTAGTGGTATGAAAATGCTTATGGATCTACAGCTAAGAGAATAAATAAATGGTTAATTTCTACACAGCACGACAATGAGTTCGTGTTTTTTTAAAAAGGAATAGTCTATAAAACAGAAAAACTAGAATAGAAATGACAAACTTTTAATGTGGAGAATGTATAAAACTTTGTCTAAAACTTTAATAACATTTAAAAACTCTGTAACGTTAGAGTATTACCACTCTGTTCATCTTGACTTTTGATTTAATTTAAGAATGAGGTATCAATTAACTTTTACTTATTACTGTTGTCTACCTAAGCAATTAAAAATATTCAATTATTGTCATCAAAGTAATCAAGAAAGAACGATGTTGTACCTATGTCTATAATATAGGCTGAAGAACCAAGAAATCAGTTACGAGCTATTGACTAAACATCAGTAACTGGCCCTCAAAAAAGGAAACCACCAAATTCCCATTGTTGAAATAAATTGGATAGCTACCTTCTATACCAGGAGTGAATGCTAATTACAGTTCATGGTTTGAAATATTATTGATGTTGACTAGTTTTTGTCTCCTAGAAGTGTTACATCTAGTGTGATATAAAAATAAATATTTGGTCTTTGTCCCTGGTTCCTGGCACATATCTCCTAAAACTCTCAAGATCTCCAGGGTGATCAAAGTGTCTTTTAAATGGTAATGACATGAGAGGTGGCTGGGGGCCCCCAGATATCTTCAGAATGGGTGTGGGTCACCAGAAAGACCAAGGCATGATGATTAGAGGGTTGGAGTTTTCTGTCCCACCACCTTCCGAAACCATCAGGGAGAGGAAAGGAGCTAGAGAGTAAGTTAATCGCCAATGGCCAATTATTTAATCAATAAAGCCTAACAATGAAACCTCCATAATAACCACCTAAGGGATGAGCTACTGGGTTGGTGAACACATCAAGGTGCTGGAAGGGTGGTACACCCAGAAAGTGCAGAGATAGATGCTCCATGTCACCTTCCTTCCTAGCATACCTTGCCCTATGCATCTCTTCCATTTCACTGTTCCTGAGTTATGTTCTTTATAATAAACTGGTAATGTCAAGTCTTTTTCTGAGTTCTGTGAGCCATTCTAGCAAATTATCAAACCTGAAGAGTCAGTCATGGCAATCTTTGATTTACAGCCAGTCATCTCAAGTATAGGTGACCCGATATTTGTGACTGGCATCTGAAGTATGAGCAGTCTTTTGGGACTGACCCCTTTAACCCATGGAGTCTGACATTAACTCCAGGTAATTAATGTCAGAATTGATTTAAACTGTTGGACACCCAACTATTGTCTGGAGAATCAAAGAACTGGTTGTTGGTGGTGGAAAATGCTCAAGATCAAGTATCAAAGATTAGTCTATACAATGCAGCACTTATATTTCAAATAAACTTGGGAAAATGGGATACTGAGGGGAATACATTATAATAATTACATTTATAACTACACTGAAACAATAAGACAAGAGAAAGAAACATTAACAAGCTGTTAAAAGTATCAGATCGGCCAAAAAGTTTGTTCTGGCTTTCTGTAAGATCTTATGGAAAAATCCAAATGATCTTTTTGGTCAACCCAATACATGTGTTTGAGTAGTAGTACCACAAGTGATTTTACCCATTTTTCATTTTTTCATTTTCTAAATATTTCTAAAATGAGCAGATATTACACTTTCTTAGTGAAGAAAAAAAAATCAAAGCTATATTTTGGATCAGTATGTTTTAACTGTACAGTCCCTGAGAGGTTATAGGTATGTCCTTAAAAAAATCTAATTAAATTGAAATCTAAAATAGAGATAATAGCTATGCCATGGTTCTAATCTATTCTAAAGAAGCATAGCAGAAAACACTAATTTGAAGAGGTTAACTTTTTTTGTTTTAATGCTATTAAATAAATCAATACTATTTAAAAAAGAAAAAGAAGCTCAAATATCTTAGGCAATGATAAAATAGGTGTAAAAGACAATTGGCAATACTGAATACTGAAATAGGACATGATTTAACATGAAAGTCAATCATATAATTTAAAACAACATTTTATAATTTTTTAGTGGAAGCCAAACGAAAATATATCATTAACTTTCTAGTTGCCAAATGAAAGATGAACTGTGCTCCCCAAGAAATTAAAAAATTTTTGTAACCCAAGTATCTTTATTATGAGAAATGTTCTTTGTTTAATTTACTTTTCAGGAATCCCTCTGGCTTACTGTTTCCAATTTGAATTACTATATTTGATAATTTATTTCTTTCTTACATCCTGAAGAAACATTGTTTTAAAAACAGTTTAATGTAAAAAATTTAAGTTTGCTTATGAAATCTGTGGTCAAACCACCTATTCTACTTGTATTCCTACAACTTGACAGCTGGTTTAATAATAAAATCAAACAGAAGAACTATAAAAATTAGAGTTGAAAGGAGCTCTGGTGATTGCTAGTCTTCCTGCCAGGATTCTTTTTTTACCACTTAATTTCCGAACACTACTTATTATGCAGTAGTATGACTTCCAATTTTAAAAATATATTCTATTTGAATATAGAATATGTTCATATCAATGAAACCTAATATAAGAATACTGGTAAACACAGACTTGGTATATTTTCAATCAAAAGTTAAGAAATTTGATGTTTTAGTTAGACTCATCATTATAGAGACACATACAGTTTCTATTACATCTTTGGCAAAATGAAAATAATTTTATACAAATACTTTTTCCTATCTACTATATACTCCAGGGATCAGGAGACCATTGGTTGGGAATGATTCATTTAGTTCAATTTCCTAATTTTACATATCAAGTATGTGAATAAAGTAACCAGCTATGTATAAACAACATAAATCAAATGAAACACAAACTCAAGTGGACAATTTCTACCAGTGATAAAAGTAAGAATGTTTCACACTATAGACATTATAATTTTCTTAAGTCTTTTTTTATTTAGAGATTTTTCTGGTAAGGAGATATATCATAGGAAAGCAATTTCACTGGCAGTGAGGTATGTATATATACTCTACCAAAATACTCCTTATTTTAACTGCTTTTAACTTTATTTACATACGAAGAAAAGTATCAATGCATATCCTTGTTTCAACTATAGTATTAGCCATACTACATGAAATAAAATGAAATGGTGCTTGCATACAAAAACTGTTATTTGTAAAGGAATCTGATTTCAGATTAAAAGAACTAATCTGTTTTTGGAAGGAATTTAAAAGGAGAATCACAATTTATCATGACCAAGACATCTGCACCATATTTTCCATTCCTCACAGCACATTTATTTCAGTAATTCCATTATGTCGGTTCTTAGCATGAGCATAGTGTTACACGATTTTCGTACATATAATCACATCCAAAACAAGTTCTAAAATTTAAATTGTAAACATTCTCATCATATGTAGAAATATTTCAATTGGTGTATTAAGTTTTGTTAACTGATCAAATTTGGAAGAGACTATAAATGAGAAAGCCTATTCTAAACCGTGTAGTGAGCACTGTTTATTAATTACATTTCTACAACGTTAAATAAAGAGGCAAACCTGTCCTGTAAGCATGTCAAATTTTAGGTAAAACATTAAAAAGAAACAAATCTGTTAACAAAAGGATGTCTTGCAATAAAGAATATTAGATTTTTTTAAAATCTATTATGATACAAAAATGTAAAGGGTAAATAGCATCTTTGTTGACAAAGTAGGAGGTAGCATGGATGCACCACTTTATTGTCTGAGAAATGCAACTGGAGTAAAGAATATTTCCTTACCACAAATAATTTCCAGGACTATGTACATATTTCTTTTAGAAATACTTGTTTAAACAAATCTCCCTCCACTTTTTAGTATAAAAAAAAAAAAAAACCGTTCCATGTGATTAAAAAAAAACACTTACACATCTAGATAGAATAGTACTCTGCCCTATTTGAGTGAACAGTCTCAAACTATGAAGTACATGATATTTAATGCCCTAAGTTGAGTAAATTTAGTTAGCAGTTCCTGGTATTATACAAAACACTAAATATATACAAACAAAATATAATATCTTATTTTTCAATGCAAGTCTTGTGGGGAATAAACAGAACCTTGATTCTGGTAACACTGCAGAAAACATAATTTTCCAATTAGTCTGTCTTTAAGTATCCATGTGCAACAGTTTATTAATAACTGCTTACATGTACTGGTCTTTCATTGAGTGAACAGTTAACTGACTAAATGTAGTAAACCTTAGAAACACTTCTTCCATCCTATATAAAATATAGAGACTACTTACTGTTTGAAGTACTCAATTTGCTCTGATGTCACTCTCATTCACTTTTCCCCATTTTCCTGCTTTAGTATTTATAAATGGATAATTTAATGTGGCTTTGAAAAAAAAAGACAAAGAATTTCAAATTTACATCCAATTCAAATTTGCTATTTAAAAGGTTTTCTTGTTCTATGAAGCTGCTTCTGCCATTAGTAGAGAAAATGAAGTTTCTGTAATGGAGGCAGGCTTTTTGAGTAGTGATGTGACTTCCACCATGCCAGCTCCAGTCCGTGGAAGATTAGCGTTTACAATGTGTCGTTGTAAGTGCTTAATCCAGTCTTCCTGAACAGACAATGGTCCACGAAAGACCAGGCCACAAAACCTATAGAAGTTGATAACAGTTCTGTTAACATGACCAATTCCCTTTATTTAACAGTTCTCCTAACATAATCGATTCCCTTTATTTAAAACCAATTCCCCCCTTCCAAAAAACCCAATTCCCATAAAATTCATGAACACAAAGGGCAAACTTTACACTGAAGATAGTACTAGACAACAGCTTCTAAATACCTGTGAGGTCAAAATGATTAAACGTAATATCAAAACTGCCAATTCATACTAACTCTAGTAATACCTGCAGAGATGGGAACATTGCTATGAAAATTAATTAAAAGGTCTTAACACCTACACATCTTAATTTCAAAATGCACTATTTCTTTTTTTCAAAAATGCACTCTTCAATTTAGAATTCCCTTAAATTGCATGAGGATGAGTATGGAAGGAAGTGTGAATGAGTCTGTATATCTACACTCAGAAGTACGAGTGGAGAGAAAATATACTTCCAATAAGCAGGAAGTCAAGACAATGTGAAAAACATCAAATTAAAGGAAACAAAGAACACGAATAAAACACAACAACAAAAAAGCCACTTTTACAAATCACAATATCATAGAGGCCCTTCGCTAATATAAAAAACTTGATTAGTTGCTGAAGTACAGCATATTATGAGCCACATAAAGTTTTAAGTCTGTCTCTGAAAGTTCATTTGTAACTTGATTTTTGAGACTGTACCTTCAGTCAAAAATTAAAAATCTCAAACAAAATAACTAGTACGTCTCAAAGCAAAATCTGAAGAAACTGAGCAGATTAGGTAATACAGACATATACCTGCATCGGAGAATGTAAACCTCGTCAGCACCATGAGGTAATGATAAAAGTTTCTTCTTGCTTCCGGATCTTGACCTTGATTTCTTTTGCTTACAATCTAAGGCTAAAAAGGGGAAGAAAAAGACTTAACATTTCTTACATATTCTAAGTACACATACATACAGATACTTCTTGGGAGGTCAGACCATCTAAATCAAGTTAGAAAATGTCTGCATTCATTCGTATTCCCTGAAGCATGCACTAACTTGCAGCTGGTTCTCTAATAGCAGTAATACTATCAGCATATACTCTTCTTGTACTCATTTTTCAAACAATGCTTAACCATACCAAATCAGAACTGAGAAGATAAAACTAAAACAACCTGAAATTACGAAAGTGGTCAATTACCACAGCAATGGCAATCTTTTCTCTTACAATCGTATATACATTATTTTAACATCTGGTTAAATCTTACTTCCAGGAAAACTATAATGTCTTATATAAGATCATCAAGTTTGCATTTGATTACTTCTCCATTAATCAGATTTCACATACTTTGAAAACTTAGTAAAAAGTTCAATGCAATTCATCTTGAATTTTACAATAATAAATAGCTCTTAAAATTATAAGCTAGCCCTACATTTGAAAGGACAAAGAATGCTCAACTTTCATTTTTAAACTATATCTGTATTGTATATACAAGCATATGTTCTATTTTACTAGAAAAATAGATCCAGATTATCTCACATAAGTTAACAAATGGACCACAAATTAAATGATGACTATTTGTTACATTATTTTCTATTTTAAAAATGTGATTAAAAAGGGAAAAAAAAGATTTTTACATTAAAGTGCATCAAAATTCTAGTGCTAACTGTTCCTGAAATTTGTTACTTGACTTCTCCTTTAATCATTTATTTTAAAAAATCTAATTTAATAAAGAAAAGAGATTTTTTTCGTAGGTAGGAACAGATGGGACATAACATTTTATTCTTTAAATACAACTACACCATTCCTTTGGACAAAGTGATGATAGTATTCCAGGGTGCTGCTGGTCAATTAGCAGGAAGAGATGGTAAGAATTTATCTCTAGGGGCCCAAGGGGGAAGGGAAACAAATGTAACAGAAGAGTTGTCCAAATGAATTTTCTTCTGTTAACCTGTCATGTGAAATGCCCTGGAAAAATTCTAGGGAAGAGAGAATAGGAATTGGCTATTCAATGATTGTGTGAAATGAGTTTTCAAAGTCCAGGTTCCAAAAGAACAGATGCTAATATTAAAAAACCAGTAAACAGACTACTGTTTCTTACAGTAGTCAAGTGGCAATGCTAACAGAAATGTCATATAGAAAATTAAAAACCATGAGAAGCCTAAATCTCTTTGAAGCCACTGTCTTTTGCTTCCTATCACTTGCCTCTTTAAAAGTCTTTCTCTGTTTATCCTCAGAAGAAGAATCTAATAAGTAAAGAACTACAGGAATTCAAGTTATGTATTTAAGAATGGCTGCTTCAAAGCTAAACAACCAAAATCTGGAACAGAAAAATCTTACAAGGTTCTCATTAGTTAGCTCATACAAGAGCCTGGCACATGGTAG
Source organism: Budorcas taxicolor (assembly GCF_023091745.1). Lineage (NCBI taxonomy): Eukaryota > Metazoa > Chordata > Mammalia > Artiodactyla > Bovidae > Budorcas > Budorcas taxicolor. The sequence goes on along the minus strand of NC_068912.1, from coordinate 52,646,726 downwards.
GAACTCAATGAATACTTCTGCAACGAAAAATCAAGAAAAACCCAGTAATTTAACCTTTGACATTTAAACAGCATATGAATAGAAATTTGTTCTGCCACTATGTAATATATACTGTAGTTCCTGCAGAACACTTCTGCATCATTGGGTTAAGTGAACATGTTGCTGGCGGTAACACTTTTCTTCACTTGCCAGTCTAGCTTGTATGTAGAAACTAGGTTCTTCACAACCAGTAGAAAGAATGAGGTAACACATACTCTCTAATCAGCACCTTCTTCTTTCTAGTTGCCTCGGTGAGCAATTTGAATTTAGGTGAATTTCAAAGAAATTCATACACTACAAGAGTTTAAGGAACTCAAAAAGGGTTAAGTGCTACTGGATGTCAGCTCCTCTTTTCTTATCTATAAGGTAAACCACACACAATCCCTGTCTCTGTTACATGGAATAGGGGAACCATTTGGTGTATCATGAGATTACAGACAGAATCTTTGATGAGATTACATACAGAATCTTTGATGAGCTTCCTGGGTTGTCAAAATTGCCACACTGTATTCAAATTTCTTCTAAAATGTAAATAAATTACTGTAGGATACAAATAAAATATATTGTAACCATCCTTTAAATATTTGTTCACAGAGTGCCATAACGTTAGGTGTGTAAAGCAAATGGAGGGAGAGGGACAGAGGGTGATGGGGAAGTCTGTAAAAGAATGATATACCAGTCAGTTATAAAACATTTAAATCACATTTAGATGCTGTGATACTTTAAAAAAATGGAACTGGAAATATTTACTCAGAGGTGTAGATATGTTTTTTACTTTAACAGAGGGAAACAAGAGTTTTTCTGACTTTTGATATTATATGAATTCTAGAAACTCTGAAGTTTAAGCTGTCTTATGAATGATCAGATCTAAATTTTAAATGAGAATACCATAGTTTTTGTTGTAATTAATATTTGAAGGTATTATGAGTTTGGAAAGTAGGACAACTCTGTCAGCATATGATTGAGAATCTCTAGTACTTAAGAGTTCTAAGTAAGTTTAGGGAATAACAAGTATTGAGAATCCTTGGAAACTTGTCCATAAAGTTAAAATGTTAAAAACCAGGGGCCTCTGGTAATTACACCTAAATATCTCTATTATCTTAATATCTCCATCATCACTTTAAAATTTCTTATCCCCTGAAATGTCATTTATGTTAGAACATAAAATATGAATACATTTAACAGGAATATTTTTTTTCTAATAACAACATCCAACTGTCACCCCTACAATACTGCCCAAAATTTTAGAAAAATGTGTAAGAATATTTAACATATTATAAATATGCACACAAAAGGGACATCTATATGGTAATCTCTACATTAAAAAGATGATTAACACAAAATGTTCCACTAAATGAAAAAGATGATGTACAAACAAGACAATTACACAAATGTTCTCAAAACAGATTTTATTACCTCAAGGGAAAAGCCATTTCATTCTGGACTGTACCAGAAATCATTAGAACATTAAAAACAACATCACTAACAGAAGTCAGTTTTAGTATAATGGGGCTCATCAATATTTCTGACAAACTAAAAGTTTATTTAAGTTATTTATATGAATAATCTGCCAAATAGATAATGTTATATTAATAAAAGGCTTTCTTTACAATTTTATTTGCCCTTATTTGTTACGGTCAAAAACCAAACCAGACATATACCGTTTTTCTGTTTCAAAGTATTTTAAATCTAGCATTGTTTGCATACTTGAAATTTACAAAATTAGTTAAATTAAATTAAATTAGTTTTGGAAATTCTTAATTTTTTTCTCCTTGAATATAACTGCTTCTTCAGAAATGAATAAACCCAATCACTCAAATCTTCCTATTTAGGGTGGCAGATAATGTTTGAAGTGATCAATTTTAACCATTAGACTGTAAAAAAAAAAACTTTGCAGTTATCTGATTTATAAAGGATCCACATTGCTACTGGTAGTAATATTTTACTTGTAAGAAGAATAAATTGAGTTGAGCTGTAAGGTCATGTAAATATTTTTTAGAATACACCTTTCAGTAAAACAGCTAGCTGTTTTGATAGATAGGAATGAGACAGAAATACAACAGACTATGAGCCCTCAAACAGAACATCCAGCTGCTACTCTACAAAATACAACAGCTGTGTCTAAGGAACTGAACCGGATCAGTGAAAAGCAAACCAATAAATATGATACATTCAAGCCTGCTTTCTGAGACATTAGCTTTATACACAGAAGAAAGTAATTTACTTTGGGTTCTAACGTGAGTCCTTTTGCCACTTCCACCTTTCTGCCCATTATATACATAATTGCTTTAGTGAATTTCATTTTCTTTTTAATTCACTACACAAATGACCTCAAAGAATGAAGTTTTTTTCTTAAACATCTGAAGCCTCTATGGTAAAGAACTAACATTGTAACTAAATTAAATTATTCATCACCAAAATATTGTTATCTGCTATCATCCTTCTCTACCCATTTAGTCAAAAGCCCTATTTCATCTGTTTTGTTCCTATCTAATTGTTGCCATATTGAGGGTAAAGTCAAACCTAATACAAGGGCCACGTTACACACATCCAGAATAAGAGGCATTCTAGAGTGTGTGTGTACACACACACACACATATATGTATATATACATCCCTTCTAGAGAAAATTTCTTCTCCATCTAGTTGACCTATATAAGGTGGGCAGGCCAATGGTAGCTATGAGCTCATTCAGGATAACAGCAGGGATTAAAATGACATGAACAGATAAGTCAACATTCCTAGCACCATTAACATGCTGATGATGGAGGTAATGCCAGTGGTGATGTGGGAAGATACTTATGTTCCAAGAGGTGCAGAGGTGTGAGATGGATAAACAAACTCAATTCTAGTTGCTGCCATTATCCTTCAAGGCCCATAAGCCCCAAGCACACAAAAGACTGCAAACGGCATTTTCTTCCCCTCGGCCCCAACTAAGGGGGTGAAGAGAAACATGTTAGCTTGTATAAAATAGGGATGTGGGTTTGGGGAAATCATTTGTTGAGAACCTAAATTCTTTTTTCTTCAGTGTATACTTTTCTCTTTGCAAAAAGTACTTACAAGACAGACTTCGTGGGTGTACAACTTGTGCAGTCACACAGCATCCCACATGGTTTAATGCTCTGTTGTTACAGTCTGGATATTCCTAATAATTTCTGAACATGAGGTACTATAATTTCATTTTTCACTGTATCTTGCAAATTATGTAGCCAGTTCTAGATCCTGAGTAGCAACTACCCCAAATGAGACAGGCTGACCTCAGTTCCACCTCTTGATCTCTTGGCCCATAAAAAAAAACATAATACTACCTATTAAGAGAAAAACTGTTAAATCCTACTCTCTGTAGCCCATTAAGAATGGAAAGGACTTCCCTACTGCCAATACCAACTCTTTGGTCCTACCTACAAAAAACAAACCATAACTAAACCAGTGCCATAAACAAACCAGTCATTATTCCCAAAATGTACATATAAAGAAGTTTAAGTAGTTCATTGTTATGAAAGCAATGCTCCCCTTCCAATTGGAATTAAACATATATAATTCACAACTCGCAACCTCAGAAGTAAATTTTCACCATCATTTTCCCTTGATATTTTCACTCTAAAACTGGATTTATTTTTAGTGCCCTAAGTTACTTTCATTAATTTTTAAAGTTTCTATTCTCAATAATGAAAAACAGTAACTAACCTAGGATCACAGAGCAATTATGGCAAAGTTAATTAGGTACTACATGATTTACCATTTTACTTGGAAGAGGATGAAGTGAAAAATATTTGAAAAACAGATTTCCTTTCCTTCAAGTTTATGGCTTAGGATCAGTCTAGAGGATTCAGGTGGCTTGAGTTTGCCCTACAAAGTAGGAGGCTGTATTAATATTAATGGTAGCAACAGCCTTATGTGCTTGGTTCAGAGAAGTTATCTACTTGGGACTAGAAAAAGTATATCTATTCAGTATCTAAAAACCTCTGCTATTTCAAAGTAGAGGGAATGACTAGTAAAATAATATTTGAGTATTATTAGTGCAAAGGGGAAAGCTAAACATAAATATGAAACTTTATCACACATTTTTATAGACAGAAATTGCAGGCAGACTAGTCTTTCTAGGTTGCAAAAAGCTAAAAGCTAATAATACCCCAGGTACAAATTGTTTATTGTTTAGTTAAGAGTAAACAGGAAAGCAAATCTATTTTACCTCTCTGTGGTAAAAGATAAGAAAAAAACCTTAAAATTACTCCTTAAGGTAGGTTGGATTTGCATGCTGTTTTACTAAACACAATAGGCACTAAATATCCATCTCTTATCTAAGACTAAGACATACCGAAAATTGGAATAAACATTAAAATACATAATTACAAATCTGTTCTAAATCACGTTTAGAATCACTTGAATACAATCCCATTCCCTGGTCTCTAAAAGTGTCAGTATTTCCAAATTATCATTTCATATTTATTGGAAGTAATTAAGTGATTGTTCCTGTAAAAATTAGTTAAGGAAATGACCTTATTGAAAACTTTGTTAAGTTATTTTTACTATAATCATGTTCAACATAGAGTTCAGAATAATTATAATAGTAAATCGAAATGTCACAAATCCACAATCTCAATAGATCTTTTAGCTTTTTATCATTTTGAAGTATTTTTTACACTCCAGCCAAAATCTAAACTATTATCAAACACAGCGTTGACTAGGTAATTTCTGGTTTAGCTAACTTTAGCCAAGGCCACAATTAAACACACTTTAAGTGCTGGACAGCAAGAATTAACCTTATTCCTCAAACTCTAGACACAGCAAAGAAACAGTAAATCTCACTTTTCCACTTCTTACTTTAGTGAGGGACCACCAATCTCAACAAGCCATCCTCTTGCTCTAACCTCCAAAAGAGAAAATCTGTGTATTATTTTACTATTTCCACAAAGCCACTTAAAGTAGATTTATCTACAGTTTAGGTCTGGCCAGGAACATACAGTGTTATAAAATCTACTACATTTTAATTCATATTCATATTATAAACAGCATTCAAGAGATTTATGTTAGAATAGAAATCATAGCAAACACAACATGAGAACTGAGGTTATAAAGATATCAGACAAGTTAAAAAATTCAAACACAAAAACTGTCAGATCCAGATTAAGTCAACTGTTAAGAAAAATCAAAACTCAGAAAATGAGTCAGCCACAGAACTGATAAGAATGTTAGGAGACTAGTTAGGACTTTTATGAAAAACAAGATATTAGTCAAAAAAGATTATCAGTCAAATAGAATTCCTAAACTGTATAACCTATGACCAGTAAAAAAGCAGGCATCATAAAATAGAAATATTTTATGCTGCTGCTGCTGCTAAGTCGCCTCAGTCGTGTCTGACTCTGTGCAACCCCATAGACGGCAGCCCACCAGGCTCCCATTTTATGCTATAATAATACAAAACTCTTAGGCTCCATTCTCCTAAAAACAAATGTACTGATTCAGTTAAGTGTGATTGTTTGCTTTGTTAACAGTAGACAGCTAGATAATGACGTGTTGCTAGATAAATGATGGCCAGAGGAGTAATGAAGGTTATCCTTCACACACCACAGTAGCAGATTCATTAACTGTATGCTGGTATAACCATCTTCTCAATAACAAAGCTTAAAACTCTGAGCCATCTCCATCTTTCCCCTTATTCTTCTACCTCTAAATAATCTGCCAAATTCTACTTAATTAAATTCCACAATCTTATCCATGCATTTTTATTCCTCCTTTATATTCCAACTGCCATTATCCTGAATCAGGACTCTTAAATGAACTCATCTACAATTTCTCCACTTCCCCACCAAATCCTTTAATTTTTATTTAAAAAGGAGTTTCAGAAGTTTCACACAAATTCATTTTAAAAAGTCTTTACTGGCTGCTCAACAAAACTAATTCCAACACTATGGGTTAGCATTCTATTAATAGTATTCTATGTCCTTTACCTGTCCAACTCTATTCCCTTTTCTCCTGCTTCTCAGTATTTTCAATAAACGTCTCACACAGTTCCAAGTTGCTTCCTCGCAGGTATGCTCCTTCCCTTCCCCGACTCCCATTACCATTTCAATTAACAGTCTTTCAAGGTCCAAATCAGATGCTATTTCCAAAAGCCTTGCTTGGCCCTAGTCTGGTTGAAAGAACTTCTTCATCTGAACTTCCTCAAGTATTTCATGTACACTTATAACTTGGCACTTAACATGTGTTTTGCTTATATCATACTGTAACATCCAATTTATCTCTTTAGTACTTAGCATAGTACACAAACCACCTTGAAGAAAATGTGAATTGAATTAGTGAATAAATCAGCCAATCACCTTTTCGTATTGTGGGCAAACAGCCCAATTTTTGCTGGCATATGGAACAATTAGCATTCGTTAAGGTGACTCTAAATACTTAAATAATTAAATTATACTCAGGCCGAAATAAGAATAACAGTTTAGAAACACTACCATCGCAAAGTGGTTAGGATGAAATCAACTTTGACACTAGTCTTCCATTACCTAGAAAATTTACTCAACTTGAACAATTTACTATGTAGCTAATCCTAAATAAATCATACATTACTGTGCAGACAAATATACAGATATATACCCTTAATGAAGAGTAGTACCACAGAGATAAATTATAGCCAGGAAATCACAGAAATCCTTTCAGTGTCATGAGGAACACCTTTTTAAAACATAAATTGGTACATGTCATTTCCTTATTTAAAATATCCTTCAGTGACTTAACATTTTTAGCAAGCACTCAAAGTATCAAACTCCACCTTTCTGGCATTATCATCTTCCCAAACACCTATTACTAATTCTCCCAAAAGGAAAACTCCTGAATTCCAAATTCCATCCCTTTATCCCATACTATGTGGTTTGCTCTACCTGGAATGTCCTACACTTCATCTCTTCTTCCTCAAGCTACTCAGCCTTCACACTCAGGGTCTAGCTGAAACCTTACAAGGCCTTCTGTAACAGTGTTATTTGTCCTTGTCCTACCAGATCACTATCATTAAGTTTCTGCAGCTGGAGTGCAAGTTCTTTATAGCTTCAGAGTTAGCACAGTCCTGGTACAACAGTTAATGACTAAAATTTTTTCTGAATGAATATGACTGCTGACTTTATTTTTCTTACCCATATTAAACATTATAAGAAATATACCAGCATGAGCTATCTTTTCTTTTTCTTTCTTTTTGAGGCTCTATCTAACAATGAAACAATTAGTAAAGCCAGCAAGGAAAAGCAAACCCAACTTAATTCCAGCTCCCCTTGAAAGGAGGCCTAGACTAGAGAACTTGAACTCCTACAGAACATAAAGTAACATATGATCCACTGGTTTGCTTAAACGTGGATGGCATGAAAAATAAAAGTGACTTTACTAAAAAAGAATGTAGATACATTACATTAGTGGTATTGACTGAAAGGACTGAGTACAAATTCAAGTTATTTTCTTCTCATTGGAAAAGTGATTCTTTAATTATAATGATGAGTCTGTTGTTGTAGAAAAGCAACGATCATGCTTTATTTTCAAAATGTTATCATGGGAAGTATTCTGAAGATAATGAAATGAAGCTTTCCTCCCAAATATCTGCATATGTCAAACTATTTTTCTTGCATTAATTTTAAGTATCTAGAAATTCCCAATTTATTAATACTTTAAATGCTAAAGTGAGAAGATTAAAAAACATGACCTACAGATGAACATTTGAATATGAGTAAAGAAAATTCACTTGCTGCCCCAAGTGAGTGTTATGATTTCCAAACTACTATTACTGTTGATTCTAATCAGTATTAGTTTCCAAACAAGACACTTAAGCGAAGTGTTTTCAGTCTGTGGGTAGTGGCTTCTCACCGGGTAGAAATCAATTCACTGGGTCATGACCAGTATTAATTTTTAATGAGAAAGAATACAACAGAAAATATCAGAGTGCATCATACTCAATTCAGATGAGTGAATCAGTGAACAAGTGTATATATGTATGAATATACAGGGTCAAGATGTAAAATGGAATTCCAATACAAATACTGAATACCACTGTTATGTTTTCTTCTTTTTAGGAGATGACAGATTGCTGTTACCACAGAAAAGCATCATACAAACACGCATTCATCTTAGGTATATTTCCTTTCACAACATTCTCTCTACATGAACTCCAATTATTTTCCTTTATTTATCTGTCAAAAATTCACTTTTACTTTGACCTCAAAATTTTTTATTTCCAAATGCAGATTAAGTTGACACAATTCACTTTATCTTGAATAATTTCAAATATTAAAAAATTTTAATAACCAGAGTGACCCTATAATTTATTGTGCAATCCAGTACACTTATGAGAGTGAAAGAGGCACTATTACTCAGTCCCTCTGTTAGTAGCTTCGTAAATATACTGTTTCAAATACTGCCAGTATAAAAAATACCATTTAACTAATTATAAGAATATTAAACACAAAAGCCAATAAAGTAAAAGTCTAAAACCATTTAAAATAAACTGCATGAAATTTCTAATCTTTAATGAAAATTAATAATGTTCTTATTAGACTATACAAAGAATCAACCAGGAAAAAAATCTGTATGGACATGTAAAACAATCTATAGAGAACAAAACCTGAAAAAGAAGTCTACCAATAATAGTATAGTCTATATTAACTGTAAAAAATTCTTGAATAAGAAGTATATCTTGAATTTACAGTAATGTAGGATATAAAGTAACCCTTTAGAAATAGCCTCTTTAGACAAAAATCCACTAAGAAACAGTAAAACAGCTTCATGGATGATTATTCACAACTGAAGGCACATGGAAATCATTAACAATTTATTTGAACCTGCCCAATGGATGATAAACAAGGTCAGTTCTGGGCAAAATTTAAATCTGTGAAGTTTACTCTTTTTTGACAACTGAACTCCTCTGTTCCAAGTATGCCTACCTTTTTCATGTCCTTAATTTCCAAACTTTCCTACCTTCTTCATTATTTCCTTTTACTTAAATTAGGATTTATATCTGTGATCACTGAAATGAGTTTGATGTTGCATAATTCTGTCATCTTGTAACTGTTACACACACACACACACACACACACACACACACACATACACACAAAGATTTCTTAGGGCTCCAGATTTCCCCAGTTCTGTATTCTTTCCACTTCATTTTTAGTTGGCATCTCCTTTCTTAGCTTTTACCAGAGGAAGTGCCCATGGATGAAAACCTTCAATGGTTATCATCTATATATAAAGCCTACATATAGAAAATATTTTATCTATGGATGATAAAGTACATGTTTCTTGGATGGGGGTCATAGTGAAGTCTCAAAAATGTCAATAACCACCTCCCCAAAAGAATAGAGAACTATCACATTAGAAGTATTTGAGTCATCAGTAAATAAATATTTGAGAAACAGAAGAGCATCCTTTTCATTCTCTTCAGGATAGTTGGAATATTTCTCTTTCTCAAAAAGCCACCAGTTCCCAGAGACAAGGCCAGGAGCTGGTGGCTTCTAAGAAGGCTTGGGAGTTTATTCTACTACAGGAATCAAAGCATGCCTTGATCATTTCATCAAGGATCTATGGTTTTTCTTCCAAAGTAGGCCACATAATTAAAAATACACATCAATCAAATCTGCTTGGACTAGGAGAATAGAGATTTCAGTTCTACTTATTTTCCCTTTACATTGTTTCAGTTTTGTGATATACATGAATTAAGGTAAATTTAAAAAAAAATGATTCTGTAGTTTATTCCTCAAAACAGCATCTACGTATTCTTAAAAAATAATGCCTTTTACTCATATGAATTGAGGAATGTCTTACAATAACTCAGTGGAACCCTCCAGGATAATAGGCTGGGACCATTATTTTATACCAGTGAAAATGATATGGAAGAAGAGAATAGGTATGTGGAGTTTATAAGTGTAATACAGAATTCTCCACTTAGAAAACAAAAAACATTAATAAAGCTGATAAAAACTTCTTACTGACATGAATAAGCAGCAAAAACATCTTCTATGTAGCTCTACTGGTCACGATTTTTAAAAGCAGGGGAAATGTTTCAGAACTTCCAAGGTACCATGCGATTTTTGTATTTCTTAAAAGTGGATAGGGGCTGTGGAAAATACCACCTTTTCTTCATCTTTTCATTTCCCTTCTCTTTGGCCTAGGACTGCCTAATACACACTTTTATATTTTTAACACTTCTGAAGATATTTTGGTTAGTATTTAATAACATTTAAACATAGCATCCCCTTTCTTGATGCCCACAAAAATGTATCCCCATTCATCTTGTATTACTTTTTTCCCAACTAATGAAATTTTTCAGATGATAAAGTGTTCATGAGAATGCACCCTTGGTCAATGGAAGGTTATGATCAGTTATTTATTAGCAATTAATACTATATTCTGAAGGATTTTCAGATGAGATAAAGGCATTTTTTAATGGACTACAAAATCTAGACTGGAGAGATCCACCCTCCCCCCAAGTGAATATTTATGTAATGTGTCCAAATAGAATGGAACATTTTCTAAAGTCTTCTGAAATCTAATGCAGGCCTAACTCATTTCTTGGGCTAGGCCTGAATTAGACTGCGTGTTCTCTCTTTCTTTCTTTTTTCCCTTTCCTTCTTGATCACACCATGCAGCTTGCAGGATCTCAGTTCTTCAACCAAGAACTGAACCTGAGTCATGGCTGTGAAGCCCAGACTCCTAACCACTAGGCCATCAGGGAACTACTTTCCTTGCTCTTTCTAATTAGAATCTTCACCAGAACGCTCCTCACCTTGAACCCAACTTTGCTTTTAGGATTTTCCATTGCTGTCGCTCTGTATGTGATAAGTAACAGTGATTAAAAACAAAGGCCTCGGGATAACACAGCCTTGATTGAAATTTCAAGTCTGCTATTAGCTGCGTAAGTTTTGGACAACTTGCTTAAGTTCTCTAAAGCTCTAGTTTCCTATAAAATACAGATTATAACACGTACAACTAAAATGGTAGTTGTGGAGATTAAATGTTATGCACGTAAGTTGCATGCAGCATAGTGTCTAATACATAGAAGTGTTCAATATAAATCAGTGGCTATGATAACAATAATGATTTCCTGCTTCTACAGCCTCTCATTTTCACTGTCCCCTGCCTCTAATGTCTGCAATCACCTTTCAAGACTGATGAAGCTAGAAGTAACTAAAATGTCACAATAGGAGGACTAATCCAGTAAAGTAAAGCTCACTCTACTTCCCTCCTTTTAATATAAATGGTCAGTAGTCACCCCAAGTCAGTGATATATTAAGTCAGGATAAAGCAAAGAAGCAGAAGAAAGACACTAATGTGACTACAAGTGCTTCTTTGGTGGCAAGAACATACTGAATGTAAGCCACAGGAAGACATGAGGAAGAATAAAAAAGCTGGATAAACAACTAGAAGAAAGCAGAAGGCAGTGATCTAAAAGAGCAAGAGAAACAGACTGGAAAGAGATTTTTAGGCAAAAGGATTTATGTAGATCTATTTAGAAAAGACAGTATTTTAAGATGTCAGAGAGATGGAGTTTGCTAAAGCAAGGTTGCTTGAAAGGCTACAAACAAAATGAGCAAGGCATTCCATAGGATTTAAGAAGCAGTATTACATATGAGTAAGCTAATAAAATTTTCACAAGCTAGCCATATGAAAAGGTATCTGCAAGGTTGGGCTAACCAACCAAAAATAACACAGAAATGTGCATAGTAACATTTATGTGCATAGCTATATTTATTAATGCTAAATATAGCTTAGGGGCATTAAATGAAAAATCTATTCAGTCATAAACACAGGCCACTATTAAGGCTAGCCCCTTCAAAAAGTTGATCTATAGACTAATGAAGACTTGTTCATTTGCTTATTTTTCTAATCTAGCTACGTATCTGAAATTTCACTATAATTTCCTTGCCAAATAAAGCATTTCCCTAAGCTAGAATCCTTTTTTACCAAAGAGAGGCGTCTTACTAGAATCTACCAGCAAAAATAAACGTAAAAATAGTATAATTTAAAAATCAATAAAAATAATGTAGACTCAAAAGTTTCCACACCTCTATTGGGTTACTTTTTCCTCAAATCAAGCCAATAAGAGCTAAATTAAAAAGAATAACTTAATTAAAATTATATCCAATAGTTTACAAGTTGCTGAAATTTAATGTGTGTTCAGACTCAACTGCTGCTTACAAAAGAAAGCTATAAATATCATCTGAACTAGCACCAGTCTGGTGAGGAAAAAAAAAGTGTATTGTATCAAACAGACTTGCTGTGTTATCTGTTCAAACATACCTGTACCAGTCAAAAGTCCAGCACTCTTCTTTCGTGCATAAGCGCGTAAGTGGTTGGACAGGCTAACAGCACTTGTAAACGTCGTATTGCAATGCACACATGTTCTAAGCTTCACAGGCATACCTATCATTCAAAAGAAAACTATAATCCAGTTCTCACTTCAAAAAGTGAAATTTTCTTAGGTAAAAGCGTGAAGAAAAGTACCACAATAAAGATGGTTTTAAAAAACGTTCATTGAATTAGCTTAAGATATGGAGGGGAAATTAAGTTAACTATTATTAGTTTGTAGTTAGTATTTAGAGGCAACCCATGCTCTTTTGGAAAGGGAGAAGAGGAGTTGTCTTGAACCCTTGAGTATCTTTGGATTTAATACCTATTATCACTTTCTTGCAGATTTCTGTGTTACGCAGATCATTTCCTAAACCTAAAATACAATCCTGTGATTTGAATTGCACAGTTCTGTTGAGAAGTTTCAAAGTTTACAACATTATCAATAAAAAAAAATTAAGAAGTCTAGTTGACAAAGTGGTAATTAAAGTGTTTTACCCACAAAACCGTAAAAGGCTCAATACTAAATTAGGCTTTCTGATGAAGTCTGGGAGAAAAGGTGGTAAAACACACCACTGAACAGCTGTTAGACACAACATTTTATTCAGGGCATTTTATGTTCATTACTCTGAATGCGCAATCAATAATGAAAGTTAATGATCTGAAGTTTTTTCCTAAAATCTTTGTGCTAAATAAATGATCAACATGCTAACATCTCAGTCATCACAGTAAAGAAAACATGTTGAAACAATAAGAAACTCCTATCTTCTCAGACAGCCCTCATGCCCCCAACACATTTCAACTGTTTTTTTTCAACATTATTGTGATAGCCACAGATACACCTTCCCCTCTCTGAAGTGTACTACACCTTGGCCAACATAACTGCCACATCTTGCTTACATTTTATCCCTCTGAAAAATGTTGAAATATTAGCTTTGAAAGACTCTTTGTACAAAAGAAAGATCCCTATTAACCAGAAACCCATACAAGATAAATTGTTTTTCAGACCACTTACAATACAAGACAATCTTTCCTCAAATCAAATCTGCATTACAAATATTTGGAATATCCCAATGTCTGCCCAAAGTAAACAAACCAACATTATAGTAATTTTATTCATTATTAATTCACTGACAAGGTACTTTTACCTTCAACCTAGGGCTAAAATTATGGTATCATCTAAACTGATCTTCAGCATTCTTAACATCCAAAAGAAACCTATACAGACACAACATTTCTCTAGTCTAAAACCAGACTTAGCAATACCAAATAAAGCTTGGCAACTTTATCTGCCACATCATTTGCCAACTCATACAAAATATTCCTTTGAAAAGGAAAAACTATGGGTGCACAACCATTAGGTTAAACCATCTGTTCTGTTCAAATAGAACATGTTGTAAAATCTAAAATCCCAAATAAATGTTTTATACTCACAACAGTCCTCCAAAACCAAACTATCTCACAATACAATGAGGAATTAGAGAGGGAGGAAGTTTCTTTGGGTTAATGGCAACACACGACAAACATCAATCCATTCTGTTTGTGTGACCTACACAGGAGGAAAACCTGGACAACTACAATCCTGAAAACAAATTCACTCTGGAGCACTGGCAAAAATATGACAGGCTTTTCAGTAACACTATGCTTCTGAACAATGTCAACCTCCCATCCAAAGAACCATCACCCGTCCATGACAAATTTTATTTTTATAGATCAGTTTTTTGTGTGTTTTTGCTTTTGTTCTCACCTTGCACTGTGACCAAGAAATGAGGCACAGAGACTCCAATGCTGATGAACATCAACTGATGATGTATATAGAAATAACAGTGTAACCAATCTCTGTTCTGCAAAAAAGCAGCTTAAATAAAGGATTCTGAAAAAGTATTTTCTATACATGTTCCACTAAGGTAAACATAATTGTGTTTAAATTATGTAAGATAGTCATAAATGTCCTCTTACCTGAGTGCATAGTGAAGTCCATTTTTTGTGGCTGATACATCAATGGACTATCTTCATTTAGTGGAAGAACACATTTCTGAACAAACCTCTTTCTTGCAGTTTGATTATGGATCTTTTGAGGAGAAACAGAAGAATTCTTTTCTTCTCCCATCCTTTTATTTTTAAGCAGTTCTATCAGTGTAAGAGACTGATTCTTTTTTCCACTGGGCAGTTCTGGTTTAGTTTCATCATATTCATTTAAGAAACTCAGCCCTTCTTCCTCTGATGCAGACACTGATAAAGCTTCAGTCTTTAGGCCATTACGGTATGCTTCAAGAGGTATAACATTTTGAGATAGAAAGTCATCACTTGATGCAAGTTTCTGAGCTACAAATGGTCGAGGAATAATACGACGACTGTTCAATGCCTTTAAGATTTTTTCATATTTTTCTTCATTTTGCATCATCTCATTCAGAACACAGATTGGAGATTTGTGAGCATCCCACTTGGTCTTTCCAAGTCTTTTCAGGTGGCCTCTAACATGATTTGATAATCCAATTTTAGTATCAAACCAACCACCACAGAGCTGACAAGTGTGTTCAGAAGTGGTTTCAGACTTCTCTATAGCTAAAAAAAATTTTTTAAGAGTAATATCAGAATTTTTTTTATAAATTGAACTCTTCAAAACAAATTAACTCTGAAATATGAAATTATGTGATTCTAATGAAGGCCAAATTTGTGCAAAACGTTCAAATCCTTTGAATTCGAATATGGACATACTAGCCCAAATTATCCACGTGAAAACTTACCTTTTCTAACTCGCTTAACAGGTGTTCCTGTGCCAGTTCTTTTGAAATGTTGCATTTTGTCACTTGTGGCTATTTGTTCTGGTGATACAACATGGCGGGCTTCATAGCTTAATCCTGCTCTGTGAAGATGTCCCCTGACATGATTTGACAACCCAACACCTGTTTCAAATGTTGCTGGGCAGTAAGGACACGATTTCTTCTCGAGAGACAAATCAGTCCAGTGAAAAACAGAACTATGCTTTGACAATGCAGTTTCTGCATTTTCTAAATGCTGAGAATCATGAATCTCATGCAAAAAGTTATTAGTTCCACCATCTTCATAATATTCAAAATAAAAGCCATCATTCTGATCATAACTAAGTGTAGCATTTTCTCCAGACTGTTGACCTTCCACCTTGCTTTTAAATAGAGGGAATAAGTTTACATGTTCTTGATTAATATCATGATAAGTTTCATCTTCTATAGTCTGTGTAGTGTAGTCACCTAGCTCAACATTGTCCCAGGAACTTTCATCTTCTGTTTCATAGCTATCTTTCTTTTCGGTAGAATTAAGTTTTTGCAAAACAACAACAGTCATCTTATGCAAGAAATCTGGATAGCTATCCAAGTCTTCTCCTCCAACGGAACTTTCCTTCTTAGATTCCTTAACTACTCTCTTTACAGCTACACGCCTGTGGTCTTTGAAGCTTTCTGGCCTTTTGGTGTCAGAGTTATGAGGGTCTGAAATAAAACTATTGTTGTGAGAATTACTTGAGAACAAATGTAAAGAATTTAATGAACCAGCTTCCTCTTTTTTGAAATGCAGAGGATACGATTCACCTGATTTTTTGATCATTCTGTAGTTTTCATATTTATGTCTATATAAATAGTTGCTATTTGCCTTGGCATTAGATTTTTCTTTTGCTGTTTGATGGAAATACTTAGGTTTTTGGTCAATGCTGCTTTTAATCATAACAGTCTTGTGAGGAGAACTGTTTTGATTGCACACATTTACACCTGACTGGGTGATGCTTTTCCGAGCCTTTTGTATTCTGTGTGGCCGTTTATGGAATTTTGAAAAATTACTTGATTGTGAGGATGATACAAATGTTCGCTTTACATCTTGTTTTAAAGCAGAGTTCTTTGGAAATGTTGTTGACTGTTGTTTAGTTAATGGTTTAGGACTATCAGTGTCTATAGGTTCTTCAATTATGTCACTTTTTCTTTTATCAAGCCCAAGAGGACTGCCAAATGAATCAATGCATGATGATGAATGCAAGTACTCCATGTGTTTTTTAAAAATACTCCTGACTGAAGTAGTAAAAGGACACATCTTACATATATAGGTAGCCGATTTTTTGGATGATCCTATAATGGGGTCTTTCATGAATGTTTTTTTGTGTGTTTTTCTCTGGACTACATCAGAACTGACAATAGGGCATTTTACCACTGCTCCATGGGCAATTCCTCGATGGCATTCCAGCTCATTTTCTGTCACTGCCATAAAGTTACACTCTTCACAGCAGTAGTACCTTTTATCTTTTTCATGGGTTTTAGCATGTTGCACAAATGTTTTAGGGCAATTGGTACCAAACACACACTGAGGGCATTGTAATCGTGCACTTCTTCCTTCATCCTGAAGTTCTTTCAATTCACGTATTTCCTCCATCAATTTCTGTCTTCTTTCTTGGTGAATAATCATATGCTTTAGCAGTGAGTTACGATCTCGAAATGTCCGTCCACATTCTCTACAAGCATATGGCCTTGGGACATTAAGATGACGAAAGTGGCTATTCCCATCTAAATGATACATCATATGCCTGTGGAGATGCTTTTTCTCCCGAAAATTCACATTGCACTTTGTACAGGGGTAGAATGATGGCTCTTCGGTGCTGAAAGGAACAGGTGACTCAGAATCACTTTCTTCACATTTCTTTTTTAAGGTATTTGAAAGAAAAGTGCTAGTATGAACAGGTGAACTGTCTTCTCCACACTTATCTGAATTAAAAATTAGATGTTGAAAAGTATCCACAGATTCCAAGTCTTCATCAGCTGATTCAGGTTTCACTTGTGATAATGCATATGTCCGTGAGTCTATTGCTTGCACGTCTTCATTCTGTTCCATAAAGTCTACTTCTAGCATTTTTGACTTATTGGGTACACAGTTAGAATCACTAAAGCAATCTTCGGTATAACGAGTTATCTTGCTTACATCCATTTTTCGCTTTCTCTTTTTTTCCAGACCTACTTTAGAGTGAACTGGAGCTTTATCTACTGTGTCATCATTAGTTATAAGAAACTGAATGAACTCTTTTTGGGGATCCCAGTTTGTATCATTGTCTGACCTAAATTCATCTGTACCTGAGGAAATTCCTGTTAATGTACTGACACAATCATTTTTTACCAATAAATCTTCACTATCCTCACCCACCTCTACTTGATTTATTAAAGTGCTATCTGACTTTATACCACTCCCTACTGAATTCTGAATGTCACAACCAATTGAAGCAGAGGTAGGTAGTTTTTTAATGGAATGGGTTGGATTCTTAGCATGTGCTACATCTGATAATAAAAATAAAACTTGATGTTGACTTGCTTTCTGTGGTGTAGACAGCTGAAGATCGGCTGCCACCTTCAAACCTGAACAAGATTCTGTTGTGGGCTGATCCACAGGCTGTCCAGTGGTTAATGAAACACTGCCTTTATTCATACTGGAAGTCTTAGTTAAGGAGGAGTGTGAAACTGGTCCATTAACAGCAGCTCCCTTAGGCAAGATAAAGTTTTCACTAGAAACAGTAGGAGCACCAGCATGTATAAACAGAGTAGACTGGCCTCCACTTAAGGCTTTTTCAGATTTGTCCTTTGACAGTTCTTCAGGCAAAGTGAATGTATTGTTTTTCTGAAATGATGCTTGACAATCTTTTGGTTTATGAACTCCACTCTCTTTGTCTGATATAAAACTGCTGTCATCTAGGAGTTCTTCTTTAGCACCAGTAACATCGGTGTTTATCTTCAAATCATCCATATTGTTGGTAAGCCCATTTAACACATTTAGTCTAGAAAATGGAAAAAAAAATTTTAGATTTGCATGAAAGAAAGATTATCCTTAGAACACATGGAGAGTTGAAAGTATACATTTTTATTAGCTTAATTCTACCCATTATATTAAGACCGTAATAATTTTTCAAGAATGAAGAAACACTTTAAGAAACTGAAAGATTTTTAGTGTTGCAGAGGTTAATTTTTCCTTTGTGTTAGGCAACAACACCTCCCAAACTGTATATATACAAAATGTGTAGAGCAAAGCAACATAAACACACACACAGACATACACAATATAAATGAATATGCTACAGACTGAAAAAAAATCTAAAATCTTATACATGAGATTGTTAATAAAAAGAAAATTATCTTAAGTAAATTTATTGTGGACACTCTACACTAGAGAATAATGTAAAGTGTTATATATTACACAAAAGTAAAACTTCTGTCACTTAAAATTCCATTTCCAGAGGAAGGTAACAAAACACCAATCAGTAAAGCAGCTTACTTGAATTGTACTTATGTGCTATCAACAACGACTAATGTATGAAACTGTGTTTTTAAATTTAAAATAAGACTATTCTGCTCTCAGTATTTCACATTCTCCTAAAATTTTGGTAATTTAAAAAACACTTCATTCACTGGGTTTCATTCTATCCTTATGTAAATTATCCTTCATTCTAAATTTATAAAGTTAAAATCAAGAAGTTTTACGTTTCTTTAAACTTTCATAACTTGAGTCCCCAAATTCAAGGCATTCCCTAACAGGAAGTTATCCCATTTTATGATCTGACAGTCTACTGCAATGATCTAAAAGTTTTTACTCTAATCTGAAAACATCATGAAGTGAAATGAAGTCGCTCAGTCATGCCCGATTCTTTGCGACCCCATGGATAGTAGCCTGCACCAAGCTCCTCCGTCTATGGGATTTTCAAGGCAAGAGTACTGGAGTGGGTTGCCATTTCCTTCTCCAGAAAACATCATAAATGTATGGTAAATTCTTCAGTTTATTTCATATAAAATTTAGATAATATTTTCTAGGCATTAAAAAAATTTTTTTCTAATTGAAGGATAATTGCTTTACAGAATTTTGTGGTTTTCTGTCATACATCAACAAGAATCAGCCATAGGTACTAAACATTTTTTATAATATATTTAACTGTTATGAGAGGACAGCAGAATATTTTGAAAGAAGACTTATGAAAGTTTGGAAGACAAACATTCCATGGCTATAAATACTGGCCCTACTATTAAGAATTTCGTTGTACTCTGTTCTTATTTTGCTCTTAGAAATGGCCACACTATACAGGCATTACCTTGGAAGAATGTAAGTTCTTTGAGGGTAGGGATAGTGAACTCTTAGAACCTAACAAGATACTTGGCATAGGTGCTCAGGAATATTTGTTGAATAAAGCACTAATATGGTAAATGAATAAAAACACAACTGCAAAATCAAAAGTTTCTGAAAACTAGTTTTCTTCCTATGAAATTTGGGTATCTCATTCAAATATTGGAAATTCCATCAAGTTTCTGATTTCTTAACTCAGCAGTTATAGCAAGGCTTTCAAAACATCTAATAACCAAGTGCAATTTACAAACCTGCTATTTGGCAACCTCACATATTTAATTACTTGAAGTACTGGCATAATATTCCATATTTCTTTTCCTTTTGTACCTAGTATTAAGTATAATTTATTAATGCTACAAATATTTATTGAGCCCCTACTATGTGCCACACACTGTTCTAGTAATAGGGGTTCAGTTCCTGCTCTCAGATAAAGAATAAAGTCTATCATTTTTCTTTTATAGTATTCTTATTTGTATAATGAGTAATTTTATTTACAACAGCAGGAGCTTTAATTGCTATTTAGAAATGAAAACATTTTCAATGAAGTTTATTATTTCTAATTTATTTTATGGTACTAAGTATATATTTTGTAAAACATTAAATCTAGTTAAAGGATAAAAGAATTAAGTATCTTCTTATTTCACAACTTAAAAGCACCTCTTATAAATATGACCTTACACTTTCCACAAGATATGTTCTTTAATACAACAAATACTACAAATATCTTTCTTTGGCATTATCACTTATACCAACAATTATTTTTCTGACCTTCATAGGTCTTAGCATTCTGTTCTGAGATTGGCAGATTTCCACAGTAATAAAAACAGACTTCAAATAAGATCATATTCAATGATATCACTCCAAAATGGTGCTAATGCAGCACCCAGCAGGAGTCTCTACATCACATACACAGAAGTTAAAAATGGGCAGCACATAAACATGTGTTAGGAAGGAGTGTGCAAATGTCAATGAAAAGGAAAGCAAATCATGATGTTATACTACTACTCATTAATGATGTTTCTTATTAAGTTAAGCAGAAAAAGTAAAACACCCAAATAGGAACAACCACATAAATCAGAAATGGACAACAAATTAAAAAAAAAAAATTAGCCTGTAAGACACTTACTTTCTATTCCAACTTATTATAATCACAGAGGTAGACAAATATATGCTCAGTCAATCTGAAAGCCTATATTAGCTTTTCTCAACAGGAAGCAACGTTGCTAACAAAGTGGTAAATTCAGTGTTAATGAGTGGCTTCACTGTTACCACCTCAGAGGTAAAACCTTCCATGTTCCATGTTCCACCCATCTGTTCTGGTGTTAGAGGTTCAGAGATGGAACAGACGCTTCCCATTTAAAGCAACTTCATTGGTACCCCCTGAACAGCAGGGTGACAAACTATGAGAATATCATGTCGGCTTGGAGATTGCATTCTCATTACTAGAATGGCTTTATAACAGCTTCCATAAATTGGAAGATATCAAAGTGTTTTGCTCAAAAACAGAGTATATATGTATAATAAATTTTTTAACATACAAAATACATGTAGTAAAAGAAAAGATTAAAATTAAATATTGTGAAAATATAAAATGAGGTCTTTAACAATCAAAGTTTTCCTTTACATAGTGAAATGCACCTTACTTGTCTCCAACAGACTATCTCTGCTCAAAAACAGAGGAGTCATTCTTTTTCAGAAAAAAATTTTATTAGTACATTAATATTAAAAATCTAAAAATCAGTCTAAAAATATGCTATAAGAAACTGAATAAGTAAGCTAGCATTTTAGCAACCATAAAAAATTTTCCTGGCTTAACTTTCAGAATATATTTCTAGAAATGAAAAGATACATTCAAGATACATTTTTTCTTAACAGCATTCAAGACTCAAAGCTATTGCATTGAGATACAAAAAAGAATAGTGAATCATCAATATGTGTTGCACTGATCCAGAATTTTGACATCATAAATTATTTCCCTACATTCAGGACATTTATGGAGGAGAATCCAGGCAAGAAAACATTTTTTGACCTATAAACTAATTTCACACACTCTCAAACAGATTTTTCAACAATCTCTATATAGTTAAATACATATAACAGAGTTACAAATACCAGCTTATGTCAACATAACAAAAGAAGGGACATATCTGAAGGTAGGCATTATTCATTAAGTTTAAAAAAGAGAAACTACTAAATTAAAATAAACAAATTAATGTTATATTGTTTGGCCTCTCTAAATTTCAATGAAATTGCTGTATCAATTAGAATCTTTTTATTAAATGTTTAAATACAATCACTGTGTCCTCCTCCATGTAATCATATAACTACAGAATTTTTCTTTTAACTGAATTGTAAACTGCTATTTAAAAAATTCACACACTTAATGAAAAGCTGCAAATGGAATTTAAAATCTACATAAAACACATTTCAGGTTCTAGGAAATCATAATGAGTTCTACAGCTATAACTGCCTGTAGTTATATACTACTAAGAGCATTAAAAAAAAAAGTACAAAGGTCAGATCTGTCTTCAAGATGACAGATCATCACTTATATGCCTCAAGCTAGACTTATTGTCTCAGAAATCTCAAACATCAGTATTTTTGCAAACTATCAGCACTTGCTATAATACCCTCACTACACTACATCTTGAGGTTACTACAGAAGAAATGAGGTGATAATTGCATATTAACATAATTATTCTGTAATCCCTCTGAGCAAGCTTCCTAGGTCACTCAGTAATTCAGATTAGATACAACCTTCCTGTCATCAAATCTATGCTGTCCACTTTCTGTTCATGAATAATTTTTTTTGATAGAAAATTAGCTTAATTTCATTCTTTTATGTACATTATTAATTGTATTTATTGTAAGTAGGTTAATATTTTGTGGGTACTTATTACATAATGCCAACCTTTGTCATGAAGTATGATTTCTCACAAAATACAGTACAGTTTGCCCTCATTTCTACATTAGTTCATTAATAACTATATTGCATAACTATAAATAAATTGTAATGTTGCCCATTAGCTGAGTTACAGTTAGGATCTGTCAGGTTTTTACAAATCCCATGTTCACTGAAATTATCCTTGAGAACACATGACAACTTCAATTAGACATACATGAGGTTGGGTCAACTGTCATTCTAACTGCAAAACAAATCTCAGTTAACTGAAACATGAGACCTAAAATTACTTCAGTATTTAAGCCTAGATATACTATACACTATATATATATACCTGTCTCACCTAGTGTACAATCAAGTGAAGACAGAGTGTACTATATATAACCATATCATCCAGGTAGTATCCTAAGCGGGATGTCACATTGACAGGAAACTCTTAAAAAAATAATGAACAATAAGGGTATCCAGCATATAACATAATGAATGAAGAGAAAACTTGGTATGTTTAACCAATTTGCCAATACAATTAACAATCTTCAAATGTTTTAAGGTTTGGCATATAGAAGGAATAATATACAATCAATATGCTTGAATCATAAAGATGTGGTTTTATCTCAAGATTAAGAAGTAGAAACAGGAACCATTCAGCATTTCAAAGGGCTGTTAAGAGTGAATTGAATGACTCAGCAGGCTGGACTATTTGTCAGAACACTGTAGAAGGAAATATGGCATTGGAGATTGGACAAGATATTTCCTACGGTCCTTTCTTATATGTACTATGTTTAATGTTTGGTTATTATACTATTAACATTTTACATTATTTGAATAATGAGCTAAAAACAAAAGTTAAATATATACTGCTGCTGCTAAGTCACTTCAGTTGTGTCCAACTCTGTGTGACCCCATAGACAGAAGCCCACCAGGCTCCCCTGTCCCTGGGATTCTCCAGGTAAGAACACTGGAGTGGGTTGCCATTTCCTTCTCCAATGCAGGGAAGTGAAAACTGAAAGTGAAGTCGCTCAGTTGTGTCTAACTCTTCGTGACCCCAGGGACTGCAGCCTACCAGGCTCTCCGTCCATGGGATTTTCCAGGCAAGAGTACTGGAGTGGGATGCCCTTGCCTTCTCCTACTGAACTTTAAAAATATTCTCTAAATTCAAAATTACCTGAAATAAGTTAACTTGCAATATGTTGATAAGCTGATTCTTCAACAATGAATTATGGCATTAAATGACCAGCACATTGAGGTCACAGAGCTATATGCATCATGAAAACTCCACTTACAGAGGTATTCTCTACTGACCCCACCAAAAATAAAAAATACTGGATACATAATGCTTTCTTGACAGCAGCATGTGGCACTGCCATGACAAACTAATGATCTAATTCTACTACCTAACACAAAATTACACTGAACTTATTGAAGAGTTATGTTCCTGATACATGTATTATCCTCATTATTTAATAGGAAGATGTTACAAATAGTAAGGTACTAAGCCATAAACACCTAATAATACAAAACAATTCTTAAAGCAAAGTACACTAAATATTACACATAGTTTGACACATCTCAAGAAGCTGCTATATGGCAAACTAAAGCAGGTTTATGCAAGGAGGATAAAAGAAGAGGGCCCACAAAGGTGTAACTTTAACAACCTGGTAAAATCATGTAATAATGAGAGGCAACAGTAGTAGAAAAAAATGCACATTCACAAATAAAAGATTAATTCTGTAATGAGGAATTCTGTAACCGGAAGAGGCAAGGTAATAAACTGCAGCTACAACCAAAGGAGATCATTAAGTCATATTCAGCACAAAATGACTGACCGTCATGTTGTTTGGGCTTTCATATATAGTTAGAACAAGGTAAGTGATCATCTCAGTTTTGACAGGGTAAAGGACACACATATTCATATAGCTCCAACAAGAACAAGTCATGTCTTTTTAAAAATTAAAATGAGTAAGTTCCTTCATATGACTTTCAAACCAATCAAACTTCTGACCACAGTTTTATATTAATAGTTAACAGGAGTCAAAAATGCATCAATGCCACACTACTAGATAATGTGTCAACTCTGTCCTCTACCAAAAGAGTGTTAAACTGCCATAAATCATTTTACTTTGGGTCCTTCAGTATTCTTCAGTCTATGATGAACTTCCTATTTCTGCTTAACTTTGAGATATTTTATAAACCCACCATATCCAATAAGTGCAAAAGAAGTACAAGTGTTAGAAATCCTAGGAAGACAGACATACAATTATAAGAAGTGAAAATATGGATAACAAAAAAATACCCAAAGTGGTAAGATTAGTATTATAGATGCATATGGAATGCTTCAGAAAAGAATTCAAGGGCAAAGAGAAATTTACCATTAAAAAATTACTGTGCCTACACATTTGCCAACAATCAGCAAGACACAAGGAATATGAGAAAGAAAAATTTTGAGGACAGAATCATAATCAATGTCAGATGTCTTTTTGTTTAGTGGTTATTAGAAAAGGCTAGGAATTTGTTCAAAAACTCAAAAATTAAGAATCTTCTGGACTTCCATGGTGATACAACGGATAGGTATCCACCTACTAGTGCAGGGGACATAGGTTCAATCCCTGGTCCAAGAAGATCCACATGATGCAGAACAAGTAGGCCCGTGCACCACAACTACTTAGGCCATGCTCTAGAGCCCCAAACCCACAACCTACTGAGCCTGCATGCCAAAACTCTGAAGTCTGTGCACTCTAGTGCTCCAGAACTACTGAGCCTGCATGCTGCAACTACTAAACGCCTGAGCCTAGAGCCTGTGCTCTGCAACAAGAAGCCACTGCAATGAGAACCCTGCACACTGCAACTAAGAGGAGCCCCACTCACTGCCGCTAGAGGAAAGTCTGCACGCAGCAACGAAGACCCAGTGCAACCAAAAAAAATAAGAATAAAGACACAAATAAAAAAGAATGTTCTAAGGGCTGCTGTTGAAACTTCTACTCCAGCCACATACGATTCTACAGGATTAATGTCCACTGAAGTAAGCAGAACAAAGTTAGTGACATATCAGAACAAAGTTAGTGACATGACTGCAAATGCAAACAACTGTGGCTTTGAAAGAATTCCTTACAACAGTTGAAGAAATAATCTGTACCTTAAAATACTGCCTGGAACACAAGAAATGTTGTTAGTTTATTTCTAATGCTCAAACTGGAGAAGGAAATGGCAACCCACTCCAGTATTCCTGCCTGGAGAATCCTTTGGACAGAGGAGCCTGGTGGGCTACAGTCCATAGGATCGCAAAAAGCTGGACATGACTGAAGCAACTTAGTAATATTCAAACAATTTTGATAACTCTTTCAAATTCAAAGCTTCACATACATACATACTCAACTGTATGTATATTAAAAAAAATTTGTAGATTTTAATGGTTAAAGTAAAACTCTCATTATAAAAGTTCCATTAACTCATTTGGCAATAATATATTAATTAATCATATTTAAGAAGCACAAAATTATTTAAGGTCTAATGGGAAGTAAACAGGAACATTTGCACATCTGGAGAATAAATTATTTCCCTGAGTTACAATTTAATTTTATTGAAAGGGAAGTTCAGATCATAAAACAATTCTGCAATAAGTACTTAACCTTTCACCTATAATACATTTAAACTCTATTAAATAAATTCAAATTTACATATATTTAGATGGGGAAGTGTCACACTTTCATTGAGAAATAGAAAAATGAAACAAAACTAGAAGTTTTATTTTCTGTAAAATTATATTTTTATTAGACATAAATTACTGAATTTACCATTTACTCAACATCGTTTTTCTTTCCTCTGAAATCAGCCTCAAGGGACTTCTCTGGTGGTCCAGTAGTTAAGAATGTGCCTTTCAATGCAGGGGACACAGGTTTGATCCCTGATCCAGGAAGATTCCACATGCCATAGGGCAACTAGGTCAGTGCACCACAACTACTGAAGCCCACGCGCCCTAGAGCCTATGCTCCGCAGCAAGAGAAGTGAAGTGAAGTGAAGTGGCTCAGTCGTGTCCAACTCTTTGCGACCCCATGGACTGTAGCTTATCAGGCTCCTCCATCCATGGGATTTTCCAGGCAAGAGTGCTGGAGTGGATTGCAATTTCCTTCTCCAGGGGATCTTCCCGACCCAGGAATCGAACCTGGGTCTCCCACATGGTAGACAGACGCTTTACCGTCTGAGCCACCAGGGAAGCCTGCCGCAGCATGAGAAGCCACCACAATAAGAAGCTCATACAAAGCATCTAGAGAGTAGCCCTCCCTCACCACAATTACAGAAAGCCTACACACAGCAGTGAAGACCCAGTACAGCCAAAGGCAAATAAATAAAATAAAATCAGCCTTCAAGATTCCAATTATCTTCTGAGAAAAAGATTCCAAGGTAACCACTACTCTATAATTATTTTCATTCAGGATGGTAAAAAATCCAAATATAAGAAATTTGCTTTCCTTAAAACAAGGTATGCACCTCTATTTTCTTCAAATATTTTAAAAATTATTTTAATTGAAGGATAATTACTTCACAATATTGTGATGGTTTTTGCCATACATCAACAGGAATCAGCTACAGGTATACATGTGTCTCCCCCATCTTAAACCCCCTCCCACCCACCCCCATCCTATCCCTTTGGGCTGTCTTGTCCCAAAGCACTAGCTTTGAGTGCCCAGCTTCATGCTTTAAACTTGCCCTGGTCTCTCTTATATCACTATCTTTAAAAAAGAAAAGAAAAGAATGTATTTTTGTGAAGGCTGCTGCTGCTGCTGCTAAGTCGCTGCAGTCATGTCCAACTCTGTGCGACCCCATAGACGGCAGCCCACCAGGATCCCCCGTCCCTGGGATTCTCCAGGCAAGAACACTGGAGTGGATTGCCATTTCCTTCTCCAATGCATGAAAGTGAAAAGTGGAAGTGAAGTCACTCAGTCATGTTTGACTCAGCAACCCCCATGGACTGTAGCCTACCAGGCTCCTCCATCCATGGGATTTTCCAGGCAAGAGTACTGGAGTGGGGGGCCATTCTGTGAAGGCAAATATACACAAACCAGCCAGAGTATGTTTTTACTGATTCTGTATCTGAGTTGCTAACAAGTTCTTGCTTATTATATATTCAATTCTGGAGTTTTCATTATAATACCAGAAGCATTTATTTACTGTGAATTTAAGTAACTATAAAATTTCACCAAAATGTTACAGAAAACACTACATTATATTTAGAAAATGTAAGGCTTATTAATGATCAAACATAGAAATATTTTCAAACAATTATGACTCAAAAGAAATTCTTGGGAATTTCCTGGTGGGCTAGTGGTTAGGACTTGGCACCTTCACTGCCGTGGCCAGATTCAGTTCCTGGTGAAGACTGAATCAGGTTTATTCATATGGAAAAAGACTTAAGTCATGGTCAGAGTAGTAATTTTGAACCATCAGAGACAGAATGCATAATTTCCAATTTATCCAAACCATTAAACCAAAATATTATCAATAGTACACTACTGTTTTATGAAAGGTGACTGAAACAGATTTTGAGGTATTTCAGGGAAAATTCTAATTATTCCTTACACTAACTAATCAAAACTATCAGTATTGCTGATAGTTTTTTTTTTTTTTGACTGCACTGTTATTTGAGGAAGATTATATGGAACACATACATATAAAAAACTGTTTCTATCAATAAACAGCAATACATTATTTCCCCAGTGCATAATTTGATTATACAGTCTACAGTTCAAAGGAAGTAGAAGGTTCTATAAAATAGCATGGCTAAGAAAAGTCTCACAGAAAAGAGAGGGTTTTAGCTAAATGTTATACTGTGGTGCTGAGACAATCACTCTTTTGAGGCAGATCTGTCTCAGTTTGAAAACCAGCTTCACAGTGTTTAGCCTTCAGACAAAATTACTCCACTTTCCTTCAACTTCATGTTGCTTTATCAATAAAATAAGAGTGAAACCTCCTGTAGGATTGTGAGGATTAAGTAAGACTATGTACATAAATTATGGCGGAAAATGAAGAACTAAAGAGCCTCTTGATGAAAGTGAAAAAGGAGAGTGAAAAAGTTGGCTTAAAGCTCAACATTCAGAAAACTGAAATCATAGCATCAGGTCCTATCACTTTATGGCAAACAGATGGGGAAACAGTGGAAACAGTGGCTGACTTTTATTTTGGGGGGCTCCAAAATCACTGCAGACAGTGATTGTAGCCATGAAATTAAAAGATGCTGACTCCTTGGAAGGAAACTTATGACCAACGTAGACAGCATATTCAGAGGAGGCAATGGCACCCCACTCCAGTAGTCTTGCCTGGAAAATCCCATGGACAGAGGAACCTGGTGGGCTGCAGTCCATGAGGTTGCTAAGAGTCGGACACGACTGAGCGACTTCACTTTCTCTTTTCACTTTCATGCACTGGAGAAGGAAATGGCAAGCCACTCCAGTGTTCTTTCCTTGAGAATCCCAGGGACGGGGGAGCCTGGTGGGCTGCTGTCTGTGGGGTTGCACAGAGTCAGACACAACTGAAGCGACGCAGCAGCAGGCAGCATATTAAAAAGCAGAGACATTACTTTGCCAACAAAGGTCCGTCTAGTCAAGGCTATGGTTTTTCCAGTGGTCATGTATGGATATGAGAGTTGGACTGTGAAGAAAGCTGAGGGCTGAAGAATTGATGCTTTTGAACTGTGGTGTTGGAGAAGACTCTTAAGAGTCCCTTGGACTGCAAGGAGGTCCAACCAGTCCATCCTAAAGGAGATCAGTCCTGGGTGTTCATTGGAAGGACTGATGCTGAAGCTGAAACTCCAATACTTTGGCCACCTCATGCAAACAGTTGACTCATTGGAAAAGACCCTGATGCTGGGAGGGAGTGGGGGCAGGAGGAGAAGGGGATGACAGAGGATGAGATGGCTGGATGGTATCACCCACTCAATGGACATGAGTTTGAGTACACTCCAGGAGTTGGTGATGGACAGGGAGGCCTGGCATGCTGCGATTCATGGGTTCGCAGAGTCAGACACGACTGAGCGACTCAACTGAACTGAACTAATGAGATTTAATCAGTAATCAACTTCCCCAAAAGAAAAAGTCTAAGATTAAATACTTTCACTGGTAACTTCTATCATTTAGAGAATTAACATCAATATTTCACAAACTTTTACAAAAATAGAAGAGAAAATATCTCTACCTACTAACACATTCTATGAGGCTGGCTTTATCCGAAAACCAAAACCAGACAAAAATATCAAGCAAAAATGATAGACCCTTATGAAGACAGATGCAAGAAATCCACAACAAAATACTACCAAGCTGAATCCAACAGCACATTAAAAGGATTATAGAAGACATTTGCTCATTTCCTCTGCAAGAGTACAAAACAGCAACTAGCTGTTGAACAATTATCAAAAGGAGGATGATTGAAATCCACCAAAAAAAGACACCCTACATCCAAAGACAAGGAGAAGCTGCAACGAGATGGTAGAAGGGGCACAATCATGATAAAATGAAATCTATACCTGCTGGGTGGGAGACCCACAAACTGGAGAACAATAGTACCAAAGAAGTTCTCCCACTGTTGTGAAGCTTCTGAGCCCACGTCAGGCTTCCCTGTCTGGGGATCCAGCAAAGTGACTAGGCATCCCCAGGAAATCTGACTTTGACGAGCAGCGGGATTTGATTGCAGGACTTAACAGGACAGGGGGAAACAGACACTTCACTCTAGGAAGGCACAAACAAAATCTTCTGTGCACCAGGATCCAAGGTTAAAGAGCAGTGTCTCCACAGAAGACTGAAACAGATCTACCTGCTAGTGTTGCAGGATCTAATGCAGAGGCATGAATTGGCAGTGGTTTGCCATGGGGATGGGAGCACTGACAGTAACAGTCCTGGGAGGTGCCCCTTGGCGTGAGCCCACCTGGAAGTCACCATTAGCCCTACCGTGGATCCTGTAGACTCCAGGGCTGGGTCACATCAGGCCAAACAATTAATAAGGAGGTGGTGCAGTCTAGTTTTTCCAGTAGTCATGTATGGTTGTGAGAGCTGGACTATAAAGAAAGCTGAATGCCAAAGAATTGATGCTTTGGAACTGTGGTGTTGGAGAAGACTCTTGAGAGTCCCTTGGACAGCAAGGAGATCAAACCAGTCCATCCCAAAGGAAATCAGTCCTGAATATTCACCGGAAGGACTGATGCTGAAGCTGAAACTCCAGTATTTTGGCCACCTGATACGAAGAACCAACTCACTGGAAAAAAACTCTGATGCTGGGAAAGATTGAAGGCAGGAGGAGAAGGGGACAACAGAGGATGAGATGGTTGGATGGCATCACCAACACGATGGACAGGAGTTTGTATAGGCTCTAGGAACTGGTGATGGACAAGGAAGCCTGGTGTGCTGCAGTCTCAAAGAGTTGGACATGGCTGAGAGACTGAACTGAACTGCAGTCCCTCTCCTCAGCAGACAACTGGATTAAAGTCTTACTAAGCATGGCCCTACCCACCAGAGCAAGACCCAGTTTTTCCCATGCTAGTCCCTCCCATCAGGAAGCTTGCACAAGCTTTATCCACCGGAGTGCAGACAGAAGAAACAAGAATTACAATCCTGCAGTCTCCAGAACAAATACCACAATCATAGAAAATTAATCAGAATGCAAAGGCAGAGGATTATATCTCTGAAGGAAGAAGATAAAATCCCAGAAAAACCATGAAGATGATTGTATATCATAACTGAGTGGAATTACTCCACGAATGCAAAGGTGGTTCAATATAAGTGAAGTGATCAATGTTATATATTAATAGAAGAAAGGAATAAAACTAAACAATCAGCTCAACAGATGCAGAAAGATCACTTGACAAAATCCAACACTGTTTCACTGTTTCACACTCAGCAAACTAGACTAGAACTGAATTTCCTTAAAATGGTAAAAGGTATCCATGAAAAACTCACAGCTAACCTACTCATCAATGGTGAAAGACAGAGTTTTCCTCCTAAGACAAGGCTGCCTGCTTTTACCTTAGCTACTCAACATTGTACTAGAAGTTCTAGGCATAGCAATTATGCAAGTAAAACAAGTAAAAGGCATCCTAATTGGAAAGAAGTAAAACCACCTATCTGCAGATGACATGATTCTACACACAGGAATGCCCTGGAGATGTTTGGTGTTCAGTTCCAGACCACTGCTTAAAAGGGAATATTGTAACAGAGAGAGACAAATTTTTGGTTTCCCAGTAAATATAAAAGTTATCATTACACTATATAGCTGACCCCTGAACAACATGGGTTTGAACTGCACAGATTTCACCTGCATGCAAATTTTTTTCAATAGTTAATACTACTATTTACTAGTAAATGCCACAATACTACATAATTCAAGGTTGGTTGGATCTGTAGAAAAGGAACCTTGGCTATGGAGGTCCAACTATAAGTTAAACTTGGATTTTCAACTGTGCAGATGATCAGCACACCAATCCCCTGGCTTTTCAAGAGTCAATTACAGTCGATTAAATGTAACACAGTATTATGTATCAAAGAAAGCAATGAAATATACCTTAATTAAAAAACATTATTACTAAAAAAAAAAAGGTAACCATCATCTCAGCCTTTAGCAAACTGTAACCTTTTTCCTGGTAGACGGTCTTTATCTCAGTATTGATTGGGGCTGACTGATCAGAGAGGTGGCTGCTAAAGGCTGAGGTAGCTTCAGCCTTTCATGAACCATTTCTCTGTAGCATGTAATGCTGTTGGATAGTTAGAAATATTCCAAAAATTACCAAAATGTAACAGAGGCATCAAATGAGCAAATGCTCTTGGTAAACTGGTGGCAACAGACTTGCTCAACACAAGGTTGCCACAAACCTTCAATTCATAAAAAATACACAGTATCTGTAAACACAATAAAGCAAAATGTAATAAAACAAGTTATGCCTGTATAGACAATCCAGATTACACATGCACACACACAAACTTACTAGAATTAACATATTACAGAAATTCAGCAAACTTGTAGGTATAAGATAAACAAATATAAATCAACTGTGTTTCCCTATGCCAGCAATGTACGATCTAAAAAGGAAATTAAGAAAACAATACTATTTACAAAAGCATTCAAAGTAAAATATCTAGGAATAAATGTAACCAAGAAGGTGAAAGTCTCAATACATTGAAAAATTACAAAGTATTGCTGAAAGAAATTAAAGAAGGCCTAAATAAATGGAAAGCCATCCTATGTTCATGGATTAGGAAATAAAACATTGTTAATATGGCAATACTTTCCAAAGTGATCTATAGACTTAATGCAATCTCTATAAAAATGCTAATGGTTTTTCAAAATAGAAATAGATAAGCTGATCTTAAAATTCATATTAAACCATGAAGGGCCCTAAAGAGCAAAAACAATATTGAAAAAGAAATAAAGTAAGAGGACTCACAATAATTTTAAAATTTATTAACACAGCTAAAGTAATCAGCATGGTACCAGAATAAGGGTAGACATAACACACCAATGGAATGCATTTGAGAATCCAGAAATAAGCCCAAACATCTGTGGCCAATCGATTCTTAACAAAGGTGGAAAGATCACAAAGGGAGAAAGAATAGTCTTTCAACATTTGGTCCTGGGAAAACTGGATGATCAGTTTTCATCAAAAAAAAAGAAGAAGCTGAACCACTGCCTCATTTTGTGAACAAAAACTAAATCAAAACAGAACAACTATATAAACATAAGAACTAAAACTATTATGTTCTTAGAATAAGGCATAAGGTATGGATCTTCATGATGTTGTATTTGGCAATGAATTCTTAGATGTGACACCAAAAGCACGATTAACACATGGAAAAAACAATAGGTAATTTGGACTTCACCAAAACTTCTTTTGTGCAATGCATATTATCAAGATATATTTGATAAGGGTTTAATGTCCAGAGTATACAAACAGCTCAACAACAAAGAGAAAAAAAACAATTTTTAAAATGGGCACAGGACGTTATACAGACATTCGTCAAATGAAGACAAACAAATGGCTAACAAGACTAAGATGTTCACCATCTTGGTCATGAAGAAAACAAAAATGAAAACCACAGTAAGATACTACTTTACACCCACAGGGCTTTCCTTGTAGCTCAGATGGCAAAGAATCTGCCTGCAATGCAGGAGACCCGGGTCCAATCACTGGGTCAGGAAGATCCCCTGGAAAAGGAAATGGCAACTCACACCAGTATTCTTGCCTGGAGAATCCCCTGGACAGATCATGGGGTTGCAAAGAGTTGGACATGACTGAGAGGACACACATATCAGAATAGACAGCTTAATTTAAAAAAAAACAAACACTAGAAAACAACAAGTGTTGATGTGACTGTGGAGAAACAGAGACCTTATACACTGCTGGTGAGAAATGACACAGTGCACCTGTTGTGGAAAACCATCTGGGTTCTTAAAAAAAGGTTAACACAGAATCACCACATAACCCAGCTATTCAACTCCAAGATATATATCCAGGAGAAGTGAAATTTACATACACACAGAAAACTGTACATGCATGTTTATAGCATCACTATTCATAACAGTCAAAAAAAGAAACAGTGCATACTACAACTTGGATGAACCCTGAAAATATGCTAAGTGAAATAAGCTAGACATCAAGAATCATTCTACAATTCCTTTCATTTGAAATAGTGAGAATAGGCAAATCCATAGAGACAGAAAGTAAAAAGTACATAGTGATACTGGAAGGAGGGAATTGTAAATGATTACTTAACGAGTACAGGGTGTTGAAACACCTTTAAAATGAGAGAGCTGGTGATTGCATAACACTGTGAATATACTAAATACCATTGAATTGTGCACTTAAGATGATTAATTGTATATTATGTAAATTTCACCTGAATTTTAAAAAAGATAGCAGTCATAATTGGATAAGGCAATGGCAACCCACTCCAGTACTCTTGCCTGGAAAATCTCATGGATGGAGGAGCCTGGTAGGCTGCAGTCCATGGGGTTGCGAAGAGTTGGACATGACTGAAGCAACTTAGCAGCAGCAGCAGTCATAATATGTGCCCATGTTCTGACAAGATCTAATTTAGAGCAAACTTCTATTTCCTTAGATCTTCTCTATAATTACCCAACCAAAGTCCAATCCTATAATAGTTTCTTATACCCTCTTAAAAAGACAGCCCAAAATTCCCTTTAGTATGAGGAATATCTCACTTCAACAAACAAAAATCGTGTTCAACTACAGGTTTTCTTTGCTGGTCCTTTTGGTTGGAAGGTATTGATGAGACTAGCAACTAATTTCTCAATAGAAATAACAGAAGCCATAACACAAAGGGATAATAGCCTAGTTAAAAGAAAATAATTACCAACCTAGCATTCTGCTGCTGCTGCTGCTGCTGCTGCTGCTGCTAAGTCGTTTCAGTCGTGTCCAAATCTGTGAGACCCCATAGACAGTAGCCCACCAGGCTCCCCTGTCCCTGGGATTCTCCAGGCAAGAACACTGGAGTGGGTTGCCATTTCCTTCTCCAATGCATGAAAGTGAAAAGTGAAAGTGAAGTTGCTCAGTCGCATCCGACTCTTCGCCACCCCATGGACTGCAGCCCATCAGGCTCCTCCGTCCATGGGATTTTCCAGGCAAGAGTACTGGAGTGGGGTGCCACTGCCTTCTCTGAACCTAGCATTCTAAACAGTAAAGAAAAAAAAAATTATCATTCAAAAGTGAAAGTGAAATACAGAATATGACCAGAAAACAAAAATGAGAATTTCCCAGCACAAGTCTACATCAAAGTATATACTAAAGGGAGTGTTCAAAAAAGGGAAATGACTGCAGACAGGTAAATCTAAACTAGATTTAAAAGCTAAAATCTAAAACGATACAGTCTCATGTGCTTAAAATATATATGCAGTTGAACACAGATGAATATCATAGCAAATAAGAGCAAGAGGTGACAGGGTGAGTAATGGAATTCCTCACATTATCTGGAAAGATATAAGGTAATTTAATTAGACTCTTAGGTCAAGGATGCATGTTGCAATCTCTAGGGCAGCAGCTCCCAAAAGCATGCTCTGTGGACCCCTGAGTATTTCTATCAGGAGAGTCTCAAAATCATAACTATTTTCATAATACTAAAGATGTTATTTTACTTTTTCACTCTCATTCTCTCACGGGTGTACAACAGTTTTCCAAAGTCTATATATAATAGACTTCTGATAACCCAACAGATTAAAGCAGAAGCACGTATGAAAATCCACTGTCTTTCATTAAGCTAGACAAGAAAGCAATTTGAAATTTAAAAATGTACCTTTCTCACTAAATTTTATTTTAGAATGTGTATTTTTCACAAAATTGTATTATTTATGTTAGCATTTAAAGGGACATTCTTGCTCTCCAAAACAAACCCATTACCTGGCCCTAAATGTTAATTGTGCCGAAGTTGAGAAACACTGATACAATCACATTAAAAAAATTTTTTAGAGTTTAAACAGATCTTAAGAACACAGGGTTTGAAACTCAATGACCTAATAAATGAAAGAATTATATGACATTCATGGATTGGAAGATTTAGTAACATAAAGATGCCAACTCTTTCCCAATTCAATTTCTGTAAAACTGATTATTATTATTTCTGTAAAACTGACAGCAAAAATGTATATGGAACTCCAAAGTGCCAAGAAGAACAAGGTAGGAAAGCTTGTCTTACTGAACATAAAGACTTGTTATAATGCTATGCAAATTCAAACAGCATAGCTTTGGTGCAAGGGTAGATAAAGTAGACCAATGGGAAATGAAAAAAGAGCCCAGAAACAGACTCATACATATACGGTCATTTGATCCACGAGAAAGGTAGTATTGCAGAGCAGCTGGGAAACAGTCTTTTCAACAAATGGTGCTGCATAAAATATATATCCATAAGAAAAAAGAAAAGGTGACCTCTATACCTCATATAATACTCAGAATGAATTCCAGGTATCAGATAAATCTAAGTGCATCATAAACAATATACAAAATAATATACAATAATCAGTTCTAGGTAGAAAGTAGGAAGCAAAATAATAAAGCCTCTAGGACAGTGTCCCTCAACCTCAGGACTACTGACACTGGGGCTAAGTTAACTGTGTAGAATATATAGCATTCTGTGGACTGCAGAATGTTTAGTTGCCAACCCACTAGATGCCTGGAATACTCCACCCACTCAGCTGTGAAAACTAGTCTCTAAACACAGCCAAATATCCTACCCAGGGCATGGAAGGTGTGGGATGAGGGTGGGGGGAATTGTCTCTATTGAGAACCAGTTCTAGAAGATAACATAAGATAATATCTTCATATTCTTGGAGCACAGAAAGTCATCTTAATTAGACACAAGGAACAGTGACTATACATGAAGACAATGATAAAGTGGACTATATTAAAATTAAGACCTTCCTTTCATTAAAGGAAAGGGCTTCCCTGTTGGCTCAGAGGTTAAAGCGTCTACCTGGAATGCGGGAGACCCAGGTTCGATCCCTGGGTTGGGAAGATCCCCTGGAGAAGGAAATGGCAACCCACTCCAATACTCTTGCCTGGAGAATCCCATGGAGGGAGGAGCCTGGCAGGCTACAGTCCACGGGGTCACAAAGAGTCGGACACGACTGAGTGACTTCACTTTCACTTTTCATTAAAAGGTAACATTAAGAGGGTGAAAATCAGGAAAATGGATATATCTTTCTAACAAAGGATATGTATCTATCTAGCATATATAAAAAAGAAAACCTCCTAAAAACAGAAGGAAAAGAACAGAAACTCCAACAGGAAAAAGAGGCACTCATAGTCATAGAATATGTAACTCATATAAATCAGTAATATAGAGAACTCAATAGTAACAATAATAAAAAGGAAGATGTCCAAGCAGCCAATAAATTTAAGAAAAAGTACTCAATCTCATTTAGAATCACAGAAATGCATCCTACAAAAGAACTAAAATTAAAGAGGCTATTAATGCTAAGTGTTGGTGAGACTACAGAGAAATAGCAACGTTCATATTCTGTTGATGGGATAGGCAGGAACAAGGACTCTGAAAACAATCCTTATATTATATTCTAAATTTGAACATATACACACAAATGACCCAGCTATTCTACTGGTATATACTACTGGTACATACCCCACATAAATGTTGCACATGTACCTCAAGAAACATTTGTAAGAATGTTCATGACAGCATTATCTAATCCAAATGTCCAAAAGCAAAAAAGATGGTGATTGGACAGTATGAGGGAGCTACAGCCATATATATCCGATAACATACATGAATCTCCCAAACATAACAGAAACAACATAATTACTATATAATTTTATTTTTATAAAACTCCAAAAACAGGTTTTTAAAGTTTTATTTTTTGAAGCCAGGTAGTGGTTACTCCAAGAAATAGGAAAGGGAGAGTGCTTGGGAAAGGAAGCATAGGAGGCTGCAGGCAGTATTCAATTTCTTGAATCTATAGTGGTCATAGTGTTTACTTTGTGATGATTCATTCAGCTGTAAACTTTGTACAGTTGCCTTTATGTATTACATTTCAATTTTTAAAAAGACATGGAGGGTGGGGAGGAATTCCCTGGCGGTCCAGTGGTTAAGACCTGCCACTTTCACTGAGAGGAGCAGGGGTTTGATCCCTAGTCAGGGCACTAAGATCTAGCAAGATGCACATGTGGCCAAAATATAAAAGACGTGGGGCTTTATCTTTTATATGCTGTACATGCAACCCACAAAACAATAATTACACAAATATTTTAGCTATTACAGTACTACATATCAATTATTTAAGAGTAAAAATCATGTCTGGAGACATCATAGCCTTCCATATCTTACACGTCAAGATCCTTTGCCTAATTAAATAAAACAAATAAAATACATTAAAAAGGACTGCATGAGTTTTTAGTATGTTGAAGGGAGACAAAATATATTTAAGTTAGTTTTCCTGTGTCATTTATTTT
This sequence comes from Budorcas taxicolor, assembly GCF_023091745.1. Taxonomy (NCBI): domain Eukaryota; kingdom Metazoa; phylum Chordata; class Mammalia; order Artiodactyla; family Bovidae; genus Budorcas; species Budorcas taxicolor. Next base: position 52,608,397 of record NC_068912.1, on the reverse strand, counting down.
GATCACCTAAAAAAATCTAATTTCTTAGCTTTACATATGACAAAATAAAATATGTGTCTTGGAAAATATTAATATTAGAGGAAAGTTGAAGATGTTTGTTTTTTTTAATATTAAAATATATATTTTTATAACATTTAAATACATAGAGGTTTAAGGCAGAATATAAATAATGCCTGAGCTAAAGGAGGTTTCTATCAAAAATTTGCATGCTTCCCTCACCATCAAACTAAGACTTGGGTTGTTTTTATAGCCATACAACATTTTAATAAAATGTAGTTTTACAACACCAATTATTATTTTATTTACAAAATAAGAATTAAACATTCATAATATTAAGTTGCTTAGTATCAAATAGAGCCCCTCTGAATTTAATCATTTAAGTGAAACTGCATACAGCACACAATCTGATTCAATTTTAAGCCAAGTAGTGCCACCAAGTGGTAGCCAATTCTTTTTTCAAAACACCACTGTGAAGCAATAGAAAATGTTATACTGGAATATAATACTGGTATGGAAAAATCAATCTTAATAAAGTAAATAAGACTGTGAAATATCTTAGTATAAAAGTTTAAAAACAAAACAGGTCAATCTTTTAAGAAAAAAGTTGTATGTATTACTGCAATGGTCTTACACTTTCAAACTTGTATTTTTCACAGAAAGTAAGGAACTGTGAATATAGGGCTGCAGACTTCCCTTGTTGTTGCTTCTTAAAAATTTTTATTGGAGTAGAGTTGATTTACAATGTTGTGTTAGTTTCAGGTGTATGTTGCTTGTTTTTTTAATTCCACATTTTCTTAAGAGACTTATATTGCTCTAGAAACTAACAAAAACACACCCAGTAAAAGACCTGAAGGTTTCATAATCTGCTACCCTGTGACTCTGGACTTTTAAGTACAAACTCCCTCGCCTCCAGGTAAGGGAGTCGGGGCTGAAAGATGGATCCAAAATAACAGTGAATGATTTAATCAATCATGCCTATGTGATGCAGATTCCGTAAATACCCAAAAGGATGAGGTAAAGAGAGCTTCCGGGCTGTTGCACACATGGAGGTGCTGAGAGCGGAGCAGCTAAAGTATGGAAGCTCTGTGCCCCTTTCCCACATACCTTCCTCTATGCATCTTTTCCATCTGGTTGTTTCTGACTTGTATTCTTTTATAATAATCTAGTAATCTAGAGAGTAAATAGATTTCCTAAATTCTGTGAGCCACTCTATGACAAATTAACTGAAACCGAAAGAGGGGGTCCTGAGAAGCTCTGAGTTAGAGCCAGTTGGCCAGAACAGGTAAAACCTGGACTTGCAACTAGCACCTGAAGTCCAAGGACAGAATCGGGATAACCTCCAACCTGTAACCAAACAGTCCGCAGCGGAGATGACAACCTGGGCTTGCAGCTGGCCTCTGAAGTGTGTGTGTGTGTGTGTGTACTGGGCAGAGGGAGAGTAGTCCTGTAGGACTAAACTCTTACTGTAGAATCTGATGCTATCTCTGGGTAGATAGCGTCAGGACTGAATTGAATTGTAGAACAATAACTGGTGTCTGGAGAAATGCTCGGTGGTATGGGGAAATCCCCTCCCCACACACTGGAATTAAGTCCAGAATTTTAATAATACTATTTTAATTTCATGAACTATTACTAGCAAAAGAAATAACTAAATTTTAGTATAAAGTTAATGTTTAAAATATCAAAGTGATAAGTGTTTACGTAGTTTTTGTCCAACCCAATAATAATGCACTTAGTCCTAGACCACATCTCCCAAACACTCTCCATTTTCTCACTGTACCTCACCTACACTGGCCTTTTTATTATTCCCTGACCAGGCCCAACATACTTTGCACTTAGCACTTAATGTTCTCTGCCTGAAGTTCTTCCTCCAAATCTATGTGTAAATCCATTTCTTCAGTTCCAGTCATCTCCTTCTCAGTTCTTCTTAGATCATGCTTAATAATACAGCACTCATAGTCACTCTTTATCCCCTTATCTAATTTTACTTTTCTTCACAATACTTAGGGCTTTCCTGATAGATCAGTTGGTAAAGAATCTGCCTGAAATGCAGGAGACCCCGGTTTGATTCCTGGGCTGCCCGTTTCAGTATTCTTGGGCTTCCCTGTGTCTCGTAAAGAATCCGGATGCAATGTGGGAGACCTGGGTTTGATCCCTGGGTTGGAAAGATCCCCTGGAGAAGGGAAAGGCTACCCACTCTAGCATTCTGGCCTGGAGAATTCCAGGTATTGTCTATGGGGATCACACAGTCGGCCATGACTGAGCAACTTTCACTTTATACTTCTTCATACGTACATCACCATACTTACAAATACCTGAAAAATTATATAGTTATTTGACTATCTGTTTCCTCTTCCCCACTGAGGGTAGAGGCTAATGTTCCCTGGCATCTAAAACAGTCCTTGAAGTGACTACTTTGTGGTCTACCATAAGCAGAATTTTACAAAATTAATGCATCTGTGCCTTCTAATTGGACTTGTTGGTTCATTTCCAACTAATTCTTTACACATATAGGCAAAATGATCTTTTCAAGCTTATTACTCTTCTGTGGAACATGACATTTTCCCCTCTACCAGGACATAGTCCCAAATCAGCTAAAATGGCTACACTGGGTCCTGCCTGTTTCTAGTTCTGTCACACACTCTCCTCCTAACAGTTCTTCGGGATTCAACCACACTGGCCCTCTCAAATTTCCCAATATCTCCCATCTCATCACAGGACCTCTGCAGATGCAGTTTCTTTGGTCTTGAATTCTCTGCTCTCCCTCACCAAGCACATAAATTTAATTAACCTTAGCTCATAATCTTCTTTCAGATCAAAGCTCTAAATATCACTTACTCTAGGAAGTTTTCCTCAAACACTCTATGTCAAGTTCCCTTATCATATGCTTTCAAAGAACTGATCCTTTCAGAGCACTAATGTCTTTCAAATATTCTATTGATTATGGTATAGCCCCCACTGAACTGAGGCAAGAGAATGTGCATCACGTCTTCTGTTATATATGCTGTGTTTTTAAACGAGAAGGTGCGTGAATACTGATAAAGGGATACAGACAAAGCAAGCTAACTGTAAGTGAACAATAAAGTTTCAGCAATCAATTCTGGAAATTAAAGCAAATTTTCTTTTTATTAACTTCAATTGTCTTCTCTAGTCATATTGCATGTTTCTAGGTAGACTCTCCCTGGCCATCATTGTGTACACAAAAGATAAAACCCTTACTGAATATTTCTACTAACAATTCTACCATTTCAACTAAACATGAATAATATAAGTCTCCACAACATATACTGCCCTATCATTAGCTTTCAGGGCCTCAGTTCAGTTCAGTTGCTCAGTCGTGTCTGACTCTTTGTAACCCCATGAATCACAGCACGCCAGGCCTCCCTGTCCATCACCAGCTCCCGGAGTTCACCCAGACTCACGTCCATCGAGTCAGTGATGCCATCCAGCCATCTCATCCTCTGTCATCCCCTTCTCCTCCTGCCCCCAATCCCTCCCAGCATCAGAGTCTTTTCCAATGAGTCAACTCTTCCCATGAGGTGGCCAAAGTACTGGAGTTTCAGCTTTGGCATCATTCCTTCCAAAGAAATCCCAGGGCTGATCTCCTTTAGGATGGACTGGTTGGATCTCCTTGCAGTCCAAGGGACTCTCAAGAGTCTTCTCCATCACCACAGTTCAAAAGCATCAATTCTTTGGCGCTCAGCCTTCTTCACAGTCCAACTCTCACATCCATACATGACCACAGGAAAAACCATAGCCTTGACTAGACAGATCTTAGTCAGCAAAGTAATGCCTAAATAGTAACTATCTCTGGATTGAATTGTATAAATCTGGCATATAGTACAAATATTTACTGTTTCCTTATGACAATATCATAAATGGTAATAGGTCAAAATGCATTTTTAAAACAAATTTATATCATAAATGATATAAAAGACTACAACTCTCTCTCAGATTAAAGTACTTTGTTCTAAGTCCTTTAATATACCTCTCAGATGACACAGATGCATACCTATCTACCAGAGATAACTTCAAGGTACATATCTGACTTGATGCCTTACATCTTGTTATTACACTCTAGAAGAATGGTTAAAAATTAGTTTAAAAAATCCAAGCAATTTCACTTAACTCTTTAATTCAGTTATGAAACAGAACATTTGGAACTTACTGTTATAGACTAAATTATGTCTCCACCCCACCTTCCTCCATCATATACTGAAGCCTTAAGCCCCAATATCTCAGAATTTAGCCGTATTTGGAGACAAGACCTTTAAAGAGGTAAGTAAGTTTAAAAGAGGTAACAAGGGTGACTCCTAATTTACTCTGGTGGTGTCTTTATGAAGAAAGATTAGGACGCACAGAGAGACATCAAAAATGTACTGCGCACAGGAAAACAAAAAGGAATCCCTAAAAAACTGTACTTATGTAAACCATAAGGCAAGAAAAGAAAGAACAACCTGAGAAAACATATCAAAAATTACTTCACATGTAAATAATCTAAATATATCAGTCAAAAGAAAGAAGATGACAGATTAAAAGAACCACAACCCTACTATATGCAGCTTACAAGAAACTCATTTGAAATTCAATGACATAAGTAGGCTGAAAATAAAAGAATGGAAAAAGATATGCCATGCAAACATTAATAGCTGGTAAAATATTATCAGAACAAAGAAAATTACCAGTGATCAAGAAAACACTAAATAATAATAAAATGATCAACCCACCAGGAAGACAATGATCCTAAATGTGTATATACCAAACAACAGAACCTTGATATACACTAAACACAAACTGATAGACAGGAAAGAGACAATCCATAATGGTTGTAGAGACTTTAACACTCTTCGCCCACAACTGATACAACCACTAAAAAGAAAATCAGCAAGAATAAAAAAACTCTGAACACCATCAACCAGTAGGATCTAACTGACATACTTAAAACACTACCAAGCAACAGAGAAATACATATTTTATCCAATTGGCTATGAAACATTTATGAAAATAGACAATATCTTCAGCAATAAAATAAACCTGAACAAACTTAAAAGACTGGTAATCAAACTAGAAACTAGTTCCAGAAAAATAAAAGGGAAAGTCCCAAATAACTGAAAACTAAACAAAATACTTCTAAATAATCCATGGTTCAAAAATTCTCAAAAAAAAACTTAAAAAGAGAACTTGAAAATAGAACTTGCCAAAATATGAGATGCAGCTAAAGCAATGCTGACAGAGATATTTAAATTTATACCATGAACTGCTAAATTTTAAAAGAAAAAGGACAGAAATATAAATCCAAAGCAAGCAAAAAGAAGGAAATAATAAATATAACAGCAGAAATAAATAAAACTAAAAATAGAAAAATCACTGAAACAAAAAGCTAGTTACACGAAAAAAATCAATAAAATTAACAAACTTCCAGCAAGAATGATAAAGATTTTTAAAAGACAAAAATGATCAATTTAATAATGAAACAGGAGATAACACCATATAACCTACAGACACTATAGCAATTAATAACGGCGTACCAGCATATTAAAAAGCAGAGACATTACTTTGTCAACAAAGGTCCATCTAGTCAAGGCTATGGTTTTTCCAGTTGTCATGTATGGATGTGAGAATTGGACTATAAAGAGGGCTGAGCGCAGAAGAATTGGTGCTTTTGAACTGTGGTGATGGAGAAGACTCTTGAGAGTCCCTTGGACTGCAAGGAGATCCATCCAGTCCATCCGAAAGGAGATCAGTCCTGGGTGTTCATTGAAAGGACTGATGTTGAAGCTAAAACTGCAATACTCTGGGCACATCATGCGAAGAGCTGACTCATTGGAAAAGACTCTGATGCTGGGAGGGATTGGGGGCAGGAGGAAAAGGGGACGACAGAGGATGAGATGGCTGGATGGCATCACCGACTCAATGGACATGGGTTTGGGTGGACTCTGGGAGTTGGTGACGGACAGGGAGGCCTGGAGTGCTGCAGTTCATGGGGTCACAAAGAGTCAAACACGACTGAATGACTGAACTGAACTGATGAAGAACTTTACAAAACTAACTTTAACAATTTGATGAAATAAGTCCAATATCTTGAAAAACCAACATACCATAACTCATTCAATATGAAATTAATTTTAAATAGCCCAACAGCTATTAAGGGCATTGCATTTAAATTGTAAAATTCCCCAAAAAGAAACCTCTAGGCCAAGAAGATTTCATTGGAGACTTCCAAACTGGAAAATTAGTTTAAATAACACTGGAGACTTCCAAATTGGAAATTTATTTTAAATAACATGAGCATATCAACTGAAAACCTGACACTCATTCATGGTAAGAATTTTCAGCATGTGGAATAAAGGGAAACTACTTCAATTTGAAAAAGAGCATCTAAGAACACCTACAGCTAACATATACTTAATGGTACAAAGCCTAAAGGCTTTCCTTCTAAAATCTTCTAAACCAAGAATGTCCAATCTCACCACTCTAATTCTACATATCTACTGGAGTTCTAACCACTGCAAAAAGGCAAGAAAAGGAAAAAAAGCATATACATTGGCACATAACACCTCAATGCCTACACAAAAAATTCCAAGAAGTAGACAAAAAAAACTTGTGGATCTAAGAAGTGAGAATAGTGAGGTCACAGAATACAAGATAAAACACACACAAATCAATTGCAGGATGTTAGTTAAAATGGAGTGATGGCTAATTCTATGTCAACTTGGCTGGGCCATAGTGTCCAAATATGTGGTCAAACATCATTCAGGAAATTTCAGTGAACGTTTTATATATGAAATTCACATTTAAATTGCTATACTCTGAACAGATTATCTTTCATAATATGAGTGGGTCTGACAGGGGAGCCTGGTGGGCTGCCGTCTATGGGGTCGCACAGAGTTGGACACGACTGAAGCGACTTGGCAGCAGCAGCAGCATCTAATCAGGTCAAGGCCTGGATAGAATGAAAAACTGACTTCCCTTGAGCACTAGGGAATTCTACAGCACATGGCCTTTAGACTTGAGCTCCAACATCTGCTCTTTCCCGAGTCTTTAGCCTGAAAGTCTTCAGATTTGAATCGTAATATTAGCGCTTCCCTAGGTGTCCAGTCTGCTAGCCTACCTTTTAGACTTTGGACTTCCAGCCTCATTTTCAAATGAGCTAATTTCTTGAAATAAATCTCTTTCCATATACACACACACATTCTCTCTCTCTCTCTACTGGTTCTGTTTCTCTGGAGAATTCTGATGAATACAGTAAGGAAATTCAACTCTGACAAATACAGTAAAGAAGTTCAAGGGCCTGTCCTTTCAAAGAAAGATCAGAAGGAAAAAATAAAATAAAATAAAAAACCTAAACTGTCAGAAACAATTTTTTCCAAACTCTGGAAAACAGTAAATGGATTGAAGCAATAAAGTAAATGCTGAATCAAGAAAAAACAATTTTAAAATGGTAGGAGATGGAGAACGAAATGGCAAACCACTCCAGTATTCTTGCCTGGAAAATCCCATGGACAGAGGAGCCTGGTGGGTTACAGTCCATGGGGTCGCAGAGTCGGACACAACTGAGCTCACAAGCACAGATGGAGCATATCTGATACTGTAAGTTAGCTCTATGAACTTGCAGTACATCCTCTTCTAGCTCAGAGACATATCCAGAATTCTATTACATAAAAAAAAAAAAATGCTCCCAAATATCTATCTTTAGGTTGACAAAGATAAAATAATGGCTCCTCAAACTCATGATATTTATTTCTTGTGAGTCAGTTCAACTGATCAATTGATTTTTAAATTAGGATTTTAATTTAAAATTAAAATAAATTATAAATTTAAAATTTAGAATAAAAATGACTTTAAAAAAAATGGTAGGAGAGCTTTGTGATATTTAAACTTAGCTTAGCTCCAACCTCTTGCACAGCAAAAGTCAAAAAGACATTACTCAGCATTATTGTTCTGAGGACCTGGTTCTCCAAAGAATAGAGCAGACATTGTTCCAAAAGAGGATGTATAATTTGCTTTGGCCAGTCTAAGGGTTGGATAAAAGACTGAAGAAATGTCTATCTTTGTTTCCTCTAACTCAAAAATGCCTCAAAACAGAAAAGCAGCAAATCAGAGGATGTTAGAAAGACTGGGAGGAAAAGCTGAAAAGAAATACATTGGTGAAGAGAGCTGTGAAAAGTCTGTCGATAAAACTGGGAATCCAGAAACTCATGCCAATGCCTAGAGCAGAATGCTAGTTCAGAAAAGACCTGAAAAAACCCTAAGCTTCCACCTCTAGCTAGTTTTCAAGCTCAATGGGAACAGGAAGTGAAGGCTAATGCAGAGTTATAAGTAACTTGGCTAAGAATTGGAGAAGTAACTAAATATAAAGTCAATCTGCAATGACTGGAAAAAGTTTTATCTTCTTACATTTTGTTTCTCTATTTTATTTTTTTCCCTTTTCTTGGTTCCAGGCATTTTAAGGAAATTTTTGTTGGACCAGCAGGTGACCGCAAACTAAAGGAACAGTGACTTCAGAGACACATGACAAAAATACAGTTGAAAATTTTAGAGAAATTATATAAACCAAATTAAATCACAACAAGAAGCCATGAGAGAAAGGAACCTGATTTCTAGAGCTATCACATTATGTTACTTCAAAAGTCCAACTTTCAAGAAAAAAATTACAAGGCATGTTAAAGAAACAAGAAAGTATGTCCCATTCAGAGGGAAAAAAATCAATAGAAATTGTTTATGAAGGAACTTATTGGACAAAGTTTTTAAATTGGCAGTTGTAAACATGCTCAAAAAGATCAAAGAAATCATGGTGAAAGAACTAAAGGAAACCAGGAGAACAGTGTGTCAATATAGAGAATGTCAATTAAGGGAAATAAATAAAATAAATACTTATAAAAAGGAACTAAACAGGAAGTGCACTCAGCAGTCCTGTGGATCTGTCTCATTTCAACAGTGCTTGGACAGAGAGACCCAGGGATGCTCCTGTGCTCCAGCCTCTGACCACCCTCCCTCTGACCACCCTCTAACTGTTTTTCCATGTGTAACCTTCAGAAGCTGTCTGTGATCACCATGACCAGCCACCACTTTTTGAGCTTAACTCATTACCCATCAACCATGAGTTCCCAGATTCATCAGAATTATTTCACTGAGGTGGAGTCTGCCTTCAACTGCCTGGTCAACATGCATCTGTGAGCCTCCTACAATTACTTCTTTCTGGGCTTCTATTTCAACTGAGAAGATATGGCTCTGAAGGGTGTGGGCCACATTTTTCACAAATTGGCCAAGGAGAAGCAGGAGTGCATGGAGCATCTCTTGAAAAGGTAAAACCAGCATGGCAGTTGCAACCTCTTTCTCGACTTGCAGAAGCCATCTCAAGATAAGTGGGGTAAAACCCAGGACGCTATGGAAGCTGCCCTTCTCATAGAAAAGAACCTGAACTAGGCCCTTTTGTAATCTGTGTGGCCTGGGTTCTGCCCGTGCAAACCCCCACATCTGTGACTTCCTGGAGAACCACTTCCTAGAAGAGGAGGTGAAACTCATCAAGAAGATGGGTGACCCCTTGACCAACCTCTGCAGGCTGGCTGGTCCCCAGGCTGGGTTGGGTGAATATCTCTTCGAGAGGCTCACCCTCAAGCATGACTAGAAGCCTCTACAGCCCAGTGGCCTCTGAGGAGCTTCCCTCATATCAGGGCTGCTTGAAGGCCCTCTCTGCAGCCAGTAGGCAACATTTTAACACCCTGGAGCCCTCTCAAGCCTTGGACCAAATGGAAACAGTAACACTCTTCGCAGCAAAAAAAAAAAAAAAAAGAACTATAAACCAAAATTCTAGGGCTGAACAATAATTAAATTGAAAAATTCACTAGTGGGCTTTCACAAGTAGATTTGAGCAAGCAGAAGAAACATACAGTGAATGTGAAAGTAGGTCAACTGAAATTATGCAGTCTGAGAAGTAGAAAAAAGAACAAAGAGAAATGAACTACGGTTAAGAGACCCATGGACATTACCAAGTGTATCAACACATTTATAATGAGAGACAAAGTAGATGAGACAAGAGGCAAAAAGAATATTTCAAAAATTAATGGCCATAAACATACAAAACCTGAGAAGCAATGAATTTAATCAAACAAGAAACTCAACAAAATCCAAACAGGATAAATACAGAGATCAAGAGAAAGTCATAGTAATATAATACTGTCAAAATCCAAAGACAAGGAATGAATAATAAAAGCAGCATGGAGAGGCAGCGGTCATATACAAGAGGTCTATATTAAAATTAGAAGGTAATTCCTCATCAGAAACTATGGAGGCCAGAAAGCAATGACATGATATTTACGAAGTGCTGAAAGAAAATACTTGTCAATCAAGAATTCTATCCCTAGAAAAATTATACTTCAAAATTGAAAGAGGAGGTAAGACAGTTCAAGATTAAACGCTGAGAAAGTTCATCACTGTTAGATCTACCCTATGAGATATGTTAAAGGGAGTCTTCCTTAACATCTAGACTAAGAATTTTACATACAAACACTAGTTGATTATTCAGCAAACATTTATTGAGTTCCTCTGTGCTAAGAGCTGCTCCAGACGGTGAGTATACAATGGTGAATGAAGTAGGCAAAGTTCTACTGTGACATATATATACCTTTTTTCTTAACAATTTGCTGAATCACAATTAACCTACAGACTTCATGACCATTTTAACCTAAACTGTTACACAGGCAGGAAAATACTTACATTATCAAATATCAGAATTCACATTTATGTATTAGACACTATTAATGGAAACCCAAGATTCAACATGTTTAATATATCCTTAGGCTGTTCAAGTATCTTTGGTAAGACTACTGCAATCAACAGTATGATTAATTGTTCATTATTGATATTAAATCTTGTTTAATTAAGAATAAGCACAGACCAGAATCTCTAATAAAAATACCAGCTCATATATTTATACACAGCAAGTCATTTTCAAAAAATTTTAGTTCAACTGAATTATTTCACATACAAAGATGCTTTGCAGAGCTATCTTACAAAGAGATATCAAAATAAAAAGTTAATTTGTGAGATATTATGAAAACTTAATGCTGATGACTCTCAGATCTCTTTAAGTTACAGGCCACTTGTAACTAACTGCTACATGACATTTCCACTCACATGTCTCGAGCTACTTAGTGCTCTTCAAGCTCAAGATAGCTAAAATTTCACTCTTATTCTCTATAAACCTGCTTTGTCTCCACAGTTCCTATCTGTGAATATTGTACTACTGCCAGGCCAGAAACATAAGATAATATCCTCAACTCTTTCTTTACTCTCCTAGCACCAAAATTTCATTACAACTAAACACCAAAGTTGACTTATTTTCTCATCTAAATCTCGCTCAAAATGAATTACATCTATTCCATTACCACCGCTCTAACAGGAGAGCAGCCTCCCCCTACAAACTAGTCATTGTGATTCCAATCTAGTTTCTCACTAATTTGTTCTCTATTTTAATTCTTCACATTTCAAAAACCCAGATCTGACCACAGCACTTCCTCATACCTCATACTTAAAACTCCTTGAATAGGAGTCTGATAATCCAAATTCCTTAAAGTGATTTGTAAGACCCTGAATAAAATAGCTCATGTAACACATACATGAAAAAATGTCCACGAGGTATCGGTAAACAGTCAGAAAACAGTGCAGAATACATACCAGCCATTTATGGGGAATATGGTGCTGAGTGAGAGGAGAGTTTAACTCCTTCTTTTAAGCATTTCTGTACTATCTGCTCACACATATAAGCAAATGTGGCTTTTAGATACAAAATAAAGCTCTGAAAATACTAAATGTTACCTAGCAATTTATCTGGAAAAGGTCTGATGTATATTGTGCAATCTTATTTAGAATGAAAAACAATTTTATTAACTAAAAAGTTTTCTTTTTCACAGTACAAAAATGGGAAGCACATCTACAGTGCTACTAAAGAAAGGAAGCACAGAAAGATTAGTTACAGAAATAAAGCTAATATAAGACATTCATAAAGAACTTTAAATCTCTGGATTCAAGAATTATGCAAAATGAAAAAGCTTAGCACTATCTGACTGTGTTAAATATTGAAGTACAAAATGAAAAGGAAGAGTCTGAACCTGAGGGATATCTATCAGCCTCTGAGAAGAAAAGCTGGTCTAAAACCTCTAGAGACACATAAATCAAGCAATCTCAAGAGTAAACTTTTATCAATAACAAAACTAAACATACTTCACATTCAGGGTGAAATAAAAGAAACAGCCAAGGTTCTACATTCAATAAGAATCTATGTCTAAGAAAAATCCTTACAGGTAAGAAGACTGAAGGAACAGCATGAGATGGGGTATTGACCCAACCCTGTGTTCAAGCTTAATGGCAGAAGCTGCAGAAAGAGAAAGCAACAAATTGATCCCAGTGGGGGAGAACCTCTCCTTCCTTTGGACTTGCTAGAAGGCAATGAAACTTCAGGCATAATAACCCCCCAGGTGACTATGATAGCCAACCCAACTAGCCCAATTTCAAACCTCAATTAAGAAAACTAATGCAAAATGCTTTAAATTTTTTTAAAGTTTTATTTAACAAAGTAAAATGTTTATATAAATTACCAAATATAATGATAAGACAAAATCTGTAAAAATACTTCTCAGCAAATAACAAGCTTCCTAAGCCACAGGAATCAATAATGTTATTACAATTCCAGACTATGATTCAATTTTTTTCCTCCTCTCCAGTAGCTTTTTACCCTCAGGAACATGAGGAAAACTTTTCTTCACTTCTTAAAGATGTGATCAGGATTTCTAATCTTCTATTTGTATTAGTCTTTCTAGTAGAAACTTACAAAGAAAATATTAGTAGCAAACACTCCAATTTCCATAACATGTATTAATGCCTTTATTTGGAAAGAAATGAACAATGACACTCAATATTCCTTAACATCTCGACTAAGAACATTATTAGCCATTTTATTTCAACTGGACTGAAAGAAGACTAGGAGGATATTTCACTTCTCTTTCCAAAATGCCTATCTTCAGATTGCCTTCATTGAATCCTTCTTACAGTCACTGAAGTGCAATGCCTTCATCCCATTCCAGCCAGTACTCTGAACCCTTATTTGTTAGAGAGAGAAATCTATTGGCTGTTCTGTGTGTAACAAATCACTAAGTTCACACAGCATTCTGACACTGTGCTACTAAGATAAATAAAATATAGATGGTTCAATTCAGTTCAGTTCAGTCGCTCAGTCGTGTCCGACTCTATGCGACCCCATGAATCACAGCACGCCAGGCCTCCCTGTCCATCACCAACTTCCGGCGTTTACTCAAACTCATGTCCATAGAGTCGGTGATGCCATCCAGCCATCTCATCCTCTGTCATCCCCTTCTCCTCCTGCCCCCAATCCCTCCCAGCATCAGAGTCTTTTCCAATGAGTCAACTCTTCCCATGAGGTGGCCAAAGTACTGGAGTTTCAGCTTCAGCATCATTCCTTCCAAAGAAATCCTGGGGTTGATCTCCTTCAGAATGGACCGGTTGGATCTCCTTGCAGTCCAAGGGACTCTCAAGAGTCTTCTCCAGCACCACAGTTCAAAAGCATCAATTCTTCAGCGCTCAGCTTTCTTCACAGTCCAACTCTCACATCCATACATGACCACTGGAAAAACTATAGCCTTGACTAGACAGACCTTTGTTGGCAAAGTAATGTCTCTGCTTTTGAATATGCTGTCTAGATTGGTCATAACTTTCCTTCCAAGGAGTAAGCGTCTTTTAATTTCATGGCTGCAATCACCATCTGCAGTGATTTTGGAGCCTGAAAAGATAGTCTGACACTGTTTCCACTGTTTCCCCATCTATTTCCCATGAAGGGATGGGACCAGATGCCATGATCTTAGTTTTCTGAATGTTGAGCTTTAAGCCAACTTTTCACTCTCTTCTTTCACTTTCATCAAGAGGCTCTTTAGTTCCTCTTCACTTTCTGCCATAAGGGTGGTATCATCTGCATATCTGAGGTTATTGATATTTCTCCTGGCAATCTTGATTCCACCTTGTGCTTCCTCCAGCCCAGCGTTTCTCATGATGTACTCTGCATATAAGTTAAATAAGCAGGGTGACACTATACAGCCTTGACGTACTCCTTTTCCTATTTGGAACCAGTCTGTTGTTCCATGTCCAGTTCTAACTGTTGCTTCCTGACCTGCATATAGGTTTCTCTAGAGGCAGGTTAGGTGGTCTGGTATTCCCATCTCTTTCAGAATTTTCCACAGTTTATTGTGATTCACACAGTCAAAGGCTTTGGCATAGTCAATAAAGCAGAAGTAGATGTTTTTCTTTACCTCTCTTGCTTTTTCGATTATCCAGCGGATGTTGGCAATTTGATCTCTGGCTCCTCTGCCTTTTCTAAAGCCAGCTTGAACATCTGGAAGTTCATGGTTCACGTATTGCTGAAGCCTGGCTTGGAAAATTTTGAACATTAATTTACTAGCGTGTGACATGAGTGCAGTTGTGGGTAGTCTGAACATTCTTTGGCATTGCCTTTCTTTGGGACTGGAATGAAAACTGACCTTTTCCAGTCTTGTGGCCACTGCTGAGTTTTCCAAATTTGCTGGCATATTGAGTGCAGCACTTTCACAACATCACCTTTCAGAATCTGAAACAACTCAACTGGAATTCCATCACCTCCACTAGCTTTGTTCGTAGTGATGCTTTCTAAGGCCCACTTGACTTCACATTCCAGGATGTCTGGCTCTAGGTGAGTGATCACACCATCGTGATTATCTGGGTCATGAAGCTCTTTTTTGTACAGTTCTTCTGTGTATTCTTGCCACCTCTTTTTAGTATCTTCTGTTTGTTAGGTCCATACCATTTCTGTCCTTTATTAATTTGCATGAAATGTTCCCTTGGTATCTCTAATTTTCTTGAAGAGATCTCTAGTCTTTCCCATTCTGTTGTTTGCCTCTATTTCTTTGCATTGATTGCTGAGGAAGGCTTTCTTATCTCTCCATGCTATTCTTTGGAACTCTGCATTCAGATGCTTATATCTTTTCTTTTCTCCTTTGCTTTTCACTTCTCTTTTCACAGCTATTTGTAAGGCCTCCTCAGACAGGCATTTTCCTTTTTTGCATTTCTTTTCCATGGGGATGGTCTTGACCCTCAAAGAAGTCACAGTCTAGTAAAGAAAACAGAGTACTGTGGAATGGACAGGTCTGGCTCAAACGACAAGATGATGCGATGCTTGAGATGAACTATTTCAAGAGATAAGCTGACAACCAGGAGAAAATATATTGACAGTTAGGGAGACAAGAGGGTGGGGGAACAATGACAACATATACATGGAACTAAAACTAAGAATATAAACATCATGCTTAGTATTCAGATAATTCTAGAATAGCTGCAATGAGATAATTATATAACATGTTATGAGTTTACATTTTACTGTGCAGGTGATAGGGGACAAAGGAGGAGACAACTAGTGGAAAGAAAGCAATGTAGAAGTTGGCAAGTGAGGTCAGAAACATGGAGAATACAAGAAACAAAATTATAGAGAAAACCTAAATTTATGTTAACGCAATAGAATATTACTTAGCAATAAAAAATAATAAACTACTAACACAACAACATGGATGAAACATTTGTGTTGAATGAAAACAGCCAGATATAGGAGTATATATTATATAATTCTATGTACAGAAAGTTCAAAAACAGGCAAAATTAGGCTATACTGACAGAATTTAGAAATATGCTCACCTTGGGGGAAAGGCTACTGGATTGGAAAGCAAAGAGCATGAGGAACTTTTTGAGACAATAACAGTGTTCTACATCTGAAATTATACAGTGGTTATACATGTAAAAAATGTATTTAGCTCTACACTTTAAATTTTCCACATTTTACCATACATAATCTAAAATGTAATTTAGATTATAATTAAATTTAAAAATGTAAATTTTAAAATAATTTTAAAATGTAAATTATACCTTAACAAAAAAGAAAATGCATATGTAATTGTGCTGGAATAAAATGGTGGTGCAGCAGTAAAGAATCTGCCTGCCAATACAGGCGACACAGAAGACCTGGATTCAGTGCCTGCGTGAGGAAGATCCTCTAGAGGAGGGAATGGCAACCTACTCCAATAATCTTGCTGGAAAATTCCATGGACAGAGGAGCCTGATGGGCTACAGTCCATGGAACCACAAAGAGTCAACATGACTGAGCAACTGAGCACACACAAAACCAGAGTTAGTTAAAACCAGTGTCGTCCCATAAGCAATATCTAACTTGTAAGAAATCAGAATAAACACCCTAATAGACACTGTATTCAAGTAGCTTCAGAAAGATATATAGGCAAGTGTTCCTTATAATAAATGCTGTGAAAATAGTTTCTTAAAAAAAAAAGGAAATAGTTCACTATTAACCAAAAAATAAAAACTTTCTAGACATCAGTATCTACCTTTAAGATGTACTGTAAAGACTAATAAGGCATGAGAAGCACTTAATATAGTATTTTCCAAATTACCACTATTATTACAGCATAATACTAATAAAATGGAAACGTCCCTTCAAATTATGACTAAACCACTAATTGAGAATACACTATTTAACTGCACATTACTCAACTACAGCACTTCTCATCCTAGGCTTTTTTTTTAAACCACTGAAATCAGCAAGGTTTTGACAGCTGGAACATCTAGTTAGATTCAGAAAGACCTGAGTTAATTTTAATGTAATCAAAGTATTCTTTTTCATCTGTTTATATCCTGAAGCCATGTTCACTTACCAACAGATTAGTAAATGTATCCTTTTAACATCTTAATTTATATTATTAAAAAAGCAATCTTTCACGTATCAGACCAAAAGTACCTGATCACAATTCAATTTTCTAAAGTTGACAGTCTTAAAAAATTAAAATAAATATGAATGCTAAATAAGTCATTCAGTAGAAATACAAAAAATACTAAAACAATCATTTATAACTCTGAACATTACATAAATGTAAAAAGTCATAATCTGACAAATTTAAATAACTGTGGAAGTGTTCTGTTAATGGAAATAAGAAAGTAAATTTTACAAAAGCAAAGATGACTCAAGAAGTTTAAGAAGGGAACACTGAAGAAATCTAAGCAAATCTCTTATTGAGCTGGATTCCAAGTAGCTAAACCAAATATCAACTTGATTTTTGAACATGTTTAAGGGGCACTGGAAACCACATACTTCAGTTAATCACAACATAAAAAGAGGAAAATTAAGAATGTAGTTCTACTATTTGACAGCTGTTTTTGACAGTGTTTTTACTTCCATCAAATCAAATGGACCAAGTGCATCAAAAAGCTGTTTCTTTGTATTTCAAAATTTTATTTAAAGACTCATTGCCTTGGATTTGGAGGTATGCTTTTTAAACATAAATTTTTGTATTATTCCTATTTTGATTTGTAATATTTAACAAAGTCATCTTCTACTTACCTAGATTTTGTCTTATTAACATCTCGCTGCAAGAACACTCTCATTCGAAATTAAATCAAACCTGAAAGAATACATGTAAAGGCAATCATTTAGTTTTTCCACTTCAGGTATGAATAATTTTACCTATGATATACTATTTTTTAAATTAAAAACCATAAATTATTACAGTAACTTTCAAGAAACTATTGCCAGCTACCTTTACTTGAGGAATAATTATCTATTCAAATGAGAAACAACCCTCTTAGTGCTCTTGTTTCCATTAATATTAATAGTATGGCAAATAATAATTAAAATATTTCTGAATAAAACACACACTTCTATCTATGTCAATGCTTATCTAATATTACATACATGCCAAAAATACACCAAAAAGTTTAAAAAAGAAAGGTCATAAAAGTATATATTAATAGTAGCCATAATAATGGCTAATATTGATTAAACATTTACTAAATGCCAGGGAAGATTATTGTAGAAAATAGTGAATACTGATACTCTCTTGCTTCCTCAATTTAACCTTCAATCCAGTATAATGTGACCTTTAGTCTAACACTCCACTGAAAATTTACTTGTCAAAAATCTACCTACCCCTAATTTTATCACACTCCACAAATTCTAAAACTCCTACTCTGAATTCTACACTTCAGCTTTTGCCCTTCCTGAAAATCAGCTTGTTACTCTTCTGAATTTTTATTCTGTCATCACCACAGAATACTACATTACTCACCTAGATTACTGTAACTGTTGTATTTCTAGACTCACTATGCACTCAATTTATCCTTCCCAAATGCTATAAGTAATCATTTTCCAATGGCTACCCTGAAGAACCACATCTATGGCTCAAGTCCTTATCAGTGACCTCAGTCTCATCTCTCTCTCTAATCTTTACTCTCTTCCTCACTTCATGTTTCTACAAAGCCCCTTCAACTCCCAGAAGAGCCCCTAAGCTCTCTCAGCCTTTCGCATGGTGAACTATACTTACTTTTTATTTTTCCTTAACCTTGCTAACACCCTTATACTAGTTTCTCAATATTTAGTCACCCTGGCAGATCCTTCTTTAATTTCTTCAACTATGTAAAGCTGTGTTTCTCAATTACAACTAGTGATTTCTCAAATAGCAACTAGTGATATCTCTATATAAACTGTTTACTTGTGGGTTTTCTGAGCTACACTGTGGACACATTGACCAAAATAATTAATTTATCTCACTTCAGCACTTTCACTGGATAGCACATAATAAAAGCCTAACAATGTAGTGTAGGCAAAATGGAAGATTAGAAATTTTACATTGTATCCCCACATGTACATAGGATACAGAAGGTAGCAAAGTAAAATTCAGTCTAATGAATTTAATTCACATGTTTAAAGACTAGAGAAAAAATTCCTATCATTTCTGGATGTCAGTAACATTACTTTATAAAATGACTACATCTAAGTAAACATACAACCGACAAGAATGAGCCTGGTGCAACCTTTTATTGAGTAAATGAATTAATTTCACTGAGGAACAGTACTAAAATTTGGTACTACATGTTTCTATCTCTACAGAAAACAGTTTGTGGATGATAATGCTAAACTAATTTAAGTGTTACCATTAAGCAGAAAAAACATTGGAGAGGAAGGTGAATATGGTTTTAACATTAATAATGTCTACAGTCTAGAAAAGTGGTTCTCAAACTTCAGTGCACATGGGAATCACCCAGAAGGCTTATTATGCAAACATGGCTAGGCTCTACTCTCAGAGTTCCTGATTTAGCAAGTCTAAGATTGTGAAAGTGAAAATCACTCAGTCCTGTCCGACCAACTTTTTGTGACCCCATAGACTCTATACAGTCCAAGGAACTCTCCAGGCCAGAATACTGGAGTGGGTAGCCTTTCCCTTCTCAAGGGGAATCTTCCCAACACAGGAATTGAACCCTGCATTGCAGGCAGATTCTTTACCAGCTGAGCCACAAGGGAAGTCCAGCTGACCATTTTGGATTTCTGAAGTTCCTAAGGTCATGCTGATGCTGATACTTCTTGGACCACCCACTGAGAACACAGACCTCCAGTTTCTCACATAATGGTTAGAAGAGATGAAAATATTCTGCCACCACTGCCACCAGCCTTCACCCACCCAAAACTGTATAGAGACCTATTACAAACTAAACCATAAATCAAACTGAGAACATCAGAAGTCTACTATGAGATGCTGAGTATGATAGGCTAAAAAATGGTCCTACAAAAGATATCCACATCCTACTCCCTCAAGTCTGTGAAGTTTATTTTACATGGCAAGAGGCAAAAAAAAAGTCTTTGTAGGTGTGATTTACATTACAGATTTTGAGATGGAGAGACTATCCTGGATTATCTACATGGGCCCTAAATGCAATCACTTATAAAGTGCGAGACATGGGAAAATTTTACAACACACAGAGAAGGTGAAGTCAGAGCAGAGAGATCAGAAAACACTGGCCTTGATGACTGCAGCCACAGCCAGGAATTGGGACAAGGAAAGGAATAGATTCTCCTATACAGAGAACATCACTGATGACACCTTGACTTCTGCCCACTTCAGACTTCTGGCTTTCAGAACTGTGACAGAATTAAATTTCTGTTATTTCAAGCAATATAGTTTGTGGTAATTTTTGAGAGCAGCCTAGAAAATAAACTTACTGAAGATGGCAAGTTCTCTGGGAGATAAAATCAGAAGCACTATATAAAACTTGTTACAGACTGGACTGTGTCCCTATAAAATTTGCAGGTTGAAGCTCTAACTCCTAATAAAATTTATATTTGGAGACAGGGCCTGTAAGGAGATAATAAAGGTTAAAAAGGGTCATAAGGATGGGGCCCTAACCCAGTATGACTGGTGTTCTTACATTAATTAACAAGAGAGAGATACCAGGGATATAGGCCCAGAGGAAAGGCCCTGTGAAGACATAGTGAGAAGACTGACATCTGCAAGGAGAGAGGCCTCAGGGGAAACCAAACCTAACGATCAAATCTTGGACTTTCAGCCTCTAGAGTTGTGAGACAATAAATTTCTGTAGTTTAAGCCACCTAGTCTGTGGTCTTTTATTACAGTAGCCCTAGCCAACTAATACAAAAAGATATGCATGTTTTCACAAAAGCATATATAAATGTTACACACAATAACTATTTATTTTTTGAATTTGTGTGCTAGTCACTCAGTCATGTCTGACACTTTCCAACCCCATGGACTGTAGCCCACCAGGGTCCTCTGTCCATGGGATTATCCAGGCAAGAATACTGGAAAGGATAGTCATTCCCTTCTCCAAGGGGATCTTTCCAACCCAGGGATTGAACCCAGGTCTCTTACATTGGCAGGCTGATTCTTTAACAGTTTAACCGTTTAATTTATCTTGCTCTGTTCACAGTCATATTTCAAAGTCTGGGAAAAACTCACTTTTAATTGTATTTGTTCCTCAAAGAGACAAACCCAGCCATTATAAACACTATCTTGTTTAAAGGGAGTATCTTATAAGGAAGTTTGATAGGAAGTAGGCTTCCCTGGTGGTTCAAATGGTAAAAGAATCTGCCTGCAATGCAGGAAACCTGCATATGGTCCCTGGGTTGGGAAGATCCCCTAGACAAGGTCATGGCAACCCACTTCAGTATTCTTGCCTGGAGAATTCCATGGACAGGGGAGCCGGTGGGCTATAGTCCATGAGGTCGCAAAGAGTCAGACAGGGATGAGTGACTAATACTAGGCAGAAAGTTCCCTTTAAATCCATACCTAAAGTATAATATAATTAGGATATTCTTTAGGTGAATACTGGAAGGAGATACAGAAAAAACACTTAAGTAACTGATAGAGCTGGTTTTATCTCATAAAGTACATTTTAAGAGAAAGCTGCAGACTAAAATGTCAAATATATCCTCCCTAAAACCCACAATCCCACTCTAATCATGAGAAAAACATCAGACAAATTCTGATAGCAGAAAAACCTATAATATACCTAACCAATATTCCTCAAAACTGTCAAAGTCATCAAAAATACAGTCTTAAAACGTCTAATGAGAAATGACAACTAAATGTAATGCAGTATCCTGAATGGGATCCTGGAAGAGAAAAATAACATTAGGTAAGAAATAAGAAAATCTAAATAAACTATGATCTTTAGTTAATAATGATATAACAATATTGGTTCACTAATGGTAACAATTGTACCACATTAAGGTAAGTTGTTAATAATAACAATTGTACCATATTAAGGTAAGTTGTTAATAATAACAATTGTACCATATTAAGGTAAGTTGTTAACAATACAGAAAACAAAGTGTCCACAAGGGAGGAAAGGTACAGTGAGAGAGAACTCTATACTTTCTATTCAAATTTTCTATAAATCTAAAATTTCTAGTAAGTAATGTCTTCATTTCTCAAGTATTTTCAGTGTACAGAAACATGAACATATTTCAGAAAATTAAACACTGACAAATTAGAAACAGCTTCAGAATGAAACCCCAAATGCAAATAACAGCAAAAATATATGTAAAGTAGGCCACAAAACAAGTCTTACCAAATTTTAGACTAAATTCATGCCAACTATCTTCTCTCACCACAATGGAATGAAACTAAAAATCAACAGCAAAAGGAAAATAAGAAGATCCATAAATACAGCAAATGAAACAACTAACTCTTAAACAACCAATGGGTTGAAGAATAAATCACAAGGGAATTTAGAAAATATTCTGAAAACACAACATACCAAAACTAATGGGATACAGTGACAGCAGTACTAAGAGGAAAGTTTATATGCTCACATTAAAAAAAGATCTTAAATCATTGGCTTAACTTTATACTTAAATAAGAGAATGAAAAGTTAGTAAAAATGAGTTTCTTTTTAATCAACAAAACTGACAATTCTTACTTAGACTAAGAAAATAAGAGAGATTATTCAAACAAAATCATAAATAAAAGAGGGGACATTACAACGAATGCCAAAGAATTATCAGATTACTATGAACAATTATATACCAATAAACACACAATCTATGATGACCAAATCATGAAGCACTAAAAAACCTGAACAGATCTATAACTAGGTAAGGAGACTGAAGCAATAATCAAAACCCTCTCAGTGAAGAACCAGATGATTTCACTGAGTAATTCTACCAACTATTTAAGCAAGAATTCTCCTCAAACTCTTCTAAAAAACTGAACACAAAAGAACATATGCAAACTCATTCTCATTAAGAGTAATGAGATCAGCAGTATGCTGATACCAAAGACAAAGACACAACAAGAAAACTACAGACATATATGAGTATTTGCAAAACTCAACAAAACACCAGCAAACTGAATGATATTCACCATGACCAAATTGGATTTACTCCTGGAAGGCAAGGATGGTTCAAGAGACAAAAATCAATGATAAAATGCATCACATTAATAGAAGGACAGAAACCATGTGACCATCTCAATTGATAGAAAAAACCATTTAACAAAACTCAAAATCATTTCATGTAGGAACACATAATAAACTATTAACAGAAGGAAACCACTTCAACATAGTAAAAGTCACATGAGAAAAGTCCACTGTTAACATCATACTCTAACGAAAGACTGAAAGCTTTTTCTTTGAGAGCAAAAAGGTGGTAAGGATGCCTACACTTGCTGCTGCTGCTGCTAAGTCACTTCAGTCATGTCTGACTCTGTGTGACCCCATAGACGGCAGCCCACCAGGCTCCACCATCCCTGGGATTCTCCAGGCAAGAACACTGGAGTGGGTTGCCATTTCCTTCTCCAATGCATGAAAGTGAAAAGTGAAAGGGAAGTCGCTCAGTCATGTCCTACTCTTCACGACCCCATGGACCGCAGCCTACCAGGCTCCTCTCTCCATGGGATTTTCCAGGCAAGAGTACTGGAGTGGGGACTTCTATTCAACACACTACTGGAGGTACAAACCAGAGCAATTAGACAGGAAAAAATTAAAATAAAAGGCACACAAGTTAGAAATAAGGAAGTAAATTTACCCATTTGCTGATGACATGATCTTATTCATAGAAAATCCCGAAGATTCTTTAAAAATGTTAAAGCTAGTAAATGGTCTCAGCAACTTTGCAGGATATAAAAACAACACACAAATATCATTGTGTTTCTACATATTAAGTCTCACACTTCCTCATTTCAAAACATATTACAAAGCAACAGTAAGCAAGACAGTGTGGGACTGACATAAAGTCAGACATACAAACCAAAGAAAGAGAAGAGTGAGTCCAGAAATAAACCCATGCATCTGTGGAAAAATGATTTTTGATAATGATGTTAACAGTACACAACAGGGAAAGGATGTCTCTTCAGCAAATAATGCTGGGAAACTGGATCAAAACATGCAAAAGAATGAAGTTGGATCTTTACCTAACACAACATTAAAAAATAAACTTAGATCAAAGACCTAAACATGACAGCTAGAATCCTGAGAAGAAAAAGGCCAAAAGTTTCATGACACTGAGTTTGATTTCTTGAATATGACACCAAAAGCAGAGACAACAAAAGCAAAAATAGACAAGGCAGACTACCTAAAAATTAAAAATTCCTCTTCATCAAAGGAATCAACCAACACAGTAAACAGGCAATCTACAGAATGAGAAACAATTTTTACAAATCATATTTTTGGTAACGGGTTAAATATCCAAAATACGTAAGTAACATTTACAACTCAACAGAAATACAAAAACAATCCTATTTAAAAACAGGTAAAAGATCTGATGATGCTGTGAAAGTGCTGCACTCAATATGCCAGCACATTTGGAAAACTCAGCAATGACCACAGGACTGAAAAAGGTCAGTTTTCATTCCAATCCCAAAGAAAGGAAATGCCAAATAATGCTCAAACTACCACACCATTGCACTCATCTCACACGCTAACAAAGTAATGCTCAAAATTTTCCAAGCCAGGCTTCAGCAATACGTGAACCATGAACTTCCAGATGTTCAAGCTGGCTTTAGTAAAGGCAGAGGAACCAGAGATCAAATTGCCAACATCCGCTGGATCATTGAAAGAGCAAGAGAGGTAAAGAAAAACATCTACTTCTGCTTTATTGACTATGCCAAAGCCTTTGACTGTGTGGATCACAAGAAACTGCGGAAGATTTTTCAAGAGATGGAAATACCAGACCACCTGACCTGCCTCTTGAGAAATCTGTATGCAGGTCAGGCAGCAACAGTTAGAACTGGACATGGGACAACAGACTGGTTCCAAATAGGAAAAGGAGTACGTCAAGGCTGTATATTGTCACCCTGCTTATTTAACTTATATGCAGAGTACATCATGAGAAATGCTGGACCGGAAGAAGCACAAGCCGGAATCAAGATGCCGGGAGAAATATCAATAACCTCAGATATGCAGATGATACCACCCTTATGGCAGAAAGTGAAGAGGAACTGAAAAGCCTCTTGATAAAAGTGAAAGAAGAGAGTGAAAAGTTGGCTTAAAGCTCAACATTCAGAAAACTAAGATCATGGCATCTGGTCCCATCCCTTCATGGGAAATAGATGGGGAAACAGTGGAAACAGTGTCAGACTATCTTTTCAGGCTCCAAAATCACTGCAGATGGTGATTGCAGCCATGAAATTAAAAGACGCTTACTCCTTGGAAGGAAAGTTATGACCAATCTAGACAGCATATTCAAAAGCAGAGACATTACTTTGCGAACTAAGGTCTGTCTAGTCAAGGCTATGGTTTTTCCAGTGGTCATGTATGGATGTGAGAATTGGACGTGAAGAAAGCTGAGCGCCAAAGAATTGACGCTTTTGAACTGTGGTGCTGGAGAAGACTCCTGAGAGTCCCTTGGACTGCAAGGAGATCCAACCAGCCCATTCTAAAGATCAGCCCTATGTGTTCTTTGGAAGGAATGATGCTAAAGCTGAAACTCCAGTACTTTGGCCACCTCATGCGAAGTGAAGAGTTGACTCATTGGAATAGACCCTGATGCTGGGAAAGATTGGAGGCAGGAGGAGAAGGGGACAACAGAGGACGAGATGGCTGGATGGCATCACGGACTCGATGGACATGAGTCTGAGTGAACTCCAGGAGTTGGTGATGGACAGGGAGGCCTGGCGTGCTGCGATTCATGGGGTCGCAAAGAGTCGGATACGACTGAGCAACTGAACTGAACTGAAACAATCTGAGTAGACAAATATACAAATGTCCAAAGAATATATGAAAAGATGTTCAACGCTGCTAAGCATAAGAAAAATGTAAATTAAAACCACGATGAGATATTGCATATCTCAATAAAATGGCCACTACCAAAAGAACAGAAAATAGTAATAGCTGGAAAGGATACAGAGAATTGCAACTCTTGTGTAATGTAGGGGGGAGTGTAAAATGGTACAATTATAGAAAATAGTAAAGCAGTATCTCAAAAAATTAAAAACAGAATTAGCATACGACCCAGTAATCTTAGTTTTGGGTATATACCAAAATAACTCAAAGTACAACAGGATCTCAAAGAGATATTTATATACTCATGTGTCCTGTAGCATTATTCAAGAGATAGACGCAAACTCAATGCTCAGCAGCAGATGAATGAATAAAGGAAATGTGGTATACACATACAATGGAATATTAAGTAGTCTTTAAAATGAAGAAAATCTTGTTACATGCCACATAATTGGATGAATTGAGGACATTATGCTAAGTGAAATAAGCCAATTACAAAATAAATATTGTATGATTTCACTCATATGAGGTATTTAACATAGTCAAGGTAACAGAACAAAAGAGCAGAAAGGTGGCGGCCAAGGGTTAAGGATTGGGGGAGGGGATAAAAAACTGTTTTAATGGTAGAGTTTCAGTTTCACAATATAAAATTCTACAGATCTAGATCATACCCAAAAGGGGGATGCAGCTGAAAAGATAAAGAATTACAAAGTGGCAAGAGGAAACTTTTGGGATAAATATATTCATTATCTTGGTTGTAGTGATGACTTCCTGAGTGTATGTTATGTGTGTGTGTGTGTGTGTGTATAAACTTATTATACTATACACTTTAAATGCGTCAATTATATCCACCAATAAACAAATCTGTTTTTAAAACCTCAATTATAACAAAAAAACAACTAAATTATAAAACAGGCAGAAGATTTGAAGCAGCACTTCATCAAAGACACACATGAAAAATAAGTACATGAAAACATGCTTAGTGTCATTTGTCAATATGGAAATGCAAATTAAAACCACAAGTTATCACTACACAACTGAAATGCTAGTACATACATGCAGGAAGATAAAATGGTACAATCACTTTGTAAAAACAGTATCACCATATCTTAAAATATCAAACACTTAGTAGGTGTTTACCCAAAGAAACAAAGCATATGCTCACACAAAGGCTTACATACAAATGATTTTTATTTATAACAGCCAAAAGCTGAGGGGAAAATATCCAACAACATATAAAGCCTTAAGTTATATACAATGAACAAAGTAGAACTTAACTAATGACACATGCAACACAGATGTATGTGAAAATAATCATGCTGAGTCGAAAAAAGCAACAAAAAGATCTCACAATGCACAGCTTCATCCACATAAAATTCTAGAAAATTCAGACCAATGTATCAAGTGACAGAAAGCAGATCAGTCATTGTGCATTAGGGAAGAAGCAATAAAGAGCAAAAGATTACAAAGGAGCACAAGGAAACTTCAAAAGATAAAGGATATGTTTATTATCTTGTGATGACTTCATGGGTATATACAGATATTAAATCTATTCAAAGTGCACACTTTAAACCTGTGTGATTTAGTATATATCAATTGTACTTCAATGAATCTGTTTTAAATATCACAATATGCAAAGAATAATATGCAGGGCAAAATAAAGTCAAATTAAGAAGGTTAGAATAATAATAATAAACACACAAGAAACTGTCATTTATAATGAAAAGAGTAACAGTATAATCATTTATTAATACTTACAACTGGTACTACAACAGGCATTTCAATTACCTACAACTGATAACTCAATCCATGAACATGCTTACAAAAGCCCATCAGACACATTCCATGAAACAAGTATAAGTCATCTTGACTACTGGACAGATCAATGTACTTAATTTACACTTGTTACGACTTCTACTCCTACCGAAATTTAACGGGGAGCAATCTAGAACAAAGTAACATCAAAAATTCTACAGCATAAATCAAAAGTCTGTCTGCAAAAATAACCCCAATTCTGTACCATCCCATTCATTATTCATGAAGTACATGAATAATGCACTTGGCAATGAGACTTTGCCGTTTCCCCTACCAAGAGATGGGTTTCCTTGGTCACTCAGACTGCCTGTAAAGAATCTGTCTGCAGTGCAGAAGACTTGGGTTCAATCCCTGGGTCAGGAAAATCCCCTGGAGAAGGAAATGGCTACCCACTCCAATATTCTTGCCTGGAGAATTCTATGGATGGAGGAGCCTGGTGGACTACAGTCCATGGGGTCACAAAGAGAGTCAGACATGACTGAGCAACTAACACTACCAAGAGATCTCTTCATAGCCCTGTTTACTCCAGGCTTGACCTTTTAAGGAAGATCAACAGAATGTAGCAAATGTCACAGTTTACCAGTTCTGAGCTAGGCTTCAAGAGGCCATGTATGTCACTGCTCTCTTGCAATCCTGCCACTACCATGAGAACAAATCCACTCTAACCTGCTAGAGGACAAGAGGAAAGCCCAGATGTCCCACAACAGTCCATCCTAGAGAACCCCCATCCAACAGAGGCAGAATCGTTCTCCTGACCTAGTTCTGAATGCAGACTTAAACGAGCCCTACCAAGATGAGAAATACTGCCTGATTCATAGACTTACTCTAACAATAAATGTTTGTTTTATGTCAAGTTCTAGAGTAATTTATTACACAGCAATAGCCAACTGATACAGCAACCCTATTTTAAAGATACCATATTACTCTTATCCCTAGAAGGAGTCACTGCAGATTAACAACTGATGTAGGTCTCTCAACTTTTGAAAACAATGGGAAAAGAAGGCATAAAAGTCTTTTATTATTTTACTAACAGTGACTCTAGAAAATATCTGTCACAGTTTGTCAGTCTCAGAGATACACAACTGAGCAAAATAATTTTAACAAGTTATCAGTCAACTACAATCTCTCATGAAATTGTGTTGCAAGGTAGTTTTACTGGATCCAAAAATACAATCAAATCTTTCAGGATATGCTATAAATCTATAAAAACTGTTACAGAACAATCTGCCTCTTTGTCCAACATTCTTTTTCCTATTTATGCTAATGGTATCTTCCTCTTAAGCTCCTGGATCAAGGGAGGAACAAATGATACCTAGACTGATCAGAGTGCCTTTTGCTCCTAGCCACCATTATTATATCATGGATGGCAACGTAGCCAGAATGGGAAATTTGGAATCCTTCTTATGATACCTGCAAGGACTACTGGGAAAGGTATACTCTTCAGCGGAAATAATGGCTATGACAATGATGTAGATTACAGCAGGTAGTGCCCATCTTTGCCACCTCGTGGAGGTAACACACTTAGGAATGAATTCACCACAGGAAAAAATCAAAGCCAAGGGATGGAGACATTATCCTATCATTTACATCCACTGATTCAAACATGTCAATTCAAATAGCTGCAATAACAGCAGAATAGGTACTATTTATCAATTGACTCACTGAGACCTACTAGAAAAAAACAGCAAAATATTAAAAACTGACAGTTTGGTGGCATCAAAAAGCTAATACAACAGTAAAGAATGATCAGGCCAAGATCCAAGACAAGATGGAGACCTAGAGATACACACCTGGCACCTAAGGATGCTTTTAACTTGGGCTTATTTGCTAGTCAGGTGATGCAGTTGAGAAACTGATCACTATTTCTGACATTGCTCTAGGGCTAGTGGGATCAAACGGAGATCACAAGGTTCGGAACTGGTTAAAACCAAACTAAATGTTGCCCACTCTGTGAGTTGAGTTCCTAAAGGATTATACTCTAGTGAACCAGAAGTAAAAAAATGTTCTTGCATACACTGCAACCCCACCTGAAGACATCTAAGTAGCCAGATTAAGAAAAAAAAAAAAAAAAAACTCAATCCTTAACACGTAATTAAGGTAATCCCAGAATGTTAGAGACTCCAGAAGTAGCATGAGCAAATAAAAATTATCTCTGGAGAAAGATAACATCATCTCAGGGCTCAGAATTGAGGCATGGAAAAGCAACTGGAAATTTAAATGGAGAAAGCATGGCAGTGAGAGAACCAAAAGAGAAATGTAACAAGAATTCTCAGGATAAACTTTGCCTAAATCACTGAATGACTGATAAAACTATGTATGCACAGAGGAAAACTGAAGAAGTTGAGGGGGAAAAGTTGACAGAGGCTGGAGAGAAAGCTTACACTTGAACAGAGCTTTACTGTGAGTATAATGTTTTTTCAACAGGGTACATTCCACTGTGCACAGTTTTGGCAGCAGAAGCTGAAGCCCTACAAGGTTGAAATGTCAGAGGACAGAATCCAAGTCCAGCAGAACGGTTGGGAATCTCTAGAAATATGTAAACCATAGCAAGCTTCAAAATCTGTCTATAAACTTCACCCAAGAATTCTAAGAACATTAAGAGTCCAGTCACTAAAACATAATTATAAAGTTCAGTTTTCAGGCAAAAACTACATGATTTGCAAAGAAACAGGAAACAGTGATCCATATTCAGGAAAAAACGGGTGTTGAGAGATACAATTCTGAGTACTCTAAATATAGAATCTAAGTCTTAGCATATAAAGAACTCCAAGCAGCTATTTTAAGTATGAGAATTAAAAGAACACACATTCAAAGAGTTGACAGAGACTATAAGAAAGAAAAAGCTGACAAAAAAGATAACTAAAATAAAAATTCACCATAAGGAGGTGATTAGAGATGGAAGAAGAAAGAATTGGTGAGCTTGAAGATAGACCAATGAAACTATTCAATCCAAAAAACACAGAGTTAAAACTACTGAAGAAAAATTAAGAGTCTCAGAGACCAGTAGGACACTATCAGGCAGTTCAAAATAGATGAAACTCAATTCAACATGTATGTACAATAAGATGTAACAGAAAGAAAGCAAGAAGAGTAAAAAAGGTACACAATAATTTTTCCTAAAGAAATAATGAACAAAAACATCTCAAATTTGGCATAAAATATTACCTTGTAGATCCAAGAATTTCAACAAACCCAAGTATGATGAATATGAAGAATCACTTCTCCATATATATCATACATAGTCAATCTACTAAAGGCCAAAAAAATACCTTGAGTGCAGCCAGAAAAAAGTGAGAAATGACAATGCAACTAATGGCGGACTTATCACCAGAAAAAAAGTGGATACTGGAACATCTTCATGTTCAGTGATGCTATTCTTCAAAAATGAAAAACAGGTATTTTCCAATAAACAAAAATTAGATTCGTGGCTAGCAGACAAAATAGTTTAAAAAAAAAATGGGGAAAGGAACAAGTAATAAAAATAGTGAACAAAAAAAAGACAGCATTCTTGAGAAAAATAATACAACAGTCACAATAAATAGAAAGCACATAATAAGATAATTTAAATCCTGATAACCAAATATGAATGAATTCTTATGTTATAATTAAAAGACTAAGCATTAGATGGGACTGAAAGTAAAACAACGATATGGTGTATACATAAAACAGCTGTAAAACATAAAGGGGAAGAAAAATTTTAAATAAATGGTTGCAGGGAGAAAACAAACCACACAAACATTAACTATAAGAAAGTTTGTGTAGCTATGTTATTAGCAATAAAAGTAGGCTTCAAAGCAAAAAGTATCACCAAAGATAGTAAGAATCAACAATGGTAAAAGTTTTAACTCATCAGAAACATGAAACAATTCTAGATTTATGTTCCCCAACCATACAGATTCCAATATATAAACCAAAAATGGACAGCAAAGCAAATCCATAACCACAGTAGAAGATTTTAACATCTCTCTCTAATAGACCCATTATGCAGAAATTAACCTGGTAGGGATGTAGAAGTTTTGAACAACATGATTAACAAAATGACTTAACAAACACATAAATACTGCACTCAAAAAACTGAAGATTACACATTCTTTTGAAATACACACAAAGTAATTATGAAATCTTATCAGAAACATATTAAAAAGGTATTCAATCACATTTGCAATCAGGGAAATAGAAAGTAAAACCACTAAGAGACAGTGCACCATACCCTCTAGTATGACTAAAATTAAATATTAACAATATAATGTGCTGCAGAAGATACAGTACAAAAGGAACTCTGCTGATGATTAGAAACTGCTGCAAACACTTTAGAAAGAAAATGGTGAATAGCTTCTGAAACAGAACGTAAATATACTCTGTGTGCTTAGTCACTTCAGTCATGTCTGACTCTTCGTGACTCTATGGACTACAGCCCACCAGGCTCCTTTGTCCATAGGGTTCTCCACTCTAAAACCAAGCTATTAAATTCCTAGATATTTACTAAACATACAGGTGTGCATGTGTGTACTAGGAGACATGTACAAGTAAATGCATAGCATTATTTACAACTGTCTAAAAATGGAAACAAGTCAAATTTCCACCAAAAACAGAATGGACTATGGAGTATTAATATACTGTACAGCAATGAAAATTAATCAGCTACAGTCATATGCAACAATAGGACTAAAACTCATAAAACTGGAAAAGCCAGAATCTGTTTGTACAAATTTCATTAACAGAAAAAAATGGCAAAAATGTGTTTTTTGATGGCAAAAACGTGAGGCAAAAAAGTTAGTATCAGAAAACATAGGAAGGTAGTTCCCCAGCAGAGAAGGAAAGTAGAGGATCTGGCAGTGTTTTAATTTTTGACAGGGGTGATTAAGCACACATGTACTTTTGAATACTTAAGTTGGACCTTTTTTCCATGTACTATTCTGAGCATTCTTTTCACAGTAAAAAATGTTTCAAAATTGAAAATATAGACATTTAAGGCTTTGGACGTTCCCCTAAGTAAAGTGTTAGCATTATCCTCCAGTATTTTGTTTTTATTTTAATCAAATACATACAAATACATATTTTAAAAATCAAATAAAGCATGTTATGAAAAACAGAACCAGTGAAATCCCACCCCAATTTCTAAATACATTCATATCTTGATTTTTCATTTTGGATCTTATTATTTTCCTATATAAGAAAATGATTTTTATCTTCTTATATCCATCCCTCTGTAACCTCCTCCAAATTATACCACAGTCCTACTTGAAGATGGCTAACTGATTTCTTGACAAAATTGCAAAAGCGATTCAATACGAAAAAAAGTCTTTACAACAAATGGTGCTGGAACAACTGGATATATGTGCAGAGGAAAAAAAAAACACTGACTCAAATCTGACACTCTATATCAGTGTTTATTTCAAAGCAGATTATAAGTTTACATGTAAAATATAATAGTGTTAATCTTGTAGAAGACAGAAAAATATCATCAGGCTCTAAAGATAGAAAAGTGTTCTTAGAAATAACAAATGCATGATCCTTAGAATTAAAATCTGATAAATTAGACTTCATCAAAACAAAATCTTTTAGTTGGTGAGAGATTCTATGCAGAGGATTAAAAAGCTAGTGACAGATTTGGAGAAAATGTGTACAAATCACCTACCTGACAAAACACTCATATCTAAAATATAAAAGTACCTTGAAAATTCTGCAGTAAGACATCATTAAAAATATCAAAATAAGGACGTTCGAAAATCATCTCCATAACACGAAAAAGAAAACTGACAAAAACAGTCAACATTTTCCTAACACTAGAAATTAACCAAAGGCTTGCAGCAATCTGGGGAGAGCTTATTCAAGAAAGATGGCTAATCTTGATGAGACCAGCCAACTCAGCAGCACTGATTCTGCCCTATTCCCATCCTCCCAACACAGCAGACTTGAGACCCAACAGTCCACAAGTCTGGTGAAAGCCAGCAGCCTGGTAGTCACCCAAGAGGGGCAGAAAAGGGCGACAGTTCCTTGACTACTGCATCCTCAGAGGACTGTTCATTATTTGACATGTCTGGTGGTTTCCTGGAAGACCCCACTCCCAAAGCTATCCAAAGAGTGTACTCAGTGCAAAAAAAAAAAGCCTTTTCCCCAAAGCCATTTGTCAAAAACAACTGCAAGCAATTGTACCATGTTATAGCTGACTGAGGCACAGGATAACAGATGAGACCAACAATAGACTAACCAAGAAGTTTA
This sequence comes from Budorcas taxicolor, assembly GCF_023091745.1. Classification (NCBI taxonomy): domain Eukaryota; kingdom Metazoa; phylum Chordata; class Mammalia; order Artiodactyla; family Bovidae; genus Budorcas; species Budorcas taxicolor. Next base: position 52,574,752 of record NC_068912.1, on the reverse strand, counting down.
AAAAGAAAAAATGGGGCTTAGAAAAGCTCTAAAATATTCCTGACAATCTACATGATCAAATGTATGCCCAGAGCCACATACAAGCTGCAGATTGCGCACATAATCAGGAAGGGCCTGAGAAAGCCCAAAGTGCACACCTCTGGCTAACCTAGAAGCTCTGCACAATCAGGAAACAAAGGGTAAAGCTAAGTAATAAATTTCCTGGTTAACTGCTAAAGCTGTGCCCCAACAAACATACACACAGAGCCTCTAAACAAAACTGGAAAACGTACTCGTCTCAGGCACTGTCCAATTATCAGCTGACCACTAAGCTAACTGAGTAGAGACATTTCAGTAGCCACACAAGGCAAAGAATATATATTTTACAGAATTAGTTCTGAAAAATCACTAAACTAGCTAACAGCAACAAACAGTAACAAAAACAAATGCTGGGAAAGAAAGAGTATCTAATCATCAGAGCTGCCATATTATTTAAAATGTAGCCTTCAACAGCAACAAAAAAATGACATTTTAAAAATGTATGGCTCATACACATGAAAAAAAGGCAAGTGAAACTGTCTCTGAGGAAACGCAGACATTGGACTTAGTGAACAAAGCTATAAATCAGCCATTTTAAACATGTTCTAAGAACTACTAAAGGAAATCTATGTCAAAAGAACTAAAGAAAAATATAAGACGGATGTCTCACAAGCAGAAAATATGAATAGGGAGATAGAAATCATGAAAAAGAACAAAATAAAAGCTGAAAAATACAATCATGAAAATGAAAAATTCACTACAAGGTTTCAGCAGCAGATGTGTTGTACAAGAAATAAAGACTATACTTCAGGCTAGAATCAAAGGACAATGGTGAGTAACTTGAATACACATGAAGAATTAATGAGCATGGTATCCAATGTTCACTGTAGCATTATTCACAATAGCTAGGGCATGGAAGCAACCTAGATGTCCATCAACAGATGAATGGATAAAGAAGCTGGTTTATATACATATATATATATATATGTATACACACACACACAAAACGGACTATGCTGCTGCTGCTGCTAAGTTGCTTCAGTCGTGTCTGACTCTGCGACCCCATAGACGGAACCCCACCAGGCTCCCCCGTCCCTGAGATTCTCCAGGCAAGAACACTGGAGTGGGTTGCCATTTCCTTCTCCAATGCATGAAAGTGAAAAGTGAAAGTGAAGTCGCTCAGTCATGTCTGTGAAAGTGAAGTTGCTCAGTTGTGCCCGACTCTTAGCAACTCCATGGACTGCAGCCTACCAGGCTCCTCCGTCCATGGGATTTTCCAGGCAAGAGTACTGGAGTGGGGTGCCAATGGACTATAACTCACCCATAAAAAGGAATGCATTTGAGTCAGCGCTAATGAGGTGGATAAACTTAGAGCCTATTATACAGAGTTAAGTAAGTCAGAAAGAGAAAAACAAATATCATATACTAATACATATATATGGAACCTAGAAAGATGGTACTGATGAACCTATTTACAGGGCAGCAATGGAGATCCAGACATAGAGAACAGACTTATGGACATGGGGGGCAGGGAAGGAGAGAATGGGACAAATGGAGAGAGTAGCATGGAAATATATATACTACCATATGTAAAATAGATAACCAGTGGGAATTTGCTATATGACTCAGGGAACTCAAACCAAGGCTCTGTGACAACTTAGAGGGGTGGGATGGGGTGGCAGGTAGGAGAGAAGTTCACAAGGGAGGGGACATATGTATACCTATGGCTGATTCATGTTGATGTATAACAGAAACCAACACAATATTGTAAAGCAATTATCCTTCAAATAAAAATAAATTTTAAAAAAAGCATGGTAAAGATAACTTGATAATATAAAAGTCTAATTTAAAAAATTGTGACTTTTTTCTCCTGTTGGAGTTAAAAGCCATGGAAAAACAATTTGCATGGCACAATGAAAAGCAACAATAGAAGAAAGCCAGGAGAAAATTTTAAGACATATAGAAAACAAATAGCAAAATAGAAGACATAAATTCTACATTATTGGAATTAAATGCAAATTAATTGGGTATTCCAATCAAAAAGCAGACATTTGGTAGAATGGGTAAAAGAACACAATCCAACTACATGCTGCTTACAAGGGACATATCTTAGGAACTTCCCTGGTGGTACAGTGGATAAGAATCCACCTGCCAATGCAGACCACACAGGTTCAATCCCTGGGCCAGGAAGATTCCATATGTTGTGGAGCAACTAAGCCCAGTGCCACAACTAATAGAGCCCGGCAGCTGCAACTACCAAGCCTGCACACCACAACTACTGAAGCCCCTGTGCCCTGAGCCTGCATACCACAACTATTGAGCCCATATGCAGCAACTACTGAAGCCCGTGAGCCGAGAGCTTGTGTTCCACAAGAGAAGCCACCACAATGAGAAGCCCTCGCAACACAACAAAGAGCAGTCCCCACTCACCACAAATAAAGAAAGCCCACACAAAGGAAGGAAGACCCAGTAAAGCCAAAAGTAAATTAATTTTTAAAAGGAGACAAGATTCAAAGAATTTAAAAGTGAAAGGACAGAAAAAGATATCCAGTGCAAACAGTAGCCAAAAGACAGCTACTCTAGTAGTTATATTCTTTTCAGACACAAGACATGAAGGGGAAAAAATCATTACTAAAGACAAAGAACATTTTATAAGAAAAAAGGTTCAATTCATCAAAAATTATGGATAAACTGTAAATATATATACTCCTAACAAAGCCACAAAATATACGAAGAAGAAACTTACAGAACTGAAAGGAGAACTAGACGACAGACTAAAACAAAAACAGATGGAGACTTCTGTGCCTCACTTTCAGCAACAGAAAGAACCAGACAGGAGACCAATAAGAAAACGGGACTTAAACACTATAAACTAACCAGATCTAACAGGTAACTACACAATACTCAAAGAAAGCAGAAAACACTTTTTTCTCAAGCGTACATGGAACATTCTCCAGTATACAGACTGTATGTTAAGCCATAAAACAACACATTTAAAAGGAATCAGATCATACACAGTATGTTCTCCAACCACAACGGAATGAAACTAGACATTAGTAACAGAAGAAAATTTGGAAAATTAACAAATACATGGAAATTAAGCAACAGATTCCTAAATATTTCTTAGATCAAAGAAATCACACGAGAAACTATAAAATATGTTGAGATGAAAACAAAAACACAACACACTAAAACTGATGAGATGAAGTAGCAGCAGTGATTAAAGGGAAATTTATAGCTATATACATCTACTTTAAAAGGAGATATCAATAATCTAACCATCCATCTTAAGAAACCAAAAAAAGAGCAAATTAAACCCAAAGCAAACAGAAGAAAGGAAATAATAAAGATTACAGCAGAAATGAAAGAGAATTTTTAAAAATAAAAACAATGAAATCAAAAGTTGGATTTTTAAAAATACCAACGAAATTGACAAACCTTCAGGTAGGGCTTGATCAAAAAAAAAAAAAAGACAAATTAAACAAGCTAAACCACCATCACCACACCCTATTTTATTGCGCTTCACAGCTACTGCCTTTTTTTTTTTAACAAGCTGAAGGTTTATAGTGACCCTGCATGAAACAAGTCTATCAGCACCATTTTTCCAACAGCGTTTGCTTACTTTGTGTCTCTGTGTCACACTTTGTAATTCTTGCAATATTTCAAACTTTTGCCACTATTATTTTTTGCTATCTTTGATCAGTCATCTTTAATGTTACGATCATAATTGTCTGGGGGCACCAGAAACCATGCTCATGTAAGACGGTGAACTTAATACTGTGTATTCTGGTGGTTCCACTGACTGTTCTCGTATCTCTCTTCCCTCAGGTCTCCCCGTTCCCTGAGACACAACAATATTGAAATTAGGCCAGTTAATAATCCTAAAATGGCCTCTAAGTGTTCAAGTGAAATCAATGCGGCAAGCTTCACTGTTATTTTAAGAACTTCCACAACCACTCCAGCCTTCAGCAACCAACCGCCCTGATCAAACTGAGGCAAGACCATCAACACTGAGGCAAGACACTCAACTGGCAGAAAGGCTGCAACTTGATGAATGATAATGGTTAATAGTAAAGTTTTTTAAAGTACGTATACTGTTTCTATGGAGAAAGCAATGGCACCCCACTCCAGTACTCTTGCCTGGGAAATCCCATGGACGGAGGAGCCTGGTAGGCTGCAGTCCATTGGGTCACTAAGAGTCGGACATGACTGAGTGACTTCACTTTCACTTTTCACTTTCATGCATTGGAGAAGGAAATGGCAACCCACTCCAGTGTTCTTGTCTGGAGAATCCCAGGGACGGGGGAGCCTGGTGGGCTGCCATCTATGGGGTCACACAGAGTCGGACATGACTGAAGCGACTTAGCAACCGGCAGCAGCATACTGTTTCTAAGATATAATGCTGTCACACACTTAATTCACTTCAGTATAAACATAACTTGTATATGCACTGTGAAACCAAAAAATTCTTGTTACTTGCTTTATTGTGGTGATCTGGAACCAAACCTAACCATCTCGAAGTATGCCTGTATTACAATAAAGAATGAAAGGCCAGTTTTAATACTGGCTTTAAAACAAGAAATACAAAGGCTTGTAAGGGAAGGGTACAAAGAACTGAATGGGAAGGCATAAAGTAACCCACATGAAATGGATGAATTTCTGGGGGTAAAAAAAGCTAACTGCCAGAACTGATTCAAGAAGACACTGGACATCCCAAATAACAAGAGATTAAGTGATGAAAAACCTTCCCACTAAGAAAGCAAGGACCAGATGGCTTCTCTGGTGACAGCTACCTTTAAACCAAACATTCAAAGAATTGACACCAATCCTTCTCAAACACAGGAAAACAAAATTACAAATAAATATCCCTTACAAATAAACTCACAAAAATCTTTTTTCTTGTGTGTGTGTTTCTTGAAGATATATCATCTAGATCCTTTTGTCCTCCTGATGAACTAATTCTTCTTCAGACCTGCTGCACAGCCACCTTCCTTGCATCTCCCTGCACTATCATCATTTTCCTGTGCTAAATCTTATTTCCTGGATCCCTCCTCTTTTTGATTCACGGAATCATTCTGATAGAGCCCGGGTCCTCTAGTAAATTACTGAGAGAGAGGATGCATTTGAAGTAAATATTCTAACAACCTCATATGTTCTATGTATTTACTCCCACATTTGACAGCTTTGGGAAGGTACAGTATTAGTAGTTTGGAAATAACTTTTCCTTTACAACTCTGAGGCATTATTTCATTATTATTTTTCCAAAGATACTGAGTCCTAATCTCTTTTATATTGTCCATAAACAAAAGCTTTTAGGAATTTCCCTTTGTTTCTGATGCCTGAAATTCTATCATGTTTTTTTTTTTCAAGTCACTATGCTGTGCATGCTATGAATCCTTTTAATGTGGAAACTCAAGACTTTTGTGGAATTATTCTTAAATAACTTCCTCCATCCATTTCCTCCCATCCTATAATTCTGATTTTTCATACGTTGAACTTGCAAGAGTGATCCTCTAGCTTTATTTTCTCTTACAACTCACAACTCTTTTGTCCTGCTTTGTGAAAGCTCTTCTCAATTTTACCTTCCAACCTTCTACTAGAAATTTAACATCCTAAATTTCTAACTCTTCTGTTAAGTATTTCATATTCTAAATGTCTAAGAGCTTGTTTTCTAAGGATTGACTCTTCATAATATCCTTTCTCATTTCAAAGATATAATTATCCCCTTATTTCCAAAATTATCAGTAACTTTTTAAAGAAGTTTTCTTTTAAAACTTAAGTTGTAAAACTATTATAATAAAGTTTCTACCTACTTCCTCTTTTTAGTCATCCTTAATCTCATATTTTAAAATGAAAAAAGGTTTAAAATAAAAAACCTAAAAGTTGTCTAGTCAATGAACCCAGAGATTATCATACTATTATAAATGAAGTCTGACACAGAAAGATTGATACCATCACTTATATGTGGAATCTAAAATACGATACAAATGAACTCACTTATAAAATAGAAACAGTCCCAGAAACATTAAAAGAAAAAAAAATTTACAGGTTGCAGCAGGGAAGGGAGGAATAAGTTGAGTTTGGGGTTGGCAGAGGCAGGCTTCTATGTATGGAGTACATCAACAGGGTCCTATATATACTATGTAGCACACAGAACTATAGCCAATATCCTGTGGTAAACTAGAATGGAAAAGATTTTTTTTTAAGTTGCCTTGAAATTCTCTGTTAATAGGTAGTGTCAATGTGAGATGATCAGTCTGATGATTTCCCTGGTGGATCCCCATCTGTTATTATCTGTTGGTCTCTTTTCCTCATCAGTTTGCTATAGTAGAATGACTCTCCCAATCTTACCTTTGGGGGCAGAAGCTTGATGTCTAGTATTTTCAGAACCAGGAGGAAAGAGGCTCGATGATTCCTAGTTTAACGTGTAAAATTCTTCTCAATTCTGTTTCTGAGTATGACACTCTTAACCTGAGCTTGCCTACTGTTCAAGAACGGAGTATCAGAGAGGAAACTTTGACAAAGGTAAGAAATATCTTCTTGGCACCATTAGGGTTGTTAATTTGTTATTAACTCTTAGACAATTCTTTTAAGGTACCTGCAGCTACTAATTCCTGAAGCACCACAGGGTTCAACAGCACTATTCTAGACCATTCTAGGCCTTTCCCACCAAAAGTAGAAATTTGAGTTTTGTTAGTGGTACAAAGTTGCTGCTTTCCAGCTTCCAGAGTTTTACTTCTGTGATCAACTTTCCAGTTTTCTCCTTGATACCCTATGCTTTAAAAAAAATTATTATAATTCTACAAGGAGGTTGATTTCAAAATAAATGTTTAATCCACCATGTTTTAAAAGATTCATCTCACCAGTTTTGATGTGGCATGTCTTCTTCACTGTTGTTCCTTTTTAAATAGTATGAAATTTAGGCTCAAGTTTGAATAGGATACAGTTTTAATCACCCAAATAGTTAAAATCATTTTAGCTTTAACAACTAGCTTTTCTATAATGTAGTCAAAATATATTGACTTATACAATTTCTCTTATTTAAAATTTCAAATTCTCTCTGAAGCCCAAGACATTAAAAAAAAAAATTTAATTCACATAAATTGGAAAAAATGTGTATTTACTGGGAACAAAGTTTGACATATACCTGTTAGATAAAGCATATTGCTATCCAAATCTTCATAGCCTTAATTTTTGTTTACTTGATCTATTAAATTCTGAGAGGTAAATTAAAATCTCCCGAAAAAGACTGATGTTACCAATTTCTCTAAAAACACTTCATGTTTCAATGCTATTTGAGTTTATCACACAAACGCTCAAGCCTACTATTGTTTAGTGGTCTAATTTTTTATTAATTAAAAAAAATTCTCTTTTTCTCATTCAAAGGTTATGGACTAGAAAAGTTTTAGCCTTTGCTTGATATGAATGTCTAGTATTATTTTTGCCATTCATTTCAAACATTTGCTATTTTTACTTAGATAAAACTCTTATAAAACCACATAAATATTTTTAATTCAATTTATAAAGGGGAGGAGAGTGGGAAAGAAATCTATTCCAATTAAATTGAGAAAAAGCTGTTAGAAGGGTACTGGGTAACCAAACTTAACAGAAAGCTGGGAAATAAGGTGTGGAAAAGGAGATAAGCCAGGAGATAGTCAGGCAAGCAATATCACACCAAAGGACATCTACTTAGGATACCATTTGTATCACTCTAATGGCAATGCCACCATTAAGACATTCACTGCTGTAGTGTAAGTCTGTGATTCCACCACAGACAGAGAGATACCTCTATCTCCATTTCTACCTCCCTCCTGTAAGAGCTGTTTCAGTAGGATCAATATATATGGAATAGTCAATTTGGTTTCCTAGTTTCCATCCTGTTTAAACTGCTGGCTCTCCTTGTTTATGTTGTAATTTTTCACTGCTTATGAGCATGCAGAGGCCTATGGCAGAGAACACAGGTAAGGATGGGTGTATTTCCAGTAAGTTTGCAGCCACAAAGAGTATAAATAGGGAACTATTCAAGACTGAGGTTCAGGGCAAGGTTTTCAGGCAAGTTTCCTATTCCCAAACCACTAGATCATCCAATATTCATGGAACAGTAAACAGTTCTGCTGTCATCCTTTACCACTCTGTCTACATAGAAACTCCAGTCTCAGCGATACAGATAAAAATGCTTTCTTGCACTGACAGTAGGGGACAAACTATTGTCCTTTGCTTTAGCTGATTTGTCTCAACAGGTAACTTGGATGAAGTCAAATGTACCTCCCTACTTTATCATGGTGCCAGAAACCACAGTAACTTCTTTACTAACTAAAGTTAAGCTTATATTAACTATGAGAATGGTTAAAATATAAACTTGTTATAAGACTAACATACTATCTTAAAACTCCAAGACTCTATTAACTCCATAAACTCTGTTCTATTTACTAACTCTAAAAGAGGCAGAAATATACTTTTTAAACTATATTATTTTTATATTTTTCATATTTTCTAATTCATATTTTCTAATAATCATACTCATTGTAAGACAATGCAAGCATGTTCAATTGTGTCCAACTCTTTCCAACCCCCTGGACAGTAGCCCGCCAGACTTCTCTGACAATGGAATTTTCTAGGCAATAATACTGGAGTGGGTTGCCATGCCCTCCTCCAGAAGATCTTTCCCACCTAGGGATCAAACCCACGTCTCTTGCATCTCCTACACTGGCAGGCGGATACTTTACCACTGAGCCACTGGGGATGCCCCTTCTAAAACAACAGTATACGTTCAATTTAAGAACTCTTAAAAACTCCAGCAAAGACAAACATCTCACATCTTAAATACCAGAAACTACTACTGCCCAGCGGGAACTACATTTTAAGGATTCCCCCAATAGGAGCAGTGCATTCACAACTGCTTCCAAATTTTAAACCAATATCTATTTCTAAAAAATGTAAACATTGGTAGTCCCGATTATTAATTTTTATTATCTTCTATTTTCACACCAACTCCTATTCCAATTAGAATATCTCTTAAGGCATGCCTTAAAGGTACTATTATAACTCAAAACTCAACAATACAATTACAATCTCTTACTATTCATCTCAAATATTTCTACAGTTGACAGTACTAACAATTAAAAAAAAATACCACTATAGCATAACTTTCTTGGTCTTAATTGTCAAAGTTTTTTTTTAAAGCTCGTAAGTTTAAAAAAAAAAAAAAACTCCTAAGTTTTTTAATATAAGGCGAGTTTTATTTTATAGCTTATAAGCTTATACCTTATAAGCTTTACTTTTTATCACATTCATTTAAAACAGTCTCTACTTCAAACAAGGAAAATACTTGCATTCCACAATTCCCATCTCTGTGCTTTTTAACAAATCTTCACCCTAGCTGATACTCCCTTCCTTCTCCACCAATCTATAAATATCATTTATTCAAAATGTAGGTTAAAAAGTACTTTTCCCAGGAAGCTTTCACAGTCTTACTACACAGTGTTGATATCAGCATGTGTAAATCCAGTAATTCAAATATTTCATTATTAAGCACTCTTCAAGTTGTATCTTAGATAATGACCTCTCTGGAGCAGGAACCACATCATTTGCTTTATATATCTGCATTCTTATCCTAGCGTGATACTAAATGAATTTTATACAATAATTAACCCAGTTAAAACAAGAGAAGGCTGGGAGAAATACAACCACAGTTAAAACATTTTTCTGAACACAAAAAAATTACATGTCCCAAAACCAAATTCAAATATAATATTCATTTTTTCAAAACACAAACACAGAACTTTCCCTTAAATATTGTTTTTCTACACACAGAAAGTGTGTAGAAATAATAGCATGCTAATTATTTTGTTTGTAATATTCTAAATCTAGCCCCCAAAAGCTATTATATAAATTCTTAGTATTTTAAAGATAATATATTTTTCAATGTCTAATCAATTTTGACCTCTATACTTCACAAATACAAAACCTACATAATAAAAGTTCACAGATGAGTTTTATTTCTTCAAGATAACAAAATTCTTTGAGCAAGAAATTAAGCAAACTTGGTACAAATTCCAAACAAAACTTCATAGAAATACTTTCATTCATAACCTCAAAAACAATCATAATCCAAACATTAATGAGAAAGTATTTTCATGTCCACATCTGCACAATTTACAAAATACATCTATTCCTCAAAACTCAGCATACTAGAATGTGAAGATACATATTTTCATTGTTATGTACTTTTTATAACTTTATTATAAGAATACATGTTTCAGAAAAAAATCTTTCTCCCAAAAGCACCAATTGTTACACTACAATAAGGTTTACAGTGCTCAACAGTCATGAAAATCAATGCTGTAACCATTAATCCCATTCAAAAAAATTATTGAAGCACAAGTAAAAACCATGATCAATAATTCCATTGCAGATCAATTTACAAAGTGTCCTTCATAGATTTTAACATTCAAACTTTTGTGCAACTCTCTTAAGGTAGCATTCTCATTCTTTACACTTAAACGGCAAAATCTTTCTGGTTGAGATTGGATACTTGCCTGTAAATGAAAGTACAAAAATTTATTTCTACCCCTATAATCACAATCAGAAATACCTTATTAAGCAACCTGAAATGCTTGAAAGCTAACTTACATAATGCCTAGAAGCTACTAATAAAGAGGTTCCAAAAAACAGCTATATAAGGAGGCAATCCAAGACCTCTTCTACCTACTTCTTGGCTGTATGCCTAGAGGCTACTGCAATGAACACAAGCCAGACAACTATGTTACCTATGGAGGTAATTCAAATCTCTGCATTCTAAACAAATTTTGTTATAAAACCTCTCAAGGGTTACTATTAATGAAAACTAAAAAACATCTCTGATGTTGATATATATCACACTGGGGAAAAAAAGGCCTACAGTACAAACTACCTATCATCTAATTTATCTCCAAATTCATCCAACAATGCCAATAATAGTAAAGAAACAGATTCAGGCATCAACTCTCACTACACTGGGAAAGGACGAATATGCCATTAGCAAGTCTGAAAACAAGCCAAACCTATTTCTGATGATGGCGGTCAGAAAAGTGGTTACTTCTTCGAGGGAGAATTAATAGCAAGGGCACAAGGCACCTTTTTCAGTGCAGAAAATGTTCTGTACCTTGATCTAGGTTGAAGTTACTGGGTGTATTTATTTGCGGAATTTCATTTACTTGTATTCATAAGATTTGTGCACTTAAATATATGTAAATTGTATATAAGTAAAACATTTAAAAACAAGTCACCAGTAATGGTAAAATCTAAAAACCTTTTCTCAATTCTCATCTTTTCTCCATATTTCTAACTGCAGAACACAAATAGTCCCTAAACACAACTCTTTCCCACTATAAGACCCACAAGGCTTTGTTAGTATTCTGCCAGCACTTTTCTTAAACTCTGCTTCATATTAATTCACTTAAATAATAATTCAATATTCATTAACTGCTCCTGTGCCAAACATGGGATTAGGCAACCTCCAACATTTATCTAACACACAGAGAAACCAAATTCCCTAAGCTGGATTCAAGCCACCCTATTATTTGGTTTCTAATAATGTCTCCTCTTTTAATTCCCATCACTTCTTTACGGGAATGTTCTTTCCCCAACATACTCTTTTCTCAATTATCCTTAATACACAGTTCAGTTTTTTCTTTATCCTTTCTCGGTACTTGTATAGAACTTACTATCTATATCTGCACTGTCCAAAACACGACTAATGAGCACTTGATTCTGGTTGGTCTGAACTGGGATGTCCTTTTAGTAGGTAACACACTGGATTTTGAAGACTTGGTGTGGAAAAAAAAGAATGTAAAGTATCTCAATAATGTGTACATGTTGAAATGACAGTATTTGGATATATGGGGTTAAATAAAATGAGTCAAAAATGTTAATTTTACTTATTTTTTAATCTTTTAATGTGGCTATAAAAAATTTAAATCACACTGTGGCTCAACATATTTCTAACTGCCAGTACTGACCTATACAACCTATTTATAGATTATAGATTTATTTGGCATCCACCCAATGAGTGCAAGAATTCAATATTAAGCCCATTCTCTTTTTATATACTAAAGATTATATATACTAAATATTATATACATATTATATACTAAAATCAACTAGCATTCTGTTGATTTAAGTGCCTATTTAATTTTAATATCAATTTTAAAGATTTTTAACAAGGAAGCTTAAGACACTTCAGAGTATAAAAATAATTTAAAAGTTCTGTTTTCATTTGGCTATAAACTGTTAAAATGTTACCTACATTTTATACATATCCATTTTGTGTTAAATGTCTCACCAGACAGACAGTACTATTAAACTCATAGAATTTCTAATCCCAGAGTATTAGTTCTAATTAAGCTAGATTATTTTTCATCTTAGTCACTCACTAAAGAAAAAAGCAGCTTCCATTTTGACCGATATCATTGTATCAACGTCCAGCACCCAAGACAAAGAATCTTTATTTGGGGGTATGAATAAACAATGTGAGCAATAAGACACCTACTGAAATGAGGGTAGGCAGAAAAATGCTTTCATAATGTTAAGTTTCATAAGTAGGAAACAAAACTTACAAATTATATAATAAGGTAAAATGGCAGATATACAGAATGAAAGGACAGGAAGGCAGAACAGAAAGGTCTGATTTGTAGCCAAAATATACCTACATTCAAACTTGGCTGCTCTACTGTTTACTGTCTATATGACCTAAATCTGAGTTTGTTTCCCTGCATATGAAATGGGAATATATAATATAAATATATATATTATAAAGTAGCATCATTACAAGGAATAATAGATGCTTAATTAATGTCAGTCTCATCTTCCTTTCCTTTAATACAAATGATTATGTAGTGGTGACAAGATTATGGGTGACTTCCCCTGTCTTCCTTTTCCAAACTGTTGAAAGTATTTTTTAAATACTAAGTTTCTAATATTTCATACTCACACCTCTCCTCATGTGAACTTAAAAAGTACTTTTACTAGCTGCCTTTTACAATTTTCTTTAAAGTTTAAAATTTGTATTGGTAGCGGAGGAAGCAGGTGGTATAAGAAAAACTTAAAGATTAGGAAATAAGTTTAAGACTAAACCAGCATAGACACGTATAAAACAAAAAGTGTGGAGAGGAAAACAGCAAAAGGAAATGCTATTTGAGGAAATTCCCCTGACTAAGTCAGACTAAGCAGTGAGAAGGTAACATTCTTCTCCTCAATGCTGCTTCTGCTTAAGCCACTCCTCACTCTCATCTGGGGTTTATACGTACTTTACATACAAATATACATAGCCACTCTCGCCCTTCTCTCTACTAATACTCAACACCATCCTCATGGTCAAAATTTAAAGGGGAGTGAAGAAACTGAGGATGTTGTAACAAAGGAAACCAACACACTGGCTGGGAAGAACTAAAATGCACTCATTCCCAAATGCATTATTATTTTTTTCATCACTTGATAGTCATAAAAGAAAACAATTTCCTGAAATATTAACGCTGGTTATAGCTTTAGCTGCTAGAACTGAAGATGCCACACTTTGGTGACTATATTCCTTTGAGGACATAAGCCTCAAAATGGAACACTAAGAAAAGTATATAGCTTCAGATCACTGACAGGTGAAAATGTGAAGATACTATTGTTTAGCCGCTAAGTTGTGTCCAACTCTTTTACCACTCTATGGACTGCAGCCTGCCAGGTTCCTCTGTCCAAGGGATTTGCTAGGCAAGAATACTGGAGTGGGTTGCCACTTCCTTCTCCAGTCAAGTTACTGTAGCGAAAACAATTAAACAATGGTGATAATAACTATTATTATTTCAATAGTTAATATTTATTTAGCATTCATTGCATACCAGAAAGCTAAGGGCTTTACTACATGAATATGTAACATAAACCCAAACCTCTATGAAGATATTATTATTCAATCTACTCGCCTAGTGCTCACAGAGCTAGATCTTAACCCCACCAGTTTTACATCAATACTTTCTCTTTTTAAACCTTATCCTGCCATCCTGCACAAACTATTCAACAATAATTAGGATTCATCTCCCTCCCCAATAATTGTGTTTTGAAAGTACTAGTTATGTTTAACATCTTCCTCAAGAAACTGATGGAAAAAAATTATGCTTTCAAGTAAAAGGGTAAATACTCTGGAAAAAAAAGGGTAAAATTTTTCATCTTTTATAAATATTAGAAAAATAATTGATATAAAACAGGTAAACACACTTTAAAAACGGTGCTTTAATCACAACACTTTATTAGGCACTTTAAAATTTTAAATTATCCTTTTGACTCGTAACATATTTAGTTTCCTGACTTTGTACAAAGTCTTTTAAAAGCTGTACTTTCTCATAGATACAGAGAATAGAATGATTGCCAGAGTGGGGAAGGGCAAGGGCAAAATAGGTGAAGGAAATTAAAAGGCATAAGCTTCTAGTTATAAAATAAGTAAGTCATAGGGAAGTAGTATACAGCATAAGAAATGTGGTCAATAATATTATAACAACTTTGTATGCAGTCTGATAGTTACTAGACTTATTGTGGTGATCATTCCATAAATGTTGACCACTATGTTGTACACCTGAAACTAAAATAATATGGTACATCAACTACATTTCAATTTAAAAAAATAAATAAAACTGTATTTTCAACCTCAATGAATGACATACATACTAAAAAGGCTAATATCTAAAACCTTATATTCATTACTCTAACCAACTTCACTTATACCACAATAGGAATCAAATTTCAAGGAAAAAATCACTCATCTATACTTTTCACAAAGTTACTCACAAAATCAGAGTTCCAAGAATTCCAAATGAAATGGGAAGGTTACAGCTTACAGACAGGTAGGGCTAAAGACTGGTAGAGGAAGAATGCAAGGGCAATTGCTTTGAAACAGTAATCTCAATAGTCTCACTTTCCCTCATCTAAGAGAAGTATGCACTGCTGCTGCTGCCTAGAATTCTTCTTCTCTTCCTCTTGAAATCCTCTTGGAAATTCCTCCTGGACTTTTCTCCTGGAAAGTTATCTCACAGGACTGCTAACATTTCTCAGTAGTCTACCTTTTATTTTTAACTTAACGGAACAAAAACACACTAACTCCTTCTAATCACATAAGAGTTCCTAGTAAATTCAAAGAAAATAGTAACTTAGCAGTTTAGCTTCAGCAGATCTAAGAAAAAAACTAAACAGTACAGCAAGTGAGGCCCTAGAGAGAAGAATACACTTTCTTCATGTAGACTCCATCTATCTGAAGACCACGAATTGAATTTAGTGCTCTGGCTTTGAGATTTCAAGGGATCTTTATCTTGGTTATTTCATTTTGTTTTACGAGGGGGAAGAAGAGAAATACTTTAGTCAACCAGCAGGGTGAGCTAGTGCTAGAATCAGTTTGATTATTCTCAATTTGATTACTCTCAGTTCTCTCAAAATTCAATGGTGCAAATGGCACTACCAAAAGCAGCTATTCCCACATAATAAACGTAATTAAAAGACTTTACTTCTAGAACTGCTTCAGTCAGTGCTACATAATTTTAATATTTACAAAGCAGACTATACCAGAGAGATTAATAACAAAAGAAAGAACTTATTTGAATATCTAAAATATTATAGTATCCATCCTTTATTATTATGTTTTATAAACTACAAATTAAAAACTTAAAAAAAAAACTGCTAAAACTAGTGTTCTATAAAATTAGGGCTAGGTAATTCAACATTCCAATTTCTGGATTCAGCTTGCTACAGCTAGCTGCCTTAAAATACGCCTGAAAAGCAGTCATGAGAAAAGCACCTCCACAAGAATGAGATCCCCTGCTTTCCCTTAGAATCCCATTCTGAGAAGAGCCTAAATAAGTCACCCTGTATACTAGCAATGCATTTGGGGTAAAAGAAAGATGAACCTGATCTCTTCTAATGACAAATTTCTTTAAACTGTTTAAATGACAAGTAACTCCACCACTTCAAGTAATGTCCTTGAGTCTGTATTTTCCCCTCCTGTTACCCAGTACAGTCTCAACTCAACTACAATAAAAGTCTCCCTTTCTTATAACTCAAATGACAAATTAAACCTGCAAAAAGTTTGATGTTTGCGGGCAACAGACTCACTTCATAATTACAAATAATCCAGAAGTATCCCTAATTATCACAAGACCAAAGTATATTTAAATCCACTTACATAGTGTTGCAAATTAATATATCGTTTCCTAGAAGAATCAATAATTTAAATGAGCCTTAAATGATCCATAAAAGCTTTAAAACCTAAAGACAATGTACCTGTTGTTGTTACACATGATATCCAAAGATGTTAAAGATAACTGTGGGACCCCATCATAAATGATTTTACTACTTGTTGAATTTCCTAACAGATCTTACAGATTCACTATTCAACAGTACACTAGTTAGTCTTAAGCTGCTTTTAACGTGGTCAAAGTGGCATGTCCATTTATCCAACTAAAATGCTATTAGAAAATGAAAGGCATTAGCATCTACCTCATTTCTTATGTAATAACTGGTAGTAACTGCAATTACTTCAAACTTTCCAGAAGTTTATCAAGTTACCTGTTTTGTTAAGTTTCTAAGTCAAGATTATTTTGAAAACCTCAAAATTCAAAAGCAACATTGCTTTGAAATTATCTGATATGCCTGTAATTTTGTATCTGAATTTGTTTCAGTTTGGAAGTCACTTTAAAACGTCACCATATCAACTTAAATACACATTTTCAATTACCATCACAGAATTTCTCATCAGTATAACAGTATCTAAATAACAAGTGCTCTCAAACATACTCCCTTGTTTTGTTTTATAACCATGATTAGTTGCAGATGGTCACCTCCTTATCCCAGCAATGTGACCAATGAAAAGACCAATAAGTTGGAAGTCGAGAGACAATTTTCCATTATGCCCTTAATGCAATCATCTTTGGCCCTCAAAATATCGTAAGAGAGGGTAATACTAGTTGTTCTCTAAGATTCCTTCCAAGCTAAAACTATATAATTCAATAATAATTTTGCTGATAATAATGTATCTCTCATTAATACAAGATTGTTCTCTATTAGGAGAAAAGTTAAAAGAGGGGGCAACATAAAACAAGGAAAATCAAAGTTTTAAGAAATGCTGAAAAGTTCACATTTCAATTCAAACAGATCTAAAGTTAGTTATATAGGTATGTTTAACTATCCCTTCAATAAAGTAATTTAACTTGTTAATGTGACCTGGCCAAAACATTAGTTGTTTCCAAATTTTGTATTTAGAATATTACAAATATACAAAGTATGCTGTAGATGTAGGTGCTGTATAATTTTAAATTGTTAGAAATTAAAACTCACCACCACCACCACCATGATTGTGAAAGCAATGTAAATATATACTAGCAATGTACATTAATACTAGTCAAGGCTTCATACTTTACCTATTAAAATATCTAAACTAAATTGTAACTTCTTTATAAACACTAATTTTTCCTTACAAATATCTATGGATGTAAATATTGGTGCCATCAAGTTTCCTGGATACTTACATATATGAATGAAGGCAAACAGCACGTTTCCTTTCTTTTGAGAAATTTGTCTATTTTTTGAAATTCTCTATTTCTTGTGGGACCAAAACTATGTAACTAAACTACTGCAGAGAGGCAATATACTATTAAGGCAAATCTAATCTATCATCCGGATGCAACAAGCCTGGCATTAGTTAGGACTGGCCAGAATAGATGATGGTGTTTTGGTTATTTCTGCCGACGATATTATTAACTTGTATAAGAAACAGGACCATCAAGGACCTCAACTGTGTTTCTCTCGTTGAGTACTTCTCAAGGACCACACAAAATCTTAACTCTAGACATGAAAGTTCTGTAACAACTAAATTTGTATCAATGTTACTTAAACAGTTCAAGAAAAGTTTTCCACTAATGTTGCTAAACCATGGATGGATCCCAACACGACAGTCGTCTGTGGAAGTCTCGTAACAAGAAACCGTTAGTTCCACCACCTAAGTTTCCAATCACTGAGAAGGGTCTGGGACAACTCATCTTCAGGTTCACGGGAGAAGTGGAGCACACCTGCTTTCCTCTGGCAGAGATTAAGCTCCCAGGGACACAAAGGCCAGGGAATCAGACCTGGAGAAGCAAAAAGCTTTAGCTGGACACCCACCAAGCCCCTGGCAACCCACTTTGAGCGATTTACCTCTTGCTGTTACTTCCCAGGCACCTAGCGGCATAAGATCTTGCAGAACACGGGGAGGGGAGGGCTATGCGGTCCTGGTCCCACGTTAGGGGAGGGGTGTGTACAGTTAACGCCAGAGCCTACGCTTCTGGCCGAGACGGGGCAGCCCCGAGGAGAGGGGGTTGGTGACTGCTCTCGGACCGCCCCGTTACTCAGTGCATTGCAATGGCGACCGCCAGGCTCCCCAAGCCGCCTGATCTCGGCCCCCTTCCCCCTACTGCTCACTGGCTGCTCGGCTTCATGTGACTAAACAAAACCCCCAAGTCTAGTGCCCAGCTCAACCCCTTTGTGTCCGCTACCGGATCCTCCGACGCCGCCGTGGTAAAGTGCCCCCTCCCCACCTCCGCCGAGTCCCGCCCCGCGGCGGCGACCGCCGCTCACCTCAGGTTCCGCCGCCCCCCGCGGCCGCCGCCTCCCCGAACCCGGGGCCCGGGCTCCTTGTGTAGCACCAACTCCGCCTCCTCGGCCGCCGCCGCCATCTTAGCCTGTGCGGCAAAATGCGTCCTTTTGGATGGTTGGGACCCAGCCTAGGGCGTAGCTCCCCGGGCCCGAGCGCCGAAGGCCGGGTCCCCCAAGTTCTTCCGCCACCCCCAGTCCCGCGCCGCCACAGCCCAGAGGCCCCAAACCCACACGGGTCCCGGCGATTCCGACCAAATAACCCCTGAAACTCACAGTTTGGTGCCGTGTGCGTCAAACCGGGGCGACGTTGGGAGCGCGCGGCGTCCCCGCGTCACACGCCGCTCTGTACGCTTCTCGGCTCCAACGGCCCCCCTCCGCTCCCCGCTTTTCGCCTGGGGCCCCGGTTCCCACGGCGCAGGCGCGCTGCTTTCCCGCCTCTTACCGACCTACGGGCCGCGGGGGCGGCCAGCGAGGAGCTCCTGGGCGGCCTCGCGCTGGTGGAGCGTCTGGGCCAATTACACCAACGCGGGCAGCAGAAACAGTGCACTACTGTTCTCGGGTGCCAGAAACCCAACAAGGTCACCTCCCCCAGCGCTGACCTAATCACTCTCAAGGAGGTTCCCGCCCCAAAGTAGGCACGCTCCAAATATGGTGGTGCCCAAACTCTGCAAGACCCAAACACTTAGGCAAGCCTAGGCCCTTTAAGGTGGAACAGACCCATGTTTGAGTTCCACGATCACGAGAGTGGCACAATTCCTTTTCTCTTCCTCCTGTTGAGGAAACCAGCTAAAGATCCCAAGATTGCCGGTCACAACCGTAGAGTCATGGCAGAAGTTTTCTAGATCTTAAGGGGACCAATTGTTGGGAGATGCTTGATGAACAAGCAGACCATCAAACGTAGTATCACAGTTAGGGTAGGAAGGCCTGCCCTAAAAGGTGCCCTGGCTTTGGTCCAATTTGATTCTGTGAGGATCCTTTCTCCCTGCATTACTGAACGTGCTGTGAGTCTCCAAATTAAAGTTACATAAGAAACACCTGATACACTGGTTACCCTTCAAACAATTAGTAGCCTAGGGAGTTCTAAAAAGCTTTAAACAAGTAGCCACCTCAAGAGTTTGAAGACAGCCTCATAAACCACACTTTGAGAAACACTGATGAGGAGTTAGTCTCTTTTAAACTGAGCCAACAAAAAGTTGCTAACATGTTTGACACGAATCAAAAGTCCCTGAGGAATCTACTAGTCCTGCCTTACTAAATTCTTTGGCTGTTCCTAATCTCTGGGTTCTCACTTGAAAAAAAAAAAGAAAAAGCTTTCATTAGATGTTACTGGCATTCAGAGGAATACACTGTAATTGCAAATATTTGAGGAGAATGAGAAACATGCTCTTTCCTATAGGATGGTGACTTCATCATCATTATCAGCAGATTCCAAATAACAGGTATTTATACTTGCTGAATTAGTTAATAACAATAGCTAATACTTTGGAGTGCTTACTGTTGACCAAGCATTGTTCTAACTCATTTAATTTCATTAAAACCTAATGAAGCAAAGAGATGTTAGGTAATTTTCTCAGCGTCACACAGTCTTGGACTGGACTCTTTCAAAATACAAATTTTTATTCTTCATTTACACAAATAGGTAAGCAATAAAATGTGTATTTTTGACCAATTTGGGGGAGTTGCCTTGTGAGTTATTTTATTTGCAGAATCCATTAAAATTGGCCATTCTCAGTTTACTATTGGACTTACAATAAATATAATTATAATGTACTATGGAAATTCTTATAACATTTATCACTACCAAAGCAGTTACCAACAACAATAAAACTCTGTTGTGAATGTACACCCCTGACTGACTGATGGGCATCAGATCACACTACCAGCAAGTAGAGTCACTTAGAACTCAACCATGATCAGAAACTTGTCTCACTAATGAAACTTTTTGTTTATGCTAGAATTAAGCAACTAAACTGTAATACTATAGAAATAATATTAGTAGTATAAGTAATAATAATAATTGTAATAGTAAAAGTAGTAATGGTTGATGAAATTCTTTATAAACAAAATAGATGTCAAAAAACTTTCTATTAGTCAGAGAAACCTTGAAAAGGCCAAACATTTTGAATAAGGTATTGCAAAAAAGAAAAGAAAATTGCAAGTCGAAAAATCCAAGGATAGTTATGTGGCTCTAAGCCAAAATATTTAAAGACATTTTAAAAAATTGCGGTCGAGAATGAAATCAAGATGTGGAAAACATCTCAGGAGAAAATTCACAAAGCACAGATGAATACACCTGGTGAAGAATCCTTGAAAACAAGGAAGAAAGGAAAAGCAAAATTGGCTATTGGTAATTAGTGTTAAAACCTGACAGTATCAGCACAATATATGAATGTATTATTCCAGTGAATGGAATTACCCAATAAAAGATACAAAGTAAAGATACATATGGTCTCAAATGACCTAAGCAAAAAGAAAATGCAGTTTCATGGTAGATAAAAACAGTTAATTCTCCACATTCCAATACTTCTGAAATGTAGGCAGAAAGAAAAGAGAATGAAACATCAATTAGTCTACTATTTATAGCAGAAATTAACACAACATTGTAAACCAACTTACTTTAATATAAAAAAAAGTATCCTCGTAATAAAATCAAGTCAAAGTTTGGATTTATCTTAGGGCCTCACTCTAAGAGAACCTACCTCTTAGTACCAAAATTGTGAGACAGTCTCATTTCTGGAACTGCAAATGTTAGGAAACATTTGCTAATTGGGGTGGAAGTAGGAGGATGTTTGACATAGAGAGAGATGAAGAGAGTAAACAGAGATCAAGCCATCTATTTATTTTTGTCTCACACTAGCCCCAGCAAAGAGATTTTACATAGCAAGTATGCAATAAATGTGTGTGCATACTTAGCTGCTCAGTTGTGTCCGACTCTTTGTGACCCTCATGGACTGTAGCTCGCCAGTAATTCATGCAGATTCTCCAAGCAAGAGTACTGGAGTGGGTTGCCATGTCCTTCTCCAGGGTATTTTTGCAAACCCAGGTCTTCCTCATTGCCAGCAGATTCTTTACCGTCTGAGCCACGAAGGAAGCCCATGTAATAAATAATTTTATTCAATTCAGTCAACATTCACCAATTGCCTGCACCATGCAAGGCACTGTACTAGGTGCTGTCAGCAAGAGAGGAATAAGACAGTTCCTTGCATATACTCAATAAATAAGAGTTAAGTAGATTAAGAGCTTTTATAGTCCAATAAAAGAACTAGAAAAAAGATATGATAAACTTTCAATTTATCACATAATGGGGGAGATGAGGAAATAGATAATAAAGATTTCAAAATCATTAAAACAAAACTTCATAAAATGATACAAAATAGATTTAGTATACACATATTTAGTAAAAATTATATCTAATATTTGGGAACATGTTTACTGCTCTAACTCACTAGCATATCAGAAGTGAACCAGGAGAGTATGTGGACTTGTTCACAGAACATATGTAGAGGAAGAAAACAGTGGGCTAGGGAAATGCAGATTAAAAAAATATTTAAAGAATGAGTAGAGCAGTCCAAGAAAATAAGAAATGAAGGGATAAAGGGATAAGAGATTTAGGCAAGGGTGTAGCATCACAGAAGCCAAGGAAGTATTGGTAACAGCTTACTACTATGATAATCTCAAATCTCAATGGCTTAACACAGTAAAGTTTCATTTCTTATTCTCATCACACTCCACTGAAGTTATTAGGAAGGGGAGGGCAAGCCTCAAAGCAGCTATTTAAATACCTAGGTTCATTCTGTCATCTGGCTTTGCCCTCCTCTAAGGTCTTAGCATCTTCTACCAGATCCCCTGGAAAGAGAGAGAACACACATGGAGAACCATGAGTGTAGAAAGTTGAAGGGCCAAGCCCAGAATTGGCACACATCACTTCTCACTTTCCACTAGTCAGCATCTAGTCACGTGGCCCCACTTAACTGCAGGCAGCGGCTGAGAAGTGTAGTTGAGCTGTATGCCCTGGAGGAAATGGGACTGGTAAGCACAAAGCAGGGTCTGCACGTCCTGAGTAAATGCGGCAGAGACGTTACATAAGTAAGCGGATTTATTGGGTGTCCAAGATCGTCGGTGACCTTGGTAAAAGCAAGGTCAGTGGAGTGGCTCAGTCCACTGTAGTGGGCTCAGGAACAAATGAAAAGGAAAAAGGGGAAATAGCAACAGTCTGATCAGCTCTGGAAACCTGACAAGATGAAGTGATTAGACTAATCTCAAGCTATAGATACCACCACTTAAGGATTCTTGACAACGAACTTGCCAGAGTTCTCCTGGTAAGAAGGCTCTCTACATCGAACTTTCACACACATTAAGCATTGAGAAATGCTTTTATTGTTTATTTTTTCTAGAGTGAGAGATTCCAGATGTTTCAGAATATTTGGTTGAGATCCATCCAAGCAGAAAGGGCATCCGTAATTTCAGACATCTCATGTGTTTTACAAAAGAAAATGAACATAAAATAAAAAACACAAAGTATTGTGTTTTATGTGTTGATTTCCTTTGTAATCAATAACTGGGAGATGTAATTATACAAATGTGTTTCTTTAGCTACACGGTAATAAATAGAAATTGGGCTTTGATATTGCTAGTCAACTGTGAAAGTGAAAGTGAAGTCGCTCAGTCGTGTCCGACTCTTTGTGACCCCATGGACTGTAGTCTAGCAGGCTCCTCTGTCCCTGGGATTTTCCAGGCAATAGTACAGGAGTGGATTGCCATTTCCTTCTCCAGGGGATCTTCCCAACCCAGGGATCGAACCCGGGTCTCCCACATTGTAGACAGACGCTTAACCATCTGAGCCACCGAAATGAACATTATAATCTCTATCATGTATCATTTACTTAAATTTTCTAAACATGTAAGAAGGAAAAGAATGATCGTTGCAACCTTTAAAAAATAGATTTATGAAACAAAAGCCTTTGACTGTGTGGATCACAATAAACTGGAAAATTCTGAGAGATATGGGAATACCAGACCACCTGACCTGCCTCTTGAGAAATCTGTATGCAGGTCAGGAAGCAACAGTTAGAACTGGACATGGAACAACAGACTGGTTCCAAATAGGAAAAGGAGTACGTCAAGGCTGTATATTGTCACCCTGCTTATTTAACTTATATGCAGAGTACATCATGAGAAACGCTGGGCTGGAGGAAGCACAAGCTGGAATCAAGATTGCCGGGAGGAATATCAATAACCTCAGATATGCAGATGACACCAGCCTTATGGCAGAAAGTGAAGAGGAACTAAAAAGCCTCTTGATGAAAGTGAAAGTGGAGAGTGAAAAAGTTGGCCTAAAGCTCAACATTCAGAAAACGAAGATCACAGCATCTGGTCCCATCACTTCATGGGAAATAGATGGGGAAACAGTGGAAGCAGTGTCAGACTTCCTTTTGGGGGGCTCCAAAATCACTGCAGATAGTGATTGCAGCCATGAAATTAAAAGACGCTTACTCCTTGGAAGGAAAGTTATGACCAACCTAGATAACATATTCAAAAGCGGAGACATTACTTTGATGACTAAGGTCTGTCTAGTCAAGGCTATGGTTTTTCCTGTGGTCATGTATGGATGTGAGAGTTGGACTGTGAAGAAGGCAGAGCGCCGAAGAATTGATGCTTTAGAACTGTGGCGTTGGAGAAGACTCTTGAGAGTCCCTTGGACTGCAAGGAGATCCAACCAGTCCATTCTGAAGGAGATCAGCCCTGGGATTTCTTTGGAAGGAATGATGCTAAAGCTGAAGCTCCAGTACTTTGGCCACCTCATGGGAAGAGTTGAAAAACCCTTCATTGGAAAAAACCCTGTTGCTGGGAGGGATTGGGGGCAGGAGGAGAAGGGGATGACAGAGGATGAGGATGGCTGGATGGTATCACTGACTCGACGGACGTGAGTCTGAGTGAACTCCGGGAGTTGGTGATGGACAGGGAGGCCTGGCGTGCTGCGATTCATGGGGTCGCGAAGAGTCGGACACAACTGAGCAACTGAACTGAACTGAAAGTTCAAATTAGAAATGCAGGTCTGAAAATAGAACATGATAGTGCTGTGCTCAGTTGCTCAGTCATGTTCAACTTTTTGCAACTTCATGAACTGGATTCTGCCAGGCTCCTCTGTTCATGAGATTTCCCAAGAATACTGGAGTGGGTTGCCATTTCCTTCTCCAGGGGATCTTACCGACCCAGAGATCAAACTTGTATCTCCTGCAGTACAAGCGGATTCTTTACCGCTGAGCCTCCTGCAAAGTCCCCATAACATGATAATGTCATCTTCATTTTTTTCTTCACTTTTTTATTCCAAGACATTAAAACCTCTTGTAATTTCATATTCAGGTTCATTTCTGAATGCCATACATCACCGTCAATGTAGAATGACTGTGGTCAGCCTCCAGGCATACCTGAGAGATGCCCTGAAATGTAGAGCCATCTCTCTTCTAATATCCATGTGGTGCCTTCAGTTTCTGGGCATTATACTGGGCCCTGTGGAAGATGTGAAGGTAAATAGAACACACTCAGCTCTCAAATATCTTCTGGTCAAATAAATCAAAAGTCATATGCTCAAAGTTCTATTTGTGTTTTAAAGTTGACAAAGAAAGAGCTTCAACTAGTGCCTCACATGGTGATAATGTTGTGGAGTCATTTTCTCTAGAGTTTAGCTCTTAGCTTTGCAGGTTGAGAATCAGCTAGAATAGAATTGACTGAGCTCAGATGCATGAAACTTATGAAAACTAATGTATAAATCAAATGGTGATATATTAATTTACAGTAAAAGTTGTGACTGCCAAGTGTAATGGAATACTCTGGCAGATTGGTCAACATAGTCTTTCCCCAGTAGAGAAGGGTTCCAGGAACACCAAATTATTTGTTCAATGAGCATAGAATTATATGAAAATGATCTTAACAGATGGTATCATGAAACTTTGATAGCAAACTGTACTCTGCTATGAAGATGTACCTGTCAAGGGAACTTGAACCATTACTTTGCTCTCGCAGGGAAATAATTTATGTTTTCCTTAAAGATATATAGCAGTGTATTAGAAGCACAAAAATGTGATTTTATAATCTATATTTCATCAGTTTGTAACATTTTTTAAAAAATTACTATAACATTTCTGAAATCAAGATATGTTTTAAAAATCATAGTTTGTATTGGCATTTTTTCCTTGCTTAAAAATAATGGCACACTTTTCAGTGAGTGATATCTTAGAATAATTACCTGACTTTTTTCTAGAAATTCCCCTGTCTTTTTTTGGTAAATCAACTTTCACAAATTTAGTTGTTGTTGCAGTATATTCTAGCTTACTGTCTAAGTTCAAATCTATATCAAAGTTTAGTCTCCTCAATTCACTCTCTGAACAAGCTGTTATAATTGAGCTAAGTTCCCAAGAGATATAGAACATTGGAGGACAGTTTATACACAATTGCATTCTATCCTTCTAAAGTAACCCGGAAGAAACCTTCACTGGCCTTGTCACACTTTTTACTGCAGGACCCTAAAACCCCTGCAAATTTCCTTGAAAATTTCTCATGTAAACTAGGAACAGGTCCTACCATCTACTTCATTACTCCTTGATATGACAAACCATCTTCAGCAGCCACTGGTGAGCCTTCTGCTGGACATGACTGCCTCCCATGTAACACAGCCATTTTTTGCCATAGTCATTAGCTGATAATACACATCTGGAATATACAATGGTACTAAGGCAGTACTAGGGGCCCTAATCTAAGCTTTTATGCTTATGGGCTGCTTTTTAATATTTACCTGTTGTGTGTCACGCCCTTTACCAGTCATTGCTGAGAATGTAGTGAAAAATCCATGGTCACTGTGTGCAGTTGTGGAGTTTCTGCCCTGCACAAAAATTCTTAGCCAAGGTGCATAGAAGCTAAATTCCAGCCTGTTCTCCACTCACCAGTTCTTGTCCCTTAGAACAGGGCTAAATTGCTCTTCAGGAAAGGATGCCATTTTCTTCCCATGAAGGGCCTTTTCTTGTGAAGCAATTCTTACACATGTGGGCCTGCATCAGCCTGTGTCTAATTCTTCTGCACAGAGTATTAACTTTTTCAGTCTCTTTGCTCAGATAGGATCTTTGTTGAACTGCTCTTTCCTGTTTCATACAAAGGGAATTTATAAGCAACTAGGTCCTAGTGCCTTGAGAACCCCATGAACAGTATGAAAAGACAAAAAGGTAGGACACTGAAAGATGAACTCCCCAGGTCAGTAGGTGCCCAATATGCTACTGGAGATCAGTGGAGAAATAACTCCAGAAAGAATGAAGGGATGGAGCCAAAGCAAAAACAACACCCAGTTGTGGATATGACTGGTGATAGAAGCAAGGTCCAAGGCTATAAAGAGCAATATTGCATAAGAACCTGGAATGGTAGGTCCATGAATCAAGGCAAATTGGAAGTGGTCAAACAGGAGATGGCAAGAGTGAACGTCGACATTCTAGGAATCAGCGAATTAAAATGGACTGGAATGCGTGAATTTAACTCAGATGACCATTATATTTACTACTGTGGGCAAGAATCCCTTAGAAGAAATGGAGTAGCCATCATAGTCAACAAGAGAGTCAGAAATGCAGTACTTGGATGCAATCTCAAAAACAACAGAATGATCTCCATTTGTTTCCAAGGCAAACCATTCAATATCACAAAAATCCAAGTCTATGCCCAGACCAGTAATGCTGAAGAAGCTGAAGTTGAATGGTTCTATGAAGACCTACAAGACCTTTTAGAACTAACACCAAAAAAGATGTCCTTTTCATTATAGGGGGCTGGAATGCAAAAGTAGGAAGTCAAGAAACACCTGGAGTAACAGGCAAATCTGGCCTTTGAGTACAGAATGAAGCAGGGCAGTTTTGCCAAGAGAATGCACTGGTCAAAGTAAACACCCTCTTCCAACAACACAAGAGAAGACTCTACACATGGACATCACCAGATGGCCAACACCAAAATCAGATTGATTATATTCTTTGCAGCCAAAGATGGAGAAGCTCTATACAGTCAGCAAAAACAAGACCAGGAGCAAACTGTGGCTCAGATCATGAACTCCTTACTGCCAAATTTGGACTTAAGTTGAAGAAAGTGGGGAAAAACACTAGACCATTCAGGTATGACCTAAACCAAATCCCTTTCGATTATACAGTAGAAGTGAGAAATGGATTTAAGGGACTAGATCTGATAGACAGAGTGCCTGATGAACCATGGACAGAGGTTCATGACGTTGTACAGGAGACAGGGATCAGGACCATCCCCCAAAAAAAAGAAATGCAAAAAAGCAAAATGGCTGTCTGAGGAGGCCTTACAAATAGCTATGAAAAGAAGAGAAGTGAAAAGCACGGGAGAAAAGGAAAGATATACCCATTTGAATGCAGAGTACCAAGTAATAGCGTGGAGAGATAAGAAAGCCTTCCTTAGTGATGAATGCAAAAAAAAATAGAGGAAAACAGCAGAATGGGAAAGACTAGAGATCTCTTCAAGAAAATTAGAGATACCAAGAGAACATTTCATGCAAAGACGGGCTCAATAAAGGACGAAATGGTATAGACCTAACCGAAGCAGAAAATATTAAGAAGAGGTGGCAAGAATACACAGAAGAACTGTACAAAAAAGATCTTCATGACCCAGATAATCACAATGATGTGATCACTCATGTAGAGCCAGATATCCTGGAATGTGAAGTCAAGAGGGCCTTAGGAAGCATCACTAAGAACAAAGCTAGTAGAGGTGATAGAATTCCAGTTGAGCTATTTCACATCATAAAAGATGGTGCTGTGCAAGTGCTGACACTCAATATCCCAGCAAATCTGTAAAACTCAGCAGTGGCCACAAGACTAGAAAAGAAAGGTCAGTCTTCACTCCAATCCCAAAGAAAGGCAATGCCAAAGAATGCTCAAACTACCGCACAATTGCACTCATCTCACACGCTAGTAAAGGCTTAAAATTCTCCAAGCCAGGCTTCAGCAATACGAGGACCGTGAATTCCCTGATGTTCAAGCTCGTTTTAGAAAAGGCAGAGGAACCAGAGATCAAATTGCCAACATCCGCTGGATCATGGAAAAAGCAAGAGAGTTCCAGAAAAACATCTATTTCTGCTTTATTGACTATGACAAAGCCTTTGACTGTGTGGATCACAAGAAACTGTGGAAAATTCTGAAAGAGATGGGAATACCAGACCACCTGACCTGTCTCTTGAGAAACCTATATGCAGGTCAGGAAGCAACAGTTAGAACTGGACATGGAACAACAGACTGGTTCCAAATAGGAAAAGGAGTCCATCAAGGCTGTATATTGTCACCCTGCTTATTTAACTTATATGCAGAGTACATCATGAGAAACGCTGGGCTGGAGGAAGCACAAGCTGAGATCAAGATTGCTGGGAGAAATATCAATAACCTCAGATATGCAGATAACACCACCTTTATGGCAGAAAGTGAAGATGAACTAAAGAGCTTCTTGATGAAAGTGAAAGAGGAGAGTGAAAAAGTTGGCTTAAACCTCAACATTCAGAAAACTAAGATCATGGCATCTGGTCCCATCACTTCATGGCCAATAGAAGGGGAAACAGTGCAAACAGTGGCTGACTTTATTTTGGGGGGCTCCAAAATCACTGCAGATGGTGACTGCAGCCATGAAATTAAAAGATGTTTACTCCTTGGACGAAAAGCTATGACAAACCTAGACAGCATATTAAAAAGCAGAGACATTACTTTGCCAACAAATGTCCATCTAATCAAAACTATGGTTTTTCCAGTAGTCATGTATAGATGTGAGAGTTGGACTATAAAGAAAGCTGAGCCCCAAAGAATTGATGCTTTTGAACTGTGGTGTTGGAGAATACTCTTGAGAGTCCCTTTGACTGCAAGGAGATCCAACCAGTCCATCCTTAAGGAAATCAGCCCTGAATATTCATTGGAAGAACTGGTGCTGAAGCTGAAACTCCAATACTTTGGCCACCTGATGCAAAGAACTGACTCATTGGAAAAGACCCTGATGGTGGGAAAAGTTGAGGGCAGGAGAAAGGGACGACAGAGGACGAGATAGTTGGATGTCATGACCGACTTGATAGACATGAGTTTTTAACTAAGCTCCAGGAGTTGGTAATTGATAGGGACGCCCGGCGTGCTGCAGTCCTTGGGGTTGCAAAGAGTCAGACACGACTGAGCAACTGAACTGAACTGAAAGAAAAAGACATTGTTATATGTGTGATAAGTGTTAGGTAGTAGAAGCACCAGGAGGGCCTTAGAAACATGGAGGAGGAGCATCTAAGTTAGTGTAGAGGACATAGGAAGGCTTCCTGGACAAGTCTTTCTCTGCTGAGGGCCATCTTCCTACTCCACCTGGGTTAACTCCTACTCATTCTTCAAGTTTCAGTTAAATATCCCTCTGAGAGGCTTTCCCTCACTCCCTTACCTCACACCACATCTAGCACACATGCTCTCCTTTTGTTATACTAGTCTTATGTGTATAGTAAAACCCACTAAAACTAAACAAATAGGGCCCCAAAATTCAGTTTCACAGATTACAAGGTCATATTATTATGAGGTTAATGAAATGACAGAAGTAAGCCTATCCAGTTGCTGGCTAGAATTCCAGGTGTCTGGCTGTGTGGTCAATATCTATCCTGGTCTCAGAGTTTGGAGCAAACTACTGATGCTTGACTGTTCCAGTTTAAATATACTGGGAATGATTCCAGGTTCAGTGACAAGCTGGGAATTCTAGGATCACACCACTGATTCCAGTTCCTTGGCAGCCACTTGAGCTGACTAATCCAGGAAGATTGGGTTGGGAGAATAATGAAGAAATATTCTGGGAATGCAGCATTATATTTCTTCCCTTTTACCTTGCCTCTTTCCATCCCAAGGCAAGAACTTTAGCCCACCACATTGGAAAATGGACACGGGGCAGAGGACAGGATGAATGGCCAGAATTATGATAGTGGTTTTGCATTATCAGGAATATGATTTTACTACATGCTATTTTCTTCATCATTGTAGATTTAGATTCAACTATAATTATTGCTTAATGTCACCTCCTTCTTTAGACTATGTACAATATGAGGGTGTATTAGATGTTCATATTATATTCCTTACTCATAACAGAGTTCTTAACTCATATAAGTTGCTTCATAAATATTTATTGAACTAAATTGATGTTATATCTACACTGAGATCTAAAAGACTTATAAAAGCTAGCTGGGGAGAAAGAGTTGAGAGAAAGTATACTATGCGGAGGAAGCAACATGAAAAAAGTCTAAGAGTAAGAGAGTATGGCGTATCTGAAGAACTGTAATTCACATGGCAAGCGTATAGCACACAAGTGTAAAGTGGAAAGTAATAAGTATTGAAACTGGGAAGGGAAGCAGAGTTGGATTGCAAGGGACAAGCACTTGGACTTTATCCTAAAGACAATGGGAAACCATCGATGGATTTTTCAAAAGAAAACGTATGATCAGATTTATATTTTAGAAAGATCTACAGTATTAGAAATTTATTAAAAGGAGTAAAACTGGATGTAGAGGGAGAATGGAATGTTTGCAGGATAGACTCTGGTGCCTGTATAAGCATGACATATGTTAAAGAAAACTTTCCTGCTCTCAGCCATGTGGAGAGG
Source organism: Budorcas taxicolor (assembly GCF_023091745.1). Classification (NCBI taxonomy): domain Eukaryota; kingdom Metazoa; phylum Chordata; class Mammalia; order Artiodactyla; family Bovidae; genus Budorcas; species Budorcas taxicolor. The sequence continues at coordinate 52,543,459 of NC_068912.1, read as the reverse complement.
TGGTCCTTAGCAGCCCTGCTTTGTACTTTGCAAGCCAACTCCCTCTAACATTCAACTGTGGCTGACTGGATCATGGATGGGAACCTGATACAAAGAAAACAAATGTGTAAGCTGGCAAGTAGTCTATGACATTACTGTCATGGAAAATAATACTCAAGACACTGTGGCATTATGATAGACAAATAGATTAATGGAAAAGAATAGAGGACCCAAGATATACATCCATGAATGCATGGTCAGTTGAATTTTGGCAAAGGTGAAAGACAACTCAGCAGAGAAAGAATATTATTTTCAACAACTGATACTGAAGAATTGATTATCCATAAGCAAAAATCAAACTTGGATCAGTATATAAAAATTAACTCAAAATGAATCACAAAAATATTATAAAATATAAACTGAAAAACTTTTAGGAGAAAAACATATGAGCTACAGTTAGGCAAAGTTTTCTGGAATATGACACCAAAAGCATGATTCATAAAAGAAAAAAATCTGATAAAATAGACTTTATCAAAATTAGAATTCTTTTTCATTCTTCAAAAGACCGTTAAGAGAATGAAAAGACAACCCACAGACTGGGATAAACTACTTGAAAATACTTTAATTGATAACTTATATCTGTAATATATAAAGAATGATCAAAACTCAACCATTAAACAAATGACCTAGTGAAAATTGGGCAAAATAATTAACAGGTAATTCACTGAAGAAAAAGTGAAAGTATTAGTCACTCAGTTGTGTTCAACTCTTTGTGATTCCATGGACTCTAGCCTATCAGGTTGCTCTGTCCATGGGGATTCTCCAGGCAAGATTACTGGAGTGGGTTGCCATTCCCTTCTCCAGGGGATCTTCCTAATCCCTGGATCAAACCCAGGTCTCATGCATAGTAGGCAGATTCTTTACCATCTGAGCCACCAGGGAGGCCTAGAGAAGATACACTGATGTCAAATAAGCACCAGAAAATATCATTAGCCACCAGGGAAATGCAAATTAAAACCACAGTGAGCTATCAATACACACCTGTAAGAATGGCTAAAATTAACAAGACTGACCATGCCAAGTATTGGCCAGGTTGTATAGAAATTGAAACTCTACTACACTGCTTATGGAAGTGTAAAATGATACAACAACCTTGAAAAAAACTTGGCCATTTCTTTAAAATGTTAAAGAATATGATTTATCCCTTTCATTTTCGGGTATTTACCCAAGATAAAAAATATACACCCACACAAAGACTTGTACAAAAATGTTTATAGTAGCTTTATTTACAAAAGCCTAAAACTGGAAACAATCCAAATATCCATCAGTTCAGTTCAGTTCAGTCACTCAGTCGTGTCCAACTCTTTGCCATCCCGTGGACTGCAGCACATCAGCTCCCTGTCCATCACCAACTCCTGGAGTTTACTCAAACTCATGTCCATTGAGTCAGTGATGCCATCCAACCATCTCATCCTCTGTTGTCCCCTTCTCCTCCCACCTTTAACCTTTCCCAGTATCAAGGTCTTTTCCAATGAGTCAGTTCTTCGGATTAGATGGTCAAAATATTGGAGTTTCAGCTTCAGCATTAGTCCTTCCAGTGAATATTCCAGACTGATTTCCTTTCGGATGGACTGGTTGGATCTCCTTGCAGTCCAAGGGACTCTCAAGAGTCTTCTCCAACACCGCAGTTCAAAAGCATCAATTCTTTGGGGCTCAGCTTTCCTTATAGTCCAACTCTCACATCCATACATGACTACTGGAAAAACCATCCATCAGTAAGTGGATATATAAGGCCAACCCCCAAGAGGAATATTTACTGTATGACTCTCTTTATATGAAACTCTAGAAAATACAAATTAATCTACAGTGGCAAATAACCAAACAGATTAGTTTGGTGATTGCCTGTTGTGGAGGAAAAAGAAAACAGGTGTGGAGGTGGGGATTAGAGAGGGGCACACAGATATGTTTGGGGTGATGGATATATTCATTATCTTGAAATGATGTCTTCAAAGTCATAGATATAGGTAAAAATTCATCAAACTGTACACTTTATTTTTTTTTCTTCCCCCCCGCCACCCGCCACCCGGCCCCCAAACTGTACACTTTAAATATTGAGATGTCCAAAAGGTTCATTCAGTTTTTCCATAAGATGGCTCCATAAGATGACTTCATTTGAAACAATTCTGTTAGATTGTATTGTGACAGCTGTCATATCAGTGTGCATTTTAAAAGTACTTATCAAAACTGGTGAATTTTTGTGTAGCCATTTTAACATTGAAGATGGAAGAATAAAGTAACATTTTGGCATATTATGCTTTATTATTTCAAGAAAGATAAAAGTGAAACTGAAATGCAAAAAAAAAAAAGGATTTATGCATTGAGAAGGTGCTGTGACTGATTGAATGTGTCAAAAGAAGTTTGTGAAGTTTCATGCTGGAGACTTCTTGCTGGATGATGCTCCACAGTCGGGTAGACAAGCTGAGACTGATAGTGATCAAATTGAGATATCAACTGAAAAAATGTTATACCATGCAGGAGATAGCCAACACGCTCAAAATATCTAAATCCAGCACTGTATTTGCACCAGCTTGGTTATGTTAATCATTTGGATGTTTTCATTCCACATAAACTGAGCAAAAAACCTTTTGGCTATATTTTCTCATGTGATTCTCTACTTAAATGTAAAGAAAATGTGCTGTGTTTAAAACAAATCATGCCAGGTGATGAAAAGTGGATACTGTATAATAGTATGGAATAGAAGAGATCTTGGGGCAAGCTAAATGAACCACCAGCAATCGCACCAAAGGCCAGTCTTCATCCAAAGAAGGATATGTGGTGGGATTGGAAGGGAGTCTTCGATTACAAGCTCCTTCTGGAAAATCGAATGGTTAACTCCAACAAGTACTGCTCCCAGTTAGATCAGCTAAAGGCATCACTAGATGAAAAGCATCTGGAATTAGTCAACAGAAAGTGCATTATCTTCCATCAGTAGAATGTAAGATCACATGGTTCTCTGATAACCAGGCAAAAACAGCTTGGCTGGGAAGTTCTGGTGGACCTGCCATTCACCAGACATTGTACCTTCAAGTGTCCATTTATTTTAGTCTTTATAAAATTCTCTTAATAGAGAAAATTTCAATTCCCTGGAAAACTGTGAAGGTACTTTGGAACTGCTCTTTGCTCAAAAAGATAAAAAGTTTAGGGAAGATGAACTTATGAATTTGACTGGAAAATGGCAGAAAGTAGTGGACCAAAACAACGAATTGTTTTGTTCAATAATGTTGAACAAATGAAATTGTTCAATAACATTTTTTCTAAAAAACAAAAAACGTGTCTTTTATTTCTACTTTAAAAATGGAAGGATTTTTTTTTTTTTGCTTGTTTTTAGTTAATTAATTATCTGGCTGCATCAGGACTTAATTGTGGCATGCAGACTTTCTAGCTGCAGTGCAAGGGCCCAGCTGCTCTGCGGCCTGCAGGATGTTAGTTCCCTGACTAAGGATTGAACCTGCGTCCTCTGCATTGACAGGCAGACTCCCAACCACCAGACCATCAAGGAAGTCTTCCAAAGAAACTTTTTGGCCAACCCAATACACACAGTTTATGTTTCAAAAAAAGGGTTTCAATAAGACTCATTTTAAAATTTTAAAAAGAGAACAATAATGGAAATAGTGAGCCCCTTGAAGGGGTAGAATGGAGTGTACTCGAATTAGGCTTGGACAGGGAGAAATAAAATTTCTATTTGACACGTTTCTACTTGTGAGGTCAAGCAGATGAAATTATTTCTTTTGCTTAGGTGCTATCCATTTTCTCTATAAAACTGGCAGCATTCTTTCTGTACAAATTGATCTGAACGAGGTAAACAGAAGGCTTGCGGATAGTGGAGCAATTTTGAAGCAGCTGCTGTGAAAAGTGGATCATCCAGACCCTTTGCATTTGGGCAGTATTAGGGTTTTTTCTTGATATTGGAAACCAAGAATCTGTAGTGACACCACTTCTGTATCATTATGTAATTTTCTCCAGCACATGTCAGCAGTACAAATGAAGGAAGAGTCAGTCCTCTCACTTCTTTGAACACGTCTTATGTTCCAGAAGCTTCTTTAATCTTTTGAGCGCTCAGATTTCTACAGCATCTGCTTCACCATTTTGCCATACATGCCAAGACTTTTATTTATTTATTCATTCATTCATCCAATAAATATCTCTTCAGCCCCTTTGACTCAGGTGTGAGATGCTAAGACACTGAATACACAGTAGTCTAAATATATATGGTCCTTGTTTTCAGGCTTCCATGCCTAAATAAGCAACTTGTTCTTCCAAACTCCACCCTGTAGACATCAGGGCACCAGACTCTTCCCAATTATAGATCACTCCTGGAACTCATACAGATCATTTGGCCACCTATCATCAAGATGGCTCCATTGAATGTTTCATTTTCATACTGGACCCATGCTATGTTCCTCCTTTTGAGAATGTATTGTGAGCTGAGAAAGCTCACTGAATTCCTAGGATTTATAACTAGGATCTATAGGACCCATGCTATGTTCCTCCTTTTGAGAATGTATTGTGGGCTGTTAAAGCCAACACTGAATTTCTAGGATCTATAACTAGAGACCCAAGGGCCAAACCCAAGGAAATGCACACAGCACCTAGTACTTGGCTTCCCAGGTGGCACCTGTGGTAAGGAAACTGCCTGCCAATGCAGGAGATAGAAGAGATGCAGGTTCAATCCCTGGGTTGGAAAGATCCCCAGGAGGCGGGCATGGCAATCCACTCCAGCATTCTTGCCTGGACAATCCCATGGACAGCAGAGCCTGGTGGGCTACAGTTCATAGACTCGCAAAGAGTCAGACACGACTGAGTGATTTAGCAGCAGCAGCATGAGATATTTATGTTCATACCTATTATTCTTTTCCCTGGTGGTAAAGAATCTGCCTGCAATGCAGGAGACTCAGGTTCGATCCCTTGGTTGGGAAGATCCTCTGGAGAAGGGAATGGCAACCCACTGCAGTATTCTTGCCTGGAGAATTCCATGGACAGAAGAGCCTGGTGGGCTCCAGTCCATGGAGTTATAAAGAGTCAAACGTGACTGAGTGACTAACACACACAAGAAATCTTTACGTATTAAAGAACGTAGCACTACTGCATCAAATGGAAGTAACGTTTATTTAACCTCTTAAAAGAGAGCTACCAGATGCAAAACAGTTAAATACACATATGTGTATTTATATTTAAGGAATGTTGAATTAGGAATCACATTATGTATGCTTTAAGGGGAGACAGAAAAGTAAGAGGTTTTTTTTCCTACTTTTGTAAGTCTGTTTTGAATAGTAAGAAATTCCATATGGGATTACAATTTGGGGCCAGAAGCCAGTATACAATGTCAAAAGATGATTGTCAATATTCAGTCAGTGAGGACACTACCAGGAGAGACAGCTAAACAGTAATAGTAAGGGGGGGAAAGGGTATAAAAAAGATATATGTGTGTTCTTTCCTCTACTGTTGTTGTGATCCAAAAATTTTAAATAAAAAATATGCACAAATGCATAATGGATGTTTCTTTTAGTGAAAAGGGGAAAAACATATCCCTAAGGGTTGGGAATTGAAATTGATGAGCTTGGCAGTAGGCTTTGGAAAAGAGCAGTGATAGCCAACCTGACTAATAAGAAAAAAATGTTGCAAATAAGCACTAGTACCAAAAAAGCAACAAATTTTGAATTGTGCAGAAAAACAAAATGGTCTCGTAATAGCCCCCGAGGGAAGATTTCTTGTGACAATGAAATTTTTGTAAGTAACATAATGGAAAAAGGGGACTCTGCCTGCAAGATCCATTAAGAGATAAAGTATTAATCTCTCTATTCCATGGGAAATAATGGATTTTTTTATAGGAAAACTAATCATGTGCAATATATTTCCACAAATCACAGGTCAATGCATTTTATTCTCCAAGTAGTCATCTGTGATAAAGAATCTGACTGGCAATTCCAGAATGGTCAGTCTTCATAATGAAGGGTAAAGGTAACATCTAGCTAACTATTAATATTTTGCCTGCAAGCATCTTGCCAGAAGAAACTGCTGAAATGCGCACTGAAAAGAAGAGAAGATCCATGAATTTATTGTAATTTGATCAAGCCCCTTCCCTGCAATGAAGAAGATTTGTTTTGGAATTCATTATTTCCCCCAGCTTTTTGGAGTCCTAACAGTTAAGACAGGAAATTCTTAGAGCTTATTACTTACTATGTGTGCTCTCCCTCATGATTATTTAGATAAATAATCAGAGAATACTTATATAAATAACTTTAATTCATTCTTAAAACAGATTACTTTGTGAATTTTCTACGGTGACTTGTGAAGAATTTCCCCTCCTCCCAAAGCCAACTCTGTCTCCCCTCACGCATTCCTTTTGTATCTAAAAGCATTGACCAGCAGAGCCTTCAGGCAAATCTTCATGAAAACGGTTTTTCTCAGTTGAGCTTTTGATACGTACTTGGCATCCATGAGTTTGTGATTTTACCCTCTGTAAAGCACCAGAGCACAGCCTGTCTATCTTGCTGTAAAAGCCAAGTTTGGGACTACACCACCATCAGATTGATTCAGCCAACTTTTATCTATCATGTTCCCACTGGATGCTGGAAATCACACTTGTTCATGACACTGGGCACAATTCTATGAACAAGATTGACAAGGTCCCTGCCCTCATAAAGCTCACATTCCAGTATGTTGACTACAGTCCAAAACTAGGAGTTGCTCTGTAGGAAACCACTCTGGGCACTTCAAGCTAAGGATTCTTAGATATTCCTATGAATCAAGTAGAATAAGAACTGTAAGGAAGGGGAAAAAAGAAGCAGGGTATTGATCCCAAGAGAGACCTCCTGCTTAGGAAGCCAGGGTTTAATCAAGCAGGCAGCCTTAGGTGAGGGAATTAAAGAAAATCTTACTGGTTTTCAGGTAGGGAGGGCGACTCAGTAGGGGCTCAAAATAAAGCATTCTTGGAACAAGAGCAGGCTGTTGATTATGTGCTATGATTTGAGATGAACTGGGAAAGCTGCCAGTTGAAAATGTCTCCTCCACAGATGTCTGTAAAATGTGAATGTTTACTTCTCTAGGGAGAGATGGCAGTTAAAAGAATGGACTTTGGAATCAGGCAGGCTTGTTTGTGAATTGCAGCTTGGCAACTTAAAAACTATGTGACTTTGAAGAAGTTACTTCTCTCTCTTACCCTCAGTTTTGTCATCTACGAAATGGGGGTAATCATGCACCTTCAAGGGGTTTTTGTAAGGCTTAAAATAGTTATTATAAATCAAGCAATAGCACAAGTGTCCAGAAATAGTAAATATTCAATAAGTGATAGAAATCCTTACTATTATCTATATGATTGATTCAGTCATTCATTCATTCAACTAACATTCATTGAACTCCCACTGTGTGCCAGGTATTGTGCTGGCCATGATGAAACAAAGAAGCAATTGACTAGTAAATTGTGAAAGGTGCCCCAAGAAATAATAAGAACAAAAAAAGTTAAAAAAAACACAAAACTTTTTTTTCTTTTTCTAAAAGCAGAAAAAGAACATTCTAGGAAGATGGAACAAAAAAGCCTCAGTGTATGAAAATATTTTAGATCTGTTTCTTTCTAGAAACTGAGATGTAGATGGTAGAAATTGGACCATTAGCATAAGAGGGTACTTCATCTTTAAAACAGAGTTCCCTTGACTTCTGTGGCACTGCACACTCCTGGTTTTTCTGCAGTGTCTCTGATGGGTCCATCTCAGTGTCCTTTGTGGGGTCTTTCTCCTTTACCACTATTTGCTGGAGTTCCTCAAGACTGTCTAAGATGCTTTTAATTCATCTGCTCTCCTTAAGCATCTCATTCATCATCAATAATTTTATTGAGGTTTAAACTGCTATCTAAATTATAACTCCTCAATTTTTATATCCATGTCAGCTCTCTCTTACACACTCCTCTTATTTCCAACTTACTCATATTGGCCGTTATTTAGTGAATATCTTCACTTGGTTGTCTTAAGAACACCTCAAAATTAGAATGTCCAAAACCAGCTTGCCTCCTTTCCAAAGCCCCTTCCAGTGCTCCCTTTCCCAGTAAATGTACTCTCATCCTCTCAAGTGCTCTACAAGTGAAAAACCTGGCCGTCATTCCTGACTACCCTCTCCCTCAATCATCGCATCACCAAGTCTATTCTCTCTACTTCTTGGATATAGATAGATGGCTGTTTGTTTCACTATCCTCATTGACACCACCATAAAGCATGACTTTCATAGTGTCTCCCCACATTTCGTCTATTGCTTTCCCACCTAATCCAGTATCCACACAGCAGCCAGAAAATGCAAATCCACCTATGTCATTACCTTATTTAAAGCCCTTCAAAGCCTTCCCACTGCCCTTGGGAAAAATTCCAAACTCTATACCAAGCTGTCTGCTTATCACTCTCCTATTTCCAGTCATTCTGAAACTTTCTTTACCAGTACACTCTATCCAGGCTATTGCTTACCTTTTACATTTTCCTATTTGTTGTTCCCTGGGCCTGCAGTGCTTTGCTCCCTGTTTTTTTTCTTATAACTATACTCAGTCATTCTTATGGTCTCACTTAGAAGTCACATCCTCATTGAAATCTTCTCAACCCCCTACTCTAGGTCCATGGATAAGAGGGAAAGGAGAAAGGATGGGAAGAAAAAAATATGATCAGATTTGCCTTGTGAAAATCACTTTGGGTGATGTGTGGAGAACAGACAGGAAAGAGGTGAGAACAGTTGTTTCCAGTAGTTAAAATGGTAAGAAGGCTATTGCAGAGATCTAGCTGAGAGATATTAGCTTGAATCAGGGAGGTGGTAATAGAAATGGAGAGAAGGTAATGCTGTCAGAGATATTTTGGACATGAAATCAATAGGCTTTGATATTGCAAAGCCTATGAAGAGAGTGATGTCTGAGGAGAGTGATGCCTCCCTACTCCTCTGGTTTCCACGAAGAGGTATTTTCCTTAAAATTTCCTGGCTTCTTCTTGCCTTATCTCATACTCCTTTCACATGATTGATGAGCTTGGATGAGTAACTGGGCTTGCAAGTTTCAGCCTTTCCTCTTTTTTCTTTAAGCCTGGACTTTCTGCAGGGAGCATGGGCTCTTGGTCTGCAGAGGGGCAAGTTTTTAAATAAAGAACCTGTCCTTCTAAGGGGAAGGCTCCAGGGGTCTAGTGCTATCAGGGACAGGATTGGTAAATCTTCCTAAAGCTGGGGTTTGGAAACTCATTTTTGCCACACGCTTACACCACATTCTTCAGTCTAGCCTTCATCAGTAGGAAAGCTGACACATTGATTTCTATTTTCCTCACTCTTATTTCTTAATTTATTCTGAGCTCAGATGAGGGTTGGAGGAGAGAGAAAACAATGAACCACATTATTAGATTTCCAGGTTATACAACTGCATGGGTTATAGTGTTACTCTTTCCTTCCTTCTATTTTTCTCTTTTTTCAGATGGGGCAGTAAGAACTCACACATTCAGAATCTGGAGGGAGCAAAGTTTGAGATATCTTTAAGAAGAGATATGGAAATGTCAAGTTGACAGTTGTACATACAGATCTGGGGCTCAAGGATACAGCCTGGGCTGGAGATAGACATTTGAGAGCCATCAGCAAGAAGATCACTATTATAGTGAGTTTGAGGAAGATGAATCCAGTTTCACAGTACCTGCCACCTATTTCAAGGCCCTGGTTTGGGCAGCAGATCTGATGCAGGATATAGACAAACCAGCATTAATGGCAGGATGGATACCTTTCTAGAATAAGTCTGTTTCCAAGAAGATCTGTCCATCAGTGATGAAAATGATATTCCTTGGAATGTAAGCAGACGCATCACCAGTTTGTGTTTCTGTGACTGGTAAAGCGGTCAAGGAGCAGCCACCAAAAGCATCATTCATTTCAGCTGCTCTCTAGCAGACTGGAGTACAGGTAGAAGACATCACCAGGCTTATAGGCCTCATGACCAGTGGGTCAGGAGAACAGCAGAGACATCGATGATAAGCAACAGCCTGTTTGGATAAGTCATCATAAATGATCAAAGCATGTTTGCCATTATCCCTAAAATATTCTCCCATGAGACATCCAAAATAAGAAACCAGGTACTGAAGTGGGCAGCATCTGCAGCAGTAGCTGACACCACAATGGTGTACTTCATGGTATCTGCATCTGTAAGTGTCTTTATTAATTGGGCAACAGTGGATCTCTTTTGACCAATGGCAATGTAGATGCAGTATAGCTTCTTCTTGTCATTATTTCCATTGTTGAATCATTTCTAGTTAATGATTGTGTCAATAGCAATGACGTTTTGCCAGTCTGTCGGTCACCAATAATCAGCTCATGCTGACTGCAACCAATCAGCACCAAGCTGTCCACAGCCTTAATGCCAGTTTGCATCGGTTCCCACACAGAGATCTGAGGAATGATCCTAGGGGCTTTCAGGCCAATTTGCCTTTGGACCTTGGAACCCACTGGACCCCTTCCATCAGTGGCATTACCAAGGGCATCTACTACAGGATCCAACAGCTTCTCACCAACTGGAACATCTACAGTACCTCCAGTTCTCATCACAGTATCTCCTTCCTTAATTAGCTCATCATTTCCAAACACAACAACACCAATATTATCAGCTTCCAAGTTCAGAGACATACCCTTTAACCTGAATAAAACCCTACCATTTCTTTTGCTTGAGCATTTCTTAGTCCATGTACATGGGCAGTATCATCACCAATATGTAAGACATGCCCAGTCTCTTCAAGATCAGCAGAGGCATCAGCTGCAAGAATATGCTCTTCAAGAAGAGAGGACACCTCAGCAGTGCCAGTCATCTGAAGATGAGAATGAGAGGCATGAAGGCTCCTTGCAACAATGAAGAATCATCCCAGAGCATTTTTTACCAACTCGGTCTGCCAAGGGAGGGCAAGGCCCACCGCTGCTGTGATCCACACAGACGACATCCTTGGCTGCTCCTTCTCAAGTGCTTCCTCTGCACTTGTGGCCCAGAGACCAACTATATGGTAACTTTAAAGAAACTGCTAAATTGTTCCAAAGTAGTGTGTGATGGCTCCAATTTTTTCAAATCCTTTTCAACAGTTGGTATTGTCAGTTTTCTACTTTAGCCATTCTAGTGAGTGTGTAGCAGTGTATCATTGTGGTATTAATTTGCACTTATCTAATATGACTAATCAGAGAAGGCAATGGCACCCCACTCCAGTACTCTTGCCTGGAAAATCCCATGGACGGAGGAGCCTGGTAGGCTGCAGTCCATGGGGTCGCTGAGAGTTGGACACGACTGAGCGACTTCACTTTGACTTTTCACTTTCATGCACTGGAGAAGGAAATGGCAACCCACTCCAGTGTTCTTGCCTGGAGAATCCCAGGGATGGGGGAGCCTGGTGGGCTGCCGTCTGTGGGGTCGCACAGAGTCAGACACGACTGAAGCGACTTAGCAGCAGCAGCAGCAGCAGTATGACTAATGGTTCTGGGCATCTTTTCATATGCTTATTCAGTCTGTATATCTTGAGTGAAGTGATTATTCACAGCTTTTGCCCATGTTTTGTGTTGAATTATCTTTGCTGTTGAGTTATAAGAGTTCTTTATGTATTTCGGATACAACTCCTTTATGAAACATATGTCTTACAAATAATTTCTCTCAGTCTATGGCTTGTCTTTTTAATTTTTAAATGGTGCCCTGAGAAAAGCAAAAATGTTTAATTTGGATTACTTGAAATTTATCCATTTAAAAATTTTATTATTTGTGCTTTTTGTGTCATATCTAAGAAATTATTGCTTACCCAAGGTTACAAATTTTTTCCCATGTTTTCTTCTAAAAGTTTCAGTTTTAACTCTTATATTTAGGTCTATTATATATTATAGACTGATATATTTTGAGTTAAGTTTTGTGTATGAGTGAGGTAAGAATCAAAATTTTGTTTTGTTTGCATAAAGATGTCCAATTATACTAGTACCATTATTTGAAAAAAATTTTTTTTCTTTCCTATTGATTTAGTTCAGCACCTTTGAAAAAAAAGTTAACCTATGTCTAATTGTGACTTTCTATTTTGTTGCATTGATCTGTATGTCTATCCTTATGCTGAAACCATATTTTTATGATTACTATAGCTTCATAGTATCATCCTGAAATAAGGTGTGAAAGTCTTCCATGTTTTTTATTTTTCAAAATTATTTTAGCTATTCTAGTTTCTTTGCATTTTCACATAAATTTAGGGTCAGCTTCAATTTCTACTAAAAAAAATGCCTCCTGAGATTTTGTTAAGGATTGCTTTGCATTGAATCTATAGATCAGTTTACAGAGAATTGCCATCTCAACAATATTTAGTCTTCCAATTCTTGAACATGGTATTTAGATATCTATGAACACCATTTTTATTATCAAAAAATAATCAACAACACTTTCCCCCTTTTCTCAAATAGTTTATTATTTATTAGTACTATAATCTTAAAGGAAAATGGATTTCTCCTATAGCTACTAGTTACAGGTGAATAAAGCTGTCATAGGCAGGTGAGGGGCTGCTCTCAAGGAAATGCTCTGAGCTATTCAGAATATACTGACACTGGTAGTTTACTATGGGAGAAAGATTCAGTGAGAGTGCTGTGAGTAGGTTGCAGAGGTGAATGGGTCAAAATCATTCTCAGCTGTCCTTCTTTTCTACTTGTTTAGGATACTTATAAGAAAGGGTCATTTAATTTGTCCATCATCATCAGTACTGCATATATAATCTTACAGAAAATAAGTGCTCAAGTGCTGAATAGCTTTTAGTTATTGAAAGATCATTAGAAAATTCTGGAAAAATTATTTATGATAGCATTTTAATACATGAAGAATAACAGGTGAACATATTGCTGTTTTTATAGATCATTGTTTAAGCCTTTTCTTGCTGAATTTTATTGCTAAAGTAAATTATCATGAAATGAATATAATTATCCAAACCAGATAGTTTACATAAATTAATGAATGTCACTCAAACACCAAATACTGGAAGATTTTAAGAAATACTGTTGTCTGTTAATATATTGAAAAATACTGGATGGAAAAGGCAGCTTTAATAAATGAAACAGCAACAACAGTGAATCTTCCTTATGAAGAGTGAAAAACAGTTTTTCTTTAAAATTTTTCTATTTGAGGAAGCAAAACCCATTTTCACTAAGGTACACTAAAGAAAAAGAGCAAGCAGTAGCCTGCAGAAAATAAAATGTAATACTCTGCAGCTCCTATTACAGAACTGCAGAATGAGAAAGAAATAAATGAGACACAACAAATATAAACACTTCATATCTGTTATATTCATGTTATCAGCTTTATTTACAAAGAAAACATGAAGAGTTCACTGTAAATAAAAAGAAAAAGCTATAAAGCTAACCCAACTACATTCATAAATCTATAATACTTCTTAAAATATAAATGGACACATTTCAAAAAAATCAACTATGATAATGCTACTTACAGTAGAATTTATTAGGATTAAATTATTTTTCATATTTAATAATTTACCCAACATTAAATTTAATATATTTAATAATAGCCCAATGATAATTAACATTTATAGTAAAAAGAAATTTTATATATAGAAAGGATAGAGATAGATGGATAGATATAAACAAATATAATACATGTTCTAGGTATATTTTTCCATTGTATTTTGCCTCTCTGAAGGGAACTACAGATTTTTCAGTGGGCACATAGAAAGTTTTTGAATGGATGAATGAATTCATCTGCTATGATTTCTTCATTTTATAGATGGACAGATTAGTGGTTCAAAGAGGTTAAATGACATTCAGTTATTCATTATTGTATGCCTGTATATATTTACCAAAAAAATTATTTTTGAGCATCTACTATGTGCTGGGCCCTCAGCTAAGAACTGGGAATTCAAGAATAAACCAAAATCAAAGAAGTACCTAGTCTATGGAACTTATGGTTTAATGGGAGGAGACAGACTAATTACACAATAACTAACAACTGAGAATAAGTGCCCAAAAGAGGTATATTTGGAGCTAATCAGAGGTAGAAGAAAAGGGGAAGTAACTTACCCCAGGTACACAGATGTAACTATCAGAGACAGAATAACCCAGAGCCATTATCTTTCCAAAATACATTTAGTTAAATGGTTGAAAGTACTTAGTACTAACATTAGAGGATATCTCACAAAAAAATTAGAACATAATCAAAAACTGTTAGTATATCATCCCATTGTATGAATAAATTAGATATACATATACAAACCTTTTAAAAGAACTTAATTCTTAAAAATCAAATAAACTGTTTGATAAATGGTGCTAGGTAAATTGTTCTTTTGGCGAAGTAGATTTTTCACTTACATTTCATAGAAAAATCAATTCCATTTGACTTAAATATCTAAATATATTTTAACAAAACTAAAAAGTATTATAAGAAAATATAAAATCTAAAAAGTATGGGGACAGAATGAACTTCTTAAATAAAAAACAAAATTCAGAAGCTATAAAGGAAAAGAGTAACTAAATGAAAGTTAAATAGCTAGTCATAGAAGAAATTATTCTGTCTACACACACATACACACATACACCACTATCACTACCACCACTATGCAATTATATCTATAGAATATAAAGAACTCTAGCCATTATATCAGAGAAGGCGATGGCACCCCACTGCAGTACTCTTGCCTGGAAAATCCCATGGATGGAGGAGCCTGGTGGGCTGCAATCCATTGGGTCGCTGAGAGTCGGACGCAACTGAGTGACTTCACTTTCATTTTTCACTTTCCTGCATTGGAGAAGGAAATGGCAACCCACTCCAGTGTTCTTGCCTGGAGAATCCCAGGGACAGGGGAGCCTGGTGGGCTGCCATCTGTGGGGTCACACAGAGTTGGACACAACTGAAGCGATTTAGCAGCAGCAGCAGCCATTATATTGAAAAAAAAAAAAAAGAACTCTAGCCAATCAATAAACAAACGACACATAGCCCTACTGAAAAATGGGCAAAAAATATGTAGTGTATGCACGCTCAGTTGTCCAACTCTTTGCAGCTTCATGGACTATAGCCCTATAGGCTCCTCTGTCCATGGAATTTGCCAGGCAAAAATACCAAAGAGGATTGCCACTTCCCCCTCTAAAACGGTCTACAATAATCTTTGTCTCTGGATACTCACACCCCTTGTGTAATCTCTTACACGTGCCAGGATCCAATAAAATACAACAATGATGATGGGAAATCACTTCTGTGATTAGGTTCCACAAGGCGGTGACCTCTGTCTTGCTAGCTGTCTATTGCCTCTCAGCTCACACACTGATGAACTGAGTTGCCATGTTAGAAAGGCCCGCATAGTAAGGAAGTGAGAGTGGTTTCTGGCCAACAGAAGTCAAGGAACTGAGACCCTCACTTGAACAGTTCCTGAGGAATGGAATTCGGCCAACAACCACAGGAGCTTGGAAGTGGATCCTTCCTTAGTTAAACTTTCAGATGAAACCATAGTCTTGTAAAGAGACTTAAAGCAGAGGACTCAGTTAAGCTGTGCCAGACCCTGACCTACAGAACTATGAGATGATAAACGTGTGTTGTTCAAGCCATTAAGTTTGCAGTAATATAATGTAGCAATAGATAACTAACAAAGGTTATGAATAGGCAATTTATAGCAAAAAAAAAAAAAATACAAATGATCAACAGATATACTTGAAAAATGCTTAATCTTGGGTGTCCCTGGTGGCTCAGTGGTGAAGAAGTGCTCAATCTCTGGTCCCGGAAGATCCCGCATGCATGGAGCAACTAAGCCTCTGTGCCACAACTATTGAGCCTGTGCTCTAGAGCCCAGGAGCCACAATTACTCAGTCCATATGCTGCAACTACTGAAGCCCGTGTGCCCTAGAGCCCAACCTCCACAACAGAGAAGCCACCTCAATGTGAAACCTGAGCACCACAACTAGAGAGTAGCCCCTGCTCTCTGCAACTAGGGAAAGCCCATATGCAGCAACCAAGACCCAGCACAGCCAAAATTAAATAAAAATTTTAAAAAATCCTTAATCTCACTAGTGGTTAGGAAAACAATACAGAAAAATTATAGTGAGATATCAATTTGTACCTGTCAGGCTAGGAAACATGCTAAAGATTGATAGTTTCTAAAAGCAACAGTAGAGGGAAAAAGAGTACTTTCATACAACTTTGAGGGAAGTTTAAACTGGTACAGTTTCCTCCATGGAGAGCAATTTTGGTAGCACCTTTGAAAAGTTTAAGCAATATAGACTGTTGATTGCATTAAATCCCCCTCTGGAATAGAAAGAAATACAGAAAGAATAGAGAGGTATCTCAGTGTTCATTGCAGTGTTTGCTGTTGCAGCAAAATATTGGAAATTATCTAAATCTCCTTCAGTGGGGAGTGGCAAGATAAATTATGACACATTCATACAATTGTAGTCAATAAAGGTAGATTTGCATATACCAACCTGGAAATGTTTTCACTGTTTATTAATGGGTTAAATTCAGGTTTATACTGATCTTTTTAGTATGACCTAATTTCTGATAATACAGACATATACATACGCACTTTCATATGTGCACATATGTATATGTATAGGAAAAAGTCTGAAAGGATTCACATTCACACCAACTGCTGCTAAGTCACTTCAGTCATGTTCGACTCTGTGCAACCCCGTAGATGGCAGCCCACCAGGCTCCCGCATCCCTGAGATTCTCCAGGCAAGAACACTGGAGCAGGCTGCCATTTCCTTCTCCAATGCATGAAAGTGAAAAGTGAAAGTGAAGTCGCTCAGTCATATCCGATGCTTAGCAACCCTATGGACTGCAGCCCGCCAGGCTCCTCCATCCATGGGATTTTCCAGGCAAGAGTACTGGAGTGCGGTGCCATTGCCTTCTCCATTCATACCAACTAGGAAGTAGGAATAAAGCAGATGAAAGGGGGCCTTTCACTTTGTGCTTCCTATTGTTTAAATTTTTTCAGGGAGCAGATCATCCTTTTTGTACAATATTTGTCATTCTTAGACCAATGAAAATAAATAAAAGGAAATAAAATATAAAACTAAAGCATTCTTTCCTTGCTGAAGGAGGAGAACTTTGATATACTAGCTCATCTTGTAACCAAAGGACACTGAAAACAGAAACAGATGTCCCTCATTCAAGCATAGAGAAGGGAGCAAAAACTGGAGAGCTGTTCAGGAAAGAAAGGTTTTAAAACAAAAGTAATCTCTTAGAATTTAATCTACACGAACACATATGGCTTATATCGAAAAAATTATTTTATAATATGAAAGAGAAACAGAAAAAAAACTTGTTCATTTCACTGCTAAGAACAAAAACTACATTTAATAGCCATGAACATTTCACCAAATAGAAAATGTCCAAGAACAGATAGATAATACAAACAAAACAATGGAAAGAATTTCTCAAATAGACCAAAATTATATATGATTAAACGAGGAAACTTTTAGGTTGAACAATATGCAGTTGCCATTGTTATAAATCAAAAATGATAAATAAGCAGTGGTTTTATCTTGTTCTATCATATATGCAGAAGAGTTTCTACATTATACAGCCATTGAGACAATAACAAAAGTAAAGAGATTTTAAAATTTCAAGTTTTGTTTGCTATTGCTTTTTTTAAAATATCCCACAAAGCTTCATGGGACAAACCTGAGATCTTACTTTGGTTTCCAGGCAGAGATATTCATTTATTCATAATAGATTACAAGTATAAAGGTTAATATGTGAGGCAATAATTCAGTTGTCTTTTGTGCCTAATTAGTGTTCAAAGCAGAAAAGAAGAAAACAGTTTCAAAAAATTACCTTTTATGAAAATCAAAATGAAGAGATAAAAATTAGAGAAAGCTTTTCCTCTGACAGCTAAACTTTGAAATAATCTCTAGACATAAACAAAGCATCAAAATTCAGATTTTTCAAATCTAAATTCATTTTTTTAAGAGCAAAGGAAAACAAAAATCCACTTAACTATAAAGAAATGGTTTTTTTTCAAACATCATAACCTGTAGATAATGAGTTCAGAGTATGGTATCAGAAGATAAAAAATAAAAGTAGCAAAAAGAATTTCCCTATAAATTAGTATCCTTACTTTATCCCTCAAATGTGCAATTTTACTTAGAAATCATTGTAAAATAGTTTTACCCTTCCAATATGGATTAATTTATCATTAAATGTAAGATACAAGAAATTTCTATGTTTTGAAGCATAAATCCACAACCACTGTCCCTGTTCTAATACCAGAATAGAGTCCACCAGTAAAGATTCTACTCTGTCATAATAAAGAATATTTTTAGCTGAAGCAAGAAAAAAAGAAAAGGAAGGAAAAATATAAGAGAGAGAAGAACATGGAGAGAGTCGTAGGCTATAGGACTATTTCAAGAAACAGAGGGATACAATATGCCATTGCCCTTCATGAAGGACTAGCACCTGGAAACAGCCCAGAACCACCTACTCTGTCTGTTTCTTTCTCTGTGAACCATACGTTCTCTCATTTCTTTCTCTGTACTCTGTAGACCTCTTTCTCTGCTTTCTCATGTGTGTGCCAAGGGACTGCTGCCTAAGTTAGGTGCTAGCCAAGATTGATTATAAATCATCTCTAAATACAAAATTCCAAATTTCATGAAAGAAAGAATCTGATTGGCTCAGGCTGATGCATCTATTCCTCATCCAATCAACTATGGATGAAATCCTGTAGACTAAATATGGCTCTAGGGTTTGCACCTGTGAAGGGATATTTGTGTATGTTTGGCAAAGAATGGGAGGGGACATAGTCTAATATAAATCCTGGTACTAAAATTCTGTCTGTATTTTCAGGCTCATGATTTTCAAAATATTCTGAAATGTCCATTTGATCCAGTCTTGCACTTTTACTGTTTGTGATGTTTATATTACTATTTTTTCATACCCTAAATACATGTACCAAGAAAAAAAGAGTTAAATAAAGAATATTAAAAAGTAAGAACATTGTAGACTTTCAGAATAAATTAACCAAGCCTGTAAGTTAAATTCTTACACCAAAAAATCAATTTAGCAGGCTGAACAAAGACATCAAATTTCTAATGCCCCGAACCTATGAATATTACATAGGATTTTGCAGATATGATTAAGTTAAGGATTTTGAGATGGGGACATTAACCTAGATTATCCCAGTGGACCCTAAATATAATAATCATAAGTGTCATAATAATTGTAAGAGGAGGAAAGAGGAATATTTTACTACACAGAGAAGCCAATGTGATTCTAAAAGCAGAGATTGGAGATGCCCTTGGAAGATGGAGAAAGAGGCCACAAGCCAAGGAATATAGGGGGCCACTAGAAGCCGAGAAAAGGTAAAGCAACCCCAATACTTTGGCCACCTGATGCAAAGAACTGACTCATTTGAAAAGACCTTGATCCTGGGAAAGATTGAAGGCAGGAGAAGTGGACGACAGAGATGGATGAGATGGTTGGATGGCATCACCAACTCAATAGACATGAGTTTGAGTAAGCGTCAGGAGTTGGTGATGGACAAGGAGGCCTAGTGTGCTGCAGTCCATGGGGTTGCAAACAGTCGGACACGACTGAGTGACTGAACTGAACTGAACAGAATGGATCCTCTACTAGAGCCTCCGGAAGGAAGTTAGCTCTGCCAACACCTTGATTTTGACTCAGTGAAACTGACTGTGGACTTTGCACCTCTAAAACTCTAAGAGAGCTATGTGTGTTGATTTAGGCCAAGTAGGTGGGGCGTGTAAGGTATGGTACAGAAGAATGAAGTAATGACCAGATCTGTGTTGAGTTGGGGGTATTAAAAAAGTCCAGATCTCTCTCTCTTTTTTTTAATTCTTGAAGGTAGCATTTCTTGTTGCTCTTTTAAAAATATTTATTCATTTGGCTGCATCAGATCTTAGTTGTAGCACGTGGGATCTTTCATTGCAGGATGTAGGCTCAGGAGTTACAGCACTCAAGAGGGGCAGGGGCTCCAGGGTGTGGGGGCTGAGTAGCTGCAGAGTACGGGGTTAGCTGCCCCATGACTTGTGGGATCTTCGTTCCCTGTCCAGGGATCGAACCCTTGCTCCATGCACTGGAAGGCCAATTCTTAAACCCCGGACCACCAGAGAAGTCCCAAGTCCTGATCCTTGAACTGAGTCTTAAACAAAGTGTAGACTTTGGTCAGGCGAACGAGGGAGGGGAAGGATGCTCTCAGGAGAGGGAGAAATGTGGCGCTGCAGGGCTGTGATAAAGTCATCACTGACCAGTGTGCAGGGACTAGCTATATGTGCCTATGAGCTTTCTATCAGAAATATTTGGTCATGAAAATCTTCAAACATAAAGCAAAACTGAAAGAACATTACCATGAATACCCATATATACACTTCTCAAATCCTACCATTAATATTTCTCTGCTATGTTGTCACATATCTATCCACATGAATTTCCAGATACTAAGA
Organism: Budorcas taxicolor; assembly: GCF_023091745.1. Classification (NCBI taxonomy): domain Eukaryota; kingdom Metazoa; phylum Chordata; class Mammalia; order Artiodactyla; family Bovidae; genus Budorcas; species Budorcas taxicolor. The sequence goes on along the minus strand of NC_068912.1, from coordinate 52,523,035 downwards.
GGAGAAATTGAAAAGCAGAGACATTACTTTGCCAACAAAGGTGTGTCTAGTCAAGGCTATGGTTTTTCCAGTGGTCATATATAGATGTGAGAGTTGGACTGAAGAAAGCTGAGCACCGAAAAATTGATGCTTTTGAACTGTGGTGTTGGAGAAGACTCTTGAGAGTCCCTTGGACTGCAAGGAAATCCAACCAGTCCATCCTAAAGGAGATCAGTCCTGGTGTTCACTGGAAGGACTGATGCTGAAGCTGAAACTCCAATACTTTGGCCACCTCATGCGAAGAGTTGACTCATTGGAAAAGACCCTGATGCTGGGACGGATTGGGGGCAGGAGGAGAAAGGGACGACAGAGGATGAGATGGCTGGATGGTATCACTGACTCGATGGACATGAGTTTGAGTGAGCTCCGGGAGTTGGTGACAGACAGGGAGGCCTGGCGTGCTGCGATTCATGGGGTTGCAAAGAGTCGGACACGACTGAGCAACTGAACTGAACTGAACTGTAGAGGAGAAAAAACACGTGCGAATAAAGATGTGGTGTTGAGCTTAGTTGCTCCATCGTGTCCGACTCTTCATGACCCCATGGACTGTAGCCCACCAGGCTCTTTTGTCCATGGGGATTCTCCAGGCAAGAATACTGGAGTAGGTTGCCATGCCCTCCTCCAGGAGATCTTCCTAACCCAGGGATCAAATTCAGGTCTCCCACATTGCAGGCAGATTCTTTACCATCTGAGCCACCAGGGAAGCCCAAGAATAACAGAGTGAGTAGCCTATCTCTTCTCCAGGAGAACTTCCCAAATCAGGAATCAAACTGGGGTCTCCTGCATTGCAGAAATCCTCAAATAGGATACTTTTATAATAAATTACCATTTTTTGTAGTTCTTTCCAAAGTCTGACTTCCATGGGAATCAGAGGTTATATGAACATAAATTCTTGGATAAGACATCAAATAAAAAAATTAAGGTTATATTTGTGGCATTAAATAAACAAGGAAAAACACTATTACAGAAAAATATAATCCATATACTATATCATTCTTTCATCTATCAAGAAAGTCCCTTTTGTGTTATTTCTGTTTTATTTTTGTTGCAGCTATAAAAGGCTTTATGCTGATTAGGAAGACTAGGTTTGTGATTTAAATGATAGTCGGTGGTCTAAATTCTCCCATCCAACTGATAATTGGATTTCCAGTTTCTAGATTTTTATGAAGGCTATGTTGTCATGCCTTCTTAGGATTTTTAATGTTTTATACACTCCTTATGGTAATTTAAGTATGCTGCAAAGAATCTGTTATGAATATGTATTAAAAATATAAAGAAAATGATAAGATGTGCTGAGAAATAATCTTTCTCTTATAAATGAATGCTTTGCTAATGTATATTCCAGGTGAGAAGGTTTTTGAAAAAGAGGCATTTCTGAGAATGTATGAGATCTAATTTAGAACCATGCCTTACTTAGTTCAATGGTTCTAAACTTCAGTGCTCATAAGAATTACCTGCAGAGCTTATAAAATGCAGAGATGAGTTGATCTCCCAGATTCTGATCAGTAGATCTAGAATGGGGTCCAGAATCTGCATTTCTGGCAAAGGATACAGACAGAGCACATTTTCAGAGATACTGTTAAGCAAGCTCCAATTCTGTGGCACTCGGGTTTGACTGACCATGTTTGTAGATCACCTCAGTCCATTTAGACAAGATATCAGTGACCTTTTATTGAGTACTAACATATTAATATTGAAACTGTGAGGATGGGTTATTTGAACTATTCTTCCTGCTAAAAACCACTGAAAATGCTGGATAAAATATGTTTTTAAGTATATTCTTTAAATCATCCTACCATTAGGTAGGAAATTAGCAGGCCAAAATCCAAGTGAAGGTAGGAATCCTGTGTGTAGCGGAAAACCAAAGATACTTTTGCTCTGAGGGTATTTACTCAAAGGGGGAAATTAAGACGCACTTTTCATAGTTTCAGCTTATGAGACACCCAAGCTACTCTAAATAGTAAACTCTCTCCTAGTAAAGCTGGTACTCAAAGGGCTAGACCCCAGGGTAGGATGACCCAGAAGCAACTCCCCCAACACTCATCACTAGGGAAGATAAGGAGAGTTGCCCCAGTTCTGAGGGTCTAGGCAGGAGAAGAGAACATTTCTATGAAACTTATAGTCACAAGCTAGCGTTTGTGCTATTTTTCAGCCCAAATTTATATCATCTGAGTGATACAAAACATATTATGTAAGCAGAAAGGGGATGAATGGTCAACCTGGAGGCTCACAGACTGTGAACTTGCCTTGAGATCTCTAGCCTAAACTAAAGGGAAAAGGGTACCTGACATTTGTTCTCTATCCTCCCTTCTGTTAGCCAGATGGTAGTTCAATTGCTCCAGCAAGAAAGAAATCAATGTAGCTCACGTGGCTCTGCTTCCTTGCTCAGTTTCTTAATAACTTGAGGATTAAAAACTTACTTTACATAGAACACCATGTTGAGTTACCTGTGTTACACAGCAACTTCCCATTAGCTATCTATTTTACATATGGTAATATATCTGTTTCAATGCTACTCTCTCAATCTATCACACCCTCTAATTCCCCAACTGTGTCCAAAGTCTGTTCTCTATGTCTGCATCTCTATTCCTGCCCTGCAGATTGGCTTATCAGTACTGTTTTTATAGATCCCATACATATGCGCTAATACCTAGAGGGTGGAATGGGGTGGGGAGTGGGTGGTGAGGTTCAAGAAGGAGTAGACATACCTATGCTTATGGTTGATTCACATTGTTGTATGGCAGAAGCCAACACAATACTATAAAGCAATTATCCTCCAATTAAAAATAAATTTTAAAAAACTTACTTTACAAAAATTTTAAAATTTCTCCTAGAGATATTTTCATATTTTCCTAGAGATATTTCATTGATATTTCATAGAGATATTTCATATTTCATAGTGTATGAATATCAGAATTTTGATATTTATATAAATTTGCAGTCTGTTTTATATACCAGTCTTTTGAGTTCACTGTTATGAGTCTGTCCCCTAGAAATTGTTGCTGGATGCACTGCAAGAATATAGTTTCTCAGACAGCAGGGCTGAAAATAACCTGCTTGTGAAGTGCTTGGTGAGTTATTGACATGCTGGAAAGTCTTCCCTGGAGGCCATCAAGTCTGACTACCAACCCATTGCTCCTGAATAATGATAAGACATTTCTCCCCAAAATTAACACACTCAAAAGAAACATTTAGTTGTTTTCCACAGAATCCCTATAAACTAAGAGCAGATGAGATGAGACAGGCTATCTCTGGAAAGAGCACTGTCCTGGGAGTCAGAAGAAAAGTGAAGTCGCTCAGTCGTGGCCGACTCTCTGCGACCCCATGGTCTCCTCTGTCCGTGGAATTTTCCAGGCAAGAGTACTGAAGTGGGTTGCCATTTCCTTCTCCAGGGGATCTTTCCCACCCAACCCAGGTCTCCCGCATTGTGGGCAGACGCTTTACCATCTAAGCCACCAGGGAAGCCCTCTGTCAGAAGAAGCAGGTTTAAATTCTGGCTCTGCTACTTACTAGCCCAGGGGTTGTGGGCTGTTTAAACAAATTTATTTTAAAAGAAAAAAAAGTAGGGGAATTCCCTGATGGCCCAGTGGTTAGGACTCGGCTCTTTTCACTGCCGAGGGCCTGGGTTCAGTCCTAGCTGGGGAACTAAATCCCACAGCCATGCAGCACGGCCAATAACAACAAAAAGATAATATTCCTAGTTGGGGAAGTAAGATCCCACAAGCCATGTAGCACAGCCAACAACAACAAACAGATAGTACTGATTTAAAAAAAAAAACCCATAAACAATTCTATCACTTGTAAAATGGTACAGATAATATTTACCTTATAGTATAACTGTAAATATTAAGAAGGATAATATATGTATGAATGTCTAACATAAAGTGAAGTTTGCTCAATCATGTCTGACTCTTGGCAACCCCATGGACTATACAGTCCATGGAATTCTCCAGGCCAGAATACTGGAGTGGGTAGCCAGTGGGATTTCCGGGGGATCTTCCCAACCCAGGGATCGAACCGAGGTCTCCCTCATTGCAGGTGGATTTTTTACCAGCTAAGCCATAAGAGAAGACCTATGTCTAACATAATGCTGACATTTAACAATAAATATCAACAAATGTTGGTTTCCATCCTTGGTTCCACTACTTTCTAATAATATAGACACACTTTAGAATTTTTTTTCTCCTCTCATCCAGTTGTGTCTGGAAGGACTGATGGTTGTTTTGCTGCTGATGATAATCACAGTAAGAAGAAGAGTAGTAATACAGAAAAATCACTGCCAGCTTTTATCAAGAAAATTTGTTTTTCTAGATACTTCCCTTACCCCCAAAGAAAGAGGAAAGGAAAGTTCAAAGAAGATTAAGAAGTGGCTGTAGAAGCATCAGGGGAAGCAGTGGAGGGTGAGGTCCTAGAGACCAATGGAATAAGGAGTTTCAAAGAGGGAGTGATTAAAATGTAGAGAGTCAAGCCTGTTCAAATGTTAGAGAGAAATCAAGCAAAATAAAGACAGAGAATTTGCTATTTGACTTAGACTTAGACTAGAAGAGTTTGGACGAATGTTTTCAAGTCTGGCTGTGAAGTGAAAGGAAGAGGTAGGTATAGAAGGACGCAAGACTGAGAATGTCTATTTGCTTAGATGGGACAGAGCTATAGGAGATAAAATACTGGAAGAGAGGAGACAACAGAGAAAGGAAAGTACAAGACACAGATGTCAGGATGAAGAAGAAAAGGAAGCTCCTAGGACCAGGACTCAGATGGGAAAAGAAGCCTAGAGGGAGGGATGCCTATCTTATTTTAAGAGGAAAAGGCAAGGTGCACACACAGTTAAAGATTTGGAGCCAGGAAATAAAACCAGCATCTCTTGGATGGCTTCTGTTTTCTGTGTGAAGTAGGAATTTAAGTAGTCTTTTGAGAGGAAGGGAAAGGCTACCCACTCCAGTATTTTGGCCTGGAGAATTCCATTGACTATATAGTCCATGGGGTCACAAAGAGTCAGACATGACTGAGCGACTTTCATTCACTTTGAGAGGAAGGAGGTAGGAGGGGGAGGGTTAGATGTTGGAGGGAAGAAGCAGAGAAAGTAAAAAGAAAAAAAAAGTATGGGGCATAGCACGGAAAACCGATCAGAAAACCATAATAAGATTATAGAGCAGCACTGAGGCTCCCATTGAAATGGACCACTGTGAATTTAAACTCATTACAAAATGTAGCGCTCTGTGGTTTTCTTCAGACACTGTAGAGAGAATAGGTGGGTTTTCCCATTGACCTGCATAATGCAGTGCTGGTAAATACATCACAGCTGCTTTCAGAGGGTATGGTAGGAGGAACCCTGATTTGTAGCAGTGGTGTAAATACTTCCACCACCTCAAACTTCAAGCTACCAATGTGATATCATTGATCTCAGACTTGGGAACAGATGCCCAGTGGCACACTGTTATGTAGTATTTCCACCATACAGATATAATAGCTGTAAATAATGTTAATCACATAAAAAATAGTAAAATGTAGTAAAAATAAGAAGTGATGAGTTTTTGTTATTTATTATCTTTGCTTTTATATAATTTTCTTAATTGTAAGTGTATATAATTTTTAATAATAACCATACCTTGCTTGCAAATTTCCTGAAAATTTTATAATCATCTCTCTCAAGGCAGTATGAGCTGGCTCTAGCATGGCACTGGCTGTGGAAAACCAGGTTGAAATGGCTACACTAATAGATTGGGTGGGACTAGGGGCAAGGAGAGATCTGAGATTTAAATGACAAGATTGCTTTACCTGAGGCCAGGACTCTGGGCCTGAGAGAGGAAACCTGAATTCACTAGAAAAGGAGGATAGAAATGATTGAGAAAACCTTGACTCTGGGGAAGGGCTAGAGGGGGTGTTAGATGTGACATGAAGGAGGGGTCAAAAGATTCAATATTAAAATAGTTACCAAATTTGTATCTATGTTGTGACCCTGTGTGTTCTCTCATTGCACTGCTACTGCTAAGTCACTTCAGTCGTGTCCGACTCTGTGCGACCCCATAGACAGCAGCCCACCAGGCTCCCCGGTCCCTGGGATTCTCCAGGCAAGAGTACTGGAGTGGGTTGCCATTTCCTTCTCCAACTCATTGCACTATAAATAGCTTATAAATGTCTGATGCAATCGGTTGTCGCAGTGTGGGGGAAGGGTGCCGCAGGAGAAGAGCAGGGAAAGAATAAAGTCACCTCTACAGATCCCCCCTGGGAATCTTGCTGTTCAGTTTCCCTGCGCTGTGTTTTATATTGGCAGGGAAACACTTGGGTGATGGAAACTGTTTTTTAGTTCTAAAACTGTACTATAGGAACAAATGGTTTACCTCAGTTACTTCTATTAAATAGTTTACCAAAGAAACTTAAACAAAAATCCTTCTCTGAGAGTACAAGAACAATTTCACCTCAGTTCTGTTCAGTACACTTTTCTGGTATTGGAAAGTCACTCTCCACAAAAAAGCTAACACGTTAGTGGCTTCAGCTTGCCTTTTATAACCGTGACTGGGTGTAACTCAGAATCACGTTTGGTGGAGATACCTCAGTAGGCAGCATTTTCACTCTTTTCAGAGAAAATATTTCAGAGAGTAGCTATATTATCAACATCTCCTTGTTTGCAAAAATCCTGCTTAGCATACAATCTACCAATCCTACATTGGGAAATATATCCAAAGGAAATGAAAATGAGTTATTGAAAAGATAGCTGCATTCTCTTTTTTATCACAGCAATACAATTGCCAAGATATGGAAACGATTTAAGTGTCTGTCACTGGATGAATGGATAAAGAAGATGTGGTGTGTAAATATATATACAATGGAATATTATTCGGCCACAAGAAAGAAGAAAATTCTGACACTTACAACAACCTGGATGGAACTTGACAGCATTATACTAAGCGAAATAAGTCGGAATGAGAAAAACAAATTCTACATGATCTCACTTATGGGTGGAATCCTAAACAGCCAAACTCACAGAATCAGAGCATAGACTGGTGGTTACTTGGGGCTGGGGAACTAGAGAATTGGGGAGATGTTGTTTAAGGTTATGAACTTGCAACCAGTAGATAAATAAGTCTGGAGATCTAATGTCACTATGCATACGTGCTAAGTTGCTTCAGTCATGTCTGATTCTTTGCGACTCTATGAACTATAGCCCGCCAGGCTCCTTTGTCCATGGGATTCTCTAGGCAAGAATACTGGAGTGGATTGCCATGCCCTCCTCCAGGGGAACTTCCCGACCCAGGGATTGAACCCATGTCTCCTGCGGCTCCTGCACTGCAGGCGGATTCTTTACCACTGAGCCACCAGGGAAGCCCAATCAATGTAGCTATAGTCAACAGTAACTCTAGTCAACAGTACTGTACCGTAAACTTCAAAGTTGCTAAGAGACTAATCGTAATTTTTCTTACAAAAAAAAGAGAAATGATAATTATGTGACATGATAGAATTGTTAGCTAACTAACTACACTACAGTGGTAATCATATTGCAGTATTACAAACATATCAAATCAAATGTCATACACCTTAAAGTTGTGCAGTTATATCTCAATTACATCTCAATTTAAAAAAAAGAAAATAACTGGACCAGGCCTAGGTTCAAATCCTAGCCCTGCCACTTACAAATTGGGGGACTTTGGGCAAGTCATTGAACCTGTCTGAACTTCAGGGTTTTTTTTTTTTTTTCCTTCAAAAGTAGGATAATGATAGGTACTTCTCAGGTAGTCATCACAATTTAATGAGATAAAATATAAATATACAATAGGATTCAGAGGAGTGCCTAGTATTCAATAATTGTGTGCTCTCATCATCTCTTCCCCACAGCTTTCTTTTTAAAATGATTAAGACTGGAGAAGAAAGCAATTTCTTTTTAACTTCCTGAACTTGACTTTATGTTTGGTAACCTCATTCTCTTTAGAAACACTCACACACACGTATATACTGGTCTCTCTTCCTTGAATACTCTACTTTTTCACTTTCACTCTGGCAAACAAATTACAATCACTTGCTACTTCTCTGATTAGAAATGTGAACAAGCCAAAGAGGTGGTAGGATCTAGTATACTGAGTGGCTAGGTCATGGCCTCGTCAAATTTCAAGTTTGACAAATTTCAAATGTCTCTTATTTCCTAAACTTTTTAATATATCTTCATGTGCTTGTCCTGTATTCTGGTGGATGTATTAGATTCACTGTGTCTTTGTTCAAGTGGGATAACTGGTTTCACTGGGTATGCGCTAAGCCATCTTCTAGGTAGAGTTTGGAAATTCATGCTGGACCTTGCTGTGTGCAGGTGTTTTAATGTATTTAACAACCAAGAGTGTTCCATTTGTTCTAGGGAATGTGCACCCCAGAGTTGTACAATGATATGAAATGCATGGCTCATGAAAATAAATATCACATGATGTATGTTTTTTAAAATCAAGGTTGTTGCTTAGGCTTAGCCATCTACTAATAATTTCCCCCAAAGAAACTCATTAAGCCTGGGTGTCAATTTACTGGGCAGTCTTGTATTTCACTGACAATTGAACTGGAGTCCTGAAAGGTCATTAAAATGAAATGAATAACCTAATCTCTTTTGCAAAATCAGCACAGGATTCTAATTTACTCTTATAAAAAAAATCATTTCTATCCAAATTAACCAATCAGTACTATAATGTTAAGGCAATTATATAAGACAATGTTTCCAAGGGATTGAATTACTTCAAATTAATCCCATGTTGGCTTACATCTCCAGGCCAGGTATTTTCTGGGGGCCATGTGCTATGAAAATTTGTGCCACATCTGGGTTTCTCTGGGCCAGAAGGGTATTAATGGTATCAAACGGTATAATCACAATATGTAGTACACATATATATACAAGCTACTTTATAATGAAAAGTTTACTAATTTGGAGCAATCAATTAGGAAAGGTTAAAGAGGTTAATACCAGTGTTGAGAAAGGAAGAAATTCAACTTTAAGCTGTAAAACATTAAAAAAAATTATTTGTAGAACAAGTTATAAAGTGTAAATGAATGAACAAATGAATATATGTAGCAGTCAGCAATGTGTCCAGGATGCTTTTTAAAAGCACATGCTGGGACTTCCCAGGTGGTACAGTGGATAATAATCCACCTGCTAATGCAGGGGACACGGCTTCGATCTCTGGTCCGGAAAGATTTCACATGCCACGGAGCAGCTAAGCCCATGTGCCACAACTACTAAACCCACCCTATAGAGCCTATGTGCTGCAACTTCTGAAGCCTGCACCTTAGAGCCTGTGCTCCAAAACAAGAAAAGGCACTGCAATGAGAAGCCCGTGCACCACAACAAAGAGTAGCCCCCACTCCCCACAACTAGAGAAAGCCCGCCTGGAGCTATGAAGACCCAACAAAGACTAAAATAAATAAATAAATTTAAAACAAAATAAACACACGCTTCTCTAACTCAATAGCTGTCTCCACCAACATTGCATCACATGCACGCACATAAATCCAAGTCAAAAAATGATTTTTCTCTCACTAGGCACAATTCAATCTATCTATAATTTGGCAACTTGTTAGAAACTGAGAAGATAGCTCAGCCTGCCTAAGGAAAAGGCAATGAAAAACTGCATGCCATCTTTCTGCTTTTGAGTCAAAAGTTGCTGCTTTAATCATTTCGTGCCAGATGTGTCAGTGGGCATTCCAGACTCTCTGAGTATTGGTGTTCTGAGGTTAGGCACAATGTAATCCTTTTCCAGAAAGGAAAGAAATCCCATTATTTTAGAGCTTAATACAAGCTAGCTTGTTAGCTATATGCTATCTAATGTAATTCCTCTCCAACAGCCCTATGGATGGGGACATATTAGCATCCTGATTTTGCCAGTGAGGAAACTGAAGCCTAGAGCTTCATGGCTAATTTTGGCAGAAACTCAGGCTTCACAAGCCATCCTAGGTCATTTCATACCCCCCACACTGCCACTCCTGTCACAAAACCCATGCTGTGAGAAACTTCTGTCACATGTGATTCCACTGACCTTCAGGTGACCAAACCCAAGTCAACAGGAAATGACTGCGGTCTAGAGGGGCCTCAACATGAAATGCCACTCCAAACAAAAAACGTTCTCTACTTTCAAGGAAGATTTGGGTTTCAATCCAGCAAACATTTATTGAGTACATTCTACGATCAGACTCTGTGCTATGTACTTTGACCTATCTCTTTCATCACAACAAATGATTTTATTGATATGCATGAAAGTGAAAGAACACTTCTATTAAAAAAAAAATAGAGTGTACCTTGTGGTTAAGAAGGACACATTTAGAATTTTCTCTGCATCGCCCATTCTTGGGAAGGGATGTGATGACTGTCTTAAAAGAAAGCTCCTATGAATGCCCAAACATCAGCTCTACACACTTAGTTTGTTCTTTAATCAAGCTCAGTGTTTTTCAATACTTATTGTGACTAAGAATTATGACTATATACCCATTTGGTTGATAGCTTTTCTCCTTTATCAACAGTTTTATTCAAGCAATAAGCAACTACATTCATAGACATACTTAAAAGACAAGAGGTAATAAGATTTTCAGAAAAAATATAGTGATGTCATACATACCAAAGCGAGGCCACGTTGAAGCTCATTAAATGTGTCTCTTCCATGCCCTCATGCCCCCCACTCCCTTAAGAATATTTACTTTTTCCTCTAGCTTTTTTTTTTTTTTTTCCTTCTGGAGGTTCTCTGGATGAAATTAAAGCAAGATATTACATCAGCTCCGGTGGCTGGTCTCCTTCCGGCGTTTTCCCAGGAAAAAACACGAGTATGACATTGACAAGCAGGGAGGCCTACAATCACTGCAAAAACGACTGCTGTTTGCACATCCAGGATCATGGTGCAATGCAGAACATGGCAGTGTTCCAGATGGGGAGCCGGCAGTCTGGGAGGTGCCAGTCTCTATTCTGTCGGACTGTCAATATGGCCACCATGCTAGAAAGGAGAAGAGGTGGTTAGGCAAGGGCTGGCTTTGGCGCCAAGACTGGTATGAGAGAGAATGAACGCGTCATGGTGATGGGGTGCTTGCTTCTTCCCGTCTCAGGACTGAGTTGATCTTCCTTCCCTAGTGGGAAATCTTAGCTTATGCTAAAGTACCAGCATTCTCTCTTGGGCTCCACGGAAAAGGCAAAATCCTGGCTTCGAAAGGGATAGGCGGAAGGAATCAGCGCGGCATTCTCCGGCGCCTGCTCAGATTGTCCATCCAGGGGTGCGGCCGTCTGTCAATCTTATCAGCCTGGCTACGGATCAGTCTCCGCTGCTCCCTCCAATTTGCCGCTTTCCTACACTCGCTCTGTTCACGAGGCTCCCGGCTGCCACTCATTCTTTTGATCCCCGGCTCATTAGTTAGTCCTCTTCCTCTTCCTCTTCCCCGATATACCGATTTTAGAAAAATTGCAAGGATGACTTTGAGTCATGTAATGTTTCACCTTCAGGCCAACTTCAGTGCCTAGCCCCACTTCAAATATGATTCTTGGATAGACTAGGACTAGAGACAGTAAAAGTGTTAGTCGCTCAGTGGTGTCCGACTCTTTGCGACCCCATGGACTGTAGCCCGCCAGGTGCCTCGGTCCATTGGACTTTCCCGGCAAGAATACTAGAGTGGGTTGCCATGACCTTCTCCAGGACTAGAGACTCTGCTGGTAATTCTGATGTCCACATGGGTGATCTCCCCTTCTCTGGGGGAGCCTCCCCTCTTTCCTGCTCTCTAACCCCTGGTCCCAATGACCTTATTTTTCTGTGATTTCATCCCTGGCCCCAGAGATTAGCTCATGAGATTGGCACATGACCTAAGTTGAAACATCACAACTCTTTCTTAGGATTTTCCAAAGTGAAGCTACAGGGATTCACACACTTTCTCAGTTCTGCCTGCGGCTCTCTGAGAGTGTGAGCCTGCAGCCACCAGTACCTCCCTTGAAGAAACAAAGAGGACTCTGATGGTCAAGAGACAGGGAGACAACTCTGATGGTGCTGGAGCCTTGGATCCAGTCTTTCCTCAGGCCAGCTCTATCCCACCCTCGCACTTCTTACAATTAGCCATGTGAGTCAATAGATTATGTTTTCCTAGGCAAAAATCAAGATTTTTGTTTCATGCCTTCAAAGCCTTCTGACTAAATACATCAATGAAATACTTTTTGTATACTTACCTGAGAGTATACTGGAAGAGAAGGCATGCTGGACTTATAATAATAGAAAGAACTTTAAATTTTATGAGGTATCAAGTAGCTCTTACTGACCTGTGCTGTTGGGGTAGAATGTGAGAGGGATTTGGCTCAGGACCTAATGGTTCATTCAGCCCAGTTCAGGGATTGGTCAACCTGCTCCTGGGACCCAAAATGCAGCAGAATTATTTTCATAACCACATTAAGATGATCTGCTTCACACATTCCCCATCAAGTTGTGGGGCTCATCTTCTGTCAACCTTAGGCCCACAGACATGGCTGATCCCTTCCTAGCACTGAATTAATCCTGAACACAAATGTGGTAAGTACCAATCCTAAACACTGGCTGCAGATACCATTGCTCCCAGGAACCACTAAATCATTGAGCTGCAGTAGCAGGAAGGAAGAGTGGGGACGTGTAAAGGCCCACAGAACTAGCTTTTAATTTAACTCTGCTGCTTACTGACGCTATGAATTCTTGAGTGCCTGATTTTTCTCAAAAGTGGGGATAATAATACTTTAACCTTTAGTGCCTTTATGAGAATTAAATTAAGTAACTATGGAAAAGCATATGGGATACCACCTGCACATCGTTGGTACTTAGTGTGTGGTAGTTGTGTTGATGATGATGGTGTGTAATGATAATGATGGTAACATTTTGACTGTGAAGTATTCTCATTCTTCCCAGTAGAGAAATGCAGTGTGAGAAAGTGGTTCTTTTTCTTTAAAGCCACATGATGAGTTAGGGTTTCAAATAACTGACTCATTTGAGGAATTCGTGTCTTCTTATGAGCCAGAGTGCTCAGATGATAAAAGTGCTTAGCTAGTTTCATGCAAAAGTATGAATATCTATTATCTTGCTTCTGATTTGTTTCTATATTTCAGTTTACAAAACAATATTTAATGGAAGTATACTTTAAAACGTCTTAGACCCTAATTTGGGCTTCCCAGGTGACGCAGTGGTAAAGAATCAGCCTGCCAATGCAGTAGACGTGGGTTTGATTCCTGGATTGGGAAGATTCCCCTGAAGGCGGGCATAGCAACCCACGTCAGTATTCTTGCCCGGAAAATTCCGTAGACAGAGGAGCCTGGTGGGCTACAGTCCGTGGGGTTGCAAAGAGGTGGACAGGGCTGAGCATGCATGCACGCACAGACCCTAATTTGGGGTGGTACTTTCTCTTCTATTACACTAGAAGCATACTTCTAAATTCTTTCCTTCTTGGTTCTGATTTTTTTCAAAATTTTAAAGTTTCCTCCACAGTTTTCAAAGGTGAGGCACTTTTTCTATTTTAACAAAAAGAAAACTATTGCATCTCCCCAAAGATATGTCTTAAGGAAAAGCAGATCCCTGAGAGGATATTATTAACTGTCTGCTTCTTATAATTGAGGTCTTTTCTCAGAAAACTCTGATGTTTAATCTCAGCTCTCACCAATAACCCTTTCCTCTTTTTGATCAAGTGTTTAATTTCCCTGAAAGATTTTCTCATATTTTGACTATTACTGAGAGGATTTTCATTTTACCCTCAAACCCTTTAATGGCTAAATCTTGCATATCCATTGTTTCAGAAAAGGGTATTTCTGTTCATCTAAGTAAATAGTTCAAGGATTTGATCTTTTCTCACCTATTATGGCTGAAATGAGAAATTATTTGAAAACTTCTTTTGCTAAGTAACTATCTTATAAAAATCAGGTGAAATTAAACATTTTCAAAAACCCATCTTGGACAATTCTCAATTATCTACAGCAATATAGACTAAAGCATAGATTACTAAAAAAAGAGATACTTCTGAACCTGATTTTGGCCATTCTTTTACTTTCTTCAAAGTGAAATGTATGTGTTTAACCTTCAGTTCAAGTTTTTCTTTCAAACCCTTGAAAACCTTCTAATTTTAGGAAAGCATGAAATATTCATAAGGAGGTAACAGGAGAAAGAAGAAACAGGTGGCCAGGATAACACAAAAGCCTAGGGGTAAAAATTATTGCCATTAATATTTAAATATGTAAGGATATAACTTATATATATGTATATATGTGTGTATATACACACATATAATCCAGTATGGATTTTGACAGATTTTTCATAGACTTCAATAAGACTTCAACTTATCTCAGTCCTAACCATAAACCCTGCTGCTGCTGCTAAGTCACTTCAGTCGTGTTCGACTCTGTACGACCCCATACACGGCAGCCCACCAGGCTCCCCTATCCCTGGGATTCTCCAGGCAAGAACATTGGAGTGGGTTGCCATTTCCTTCTCCAATGCATGAAAATGAAAAGTGAAAGTGAAGTCACTCAGTCGTGTCTGACTCCTAGCAACCCCATGGACTGCAGCCTACCAGGCTCCTCTGTCCACGGGATTTTCCAGGCAAGAGTACTGGAGTGGGTTGCCGTTGCCTTCTCCTAACCATAAACCCTAGCTGACTCCTATATCTGGGTTGCTGCTGCTGCTGCTGCTGCTGCTAAGTCGCTTCAGTCGTGTCCAACTCTGTGAGACCCCACAGATGGCAGCCCACCAGGCTCCCCTGTCCCTGGCATGCTCCAGGCAAGAACACTGGAGTGGGTTGCCATTTCCTTCTCCAATGCATGAAAGTGAAAAGTGAAAGTGAAGTCGCTCAGTCGTGCCCGACTCTTAGCAACCCCATGGACTGCAGCCTACCAGGCTCCTCTGTCCATGGGATTTTCCAGGCAAGGTACTGGAGTGAGGTGCCATTGCCTTCTCTGAAAATCTGGGTTAGGTCCTGTGTATTAAGAATTTGGTTTTATGCAAAGAAAAAGTCTAGCCTTTGCCCTCAGCTTCTGGGAGACACTCTGTCTGTGTTTGTGTAGGGCAAGAGCTGGCCACACTAGGCTTTAGGGTAAGGTAGGCCATATCTAACAACCTTAGGGTAAGGTCTGGCCACAGGAGAAGCATGTGACTTAGGAGTCACAACCATGTGACATAGGGTGAGGGGTTCAGATCATGCAGTATCACTGAGACTGAGTTCACCCACATGGTGATCCATCAGTCGGTCAAGCATGCCTATGTAATGAAAAGCTCAGATGAAAACTCTGGACACTGAAACTCAGATGAGCTGCTCTGGTTGGCAGTACTCCACATGCATTGCACATTGATGCATCTTGACAATATGGAGAGTGGGCAGTGAAAACTTTACATTTGAAATCCTGTCAGGCTCAGACCTATGTTTCTCTTCTTTTGGTTGATTTTATCTATATCCTTTCCCTGTAATTAAACTTTAACTATGAGAGTAAGAGCTTTCTGTGAGTTCTGAGTCATTCTAATGAATTCTAGAACCTGAGGGTGATTTAGAAAACTTGCAGTTTTTGAGGCCAGTCTTGGGGACTGCACCCTCAAACTTTGAAGTTTGCCTAACTGGGTGGTTCAGTTCAGTTCAGTCGCTCAGTCATGTCTGACTCTTTTCGACTCCATAGACTGCAGCGTGCCAGGTTTCCCTGTCTATCACCAACTCCTGGAGCTTGCTCAAACTCATATGCATCAAGTCAGTGATGCCATCCAACCACCTCATCCTCTCTCATTCCCTTCTCCTCCTGCCTTCAACTTTTCCCAGCATCAGAGTCTTTTCCAATAAGTCAATTCTTTGCATAAGGTGGCCAAAATATTGTAGTTTCAGTTTCAGCATCAGTCCTGCCAATGAATATTCAGGACTGGTTTCCTTCAGGATTGACTGCTTTGATCTCCTTGAAGTTCAACAGACTCTCAAGGTGCTCCTTTCCAATTCTCCCACTCTGTAACTGCCTCTGTTATAGCACCTAATACATTGCTGTTTTTTGTTTGTTTTCCAATATTTAATTATGTAATGGCAAAAAAGGCTCAAAGAATAGAAAAGGCTTTGTATTGTGTAGTGGTTTTATTAGCATTAGTCTAGTCTAGTCTGAAAGAGATGGGAATCCCAGACCACCTGACCTGCCTCTTGAGAAACCTGTATGCAGGTCAGGAAGCAACACTTAGAACTGGACATGGAACAGACTGGTTCCAAATGGGAGAAGGAGTACGTCAAGACTGTATAATGTCACCCTGCTTATTTAACTTCTATGCAGAGTACATCATGAGAAACGCTGAGCTAGATGAAGCACAAGCTGGAATCAAGATTGCTGGGAGAAATATCAATAACCTCAGATATGCAGATGACACAACCCTTAAGAAGAACTAAAGAGCCTCTTGATGACAGTGAAAGAGGAGACTGAAAAAGTTGGCTTAAAGCTCGACATTCAGAAAACTAAGATTATGGCATCTGGTCCCATCACTTCATGGCAAATAGATGGGGAAACTGGAAACAGTGTCAGATTTTATTTTGGGGGGCTCCAAAATCACTGCAGATGGTGATTCCAGCCATGAAATTAAAAGATGCTTACTGCTCAGAAGGAAAGTTATGACCAGCCTAGACAGCATACTTAGCAGCAACGGCAGACAGCATATTAAAAAGCAGAGACATTTGTCAAGATAGGTCCATCTAGTGAAGGCTATGGTTTTTTCAGTGGTCATGTATGGATGTGAGAGTTGGACTGTGAAGAAAGCTGAGCACTGAAAAATTGATGCTTTTGAACTGTGGTGTTGGAGAAGACTCTTGAGAGTCACTTGGACTGCAAGGAGATCCAACCAGCCCATCCTAAAGGAGACCAGTCCTGGGTGTTCATTGGAAGGACTGATGCTGAAGCTGAAACTCCAATACTTTGGCCACCTCATGCGAAGAGCTGACTCATTGGAAAAGACTCTGATGCTGGGAGGGATTGAGGGCAGGAGGAGAAGGGGACGACAGAGGATGAGATGGCTGGATGGCATCACCGAGTCAATGGACGTGAGTTTGGGTGAACTCCAGGAGATGGTGATGGACAGGGAGGCCTGGGATGCTGTGGTTCATGGGGTCGCAGAGTCGGACACGACTGAGCAACCGAACTGAACTGAACTGAACTGAGTCTAGTCTAGTGTTAGTTGCTCAGTAGTGTCTGACTCTTTGCAACTCTAGGAACTGTAGCCCACCAGGCTCCTCTGTCCATGGGATTTTCCAGGCAAGAATACTGGAGTGGGTTGCCATTTCCTTCTCCAGGGATCTTCCTGACCCAGGAATCGAACCTGGGTCTCCTGTATTGCAGGCAGATTCTTTACCAACTAGCTATGAGGGAAGCCCCTCATCCCTTTACCTGTTGATGAATATTTGGGTAGGTTTCCAGTTTAGACTAATTATGAATGAAGTTGCCATAAACATTCAAGTTCATATCTTTGATGATCAGAGCTTCCCTGGTAGCTCAGTGGTAAAGAACCTGCCTGCCAATGCAGAAGATGCAGGAGACTCGAGTTCGATCACTGGGTCGGGGAGATCCCCTGGAGGAGGAAATGGCAACCCACTCCAGTGTTCTTGCATGGGAAATCCCATGGACAGAGGAGTCAGGTGGGTTACAGTCCATGGAGGTCACAAAGAGTCAGACATGACTGAGCACACTGGATAATTAATTTCTCATGGGTAGATATCCAGGAAGCAGAATTGCTGGCTCATAAGGTTGGTGTATGTTAACTTTTCAAGAAACTGGTGAATGGTTTTTCAGAATGGTTGCACCATTTTATACTCCTGCTAGTAGTGCATGTGTGTTCCCATTGTTTTACATTCTTGCAGACACATGCTGTTGCCAGTCTTTATCTTTTAAATTTGTTTTTTAATTTTTTAAACAGTTTTATTATTGAATAAGCTTTTTTTTTTTTTCCTTGCCCACTCAGCATTTAGGATCTGAGTTCATAGGGGGATTGAACCTGTGTCCCCTGCACTGGAAGTGCTGGGTTTTAACCACTGGATCACCAGGGTGGTCCTTCTAGTCTTTTAAATTTTAGCCATTCTAGTGAGAGTGAAATAGTATCTTGTATTTTTTAAACAGCTTAATTGAGGTATAATTTGACTACCAAAAATATTCAACCACTGTAAGCATACAGTTTAATGATTTTTAGTAGCCTTGTATAGCTTTTCCTGGGGTCTTCTCTGGTGGCTCAGATGGTAAAGAATCTGCCTGCAATGCAGGAGACCCAGGTTTGATCCCTGAGTTGGGACGATCCCCTGGAGAAGGGTATGGCCACCCACTCCAGTATTCTTGCCTAAAGAATTCCTTGGACAGAGGAGCCTGCAGGGCTAATAGTCCGTGGGGTCGCAGAGTTGGACATGATTGAGTGACTAACACTAACACTTCATAGCTATTACTACAAACCAGTTTTAGAATATTTCTATCATTTCCCCAAAGTTTCTTCATGTTTATTGTGATCAGTCTTTTCTCTCACTCTCTGCCCAAGGGAACCACTGATTTGCTTTCTTTCTCTAGGAATTTAGCTTCTCTGGCTATTTCATGTAATGGAATCAAATGGTAGTCTTCTGCATCTGGCTTCTTGGGCTTCCCTGATGGCTAAGACAATAAAGAATCTGCCTACAATGCAGGAGACCTGTGTTTGATCCCTGAGTTGGTAAAATCCCCCAGAGAAGGGAATGGCTACCCACTCCATTATTCTTGCCTGGAATATTCCGTGGACAGAGGAGCCTGGGGGGCTATAGTCCATGGCGTCAGAAAGAGTCAGACATGACTGAGTGATTAACACTTTCAATTATTTTTTTTGCTTATCACAATATTTTTAAAGTTCATCCATGTTGTAGTTTGTATGTCAATAGCTATGGAAAGTCATAATTTCCCCTGATTGCGAGCTAAAATGTTAATGTGCCACAGTTTCATGGTAACTAACTGAAGACATGTGCCTCCTGGGTCAGGAAGAAAGGACTTCATTACTCACGGAATGAAGGCACAGGAGCTTCAGGTTTGTGCCAATTCCCTGTGCCCCTCCAGTCCCACAGGGGTGATGCAAGTGGGCCTAAGTGTGTGCTGCACAGGCACAGGGTCTATGTTAAAATTGAGGAATCCTGAGCTTAGGAAGCCCTAGTGTTTTGTACTGAGCTGTAAGCGAACCTACTCAACTTTTGTCCTGGAGACATGTTCTTTTTTAAAATTTTTATTGGAGTATAGTTGCTTTACAATGTTCTGTTGGGGTCTGCTGTACAACAAAATGAATCAGTTATACATATATCCACTCTTTTTTAGATTTTCTCCCAAAATTCTCCCAAATTAGATTTAGGTCACCAAAGAGCATTGAGTAGAGTTCCCTGTGCAATATAATGGGTTCTCATTAACTGTCTATTTTATACATAATTGTGTGTAAATGTCAGTCCCAATCTCACAATTCATCCCATCTCCTCTTCACTCCTTGATGTACATATTTTTCTCTACATCTGTGACTCTATTTCTGTTTTTCAAATAAGTTCATCTGTACCATTCTTCTAGATTCCATATGTAAGTGATATTATATGATATTTGTCTTTTTCTTTCTGACTTACTTCACTCTGTATGACAGTCTCTAGGTCTATCCACATCATTGCAAATGGCATTATTTGAGACATTGTCTTTATTAAACTGGACATCAAGCAAATAATTCTTCTGCTCCAAGTTAAGGCACTATCTCAATCTTTCAGTTGTTTGCTAAACAATCATCCTTGAAGAGATGATCTGGAACAAAGGCAATCAGCCTGAGCTCATGAAAAATTGTCTCCAAACAATATGAGTAGTTTTTTTAGTAGTTTCTTCCTTCTGTCCTATGCCTTCCATCTTTCCATCCCCACCCTTCATTTATTTTTCTTTCTTCTTTCCTACCTTTCCTAAATAACATTCATATAAATATTTCTTATATTAAGAAAGAAAAAATATTTTGTATTTTACCACATTTGTTTATCCTTCATCAGCTGATATTTGGATTATTTCCAGTTTGGTACTATGATAAAGCTGCTATGATTCACAAGGATGCTTTTGTGTAAATGTATGTGTTCATTTCTTTACATTCTTAGGAGAAAATTACTGGACTCTAGGATAACTTTATATTAAACTTTTAAAGAAACCGCCAAACTGTTTCTAAATTGGCTGTATCATTTTACATTCTCATCAGCAAAGTCTGAGTGTTCTGATTTCTATGTATCTTTCCCAACATTGAATATAATCATTTTGATACTAGCCATCCTAATAGATGGCCTAATAATTAATGAGATTAAGTATCTCATTGTACTTTCAATTTGCATTTCCCGAAAAGGCAGAGGAACCAGAGATCAAATTGCCAACATCCACTGGATCATGGAAAAAGCAAGAGAGTTCCAGAAAAACATCTATTTCTGCTTTATTGACTATGCCAAAGCCTTTGACTGTGTGGATCACAATAAACTGTGGAAAATTCTGAGAGAGATGGGAATACCAGACCACCTAACCTGCCCCTTGAGAAATCTGTATGCAGGTCAGGAAGCAACAGTTAGAACTGGACATGGAACAACAGACTGATTCCAAATAGGAAAAGGAGTCCATCAAGGCTGTATATTGTCACCCTGCTTATTTAACTTATATGCAGAGTATATCATGAGAAACGCTGGACTGGAAGAAACACAAGCTGGAATCAAGATTGCCAGGAGAAGTATCAATAACCTCAGATATGCAGATGACACCACCCTTATGGCAGAGAGTGAAGAGGAACTCAAAAGCCTCTTGATGAAAGTGAAAGAGGAGAGTGAAAAAGCTGGCTTAAAGCTCAACATTCAGAAAACGAAGATCATGGCATCTGGTCCCATCACTCCATGGGAAATAGGTGGAGAAACAGTGGAAACAGTGTCAGACTTTATTTTTTTGAGCTCCAAAATCACTGCAGATGGTGACTGCAGCCATGAAATTAAAAGACACTTACTCCTTGGAAGAAAAGTTATGACCCACCTAGATCAGTTCAGTTCAGTTCAGTCGCTCAGTCATGTCCGACTCTTTGCAACCCCAAGAATCGCAGCACGCCGGGCCTCCCTGTTCATCACCATCTCCCGGAGTTCACTCAGAGTCACGTCCATCGAGTCAGTGATGCCATCCAGCCATCTCATCCTCTGTCGTCCCCTTCTCCTCCTGCCCCCAATCCCTCCCAGCATCAGAGTTTTTTCCAACGAGTCAACTCTTCTCATGAGGTGGCCAAAGTACTGGAGTTTCAGCTTTAGCATCATTCCTTCCAAAGAAATCCCAGGGCTGATCTCCTTCAGAATGGACTGGTTGGATCTCCTTGCAGTCCAAGGGACTCTCAAGAGTCTTCTCCAACACCACAGTTCACAAGCATTAATTCTTCAGCGCTCAGCCTTCTTCACAGTCCAACTCTAGATGACACCACCGTTATGGCAGAAAGTGAAGAGGAGCTAAAAAGCCTCTTGATGAAAGTGAAAGAGGAGAGCAAAAAAAGTTGACCCACCTAGATAGCATATTCAAAAGCAGAGACATTACTTTGCTGACTAAGGTCCATCTAGTCAAGGCTATGGTTTTTCCTGTGGTCATGTATGGATGTGAGAGTTGGACTGTGAAGAAAGCTGAGCACCGAAGAATTGATGCTTTTGAACTGTGGTGTTGGAGAAGACTCTTGAGAGTCCCTTGGACTGCAAGCAGATCCAACCAGTCCATTCTGAAGGAGATCAACCCTGGGATTTCTTTGGAGGGAATGATGCTAAAGCTGAAACTCCAGTACTTTGGCCACCTCATGCGAAGAGTTGACTCATTGGAAAAGACTCTGATGCTAGGAGGGATTGGGGGCAGAAGGAGAAGGGGACGACCGAGGATGAGGTGGCTGGATGGCATCACTGACTCAATGGACGCGAGTCTGAGTGAACTCCGGGAGTTGGTGATGGACAGGGAGGCCTGGCGTGCTGCGATTCATGGGGTCGCAAAGAGTCGGACACGACTGAGCGACTGAACTGAACTGAACTGAATGACTAATCCTGTTGAGCATCTTTTCACATGCTTTTTAGCAATTTGTCTGTTTTCCTTTATGAAATGTCTACTTAAATCTTTTCCCTGTTTTATAATTGGGTCATTTGTCTTTTCATTATTGAGTTATAAATGTTCTCTATATATTCTGGATAGAAGTTCTTTACCATATATGTGATTTGCAAATACTTTCTCCCAACTTGTCTCATCTTTTCATTTTCTTAACAGTGTCTGCTATTGTTGCTATTATTAGTTTTTTAAAAAATGTTATTGAGACATAATTTATGCACCATGAAGTTCACCTGTCTAAAGTGTATACTTCAATAGCTTTTAGTATGCTTACATATTTGTGCGATATCACCATACTCTTATTTTAAAACATTTTCATCATCCTCAAAAGAAACATCATTAGGGCTTCCCTGGCTGTCCAGTGGTTAAGACTCCACGATTCCACTTCAGGGGATACAGGTTAGAAAAAAAATTATACCCATTAGTGGTCATTCTTCACTTTGCCCTCAGCCTCCCTCCTGGCAATTGGAAATCTACTTTCTGTCTCTAGGGAATTACCTATTCTGGACATTTCATATAAATGAGTCATACACTATGTGGTCTTTTGTGACTGACTTCTTTCACCTAGTATAATGTTTTAGACACTCATCCATATTGTAATATACATCAGTGCTTCATTCTTTTCTTACTGATGATAATATTCTGTTATATATCTATATCACATTTTGCTTATCCATTCATCAGTTGAGGATGTGGGTTGTTTCTACTTTTTTGACTATTTTGAATAATACTGCTACAAACATTTATATACAAGATTTTGTGTAGATATTTATCTTCATTTATCCTGGGTAGATATCTAAGAGTGGAATTGCTGGGTCAATATGACAACTATATTTGACATTTCGAAGAACTGCCAAATAGTTTTCCAAAGTGATGACACCATTTTACATCCCCATTGGCAGTATAAGTGGCTTCCAGCTGTTCTATTTTCTCACCAACATTTGGTATTATCTTTTTTATTTTAGTCATTCTAGCAGATGTAAATTTGGTATCTTCTTGTGGTTTCAATTTGCATTTTCCTAATGACTAGTTATGTTGAGTGGGGCTTCCCAGGTGGCTTCAGTGACAAAGAATTCTCCTTTCAATGCAGGAGACACAGGAGACACAGGTTCAATCACTGGGTCAGAAAAATCCCCTGGAGAAAGAAATGGCAACTCACTCCATGGACAGAGAATCACATGGACAGAGGAGCCCGGTGGGCTATAGTCCATAGGGTCACGAAGAGACAGACGCTGCTGAAACGACTTAGCGTGCACATACCCAGTGATGTTGAGTAGCTCTTTATGTGTATATTCACACATGTGTGTATCTTTGGGAAGGTATCCATTGAAATTCCCTGCCTTTTTTCTAAATTCATTATTTGTTTTTAATTTTTAATTTATTTTATTATCATTTTCTTGGCTTTACCACACATTTTCATGGTTTTTCTTGTGAAATCTTAGTTCCCCAATCAAGGATGGAACCAGCCCCCTGTGTGGGTCGCATGCAGTTCCAACCACTGATCCACCAGGGAAGTCTCTCACTATTTGTTTTATTGTTGAATTACAAGAGTTGTTTTATATTCTAGATACAAGTACCTTAGCAGATTAACAGCACTTTTAAATTTTTTGACATTGCAAAGTTTTTCATTTGGCTGAAGTGCAATGTATTGGTATTTTTAAAAATGAGCTTGCTTTTGGCGCTGTATCTAAGAAATCTGCCTTATTCAAAGTCACAAAGATTTTATCTTATATTTTCTTCTGAAACTTTATAATCTTAGCTATTATATGGTCTGTGATCCTATATTGAGGTCTTTCAGATAATTTTCTTTTTTGTATTTTGTGAAGTAAGTTCACTTTTCTGCATCCAATTCCAGTGCTTATTTGTTCGAAAGGCTACAGTTTGCCTATTGAATTGTGTTTGCACCTTTGTTAAAAAACAAATCACTTTAAATGTGAGGTTTATTTCTGGACTCTCGATCCCATTCTATTGATTTGCATGGAAATTCTCGCACCAATACTACACTGTCTTAACTACTGTGACTTTATAGTACATTTTGATATTGAGTGGTATAAGTCTTCCACCTTTGTTCTTTTTAAAAAATGTGTTTTGACTATTCTAGTTCCTTTGCATTTCCATGTAAATTTTGGGATCAATTTGTCAATATATTCAAAAAGACTGCTGGGATTTTGATAGAAGTGTTGAATTTATAAATCAATTTGTGAGAGAATTGTGATAAACAAGGAAGCCTGGCATGCTGCAGGCCATGAAGTCGCAGGGTCAGACGCAACTGAGGGATTGAACTGAACTGAACAAAGTTGAGTCTTCCTATTCATGGACTTGGAATGGCTTTCCTTTTCTTTAGATCTTCTTTAATGTATTTTGTCTATGTTTGTCTTTCACTTCTTTTATCAAATTTATTTTCCTACATATATTTTTGGTACTATGAATTCCATTTGTGAATAGAATTTTTTACTTAATTTTATTTTTGGATTGTTTGATGTTAATATATAAAAATATAATAGGTTTTGGTGCATGGTTCTTGTATTTTGTGGCTTAACTCAAACTGTTTATTAGTTCTGATGGTTTGTTGTAGATTCTTTGAGATTTTCTATATACCATATTGTGAATGAAGACAATTTTACCTATTCCTCTCCAACATGAATGCATTTATTTATATAGTTAAGTGGTAAAGGGAGAACTCGCCTTCTTCCTGATCTAAGGGGGAATGGATTTCCTCTTTCACCATTAAGTGTAATTGTCCCTCTAATTGGCTTAAACAAACCCCAAGTACGATATTGGACCCAAATATTTCGTAAGTTGGGAAACATCAGAGACTAGAAGGAGAGATAGAGAAGCAGAGGTAGAAAGAAAGGAGAGGGAGAAAAAGAGAAAAGGACGGAGGAAGATACAGGTACAGAAGGGAAAGCGTGAGTGATTCTTCTGAATGACATCAGCAAAGCTGATTCTGTCAATGGATTGTAACCAAGAGGGCATGGAGGGCTTGGACAGGAAATGATAAAATCCAAGACAATGCCCAGTGGCATTCCATCAGCATACAAAAAAAACTTTATCTCAAGATAAGAATAAGTGCTATCTTAAATTGAGAGCTGGGGAAAAGAGGTTCCCTGAACTGACATTATCTGTGTGGAAAACGCTGTTGGAAGGACTCGGACAGAATGTAGACATGCATTAAGGGAGAGCAAATCCCTTCAGTATGAAAGTAGAGCTTGAAATATTACATTAGCCAAGTATACCAGCTGCCCTGCCCATTAAATATTCATGCTAAAATCCCTGTCAGTCAACAGTTACAACCTTGTCCTTCTCAGACTTACTAAAGTGTTGTGTAGGTTATTCAGCAAATTTTAAGGGAAAAGAGACTTGGCTTTTTTTGTCCATGATGATGCCAAAGATGCATTTAGAATTGAAAATTGAACTGCTCCTTTCCCTGCCTGTCCTTTGACGAAAATGTGTCTGGAAGGTTAGGGGGTATGGTTGGTTGGTTCTCAAATGTGGCCATCGTGGGAATCAACTGTGGACCTAATTGAAATGCAAGCTCCTGGGCTGCCACGGTTCCCACCCACCACCATCTGATTCAGTAGGTTACCGTGGGGTGTGGGGGTGCGAGGGAGGTAGTGGACACATTTTGATGTATGTGGTCTGCAGGCCATTTCTTGTGAAACACTGGGGTGGTGAAGGATGCTGGCTTCTCAGACAGCCGACATGGTTGCATGACCTTGGAAGTGTTACCTAACTTGTAAGGACCCAAATTTTCTCAAACCTGAAGGATGAGGATAATAATAACACCTCCATCCTCAAAGGGCCGTGGTAAGAACAGAATGAGATACTGTGGGTGAAGCACCGATATGAAACACTCAGCAAATGGTAGCTATTGTCATCCTGAATTCAAGCAGAAATGAATCCTCCAATTCGTAATGACTACAAGTGCATCAGCAGGAATGTTAGGCTCCACTGCACCTTACAACCCCAAGGTAAATTGAGATGTAGCAAAGAGTTAAATATCCCCAAAGGTCTCTGGCTTGGCTCAGTGGCTGATACAGGAAGCCATGCTTCCCACAGAGAGGTAGTGGCCTGACCCGTGGGGCCAGGATGCAGTGATCTATTGGCTAAGTCGGCTTTACAAAACCCTGACCAGGGGGGTCTGTGTGATCCTAGTCTCCTTTCTCTGCCTCTGTGGTGAAGAGCCTGCAGGGAATGTTAGCGGTTCAGGAAGCTGTGCTGTGTGGAGGAAGGCACACTGACCCAGTTTCCTGTCCTGCCTCTCTCACTTGAAAGACTGTGCACATGTCAGGCCATTTCTGTCAATGTTCGTTTCCTTATCTCCTAAAATAAGGGCAGGCCAGATACTTGTATGTGGGCGCTGTGGTTTAGCACTCTGACACACAGCCTCCCTTTTGATTTCCACAGGGCTGTGGATTCCACAAAGCAGGAATTCTCTCCTGATTCACCTGTGAGCAGACTGAGCCCACAAAGGTGAAAGGACTTGTTAGAAATCACAGAGCGAACCCTCAAGTCAGCCTGATTCTCCTAGTCCTCCCCATTATATTACTCTGCCCTCGCTGCCTACCTTCAGGGGCAGCAACAAGGAATAAAGAAGCTCATGGATGTGAACATTCGTGGCCCACTTTGTGATCTGAAAGCGCTGTGACAGGTCCTGATCAGCTGGAGTCTATTCATAGAGAGCTTTGGACTGACAGGCCAGTGTATTTTAGAGAAAGTAATATCAATATGATAAGTGCTTAGTGTATTGAGAATTCTTCAGAATTCTCTGCCAAGTTTTACATGGCAAATGTATGCTTTTCTCGTCAGTGTCATCTTCCTCATTACTAACAATATCATTTATAACATTACACTGGCATACAGTGTCCTGGGGCCTTTTCTATTGTGCTTTACATGGAACATCATGTTTATTTCCACTAATGTCAAGTAAGCATTAAAAACTATCTATGAGAAAAGTACCGTTATTACATACTCATTGTATAGAAGCAGCTGAGGAACAGAGTTTGAATATTTGGCAATGGTTTATGTGCAACAATATATGAGCTGAGATATATTTAAGTAGTTGACACAAAGTTAAATTTTGCAGCCGTTTAAAGATGGTAAAGAATCTGCCTGCAATGTGGGAGACCTGGGTTCAATTCCTGGTCCCCAGGTGGGAAGATCCCTGGAGAAGGGAATGGCAACCCACTGGAGTATTCTTGCCTGGAGAATTCCATGGACAGAGGAGCCTGGCAAGCTACAGTCCATGGGAGGGGTGGTGGTGGTGGTGGGGTGGTCACAAAGAGTTGAACACAACTGAGTGACGAACACTTTCATTTTCTTTTCAAACATTTATTCGTTTGAATTTTGCCAATTTTCTTTTCCTATTTTACAGTCAGTTTTTTTTTTTTTTCAGAGCTGAAACATTTTTCTAGGTCCTTAGGAATTGTGCCTATAATGTCTTGTTAATGTCTTTGCATAAGAGAACTCTGTGAGCACGGACATGGGCTTTACATAACAATGAGAGAAAGCCTGGAGACCAGGCAGATGGCACGCTGGCTCACTCTCATGCAAAACAGGATGCCACTGATGGAGAAGCTCCCAAACTGAATCCTCGGGGAAGCTTTAAAAAATACATATTCTTAGGCCGAAATTCTCCCTATGTTGCAGACTCCGTCCCCTACCCCACCTCTTTTCTACTGGACTGGCTCGTTTTCCCAAGTCTCTGTCTTAGCAATCACTATGCTTTGCCCCTCTTTTCAGGGAAGGCTCAGGAGCAGAAGCTTCAGCCACTCTCTTCCCTTAAACTCCATCATTCCTTCTTTCATTATCTTTATTGGATCTCGTTGACGTTATTGCCCCATTTTTATACTGCCAAATGACAAAACAAAAACAGCTTAGTTACAAATGTGATGCCCTTCATTCAAGGGGAAACAATCCATGAACTGCAGGCGTACAGTGCCTTATAAGCAGTGGAACAATCTTCCCAAGGGATTCTGGGCAAGAACAGGTAGAAGCAGCAACTAGGAAAGAGGGCATGATTGACTAGGAGGTCAGAGATTTCCTTACAAGGCTAGCAAGTCTACTTTCTAGGGCAGGGTAAGCTAGCTAAGGAAAGCCCTGGTGCTCAGCAGTAAAGAATCTGCTTGTAGTTCAGGAGATGTGGGTTCAACCCCTGGGTCAGCAGGATCCCCTGGAGGAAGAAATGGCAACCCACTCCAGTATTCTTGCTTGGGAAATCCCATGGATAGAGGAGCCTGGGGGGCTGCAGTCCATGGTGTCGCAAGAGTCCCACACGACTTAGCAACTAAACAGCAACAATAACAACAAGCTAGCTAAAGTGGAGCTGGAGGACTCTGATTGGTGTTTCCTGTAAATGCAGGGTGACTTCGGTTTAGATTTGTGGCGTGAACTGGGCCACTGGGACAGCCTCCATTTAGGGAGTCTCAAGTGTGAGTTAACTTTATTAATACATACTGCTGTGTCAGCACAGCCTCAAACCACCCTCTGACAAGGTTGCTGCTCTCAAGCCCCTGCAACAGAACTCCTGGGGATGTCTTTAGAGTCACTCCTCCCTTGACTTTACTCTGACCCTAAAATCCACATGTCCTTCCTGTGGGCTCACCCCCGTCTTGGGTTTTTTGTCTCACTCCTCTGGGGTCCACACTCTCCCCATTGCCTCTTCGGCTTCTCTCTCTTGTCTGGCTTTCCACCCTCTGACTACAGACTTGGTGGGGACCCACCTTCTCTTGTTTCTAGCGGGATGTAGACCAGGACTGTGAGGCAGGTTCTCTGGTGGTGAAATACTTTAGATCAGGTGCAAATTATGGTCCCCACCTGGAACAGCTGCCCTCGGAGCTTACAAGTTTTGCCAAATTATTTGGTAAGGAAATTCCTTGATGTTAGCAGGTTTCTTCAAACTATCCCCCTATGACATTCTGAAATAAATTCCTGAGGCATGTAGGCACAGCAGCAGTGATATGTTTTGGTTCAGCTACGTATTTGTGGGTAGGTGGGAGGAACGCAGAGAGAGCAGGGCAAGAAAAATAATATTTACTGAGCTGTTATATAAGCAAAGAAGGAGATTTTAGTGTATTAAAAGTACCATAACCTTGCAAGAGACATGTTATTCGTGTTATGTAAAAGTCCTGAGATTTAAAGAACTTGAATACTTTGTCCCAGGTCAAACTATGCATGAGTAACTGGACCAGAACTAAAACGCACACTTTGGAACTGGCTCCAGATTCCTCGCTCTTTCCATGGGATCACAATTCCTGAGAATACTATGTATGATCTTTTCAGCCTTCTCAGGTTATCCCATATGTCTGGAATCCCCAAGATGAAGTTTTAGGAGTTTAAACTTTCCCTATGCTGGGCTTCAGTTTAAAATTCCCTTTCCTTCTGGCTCCAGAAACCCCCAAAAGAGATCTTTCCTTTTGAAATACAGCTGCTCCCTCAGGTGATTTGTGATGTTTGAGACAAAGCATAGCATTTGCCTGGTTCGCAAGCAGGAGTCACTGAGTTCTGCAGAGATCACCTGGGATGGAGTAGCTTGGCGTTTCCTGCTGAGGCCTGGATTGGAGCCCATGTTCTGCCACCGGCCGGCTCTCCTGAGCCTCCGCAGCTCGGTGCTTTAGGCCACTGCAGTTGGCTGCAGAGTCTGTTATGGATCTGCTTTTAAATGCTTCTGATTGGGATTTGGGATTTTATAACGGCTGAATCTGGCAGTTCCTGTTCTTTAGAGAAGATTGGTTGTTTCCAACCTTCCATAGATCAGAAAACTTTTCCACACTCCAGATTTGTCTATCATTAACCAAGTGAAAATCATGAAAGAGGCTCAAGATTTTAAATGAAAGGAAAGAAAGGGCAAGTCAGAGAGTAATATTAGATTGGGCTCTTGCTTTTAGCAGATAATTCCCAGTAATCACATAAAACAAGAATAAGATGCCACAGTTATTAAATGCCCTGAGGGTCTTGCTTTTAATTCCCCTTTCCTTAAAAAGTTATCTGTTCCATATGCACAAACCACTTTCCACCATCCCCCACTCCCTCCATCACCACCTCCTCCCCAGTGCTAGAGAGATTCATTTATTCAAGGATTTATTTAGTGTCAATCAACAGCCCATCTGCCTTGTACCAAGAAAAAAATTTAAAAAGCAAAATATGGTCCCTTTCTGTTCTTTCGACACAGGAATGAACACCCTTCCCCCACACTCTTCACTCACAGCCTCCTTTTTCAATTATTTCTGTGTGTAAAGCAAAGAAACTCTTTGCTTCACCTATCTTTACTAAGCTCATCAAATCTAGGTTTTATTTCTAGGATTTCTAGGCCCCTAAAATTCACTTTTCCAGAAACTCAAGTCTTTGAGGAGTGAGGTTGTGTCCCAGCTGGCATTTTTAAAATCAATCTCTTTGAGAGCTTTTTCCAACATGTGAACTGTTTTCAAAAGTCTTTATGACTCTGGATCAACACCAGAATGCTGTCTGCCAGAGGGGGCCCCCAGGAAAGGTTCTTTTCCTTTTGGGGGGTCTATTTGCATGAATATTGGTCAAGAGTTTTGCAAATTAAAATGACAGCCACACTAAGCAGTGATTAAAACCAGAAAATGGATTAACAAAGGCTAAAGGTGAAGTCCATGAAATAAGTGATTTTTGATAAAACAAAAGACCTAGTTTCCACATTAGTTTCTCTGCTTTTTCTAAACTGACCAGAGTAGAAGCATCTCTAAGCCACATTTTCCTTTCTGTGCCTTTTGGATACCTGGGGTACTGAATTCAGATTTCTGATTGTGAGTGAGCTGGTGAGAAACACCTGTTGTAAGAAATAACGCCCTTGTTTCTCACACAGCATCAGTGGCACAGAGAAGCATTTACCTTTCACTAGATGTGTGTTGGAAATAGCGACAGAGAAAGTAGAAGGTGTTCTGCTCTGTCTCAGGACCTCAAGACACTCAAAATTCCTATATGGCCAAGACCTGGAATAAGAGCTCACTTTGGTTCAGAAGAATTTACCATCCAGAACCATCAGAGCCTTTTCATTACTAAGGTTGCAAGGGAAACCTGAGAGGAGCACAAATGGGAAAACAGGTGTAGTATTAGAACAGACACTGGAAAAGATGGAGGCTAGGGGCAGGGCGGAGAAGGCCATGGCACCCACTCCAGGACTCTTGCCTGGAAAATCCCGTGGACAGAGGAGCCTGGTGGGCTGCAGTCCATGGGGTCGCTATGAGTCAGGCACGACTGAGCGACTTCACTTTCACTTTTCACTTTCCTGCATTGGAGAAGGAAATGGCAACCCACTCCAGTGTTCTTGCCTGGAGAATCCCAGGGACGGGGGAGCCCGGTGGGCTGCTGTCTATGGGGTCGCACAGAGTCGGACACGACTGAAGCGACTTAGCAGCAGCGGCAGCAGCAGGGGCAGGGCAGCCTGTGGATATACAGGAGGGAGCAGAATGATCAGTATTCATGTTTGCAAGGTCTGGCTGGCCTGAGGACTACCTGCATCAGCAGTTTACAGGAGGCTTGTTTAAAATGTAGATACCCCAAAAGAACTGACTCAGAGTCTCTGTGGGTGGGCCCTAGATTCCAGAGTTTATCTTTTCAGGCATTTGTGATGCACCTTGAAGTTTGAAAATCATTCCTTTAGAGCTGGTGGAGCCAGCCTTACCTGTTACAAATTAGAAAGAGATGATCATTCATTGGTTCTAGCAAGAGAATTCATTGGTTCTAGCAAGGTCAGTTCCAGGACCCCTCCACAGATACCAAATCTGTGTGTGTTCGAGCCCCTTATACAATATGACATAGTATTTGCATATAATCTATACACATCCTCTGGTATACTTTAAATCATCTCTAGATTACTTATAAACACCTGATACAGTGTAAATGGTATGTTAATAGTTGCACCTGCTGGCAAATCCAAGTTTTGTTTTTTAGAACTTTCTGAGTTTTTTTCAAATATTTTCAGTCTGTGGTTGATTGAATCCGTGATGCAGAACCCACAGATACAGAAGGCCAAATGTACTCTTAACTATAGACGGTCTTACGTGGGTGCCTGGTTAGCAACCTAGACAGAATTATTCGGGCCCCCATCTAATCAGCAAATGGTGGCCACGTGGAGAATCCAAATTCTGACCAGCCCCTCTTACATCTCTCCTTCTCCATCTCCTTTATCTTTTTTCTTTCTGTTGTATACTGTAAGTAGTTCCAAGATCTTTTTTTGTTTTTTACCAACTAGTAAAATAGGAAAACAAATAGACAAAACCAAAAACATTTTGATGATCAACACAGGGCTGCCTACTTTTAATTTTGCCAAGCAAAGACATTGAAAAATAACAAATATCATATATCTTTATGATGCTTATAGAAATTTTTAAAAAAATTAGCACTAATTTCAAAAAGGAGAAAGGATATGTAAATTAGTTTATGAAATTCACTGTGTTATCATTACTTTTCTCTATGTTTCCCTTTTCTAGGAATTACTGGTATCTTTTAACTGTTTAATCCAAGAGCAATGCACTTCACTCATCAGAGTGGATAGAACGAGGGGACAATTAACTAAGAAGAGAATTGCTTTTTTTGCCTAGAAAAGGGAAGAACATTTGAGGAAGGAGGTGTGTTCAAGCTGTTACTGAGTGCTAGGAAGAGTCATTTTCCAGAGATGAGATAGTGGGACTGTATGCATGGGAGTTGGGAATGCAAAGTGTGTTGGAAGATAGGAAAGCTGGTGGGTTTCTCAGACTTAGATTGGAGAAAGAGAGAAGTTGAATACAAAAAAAGATCTTACCAGTTATATTGATTGATCACTCTGTGCTGGGATACCAAACTCAATTATGTCCCATTTAATTTTCACAGCAGTCCTATGATATGGAGTTCTACCTGACAAAAAGGTAAACTGAAGCACAGAGAGATTAAATTACTTGCCTAGGATCACAATTGCATGGGCCTGAAAAACATTTCTACATCTTCATCTGAAGTCCATAATCTTTCTTTGTACCAACTTTTCCTCTTGGCCTTGAATGACAGGATACTATGGTTGGCGCTTGCATGCAGCACTTCCTATGTGCTGAGACCTGCACAGAACACCTTACATCCATCCATTTACTCTTTAGAATCAGCCAGTGAGGTGGGTACACCTGTTACCATGTACAAATAAGAAACTCAGCCTAGAGAAGTTCATCAGTTTACAGAGCTAGATTTAAACCTAGGACTGTGATCCTGGAGCCCAGGCTCTTAACCACTCCATGGCCTTGAGCTGGGGTCACACAGTCCAGGTACCACATACAGTAATATTTTTTCCGAATGAAGTCAGTAGCAGATCAAAGAATTCTTTGTTTCTTAGCTCTTTTATCTGTCACATCTTTCCCTCACTTCTCCCCACCCTAAATATACAACTGTAGTACATTTGCTTGATAGACAATATATACCGGAACTCTTTTAGCTCAAACAACTAGCTGTGTTCCCTGGCCAGGACTAGTGAAGGAGACCTGAGTAGGATCCTGGCAATGGTGAAGGCCCCCTAAGTCAGCAGGGGCAGATTAGGGCTGTGGTGAAGTCAGTGGGGATGGAGCCAAGGAGAGGAAGATGAAAGTTTCATTGACAGGAACCAAAGATAGTTCTTGCAGTGCTGATACTGGGCAGGGAGTTTCAAATGCAGTAGCCAATTGTTATGTTTTTTAAAACATCTCGTACTAATCCTTCCTTAATTTTGAAGGGACTTCGGTTCTGTCAAGGCTATCTATACACAAATGGGAAAAGCATTCAATGCAAGTCAACAGTTTTCAGGACAAGTTTTTACCGTTTATTGAGCACTTATCACATATCAGAGGGAATACTGAAGGATTTGGGGGATATTTCCCCTGCCTAGGGTGACCAACCAGATCCTGCTGCTGCTGCTGCTAAGTCACTTCAGTCATGTCCGACTCTGTGTGACCCCATAGATGGCAGACCAACAGGCTCCTCTGTCCCTGGGATTCTCCAGGCAAGAACACTGGAGTGGGTTGCCATTTTCTTCTCCAATGCAGGAAAGTGAAAAGTGAAAGCGAAGTCGCTCAGTCGTGTCTGACCCTCAGCGACCCCATGGACTGAAGCCTACCAGGCTCCTCCATCCATGGGATTTTCCAGGCAAGAGTACTGGAGTGGGTTGCCACTGCCTTCTCCAATTGTCCTCTAATTTAAGCTCTGGAAGTCCCATGGCCCAGAAACCCCTCACTCCTGGGCATACTAGGTTGACTGGCCACTCCAACAGATGGTTAACACAAGGTCTCTGTTCTTAAGGAGCTCACAGTTCAGACATGATGGAAGAAAATACATAAAACAATCATGACAGTCCAAAGGTTTCAGTACGGTGTTTCATTCAAGAGGAAATGGCAGCTTGACATCTTTTCTGTGCCCACTAATGCTATAATAGTCAGTGATTTTCATTCGTTATAAACTCTGAGCATTAGCTCACTTGGTGGATTGTACTGTGAAATGGAAATCATGGCAGAATTGATATTTAAGCAAAATTTTGTTTTTATCTAAAATACACTATCTTTTTTCCCCTTGGATTAAATTCTTTTACTCTGTGAGTGATCCAATCTTTATGATTTTTTGCTTCATTAGTCTGCTGAGTATGTACAGGCATTGGCTACACTGTAGTGAAAATATAAGGCAAACCGTGTGTGTAATATAAAGTTTTCTAGTAGCCACATTTAAAAAAAGGAAAAAGGAATAGGTGTAATTAATTTTAATAATATATTTAATATCCTTAATTAATACATTAAATATTATTTTAATACGTGATCAATGTTAAAATTGAGATTTTTTTTTGTACTAAGCTTTCAAAATTCAGTCTGGCCACATTTGAAGTGCTCAGTTGTCCTAAGTGACTAGTAGTTAGTTTTGGATGCCACAGGTCTATACAAAGTCATGTATAGAATACAATTAGTTTGATAATTAAAGTAAAAACTCTTTGCCTAAATTAATGGACTATTTTGAAGGAAAATGCTTACTTCTGCCTAGGTTTTAGACTCCTCGATAATATGGACCATCCTGCCACTGATCCCTACGTTCCTACTGAATTGAACACAAATTCTAAGCACAGGAGCAGAAGCACATCTAAAGAAGACCTGTAAGCAGGGAACTGCGTATTCTTTCTTAACGAGGGAGCCCTGCTGAACACATTGCGAAGACACCATTCTTAGGTCTGATTTTGAAACAGCCCCAGGTGTTTCCAGTTACGTCCAAGTCCACGGGGTATCATGAAGTTTGCAAAACTAATATAATTTACATTCCTGGATTTATAAAAAACAGTTATTGTACATGCCTCATGGTACACTCTTGATGGGAAGGGGGAAGAATTGTGAAACCCAGCACACAATGAGCCGATGTTGTAATTCCCCAAAGGCTGCAAAACACAAACAAAAACAATGCGAGAGAGATGATAAAAACACTATGAGAAAACATTGAGCTGGTGTTTAGAGAACCCAGTCCTGTCTCTGCATGCTTTGTCCAATGACATATCTACTCAATGCCAAATGAACACTCCACTTTTCCTTTGATTTAAACATTTTTTGACACTCTCCTTGTTGGCCATAAGCATTTCTGCTACTTTTGCTCATTGAACCTCAAAATGACTGCACTCACACTCCATTTTTTCATTATTCATTCATTTTGCAAACATTTACTGAGGCTTCCTATGTTTCCAGCATTGAGCCAGGCACTGGGGTTGAGGGAGGAATTACAAAAATGCTCAGCATCTAGTGGGGTGAGACCAAGAAGCAAAGAGTTGCAGAGTGTTTGTTTGTGGAAGCAAGTTCTCACAACGTGTTAAGTGAACCCAGCCAGAGAGCTATGAAGTCAGTTCTGGATCTGGTTGGGTAAAGGATTAGCCTGGGCAGGGAGAGCTGTGTGGAGCAGGATTACTTGATCTAGTTGGAAGGGTGGGGAGGAAGTGGAATAAGCCTCTTAAAGCAAATAGCCTGAGCCAGGGGAAGGCAATGGCACCCCACTCCAGTATTCTTGCCTGGGAAATCCCCTGGATGGAGGAGCCTGGTAGGCTGCAGTCCATGGGGTTGCTAAGAGTCGGACACGATTGAGCGACTTCACTTTCACTTTTCACTTTCACACATTGGAGAAGGAAATGGCAACCCACTCCAGTGTTCTTACCTGGAGAATCCCAGGGATGGGGGAGCCTGGTGGGCTGCCGTCTATGGGGTCGCACAGGGTTGGACACGACTGAAGCGACTTAGCAGGGGAACAAATGTGTTGAAGTTCTACCAGTTAACAATGTTGTTGCCAGTCAATGTCTCAGCAGCCTGTGGTTGGACTGGGACTCTCAAAGGTACCAGAAGCAGACAGGGCAGGGATGATCCTGCATGAGAAACAACTTTTATTGACTTCGACACATTTTCTCCTCAGTTGGCCTTGACCTGTCATTCAAAGTAATCTCAGTGAAACTTTGGCACCATTCCTCCCTTCCTTTTATTTAGGAAGAAATCATTCATCCGATGATTTTGAACTCTTACTAGATACCAGGTGTAGACTGGGACTGCTGCTGCTGCTGCTTGGTCGCTCATGCCTGTCTGACTCTTTGTGACCCCATGGACCATAGCCCTCCAGGCTCCTCTGTTCATGGGATTTTCCTAGCAAAAATACCAGAGTGGGTTGCCATTTCCTCCTCCAGGGTATCTTCCCAAATCAGGGATCAAACCCACGTCTCCTGCTCTTCAGGTAGTTTCTTAACCACTAAGCCACCAGGGAAGCCCAGACTGGGACCAGACATAGGAAAATATGACATAATCATTTGCCCTGGAGCTAGGGGGTGGGGGAGGTCACTTTTAGGCACACATATTCGGACATGGTATCAGATATATTCAGGAGGCGCTTCCATGGTGATTCAGATGGTAAAGAATCCACCTGCAATGCAGGAGACCCCAGTTCAATTCCTGGGTCAGGAAGTTCCCCCGGAGAAGGGATAGGCTACCCACTCCAGTATTCTTGGGCTTCCCTGGTGGCTCAGATGGTAAAGAATTCACCTGCAATTTGGGAGACCTGAGTTTGATCCCTGAGTCAGGAAGATCCCCTGGAGAAAGGAATGGCAACCCACTCCAGTATTCTCGCCTAGAGAATCCCATGGACAGAGGAGCCTGGCTGGCTAAATACGTGGTCTTGCAAAGAGTTGGACATGACTGAATGACTAACACTTCAACTTCCACAGCTCCTGGGAATTGGAGCATGACATATATGGCAGACACTATACAATTTTGCTTGGATTTTGAGGGCCAAGAAGATCCCCCTGCCGCCCCGCCACTGTCATTCAGTAATACTGTGGTAACATGAATGACTGGAAGCTGATGACCTGTGTTCTCACTCTGCAGCAGTGATGTGTGTGTGTGTGTGTCTGTGTCTGTGTCTGCGTGTGAAAGAGAGAGAGAGAGCCAGTCAAGTACACGTCAGAGTGATGGGAAGGGTCCATATGGCAGTGCCTGTTCTCTGATCCCAAATCAGACCTTCTTTTGGAACTGGAGTGTCCTTAGACATCCCTTTATCTTTTTCTCACAATTCCTCCCTCAATGACTAAACGAGCTCCAGACGTGCATATTGATGTGTCATCGAGCGCTGTGAGCTTATCCCATGTTTCCCTGGCCCCCTGTGTCCTTCTTTCTATCATGCTGCCTTCTGACCAGCTCTGTGAACAAGCAGGCAGCATGGCTCTAGACACAGGAAGACCTTATCGGAGTTCGCTTTGAGCAAGTTCAGCATCACAGGCCAAGCCCTCTGCTTTGTTGGAATGCCCTGTGTCCTCACTTATGGCCCCACCTCCTCTGTCTAGAGAGTCCCCTCAGTCTTCCTCACCAGGGCAGTATCCCAGCACTGGCAGTCAGGGGACGCGCTGTTACTGCTGACTGACTGAGCGGCGGAGATGTGACTCCATCCAACTCCAGTCATGCAAACCCAGACTGAGGTCACCAGAAGCTCTTGGCGGCAGCTGCAATAGTGGCAGTAATGCCTTGTATTTGGATGGCTCTTTGCCATTTCCACATCCATTAACCTGCTTGGCCACATTCAATCTCAGGTACCCCTACAG
Source organism: Budorcas taxicolor (assembly GCF_023091745.1). Taxonomy (NCBI): domain Eukaryota; kingdom Metazoa; phylum Chordata; class Mammalia; order Artiodactyla; family Bovidae; genus Budorcas; species Budorcas taxicolor. Next base: position 52,484,903 of record NC_068912.1, on the reverse strand, counting down.
GATGAACATTAGCCTGAGAGTAAAGGAAACCTGAAAAATTCTGGACTTTTCTCTGGCAGTTTCATTCAGGCCCACAGTGCCTGAAATACCAGTAAGTTGCTGTATGTTATATAAACTCTGAGGGGATGGCATCATTAACCTCAGAATAAGAGTGATTCTTAGATACATAACATTAAAGGGGCTGTCTTTCCCACTTTTGTCTGTGGAACTGTAATTCATTTAATTGGAGTTTTTCCTGGATACTCAGCCCAAAACGTAGGGGGTATTTGGTGAGTAAATGCAACTTTTTTACAAGCCTCATAGTCTGAGAATGGAACAGAAGGTGGGGTTTATACCTTCCTCACATCTGACTTCCTCAGAGAGGCTACTTCCTCACGGCTGAGTGGAAGGACCACATCTGTGCTAATCAATTCTGCAATCCCAGGACCAAGCATTTTCAGTGGATGAATAGATGAATGGAAGGATGCATAGACTGATGAAACTTCAAAGAATTTGCCCACGTTAGAGAAGTTTTGAGTTCTCCTTCTTTGTCATTCCCGTTGATTACTTCATGTGTGTGTGCATGCTCAGTCATGTCCAACTCTTTGTGACCCCATGGATTGTAGCCCACCAGGTTCCTCTGTCCATGGAGGTTTCCAGCAAGAACACTGTAGTGGGTTGCCATTTCCTACTCCAGGGCATCTTCCCGACCCAGGGATTGAACCCACATCTCTTGGGTCTCCTGCATTGGCAGGTGGATTATTTACCACTGAGCCACCTGGTAAGTCTGCTTTCTTCATAGAAGAGCATTATAATGAGCAGGCAAAAAAGACTGAATTCATGGATACAGAGAGTGGCTTAAAAGGCGAGAGAGCAGGGAATTTCTCCACACACACAACAAAGAATCTAGGGGAAGATAAATTTTGAAAATACACATGCATTTTTTTTTCAGGACCAGGTACTTCATCTTACTTTATTCTCATAAAAGCATCCTGATAGGAAGAGCAAAAATTAAGTGGCTATTTCCCTGCATAGTGTATTTTACTGAGGACATTCCGTGCATCATCTCATTTAAAATTCAGGCCAACACTATTAGTATCTCCATTTTACAGATGAAGAAACTGAAACTTCAAGAGATGAAACAAGATGTGACAGTTACAGGAACCGAACCTAATTCCAGAGAATATGTTCTGCACTCTATGATTTACATATGGAGGTTGATTTGATTTTCTTTTAGAGAGATGAAGAAACTGAGCCTTATGAACTTGAGAATCCTACTCAAGCCAGTAAATAGTAGAACCAGGGCTCAAACTTAAGTTGGCTTTACTTTAAATCCTGTCCTCTTTTCAACTCTCCAAACTCTCTTCTTTGATATGCTCAGTGGCTTCAAGGCAGACCACCAAAAGCGACTTTAGATGGATACAGAAAGAATATTTTTGACCTGAAACTTGGAGATGGTATCTGATATACATTAAAAGAAAAAAAACCCAAACCAAAAAAACACCAAGATTTCCCTAACAGAAAATAGAATCAGATCCCTGTCAGATGATTTTAATTAAAAATTATTTAAATTTTTTAAAAAAACACTTATTTTATTGAACAAGCATTTCATGCTCTTGGTATAAAGCTATATGAAAGGATGTATAGTGAAAAATAGTTCTTCTCTCCCTCCGTTACCCAGTTGCCCTCCCATGGAACTACTCACAACCCCGACACTAGTGGTATATGTGTGGGGTACAAACCTGACTTCTCTCCACCCCCAATCCACACACACTGCCTAAGAGCAGGGGGAAGGGAGAGAGAGAAGGAGAGGATGAAGGCAATGGAATGAATGGCATTTGCCCCTACTGGCCACCACAGGAGACAGGAAGTTAGAGGCCAGTGTAACTATTGGAAGAATACTGGGTCCTTCTCCCTGTCCCTCCCTCTCCTCCCCCTCCCCAACTGCTGCAATAGAGCCCATCTAGGTAGCTGGAAAATCCCATGGATGGAGGAGCCTGGTAGGCTGCAGTCCATGGGGTCGCTAAGAGACGGACATGACTGAGCAACTTCCCTTTCACTTTTCACTTTTCATGCATTGGAGAAGGAAATGGCAACCCACTCCAGTGTTCTTGCCTGGAGAATCCCAGGGACGGGGGAGCCTGGTGGGCTGCCGTCTCTGGGGTCACACAGGGTCGGACACGACTGAAGCGACTTAGCAGCAGCAGCAGCAGCAGGTTTGTTCCAGTGCTGAACTTAGGAGCATCCAGAGGCCATGTCCCTGGGAACTGGGAACGTTGGCATGCTCCTGATTGGCTGTGAGTCATCTAGATGCCCAAGCCCTGGGCCACAGAGGAATAAGAAGGCTGAGGCTCTGTGATAATAGTAGCTCACCAATTCAGTGGGAAACAAGTCCCTTCTGGGGACATTTTGGGGCTGTGAGCTTAAGTCGCACTTTTAAATGAGTGGAGGTGATCAGTAGACATAGGCCTGTGATAACATTACCACTCAGTGAGTGCTTGTTGTAGGATGCTATGCACTGCTGACTATGTGAAGCATCACCATTTCCTCATTTCAGCCAAGCATGTTGTTATTGTTCAGTTGCTAAGTCATGTCCGACTCTTTGCAACCCCATGGTCTGAAGCCCACCAGGCTCCTTTGTCTTGGCTTGTTTCCAGATTGTGTGTATCCTGAGAGCAGGAATTCTTGATCCCTATAGTTGCAGTAGAAAATATCCTGTCAGTGTCACTGATTGCTGCTGTTGTTTTTGTTTGCCAGCCTTGAAGGAGCCAAGACAATTTTATCCAAATCCTTGGCATTCACAGATGAAGAAACTGCAGGTGGACTGAGGGTGCAGTGACATGCCCAAGGTCACACAGTCAGTACCAGCATCACCCAGCCGAAAAGTCCTACTGGAGACCCATCCGGCTGGCCAGTGGACGGTGTGCACCCATACTTGGTCACAGGCTAACCAGAGTGTTCGTTAGTGCTTGCCAGCATGTTCATTGCCTCTGAGGTCTATGGCTGGAAAATCAGGTTTTTCAGGTCTAAAAACACTACAACCACTCTTTATTTCCCCAGCAGTGCCTCAGAGGCCTCAGGAAATTGATCTATGATAGCCAAACTCTATGAGGTTGATTTGTAATCAAGGAAGCTAATAATTTACAAGGGGGATGCAGTCTACTCCAGAATCTCTTTACCTGGTAGTAGGCCTCTTTGTGAAAAAAAAAAATAATAATAATAATAATAATAGGAAAATTGCTTGATACAGCAGGAAGAACAGGCCTACTAAAATTTACTCAATATTGGGCCTTGGAAAATCTACTGTTATCTTTCTGGCCTTCTTTTCATGGAAAGAGTTACATCTTGGGTTTGAATTTTAGCTCTGACATTACTCATTGTGTGACTTTGTCTAGCTGTCTGACCCTTCTGAGACTTCATCTCTCCACAGGTCCAAAGGGGTGACCTACTAACTATGCCATCTACTTCTCTTGGATGGTATTGGATACTCTGAGATTTGGGTTCTGAAATACTGTTAAGTGGATGATAATTTTCACCTTTCCTTGTCTCAGTTCAGTTCAGTCGCTCAGTCATGTCTGACTCTTTGTGACCCCATGAACCGCAGCACGCCGGGCCTCCCTGTCCATCACCAACTCCCGGAGTTCACTCAAATTCATGTCCATTGAGTCGGTGATGCCATCCAGCCATCTCATCCTCTGCCATCCCCTTCTCCTCCTGCCCTCAATCTTTCCCAGCATCAGGGTCTTTTCAAATGAGTCAGCTCTTCGTATCAGGTGGCCAAAGTATTGGAGTTTCAGCTTCAACATCAGTCCTTCCAATGAACGTCCAGGACTGATCTCCTTTAGGATGGACTGGTTGGATCTCCTTGCAGTCCAAGGGACTCTCAAGAGTCTTCTCCAACACCACAGTTCCAAAGCATCAATTCTTCGGCGCTCTGCCTTCTTCACAGTCCAACTCTCACATCCATACATGACCACTGGAAAAACCATAGCCTTGACTAGACAGACCTTTGTTGGCAAAGTAATGTCTCTGCTTCTTAATATGCTGTCTAGGTTGGTCATAAAAACATATAATGCAGTGAGTTTTCATCATGCCAAATTCACTGAAACATGTGATGTTAAAATGTGCTTGATTTCACCAAATGGTGGTGATTAGAGACCATCTTTTTAAAGATGTTCTTACTTAGCTGTAGAAGAAGCTGGGCTCTCAGTCTAGTCACATGGATTTGTACCTGCATTTTTAGGGCTATTGGATTAAGTGACTGCAGAAAAATAACGTGGTATATACCCTGTTTTGCTTTCAGGTCTTCTGCTTGGTTACTGATTTCAGTGAATATAGGGATAAAAACTGACATTCCTAAAACAGAAAATTTTAAATTCCTGCTATTCAGTCTCAAACTTCTAATTTGTCTCAAGAGAGAATGTTTGCATTTGGCGGTACACAGTTTTCTGCGGCATTTTCTTCGCTATGTGCCTACCACATCTACCTTTGTTTGCCTTTATGTGAATACTCCAGTGTCTGGTGATCTGGGTTTTATGTGAGACTGTTAATGGAGATTCTTTTACCGTCTGATCCATCCCTGGTGGTTCAGACAGTGAAGAATCTACCTGCAATGCTGGAGACCTGGGCTCAATCCCTGGGTTGGGAAGATCCCTTGGAGAAGGGAATGGCAACCCACTCCAGTATTCTTGCCTGGAGAATTCCATGGTAGAAGCTATGGTCAATGGGGCCGCAAAGAGTCAGACACAACTGAGCAACTAACACCTACCACTTATTTGTTAATGAAGATGCCGATATTATGGCTGAACTTGGTTGGAGTCCCTCATTTCTGCTGGGAGTTTTGTCCTAGAGGTTTGTCCAAGAGAAAAGAACTTTGGAGACAGCACAGCAAAGTTTTAGTCTGCTCATGGGTCAGTAACTTCCAGAACCATCGGGGGTGCATTGGGGGGGGGGGTGTGGGGTGAAGCTGCTGAGAAAGGCTTCAGCCTGTGGCTTTATGTGAAGAGAAAAAAGACAGTGAGAGGAAGGAAGGGAGAGTGGAGGGGATAATTATTTGAGTGAGGCAGGCTCTTGAAATAAAAAATCCATATGGCTCTCTAGAAAAAAAAAAAAACAGTTAAAATTTGAGAGCTAGATTGTGAGCGACACCTGTTGTGATTAGAGGCAGAGTTATTTAAGCACCAGCACCCTGGACTCCATTTCCGGTGCATACAAGCTGTTATTCTGTTCTGGAAACTTGAGCAGAGAGGAAGGGAGAAGGAAAAAACAGTCTGGGTGAGCTAACTAAACCCAAGCTTGGATAGAGGAGGGGGCATGCCTGGCTGCTGCTGCAAGCCTCAGATAACTGGTAACTTCTGTGAGATCGCCCTGGATTGGGATCCTCATTCCATTCTTCATCCTTGTAAGACAGGCATCTGGTTGGTTCCCTTCAGTGTTGTTTGTTGTCATTATTGTTGTTTAGTCCCTAAGTCATGTCCAACTCTTTTGCAACCCCATGGACAGTAGCCTGCCAGGCTCTTCTGCCCATGGAATTTCCCAGGCAGGAATACTGGAGTGGGTTGCCATTTCCTTCTCCAGGGTATCTTCCTGACCCAGGGATTGAACCCCAGTCTCTTGCATTGCAGGCAGATTTTTTCCTGCTGAGCCAGTAAACTGGTTTTCACCCTGTTCACAAGCTTACAAAAGCTTTTTTGTAACCTATAGTTATAGACTGTAACTGTTTTGATTCTTGCGAATCATTTCATGTAAATCAAGGGAGGCTGAAAACACAAGCAGGGCCCTTCTGGCAGCTTTCTGGGCTGTCCTGTCCTTGCAACAGCTGCGAAGGAAGGCTATGCCAGAAATCTGAGGGTGTTTGCAAGCCTGGTTTGGGAAGATTCATAAAGGATATAGGTCTGTCGTAGTGATAGCTGGAAAGTCTTGGTGATATTTTGTGGTGGAGGTGGCGGTGAAGGCAGGTTTCCATCACTGATGCGCATAGGAGGTGAGGTTGGTTCCAGCCATGTGCTCAGAGGAAAGGAAAGTTTAGAGTGCCATTACCTTTCATCTGCACCAGCCTCCTAACTAGCTTTCTTGCCTTGGTGGCACCAAACCCACTCTGCTGGCTCACAAAGTTGATTGTGTGTGTCTCATCCTAACTCTGTGTTTGGCACATCAAATTGATAAGCTTGAAACTGGCCTTGGTGGAGGAATTTACTCTACAGAAATTGTCAAGTCCCAGAAATCAAGGCTTTTGTTTTTCCCTAAAGATCCAATTCATCAGCATAGCACCGTGCTGCTTCCATTCCTGTCTCCCTATATCCGTTTCCTTCCATTTCTATAATGTTTCATCAACAGATAGAGGTGATTATTGTCACCTGTGGTTTAAAACAGCCACCTCAGGAAATTCCCTGGCAGTCCAGTGGTTAGGACCCCACACTTCACAAGTGAGAGTACAGCTTCAATACCTGGTTGGGGAACTTTGTAAGCTGTGTGGCACAGCCGAAAAAATTAGTAAATAAATGAAATAAAACACCCAGGGTCTTCTGGTTGCTCTGAAAAGGCCCACAGTCTTTATCTCAGCTTATGAGGCCAGTCTGCACAGTGTGGCCCCTACAGGTGTCTCCTGCCTTTTCTTGCGCTAGATTTCACCTTACTTTATGTGCTCCATCAGTTCTTCCAACAGAGCTTCTCATTACAAGTTCTAAGCACAAGCTCTTTTCATTGCCGTGTTAAGAGCTATTTGCTGCTCACCAGATATTCACAAACTTCCTGACATTTCCCAGCCCACTTGCAGTTGGGTGGGGCCATGTGACCAGTTCTGCTGAGTTAGCTGTGAGTTGAAGTGACACGTAGCAGAAGAGTTAGGAGCTGACGTGCCATCATCCAGCTTTCTCTTCTACAGCTGCAGTCATGGAGGCCGTATGTTGAGACAGCAGAACCACAGGCTGGAGGAACCTGGCTGCTGAGTCAGCACACGGAGAACAGCTGTCTTCAGAGAGCTGCCTGGTTGTCTCTGCCTGTCAGGGAAATAAACATTTGTTCTGTTTAGCCACTGAGATTCAAGACAGTTTCATTACCACAAGATAATTTAGTCCAGCAGTTCTCAAACATTTGAGTCTCAGGACCGCTTTAAAGTCTTAAAAATTACTGATAATCGTAAAGAGCTTTTACTTCCTTGGATAACATCCTGTAATATTTCCATATCAGATATTAAAACTGAGACTTTGAAAAAAAGTTTTTAATATGTACATATTAATTCCTTTTAAAATAATGATAATAAAACCATTATTTAACATAAATAACAAGTTTTATGAGAAATAGCTAGCTTTCAAAGGAAACTAGGAAGAATGATCCTATTTTACTTTTTTACAAATCTATGAATTAATTGAAGAAGACTGGATTCTCATATCACTCCTGCATTCAATCAGTTGCCATCCATTCTGTTATGTTGAGGTACAAGAAGAAAATCTGGCTGCACACAGATAATGCAGTTTCAAACAGGTGTATTTTAATAGTCTTTTCTGATTATTGTGAATATTCTTTTTGGATACTACATCAAAATTTGACAAGTGGTAGTTTTTAAAAAGCTAGTCACAACATGGACTCTGTAACAATATCAATGAACTTTTCATACTCTGTTAGCATTAAAATCCATTAGAGTATCTTGTACTTTGAACGGATCATTCAGCCATGCATGATTTGTTGACTTTATGCACTAGTTACTTGGGAAAAATTGGTTCATTGACTTATATTCATATTCCAAATGTTGACATACTTCATTATATGATACATTTAAAAATCATATTAATTAGTATCATCATTTATCACACCAGAGTCTTTAAGTATTAGGAAACTGTCAAGCTCATAACAGTGGCTGCAAGTTTTCTAAAATTCTAATTTTTGTTTGAAAGCTTGAATTTTATCTTTGGCAACAAACACTGTCAGTTATTTTCCTTGAAGTGACAGATTCACTTTATTCATTCTCAAAAAAAAAAACCTGCCAAGAACCCAAGATGGAATAACCATAGTTTGTCAGTAGGTCTTTTTCAAGTAAAAACTGTGTTCCATGATAAAAGCAGCCAGTTCCATTTACAACTCAAAAAATCAAACAAGTGCTTTTCCTCCGAACAGCCATGGGATTTCTGTATGCAGTTAGGAGTGCTTTGTGCATACCCCCATTTGTCACAGTGACTATTGAAAAGATGCGTACTCAAGGATAGTGATTTAATAAAAGAAATCACTTTTACTGCTTAATTAAAGGCATTTCTAAATAAAGCTGACTCCTCTCATCCCCACAAGTGCATGGAAAAAGAATGCAGTGGCTAGAGTATAGTCTGACGCCACTGCCTCAGTGTGTGCTAAGGGCTCAGCCTCCAGTGCTTTTATATCATCACTGCAAATGTCAATCCAGCTGAAAAGGGTCAGTAACATCTTCATATAATTATAAATTATTATGTTGGCCTTGAGGAACCTCTGGAAGGATCTCCGGTACCCACAGTAGAATGAAGACTGCACTGTGAGAACCAGCAATCCAGCCCATCCTCAGTAATTCACGCCTACTTTTCCTTCTGGCTAGAATATACTTCCTCCCCCACCTCATTACCAGGCCATCACATTGCAGATATGATGCCCAGGTTCATGACCAAACTCTCAGGAATCCTTCTTTGACTTCCTAGGTCTGTTTCCCATTTAACATTCTCACATACCTCATATACACCTCCACTTGTGCTGTGCTGTGTCACTCAAAGTCGTGTCCAACTCTTTGCGACGTCACGGACTGCAGCCCGCCAGGTTCCTCTGTCCATAGGAATTCTCCAGGCAAGAATACTGGAGTGGGTTGCCATGCCCTCCTCCAAGGGATTTTCCCAACTCAGAGATCGAACCCAGGTTTCCCACTCTGCATGCGGATTCTTTACCAACTGAGCCACCAGGGAAACCCAGACACCTTCACTTACAGGAATAGTCATTTTACATAGACATCCGTCTTCCTTGCTAGATTTTAAGCACTGATAGAGTAGGGATGGGCTTTAGGGACTCATTATTATATTTTCAGTGTCTGGCGTGGTGTCTGGTACATTCAGTTCAGTTCAGTTCAGTTCAGTCGCTCAGTCGTGTCCGACTCTTTGCGACCTCATGAATCACAGCACGCCAGGCCTCCCTGTCCATCACCAACTCCCGGAGTTCACTCAGACTCACGTCCATCGAGTCCGTGATGCCATCCAGCCATCTCATCCTCTGTCGTCCCCTTCTCCTCCTGCCCCCAATCTCTCCCAGCATCAGGGTCTTTTCCAATGAGTCAGCTCTTTGCATGCTGCTGCTGCTGCTGCTAAGTCGCTTCAGACTCTGTGCGACCCCATAGACGGCAGCCCACCAGGCTCCCCCATCCCTGGGATTCTCTAAGCAAGAATACTGGAGTGGGTTGCCATTTCCTTCTCCAATGCATGGAAGTGAAAAGTCAAAGTGAAGTTGTTCAGTCGTGTCTGACTCTTCACGACCCCATGGACTGCAGACTACCAGGCTCCTCAGTCCATGGGATTTTCCAGGCAAGAGTACTGGAGTGGAGTGCCATTGCCGTCTCCAAACTCTTCGCATACTAGTTCTCAAATCTTAGTTCACTGAATAAATGTTTTGAAAAAAATCATGTGAAAAGGCCTAGTGGAGGTTCCCGTTCATTTGGGACTGACTTGAATGACTCTGGGACCTTGACTAAACTTTCACTCACCCAGGTTTTCCCACAAACAGATTCCATATTAAGAAAATAGCAGGCCTGTGACTGGTACCTAAAATATCTATGATCAGCTGTTTCCTGTTTCTAAAATAGTCCTGTGTGTGTGTGCGTGTACACATGTAAATACACTAATAATATTTCACAATATTATATAGTTCTATGTTTTTATCTCATCCCATGAAAACTTTAATAAGAGTTGCTAATAATTAAAAGCTGATTTCAGTACTAATACATTTGCTTCCCTGGTTAAGATTGGTAAATTTTGCGAGGATAATGATCATTTCTTTCTCCTCCTATCTCTCTACAGTGTCCAGCCCAGCACCTGGCATACAGAGAACATTCAGTAAATGTTCATTAAATTGTCATATGGCGAGAAGTAAAGCAGTGTGGCAGAAATAAGCAAAGGCAAAGGACTTGGGTTGGGAGCTGCCCGAGGATTATTCAACCCCACCATCTTCCCTGTCCAGGAGGACGTTTAGGTACAGCCTAAACATCTGCTGTTGTGGCTGCTGTTGGCCACAGTTGGCAGCTCTTAGACCCATCTCCTTTCTATTCTGTATTCAAGATGTCTAGGGCCAAACCACCCCCACCCTGCTGGAGACGGGTAGGGGCCACTCCCATGGTTCTCAGCCTATGCTGTACATTAGGTCCTCCCAGCAAGCTTGTGGAAAAATACCATCTCTCTCGGGAGGGCCCCAGGTATCAGTATTCTGAGCAACTACCCTTGTGATTCTGATATGCAGCCAGGATACAGACCCATAGAGCCAGACAAGAAGGACACTCAAGTGCTCATGGGGCTCCCCCTACTTTCATGGGAATAACTTGAAAACCAGGTAATGAGTCCCTGAGAAATTAGCATATGGCTGTGGGCCGCCATGATGGCTGTCACTGCTGGAGAAGAGTGCAGGGGACTGGAAGCAGCTTCACGCCTGACTCCTGAGCCATGGGACCGCCTCTGAGTGGTCTCAGGCTTGTGCTGCTTAAGACCCCCTTGTGCAATCAAATCCATTTTTAAAGCACTGTGGTCTCAAAATCTGTTCTTCACACCTTCCAGCTACTTGAGCCAGAGGCAAGTGGAGTGGCATGACGCCCTGGAAAGACAGGTGTGTGATTAAGTTCCGCTTATAGAGAAATTCCCAAGGGAAGTCACGTGCTGACAGTACTGGGAGCAGGACTTGTAATAAGCTCTTGTTTATAGTTCAGTTAGAGTTCAATAGCTCAACAACCCCCTTCTCTCACTTCTGCTCCCCACTCTCCCACTCAATGGTTTCCCCTAATAGGGTTCTTTAAATGATTCTCTGAAGGTGAGGCAAGTCCACCACCCAGGTCCAGTTATAGTTTTAATGGTGTTTACACAGAGTAGCTCAGCTTGTTAGACCATCAAGCCTCAAGGACTGGCAGAGCATCTGCTCAGGGCTCTGTTAAATTAACCTTTAGTCAGTTTGCCCTAATTGACCCAGTGCTTCACTCCCAGGGCATTCTAAGTATTTAAAAGCATGTAATGAAAAATCTGACTAGCCTGTAACCATGGTGGTTTAAGAGAGCTGCTACAGTATTCCTTTTGAAATATCCCACTGAATTAAAAATTATTTAGGAGATTTGAGGGGGTGAACAAAAATGAATTAATTTGGGAAGAGATTAATCTTAAAAATTTTGTGGACCAAAATGTATGAACATGAAAGCACGTGTTTGGTACTCAAGGAAGACTTCCTGCAACACTGACAAGCCCTTCCCTGGTCAGTGCGTTAGCAGAAGCCTGTACGCCTCCGCAGCTTTCATCAATAGAGGGACACACGGTGGCCTCAATGTGTCAACAGCTGTCACCTCGCACAGCAGAGGTGTATGGATGTCAGGGAACCATCCCAGGGCTGGATTGGGCTCCAGCTTTGGCCAGTTTGCCAGCCAGAGCTGAATGGAGTACACGGCGTAGCATCTGGAGTGGCAGTGTGTGTTTGTGTGTGCGCGTCTTTGTGCTCCGTTGTGTCCCACTCTTTGTGACCCCCTGGACCATAGCCTGCCAGGTTCCTCTGTCCATGGAAGTTTTCAGGCAAGAATACTGGAGTGGTTTGTCATTTCCTACTCCAGGGGATCTTCCTGACCCTTTCGCATCTCCTGTATTGGCAGACGATTCTTTACCGCTGCGCCACCTGGAGACCTAGGTTAGAATCTCAACTCTCACACCTACAGTTTTGTGACCCGGGTCAGTCTCATAACCCGGTTAAGCTTCCATGGTCACGTGTAAAATGGGCAGGATACTGGTACTCACCTCCCAGGGATGCTATGAGGATTAACAAAGATAACACATGTACAGCATTTGGCATGCAGTAAATTTACAATTAATGTCAGCAAAACAAACAAAAAACAAAGCAAAACATATCAAAACCCAGTCAGTCAACAACCAAAATACGACAAGAAGACAACCAGACAACCAGAATACGACAGAATTTTTTTTAGCTACTTGAAACTGCCACTAACCCCTTCCACCCCAACCCTGTCTATGAGCATGCTCATTGCAGTGACCTCAAAGAAAAGTATACTTAGTACGTTAGAGTATATAATATGTTATAGGGACCTAAAATTCTAGTGCCTGTGGTAAATTCAGGACAAAACTGCAAAATGAGAACTGGCCCCTGGATAGCTGCTGCTCTTAGAGGAGACTTCTACAACCCACAAGTGTCAATAAGTGCCCTGTGTTTTTAATTTTCTTGGCCAGTACTACACAACATATAGGATCCTACATTTCCCAGCCTCCCGTGCAGTTAGCTGTGGCCACCTGATTGAATTCTGGACAATGAAAGCAAGGTGGGTCACTTCCAGGCCTGGCCTGCTAAACCCTCCCAGGTGCAAGATTTGCTCTCTTTTCATTTGCTGGCTGAATGGAGAGAACGCCAAGGACGACAAGAGCCACAAAAGAGGGCCAGCCCAGAGGGAAGGCCCACCTCCTGCCTACATTGGATTGTGGCACAAATGAGAAGAATTCTTATTGCATCAAGCAATGGTACTTGTGGTGTGGTCATAACAGCTTGCCTTTCTTGATGGGTACAATGAGCTTTTCTAATCTTTAGCTGATCTCTTCAGGGTGGGTAAAGCCTCAGATAAGCAGTGAGGAGAGCCATTCTGGGTCTTGGCCCTTCCCACCCACTTCCTAAGGGACCTAAATGGTCTCAGAGAGCTGAGTCTGAAAAGGAGGTCAATGATTCCTTCCTCTCCGACAATGACACAATCGCCTCTGTGCCTGAGTAGAGACTTGGCTGGGAAAGGCGCTTTGCTAAGCCCTTAAAGAGAGATGCCTGCTGCCCTTTCCCTTCTTTTCCTGGAGTTTGACATATGCTCTGCTCTGCAGCTCAGCACTCTGCAAAAACTATTTTGATTCAGTCCCTTAAACTAGTTCAGTGACTTTGACCAAGTCTCTTAACTACTTCAGGCCTCAGTTTCCTTATCTGTACAGTGGGAATAATGATTCACCTACCAAAGAGAGTTCTTGTAATAATTAGAAATAATCATAGTGCCTGGAACTGGTCGTCATACAACAACAGGTTGTTACTTTTAAAGATGTGTGCTGGAAACTTAGTACAGTCCACGAATATTTGTTGAACTCTCCATGTGGAATGCAGAGGCTTGTGAGTAGATGGAGCTCTCCCCTCAATGCACCTATGCTCCAGTCCTGACACCCCCTGACTTCTCCCCACCACTCCCTCATCCTCAAACATACACCTGGGCACGACTTGGCAGTATGAACTAGAAAACAAAGAAATGAAAAAAATTATGCACAGTGGGTAAAATGCAAATTTTGTGTGTATATATATATATATATATATATAGTTTTATATATATATAAATTGGGTGGGTGCAGAATTTTACTTTTTATAGTTCTATTGTATTTGATTTTGTTTTGTTATGATACAGTTGTTTTACCTTCATAATTAAAAGGAAAAAATATGTTTTACTTGCTGCAAAAAAAAACCCAGAAAACAAATAAATGAATTTTCAAAGGGACAAATTCAAAGGGTATCTGGGGCTAGACTTCTGCTCTTTCCCCGGGTTGTTACATGGAGTCAGGTATTCCTTTCTTAAGGAATTTCTCCCTAGTCCAAAGGTTGGCAGAATTCCTTGGTTAGACCCTCAGCAGAGAGAGTCAAACTCCAGAGAGCTTTCAGTCAGTAGAAAAACTAAGACTTCAGTTACAGTTTAAGCCTGACTCCGCTGATCTAAAGGAACCTGGGGAGAAAAGAGAGGTCAGAATTCAGAATCATTACTCTGTTTCCTAAGTGTGATGGTGAGGGAAATTGGGAACCTTGCAGAGTAAGAGAGGGACAAATAATTATATGTTAATACTAGCAAAGACATGCTGAGGAAAAGGAGGCTAAGAAATGATCACATCAGCTCCACATTCAGATTTCACAGGGAAGCGGAGAGTCAATCAGCCCACAGCCATTGCCCTAGGGAACCGAAATTGAGCCTTAAAATGTTATTTTAAATTCTAGATGATGCCATTTTTCTTTTCAACTTTCAGTATTCCAATCACAGAATGGCACCTTGGAATACTTTCCTACTTAAGGTTCCCAGGGCTTGAAGGAAAGACGTGTAAGGAATATTTTCATATTGTCTTTCATACTTAAATTCAAATGTTCATGTCTAATGAACCAGAGGCTGCTGCTCTAAGCCAGAAAGCATTCACTGTTCAAGAACCAGAATGAAGTCAACATCATGTGATACCCACGGAATCTCTTTGGCCACTCTATTGAAGTGATAGGATGTTGGTCCTTTACGAAGCGTGGCATGAAAGGCTTGGCTAAGAAGTTGCAGTTAAAATAATAATAATAGTTTTTCTTTATTTTGTAGTTAGTAAACTGAGTCTTTGTGTAATATGATGAAGTTCTCATCTTTCGGTGCAATAAGAATGATTTTAAAACAAAGTCTGTAAATTTTAAGGGGTCTGGCCCTAAAAATCTTAGTTTCATAAACTTTAAATTTACTCTCTCAAAGGTAATATACTCAACAGCTTGATTCCCTGACTGTTATCCCTATAGTGAAAATCAGTAGTTACAATTTCTAACAATTGCTGTTTACAGATGTTTTCAGTGCTGCATGTAAGCTGGTACAAACTTTCTGAAAAACTATTTGATGATATGTATCAGAAGCCTTATATGTGATTACAGGCTTTGACTCAGAAATTCCACCTCTGAGAATAGTATCCCAGTCAGGTATGTTTATCACAGCATTATTTGTATTAGATTCAAAGTAAAACTACTGAAAGATTCAATTGTAGGGAACTTACCAAATAAATTATGCTAGAGCCAAATGATGAATTATTCAAAGTCAGAAAAAGTGTTTTCAGAAAGCATTTAATTCATGAAAAATTACTCATAATATAACCTTATTTGAGAAAAAGACACACACATGCACAATATATATATAATGTTTTCCATATGTATTTATATACATTTTTAAATAACAAAAGAAAACTTGGAAGAAAATATTCCAAGTCAAATGTGCAATAATCAAATGTTAATAGCATTTGTCTTTGGTGGTTAGGTTTACCAATACATTAATATTTCTGTTCTTATTAATTTTCTTAATTCATAAATGTATATATGCTATTAATATAGTATGGAAAAAATTTATTTAAACCACACACACAATTATCATTTGACAAGTCATTAGCTGAAAAGATGATTACAGTCAAAAAACCAGAACAGAGGCCAAATCTTTCACTACCCCCAACCTACTGACACAGTTACAGGGAATAAACTGGTGACCTGATTTATGTCTCTCTTTTCCAGCTTACTTCTTGGTGAGCTGATGAAGCCAAACCAGATTCACTGTGATCTCCCAGGCCTGTCATCATCATTGTCATCATTGTTGCTAACAGTTATTGGGCATGCGCCAGGTGCCAGATATAGTTGGAAGGGTTTTTCATATATTGTCAATTAACCCTTACAACAATACTTTGGAGTACGTACTATTATTGCTTGTGTTTTACTGATGAAGAAACCAAGCCACAGAGAAGCTTGTTCAAGGTCACACAATTAGTAAGGGCAACCCACTCCAGTACCCTTGCCTGGAAAATCCAATGGACGGAGAAGCCTGGTAGGCTACAGTCCATGGGGTCACAAAGAGTCAGACATGGCTGAGCGACTTCACTTTCACTTTCAAAAGTGGATTCAGACTCCAGGAGTCTGAAAAACTGTAGCGCAAGGCCCTGTGCTTCACTACCTGTCAGACATCAACAGACAATGTTGGAATTTTTGGAACTAGAGGAGATCACAAAGTTTTGCATTTTTTTAAAACAAAGGGAGTTTTTTCAAATCAGACTCTGTATGTGATTTCAATATTGAAAAGAAATTTAGTTGAGTTGAGGCAGAAGCTGGGGTCCTTTATTGTGCCTTTTCCTCATTCCCACTGAGGTCACTGTAGTGCCTTAGCTTTGTGCAAGTCTTCTGAGAAACTCCCGTCCCGTTCCAACTTCTTCTACTTAGAGGTCAGAATCCTGGGCCTAGAGCTTCTAAAAGACCTGCCCTAGGGCCCCCAGTTAATATGTGCATAAGCCAGCGCTTCACTAGTATCACTCCGGAGTACACACGTGTCTCACTCAGGACTCTTTCTTTATAAGGAAGAGAAATGCAACTCAAACTTACTTATACGTAAGTGGGAATTTGTTAGCTCAAATAATTAGGCAGTCCAAGGAGATGCTGGCTTCAGGTATAGCTAGATCCAGGAGCCCAGTATCACACAGGAGGTTCTGTCCCTCCCTTTAGCCTTAGCTCTGCATCTTGTGAATTAAATTTCCATTCTCAGGAAGGCTCTCCACATTGTACCCTTACACCCTAACAGCTGTAAAATGGGCAGGATTCCTGTTTGGTAAACTGGATAGTCACTATCATCTGTGTAACCTTCCAGTTAAGATTGTGTATGCGTGTGTGTGTTAGTAGCTCATTCGTGTCTGACTCATTGCAACCCCATGGACCATAGCACACCAGGCTCCTCTGTCCATGGAATTCTCCAGGCAAGAATACTGGATTGGGTAGCCATTCCCTTCTCTAATTCGTTGATCTTTATTCTGTTGGTCATATAAAGTTTAGGTTCCTCATTCCCCACTTAAAAGAGAGAAAAGAAATGAACAGAGTGCTCAGTGGTCTTTAGCATGTATCTCCAGCCCCTGTAAGGGTGGTGGTAATGAGCTCCTGGTAGCCAGGCACTCTGGTTCATTGATCTCTGGGTGGATCTGTTCACCAGTACCATCCATCTTGATTACTATAGCACTATAGACAGTCTTGAGCTCATGTATAGTATCATTCCTACTTGGTGATGGTGTTAACGGTGGGCAGTGCTGTTATTGCCATCCTCCTCCTCATTTACTTCCTCCCCACCCACCTCACCTTCTTCTTCTGTTGGATTTATTGATGTATAATTTAAACATAATGAAACTGATCAATTTTAACTGTGTGATTTGATAACTTCTCACAGTATATGTGTATATAGGCACTTCCCTGGTGGCTTCCCTGGTGAAGAATACAGCTGTAATGCTAGAGACATAAATTTGATTCCTGGATTGGGAAGATCCCCTAGAGGAGGGAATGGCAACCCACTCCAGTATTCTTTCTTGGAGAATCCCATGGACAGAGGAGCCTGGTGGGCTACAGTCCATAGGGTTGCCAAGTGTTGGACATGACTGAGCTACTAACACACACACACACACAGTCCTATAATTACCACAATCATGGTAAAGAAGAGTTTCATCACTACCCAAAGTTTCTTTGTGCCCCTTCGCAGCTAATACTTAGTTCCCACTCTCAAGTTCCTGCCAACAGCTTTCAATCAGGTTTTCCCTTTCCACAATTTCATATAATTGGAATTATACATATGTTGTCAATTGTGTTTGATTTCTTTCACATACATAATGCCTTTGATGTCTGGTCCCGTTTTTGCATTTATGAGTAACTTATTCCTTATTGCTAAATAGTACTCCCATATAGGAATATACTACAATTTGTATGGACCTAACAGAAGCAGATGATATTAAGAAGAGGTGGCAAGAATACACAGAAGAACTATATAAGAAAAGAGCTTCATGACCCAGATAATCATGATGGTGTGATCACTCACCTAGAGCCAGACACCTTGGAATGTGAAGTCCAGTGGGCCTTAGAAAGCATCACTATGAACAAAGCTAGTGGAGGTGATGGAATTCCAGTTGAGCTATTTCAAATCCTGAAAGATGGTGTTGTGAATGTGCTGCACTCAATATGCCAGCACATTTGGAAAACTCAGCAGTGGCCACAAAACTGGAAAAGGTCAGTTTTCATTCCAATCCCAAAGAAAGGCAATGCCAAAGAATGCTCAAACTACCGCACAATTGCACTCATCTCACATGCTAGTAAAGTAATGCTCAAAATTCTCCAAGCCAGGCTTCAGCAATACATGAATCATGAACTTCCAGATGTTCAAGCTGGTTTTAGAAAAGGCAGAGGAACCAGAGATCAAATTGCCAACATCCGCTGGATCATTGAAAGAGCAAGAGAGTTCCAGAAAAACATCTGTTTCTGCTTTATTGACTATGCCAAAGCCTTTGACTGTGTGGATCACAATAAACCGTGGAAAATTCTTCAAGAGATGGGAATACCAGACCACCTGACCTGCCTCTTGAGAAACCTGTACGCAGGTCAGGAAGCAATAGTTAGAACTGGACATGGAACAACAGAGTGGTTCCAAATAGGAAAAGGAGTATGTCAAAGCTGTATATTGACTCCCTGCTTATTTAACTACTATGCAGAGTACATCATGAGAAACGCTGGGCTGGGAAGAAACACAAGCTGGAATCAAGATTGTCCGGAGAAATATCAACAACCTCAGATATGCAGATGACACCACCCTTATGGCAGAAAGTGAAGAGGAACTAAAAACCCTCTTGATGAAAGTGAAAGAGGAGAGTGAAAAAGTTGACTTAAAGCTCAACATTCAGAAAACGAAGATCATGGCATCCAGTCCCATCACTTCATGGGGAATAGTGTCAGACTATTTTTTTGGGCTCCAAAATGACTGCAGATGGTGACTGCAGCCATGAAATTAAACGACACTTACTCCTTGGAAGAAAAGTTATGACCAACCTAGACAGCATATTCAAAAGCAGAGACATTACTTTGCCAACAAAGATCTGTCTAGTCAAGGCTATGGTTTTTCCAGTGGTCATGTATGAATGTGAGAGATGGACTATAAAGAAAGCTGAGCGCCAAAGAATTGATGCTTTTGAACTGTGGTGTTGGAGAAGACTCTTGAGAGTCCCTTGGACTGCAAGGAGATACAACCAGTCCATCCTAAAGGAGACCAGTCCTGGGTGTTCATTGGAAGGAATGATGCTGAAGCTGAAATCCCAGTACTTTGGCCACCTCATGTGAAGAGTTGACTCATTGGAAAAGACCCTGATGCTGGGAGGGATTGGGGGCAGGAGGAGAAGGGGACAACAGAGGATGAGACGGCTGGATGGCATTACCTACTTGATGGACATGAGTTTGAGTGAACTCCGGGATTTGGTGATGGACAGGGAGGCCTGGTATGCTGCAATTCATGGGGTCGCAAAGAGTCGGACAGGACTGAGCGACTGAACTGAACTGAACAATTTGTTTATCCATTCACAAGTTCATGGACATTTAATCGTTTCTACTTTTTTGGCCATTGTGAATAATGCTACAATAATTCATGTACCAGTCTTTGGATGGACATATTACATCAAGGCTGTATATTGTCACCCTGCTTATTTAACTTATATGCAGAGTCCTTCATGAGAAATGCTGGGCTGGAAGAAACACAAGCTGGAATCAACATTGCCGGGAGAAATATCAACAACCTCAGATATGCAGATGACACTACCCTTATGACAGAAAGTGAAGAGGAACTCAAAAGCCTCTTGGTGAAAGTGAAAGAGGAGAGTGAAAAAGTTGGCTTAAAGCTCAACATTCAGAAAATGAAGATCATGGCATCCGGTCCCATCACTTCATGGGAAATAGATGGCGAAACAATGGAAACAGTGTCAGACTTTGTTTTTCTGGGCTCCAAAATCACTGCAGATGGTGACTGCAGCCATGAAATTAAAAGATGCTTACTTCTTGGAAGGAAAGTTATGACCAACATAGATAACATATTCAAAAGCAGAGACATTACTTTGCCGACTAAGGTCCATTTAGTCAAGGTTATGGTTTTTCCAGTGGTCATGTATGGATGTGAGAGTGGGACTGTGAAGAAGGCTGAGCGCCGAAGAATTGATGCTTTTGAACTGTGGTGTTGGAGAAGACTCTTGAGAATCCCTTGGACTGCAAGGAGATCCAACCAGTCCATTCTGAAGGAGATCAGCCCTGGGATTTCTTTGGAATGAATGATGCTAAAGCTGAAACTCCAGTACTTTGGCCACCTCATGCAAAGAGTTGACTCATTGGAAAAGACTCTGATGCTGGGAGGGATTGGGGGCAGGAGGAGAAGGGGATGACAGAGGATGAGATGGCTGGATGGCATCACTGACTCGATGGACGTGAGTCTGAGTGAACTCCGGGAGTTGGTGATGGACAGGGAGGCCTGGCATGCTGCGATTCATGGGGTCACAGAGTCAGACACGACTGAGCGACTGAACTGAACTGATTCTTTCATTTCTCTTTGTAAATATCTAGAATTGCAATTGCTGGTCCATATGGTAAATTGTTGCTTAATTTTTAGAACAAGTGCCAAATTGTTTTCCAAATTGGCTCTGCCATTTTATATTCCCTATATCCTCATAGGAATATATGAGGATTCCAGTCCTTCAACATCCTTCTCAAACTTGATATTATCTATCTTCTTTATTATAGCCATTCTAGTGAGTGTGTAGTTGTGTTTTATCTTGGTTTTAGTGACTGTTAGCAACCCCATGGACTGCAGCCTACCAGGCTCCTCTGTCCATGGGATTTTCCAGGCAAGAGTACTGGAGTGGGGTGCCATTGCTTTCTCCGTCCTGTATCTAATGATGTAGAACATATTTTCATGCACTCATTTGCCATCTGTATTATCTTCTTGGTGGGGTGACTGTTCAAATCTTTCTCCCCATTTTTTATGATTTAAATATGAAATATAATATTTTAATTCTTAAGAGAAATCTTAGATTAATATCTTACATCATTGGACTAGAGAATTTAAAATTATAAATATAAGAATGGGAAATCATAAGGAAAAACATTAATATGTTGGATTATATTAAGGACTGTGTTTCACCAAAAGTTATTATACTGCTGAAAAGACAAGCTGTATAATAGAAGAAGATATTTTCAAGGTGTATAAATAACAAGAATTAGCATCCAAAGATATAAAGAGCATCTACAAATCAATAACAAAAAGAAAAGCAACATATTCCATTAAAAGCATTAGAAAAGAAAATAGGAATGGGGAGTGAACACTAGAATATATTCTCAAAATCATTGGTAGTTCTGCATGCAAATTGAAATCACAATGGGACACCATGTCTCCCCACTTTTAATTGGATTGTTTGTTTTCCTACTTAATGTGGACTGACTGTATCCCACTCCACACCAGTTCATATATTGACAACCAAACCACCAGTGTGATGGTACTTGGATGTGGGGCCTTTGGGAGGTTGTTAGGTTTAGATGAAGCCATGAAGATGGGGTCCTTGTGATGGGATTAGTCCCCTTATAAAAGCACACCAGAGAGCTGGGTCTCTTTTTATCTGCCATGTGAGGACATGGTGAGAAGGGAGCCCTCTGCAAGCCAGGAAGAGATTTCTCACCAAAACTCAACATGCTGGCATCTTAACCTTAGGCTTCTAGCATCTAGTGTAGTGAGAAAATAAGGTTTTGTGTTTAAGCCACCCAGTCTGTGAAATTTTGTTATGGTAGACAAGTAGATTAAGACACCACTGTAGATGTTCTTTGTGTATAACATGATTTATAAATACTTCTCTCTCTATGACTTGCCTTTTTATTTTCTTAACAATGCCTTTTGAAGAGAAAGCACTTTAAATTTGGGTGAAGTCCAATAATGATATTTTTTTCCCATCTGTTTCTCCTATTTTGTGTTCTTTGAGTAACATTTAAAAAATATCTTCCAGGGGAGAACGAGATGGTGGAGGAGTAGGTGGACATGGAGTACATCTCTCTCCACAGATACATCAGGGATACACCTTCAGACACGGAAGTGCATGCAGAACACCAGCTGGGAGTGGACAGGAGGACCTGACCAGTGAAAAGAATATATAGAACCACAGAAAGCTAGGTAGGACGAAGGAACTGGGGGAAAACAGGAGTGTTAGTAGGGTTGGACCTGCCCTTGGTGGGTGGGGGAGCTGAAGCAGGGGTCCGATCCTCACAGTGGGGCGATTGTCTGAGTCAGAGAAGAAACATTTAAGGCTGAGAGTGAAACAGCCAATCTGTGGCAGCATAAATAGAATGAGAATCAGACAATCCTTGCCACAGCCATACATATGCCAGGCAGGAACGCAGGTCTCCTGAAAGGGGCAGAGGCTGGGAGCCGGAATTTAGAGATTGTGGAGCAATCCCAGGGTGAGGGCTGCTGTTGACTGTGGAGAGATAGACTGAGGGGATATGAGGGAGGAGATTGTGGTGGGAAATGCCCATGGAGGAAAGCCAGGCAGCCATGAAAGCAAGGCAATACTGCTGAGTCATGTGTACGGGGTGGTCATCACCATAGCCTCTCTCTCTCCACAGGCCAGTATCAGCAGCTGAACAATAATGTGGGTGGCCTATCAAATGCCTGATGCACTGAACTACAGAGTAGGACCCCACCCAGGGTGCCCCTTTATGTGCCTGGTGTGCCAATCTACAGAGTAGGACCCAAGCAAGGGGGGCCCCTCTACGTGCCTGATGCAGAAAACCACAGAGAAGGACCCCAGGCAAGGGATCCCTCTAAGTGCCTGAACCAGCAGAGCTACAGGGAAAGACTGGCCAAAGAGGCCTTCTGATCGCCAGCTACAAGAGGCTCGAAAAAAGACTCTGATAGGGCCATAACTCCTGCCGTGGAGGCAGTCTGTGTCCCTGCATACTTCGCCACCATGGTCCCCACAAGCCAAGCAGCTGCACCACCTTCACACTCATCTCTCACTGGGGCAGAGCTGCCACAGGCAAAAAAAAAAAGAAAGAAAGTCTTGTGTTTATGCATGCAAGGTCACTTCAGTCCTGTCCGACTCTTTGTGACCCTGTAGACTGCGGCCTGCCAGGCTTCTCTGTCAGAAATGGGGTTCTCTAGGCAAGAATACTGGAGCGTATTGGCCAATACTGGTTTCCATATCCTTCTAGAACACTATATTTCCTACTACCCTAGCCACCAACCCCCCTGAGTACCTGGTGCTGCCAGAACACCTGCGACCCAAGCAGCTGCACCACCTCCACAACTGGCCCTCACAGGGGCAAACCCAAGTCCTCCAGGGCAGCCTCAGAAGCTAAACACCAGTGGATAGCCCACATGCAGAGGTGGAAATAAAACCACAATTGAAACCCAGGGGCAGTGTGGCTAAGGAAGAAGACCCAAAACCTTCCCACCAGCTGTACAAGCTGCAGATTAAATCCACATGATCCACTAGGCAGACTCTGTGTCTATGGAATATATAAAAGGACATTGAGAGCTCCCACAAAAGAAAACACACTAGCTCTGATAGCTGTGGACTTTGGAGGCAAGAACACACAGGAGTAGGATGAGATTAGAATCTGAGCTGCCCCCACAGCAGGTCCAGAAATCAGCAGTGTTGGAGGGCATCCTAGGGAAAGATCAAACCCTGAGCCTTTGGAGTGGGAGCACTGACTCCAAGACCACAGACGATCAGAGAACTAACCCTCAGTTCAGTTCAGTTCAGTCACTCAGGCATGTCTGACTCTTTGCAACCCCGTGAATGCAGCACGCCAGGCCTCCCTGTCCATCACCAACTCCCGGAGTTCACTCAGACTCACGTCCATTGAGTCAATGATGCCATCCAGCCATCTCATCCTCGGTCGTCCCCTTCTCCTCCTGCCCCCAATCCCTCCCAGCATCAGAGTCTTTTCCAATGAGTCAACTCTTTGCATGAGGTGGCCAAAGTACTGGAGTTTCAGCTTTAGCATCATTCCTTCCAAAGAAATCCCAGGGCTGATCTTCAGAATGGACTGGTTGTATCTCCTTGCAGTCCAAGGGACTCTCAAGAGTCTTCTCCAACACCACAGTTCAAAAGCATCAATTCTTCAGTGCTCAGCTTTCTTCACAGTCCAACTCTCACATCCATACATGACCACAGTAAAAAACCATAGCCTTGACTAGACGGACCTTAGTCGGCAAAGTAATGTCTCTGCTTTTAAATATACTATCTAGGTTGGTCATAACTTTCCTTCCAAGAAGTAAGCATCTTTTAATTTCATGGCTGCAGTCACCATCTGCAGTCATTTTGGAGCCCAAAAAAATAAAGTCTGACACTGTTTCCCCATCTATTTCCCATGAAGTGATGGGACCAGATGCCATGATCTTCGTTTTCTGAATGTTGAGCTTTAAGCCAACTTTTTCACTCTCCTCTTTCACTTTCATCAAGAGGCTTTTGAGTTCCTCTTCACTTTCTGCCATAAGGGTGGTGTCATCTGCATATCTGAGGTTATTGATATTTCTCCTGGCAATCTTGATTCCAGCTTGTGTTTCTTCCAGTCCAGCGTTTCTCATGATGTACTCTGCATATAAGTAAATAAGCAGGGTGACAATATACAGCCTTGATGGACTCCTTTTCCTATTTGGAACCAGTCTGTTGTTCCATGTCCAGTTCTAACTATTGCTTCCTGACTTGCAAGCAGATTTCTCAAGAGGCAGGTCAGGTGGTCTGATATTCACATCTCTCTCAGAATTTTCCACAGTTTCTTGTGATCCACACAGTCAAAGGCTTTGACATAGTCAATAAAGCAGAAATAGATGTTTTTCTGGAACTCTCTTGCTCTTTCAATGATCCAGCGGATGTTGGCAATTTGATCTCTGGTTCCTCTGCCTTTTCTAAAACCAGCTTGAACATCTGGAAGTTCATGATTCATGTATTGCTGAAGCCTGGCTTGGAGAATTTTGAGCATTACTTTACTAGCGTGTGAAATGAGTGCAATTGTGCGGTAGTTTGAGCATTCTTTGGCATTGCCTTTCTTTGGGATTGGAATGAAAACTGACCTTTTCCAGTTTTGTGGCCACTGCTGAGTTTTCCAAATGTGCTAGCGTATTGAGTGCAGCACTTTCACAGCATCATCTTCCAGGATTTGAAATAGCTCAACTGGAATTCCATCACCTCCACTAGCTTTGTTCGTAGTGATGCTTTCTAAGGCCCACTTGATTTCACATTCCAGGATGTCTGGCTCTAGATGAGTGATCACACCATCGTGATTATCTGGGTCGTGAAAATCTTTTTTGTACAGTTCTTCTGTGTTTTCTTGCCACCTCTTCTTAATATCTTCTGCTTCTGTTAGGTCCATACCATTTCTGTTCTTTATTGAGCCCATCTTTGCATGAAATATTCCCTTGGTATCTCTAATTTTCTTGAAGAGATGTCTAGTCTTTCCCATTCTGTTTTTTTCCTCTATTTCTTTGCATTGATCACTGAAGAAGGCTTTCTTATCTCTTCTTGCTATTCTTTGGAACTCTGCATTCAGATGCTTGTATCTTTCCTTTTCTCCTTTGCTTTTCGCTTCTCTTCTTTTCACAGCTATTTGTAAGGCCTCCCCAGACAGCCAATTTACTTTTTTACATTTCTTTTCCACGGGAATGATCTTGATCCCTGTCTCCTGTACAATGTCATGAACCTCATTCCATAGTTCATAAGGCACTCTATCTATCAGATCTAGGCCCTTAAACCTATTTCTCACTTCCACTGTATAATCATAGGGATTTGATTTAGGTCATACCTGAATGGTCTAGCGGTTTTCCCTACTTTCTTCAATTTAAGTCTGAATTTGGTAATAAGGAGTTCATGATCTGAGCCACAATCAGCTCCTGGTCCTGTTTTTGTTGACTGTATAGAGCTTCTCCATTTTTGGCTGCAAAGAATATAATCAATCTGATTTCAGTGTTGACTATCTGGTGATGTCCATGTTGTAGAGTCTTCTCTTGTGTTGTTGGAAGAGGGTGTTTGCTATGACCAGTGCATTTTCTTGGCAAAACTCTATTAGTCTTTGCCCTGCTTCATTCCGCATTCCAAGGCCAAATTTGCCTGTTACTCCAGGTGTTTCTTGACTTCCTACTTTTGCATTCCAGCCCCTTCATTACTCAGCCATGAAAAGGAACACATTTGACTCTATTCTAATGAGGTGGATGAACCTAGAACCTATTATATAGAGTGAAGTGAGTCAGAAAGAGAAAAATAAATACTGTGTTCTAACACATATATGTGGAATCTAGAAAAATGGCACTGAAGAATTTATTTACAGAGCAACAGTGGAGAAACAGACATAGGGAATGGACTTACAGACATGGGGACAGGGAGGAGGGAGTGAGATGAATGCAAAGAGTAACGTGGAAACTTACATTACCATGTGTAAAATAGATAGCCAAGGGAAATTTGCTATATGGCTCAGGAAATTCCTAGAGGGGAGGGATAGGGAGGGAGATGGGAGAGAGTTTTAAAAGGGAAGGGATATATGTACACCTATGGCTGATTTATGTTGAGGTTTGGTAGAAAACAGCAAAATTCAATAAAGCAATTATCCTTCAATAAAAAATAAATTTAAAAAAAGAATAGCTTCTAGATATATATACATATATATATTTATCTTCCAAATCCTAGGTCATTCAGCTTTCATCCTGTGCTTTTTTCCCAGAATTTTAATAGTGTTATTTCTTACATTTAGGTCTATTACCCATTTCAATTCTTTTTTTTTTAATATTGTATGGTATATTGGTCAAAATCTTTTTCTTTCTTCCTTTTTTTCCCTTTTCTCTTCTTCCTTTTTCTTTTTCTTTTCTTTTTTTCCTAAGCATCACTTATTGAAAAGATTATCCTTTCCCTATTGAATTGCATTGGTATCACCATCAAAAATTAACTGACCCCATAGGTCTATTTCTAGACTCTCTGTTCTATCACATTGATCTGCATGTCTATGCCAATACCATAGTCTCTGTGTAATTGTAGTTTCATGGTACACCTTAAAATCAGGTAACATAAGTTTTGCAACTTTGTTCTTTTCCAAAATTGTTTTTGCTATTTCTAGCCCCTTTCTACTTTCATATAAACTTAAGAATCAGCTTGTCACTTTCTACAAAAAAAGCTGATGGTATTTTTGATGAGATTACATTGAATCTATCACTTAATTTGGGAAGACTGTACAATATTAAATCTTTTAATCCTTTAGCATGCTACATCTCTCCACTTTTTAGGTGTTCTTTAACTCCCTCAATAATGGTATACGGTTTTCATTGACCTGGTCTTATATGTAGCTTGTTAAGTTTATCTCTAAGTATTTCATGTTTTTGACAGGATTCTAAATGATATAATTTCAATTTTTGATTGTTTATTGCTAGTATGCTGCCGCTGCTGCTGCTAAGTCACTTCAATCATGTCCGACTCTGTGCGACCCCATAGACGGCAGCCCACTAGGCTCCTCTGTCCCTGGGGTTCTCCAGGCAAGAATACTGGAGTGGGCTGCTATTTCCTTCTCCAATGCATGAAAGTGAAAAGTGAAAGTGAAGTCGCTCAGTCATGTCCAACTCTTAGCAACCCCATGGACTGCAGCCTACCAGGCTCCTCTGTCCATGGGATTTTCCAGGCAAGAGTACTGGAATGGGGTGCCATTGCCTTCTCCATATTGCTAGTACAGAGGAAAACAATTGATTTTTGTATATTGACCTTATATCCTGTAGCCTCACTAAACTGTCTTATTAATTAGCTCCGGTAATTTGTTTTGCGGGGCTTCCCAGGTGGCGCAGTTGTTAAAGAATCCATCTGCCAATGCAGGAGACACAAGAGATGTGGATTCAATACCTGAGTCAGGAAGATCCCCTGGAGTCAGAAATGACAGCCTACTCTAGTACTGTTGCCTAGAAAATCCCATGGACAGAGGAGCTTGATGTTCTACAGTCCATAGTGTCACAAAGAGTCTATGTCACAAAATCTACTTTGTAGGTTTGCAAGAACTGTTTCTCTAGTTTGCAGATATCTAAGGTTTGTCTATCATGAATGATAAGGGACAATTTTGCAAACAAAGACAGCTTTAGTTATTCTTTTACAATCTACATACCTTTTGTTTCTTTTTCTTGCTTTATTACTCTAAGATCTTCAAAACAATGCTGAACAGAAGTGGTGAGAGCTGACAACCTTTCCTTGTTTCTGATCTTAAAGGTAAAACATACAATCTTTTACCATCAAGCCTGGTGAATTAGCATTAATTTTTTTGAGATGATATCCTCATTATCAATTTGAAAACATCCTCTTCCATTCCCTCTTTGCTAGAATATATATTTTTAAAATAGTAAATGGATGTTGAATTTTCTCAAATGCTTTTTAAATATTTATTGTGATGAGCATATGTGTTTGTTGTTTTGTTGTGGTGAATTATATTAATTGATTTCTTTCATGTGACTAATCTCACAAGTCTAGGATAAACCCCACTCAGTTATGACATGTCAATTTTGTTAAGGAGTTTTGCATGACATTCTTGAAGGAGGCATATATGTCTGTAATTTTCTTCTCTAATAATGTCTTTGTCTGGTTTGGACATCAGGTTAATGACCACTGAGATGATTATGGCTGCGGTGATTTGGGGTACTCATGAGCGATCATTAGTTTACCATTAGATTTAGGGGAAAAAAAGGAAGTGTCTTTGTGTAATTTATTATAGGTACCACGATTTTATTCAAAGTCTGGGATTCTTAAAGAATAAACTATTTCATCCAAAAGCAAATACAGATCAACAGAATGAAAATAACTGGAAAGATAATACCCATTTTAGCAGAAAGTCTCCATATGAAATCACCTCTAAATAAGCATCTGGAAAAATGAATAAATGTTATTTCAGAGCTTGATAAGAGGCTGGCACACTTGTGTTCTGCCCGTGCTCAAGAAGTTGGAGGGAAATCAAGGAAGGCACTCGGGGATGTTCACTGTACACCTCTGCTGCTGAGATAAGATGCAAATGGGGCAGCGGTGGGGATTCTCTTGATTTGTTTCATCTTCCTGATTTCCCTTGGCACATCTTCAGACTGACAGTGATGTCACTGACCTCCCACTCATCGAGAGTGTATATGAGGAGAAGAGGCGACGATGTTGATTAAAAGTAACAATCATTTAAGGAAACAAGGGGTCAGGACCTTTGACTGCTACCAGGAGAGAGATGTGGAGAAGCCCAAGGGAGCAGGCTGGAGATAAGACTTGCAGCCCAGATGCCTGCGTTTATGTGATGAGCAATAATCTCTGCGTGCTGTGTCAGTCCTGAGAGAGTTTTCTTCCCCAAACAGTTATTTTATCTTTGTAGCAGGAGTAGCTCTTATTTTCTGTCCAAATTCACATCTTCATCTGCCTTATGGAAGCCCTGCCCTTACCAAGGCTTTGGCTGAGATGCTGGCTATGTTCTGCCAAGATCAAATCTTCCTCCTGATCTTTTCATGACACTTAAATCTGTAGTGATTTTGAAAGGAGAAGGAGGTTTAGGATCCCATCATGCCTTCAGGATGAAAAAAACTAAATAAAGACCAAAAAAAAAAAAAAAATCACTGTAGTCCCTATCAGAGAGCTGTATGTGACCGTGTGGAATGGTGGTCTCAAAAAATGGTCACTTATTTTCTGCCCACCTGCCTAGTCCCCTTAAAATCAGAGCCTGAGACAAAGGCTTATATACAGGTAGTTTACTTGAGAATGTGGCTGCAGGGGGCGGGAGTGAGAGAAAAGCAACAGAGAAGGAAGGGAAGCCAACAAAAGGATCTGTTGCTAAGCTGACCACGGCATGGGCAATAGGTCTTGACCCTGTGGAATTTTCTGAGGATCCATATGAAGAGTGTTCTAGAACATCCACAGGGGGTGACAGAAGGAAATATGTATTTCTCAGCTCTCATCTGCCCCTCATCACAAGTGGCCCTGGAATGCCAATACTCCTGCATTTTGAGCTGTCCACATAGGAATGTGGTGCCGTTCCCATATCATGATCTGACCTTGTAACAGAAGCAGTTTTAAGAGACACGAGACAGCATGGAAGGCAATTATTAGGGAGTTGGACTGAAGCAAGGATGAACCAGACAGATCCCTGGTTTTGAATGTGAGATGGGAAATGGTGCATCTGTTTTTCAACAAGTCAGATATGGGCCCTGGGATGGGGCTGGCCTGGGGCTTCCCAGGTGGCACAGTGGTAAAGAACTCCGCTGCTAATGCAGAAGGTGCAAGAGACAAGGGTTTGACCCCTGGGTCTGGAAGATCCCCTGGAGAGGGAAATGGCAGCCCAGGTCAGTGTTCTTGCCTGGGAAATGCTGAGGACAGACTGGTGGGCCACAGTGCATGAAGTCATGGAGAGCTGGACACAGCTGAAGGACTGAGCATGCGTGCATGCTCACATGGGGCTGGCCCAATTTGACAAGGTGTCAGGACTTACACCTTGGAGGAGCTGAGGTTGCAGATGGGAAACAAGAGCACTGTAGAGGAAGTGTTTAGAGGCAGTTACAAGATTTCAGAAATTAGGGGGTTGCAGGATTAAAAGAAGGCGCAGACAGCCTCGAGGGCGCAGAGAGGTTTCCGAGTTGCCCCACCCCCATCCCCAGGCTAATCTCACGCCAGGTACTAGGTTCCTCCGAACTGACTGTTCGCCTGAACACACGGTGTGATCCATGGGTTCAGAATGTGGGGATTGGTGCCTCTGGCTGGGGCTGACAAACTAGGAATGTACAGGACTCTCTGCTCTGCTGCAGCTGAGCAGGAGGCCTCTGCCTTGGAGGGGCTGACACATAACCCTGACCCTGATCCTACTCTGACATAACCCACCAGTATGAAAGTGTGGAAGTGTTAGTCATTCAGTTGTGTCTGACTCTTTGCAACCCCATGGACTGCAGCCCGCCAGACTCCTCTGTCCATGGAATTCTCCAGGCAAGAATACTGGAGTGGGTAGCCATTCCTTTTCCCAGGAGATCTTCCTGACCCAGGAATTGAACCCAGGTTTCCTGCATTGCAGGTGGATTCTGTACTGTCTGAGCCACCAGGGATAACCTGCCAGTTGACCTTCAAACCCCATGTAACCAGGCCCCCTTAACTCAGCTGACTGGGTGACTGCCCTACCCTTAACACCTAATTCTTTGAGGCTGAGAACAAACCCTCAGCCGGGACTAATAGCTCACTGTCCTGGGACAGCACGAACACACCAGGTATCCCAAATTATAGCTTACGGTTCCTCTGTTAGTTTCATTTGGGGGAAAAGAGCCATGTTTTATTATAATGGGCCGGATATCATGGTAATAATGTAAGCAGATTCATTTTGACAAACTTCCCATTTTCATTGTTTAATATCAGTACCTTTCTTTTATGTTGTTTAAAGAGTGATCTCAGATTCTCTAGGTTTTCACAGAGAAAACACACTGAATCAATGTTTTAGATTGAAACAAAGACGTTGGAAGCAAATTTAAATAAGACCTGGTTTTATACATCGTTGGCTGCGTAACAATTGATAGATTAGCTTCCCTTTATTTTTCTTCAAAGGAAAAAAAATTCCAGTTGAATGATGCTTTGAAAATAGCTAACTGGAAGCATGAGGGACTTGTTGAGAGAGTTGAGGTGACAAGACCACACATGTTCGTGTGTTTCCTGGAGAAAAAATTCTCCAATTTAAAGAGATTTGGGTGCTGCTGTTATTTCTTCAGCTATAATGCATAAGGATGGAAAAGATAGCTTTGCTTAAGAAAACATTAGATGTCAACTTTTAAAAAAGTGACTTTTTTTCCTTTTTCAAGATGTTTCACTTATCTCTTCATAGTTTTATTTGATGTTGACATCTTTGACACACTCACCTTTCCAGTGGCACCTGGGGACAGCACAGGGCTGTGTCTTCAGGAAACAGGAGCCTTGCTCCTCCCCATGGTCCCTCACACTTGCTCGACCACCGTCTCCTGAGGCACCTCCGCATCTCCAAGACCCTTCCTCAGCGCCCTGTGTGCCGGCCCCTGCTCCACCCTGGGCTACCTTGTCAGCACACCTCTCTCCCTGTTGACTGAGACATGCTATCCTTGCTTCCGTTGCCAAATTCCTGGCAGATTTCTCCCTGTTCACCATCTCGTAAGATTAATTCTAGATTACAGTGTTTCTGAGTAGCTTGAGTTCCCAAAATAGGTTGCACATAGACCAAGGTGGAAAACTGAGCTAATTAGGTTGCTGAAATCAAATGAATTTTGTGTTATAACAGATCCTGGTCCATCAGACCCTCTCCTAGCAGTATTAGCTCTTGAGCACTGCAGTAAAAATCAGAAATAAGCAAGAAGAAAGTATTCTAAGTGACGAGTCCAATAACTGTCACTGAATCCACATAACTTTATTCCTTTGATTAAATTTAACAAAACGTTATTGAGTATTTTCTATCTGCCAGATGCTGTCCTGGGTGGTAGGAATACTGAGATGAATCATTTATCTCCCTCTCACCCTCTTCCAGAAAGGATCTGAGGCAGCTCGTAGCAGAAACATATAAAATAAAATGGCCAAATACACGTTTTGAAAACTCTGGGCAAGGCAAATATAAATTAAAATAGGTCACGTCTGGGGGAAAAGAAGACATGGATATACGGCCAATGACAGGCTTGGTAATTGTGATACCTGAGCTGTGAATTTGACTCTAAGCGCATTAAGTGGCCAAGGCGAAAGGGAAAAATGGTCAGCTATACAGAGAAACTGTATAGTTACTCAGGGGGGAAACAATGAACAAGATATGGTTCCTAACGACAAGGAATTCTTCAATCAGCAGGAGAGACAGATCTGCAGCGAACATCTGTAGAACAAAGCTGTGTCATGATGGTCTGTATAAATGCTAGGAGGATGGAAAGAGGGGGCAATGTATTTCACCTGAGAAGGAGAAGATGCCCTATGAACATTACCTCAAAAGAGGAAGTGGACACAGAGGAGAACGGTGTTTGAGACCGAGGGGAACAGAACCATGACCCCGGATTATAGTGGCCCCCAGCTTTGCGCACATAAGCTTTGCTTCAGGTGCTTGTTAAGACTCTGAGTCACGAGGACTGGGACTTTTCACAAGGACTCCAGAATGCTAGGTCTAGTGCAGAGTGACAAGACTTTTGGAAACTCTGAAATAGGCTGTCCCCTTGTTGCACAGTGAAGGATGAGGTTGGAAAAGCAGACTCCATCCACGTGGAGTGGGCCTCGTACGCTGCAGTTAGGAACTTGGGCTTTCTGGGTTATGGGGACTCTGGACGTTTAAAAGCCTAAGCAGGCGAATGACACTGTCAGATGTGTGTGTGTCTGTGTGTATGCCTGTGTTTTGCTTTTCTTTTTCCAGATTTTAAATGCATCAGCTAGAGGATGAAAAGCAGCAAGGGACCAAAACAGGGAACCGAGTAGGAATATTGTTGCATGCTAAATTGTGTCCAACTCCTTGCGACCCCACGGACCAGACTCCTCTGTACATGGGATTTGCAAGCAGGAATACTGGAGTGGGTTGCCATTTCCTCCTCCAGGGAATCTTCCTGACCCAGGGATCAAACTCGTGTCTCCTGTTTATCCTGCATTGGCAGGTGGATTCTTTACCACTGAGCCACCTGAGAAGCCCTAGGAATATTGCAGGTCCAAATCAAAGAGGAGAAGGATGTGCTGAAGGTAATGGCAGGGGAAATGGAGAAGGTGAACACTTTTTTTGCAGTGAACATGAGCCCACTGTATTTTCAGCCACAGATTTACTCTTCTGGTTAATCTGCTGTTTTCATATCTCACAAACTATTATTTTATGTCAGTTTCTGCCCTCTGGCATCTGGCCTAACTAAACCCACACGCAGCTCCAGAGACCTGCAGGGCACAGCGTCCTTGCTGGCCTCTTCATGGTCCACTTGTGGGTGGTGGGATGGCTCTGAAGAGCCAAGAGGGACGCTTACTCATTGTCATCTAGGGGAGGCATCCTCTCTCACGCATGAGAGTAACATAGTGGATAGCAGTTGTTTTTTTTTTTTTTATGTTTACACATTTTTTTTCTGGCTACACTGTAGCAGCCTATAGGATCTTCTCCAACTGGGGATTGAACCTGCAACCCTTGTGTTGGAAGCACACGGTCTTAACCATTGGACAGCCAGAGAAGTCCTTGTTTACACATTTTAAAAACTATATTTCGCATAAACATGAAATATAGAAGAGAGTAGTGAATCTTCATAATTATTTGGATTCTGCAATTTTAAGATTTTTATAACCTTTGTTCAGCTATATTGGAGTGTAATTGACACAACTGTATATATTTAAAGCTACAATAAGGAAATGGCAACCCACTCCAGTACTATTGCCTGGAAAATCCCATGGACAGAGGAGCCTGGTAGGCTATAGTCCATGGATTCGCAAAGAGTCCAAAAAGAAACCAAAAAACTGAGCGACTTCACTTTCACTTTCAAAGCTACAATATGATGACTCGATGTATCTGTGACGTGATCACCATAATTAGGTTCACCAACACATCTGTCCCGTAGTCACCTTTCTTGTGTGGTGACACTTAAGGTTCACTCTCTTAGCAACTCCCAAGTACAGATGCAGTGTTCTGAACTACAGTCACCATGCTGTCTGTTAGCTCCCCAGAGCTTACTCATCCCATCACTGAAGTCTTGTACCCTATTGCCATCATCTCCCCATCTTCCCCAGCCCACTGGCCCCCAGTAACCACCATTCTACTCTCTGTTTCTAGAGCCAGTTTTTCTTTCTCTGTTTTTTTAGATTCCTCGTGTGAGTGAATCCATACAGCCAAACTCGTCCTCTCACCCTCTTCAGTGTGTCTGGTGTTGGATCTGTTTTTCCTCTGGTGCCGTGTGGACCTTCTTCACCGGACTCCTGAATGGCGACAAAGGCACTCTCCTCTGTAGGTGACTGTCATAATTGCTGCCCTTTGGTGGAAATACAAGAGAAAACTCCTATCTCACCATTTTGCTGACATCGCTGCTATTTGTTTTTATTTGTTCTGAGAAAATAGCCAATAATGTCCAATTCACTGAATTCTGCAAACACAATGTCTCCCTCTCAAAAATGGCAGCAAATGCCAGCACCTTTGCATGTAGCTCACCAAAAGTACAGTGTCTGAAGCTGGACGGGCTTCCCATGCGAGGCCCAGTTGTCTGAGTCTCCTCTCACGCTTGCAGGGGTGTTTCTGAGCAACAAGCCTGAGATCCAGTCTGTTATTTAATTTATGGTAGAGGAGCCACTGAGCACAGTCCCAAGACAAAGTCCAGTGAATAACACTGACTGGGATCCACTGATGAGACCTCTGGTCAGCAGGATAATGACCTCCCAGAGACGTCCGTGTCCTAATCCCTAGGGCCTGGGAATATGTTATCTTGCATGGCAGAAGGGGTCTATTGGTTTGCTGGGGCTGCTGTAACAAAGTACCGCAAACTGGGTGGCTTAAACCACAGAAATTTAGTTTCTCACAGTTCTGGAGGCTACAGGTTCAAAATCAAGATGGGTCCTTCTGAGGGCTGTGAGGAAAGCCTCTGCCTGTTCCAGGCCTCTCTCCTGGACTTGTGTTTCCTCTCCTTGTGTTTCTTTGCATCATCTTGCCTTTATGTGTGTCCGTGTCTGGGTCCAAATTGCCCCTTTCAATAAGGAAATCAATCATATTGTATTAAGGCTTGCCCTTCAGGACTTCAAAATCTTCACTGATTACATTACGACTCAATTTTCAAATAAGTTCACATTCTGGGGTTGAAGACTTCCACCTTTGAATCTGGGAGACACAATTCAACCCACAATAAGGTACTTTGCAGATAGGACTCAAGTTAAGGACGATGAGATGGAGAGATGACCCCGAATGATCCAGACGAGCCCAGTGAGTCCTCAGAAGTGGAGAACCTTCCCTTCTGTGGTCAGGAAAGAAAGTTGTGATGACAGAAGGGCGCTAAGAGCAAGAACACAGCCGGCTGAAGGTGGAGGAGGGGCCACAAGGCAGGAAACGGCGGCGGCCCCAGAGGCTGGAAAAGGCAAGGACACAGATTCTCCCGCAGAAAGACCTCAGCCCCGCCGACACCTCGACTCAGCCCAGTGAGACCTGTTGTCAGACTTCCTACCCACAGATCACACATTTGTACTGTTTTCAGCCCCTCTGCTTGTGGTAATTCGTTACACAGCAATCAAAAACGAATACAACCGCATCCCAACCGCAGCCCTGAATTCACCGCTCAGGTTCGCATCCCCCGTAAGTACCGGCTCTCTTCTGGGAGTCACTCTCCGCAGAACTTCCCCCACAGAACTGACCAGAACTGAGGCAGGCAGGGAGCTCATCCCAGGGCTCTGTAACAACCTAGAGGGGTGGGGAAAGGCGGGAAGTGGGAGGGAGTTTCAAGAGGGAGTGGACATATGTATGTCTTTGGCTAATTCATACTGATGTATGACAGAAATAAAACCAATACTATAAAATAATCATCAATTGAAAAGAAATAAACACAATTTTAAAAAGTCAGGTTTAGTGTCAGCTTCCTGGCAGAGGGTCTGGCCAGCCCACAGCCACTCCACTGTGCACCCCCTGACTTCAGAGTGAGACCAGACAGCAGGGTCAGAGGACATACTCCTGTCTGCCCTGAGGTGACAGAGCAGGACGGGCAGTCTCTCTGGAGATCGTGAGCTAAGAGGCTCTGGGACCAGGAGTTGGGAGCTGGTTTCTGTTAATGACAGAGCTGTGGAGGGAAGGTCCGTGTGTTAGCACTGCTGAGGGGCTGGGCGCTGTGCTGCCCTGCCTGCACCAGTCTGCAAAGAGTTTGTATGACTGGCCAGGAGCCTGAGCACTTGGCATTTGCTACTCCAGAAAGTCCAACCAAGACTGCACTGGAGAGAAGAAGTGAAAAAAGTGAAAGTGTTAGTTGCTCAGTCATGTCCAATCCCAAGGACTGTAACCCATGAGGCTTCTCTGTCCGTGGAATTCTTCAGGCAAGAATACTGGAATGAGTAGCCATTCCCTTCTCTAGGGATTCTTCCCGACCCAGGGACTGAACCCAGGTCTCCTGGATCGCGGGCAGAGTCTTTACTGTCTGAGCCATCAAGGGGAGAGAATGAAAGGGAGCAGAAAAGGCAAGGGCAGGATGTTGCCATCCCTCTGGGGCGGTGGGAGGAGGTTGCCACTCCTGGCTAAAAGAGGTCTCAGAGGAGTTTCCAGGTTCACTGTTACAATGAAGTGTTGTCAAATGACTCCGCCTTTTCTCTCCAAATCCAGTAATTTTTCTGAAGGCCGTATTTTCTTCTAGAAGAGCTAAACCGCACATCTCTTACTGTAGGTGGTTCTTGCCTTTATCTCTCCTTACACAGAGGCTGGCAAAATACTCAATTGCCTCTCAGTGCTTTTGTTTTGTTTTGTTTTAACATGTTTGATTTTTCAAAGCTGTTAAGACCTAGATTGGAGACTCTTAGATGATCTGATCCTCTCCGGTGTCAGGATGCTTAAAGAAGGCTCTAGTCTTTCCTTTGTATCTATTCCATCAGGAACTGCTGGAGATAAAAGCAAATGTCTTAGAAAAGCAAGTGTGACATCTGGTTTGCTATCAGGAATAAATTTCTACCTGCCAAGCAAGACTGTAAGGCAGTCTGGAACCAGTTACTATGCAAACTTGTTTTATTTCAAAACCGTATATCACCTGACTTACCTTTCTATTTATTGCCTGTCTTGAGTTCTTTTTCAGTATCAAGATGCTCCTAATGAAACACAGTTGACCTGAGTTTTGAGGTGAATGGTGAGAAAGGAGTTTGTCAAAAGGACTTAAAGGGAAAGTGCTCTTATTTCCTCTAGCTTTTGTGGCTGCAAAGTCACCCCAGAAACCAGGCCGCAGTTCTAAACGAAGGGAGGGAAACTGGTGGTGCTCTGATGCCCAAAATTCTATCGTAGGAGCTGGTTTGAAGATGTAGTGAGTGAGCAGTGGGTTCCCTCACTGACAGGTAATATGGGGTCAGGTGCCAGTCTGGCCACTGCCTGGTGTGTTGAAGGGTCTCGGATGGAAGATGCTGGAGAGCAGGCCTGTGTTCGCATGACCTGCCCTCAGCTGCCTCCCTCCCTCCCCTGGCAGGGCACTGGCGAAGGCCTTGAGAGGGCTTTCAGGTGGCGGGGGTAGCCGTCAGCTGCTGTATGCCAACCAGAGAGCGCCCCAGCTTTTCCAGACGCTTGTGTCTTCCCCGGTGAGTGTTTGATGTGCAAGAACCTGGCAGTGCCAAACGGCAGGCAAAGCCATACATCCTCAGTGTGAGCACACAAGACTGGGGCACAGTAGGCCCGTGATAGAGGACTGTTGTTTATATAGCAGCCTTCAGATTTTCTTACCTCCTGTACGTTATGCTGTAATACCTTTCAGAAAAACTTGATGAAAATGCTGCCGTCTTTCCCATCTTACAGATGAAGACGTGGTGGTGCAAACGGCTGACTGACTTACTGTGAAGCTGAAGTGAGCCTCAAGCCCCTTTCTCCTGACTCTACCGCAGGGATCTCAAACTCAGATACCCGAAGGAGCAGGGAGTAACCGTGGGAGAACAGTGCCCCGGAGAGCGCACAGCCCGACCTCAGGGCAGCATCCCTCAGCAAAAGAGGGGCTGCCACCCGAGAATCCAGGCCCAAAGTTGCCAGAGCCTTCTAGTTTTTCATTCCACAATACGGATGTGTGTGTGTGTGTGTGTGTGTGTGTGTGTGTGTGTGTGTGATGGCAACTTATTCAAAATGCTTAATAAGCACTAAAACACAGGACTTCCTTGGTGGTCCTGGGTCTGATTCTCTGCTGCCAATAAAGGAGGCCCAGGTTCAATCCTTGGTCAGGGAACTAGATCCCACATGCCACAGCTAGAGATCTTATAGGCTGCAACTAAGACTCAGCACAGACATATAAATAAATATTTTTAAAACACACACATACACACACTGAAAATAAAAACAACTTTCTGGGTCTTAAGTAGCTGTCTGAAGGCCCTGTCTTGTTTCCCCCCCAGTTTGCAATGTCTGCTGGTGGCTCATTTTACATTAATTGAGCACCTACTATGTCCAGGGACTCTGCTGAGTGCAGGCAAACGGGAAGAGTCCCTATTTAAATGGAGTCAATTTGCTGGTGGAGGTTCCTTTATTCATATCCACTGAGTATCTACTTTATACCCATATCTACTTTAGACTCAGCTTCTAGTCCTGGTCACATGCTGGCTGCTAGGGTTTAAAAAAAAACCCACACAGTTGCACAACAAGGTGACTGTTTTTAATGCCACTGACTGTACAGTTAAAAACCGTTAACATGGTGAATTTTATGTTATTTATATTTCACAACTATAAAGTCATGCTGTAAAACAATGTAATTTTTATCTTCAGCAAAGATAAAATCTAAATGAGAAGAGAAAATTTAGTGCTATCAAATACTTACTTCAGCAGATATCTGAGCAGCCACTGGGCATGAAGCACCAATCTAGGTGCTAGGAATAGAAAGTTGCAGGAAATTAGTTCCTGTCTCCAAATGTAGCTTCTACCCAGAGAAGAGAGTAATGCTGGAAGCAGCCTAGGGTTTTGCAGTTGATAGAGGATAACTCCCTGCCAGGCCCTTTAGAAAGGGCTTTGTGTACACTGGCTATTTCATAGGAGCCTCATATGAGCAACCCTATGGGCCTCATACTATTATCAACCTCATTTTACAGACGAGGTGACCGAGGCTCAGAGAGGTCAGCATCTTGCCCTAGGTCACACTGTTAGAGAGTGGAGAAGCCAGGGTTTGAGCCCACATACACTTGACTCCAGTGCCCACAGCAGAGGGGTCGGAAGGTGCCTGGTGTGACCAGGCAGCAGAGATCCATGGGGCTCAGGAGACAGAGTGCTGAGGAGGCTGGGCAAGATGGACCAAGATGTGAGCGCCACCCCCCAGCAGGTAAGCATGCTGCGGGTCTCCGGCTCCAAGCCCACCACGTTTCTCCGAGCTCATATCTCAGTCTGCTTGTAAACAGCAGAAATGTACTGCTAATAGTTCTGAAGGCTGGAAGTCTGAGCTCAGGGTGCCAGCATGGTCAGGTGGGGGCCCTCTTCCAGATCACAGACCTCTCCTTGTGTCCTCAAGTGGCAGAAGGGATGAGGGAGCTTGGTGGGGTCTCTTGTAAAAAAGCGCGCGTGAATAGTTGTGTCCGACCCTTTGTGACCCCAGGGACTGTGGCCCGCCAGGCTCCCCTGTCCATGGGATTCTCCAGGCAAGAGTACGGGAGTAGGTTGCACTTCCTCCTCCAGAGGATCTTCCTGACCCAGGGATTGAACTTGTGTCTCTTGTGTCTTGTGTCTCCTGCACTGGCTGAAGGATTCTTTGCCACTGCACCCTCTGCAAGCACTAATGGCATTCATGAGGCTCTACCACCAAAACCTAATCACCTCTCAAGGGCCCCACCTTCCAATACCATCCTCTCTGAGGATCAGGATTTCAGCATATGCATTTTCAGGGACACAAACATTCAGTCCATAGCAGTCATGAATGCTGATTTCTAAAGAATGAGAGATGGAGAAAACGGGGAAGGACATGCTGGTCACAGGAAGCAGTTTAACACAGGGCAGGGGCGCGGCTGTGGAGCCCTCAACACCCAGCTGTGACACAGAAGGGTGATGTCACACAAAGTGGGGCACATCTGAGGGTGACGGCAGCCGTGGCAGGGCCTGGGTACCTGCCTGGAGCTGGTGCAGCCTTAGCAACAGACGCCTCACCTCACCACAGGCCTGGAGGAAGTTGTCAGGGACCGTCTAGCAGTTTAGGGGGCTCAAGTTGAAGACTCTCCAAATAACGGGATGGTTGGCTTCCAAGGGCGTCTGGAGGATCTACCAATATGCGGGGGGTGAAGACTAGGAAACGCAGTTGAGTGTAGCTGAGGCAGCGCTGTTCTAGGGAGATGCGCTGAACTACAGCTGCAGGGGATACGGCACCCAGCCAGGCTGGCCTGGGGCACGTGCCATTCACTCCATAAATGCTGAGTATGTTCCACGAGTGCCATGCTCTGCTTTTTTAATTGTTATTAAAAAATATCTAAATCAAGATTTTTATTAAAGTATAGTTGATTTACAATATTAAATTTGTTTCAGGTGTTCTCATAGTGATGCAGTATTTTTACAGGCCACGCTCTTTTTTCAGTGTTGGGGACACACCAGTGAACAAGGCAGGTGAGCTCCCTGAGGGCAGGTAGAGTTTATTATTTGTATGGATAATACACAAGTAAAAAAAGTATATATATTAAGAAAATTTTAGACAGTGACAAGCATATAAAGACAAGGGGGGAGGAAAAGTGATGTTGGTCACTAGTCTAGCTAGAACATTTAGGGAAGGCTTCTCTGAGGAGGTGACTTGGAGCAGAGACCTGAACGGTAAAATAGGAGTGGCCATGAGTTGGAGGGCAGAGGGCAGAGGGGAAGGTGGTGCTAAGGCCCTGTGGCAGATGTGAGCCGTTTCCCGCAGCTTTGAACAGATCTGAGGAAAGGAGGAAGGTCAGTGTAGTTGGTGAGAAAAGAAAGGTTAAGAGATGAGGTTGGGAGAGGACCAGACCATACTGGGTCTCGCAGGCTCCAGGCCATAAACGCTCAGGTCCTGCAGCAGCCTCAGCACTGAACCAGCTGGGACCAGCTGGGAAGGATCCAGGGAAAACAAGCTGGGCCACAGAGTGAACTCCTGTGAGTTTTGGTTGGCCGTCCAGGTTGCAATGTCCAAAGGGACCTGGGCAATCCAAGCTTGGTGCCACAGGGCGTGGCCACATTAACGCAAGGCGCTCCTCTGCGGAGCAGAATGTGGAAGTCCATCCCGGAAGTGCCCCGCAGGTCAGCCCCAGCCAGTGGGGAGGGGGTGGGGGTAGGGGCAGCACAGGAAAGGATCCCGGGCAGGTTAACAGGGCCTCTGAATTTCAGGGCTAACTGGGGAAGAGAAGCCCAAGCCCTGGTAACCGCTAGGCGAGAACACTGACGGGGCTGAAGGCCGCTGTAGCGGAGGAGCGTTTGGGGGAAAGGTGATGGCGGGGGCACGGGCTCCAAGCTCAGTCCTAGGCAATAAGGCTGATTTGGGCGCCACCTGCTGGTGAGATGCAGCTGCTGCTAGTCTCCTGGTTCTAGTCAGGAGCACCTGAAGCGGAGGCCAGAAGGGACTTTGTGATGGAATCGTTACTATTTTAGTTTTGTTTAAGGTATGAATCTAACAGATGCTAAGTTTTCTGTGCAGAAATTTTAAAGTAGTATCAAAAACAGGGAAAATGACTCAAATTCCTTAACCACTTGGAAAAGACAGAGGATATGCAAAGAGAATTTTTTAGTGAGCAGCATCAAGTCCCATCCTTCACAGGGTTGGTGGAGGGGGGGCACTCTGTAGCTATTCCTTTCATCAAGCTTACAGAGAGACTCCAAGGAGAGTGCTTGGAGAGCTTGATCAGTGTTTCCTGAGCAGAAAGACACTGGACTAGGATCTGATTTCTGCCTACAAGATCGAACACACATGAAATGGGCTGTCTGCCTAGCAAAAGAGAGTAAAAATAAGCAGTTGCTGCTTCAGACAGAGTTAGCAGGGGCAAAGAGTGTGTGTATGTGTGTGTGTGTGGTGTGGGTGATGTGTGT
Organism: Budorcas taxicolor; assembly: GCF_023091745.1. Taxonomy (NCBI): domain Eukaryota; kingdom Metazoa; phylum Chordata; class Mammalia; order Artiodactyla; family Bovidae; genus Budorcas; species Budorcas taxicolor. The sequence continues at coordinate 52,442,513 of NC_068912.1, read as the reverse complement.
GGTGTGTGTATTCCCAGGTGTGTGATGTGTGTGTGTGATGTGTGAGTGTGGTGAGTGTGGTGTGTGTGGTGTGTGATTGTGGTGTGTGTGTGGGTTGTGTGTGTGGTATGTATGGTGTGTGTGGTGTGTGTGTGTGTGTATGCATGCCCCCAGATGTTCTGGAAAAGAGGAGTTTTTGTTGTGAGGTGGTTGTTGTGGTTGTTGCTTTTCAAGGAAATAGCAGGTGATGATGTAAATAGCCAAGTATAATAAACATCACAAGTGGTGCAGTGATAAAGAAAACACCTGCCAATGTAGGAGATGCAAGAGGTGTGAGTTCGATCCCTGGGTCGGGAAGATCCCTGGGAGGAGGAAATGGTTACCCACTCCGATATTCTTGCCTGGAAAATTCCATGGACAGAAGAGCCTGGTGGGCTCCAGTCTATGGGGTCACAAAGAGTCAGAGGCATACAACTGAGCATACAATAAACACGACAAGATAGGAAATATTATATTTCCCAAAGTGAATGCCTATTTTTTTCTGATTACAAAAATATTGCATGCTAGCCAAAATTTAAACATCTCGTAAATATCCATTAGCAGAAAATTAATTTCTCCTTTATTCCCCATGCTGGTCTTCAGGCCGTTTCCATCGTTAACAATCTCAATCTACGTTCTGGGGTTCGGTCTTCTGCGCTATGACCAGCAGGTGGCAGCACACCACTGCGTTAAAGGGACTCAGACACGCCGTCGATTGGAGAGGCAAGTTTCTGCCAGCAGAGAGCTACGTAAAATGGATTTAAAATTCTTTTAAGTTTTAAAAAACGATGTCAGGAGAACCTCCAGTAATTTTTTTTACATGTTAAGAAATGGTCGGTTCTGGCCACTATGACCTAGATTATTGCCCCTAAGCACTGAGATTTTGAGAACAAGAAAATAAAAGTTTAGAAAACAGGAAACTTACTGGCTTATGTAAATGACAAGTCCAGGGATTTGTTCTGAGGAAAGTGTTATGTGCTTCAGGTCTGGCTTAATCTGACTTCATTCTATCAGTAGGGCCTTGGGTCTGTTTTCCTGATGTTTTCTGCTCTCCACAGCCAGCTTTGTCCTAGGACTGCCTTCCCTTCGGCTGGAAAACGGTCACAGCAGATCAAGCCCTCATATCTGCATGTTTCACCTTCTAGAATGAAACTTTCACCCCCTGCCTTTGCGCCATCCTCCCAAATGCTGCCTTGGAGCTCAGCAGCCTGAATCAAATCACTTGCCCTTTCTGAAAGCAAACACAGTGATTGGGGGATGGAGCTGTGTTCATGCACTGGAGCCTGAGTTTCATGCCCCATGAAAGCAGCCAAGATTCCCTGAAGTACATGGACTATGTTGGGGTGATGGAAATACCTGGGTGACTAAGAAGAGCTAACATGGGAGGAGTGGTGGATGTCTGGTGGCCACGTGTAGACCATCAGCGTGACTCTGGTACCCTAGGTCTTGGGGAGTCTTAGTGATCACCAGTAACCTGGGAAAGGCATAGGAACAAACCTCAAGGTAGCAAGTCGAACAACCTCCTCCAGGCCTGCCCACTCCAATCCACCCTCCACCCAGCCAGCCCCTGAAGGGCTTCTCCAGGCTGCACATTTGACCGAATATTTCTCTACTGCAAACCCTACTATGGCTCCTGTTCTCCAAGGTCACGTCTTTAGCATGGCACACGAGGCCCTGTACCCTCTAGTTCCCAATTTCTCCAGCCTCATCCTCAGCCTCTACTATCTCCAGCACTCACTTTAGCCTCCAGCCACCCTGATCTGCTTGTTCCTGTCTTCACTCTGATGGGAGGGTCTTTCCATTTTTCTCACCTGAGTTGACTCCTCTTCCTCCTTCCAAAGTTAGCTCATGTGTCACCATTTCCTCCAGAGCATCTTCTACTGATGCCCCCAGGGTGCGTGCTGCCCTTGTCCTTGGCCTGAATACCACACCGAGTAAAAATCCGCAACATGGCTTTAACCATGTAGTGTTGCAAAGGTCTGCTAGGCATGGGCCTCCCTCTCCTGAACTGTGCAATTCTGGATGGCATAGGACTGAGGCAGGTGCTCAAGAGTTGTTTAAGGAAATGCTGGAAGGCATTTTCAACCCTCCTCAGCAGCACGGGGTGGGGGTATTTTCTTCTCTGGGAGGCAGATAGTGGTTTTTTTCCCCTGAAGAACTGAACTTCCTCAGTCTACTGTTTTCTCCCCCCAAGAACCCCACCATCCCATTGGCCTGAGTGATCTTCTAGGATCCCTTCTAATCTTAAAGTATATGATTCATCACTGGAAACAGCACTGGAGCTGCAGAAAGTCCCATGAATCAAGTTGGTGGAGAAGCTGAGCTTCCTTCTATAGAAAGTCAGGAGTGGATCATTGGGAACAGCCCCAGGTTTTGGATGTCCTAGGATCTAAGTCATACAGGCTTTCCATAGTCTGCAATCACTCCATTTTATTCCCCCCCAAAAAGGCATTTTCATTTTTGCAGAGATTTCTAATTTTTTTTTTTCTTCCTAGCTTCCTGGCTGATCTGCTAGGGTGGAAAGGTCCCAGTGTTCCATGAATTGGCAGGGAGGTCAATAGAGTTGGGCCATTTGGAATGACATTACCATGGCTACTAAAGAAAGTTCACAGTTTTTGAAAGCTCACTTTACTACCTATCATTTTACATATACAAATGCATTGTAAATTATCATGTGTGATTCGATGTTTACAACATCCTGTGAGGGCACACCAGTATTATCCCCATTTTACAGATGAGAAAACTGAAGTACAGAAAGGTTAAGTTGCTTGCCTAAGGCTGTGAAGCTACTCAGTGACCAAGACAGGATTCAAATGCAAGCACTCTGGTCCCCCAGACCCCCAACCATCCTTCCGTACTGCCAGTCTTCCCCAGGCTGTGTAGGATGCAGGAGGGAGAGGAGCACCCAAGCTGGTGAGACCTTCCCTGAGCTGCCACCCAGGCTGCTGGGTTCAAATGACCTGACCTGGCTCAGCTGGACCCACCCAGGAGTCTTTGCATACGGGTGCTCAGTGCTCTGTCACGTCTGATTCTTTGTGGCCTGAAAGACTGTAGCCCGCCAGGCTCTTCTGTCCTTGGGACTTCCCAGGCAAGAATACTGGAGTGGGTTGCCATTTCCTTCTCCAGGGACTTTGTCTTTAAAGCACCCTAAATACTGATTATGAGAATTAAAATGCCTGCTATAGATCAATCACAGTACAATCTTCAGAACTCATCACAAGCTGTGTTTCATTAGAGGCTGACAGTGGCTCTGTGACGGAGGTATATCAGCTCCATTTACAGGAGGAGAGTGTGAGGCTCAGCAAAGACAAGTGGCCACTCAAGTGCCCCAAACAAGTGGACAGAGAACTGGGACTTGCTCCTGGGGCACCTGTCTGTGAACTCAGAGTTTCTTCCCGTGTGGACATGGGCCTCCCAATCTCAGGAGGTTATCCAGTGAAAACGACACTGGAATGGCTTCTTCTTGGTCTCCGTTCCCTGCTGCCCTCAGACAACACCCAGCTAGGCTGCTTCTCCCCCTTGCAGCCCCTGCCCAGCCGGCCAGGCAGGTCTGATGATGGACATATCTGCCTCCATGTCTAGGGTGACCTTTTGCCACACCCACTCCCAACCTGTGCCCACTTCCTTTCCTCCAAACATCCCCTTTTCCCTTTGCCTAGAAATGTTTGAAGTCTGCCTCTGAGTCACTAACTAATCTCAGCTGGTAGCCAGTGTCTCCTCCCCCACTTCATGGGCCATCATTCCCCACATCCCTTCAGAGTCCTTCGGTCTGTGGAATTTCAGGGACACTAGAGCCTGAAGTGCTGGCCAAGGTCAGACCTGCACTTTGCCACCTTTTCCAGGGTCCATCCAAAATCCCCTTAGAGCCAGCACTGTGGGGAGAGAAGTATGAAGGTCATATTTCTAGTCTTCCTCTCTCAGAGTAGATGTTGATTAAGGCCTGCCATTTGGTCATTCAAATAATTAAGGAAAGCTCACTCCAGAAAAAAACAAAAAAAAGAGAGGCCATCTCTCTTTACTGGAGTCTCTGAGACCCCCCAGCAAATCATTCCTCCTAGTAAACCCAATCACCCTCTCTTACTCACACTGAGACCTGGACTGCTGGAGGCAAGTCAGCAGAGTTGGGCCATCCTGAGCAACTTTATTATGACTGATAAGGACAGTTCACATTTTGTGTGTGTGTGAAAGAGAAAGTTTCACATATATTTTACTATGTAATAGAAAAATAAATCCAGTGCATCAAATTTTTGCAAATTACTGCTTGAAATAAAACCAAAGAAGCAGTAAGTTAAAAAATGGGAGGGGGAGAGTTGCTTGTTATAACATAGAAAGTAAATAATAATACAGATGGAACCCAGGTATAACATTAAAAATTGCTCATACAGATGGAGGGGTTGGGGCAGGGGAGATCCAAGAAGGAGGGGATATATGTATACATATAGCTTATTCACTTTGTTGCACAGCAGAAACTAGCACAATATTGTAAAACAACTATACCCCATAGGTTTTTAAAAATTGCTTATATGGTGTATGAATATTAATAACTAAAATTTGGGAAACACAACTGCCTGCCACTGAATCCTCACAAAATTCTGTGAAGGACAGCTCATATATATATATATATTTTTTTGAGAGCTCATTTTGTTAGTTAAGATTCACTGAGCTCTCACTAGTGCAAGATATCATTTTAAGTTTAATATATGTATAAATCATTTGATAGTCACAATCTTATGAAGTAGGCACCATTATAATTCCCATTCTACAGATAAGGAAACTGAGGCATACAAAGGTTAAGTCCTTGCCTGCGGCATGAAGCTAGTTCGAATAAGAGAAGCCAAGAGCTAAGATCAATCCCTGCTCCACCCCGACTCCCCAAGCAGGTGGGTATATCTATCTACTCATTTCTTTGAGTATCAGCTAAGTTCAGGGCATGCAGAGAAAATAAGCCCTGGTTTCTGTAAGTTTGGACTTCCCAGGTGGTTCAGTGGTAAAGAATCTGCCTGCCAATGTTGGAGACTTGGGTTCCATCCCTGGGTTGGGGAGACACCCGGAAGAGAAAATGGCAACCCACTTCAGTATTCTTGCCTGGAAAATCCCATGGACAGAGGAGCCTGGCGGACAACGGTCCATTTGGTCACAAAGAGTCGGACAGGACTGAGTGACTCTGTAATTTCAATGTCTGACTTCCTGATAGTGAAGACAGACGTGTGAGTTACAGCACAAGGAAACAAGTGCTGGGAGCTGGCAGGTAGGAAGGGTGAGGGAACAGAAGGGGGAATTCACTGAGACAGAGGGGTGCTGCACAGGGGAGGTCCCATGTGCCCAGGGTCAGAGCCACAAACAAGGACGTTCCTACTGGGACACTGCACTGGACCCACAGCCCTGCTGGACCTCCCATGAGTGGGGAGGGTGGCATGCACCTATCAAGCAGCTGAATGACCCCCCGGCTTCCCAGCCACTGGCCAAATACTCAGGTGCCCCTTTCTGTAGAGATTCACGGGCAGGTGATGGGAAGAATTACCAGGGATGTTTCGTGACAACATGAACCCCCTCTCTGGGCCTTCTGAAAATGCATGCTATGGTTTTCTGATATTTTCCGTTATGTCATGAAATTTATGACTCTGATCTCACAGAGCAGCCAGAAGGTTCGGAGGCAACTGGGCCTTCTGACTCCTCTGAGAAATGATTCAATTGTGTCTCTTAAAGTGATTTAATCCTAAATATTAGGCTGGAACAAATAAGAAATGCAAATCTGTCTACTCTGTTTAAGGATTTTGCACTCGTCGATAGTTTCAAAACAATCATGCAGAGAAACAACGTATTTTAACAAATAAATCTTGTTGGAAAGTGTAGATGCTTTAACAAATCAGAAAGTCCAACAAGTCACACATTTCCTTGTCAACTCTTGCTTCCAGCTGGCAAGCAGTTAAAATAATATTCCAAGAAGGTTTAACATTCATGATTACATTGTTTGATCATTGCATTTTCTGTGTGTGTGTGCTTAGTCATGTCTTTGTGACCTATGGACTGTCGCCTACAAGGCTCCTCTGTCCATTAAATTTTTCAGGCAAAAATACTGGAGTGGTTTGTCATTTCCTCCTTCAGGGGATCCTCCTGGCTCAGGAATCGAACTCTTGTCTCCTGTGTCTCCTGCATTTGCAGGCGGATTCTATTGCACTTTCAAGATAATGGTTTTTCAAAATTGTATCTTGCAGCTAAAAATTAAATAGTGACTTCTGGGTATGCACAGCATTCTTTAATAAAATGAGACCCAATGCAATATTCTCAGAGGCTGAGCAGTAATATAGAAGAGATTTATCATAGTCCAGATGAGTGAGATCACTGATCCTATAGAATTCTTATTATTTTCTCAGCTAAACTCCAGGGAATGCTGGGAATGGCCCCACAAGCTCCATTCACATCTTCCAGCATCCTACATGGGCTTTTCTCTCCCACATGGATACTAGAAGAACTCTTGCAGTCTTTTGGCTGTGAGCTGGGAAAAAAATGCCTCCTTAGAGAAAGCTGTGGACGGAGCTGTTTATTTGTGTCCACTGTAAAAACGTACCTCTGAATTTTAGAGCATGAAATACTATGTTTGACACTGTAGTGGTGAATACATGCCACTCTCCTTTTTTCAAAACCTATAGAATGCACAACACCAAGAGTGAACTGTAATGTAAACCATGGACTTTGGTGATAAGGACATGGAATGTGGGTTCATCAATTAGAACAATGTATTACTATGATGGGGGAGGTTGATAATGGGGGAAGTCATGCAGGTATGGAGACACTGGGTATAAAAAAACTGCATATGTTTTCTGCCTAATTTTCCTGTGAACCTAAAACTGGGCTTAAAAAGACCCTTTGGGCAACTCAGCACAGTATAAAGCCTTTCCCCCTAACGCTGGCAACCCTGACCCTGCCAGCACCCCATATTCTCAGACTGCTCTTTCCTGATCCGTTACATTTTGTGCCAGATCTGAACACTTGCTTTATTTCTTGCTTGTCCCTCAGGAGCTGGATGTCTAATCAATGTTTGTGGTGGAGAGTCCAGTGAGTGCCACACCCTGGCTTACCCTTGGGTTCAAGCTTGGCTCAGACCCTGTCTTCAGGATCTACACTGAAGAGGCCCCAGGTGAGTTTGCATACAATAGTAGATCTGATGTGCTTTTCCATATTGAACATTGATTTGATTTAAAAAATTATTTACTATACCTAAAATAAGCCAAGAGGATAAGGGGAATAAGATCAGGAAGATGGCAGATTGTAATTACTTTTTAAAACATATCGTTTTATATCCTTTCTCATTCTTGTTAAAATTATCCAGCATCTTTACCATATCACCTACAACAAAAAATTGTTTTATACTTTAAAATTAAAAAAAAATTCATTTACAAATGTCCTGAGTGGTAGGTCCATCTTGTGTTCATTTATCAGAACAAAGAAAACAGACGCACCTGTGAATGAAATCCACGAGCGCTGGCAGCATCTTCCTCTCGGGACTCACCTGCTTCTTGCAGCCAGGCTAGGCTGGGTTTGACAACTACAAGCATCTCTGGCTTAACACAACGAAAGCTAGTCTTCATCCACACAAAGTCCAATGTGAATATCACTGGCTGGGCGACTCTGTGTCATAGGCTCAAGGGTCCAGCTCCTGACATCGTGTGCAGCTCTGACATCCCAGAATCCTTTGCTCCAGGCACAGAATTAGCAAAGCCAGGGGCTGTGGAAGAGCCTGAGAGGCACTTTAGGGGCCAGGCCTTCAAATGGCATTACACCTGTGCACTTGCTACATGCAGGAAGGGAGCCACTTCCACTGGGGATGATTTTAAAGCTAAAAGGTCATTTTCATTTTTCCTAGAATTTTTATTCCCCGTTTAACTAGGCTTTTTTCCTTCTGTATCTATAGTCAGTCATTAAGCCAGAGACCCTTTGACACAAATGTTCTGAGTAGCCCACTTCCTGGCCCAAGTCTCAGGAAAGACCTCTGTGTTAGGACAGGGGGTTCACAGGGGACAGCCTTTTTGCTTTTTCAAGAAAGGGGTAAAATAATACAAAAAATACAACTATATATGCGGCAAGAATTCTATAAAGGAAACTATTAAAAAGACAAACCCATCCTATTTTCCTGGGACCCATAAATCAGCCCAGAGTATGTGGCATATCCTGCATTGTAGGTCAATCTTAAATTTTAAAAACATCATTCTCTTCCTAATTGGAAGAAAATATATGGCTCCATTTAAAACACTTGATAGTTTTCTAATCATTATCTGCAAATATTTGTTACTGAAAATCTGTTGTGCTAAGTTGTCCTAGAAACAGTTATGGGAGACAGTTATAGAGACAGTATCCTCCACATCCTCCAGATGGCCAATACTATACTATCTTGCTTTTTTCCAAAAACCAAGTTTTTTGGAGGCAATAGGAAACCATGGAAGGGAATCTTACCCTATAGAAGTCATGATTCTGGAATATACTTAATTATTGATTCTTAATTAAAAATGTATATCATATATGCTCAAATATAAGGTGAGGATTTTTTTCCTATAAAATTATCCCTTGGTGAGAATTCCCTGGCTGTCCAGTGTTTAGGATTCTGAGCTTTCACTGCCATGGCCCTGGTTCAACCCCAGGTTAGGGAACTAAGATCTCATAAGCTGCAAGGTATGGCAAAAAAAAAGATTATCTGTTGGTAAAGAGAAAGTAGCCCATATTTATGACCTCAGAAAGACTCTCATGAGGCTGCTCTCTTAGTTACTTTCATGTAAATAGCAAAGTACTCCTTGGGAAAGAGTCATCCATGTTAAAGTGGGTCCAGCCCAACAAACTAAGGCATTGGATACCCTTGGCCAAGGTATCTGTAATGTGAAGATGAACACAAAGGGCTGAGTCCAGTTAACTTCCAGTGTTTCAACTAGCCTTGGTTAGTTTTACATAGAAGCATCAGTTTGTATTAGTTTGGTTTCACTGAACATCCAAGTCATTTAGCTCTTCTTGTTCTGATTCCATAAGCCTTCCTCCAACCCCAAGCAACCTTCTGGTGATGATGCAGTGTCTGCCTTCAGAAAAAGACTGTACTGACCATGTAGGCTTTTGAGCATTTTGGTCCCTAGGACAGTCAATTCTTGTTGCCAGTTAGTACCCTGGCATATTGCTTTTATTCCTTAGCCTTACTGCTTGGCTCTGTGTGTGTGTGTGTGCTCAGTCGTGTCCAACTCTTTGCCAACCCTATGGACTGGAACCCATCAGGCTCCTCTGTCCATGTAATTTTTCAGGCAAGAATATTGGAGCTGGTTGCCATTTCCTATTCCAGGGGATCTTCCCGACCCAGGGACTGAACTTGTGTCTCCTGCATTGGCAGGCGGATTCTTTACCACCGCACCACCTGGGAAGCCCCACTGCTTGGCTAATGTGTCTTTATCTAAAAAATAGGTCTGCTTTAGGTGGATTGTTCTCAGTGTGCAAGGCTGAGTCTAGACTAGCCCATGGATAACCCATAAAGGTAGTGGTGGCCCCAGTCAAGGCTTCTCTGAAGATGGACTGGTGATCTCGTTCTTCAAGAAAATTTTTTGACTTGTTGGGTGAGTGAAGGAGGGCTACTTTCTTAGATGGCAGTTTCTGTCTCAAATTGTAAGCTATCAGTCCCGACCTCTACACAGCTCTAGGTTGCTTCTCTTTAGTGTACCAGCAATGAATTCTGCATGTAATACCCCAAATTTCTATGTTACTGGCAATTTTGGAGGCAAGAAACTTTTCTTTTCTTATTAGCAATTCCTGAAAAAGAAATCACAGTATTTTACAGCTCAGTTTAAGAGCTGAGCTGATATAAGCTATGTCCTCCAGATACAAAGACAAAGACTGTGGCTGATAAGGTTGACAACCAATACTTTCTTTTTTGGTGTAAAGCCTCCTCCCCATTTTTAGGGCATGTGCTTCTTGGCAGGCTCTCATGTACACATGCATGCATACATGTGTATAATTCTGAAATAAAGCTTTGATGGGTTCTTGAGTCTGTCATTTTTTTTTTTTTTGACAACTTTATTTACACATATTAAGTTAGCTTTCTATAACCAAGGAAGGCCAGTTTAAGGCACAGGTTTTAAATAAAGACTGAAAATATCAGGAGCTGCTGCTTTCATAGGAACCTGGAAAATGAGAAAGTTTCTCAGACAGTTTTGTGGGGTAGGAAAGCAGATGTCCAGTCATATGTAACAGAACAAACTAAGTAGATAATTCTGAGGGAACTGCTTCTAACTCCCTGGAATATGATCACATGGCATCCTGTCCTCTTGTAACTTTTTGTTTTGGTTGCAATTAATCAATTATGGAATTACTGGGTTAATGTCTGTATTCTTTCAGGTTCTAAGAAAGCAGGGACTGTGTATGACTCTTTTCCCCTCTGAAAACTCAACACCTAATACAGCGTCTTACACTATAAAGATGGAAGATGGTTGCTAAATATTAGGTGACTGGATAATACACCATCCAGGGGACTATGTCTTTCATTTTTGAAACACTAGTGCCTAGAAGAGTGCCTGGCATAGCAGGGATTCAGGCATCAGCTGTGGAAGGAAGGAAGGAAGAAAGCAATTATGAGAGGGAGAGGTCACCTCCATCCCATGAATTCCTATGTAGCTGGACTTGAGGTTTCCTGATTAATATCATCAAAGGGAAAATCTCCTTCTGTTAACAAAAGATATGAAAAATAAACAGAATGCCATCTAATTTAATTTGAGCTGCAAAGCAAGTGACTAACGAGGCATCTCTGTATTTGGGTAGGAGGAGGATTCTCTAAGTGCTATCTGGAAATGGCTTTAGTTACTTTGGTGACTGTTATAGTCTTGTGAGAATAATCTCCTCTTAATAAGGACAATTACTTAGATTTATTACTCCTCTGTGGTCTTGTTAAAGATCTAAGAAGAATCCTATTTAAATGAAAGGAACAATAGGAGCTTTTTAAAGGGAACAAGATTTAATTAAAACCCAAGCACTGGACTGGTACCTCTGTGCCTGGGTGGCAAAATTGGGTTTAAAAAAAAGAAAAAGCAGAGTAAATAATGGCAGTTACTTCACCTACTTTTGGGGAAGCAGGTCCGTTTTGAATGAAAAGGCCTCAAAAGGGTATGTGTATTCAGATTACACAAAACATGCCTTCTTTGAAGGTGGCCTTTGGAATCAAGTCCTCCCACTTTGTTTAATGAAATATCCTTCAGAATGGAGATAATGAGCTCCATTACCTGCTGGGGTGCCTGATCCAGAGGCAGAGCTGGCCTGACTGATGGGGATCACTCTGATAATAGGCGGTGGTATTTAAAAAGTACTTTATAATGTTCCCAGTGAGGACCCAGAGTGCTCTCAAAGAAATACATTGTGCCAGGGTCCCACCCCAACAAGCAGAAAGGCTCAGGGAGGAACTCAGTGTTCTTCCTGCTTGAGTAAAAACAGCAAGATTTGTCTGGAAAACTCCAAAGCTCTGACCCTGGGGAAATGTCATAAAAATAACCGATATTCTAGAAACTAACCAAAATAATAGAATGAAAGAAAATAAGTGTGGTAACCCATCAGATGAGAGCCTAATAGGCTGCTGGGTATGCCGGGGCCTTAGACTGACGGCTTCGGCTTCTCGGCTGTCTGATGCAGCTGTCACCACGTTGGACTGGTGCATAGAAATACAGCTGCCTGCTGTTTGTAGCATTATTCTGCCCTAAATAAATAACCAACAGCAGTCATTTAGATGCATTTTGGGTGACGATGGCACATGGGAACTCAAGTCATGTAACATGAGCCAGAAGTATTTCCACATTAAATTATATTATTGAAAACAATGAAGGTGTAAACAAGGGGTGGGCTGGAGGTGGGGAGGCTCTTTCTTGTCTTATGGGGTATGTTCTGATTTTATGTCACCCTTGTGGTCAACAAATGTCATACCAAGAACAGATGAGCACTAAATGAATCTCTTCTTGTGATGATTATAACAAGACTGTAAAATGGAAAACAGTAAATATAACTCATCCTTATTAAGACTCTCTGGTATTTGTTTCCAGCCAGAGCTCCTAACAAGAGAGTAAACAATACTTAGTCTCTTGTGATTGCTAATTAAAATGCAATAAATTATGGAATCAATTTAAATTCTGGATCAGCTCTACAGTGGGTTCAACAAACCTCCTAAATTTCATCTTCCCCTTGGGGTCTCTTTTCCAGAACCTGGGATGAGGGTGCAGTGTGTGTATGCCTGATCTCTCTCTTTTGTTTGCTATTTAATTGCTGGTGGCCCCTTTTAAGGAAAGAAAGCCAACAGCAGGATGAATTCCATCATCCTGGCATATGTCTTCCCTGCCTCTGAGGCACCTCTTTGCTTTTGGCTTGTTGTTTAAACCAGGATAAGACTTGGGACTGCTGCCCAAAGTAGTTCAGTGGCCTTGGCAAGATCCTAGGAGCAACCAAATAGCTGGGTTTCCCCCAGTCCTGTCTGGGCCCAGCAAGAACAGTAGGGTTTTAGTAGTCCGCTTATGTGCCTAACATAGGAAGGCCAAGTGTTTGTCAGCAAGGCCAAAAGGAGAGGAGACTAGTGCCTCTTAAGACAGGAATATATAGATATGATATAGGTATAGATAGGTAGATACAGTTTACAGTGTAGAGTGATATAGATGTGGTATCCTAAGCCAGAAATAGTTCTGCATTGACTTTATATATAGAGAGAGAGTTATATGTATATAGATGTATAGATAGTTCTATATCTATATAGCTAAAAGATACAGTATGTATGATGTTTACATATCTGTACTATGTGTATCTATATCTGTAATACAGATATATATTTTAAATTATATTAAAATTGCATAGTTGTATAATCATAAATTATAAAATTTAATAATTACAAATTTTCACTTTCACGCATTGGAGAAGGAAATGGCAACCCACTCCAGTGTTCTTGCCTGGAGAATCCCAGGGACGGGGGAGCCTAGTGGGCGGCCGTCTATGGGGTCACACAGAGTTGGACACGACTGAAGTGACTTAGCAGCAGCAGCAGCAGCAGGGCAGTCTTGCTAGGCTGAGACTAAGACACAGTTCCAGGTAATATTACAGTTTATGTCAGAGCAGATAAACAACATAAGTATGCTTTTTTCTGGTTTAGAAGATGTCAACTTCTTTTCTTCATCCTTCCGATAAACAGTATCAGCAGTTTCATCCCTTTCTACCTGAGAAGCAAGCTTGACATAATAGGAGATATGCCGCTTTCCAGGCTGTTACTCAGCTGTAACTTAGGAGAATTATCTTCTGTCTTGCTTGAACGTGTGAAGTGTTCCCATCCAACCAGTACTTAATAAAGTTGTATTGGTTATTTTCAAGGCAAAGGACATTTTCATCTTCTCGATATGGTCCCTTTCAAAGTCATTATAATGTAGGAGAATAAACATAGATCTCAGAGTAAGTCAGAGTGCATGTGTGTGTGCTAAGTCGCTTCAGTTGTCTCTTTGCAACCCTATGGATTGTAGCCCATGGACTCTCCTCTGTCCATGGGATTCTCCAGGCAAGAGTACTGGAGAGGGTTGCCATGCCCTCCTCCAGAGGATCTTTCTGACCCAGGGATCGAACCCGCATCTCTACATCTCCTGCATCGGCAGGCGGGTTCTTTATCACTAGTGCCACCTGGGAAGCCAGAATAAGTTAGAGTTGGGTTCAAATCTCTGTTTTGTCTTTTATTAACTGCATACTCTTTAGCAAGTTTGTTTTGCTTTATATACAATGGGGTTAATAATGCCTACCTACTCAGGGCTATTATATAGCTTAAGCAATATATTTCTTGTATATAAAATGCCCACAACATCCAGTAGACTAGAAGTTAGAGAAATTTAAATTTTGGTTTTATTTATTCTATTAACTTATTTTTATACCTCTATATCATTTTGTACATTAAAAAACCCTAAGTACCACCATCTCGCAGGGTTCCCAGGTGGTGCTAGTGGTAAAGAACCCATCTGCTAATGCAGGAGACATAAGAGCCTTGGGTTTGATCCTGGGTCAGGAAGATTCCCTGGAGAAGGGCATGGCAACCCTCTCCAGTATTCTTGCCTGGAGAATCCCATGGACAGAGGAGTCTGGCAGGCTATAGTCCATGCGGTCGCAAAGAGTCAGACATGACTGAAATGACGTAGGCATGCACAACCCTCTTTCATACCTATAGCCCAGGTTATTTTCTTAGAATAATAAGAAAATAACTTAAAATGCAAAGGATGGTTTTTCTTTTCTCAGAGACCACACATACATTTGCAGAGGCAGATGGGTAACTTTCCAAAGTTCCTCAAACTTCAAATCATCATCATAATTAAGAAAGGAACATCCCCCAGGTGAGACCATTAATGTGCAGCGCACAGTGGAAGATATATTCCTCCCTAACCTGTAACAGTGGAGAAGGCAATGGCACCCCACTCCAGTACTCTTGCCTGGAAATTCCCATGGATGGAGGAGCCTGGTGGGCTGCAGTCCATGGGGTAGCGAAGAGTTGGACATGACTGAGCGACTTCCCTTTCACTTTTCACTTTCATGCATTGGAGAAGGAAATGGCAATCCACTCCAGTGTTCTTGCCTGGAGAATCCCAGGGATGGGGGAGCCTGGCGGGCTGCCGTCTATGGGATCGCACAGAGTTGGACACGACTGAAGTGACTTAGCAGCAGCAGCAGCAACCTGTAACAGGGCTTCCCTGGTGGCTCAGATGGTAAAGCGTCTGCCTTCAGTGTGGGAGACCGGGGTTCAATCCCTGGGTCAGGAAGATCCCCTGGAGAAGGAAATGGCACCACACTCCAGTACTCTTGCCTGGAGAATTCCATGGACGGAGGAGCCTGGTAGGGTACAGCCCGTGGGGTCGCAAAGGGTCAGACATGACTGAGTGACTTCCCTCCCTTTATCCTGTAACAAATACTCTCTGAAGAGCCCTGCAGAGCAGGGTGTGGGCCCAGCTGCCTGCTGGTCAGGATGACCAAATTCTGTATTCTTGTGTGGGAAGAAAATTAAAAACCAGAACCCAGCAATCACTTTCTCTGATCCAGCTCTGTGGTAGCAGCTAATGAACATTTAACTGTGATTAGTTTCATTCCACCCTAGAATATCTGACAAGAAAAACTGTTGGCGGAGCTGCAAACAACAACCAGAAAAGGCTGCATCTCTAGGAAAAATAACCAGGGGACAAAAGGGGTCTCTTGCTCTGCCCATCTAACTGCCCTTGTGTTTCTGATCTGACAGTGCCCTGTGCCATGGGCCTTTTCTGTCCGTCGTCATTCTTGGGTGCATAGTCACTCAGGAGTCCATCTTCTCATTTCTTTCTCCTGCTGGGTGACTTTTTTGCCTCTGGTATAGCTCAAAGAAGCACAAACTGGAATCAAGATTGCCCAGAGAAATATCAATAACTTCAGTTACGCAGATGACACCAACCTTATGGCAGAAAGTGAAGAGGAACTCAAAAGCCTCTTGATGAAAGTGAAAGAGGAGAGTGAAAAAGTTGACTTAAAGCTCAACATTCAGAAAACTAAAATCATGGCATCTGGTCCCATCACTTCATGGCAAATAGATGGGGAAACAGTGGAAACAGTGTCAGACTTTATTTTGGGGGGCTCCAAAATCACTGCAGATGGTGATTGCAGCCATGAAATTAAAAGACGCTTACTCCTTGGAGGGAAAGTTATCACCAACCTAGATAGCATATTGAAAAGCAGAGACATTACTTTGCCAACAAAGGTCTGTCTAGTCAAGGCTATGGTTTTTCCAGTGGTCATGTATGGATGTGAGAGTTGGACTGTGAAGAAAGCTGAGTGCTGAAGAATTGATGCTTTTGAACTGTGGTGTTGGAGAAGACTCTTGAGAGTCCCTTGGATTGCAACGAGATCCAACCAGTCCATTCTAAAGGAGAACAGTCCTGGGTGTTCATTAGAAGGACTGATGCTAAAGTTGAAACTCTAATACTTTGGCCATCTCATGTGAAGAGTTGACTTGTTGGAAAAGACTCTGATGCTGGGAGGGATTGGAGGCAGAAGGAGAAGGGGATGACAGAGGATGAGATGGCTGGATGGCATCACCGACTCAATGGACATGAATTTGAGTGAACTCCGGGAGTTGGTGATGGACAGGGAGGCCTGGCGTGCTGCGATTCATGGTTCACAAAGAGTCAGACACGATTGAGCAACTGAACTGAAGTGAACTGATAGCTCAAAGATGATGGGGTCCTGCAGAGCCAGTGTCAAGTTCATGGTCAGGAAGATGAGCTCAAACAATGTGGGCAAGAGGGTAGAAATCCCAGGCTGTTGAAAGGCTGTGGGTGGACCACTGTCCTCAGAGAGGAGAAAAACTGTCAGAAAATAAATGCTTCCAGGTGCTAGAAGAGGACAAAGGAGTCCTTTTTCTTTTTTTTTAATCACACAAATTACCAATCTTATAAAAAAATTAAGAAGAAGAAGCCCACAATGAAAAAACTTGACTTTAGCTCTTTTTTAAAATTAAAAATAAGGAACACAAAACACTTGCCTTAACAAATCTGGTATCGTTTTATGGCTGGTGAAGGGGGTGGATATGAGTGAAAGGATATAGAAATCTGAGGGATTATGAAAGAGAAGCTCGGCTCAGGCACACATCAGGCAGTCCCTTGAGTTCCAAATGCATCTTTACCTTTAGGATCTAGAAGGCGAGAGCGCAGCGCCAGTGTGAAGCACCAGAAGGAATCCTTGTAAAGTTTTTGTTTCCCAAACAGCGCAGGTGAAAAGAGGAGCCCCAGCTCAGACAGAGGGCAGCCTGCAATCAACTGGTCCAGTAGGAAAAGAGCCCCAACTGGATGCTGAGGTAGAACGAAGAAAACCTGGTCAACCCTGGGCCAAAGCTGGAGAGAATTCAGGTGAGCATAGCTCAGGATCAGAGAGAACAGTCCCTGCCACGTCCCTCCCCCTGCGCACGCGCCCTCGCAGCCACGCCACACCCTCGGGTCTTGAGACCAGCAGGCCATCGTTATCCCCGTTTACCACGTTCCTCAAGAGAGGCCCCAGACTCAGGGATCATTTCCCATACCGTGGACACTTTATGCACATTCAGTCCAGTCTGTCACATCTTCTGACCCCCTCTCTTCTTTTCTCCCGATGTTCTTCCTCTGTGCTACCTGGAATTCACTGTCAGTTGGCAGCAAAATGCCTATTCAATCCTCGGCTTTTCTGAATGCTTCTTACTTCCTACTGACACTTGCTCTTCTGAGGACATTGCTTCTCTCGTGACTTTATGTGGTAGTGGCTCCCCGGCTTCAAATTAACTGATCCTTTCCCCCTTTCACTGACCCTGGAATCCCTCTTAAATCTATGTTGGGTCATTATAGTCACTCCCAAATTTAAGCCTGGCCTTCTCCCTTAAGCTGCAGTCGGATATCCACTTGCCCATCTGACATCTCCACTAGTAGGTTTTTCAAGCTCTAACTTGTCCAAAATCAAGCTCAAAATCTTGCCCATCTGCTCTTCCTGCAGTCTCCTCTGTTTTAGTAAATGGCCACCCTTTCTTCTAATTGCTCAGGTCAAGACAGTTATTGCCATTTTTAGGTCTTCCTCTGTGAGCCTCTATTGAGATATAATTGACATGTAACAGTGCATAAGTTAAAGGTGTACTATATGATGATTTGATAAATGTATACATTGGGAAATGATTACTCATCCATCACCTCACTTAGTTACCTTCTTCTTTTGTGGTGAGAACATTTAGGTTTTACTCTCTTCGCAACTTTGAAGTATATAATAGAGTGTTGTTAACATAGTCACCATGCTATATATTAACACACCTAAAGCTTACTCATTTTGTAACTGGAAGTTTGTACCTTTTGACTGCCTTCACCCACATCCTCCACTCCACTGTCCAGGCAACCACCAATCTACTCTCTCTTTCTGTGAGTTTTTTTTTTTTCTTTCAGATTCCGTGTGTAAGTGAGATCGTGTGGTATTGGTCTTTGTCTTGTTTTCACTTCACATAATGCCCTCAGGTTCCATCTATGTTGTTGCAAGTGGCAGGATTTCCTTCTTTCTCATGGCTGGGTAGTATTCCATTATATATAAAAATATACCACATTTTCTTTATCCATTCATCTGTGGGTGGATGTTTAAGTTGTTTCCATGTCTTGGTGATTGTAAATGATGCTGCAATAAACATAGGGGTACAGATAATCTTTTCAAGATAGTGATCTCATTACTATCTCATTACTACTAGGTATCAGAGTGATTCTCTCAGATATTTACCTAGAAATGGAATTGCTGGGTCATGTGAAAAGAAGAGAAGTGAAAAGCAAAGGAGAAAAGGAAAGATATACCCATTTGAATGCAGAGTTCCAAAGAATAGCAAGGAGAGATAAGAAAGCCTTCCTCAGCGATCAATGCAAAGAAATAGAGGCAAACAACAGAATGGGAAAGACTAGAGATCTCTTCAAGAAAATTAGAGATACCAAGGGAATATTTCATGCAAACATGGGCTCAATAAAGGACAGAAATGGTATGGACCTAACAGAAGCAGAAGATATTAAGAAGAGGTGGCAAGAATACACACAAGAACTGTACAAAAAAGATTTTCATGACCCAGATAATTGCAAAGGTATGATCACTCACACTCACCTAGAGTCGGACATCCTAGAATGTGAAGTCATGTGGGCCTTAGGAAGCATCACGACGAACAAAGCTAGTGGAGGTGATGGAATTCCAGTTGAGCTATTTCAAATCCTAAAAGATGATGCTGTGAAAGTGCTACACTCAATATGCCAGCAAATTTGGAAAACTCAGCAGTGTCCACAGGACTGGAAAAGGTCAGTTTTCATTCCAATCCCAAAGAACGGCAATGCCAAAGAATGCTCAAACTACCACACAATTGCACTCATCTCACACACTAGTAAAGTAATGCTCAAAATTCTCCAAGCCAGGCATCAGCAATACGTGAACTGTGAACTTCCAGATGTTCAAGGTGGATTTAGAAAAGGCAGAGGAACCAGAGATCAAATTGCCAACCTCTGCTGGATCATCAAAAAAGCAAGAGAGTTCCAGAAAAACATCTATTTCTGCTTTATTGACTATGCCAAAGCCTTTGACTGCATGGATCACAACAAACTGTGGAAAATTGTTAAGAGATGGGAATACCAGAGCACCTGACCTGCCTCTTGAGAAAGCTGTAGGCAGGTCAGGAAGCAACAGTTAGAACTGGACATGGAACAATAGACTGTTTCCAAATAGGAAAAGGAGTACATCAAGGCTGTATATTGTCACCCTGCTTATTTAACTTTTATGCAGAGTACATCATGGGAAACGCTGAGCTGGAGAAAGCACAAGCTGGAATCAAGATTGCCAGGAGAAATATCAGTAACCTCACATATGCAGATGATACCACCCTTATGGCAGAAAGTGAACAGGAACTAAAGAGCCTCTTGATGAAAGTGAAAGAGGAGAGTGAAAAAGTTGGCTTAAAGCTCTACATTCAGAAAACGAAGATCATGGCATCTGGTCCCATTGCTTCATGGCAAATAGATGGGGAAACAGTGGAAACAGTGCCAGACTTTATTTTTCTGGGCTCCAAAATCACTGCGGATGGTGATTGCAGCCATGAAATTAAAAGACGCTTGCTCCTTGGGAGGAAAGTTATGACCAACCTAGACAGCATATTAAAAAGCAGAGACACTACTTCGCCAGCAAAGGTCCATCTAGTCAAAGCTATGGTTTTTCCAGTAGTCATGTATGGATGTGAGAGTTGGACTGTGAAGAAAACTGAGCGCCGAAGAATTGATTCTTTTGAACTGTGGTGTTGAAGAAGACTCTTGAGAGTCCCTTGGACTGCAAGGAGATCCAACCAGTCCATCCTAAAGGAGATCAGTCATGGGTGTTCATTGGAGGGACTGAAGTTGAAGCTGAAACTCCAATACTTTGGCCACCTGATGTGAAGAACTGACTCATTTGAAAAGACCCTGATGCTGGGAGGGATTGAGGGCAGGAGAAGGGGATAACAGAGGATAAGATTGTTGGATGGCATCTCTGACACAATGGACATGGATTTGGGTAGACTCTGGGAGTTGGTGATGGACAGGGAGGCCTGGCGTGCTACAGTTCATGATGTCGCAAAGAGTTGGACACGACTGAGTGACTGAACTAAACTGAACTGATAGTTCAATTTTTAATTTCTTGAAGAATATTCAAAATTTATTAAAGTGGCTGCACCAATTTACAGTCCCACCAACAGTGCAGAAGTTTCCCTTTTATTCACATCCTTGCCAATGCTTGTTACTTCTTGACTTTTAGATGACAGCCATTCTGACAGGTGTGAAGTGTTAACTCATAGTGGTTTGTATTTACGTTTCCCTGATGATTAGTGATATTGAGAACCTTTTCATGTACCTGTTGGCCATTTGTACATCCTCTCTTAAAAAATGTCTGTTGAGGTTCTCTGAGTCCTTTCTTTCTCTCATATCTCATAATCTGTCAATAAACCCTACTGGCTCTACCTTAAAACTACACTCCAGGTTTGACCACTTATCACCATCACCACCATCACATAGTGGTCCAGGCCACCCACATCTTTTGCCTAGAGTCTGCCAGAACTTCCTGATTATTCTTCCTTGTTCTCCTTCAGCGCATTCCCCACACAGCAGCCAGAATGACTCTGCTAAAATTAAAACATGCTGGGTCACCACTCAGCCCAGAACCCTTCCTACAACTTCCCACATGGTGCTGAGTAAAGCCAGATCCTTACCAAGCCCTGCAAGGCAAAGCTGATTTCGTCCCAGCCCTGCCCCATTCTGGCCTCATTTCCTGCTTTTCCCTCCCACCTCTGCTCCTGCCCCAGAGGTCTCCCCACTCCTCCTCAGGTGCCAGCAGTGAGCTTCTACCTCATGCTTTTGTACTTGCCTTTCCTCCCTATCTAAGTTCAGACCTTCTCAGAGAAGCCTTGCCCTGGCCAGTCCAATGAACCCCACTCCAGACTCCTTTCATTCCCTTCCCTGCCTTATTTTTACTCTTTATCACTGCCTAACATACTAATATTTTATGTACTATATCTTTGCTTTATTTTATCTATTTATTTTCTGTCTCTTTCAGGCAAGCAAGAGATTTTTGTCTCTTTTCTTCACTACTGAGTCCTCATTGCCCCAGATAGTGCCTGGCATACAGTTATGTAATAAATGGGTGAATCCCCAGGCTCTGGGAGTGGGTCTTTGGTGAGAGCACAAAGAAGGAAGGTGGAATTGCACTGCCCAAGTGGTGGAACCATGGTTTGTAGGAAGAGAAGACAGGGGACGGAACCCGGGAGACGAGCTCTTGAAATGAGGGCCTGCCTCATTTCCCCATGATTTCCTCAGCATCTGCCATATGGCTAGGCCCCAGCAGCTGCTCAGAAATATTCTTCCAATGAGCATACTTACTTTAGATTGAAGAAATCTGAAAAAGGAATGGGGCAAATCCAATCAGAGTTGTGATTTTAGAATCTTCCTATAAATCCTCAGGTTACACAGGAGTCTGTCACCTGGGTACCCTCTTGTTAGGCCACCTTTTTCTTCAATATTTAAATAAAAATACCTCAAGTCTTGTGGGGCACAAGCTATGGGAAGTCCAGTAACCTTCCCCAAAGGATCTCAGTAAACCCCTGGGCCTCTGCTCTCTCAGTCACCCGTCTCACTAACCACTTGGGCCTGCCAACACTCTGCCTGACGTGTGTCAGCACCTTCTTGGGCTGCTCCCCTCTCTCGTCACATGGAGACCACCCCTGTGAGCCCTGGTAATACAGCGTCTGCAGCAGGCTCATTCTAAGATCAGGGTTATACAACAAATTTGTTGGTGGTGGTTAGTCACTAGGTCATGTCTGACTCTTTTTGCAACCCCATAGGCTATAGCCTACCAGACTCCTCTGTCCATAGGATTTCTCAGCCAAGAATACTGGAGTGGGTTTGCCATTTCCTTCTCTAGGGGATCTTCCCGACCCAAGGATTGAACCCAGGTCTCCACATTGCAGGTAGGTTCTTTACCAACTGAGCCACCAGGGAAGCCCCCTATACACCAATATATGAGACATTTAATATGAAAACTTGTTATCCCTGTTCCCAAAAGTTCTTTGTCTTCCCTCACACTGACCACCACTGCCCCCTGACCGGCCCCAGCCTGAGGTTTCTCGCTGCCCTACTTTTCTCCTCAGGCCACACACAGACAGACCCAGACAGGATAAGCCTGGCCTGTATGTATAGTTCTTTTCTTTGGGTCTGGCAGAGTTCCCGGAAACACCCTCGCCTCCCATGTCAGGACACTGAGACCAGGTCTTATAAAGCTGTTTCCATTTCAACTAACTGTGTGTGAATTTGGAAATATGGTTTGGATTATCTCAATTTATTATTTTGTGAGCACTATTTCCAACCTGGAAATGGTTACAAAATTGCTTTCTTCTCAACCCAAACGTGCGGTGGAAAAATTAAGAACAATTCAAATAGGTCTCACCTTACCCAAGAGCCAATAATTCAAACCACAAAGTCCCACTCAAACCCTGACTTTATCAGCCACTGTGGATTAAGGGGAGGGAAAAGAGAAGGTCGGGCATTGGAGGGGGTGCCCCAGCTGTTTGCACTCACTAGGCCATGGGGTGTGGGAGGGAATTAAATCTACCAGAGACCTGCTTGCACCTCACTTCAATCATACACGTCTTAGGGATCAAGTTGCAAAGAACCACTTGCGTCTAAGAGCAGGCTTCACTTTAGGAGGACAAGCTGGCCTCCCAGCCACCTCTGGAGGATCTCTAGCCTGAAGATCAGCAGTGTGTGAGGCTGGTGACTGCGGATCAACACTCGTTCTACTTCAGTTCACCGAAGGCAGAGGTTCTCATAGTGTGGTCTCCACACCAGCCACATCAGCGTCAGGTTTACCTGGGAACGGATAGACACACACCTCTCAAATCCCACCCAGACCCACTGAATCAGCAACCTTGGGAGTGGGGCCCAGGAATCTGTGTCTTCAAGACTGAGGACCACTGATTTGGCCTTCTGTACAGCCTCTATGCAAAGTTAGGCCTTCCAGCCTGATGAAATCCGATCAATCCTTTTCATGTAAAAAAACAAAACAAAGAAAAAGAAGCCTAACTTTATTTTTACAGAGAGATGGACGAAAAAGGCACAGAGAGGATACTGATATGATGATCTAAATTACTAAGCACGGCAATGGTCTGCGTGTCCATTTCTTTGGACATCAGGTGCTAGTAAGGTCAGTCCTCCAGTGACCAGCAAAGGATGCACAAATGAATGAGGAAGTCCCGTGAACTGTCCACTGAGCTGTCACAATACCCCAGGGTCCTCTCTTAGAACCAACTCACTTTTAGGTGTACCTGATGGAAGCCGTGGCCCTCGCAAATCTGTGCCAAATTCTGTACCAACATCCCTCCATCTCACAACCCTAGGCAAGTATTTCTTCTTCGTTTTATAAACGAGAAAACTCAGGAAATTAACTGTTCACGTTCACACAGGAAGTAAGTGATGGAGCTGGAATTCATCTTAGGATGTTGAACTGCAAAATGCCTGCTCTGTCTCAAGGCAAAATCCTGCCTTGTCTGATTAGAAGTGGTGAGGGGGGGTTTATAGGGCAGCACATGGGGCGCAGGAGAAGGAAATGCTCAGGCTATGTGTGTTAGTTGCTCAGTCGTGTCCGACTCTTTGCAACCCCATGGACTGTAGCCTACCAGGCTCCTCTGTGTGGGATTCTCCAGGAAGGAATACTAGAGTGGGTTGCCATTCCCTTCTCCAGGGGATCTTCCCAACCCAGGGATCAAACTTGCAGCTCCCACCTTCCAGGCAGATTCTTTACTGTTTGAGCCGTCAGGGAAGCCAAGGCAAACTGGGGCCTGAAAACCAAAGAGTCCCAGCAGCCACTACTGAGTGGTAACTGGTAACAAGAATTTATTTTCACAAAGAAGTTCATATGTCTTCACTCAAATCTAAAAAGAAGGGAAATATGCAATTATTGTAGAAATGCTAAAATGCAATATGGTTACACTGAATGGATTAAAATTTAAATATCATTTAAGGAAGACTGAGGGAAAACAAACCCATTTACTGATGATGTTGGCTAGATAAAGTGTCCCTGCAGTATACTTCTATTAAGCACATGGTGAGCTTTTGAAGAATGGGTTTAGTCTTCAGTTCTGGACAGGTAAATAAATAGTGTATCCATTTCCTGTATTTCACCCCACAAACTCAAGCAATGATGCTCAAAGAATTGCTTCTGCAGTCTGGGCAGTCAGCATACACCTGGAAATGCACTTTAGAGAGTTTAACTGAAACCAAGCAAAAGTCAGCACTGGTTATTACTATTATTGTTTTAATAAGCATCTTCAGCAAACCTACCAATCTTCCCTAAAAAAAAAAACTAACTCTTTTTCCCTGGTGACAAGGGAATAACTTATGAAAATATTGCCTTGCAGTGCAAAGAATGATGTGATGGCAGACAACACTCAAATTGGCGATTATTTAGTACTCGGGCCTCCTGCCTGTTTCTAACACGTTGATTAGTTCTGCCCTTGCCAGGCGGGTTGTGTCTTCCATGTGAAATGCTAGAGAAAGCAGCAGCATTCCTATTCCAAGATGGAAGAAATATTAATTATTCCTTGGAATCCTGTGGAATGAAGTGGGATTTGTTTTTTCCTTCCTTTCCCCAAACATAACAGGAGAATTATTTCCTAATAATACTTCCAGTAGGCCAGACTAGTATAGATGGAACATAATTTTTAATAGGCAGTGGCCTGGAACCTGACAGATACTGGCAGAGTGGGTGCCCCTGTTTTAAAAAGCTGAACGTGTCTGACAGTAATATCACTGCTTCCTTACGTCTATTAGAGTCAGTGTAAGGTTAGACAAATACATTCCCACCAGCACAAAACAGCAACCTTCCAAAATGTATGTCAGTGGTGTATTTACAGCCAAATCCAGAAGGGGCTTGTACTTCTTACACTGCTCCCATTAATGAGACAAATGTCAGCATCCATAAGCTATTTTTTTTTCCTGCTAATCAAATCTTTCAAAAAATTGATAACTAGTCTTTATAGATTGTGAAAGTCAGATATAACTCTGACTGTATTACCTCACTGGACCCCTTGGGGTAAACTTATCACCTGGAAACCATTTTACATGGACAATTTGACTTTCATGTGGAGTGTCATAGTGTACCCTGGATGAAAATCTAAAATAAAATATCTGGACTACAGCCTTCCTCTTGGTGGGATTTATGATTCCCTCAGTACAATAATTTTGAAAATTGTATCCCTTATGTACAAGACTTGATATATTATTAACTGCTTGAATTGGAAAAACTTTCCAATAGGCTTACGTGCTATCTAGAGGCATGGATTAATTTTTTTGGAACTACAAGCTTATCTCCAACTGTTTTTCAGCAGTCTAAACTGCCCACTTCATCTTCTGTCTAGAGCAGATGAGAGTGTCCATCTCCTCTCTGGCAGCAGAGCTGGGAGGCTCTGCTTTTAGCAAAGCTCTTCCAGAAGACGATGACCATTGATACACTAGAGAATCAGTTGTGTTCAGTTAATCACACCCCAGAGAGTCCTGCATCCACTGGTTCTCCTTCTATTTCTCATGGCATTTTCTGGTTTTAACTCTGCTCTGGCAGAACTAAACTGGCGTACAGAGAATGCTGGTAAGAGGGAGTCAGTGGGGGCGGGGTGGTGTGGAATATTGTTTTTGTGAATTTAGGGAACAGATTGTTTTTAACTTTAAGGCACTTGTGCTACCACAGAGAAACTATCCACCTGTCTTCTGCTTTCATGGCCCCTCTTCTCATCCCAGACACTGCGCCTTGAAAATCAGCCATGATTTTCTGGTATATAAGAACGACCAGACTCTCCAAAGGCAGAGAGACCCAGAAAGCTTTCCATGGGGCTCTTCTTATAAGACTCCTTCCCTTCAGCCATGTCAGCTGGGTTGGAAATACATGGAATTATCTGTTTTACAGTCAATTCTGTATGTAGTCAAGATAAGGCTAACTGTCCTAATCTGGGGTCAGCTTCTATAAACATTAATTCTGGGGACATGAAAGTGCAGGACTTGAGAGCACATTGCAGTAAAAACCAGCGTGTTCTATGGCCTAAGGTGCTAGGAACATGGGAACGTATTTAGGATCAGTCACATGGCTCAGCGGTAAAGAATCTGCCTATCAAGCAGGAGACATGTGGGTTTGACCCCCAGGTCAAGAAGATCCCCTGGAGAAAGAAATGGCAACCCACTCCAGGATTCTTGCCTGGGAAGTCCCATGGACAGAGGATCCTGGTGGGCTACAGCCCATGGGGTCACAAAAGGGTCAGACACGACTTAGCGATTAAAAACAACGACACAAGAAAATTTGAAATTCCCTGAAATTTCACAGCTCATGTATGAAAGAATTAGAGGCTCTCTCCAATTTGATAACAATCCTAAAACTTTACGTGATGTTACATATAACATACTGTAAAGATGAAGTAAATTTTAAAAACTATCATTAATAAAAAACAAATTTTTATCAACTACATTACAGAATAGACTGAACAGGTAGTCAATTGTAGAGAAAGTGTTATAAAGGTGTATCCAATTAATCAATCAAAGTACATTAGTTTTGTGGCTTTTGTGAGGCCTATAACTTGCTGTATTGCTTCTTTTTTATAATTTGTTCTGCTTTTCTCTCCACTTAAGTAAATATTCACTTTGTACACAATTTTGTATCAAAAATTTCCAAATTGAATGAACTTTAGGCTTCACAATATCTGGATCTACCCCTGGATGGGTTAATTGCCCTTCTGTAGTAATGGGATGCCAAATTTTGGGTAATATAATCATCTTCTATGTATAATCTAATCAATTGTAGGACTAAGCTTTATAGAGTTTATATTTTTAAAATCTTTATTAAACCTAGAGTTTTATATAATACCTCTTTATGGAAAATATATATAGAATATATCAGCAAATTAACATTGAGATACTTTTTTCAGGTTAGCATAACAGAGTTCTGTAAAAGCTTTAAAGTTCTCTGTGAAATACATCTACTTATGGTGAGTTTCTGTTTTTCTTTTTACAGACTTCCCTGGTAGCGCAGTGGATGGGAATCCACCTGCCAATGCAGGAGATACAGGTCGAGCCCAAGAGGATTTCACATGCCTTGGAGCAACTAAGCCCATGTACCACAACTTCTGAGCCTTCACTCTAGAGCCCAGGAGCCATAATTACTGAATCTTGAGAACCTAGATCCTGTACTCCACAACAAGAGAAGCCACCACAGTGAAAAGCCTGTGCACTGCAATGGAGAGTAGCCCCTGCTCGCCACAACTAGGGAAAGCCTGTACACAGCTATGAAGACTCAGCACAACCTAAATAAATAAGTTGTTCGTTTTCTTTGCTAGCTGTTTAATTATTTATTAGTCATCTTTAATTATCTCTTTTAAAAGTTTATATATACCAAGGACTTTTATCATCCAGTAAATGTTAACACTGAAGGTTTAAAAATATGTTGAGGATTAGTTAACTGACTCATTTAATGAATAAATAATGCAGTGATCAAATGCTGAATTGATATGGGTAAAGTCTGTAACTTAAAGGATCACAAGATACTATTTTTCTATAAGAAAATCTACAGTTATCACTTGAGGGATCATCATTTACATGAAAATGTTCTCCCTGAAAGGGGTGCGGACTGGCTGGCAAGGTGAAGGGGCTGGTATGTATTTCTCTGGCTTTCCCAGCAGACAATATACAAGATAAATAAGCTCTATTTTGCAGGTGGGGAAGGAGCCAATAAGCATTGAACTGATGCACAGCCAAAATTGGGGGCAAATTTCAGAGGAATTCCTCCAGCCAGCATTGGGGACATTTGCCTGGAAGCAGTACAGATGATTCCAGGGTCTGTCTCTTGCCAGCTGTGAACCTCAAGCCACAGGCCATTTTTAAACTTTCTCTGTGTTAACTTTGGGTGATGAAAGTCCTTGGTATATATACACTTTCAAAAGAGATAATTAAAGATGACTAATAATAATTAAATAATTAAATAATAACTAAATAATTAAATAACTAAATAATTAAACAACTAGCAAGGAAAAGAATTATTTATTTATTTATTTTGGCTGCACTGGGTCTTCATTGCTGCACACAAATTTTCTCTAGTTGCAGCGAGCAAGGCCACTCTTCCTTGACCAGGAATTGAACCTGGATCCCCAGCATTGGGAGCATGGAGTCCTAGCCACTGGACCACAAGGAAAGTCCCCCTGTCCAGTAATCTTTTAGCCAAGCTGTTGGAAAAATTTTAGAATATGGAAACTGGAGCTTCCCTTGAGTGAGTGACTAATTGCTCAGTCGTGTCTGACTCTTTGTGACCCCATGGACTGTAGCCCATCAGGCTCCTCTGTCCATGGGATTCTCCAGGCCAGAATACTGGAATGGATTGCCATTCCTTTCCCTAGGAGATTTTCCTGACCCAGGCAGAGTTCGAACTCGAGTCTCCCACATTGCAGGCACATTCTTTCCCACCTGAGTCACCAGAGAAGTTTTTAGTCAAAGTGAAGTCGCTCAGTCGTGTCCGACTCTTTGAGACCCCATGGACTGTAGCCTACCAGGCTCCTCCATCCATGGGATTTTCCAGGCCAGAGTACTGGAGTGGGTTGCCATTTCTTTGGCTCTTCACAAACAAGGTTCACCCTGCAGAGGACAGAGTGAAAGCAGAGAAATCACTGCTGTCTCCTCCCCGGGAGGTTCCTGGGCATTCAGCCCTCTTCGTTAGCTATGCAGAAAACCAAGTTTGCAGTTGGTAACTTTGGCTGTCACGGAGCCTATGCATTTGTAGAGCATTTAGCTTATTGACCTAAATGTTCCCATGTTTAGGAAAAAAAAAATGTAGTCTAATTAATTCACAATAAAAATCTTCTCATAGAAGATAAAACTCATCTAACCCAAACAGAATTGAATATGTGACAGGATGCAGTCATCAGCATGCAGCAGCCTTAAAAATTACAATATCTGACCTTAATATGTGTGAATCTATCAGGATTCCATTGTCGACATGTATATTTTTCAATATTCTTCTCTAAGCTGAAATCATGTCATTTATATGCAAATGACCACATCCTCAGCAGCTGCTGCTTCTCCGTTGAAGCCGAGGGACTTATTTGCACTTAATAAAGCCTCATAAATAGGTTTTGCTTCTAAAAGGGTGGGGAAGCAGGAAACCCATCATTGCCTTTTACAGTTACAAGCTTCTTTTTGTTTTGAAGGCGAGCGGACACCTCTAAGAGGACGGTTCTCAGTTACCAAAAGGAACAGGGCTCCTCACCCAGTCAGCTTGCCCCTTTCCTTCTTGGGAAACAAACGCTCCGTCCTTCTTGGTACCTTCTTCCCACCACAGCCATGGCCATCGCCAGTCTGCATCTGGGTTGTGATTTAATCCAGACTTTAGTACAAGGAGGACTGCTCTCTCAGTGGAACCTCCTGCCAGGTGGGAAGAGCAGGTGTCCAGCCCCAGGAAGACCCCTCAGGCCCCCTCAGGCTCTTCTGTTTGAAAGGAGAAGGAGGAGGAGGAGAATTCCTCCCCAAGTGGAGGAGAATTTTTCCTCCTATGAGTTATGAGTTTCCCTTTAAAACACTCCACACAGGGAAGGGACAGCATATGGGGACTGTTTGTACCCTCTGAGGGCTCAATCAAACAGCGCTAAAGGAACATTAAAAACTCAGCTTAATTCGTGGGGTAAGTACATAGAAATTCTCCTTCTCTCCTCCCACTCCCATCCTCCTAGCT
The DNA here is from genome assembly GCF_023091745.1 of Budorcas taxicolor. Classification (NCBI taxonomy): domain Eukaryota; kingdom Metazoa; phylum Chordata; class Mammalia; order Artiodactyla; family Bovidae; genus Budorcas; species Budorcas taxicolor. Next base: position 52,412,717 of record NC_068912.1, on the reverse strand, counting down.
GGTCTTCTTTGTCAACAGAATTGGATGGAAAAGGAAAAGGCTATATGTATTAGGTGTCCATATAATATGAATTCTACCCATTTTCTATTAACGCTCCCATAAAACCTCCCAGGCTTCTACACTGGGGTCAACAGAAATGTTCCATTTACCATTTAAGACCACTTAGGACATGCTTTAAAAAAAAAAAAGAAGAAGAAGAATATTATAGGATAATTGTCTCCTGCTGTTAGATGCTAAGATAAACCTGAGGCACTTATGAAAAATAAATAATGATGGGAAGCAGGTCATTTATTTTTAAAGCACCATGCTGCTGATTTGGTAATAATGACCTATTATCCCTGTCAGAGTAATAGAGTGTTCCTGGAGTTTCAGTTCTGGTGTGTGAGCAACTGGCATGATAGAGATGATTACACTGTCTGATAAATGTGTATAATCATTGAATATACTGGTTGACAATACTATCATTAAATTGTCACCAGCTAGGCAAAGAGACAAATATCTCTACCATATCAACCTATCAGAGATGTTTATAACTGCGAAAACATCCAAACACAATACTAATGTAAAAGACACACACACACACACATACATACACACATAAAAATCCAGGCACTAGGAGCAAAATGTAGCCAGAGAAGAGCTGACAAGAAGTGATACATGGTCCTTTAGTCAGGAGTCCTGGGCTCTAGTCTCATCTCTCCGAGCCTCAGTTTCTTTAATTTTAAAAATAGAGATCATATCTGTCCTGTGTACTTCACAATATTATTATCAGTATCAAAGTTGTAAAAAATACAAAAAAACACAAAATATACAAAACGAGTATTATATGCTCAGTCATGTCTGACTCTTTGCAACACCATGGACTGTAGCCCACCAGGCTTCTCTGTCCACGGGGTTCTCCAGGCAAGAATACTGGAGTGGGTTGCCATTTCCTCTTTCAGGGGATCTTCTTGACCCAGGAATCAAACCCGTGTCTCTTACATCTGCATTTGCAGGAGGGTTCTTTATCGCTAGCAGCACCTGGGAAATCCCTGCAGTCTTTATCAGCATCCATTTCCAGAATTCTTTTCATCTTGCATCACTGAAACTTTGTGTCCACTAAATAATAACCTTCAATTCCCCTCTCCTCCCAGCCCCTGGCAACCACTATCCTATCTTCTGTCTCTATGAATTTGACTGCTCTAGGAATATAAATGGAATCATACAGAATTTATCCGTTTGTGTCTGACTTATTACACTTTGCATAATGTCCTGAAAGTTCATTCATGTTGCAACATATGTCAGAATTTCCTTCCTTTTTAGCTTAATAATATTTCATTATATATATAAGCTGTTCTTGCTTATCCATTTATCTGTTGATGACTACTTGGGTTCCTTCTACTTTCTGGCTATTGTGAATAATGTCATAGTTTATATGAATAGGAAAATAGAAGTATATTCTATTTATGAGTATTCTAAGTATGAATATGTTTCTTTAAGACTCTGCTTTCAATTCTTTTGGGTATATACCTAGAAGTGGAATTGCTGGATCACATGGTAATTCTATGGTTAATTTTTGAGGAACTCCCATACCATTTTTTACAGTGTCTGCACCAATTTACATTTCCACCATCAGTGCACAAGGGTTCCAGTTTCTCCACGTTCTCAACAAGTCTTATTTTCTGTTGTTGTTTTTTTTTTAATAATAGCCATCCTAATGGGTATAAGGTGGTATACACTGGTTTACTTTTAATACAATGATGTACAAGAACCATTGTCTAATATTATCATGAAAATTTTCACATTTGGGATGACATTTTCTTTTATTTTTATTGAAGTATAGTTGATTTACAAATGTGTTAGTTTTGGGTGTACAGCAAAGTCACTCAGTTATTACATATATATTATCTATTTTTTTCAGATTCTTTTTCCTTATAGGTTATTATAAAATATTGGAATGACATATTTTTTAACCATAGATTAGATACTAATTTGCCAAGTATGTTTACAAGTACAGTTCAGAGTGATTTAGGAACTCCTCTAATACCTGTCATACATATATGTATGAGAGGTATATTACAGATATAGCTTTAATGGAAATTTGCCCCCCAGAAATTATTAATATGGAATGATACATATAATTCATACATGCATGAAGAGTGATACTTAAGTTTTATAATTTATATGCATGTGTGATCAGTCTCTCAGTTGTGTATGATTCTTTGTGATCCCATGGACTGGAGCCAGTCAAGCTTCTCTGTCCACAGAATTTTCCAGGCAAGACTATTGGAATGGATTGCCATTTCCTCCTCCAGGGGATCTTCGAGACCCAGGCATCAAAGAAGGTTACCACTGAGCCACCTAGGAAGGCCCCAAGTCCCAAATGTTTTACTCTTGCTTAATTTTGCATACAGAATCGAGGATAAATAGATTAAAAGACACTGTGCATGGTTGTAAATACCTTTTTAGAAAATGTTTTTAGGCTTTAAAAACCTGGGAGAGGGAAATTAACTCACAAAAGGACTGATTTCTTCCCATACTTAGGAACCCTCACCAACAGTCCATTTCGCAAAAGGCCTGAAAGTAAACAGGAACAAAGTGAACCTCTGCTGCAGGACCTCCACGTCTTGCATTACAGGCACAGGAAAGTCATTTCAATTCAATTAAAATGACATCAGTGTGGTTCTGTGCCATAAGCCCATTGGATTCTGCTATGACTTAGTGGCTTAAAACAACACAGATTTATCACTTATAGTTCTGGGGGTCAGAGGCCTCCTGGGGATAAAATCAAAGCTACTTGATTTTAAAACCCAGGGTTCCATTCCCTCCAGAGGATCTAGGGAGAGAATCCATATCCTTGCCTTTTCCAAATTCTAGAGGCTGCCTGCATCACTTAACTTGTGTGACCCCTTTCTCCATCATGGACTTCCCAGGTGGCTCAGATGGTAAAGAATCCACCTGTCACACAGGAGACCCAGGTTCAATCCTTGGGTCAGGAAGATCTCCTGGGGAAGGGAATGGCTATCCACTCCAGTATTCTGGCCTGGGAAATTCCATGGACAAAGGAGCCTGGCAGGCTGTAATCCATGGGTCACAAAGAGTCAGACATGACTGAACAACTAACACTACTACTACTCTCCATCAATGCGGCATCTTCAAATTCTCTCTTTCTCTCCTGAGCTCTGCTTCCACCCTCACATCTCCGCTGATTCTGACTCTCCTGCCTCCCTCTTTCATTTATAAGGACCCTCGTGAGTAGGCTGGGCTCACCCAGGATAATCTCCTCATCCTCTATCATCCAGGATAATCTCCTCATTTCAAAATCCTTAACTTCACATCTGCAAAGTTCCTTTTGCATGTTATGTGACATACTCACAGACTTGAGGATTAAAATGTGGACATCTTTGGGGGTCTTATTTTGTCTACCTCAGGGATGGATTACACATTCTTTCCTCAGTCATAGGGCCTAGATATTATCCGTATTTTAAGGTTAATACTTCAAATGGGACAAGCTGGCATTCAGAAAAGCCAGAGTTAATCAGATAAAAAGCAGATATCAGCATGCACTCTTTCACATCACCAAGAGAATCAAAACAGTATGACAGTAAATTTGACTTCTTGTCATGTTAAATTCTTTTCAGTGCTACATTATCAGAAAGAGGCAGTATTGTTTTAATGTAATTTATATAGTGCCTTCCCCTGAGTGATGAACTGAATATTCCTTAGCATCCTTGGAGAATTAGGGTCTTTCTTTTTATCCCAGCTCAGCCACTCCAGCAATATAATATGCTGCACTATAATATCTGCGTGCAAGAAATAAATCACACTCACTAAATTTAAGGATGTTCACTTAAAGAAATTCCTTTGGAGTTTTTTTTTTTTTTTCCTCACTTGAAAATGCTCTTCTTTGGGTATTATAAAGCCATTGACCCATATTAGATTAATTAGGTCAATTAGCCTTTAGATAGTAATTACCACTCAGATGGCTTTGAATAGTTCCTTTTTAATACAGGTGTGCCCTGAAAAGAGATTATCAAATTCCTGCCATATAGTAGAATTAAGGAAACATGCATTTAGCAGTTCTTTCTGCAATGTGGTTTGGGTGTAGCAGTGACACTGGGTAGAATAAGCTTAAGGACTCTATCTTTATGAGTTGCTTATTCAAATTCAACCATTGTTAAAAGCCACATGGGTTTTTTCCATTCAGAGAAGCTGTTGATAGCTCTGAATGCTGAGCCTAATTCAAAGCAACTCCCTCGCTTTTTCTAACCTGTCAATAGGAATTCCCACATTTTTAAACTGTCACTGGCCCCAGCACCTAAAATGGGACTCCCATCAGCCAACACATTTATCTGAAACTTTTTGCTTTCTGCTTCTCTCCTTTAACAACATTCCCATATTTATGTTAACATTGACAATAGCTGCCACTTAATGAGTATTTGCTAGGTTCCAGACATTTCACTTTTTAAAATGTTTCATTTATTTATTTATTTTGTGCCCTGGGTCGTAGTTGCAACACACGGGATATTTAGTTGCAGCATGTAGGATCTAGTTGTCTCACAAGGAATCATGTCACAGGCCCCTTGCATGGGGAGTATGGAATGTTAGCCACTGGGCCACCAGGAAAGTCTCCCATTGCACATTATTATGTTATTCATTATTCCTAATTGTTACCGTGAGTTAACAGCTATTTGTTGAAATATTTGCTCTAGATACTGGAGATAGTCAAGTGGATATCCTTTCTCCACATCATAGTTGAGGAAACTGAGGCAGAGGACCTTAGTGAGGCGCTCAGGCCCTGGACAGGGGTCGTTGCAGGCAGCCCAGGGGTTTACAGGGAGCCCAGGATCTGTCTGGCTCTGCAGCATGGCTCCTCCCACCCCATCAGTCTGCTCCAGTGGGGAGAGGGGTACTGCAACTGCTGTCTCCTTTCAAAGCTGGGTTTGAAAACTTACCGGACTGTTCGGTACATAAAGTTGCTGCTGCTGCTGCTGCTGCTAAGTCACTTCAGTCGTGTCCAACTCTGTGCGACCCCATAGATGGCAGCCCACCAGGCTCCCCCATTTCTGGAATTCTCCAGGCAAGAACACTACAGTGGGTTGCCATTTCCTTCTCCAATGCATGAAAGTGAAAAGTGAAAGTGAAGTTGCTCAGTTGTGTCTGACTTGTAGCGACCCCATGGACCACAGCCTACCCGGCTCCTCCGTCCATGGGATTTTCCAGGCAAGAGTACTGGAGTGGGGTGCCGCTGCCTTCTCCAACATAAGGTTGCTAATGAACTCCAAATCTTTGAGGAAAGTTTAAAGGCACTTTAGGAACCAGGCTGAAAAATAGATAACTCAGAATTACTCAGAACACAAGTTTCACTCCTAGTAATTAAAGGTTTTAATTTTTTTTTCAGGAGTCTGATATACATACAGGTGTAAAAAAGTTGATGTACTACTTAAATGAATACATATAAATCGCTCAGTCGTGTCTGACTCTTTGCAATTCCATAAAGTTCATGGAATTCTCCAGGGCAGAATACTGGAGTGGGTAGACATTCCTTTCTCCAGGAGATCTTTCCAACCCAAGGATCGAACCCTGGTCTCCCACACTGTAGGCAGATTCTTTACCAGCTGAGCCAGCAGGGAAGCCCATCAGTTCAGTTCAGTTCACTTCGGTTGCTCAGTCGTGTCCGACTCTTCGCGACCCCATGAATTGCAGCACGCCAGGCCTTCCTGACCATCACCAACTCCCGGAGTTCACTCAGACTCACGTCCATAGAGTCAGTGATGCCATCCAGCCATCTCATCCTCTGTCGTCCCCTTCTCCTCCTGCCCCCAATCCCTCCCAGCATCAGAGTCTTTTCCAATGAGTCAACTCTTCACATGAGGTGGCCAAAGTACTAGAGCTTCAGCTTTAGCATCATTCCTTCCAAAGAAATTCCAGGGCTGATCTCCTTCAGAATGGACTGGTTGGATCTCCTTGCAGTCCAAGGGACTCTCAAGAGTCTTCTCCAACACCACAGTTCAAAAACATCAATTCTTTGGTGCACAGCCTTCTTCATAGTCCAACTCTCACATCCATACATGACTACTGGAAAAACCATAGTACATTGCTGTATTATCTGAAATTTCTTTTATCCACATTTCCCATTTAGATTACTCAAACCACTCTCCCAATGACAACAATTCTAATGCATGATATCAATCTTTTAGTTTGCCTACTTTCTACAAAATATTTTTTCTTGTTGTTTTGTACAGATATTTTAAATTTACTTAGATAGCTTCACGTTCTATTTCTTAACATTTTTCACCTAGTACTGATTTTTAGGCCTCTGTTGCTATGTGTACTAGTCTATTGCTGAATTATTTTCTTTTTTTTAAAATATAAATTTATTTAATTGGAGGCTAATTACTTTACAATATTGTATTGGTTTTACCATACATCAACGTAAATCCATCATGGGTGTACATGTGTTCCCCATCCTGACAGCCCCCTCCCAGGTCCCTCCCCATACCATCCCTCTGGGTCATCCCAGTGCACCACCCCCGAGCACCCTGTATCATGCATTGAACCTGGACTGGCAATTCGTTTCACATATATTATACGTTTCAATGCCATTCTCCCATATCATCCCACCGTCGCCCTGTCCCACAGAGTCCAAAAGACTGTTCTATACCTCTGTGTCTCTTTTGCTGTCTTGCATACAGGGTTATCGTTACCATTTTTCTAAATTCCATATATATACGTTAGTATACTTTATTGGTGTTTTTCTTTCTGGCTTATTTCACTCTGTATAATTGGCTCCAGTTTCATCCACCTCATTAGAACTGATTTAAATGTATTCTTTTTAATGGCTGAGTAATACTCCATTGTGTATATGTACCACAGCTTTCTTATCCATTCATCTGCTGATGGACATCTAGGTTGCTTCCATGTCCTGGCTATTATAAACAGTGTTGCCATGAACATTGGGGTACACGTGTCTCTTTCAATTCTGGTTTCCTTGGTGTGTATGCCCAGCAGTGGGATTGCTGGGTCATATGGCAGTTCTATTTCATTTTTTAAGGAATCTCCACACTGTTCTCCATAGTGGCTGTACTAGTTTGCATTCCCACCACAGTGTAACAGGGTTCCCTTTTCTCCACACCCTCTCCAGCATTTATTGCTTGTAGACTTTTGGATGGCAGCCATTCTGACTGGTGTAAGATGGTACCTCATTGTGGTTTTGATTTGCATTTCTCTGATAATGAGTGATGTTGAGCATCTTTTCATGTGTTTGTTAGCCATCTGTATGTCTTCTTTGGAGAAATGTCTGTTTAGTTCTTTGGCCCACTTTTTGATTGGGTTATTTTTCTGGAATTGAGCTGCAGGAGTTGCTTGTATATTTTTGAGATTAATCTTTTGTCAGTTGCTTCATTTGCTATTATTTTCTCCCATTCTGAAGGCTGTCTTTTCACCTTGCTCATAGTTTCCTTTGTTGTGCAGAAGCTTTTAATTAGGTCCCACTTGTTTATTTTTGCTTTTATTTTCAATATTCTGAGAGGTGGGTCATAGAGGATCCTGCTGTGGTTTATGTCTGAGAGTGTTTTGCCTATGTTTTCCTCTAGGAGTTTTATAGTTTCTGGTCTTACGTTTAGATCTTTAATCCATTTTGAGTTTATTTTTGTGTATGGTGTTAGAAAGTGTTCTAGTTTCATTCTTCACAAGTGGTTGACCAGTTTTCCCAGCACCACTTGTTAAAGAGATTGTCTTTTCTTCATTGTATATTCTTGCCTCCTTTGTCAAAGATAAGGTGTCCATGGGTGTGTGGATATATCTCTGGGCTTTCTATTTTGTTCCATTGATCTATATTTCTGTCTTTGTGCCAGTACCATACTGTCTTGATGACTGTGGCTTTGTAGTAGAGCCTGAATTATTTTCATAGTATAAGTACTATAAATAAGCATATGCTATTTTCATAATCAGAAAAAATCCAACAAAACTCTTTTTATTGAAAAGATTTCTTCTAACCTAAGAGCATAAAACCATAAATTATATGATTTTGTAAATGGAATATCCAACTGGAGAATTATTTATTACACTGAAAATTTTATTTCTCTACTTTAGAAATGTATTTGGAATATGTAACTTTTTTCCATAAGTGTAGAAAATGCAAAGAGAATATTTCTATGAAGATTCTAAAGTAATTTATTTTAGGAGGCAAAAATTTCAAAAGACAAAGTTATTTTTATAGTGGAAAGTAGTGAAATGAACTTAATAAAGTATGTTCTCACTATATATTAAAAATGAAATTAAAATCATTTAAAATAAAAGAAATACGACATTGCAATGCAAACAGAAATTGAGGAGAATCCCAGAAGGATAGGAAATAGTTGATGGACAGCACAGGAAAATGAAAAGACAACTGAAAGAAGTAATAAAGCCTATGGGGAAAAACTTGAAATTTATATACTGAAAGTTCATAATTTTCAACATAAAAATCTAATAACAACTGATAATCCCTTTCCTTTCTTTAAACTTTAATTTGAGGATAAAAATAGAACTTTAAGAATTACTTTATACAATCATATTTTTATAAGATAGATATCAAATACTCTCAGTAAGATTTGTGTTTAACTTTCAAACTTCTCCTCAAAACAGTATATTCATAGATGATAGATGGAGAAAAAAAATCACATGTAACTATTTATTATGGGGGAAAGAGGCAAGATGAGACCCATATTTCAGGCAGATAATGCCTAAGTCCTATGATGCTGGAAAATGTCACAAATAACTGGGTTTCTTCTCTGTCTTTTTTAGGGTAGTTTTCACATACAGCAGACAGAAAGCTTTATGACACAACACTAACAGACAAAACCAAGTTGTCTTTACAAAAAGGATTTTGTTGAACACAGGCTCTCCTCTCTCTCTTCAAAATACTGGGTTTCAAAATGAAGTCATTGACCTAGGAAAGATAAACAAATAGGCTTCAGGAATCTGAAGGCAGGACAAAAAGCAGGTTAAAGAACAGAAGCTTAAGCGTGAAAACCAAAAAAAAAAAAAAAATTACCTGAGGCTCATTGCCAAATGGGAAGAAGAGATGTCTACTGATGTTGACAGGTGACCTGCAAAGAGGACAACCCACTCCAGTATTCTTCCCTAGAAAAACCCCATGGACAGGAGCCTGGCAGGCTACAGTCCGTGAGGTCACAAAGAGTAGGACATGACTGGATCGACTCAGAATGCACATACACATGTATAAAATATATACATAACAAGAGAATTTACCTCTTAGGGCTAATGTAAAGATTAAGGGTATATGCCATCTATGTTCTATGTGCCAGATGGCCTTACTTAGGAAGTTTTTTTATAAAAGAAAGCATGTTTAACATTTGAGCATCCACCTTGAGACTCAGATCTGAATTTTTATACTGGAGATTAGTATAGCTGCAATGTTTTCCATAGATCATATTAAGAAATGAGACTTCTTGCACAAATCTATCACTATTAATGATATAGTGAGCAGAGATATGGTCAAGAAGTTGTGTAAGAGAGAAAAATCAGAAAACAGATGCAGCTAGAAAGCCATTTGCTGAGGTGCAAATATTCAGTTGCAGAGAGCTAATTCCCAAACTAAAACTAAGGAGAAAAGGCATAAGTCATCATCACCATCCTCACCATCATCCCATGACTCAGATAGCTCAAGAGAGTCTCAGTCTTCTGATTCTGAAAGTGCTTCTGAAGAAAATTTTTAAAAAGAAAAAAGAAACATGAAAAAATTCCTGAAAACAGAAAAAAGGAAAAATTAAAGAAAAATGCATCTAGTGAAATGAAGCTGAAAATCTTGAACATGACTCCAGTCTATTGTCTACTCAGAAGAGATACTCCTATACTTGAAAATAGATTCCTACCAGGAACATGAGACCAGAACCTCAGTGGAAAAGGAAAACCAAAAATCAAATGGTCAAGAAAATGAGCATGTGCATAACAAAAATAAAAATTTGATCATGTTATCAAGCAAGCCCTAGGACAAATGGAGGCAAAAGTGGATGAGTGAGTTGTACAAATTAATTTCTATTTTGTCTCAATTTTCAAGTTTAGAGACCTGTTGATGAATTTCCTTTATGTTATTTCTGTATTTTCATTGTATTTAGGTTTTTGGCTTTTTTTTTCTTTTTAATGTGACTTAAACTTGAGCTGATCTTTTGATAATCTGTAACCTGAACAACTTGTCTTGCTAAAATTTTAATAAACTTGAAATGAAAAAAATTGTAGCAAAATTCTTTTAGCTTTAAAAAAAGTTCTAATTGGTACAAGTTGTTTCCAAAGTTAACAATTTGGAAATAATAAAAACAAAGGTGACTTTAGTCATTTGTATAGTTTTAAAGGTTTAAAGCCATCTACTGTCACAGGAGGTAACTTCAGGCAAAATGTTAATGTCAGCTGAATTTTAATTCCTCTTTTAATAAAACATTTTATAACTACAACATAAAATTCATGACTGTAGGTTTATGGACACTTTTCTAAATCTTTCAGAATGCTATGTGGGGTTTGGGTTATTTTGTTTGGATTTGTTTGGGTTCATTTTGTTTTTCTGAAGTATGTAGGGATTTTTAAAGCAGGTGTTAGTTTAGGGAAAGGTTTCTGAATTGAAATGTGAAAATAAGAAAGACAAAGATTGCTCTTTTGAATTATCTGCTCTAATTTTTTAAAATTTTATGTATGTATTTATTTATTTAAGGTTGTGCTGGGCTTCACTGCGTGCACGTTCTTCTCTAGTAGTGGTAAATGGGATATTCTCTAGTTGTGATGCATGGGCTTGTCATTGCTGTGGCTTCTCATTGCGGAGCACAGGATCTAGGGTGTGCGGACTTCAGTAGTGTGGCACGTGGGCTTAGTAGCTGTGGCTCCCGGGCTCTAGAGCACAGTGTCAACAGTAGTGGCACACAGGCTTAGTTGCTATGAGGCATGTGGGATCTTCCCGGATCAGGGATCGAAACGTGTCTCCTGCATTGGCACGTGGATTGTATTACTGAGCCGCCAGGGAAGCCTGAATTATTGCTTTTATGTTACGTTAATAAAACAAAACTCTATAGGGCATCTAAGTGCCTCTCAAAGCTACATAACAAAATACCCAGTTGATGTATGAGAATTATAAAGATAATTTAGACAGTTGGTGAAGAAAACAACCTATACTGAGAGGTAATTAAAGAAGAGCTATACCACCGTGCTACATTTAAAATAGGAAATATATGTGCAGAAAACCAAGTAATAATCATTACTCTTTTATAATTGTCTTCTGGAATGGATCCTCTTAAAATTCTGATATCATCCTGTTCTCTTCCTTTCCAGTGAAAACAAGTGCTTCTTACGCTTTAATGTGCACATAATCACCTGAGGATCTTGTTAAAATGCAGATTCTGACTCAGAAGGTCTGGAGGGAGGCCCAAGACCTTCTAATCAACTCGCAGATATCTCCCATGTTACTGGTCTTCGGATCAGAGTTTAGGTAGCAAGGTCTTTAACTACTGGCAGCCAGGAGTTGAAATACCAAGAAATAGAAAGTGGCAGCATTTTCCCTTTTGTTTTGTTTGTTCCACTAACTAATCAAAACTCACACTAAATTCTTAGCTTACTCACTTAGCTTAATTCTAAGCTTAGCTTAGTTTACTCCTCTTTGCCCTGATTTCTTCCTCACTGGTACCTTTTCTATACATACCTGTTATTATCTAGGATGCACAGGTATCCAGTGCTCTCCCTCTAGATTAGGGGTCCTTGAACAGTATAGTCCCTACAGTTCCTGTTGTTCCTATTTTCTAGAAATGGAGTCTTGGTAAAGAGACTATTTCATAATCTGCTAAGGAGTAAATTGTGATAACATCTAGAAAAGTGAGTAATCCAGCAATCATTTGTATTTGGCTTTAGAATGTATTAGAATGTGCCAAAGATTTACAATTATATTTTACTTATCATAATATTACAGTAGATTTGTGTGCTCTGACCATAAACCAACCAAGAATGTTGGCGAGGAGGGAATGGGAATGGAGGGGACCTCTTTGAAAGCATGAGGAGGTACATATAGGAGGGAGGTCTAAGATTAAAATCTTTTCTATGGATGATCTGTGGAAATCAAGAGTTCATTATTCAAGTCCCATGTGATTTAACACAACTCAGACATGACAACTAAATACTGTATTATCTCACCCCTTCCCAATGGGTTATTTGAAGCGCTGTTAAGGAATATTTATTTTCAGTACAAATAGTTACTTACCATTCATCGAACACATACTATGTATTAGTACTTAAACTAAGAACTTTCTATGTAGTGGCTTACTAAATTCTCACTCCATACCTATGAGGTAGCTGCCAAACAGCCAATTAAGGACATTTTTAATAAAAAAGAACTTCTGGAAATTTAACCCAACAAAGATTTTTGTGAAAACTCTGTTGTATGGTTCATTCTCTAGGAATAAGTTAACCCCATGTATTTAGAGCATTAGCTAATAAATAGGAGAATGTAGGGTTATTATTCACTTCATGGAAAGAATACCCAGTGACTGTACTCCTTTAAGAGGTCAGTATACATAACAAGGTTTTGAATTACATATATTTAACATACACATACTTTTCCAGGTAAGCACTTGCTCAAATGGGAAATTATCTACCCAAGTGTTTCTAAAATTGGCCTGATGATAGAAAATGACCTGGAGTGCTTCTTAAAACCATAGAACTCCTAGTTCTGTTCACTGGTGATTCTGAATTAGTTGCTCTGAGATGAAGTCTGCCAAGTTTGTGTACTTACTATATTATCCATACATTTCTTATGATGAGCAAAGTTTGGGAAACATCAGTTTGCAAGTAAAGTTCAAGCTTCTTATTTTAACATCTAAAGTCTTCCACAAAGTGACCTCAAGGTATAGATCAAACATCTACAACATTTACCTATGTTTATAATTATCTATTCATTATTCCTCCCTCAGAGCTTTGCTCACTGTCCCCTCAGCCTACAATGTCCTTCTCTCATGTATTTGCCCATCAAAATCTTATTCATCTTTCAAAGCTCAGTTCAAATTTTTATCCCTATAAAGGCTTCCTTGACCCCATAGTCAGGATAATTCTCTCTTACAGATTCCTATAGTTCCTTATTTTTAAAAAATATTCTTTATTTACTTTGGTTGAGCTGGGTCTTCGTTGCATACGCAAGCTTTCTCTAGGTGCGGCTAGCAGGGGCTACTCTTCATTGTGGTGCGGGCATCTCACTGTGGCGGCTTCTCTTGGTGTGGAGCACAGGCTCTCGGTGTACGGGCTTCAGTTGCAGCACAGGGGCTCAGCAATTGGGGTGAACTGTCTCTAGAGTGCAGACTCAGTAGTTGTGGTGCACAGGCTTAGCTGCTGCATGGCATGTGGAATCTTCCCAGACCAGATATTGAACCCATGTCCTCTGTGTTGGCAGGTGGACCCCTTCCACTGTACCATCAGGGAATTCCAGAACTCCTATAGTTCTTTAAATCTCTATTGCAGTGATTCTCAAAGTGTAGTCCCTGGAATAGCAGTATCAGCATCACTTGGGAATTTGTTAGAAGTGCAAATTCTAGGCCCCATCTCAGATCTATTGAATCAGAAACTGGGTATGGTGCTCAGCAATCTGTTTTCAAAGAAGCTCTCTAGAATATTCCAACACATCCTGAAACTTGAGGCCCACTTCTCTAATGTATTCTATATTTATTATTGTTATATTATAGGTCTTAACTTCTCTGCCAGAATGTAAAGCTCCATGAGAGCAAAAATAGTGTCTTCATCATTTGTATCCTTTGCACTACCAGGCACAGTACTTTTCACTTAGCAGATCACAATAAGTCTTCTTAAATTAAACTGCTATTTCTTTAGTGTCAAAGTCTATGTATGCTAGATGAGCAGACTGCAGTGAACCAATTTTTTATTTTAATGGTGTTTAATAACCTTTAAAGGTTGCAGCATGATTGATTCAGATGCAGAAACACCAATTGTAAAGATGACTAAAATAAGGGCTGGTTGCTCTTACTTTTCAACAGAGACAAAGTCTCTTAAACTTGTTCTAAGTTTAATACATATGATGCCTCATAAATGTTTACTAATAACAGCCAACAACCTCATCTTCTTCTCGACTTCTCTTGTCTCTAAGGCTTTTATATCTGAAGAAAAACTCCTAAAACTTTTGAAGTGGCTTCAACTTCACACTGTATCTATAAATAAATTAGATAATAAAAACTGCTTAGAGTGCCTGTCGGGGAAGGCAATGGCACCCCACTCCAGTACTCTTGCTTGGAAAATCCCATGGACGGAGGAGCCTGGTAGGCTGCAGTCCATGGGGTTGCAAAGAGTCAAACATGACTGAGCGACTTCACTTTCACTTTTCACTTTCATGCATTGGAGAAGGAAATGGCAACCCACTCCAGTGTTCTTGCCTGGAGAATCCCAGGGACGGGGGAGCCTGGTGGGCTGCCATCTATGGGGTTGCACAGAGTTGGACACAACTGAAGCAACTTAGCAGCAGCAGCAGCAGAGTGCCTATAATACTACTTACTAATAAAGAAATCTGAGAGATAACTCACTGGAAAATAATATCATATAACTTTTGCTGTATTAAAAATCAACATAACAAAGTTTTAGAATTCACCACATTAAAAAACAAGTTAAAGGAAGACAGTCTACACTGATTAACGTTTCCTTTATTGTTGCTTGAAATGATATAAGAATAGGTTCAGACAGTCACTGGATTCTCAAAAATCTTTAGTAAAAAAAAAATCCTTTAGTAAATTAATGGTGAAAAATTGATACAATAAATAGATTTACTGACCTACAAACATTTGGCCTTCACAGAATTTCTTCTTAAGAAAATATTAAATTGCTTCTGGTCTAAATCCAATTAATAACCAAATAATTATCTCTAAATGAAGTTTAATTGTCAGCTTATGAAACAAAGCCACCATAAAAGTGCTTTTCATGAAGTTACAATATTATGGGGGAAAAATCAGTCCAAATATTTTGTTGCAAAAAAAGCCAACAAAGTTGGTCAAATCCAAGAAAAAAAAATCTGAACAAGTATGAACTACTTTTTAAAAATAAAAATCATGCTTTGTAAGGTGTCTTTATACTTTGTCTTATTAATATAAAAAGCATTTTTGTCTGTTTTAGAAAATACCATCAAATATTCCCAGAAAAGACTTTATTTCGTCAGCTTCATCATCAGGATGATACCTACTGGGGGGAAAAGCAAATGTAAAAGTAACTATTTTTATAATACAGATTTATAATAAATAATGTACTAAAAATATAAAATGGATAAACTTGAAGATTGCTGAGAGGTAATTTATCAAATGAACTTCAACAGGCATAATCTTATAGGAAGTCTGGAGGAAATTAGAATTCATGAACTATGAAAGGTAGAGACAAGTATATTAGATAGATATTTCTTTAGACATATTAGAAAGTAGCACCATTTAATCACTGTCAACAGGTCTTGAAACCTTGACTATTCAAGAGGAAGAGGGAAACTGCTAAAAGTAACCATAAAAACGATCAGCAGTAGGGGCACTGATTAGACTTAACCGGACTTCTTCTTTGAACCTGTAGAATTATAACAGAAGTTGGGGGCTGAAATACAACTAGAACATTAGAAAAATTAGCTGATCTCATTTCTCAAGTGACCTCATATTTCATATTATCAACATATTGTATTCAAATTAGTAAAAAAGTTTATCAATGTAACACAGTGTTTTAATTGCTAGCATCAAAAACATAGGTTCTCAAAAATTGAGATATTTGATATTTTGAATTATCTTAAGGAGCTTAGCTTACCAGCGGTCTAAAATTTTTACATCTTTAAGTAAATAAAACATTTAGGTTCTGATCCTTAAAATGAACCAAGGGAAAAGGAATGCTGAAATTCTTTGTAGAAAGCTTTCACTTGTATAGTCTTAAAATATTTTTAAAGAGTTCTTACCTGAAATCAATCTCCTTTTTACATTCATTTCTAATAAAGCAATCCACTTTCTTATTAAAATTTGAAGAGTTTGATATTTTTTCAGAGCGAGTAAAGCATAGCTTTTCAATCTCTGGTGACAGACTTTGTTGTTTTCTTTCTTGTAAATGGACCTATATTTTGAGGTTAAAAAAGTCAGCAACCATTGAAGGTTTAACTCTTCAGGCAGTATTTAAAATAAAAAAGAGAGAAGTGTTTCTTTTTATAATACTTGCATTTCCAGATTGTTGAGGTAATTGTGTCATGGAGGATGCACCAAACTTGGACACAGCAGAATTTGATAAATAAATATCTGGCTTCTCATGTGATGAAACAAAACTAAAAATCAAAATGAATTACTTGGTCAAATATGGCATATAAGAGAAACAAACCATTCTAATTTAGATCAACAGCAATTCTTTGGAAAATATGATTAGTTTATCATACTTATCACCCATAAAATTGATGCTCTATATCTTAGACTCATGGTGAAGTTGGTGTCTCTTTCTTTTTGACAAAAAAGCAATTTATATATTCCAAATTAAATACGAATACTACTTTTAAAGGCCTACAGAAACAATCATTCAGCAGTTTTCATTAGAATTGAGTCTTAATCATCTGTAATCAAGTAGTCCATAAATCTTCTCTAAATCCCACTTGCTTAACTTTCAGTATCCTTTCCCTATTTTGGTCTCACTGTAGACAGGCATCTCTAGTTATCTTCTCATGTGTAACTGTATCTTTGTGTTCATCTTTAGTCTTTTATATTAGATTCATTCATTAAAAGCATTTATGATTCACTACCATAAGCCACATATTGCACTAGGAGCTAAGTATAAGCGGTAAACAAATCTTTAGGAGGTGATCATCTACACAGGTGCAGACAATAAACAAACAGTAAACATAATTACAGATCCTGAAGTGATATGAAGCAAATGAACTGAGTAATAATATAGTAGATAACAGTGTGGAGCACAAACCCACTTTAAAAAGACGGTCATGGATGCCACTCTGAGGAGGTGACGATTTAAGCTCACACAGGCTAAAATGTGACAGTCATGCAAGGAGCCACAAATAGCAGATGGTGTAGGGAAGAACCACACATATTGCTAGGACAGAATCTTTCTATCTCTTATAGCAAGGAATGGCAAGGAATTAAAACAGTAAAAAGAGTATGAAAGGAAGAGCATGTGTCTCCTTTTCATCATAGACCCTCAGCGCTCACAGGCCTTCCCAGCAGCAACTTCTGGCACCAGTTTCTCAGAGGTTTCTTGATAGAAGTCCATTTTAAACCCATCTATTTTCTGTTGGTCACTTTTAAACTCTTCCAAAATTATTTGTACTTTTCTAAAGTTGTGGTACACAACACTGTTCATATGCCTTGTTACTTTCCTACTTTGATTTGCCTACTTTCTTGACACCCATGGCTTTTTTCCACTGTGATGCTTCTAATCTGTTTACTCTGTATGACTTAGAACCAATGAATGGAAATGATAAAAAGACAAATTTTAAAAGCTAGTGAATGACCTGAGAAATCCAAACATGAAACGAGCACTGTAGAATGAATAAGCTCCTGGTCACTGGAATTGTCTTGGTGGAAACAGCATGATTACATGCTGGTAATGTTGGATGGTTATTCAAGGACCCAGTGGAAGGGAGACTAAATGACATTTAATTCCTTTCAACTCTGGAATTCTATGAAATCTATGATTCTGTGATGTTGATACTAATGTTCAGTAAAATGACTAAATAATAGCAAAATTATCATATGACACTTACAAACTTAAAAAAAATTTTAAAGTAGGAGAAATAACTCTTTAGTAGAAAACTGAACCCTGAATAAGTTACCACTATTTCTTCTCTGTGGGAAAGTTTTGGTTCTGGCTACAACTTCTCTCTCTTAAGTTCTAATCAGGTGCAACATACAAATGTATTTTACATTTCTACAAAGATACTTTATGTTGAACATTTCTAATATTATTTTTTTTCAAATGTCTCATGTGCTCTATATCCTTAAGTAATATTTATGTCTACCCACTTGTCATTTATTCTTCCCTGTTCCTTTACTGCAATATTCTATCTATTTCTAAATCCACTCTTGAAATGACTGAAAAATCCAATTCTATCTCTCAGTTTCTATCACCTCTGCCCCAGTTGAGGCCTTATCATAGCCTGCCTTTCTCACTGGCCACTATGCTCCTGGTGGTCCCACCCTCTACAATTCATTCTACATATCACTGCTGGAATGGTATTTTTCTGATTGAATTATATAATCTTAATAGTATAAGCTTAAATAGGCTTACATAGCTTTAAAATCTTGGATGGTTCTTCACTGCCTACCATGGAGATCGGAACCCAGAGCTGGCTAGGCTACAATGGGTATATAAGCATTATTATTATTTTTTGGATAAGGGGTGCTGCAGATACTTAAAAAAATTAGTTGTCAAAATTTAAATGTCAGGAGATGTCACATAAATTTTAGATTCTTAGCTTTTTTAAAAAATCAGAAAATCTGACAACACTAGACTTACAGTTCCTGCACTGCAACATCTGGTTAACTCTGAGCCGCGGTTATTCCCTTTAGAGGGGGCACTCTGCAGTTACCCTTGGCCCATCAGATCTGGAAGCTGTTTGAGTCTGTGAACCCTGATGTACTGGATACAGCACAGGTATCTAAATATGGTATTCATGGCCCCTCACAGACCTCAGCAATCTCAGCCTTAATTCTGTGGCAACACTGACCCACTTTACTGACCTTTGAGCACCAGATGCCTTTTCAAACCTTATCCCTTTACATACACTCTTCTACCTGGAATGCATACAGTTCAATTGCTCAGTCATGTCCGACTCTTTGCGACCCCATGGACTGAGCATGCCAGGCCTCCCTGTCCATCACCAACTCCAATTTACTCAAACTCATGTTCATTGAGTCAGTGATGCCATCCAACCATCCCATCCTCTGTCATCCCCTTCTCTAGCCTTCAATTTTTCCTAGCATCAGGGTCTTTTCAAATGAGTCAGTTCTTTGCATCAGGTGGCCAAAGTATTGCAGTTTCAGCTTCAGCATCAGTCCTTCCAATGAAAATTCAGACTGATTTCCTTTAGGATGGAATGGTTGGATCTCCTTGTAGTCCAAGGGACTCTCAAAAGCCTTCTCCAACACCACAGTTCAAATCATCAATTCTTTGGCACTCATCTTTCTTTACGGTCCAACTCTCACATCCATACATGACTACTGGAAAAACCATAGCTTTGACTAGATAGACATTTGTTGGCAAAGTAATGTCTCTGCTTTTTAATATGCTCTCTAGGTTGGTCATAGCTTTTCTTCCAAGAAGCAAGCATCTTTTAATTTCATGGCTGCAGTCACCATCTGCAGTGATTTTGGAGCCCAAGAAAAGAAAGTCTGCCACTGTTTCCATTGTTTCCCCATCTATTTGCCATGAAGCGATGGGACCAGATGCCATGATCTTAGTTTTCTGAATGTTGAGCTTCACTCTCCTCTTTCACTTTCATCAAGAGGCTCTTTAGTTCTTCTTCACTTTCTGCCATAAGAGTGGTGTCATCTGCATATCTGAGGTTGTTGATATTTCTCCCAGCAATCTTGATTCCAGCTGGTGCTTCATCCAGCCCAGTGTTTCTCAAGATGTACTCTGCATAGAAGTTAAATAAGCAGGGTAATATTCAGCCTTGACGTACTCCTTTCCTGATTTGGAACCAGTCTGTTGTTCCATGTCCAGTTCTAACTGTTGATTCTTGACCTGCATACAGATTTCTCAGGAGGCAGGTCAGGTGGTCTGGTATTCCCATCTCTCCCAGAATTTTCCAGTTTGTTGTGTTCCCGACAGTCAAAGGCTTTGGCGTAGTCAATACAGCAGAAATAGATGTTCTTCTGGAACTCTCTTGCTTTCTTGTTGATCCAACAGATGTTGGCATTTTGATCTTTGGTTCCTCTGCCTTTTTAAAATCCAGCTTGAACCTCTGGAAGTTTACGGTTCATGTACTATTGAAGTATCGCTTGGAGAATTTTGAGCATTACTTTACTAGTGTGTGAGATGAGTGCAATTGTGCGGTAGTTTGAGCATTCTTTGGCATTGCCTTTCTTTGGGATTGGAATGAAAACTGACTTTTTCCAGTTCTGTGGCCACTGCTGAGTTTTCCAAATTTGCTTGTATATTGACTGCAGCACTTTAACAGCATCATCTGTTAGGATTTGAAATAGCTCAACTGGAATTCCATCACCTCCATTACCTTTGTTCGTAGTGGTGCTTCCTAAGGCCCACTTGACTTTGCATTCCAGGATGTCTGCCTCTAGGTGAGTAATCACATCATCGTGATTATCTGGGTCATGAAGCTCTTTTTTGTATAGTTCTTCTTTGTATTCTTGCCACCTCTTCTTAATATCTTCTGCTTCTGTTAGGTCCCTACCATTTCTGTCCTTTATTGTGCCCATCTTTGCATGAATTGTTCCCTTGGTATCTCGAATTTTCTTGAAGAGATCTCTAGTCTTTCCCATTTTGTTGTTTTTCTCTAATTCTCTGCATTGATCATTGAGGAAGGCTTTCTTATCGCTCCTTGCTACTCTTTGGAACTCTGCATTCAAATAGGTATAGCTTTCCTTTTCTCCTTTGCCTTTCACTTCTCTTCTTTTTTCAGCTATTAGTCTTTTTCTTTTATACCTGTTAAACTCAGTTCTGTTTTTGTAATGTTTATTTATTTTGGCTGTGTCTGATTTTAGATGCAACACACAGGATCTTTGGGATCTATGTTGCAGCAGGTGAGATCCTTCTGTTACGGCACGTGGGCTCAGAAGTTGCAGTGCATGAGCTTAGTTGCCCCACGGCCTGTGGGATCTTAGTTCCCCAACTAGGGATCGACCTGTGTTCCTTACACTGGAAGGCAGATTCTTAACCACTGAACCACCAGGGAAGTCCATCTCCCTGTCAAACTCTTATTTGGTTTTCACATCTTGTGAAAAGTGAAGATTCCTCACCTCAGCCCCAGAGACCATGATTCAGTAAGTCTAGCATGGGAGCCCAGTAATGTGCATTTTTAATGTGTTCCCCTAGGAGTTGGACATAACTGAGTGACTAAGCACACACACACACACACACACACACACACACACACACACACAAGGTAATTTTGATTTGTGTGGTCTGACAAGAGGACTTTGAGAAACACTGCTCTAAGATTAAGAGGGCTTAGCTTGGCTGATACCCTACTGCTTCTCTGCCATCTAATGACATGATCCTCCTCTCTACTTACAAGTCATAAAAATATAAAGTCGTAAGTATTTGAAACCAAAGTTCTAAAACTTGCCTCTTAGACGTTTCTCTTTGGAATTGGCCTTTTGATTCTTGGAATGGTAGCTTACTTTCCCCAGTACTTGAACTCAAAGTGTTCCCAAATCCTAGGTAAAGAGATAACATTTTGAAATAAAATACCAAGAAACAGATGAATAAAGATTTTCACAAGTTCTACAAGGACTCTCTCCAAACAGATATGATCTGGTTAAAGAGAGAATGAAAAATTCTCAATAATTAAATTTACTGTACATATATAAAACAAAGGAGTGAAGTTAATGGAGTAAAACTACGTAACACATAGGTTAGCTTATTACTTACTATATTAAAAGGCCCCCAAACCATTTTTATTCATTTATAAGCCATGTAAATGATTAAGTCGAAGTTATTCAATATTTTCAGTGATCTGCAAAGGGCTGACTTCCTGCTGTCAGCCATCCTTGGACAGTCTCTCCATCTCGTTATCTTGTCTTATACTTACCAAGGTTTTCACTTCTCTGTTTTAGTGAAATAGGCTGAATCTGCAAGTAACTCAAAGGCCTAGTTCCATTATTTTTGGATTGTATATGATTTAAACACAATATCTAATACAGGAGAAACTAATCATTTCCTCTTAATTATTTATTCCTGAAAAGTCAATTCATGTATTATTTCTGCTAGAAATAATATTTTTATGTTGTTTACTAGCATATAAAAATATTTTTAAAAATAGAATATTTTAAAATATAGCAGTTGTTTACATGTCGATCCTAAACTCCCTAACTATTGCTTTCGCCCATCCTCCTCCCTGCCCCTCCCAACCCCAGCAACCTAATGCTGGTCCTTGGAATTCTGCTCAATGTTATGTGGCAGCATGGATGGGATGGGAGTTGGGGGAGAATGGGTACATGTATATATATGGCTGAGTCCCTTCACTGTTCACCTGAAACTATCACAACATTGTTAATCAGCTGTACCCCAAGGCAAAATAAGTTGAAAAAAAAATGGAACATTTTTGTCTTTCAAAAATATTACCAGAACATGTGAATCCTAAAATGGAGAGCAGGATAGTCTCTTTTACGAGGGAAAATTCAATAAATCTTAATTTGAATACAGCCTTTAACAAGAGAAGGGACAACAGAATAGAAAAGCTCATTTGCTATATCATCATTATGGAATAATCTTGACCTCTGTCCTAGGGATAGGAAATGTTATTTGTGAGAGGGCCACATTTTTAGTTTTGCTAAAATTTATAATCTGAATAAATCAAAGCTAATTAAGTACATGCACCAAAAAGGCAAATAAAATTAGTTTCAAAAACTTGACTGAAAAACATTCAAGGAATTTCTCATGAATTATTTCATTCTAAAATACATACATTTCAAATAAAATACATATAATACATATATACAAAAATATATACAAATGAAATATATTTCATGCTATTTACCTGATGTTTTTGTCTTCTCAGTTTCAGCTGAAAAGCTAGTAATTTCTACTAAGTTTTCATCATCAAAGTCATCCCAAATTTCATTTCCGAATTCAAAGTTCACTTTCAAAACTTCTGAAAATGAGAAATTACTTTTAATCGCATCTGTCAAATTCTAGTTTCCAGATGCATTAAAATTTCTGTTGAACAGAATTGTTTGAGGGGCTTTTTCACTTGAAGTTGTAGAATAGGTCCATCAAGAAAAATCTGTCATGTGTTTGTATAAGTAAGTATGCTGCTGCTGCTAAGTCACTTCAGTCGTGTCCGACTCTGTGCGACCCCATGGATTGCAGCCTACCAGGCTCCTCTGTCCATGGGATTTTCCAGGCAAGAGTACTGGAGTGGGTTGCCATAGGTACTTTTAAAACCATAAGCATCATTATCTATTGACATATGAAACACATTTTTCAACTATTAATACTAAACAGAGGTCTTGAGTAGTAGTTTTCTAAAGCACTGGGGTCAAGCATTATTGAGTATTGTAGTCAACCAGTTTTATTTACTACATTACATGTAGTGATTGATTGCTACACTAAATTTAATTTTCAAGGTATTTTTATAGATAAAATTAATTTTCCTTCTTAATTCCGGCATAAGAATAATCTTATTACAAGATTGGATTGTAATAGCTTCTAAAATGGGCTTCCTTCCCATCTCCTTTCCTTACAAGTAGTCAATTTTGAGTACTGCTATGAAAATATATCTTTATTTTTCTGCTGCTAAAATATCCTCAGTGTTATCCACTGTACATAACCTGGTTTTAAAGCCAGAATACCCACTGTATGTAGCCTGGGTTAGAGTCAGACTACCCAGGTGAAAATTCCACCTTTCTCATTTACTGGTTGGATAATATTAGACAAGTAATTTAAACTCTGAGCCTAGTTTTCTCTTCTGCAGAACAGGGATAATAATAGTACCTAACACATATGATTATTATGGAAACTAAATGTCTTTACCTGTGCAGTTTTCCATAGCAGTGTGTTAATAAATAGTGATAATTTGTTTCTCCAAAAAATCTTGTGTATATATATGTATTGTATGTATTTGTTATATGTAAAGGATGTGTGATTGCAGCCATGAAAATAAAAGACACTTGCTCTTTGGAAGGAAAGTTATGACCAACCTAGACAGCATATTAAAAAGCAGAGACATTACTTTTCCAGCAAAGGTCCATCTAGTCAAGGCTATGGTTTTTCCTGTGGTCATGTATGGATGTGAGAGTTGGACTATAAAGAAAGCTGAGCACAGAAGAATTGATGCTTTTGAATTGTGGTGTCGGAGAAGACTCTTGAGAGTCCCTTGGACTGCACAGAGATCCAACCAATCCATCCTAAAGGAGGTCAGTCCTGGGTGTTCATTGGAGGGACTGATGTTGAAGCTAAAACTCCAATACTTTGGCCACCTGATGCGGAGAGCTGACTCATTTGAAAAGACCCTGATGCTGGGAAAGATTGAGGGCAGGAGGAGAAGGGGACGACAGTGGATGAGATGGTTAGATGGCATCACTGACTCAATGGACATGGGTTTGTGTGGACTCTGGGAGTTGGTGATGGACAGGGAGGCCTGGCATGCTGTGGTTCATGGGGTCGCAAAGAGTCAGACACGACTGAGCGACTGAACTGAACTGAACTGAAAGGATGTGTAGCACACAATTTACACACGATAAAATACACAGCATGTTCAATTGTAAATTCCACACATCTAATTGATTATCACTGAATGTTTTCATTGAATTTTGCCAAACTCTTGTTCTGTATCAACATGTGGTTGCAATTGATAAATGTAATTCTCACATTCATTTGTCAATTCACACATTGGTTGATATTTTTGTTGACTTTAATAAAAGTTGGAGAAGGAAATGGCAACCCACTCCAGTATTCTTGCCTGGAAAATCCCATGGACGGAGAAGCCTGGTAGGCAACAGTCCATGGGGAGGCAAAGAGTGGGACATGACTGAGTGACTTCAATTTCTTTCTTTAATAAAAGTGAAACAACAAAGACATGTTGGAACTTCATTCATTCAACCAAAGACTTAAGCAACTTCTTTGCTGAATTAGATAATAATTTTCCAATGCTAGAAGAATATTCTTTCAATCTTCCATGCTATCCACAATGTAAGGGCTACAGACATGACACTGACAAACCTGCACTTTTAACATTTTCTCCATCACTTTCTTAAGTATAAGCAATAAGTCAAGCCATGATTTGTATTGTTTGCTGACTTCTATGATGTAAAGATTCCCACTATGATTGATTTCAAGCTAGCAGTGTGACACAACTGAATGCAAAGTTGGGAAGAAATGCACAATAGCACCTCTTTATGAAGTATTTCCATCGTACAGATACAAATATAGATGTAAATCTCATGTGTTAGTGTTAGTCACTCAGTCGTGTCTGACTCTTTGTGACCCCATGGACTGTAGCCCACCATGTTCCTCTGTCCATGGAATTCTCCAGGCAAGAATACTCGAGTGAGTTGCCATTTCCTTCTGCAGGGGATCTTCCCAAGCTAGGGATTGAACACGGTCCTCCTGCACTGCAGGCAGACTTTACCCACTGAGCCACCAGGAATACAGATAATCGTAAAATGTAGTAGAATAATGAGGAAATGGTTAGTTTTAATATTTACAGTCTTAGATTTTAATATAATTTATTTAATTGAAACTTTATATAAATAAACTTTAATAATGCCAGAAAGAATCCCCTTATACTCTTATAAGCTCACTCCAGTAAAATTTTTCTTCACTTTAAATAACCTCTACACTATCCAAAACTTTCTCTATCCTTTCACTCCAGCTTCAACTCCAGTTCACATTATTCTAATTTTGTACCTTGATAACACATACATATCTATGTTCTACAAAGAGAAGTAGGTACAAAGTGCAACAGAAATATAGAGAAGAGGACCATCTGGCTAGATGGGCTGCTGCTGTTTAGTTGCTAAGTAAAGTGAAGTTGCTCAGACGTGTCTGACTCTTTGCGACCCCATGGACTGTAGCCTATCAGGCTCCTCCGTCCATGGGATTTTCCAAGCAAAAATACGGGAGTGGGTTGCAATTTCCTTCTCCAGGGATCTTCCCTACCCAGGGATCGAACCCGGGTCTCCCACATTGTAGGCAGACGCTTTTACTGTTTGAGCCACCAGGGAAGCCTGGTGTTTAATTGCTAAGGTGAAGGTGAAGGTGAAGTCGCTCAGTCGTGTCCGACTCTTTGCGACCCCGTGGACTGTAACCTATTAGGCTTCTCCATCCATGGGATTCTCCGTCCATGGGATTCTCCAAGCAAGAATACTGGAGTGGATTGCCATTTCCTTCTCCAGGGGATCTTCCCGACCCAGGGATCGAACCCGGGTCTCCTGCATTGCAGGCAGATGCTTTAACCTCTGAGACACCAGGGAAGTCATGTTCAATTCTTCTGCAACTCCATGGACTGTCACCCACCAGGCTCCTTTGTCCATGTGATTTCCTAGGCAAGAATACTGGAGTGGGTTGCCTGCTATTTCCTTTTCCAGGGGATCTTCATGACCCAGGGACTGAACCCAGTTCTCCTGCTTGGCAGGCAAAATCTTTACTGCCTGAGAAGCCCTGGCTTGATGGGGACTGGCAGCTAAAGAAGGAAGAGACTTGAGCATATTTGTATGCTGGAAAGAAAGAGACCTTAGGGAGAAGATATTGAAAATAAGGGCAAAAGAAGAGAGACAGCTAGTCTCCAAAAGTTCCAGGGGAGGCAGAACTGGAAAAATTAAGATTACAGATGAAAGGATAAACCTTAAATAGAAGAAAAGATAATTCTTTTTATAAAACAGTTAAGGATAGTACAGAAACAGAAAATATATAGTTGTGGGGTGGAAAGTTGAAAGAGTTCATATATTACAGGTTTTGATTTTCAATTCTCCACTGATAACTAAAAGTCAATTTCATTTTATAGAAATGGTATTGCTTGGGAATCAAGAGATATGGAATCTATTTCTAGCCTTGCCATTAATTAGATATGTGATTTTGGACAAGTCATTTAATCTCTTTGAGTCTTGGCTTCTTTCACTGTAAGATGAGAAGTTGCACAAAAGTCCCTTACAATTTAAATTGTACAGTTCAACATACTTTCTCATATAATTTCTAAAATCTTTTCTTCTTCTCTTCTTGAACATGGAATACAGATGATAAAAAAAATGTCATGTTTTTCTTAAAGCAGTCTTAAGAGCAATATTTGAATACATTTAAAATATGTTTTACCACCAAAGACTAATGTGTAAAAAGTATAATGAATATACTCAATTACTATTAATAACAGTATCAGATACTATACTAAGAGTTTACATACATTATCTCATTTAATCCTAAAATTCCTAAAATATAACCAGATGATGGAATTGAGACAAACTAAGTTTTGAAAAGTCACTCAACTACTAAATGAGCTAGGATTTGAACCTAGACAGATTATTTCTATATCCTGCAAGTTTAATAACTATATTATACAACTTCTTTAAAAAAATGGGGGAGGCATTCAGTAAAAGATGGGTATAGTAATACTGGGTATATTAATATTGGGTATAATAATATTGGGGTTTAAAGTATTTAGATGAGGCTTTTATATCATAATAAAAATCACATTTGGAATGGCGGGTAGGAAAGAAACAGAAGTAGAAAAACTATTTAAAGACAATATGAAAGTAATTAGAGGGAAGGATAAACTCTGGTATGGAGAAGGGCAGGGGATAGAGTAGCTATACAAGGAGTAAGTTAGAGGGCTATTGGTTGAAGAGAGATGAAGATAAGAGGGCTAACAATCTTACACTTTCTATCCATGTTGTAATGATATTTTTCAGGCTTTCAACAAATTGGATAAATGCTCTGATATTCTATGTGAGGTTAGGGGATTTTTTTTTAATTTGATATTGGGTCTAATGAGTGCCATTGTGTCATAAGGGGTGGTGGGTACTTAAGTCCTTGCCTACTTCAGATCTTAAATTATGGCTAGTGACAGCAATAGAGTGAAAGAATAAGAGAAAGGGTGGCAATAGAAGTAAAAAAAAATACACATAAGAAATTGTTTTCAGAAAACCCCAAGCTTACCATTTCTATGTACAGGTACTTGAATAAACAACTTTATGGCCAGAATTATTTCTTACATGTTTTAACAGACTGGCTATTGGTACCATGACCCAAAGAAATGGTACTATTAATGGCAGGATAAGGACTAAGGAGGAACCAGGCCCAACACTGAAGAATTTATATGTGTTATTAAATGAGTTATATCTGATAAACTGGGTTATAGTCTCACATTATCATAGAGACTGTAAAAATCATAGTTTTAAGATCTACAGAGATATTAAAGTCACTAAATTTTCTATTCCTTAATTTTAAAGATAAGATTAAGCTCAAAAGAGATTAAATAATTTTATCAAGGTAACACAGCTATTTTGTAAAATGAAACTAATTTTATAAACAAAAAAATTATTTCAAATAATTCTAAAGACACATAAAAGTAACAGTTTGGTATTTTAATACTTTAAATGTTCAAAGAGCCCTTATATTCTCAGCTTTTCCTCATATTATCTTTTTAAATTAATTAATTTATTTTAATTGGAGGCTAATTACTTTGCAATATTGTAATGTTTTTTGCCATACATTGACATGAATCAAACAGTCAAAGCTATGTAGGAAAAGATTCTAAAAATCTGTGACAGACACAGAAAGACCATCTGAAATAACAGACCCAAGAATTTGAAACTGGTTCAATAACTGAAGAGAAAAATGTTGACGTTAGTAATGATAATAATTTTAGATGTTGGTTTTTCAATAACATTGCTTGTCAGTCCAAAGTAGTGATAAATCATATTCTCTTTCAAGTCGATATCAATAGTAATTTACCTTTGTCTTGATATGCAGATGGTTGTTGTTGCTGACTTTTTGTATAGATCTCATGCTGATCCCTCTGCTCCATTACAGGCAATTCAGGTGTGTTTAAATATTCTGACCTTTATAAAGATGAATAAAACCATTGAAAACGTTAAAGAAAATATTACAATTAATCTGACTTTGAAAACTACTTATTCATATAAGTGAGAAAAAAATTGGTTCATCTACTCAGTACTTCCATGATTAACTGTACTAGCTTGAGTAGTAAAGGGTTAAAAAAATTTCTGTTTAATGGAAGTGACAACTACTTAGGTCATGTAGTCATCTTCACATGCCCCCATAGATTCCTGATATCTGTGTGTAGCCTTAAAAATTTATTGCTAATGCTTCTTTCAGTTAGATAACAAAAGCTAGGATCTCTTGAAGTACTGTTGGCATCTATTCTGATTGGTCAGTGGCTGTTCTGTACTGACTGTTAAGTACATTAAATGTCATCCCAGCATGTGGAATGCCCTTATCTGGAAGGGAAATTACATATATGTTATTTTTCAGGCATCATAATATAGGAAAAGAATGCTGAGTTCGCATCTAGAGCCCTCTGCTTACTAGGAATATGAGCTTTGGTTATTTCATCTATATAATGAGATAAAAATACCTTGATTTATAAGCCAGGCTGTTGCTAAGGTCAAAAGAAATAATGCACAAAAGCTCAATTTTTAAGTTATAAAGTATTTTATAAATCTGAGATATTATTAACATAGAGATGATTTGATCTATGTTAAAAATATACTATAACTACAGAGTTCTGAAAAAACCTGGGGGTACAAAAGATAAAACTCTTATGATGTCATTACCTCATTATAAAACTAACTAATTACTATGATTTAAAGGTAGCCAGTAACAATCTTTCTCTGAGTAAATGATTATTTGGAGAAGCAGTTTATGATGAATAGTTTACCTCAGATATTAACATTATATTTGTACCTTGCTATACTGGGAAGAGAAGGTTTTGGAGCAAAACCAAAGTCTTTAAGGTCCACACCTGGAGATTTATTCACCTGCATCTATTAATGAAAAATAACAAGTTCAACTATCAATTTCACATCAATACCTTTTAACAAATGAGACAAACAGCAAAATCCTGCTGACACACATAGTCCCCAAACCAACAAATTATAAGAAAAACAGGCTAATTCTCAATTCAAATCTCCTTCTCAGGCCCTTCTTAAATGCTGATATTCTTCATGCTTCTTCTTCACTAGGCCATCTTCTCTTTTCACTCTGCTGCTGCTGCTGCTAAAGTCGCTTCAGTTGTGTCCGACTCTGTGCGACCCCATAGACGGCAGCCAACCAGGCTCCCCCGTCCCTGGGATTCTCCAGGCAAGAACACTGGAGTGGGTTGCCATTCCCTTCTCCAATGCATGAAAGTGAAAAGTGAAAGTGATGTCGCTCAGCTGTGTCTGACTCTTAGCAACCCCATGGACTGCAGCCCACCAGGCTCCTCCGTCCGTGGGATTTTCCAGGCAAGAGTACTGGAGTGGGGTGCCGTTGCCTTCTTTCTTTTTACTCTACATGTTCTCAAAGATCTCATCTGTTCCCATGGCTTCAGTTACCATCTACACATGAATGACTCTCAAATCTGTAGCTCTCTGTAGATTTGAACTCGTTCTCTTTCTTAATTTTCTACTTCAGCTCTCTCCTGACTTTCAAACAGCTATATCCAACTGTTTATAGAACATCTTTACCTAGACATCTTGTAGGCCTCCAAATTCAATATTTCTCAAATGAACTTTTATCATGTTTCTATTCCTCCAAACTTGCTTTCCCTTTAGAGTTTTTACCCTAGTGAGGCCCCACATTTTCCCCAATTGCTCAAGCCAGAAAGTGAAAGTGAAGTCACTCAGTCATGTCCAACTCTTTGTAGCCCACCTGGCTCCTCCATCCATGGGATTCTCCATGCAAGAATACTGGAGTGGGTTGCCATTTCCTTCTCCAGGGGATCTTCCTGACCCAGGGATCAAACTCAGGTCTCTTGCATTGCAGGCAGACTCTTTACCATCTGAGTCACCAGGGAATCCCAGAAGGCTGGGTATCATCTTTAACAATTCTTTCTACTTCACCTCTCATAAGCAATTAAGTACCAAGGTAGCTGATTCTACCTCTGAAAAATATTTTAAACCCAGCCACTTCTCTCCATTGTTACTGCCACTACATGAGACTAGGCCATTGTCTTGCCTGGATTACTGTAAAACCTCCCAAATGAATCCTTATGCTCTTTTTCTATTATCTCTAATCCATTCTCTACATTGCACCCAGAGTGAACTTTACAAAACAGCCATTGATTAAAGTCCTTTAGTGATTTCCCTTTCAGGATAAAGTCTAAATCTTTAAAATAGCAAAATTATTTTCATGATTGAGATCCTACTTATTTCTTCACCCTTATCTGTCTCCACCCTCCTACTTGTACTCCAGATATACTGCATTACTTCAGTTTTTAAAAAGATCTGTATCTCTTTCTCTGCCCTGGGTCACTGCATATTCTCTACATCTGAAATAATTTTCTAACCCTCTTCACCACTACTCTAGTATTCACCTCTCTCCATACTTGGCTTATGCCTATATATCCTTCAGGCCTTAGTCATGTTTATCAGGAATCCTTTCCTGGCCTATTGAAAATGGAGTGAGTGTACTTTCTATATAAGTCCAAGTTATCTTACACTTCTGTCACAGAATCACTCATCACACTGTGCTGAAAAAATCTACTTACTTATTTGTATCCTTCACTCAACTGTAAGCTCTATGAGGACTGAGACTAAAACTCTCTCATCATTTTATCTTCCACATCTACTACAGTGCACATTCTTGGTGTTCAATGAATATGAAAAGGAAGGAAGGAAGGAATGATGTGGAATAAATATAAAAAAAAAAGAATGAAAAACTTGGGATACTAAAAAATAATTGTCTTAGAAAAGGTGGTTGCCATTTCAAACTGCAAACCTTTCCATGTTTCCCAGTAGTCTCCATATTTTAGCCTCATGACTCAGAATCTTCTTTTTATTAAAAAAACCCTAGAAAAGAAACCAGTCAATCCTGTAGGACATCAACCCTGAATATTCATTGGCAAAACTGATGCTGAAGCTGAAGCTCCAATACTTTGGCCACCTGATGTGAAGAGCTGACTCACTGGAAAAGACCCTGATGTTGGAAAGAGTGAGGGCAGAAGGAGAAGGGAGAGACAGAGGATGAGATGGTTGGATGGCATTACTGACTCAATAGACAAGCGTTTGAGCAAACTCTGGGAGACAGTGAAGGACAGGGAAGCCTGGCGTGCTGCAGTCTATGCGGTCGCAAAGAGTTAAGACATGACTTAGAGCTGAACAACAACAGAAAAGAAACAGGTGCTCTGTCATTTTCTTGGCTCTTTTCTGTAGCTTGATCAATTATTTGGCCCTGGATATGATGGCAATGGCATCCCACTCCAGTACTCTTGCCTGGAAAATCCCATGGACGGAGGAGCCTGGTGGGCTGCAGTCCATGGGGTTGCTAAGAGTCGGACATGACTGAGCGACGTCACTTTCACTTTTCACTTTCATGCATTGGAGAAGGAAATGGCAACCCACTCCAGTGTTCTTGCCTGGAGAATCCCGGGGATGGGGGAGTCTGGTGGGCTGCCGTCTATGGGGTCGCACAGAGTCGGACACGACTGAAGCGACTTAGCAGCAGCAGTAGCAGGATATGATGACCAAGGCTTAGAGTTACTCTGCTAGTGACTTATCAAGAGAAGCTTCATCACTTGAAAGGGAGACTCTTGCTCAGTACTCATCTAGAAGAGTGATGAGTCACTCTCGTAAGTCACAATTAAAATCAGCTTTAGATTTTCCAGGCCAGTCCACCACAGATGGAGCCACGAAAAGGCAAGAGGATCTAGTTTCAATTGCTGAACCAAAGCAAGCTACATACCCCTCTCCATTTCCCTCTCTCTGGTTTAAAAAATAAAGAAAAAAAGGCTAATGAAGGAAAGGTTTGTATAACTATGCTCCAAACATGGATTTATAGATTAACTATTAAAAATTAAAGTATCTTTCCCTATGGGCTTCCCTGATAGCTCAGTTGGTAAAGAATCTGCCTGCTATGCAGGAGACCCCGGTTCAATTCCTGGGTCGGGAAGATCTGCTGGAGAAGGGATAGGCTACCTACTCATGACTGAGTCAGACATTTCCTTCACACTTTTCCTAACAGAAACCATATTATGAATAAAAGTCATATTCCTAGTCAAGCCTTTACATAACTCTACTTCTGTGGATACCTATCTAATTGATACACAGAATAATAACTATAGAACAAGGGATAAATGTTATTAAAACTAACCTTAAGACGTTTAACTGGAGGAAGAGATGAAACAGCATTTCTATTTCTTAAATCAGATAAATATGAAGAAATTGTTGATTCTTTCACTTCTGACTTCTGTGCAACTCCAGTTTTACCTATGAAAGGAAATTCTAGATTCTTTTAAGTTCAATTTTAGGTATTATTCAAATAAGACCAAATTTCTGCAACATTTTTAATCTAATATTTACTTTTTAAAAATGTTGTCCACAAAAGAATAAAAATTATTTGAGTTATAAGCTGCATAATATAAATATCATGTATAGATAATCAGGGTATGATTACTATTCCTCAAAAACCTTTTAATTTTTAAAATCTGAAATAAACTGTTTTATGGAACTCACAGCAGTCATGTCCACATGTATGTTTATTTTTACAGTGATGATTACATTCTCGGTTCCCAGGTTTTTTGCAGGCAGTCATTCCTAAATCAATATAAGGGGGAAAAAATTCTCTTTTTCACTGTATCTATTAACACAACTAATTATAATTAATTTTTATCCACCTCTTTCCTTTATGATGGTACAAGAAGATCATGATTTTCACACTTCCTCAAAAATTTACCCATTTAATATGTATTTTCAAAAGATATTCTGATAACAATCTCCCTGCCCACCATCAGCTCTATCCCAGCTTTTCACAAGCACTGAGTCACCTATAAGCTTCTCTTAACCTCCCTAATATAAACAGAATTAAATATCAAAGAGTATCAGTCAACTCTTGCTGAATGAGGTAAGAATGTGGGTGGAGTTTTGAAACTTTTTTCCTACTTTATACTTAAGCCTGAAAAACCTGGAAAGAAGCAAACCTCATGGCATTTTGTTGGCACCACAGACAGCAGCTAATAGATAGGACACCATGCACACTTAATAAATGTTAGAAAGTGCTTTAGGGATATAAATAATTTGCTATATGAATTCACAAAAAGGAGAGATTGCTTCCAGTATGACCTCTGTAAGCTAGTATTAATACACCTAAATACATAATTTATTCTTCATTTATTATATTTAAGTAGGCTTTTTCTTGATTCCAACTGTCCAAACAACATGTAGGAAGGGAGAGACATTTGAACTGATCCTTGAAGGACAGACATGATCTGGACATGAGAAGGGGACCACAGGAAGATGTCCCAGGTACAGAGCATAATATCCAAAGGCAGCAAACGACAGACTAGAGAAAAGAGTTGGTATATTTTCGCTGGAGCACAGATTTTTAAATAAAGTAGAAATGCTGGAGATAGTGAAGAGCTTTGAATACTTCTGTAATCTTTCTTGGACCTTTACTCTTCATTTTCAGTGTGTTACTCAATCAACCTTTTTCAAAGCATGGCATAGCTAAACAAAGATAATATCTATATGGCACCCTGGGGTAAATGAATAAGGCTGCTCACCACATGAGGGAACTAGTTAGATGCCATGAGATTGAGGAAATCAATGTACTGGGTACTGAATAAGTAATAAAATATTACTGGCAGTTGGAAGCTAATAGCTAAACCATAATGTTCCCAATTGAACATAAACAATTTTGGCAAAATATAAACAACACTCAGATAAGGCCACTCTATGATTATAATGGAAGACAGATATGAGACTACTATATAATTATTTCTGAAAGTAGAGACAAGGACACTGAAGAACCACAAAAATAACTAAACATCTCCCTCTTCTGGCTAACACAAATGACTACTATTTCTTTAATCCGTTCATCTCCAAGACAAGACATACCAAAATATCCAATACCCTACTTGCCAACAGCACCCAATCTAGAATTGACCTCTGCTTTCCCTAAGTCCTTCTAAGAATCGCCTGTCACAAGCTGAACTCCTATAGTAGGTTCCTTCTGATTCCCTGAGATGACCCACAGTTCTGCAGATGCTATACTTTCCTTTGAGGCAGCAAGTTAGAAACTACCTAACTTTCTTCAAATATGGGCTTCCCAGGTGGCACAAGGGTAAAGAATCTGCCTGCCAATGCAGGAGACACAAGAGATACAGGTTCAATCCCTGGGTCAGGAAAATCTCCTGGAGTAGGAAATGGCAATCCCCTCCAGTATTCTTGCCTGGAAAATACCATGGACAGAGGAGCCTGATGGGCTACAGTCCATGGGGTTGAAAAGATGGGATATGGCTGAGCGACTGAGCATCATCATCACCTCAAATACAGGTATGCTCCTAGTGGCCCTTGCCTGAAGGTTTTCAACATTATATTTCACAAGGTGTGCCACAGATTACTGGTTGAGAAGTTTTGCCCCAGTTCATGATCTCTGGTTTCCTTGAATCCAGTCCTACCAGGCTACAATTTATTTTATATGCTGTTGCTTAGTTAATCCTCTCAAAATTCAGCTCTGACCAGATCATCTGCTCACTTAGAAACATTAGTTAATTCCTGCTGCCAACAAAATTAATTCCATATTTAAGGTCCTCTACGATGTAATTCTTATCATCCCTTTTAGGACCCACATTAACCCTTACCATCAAAATATATCTATTTGCCATTAGTATTCAAACAGTCCCAAGCCTTTCTATGATTGTACCTCTGATATTACCTCTTGTCTTAGAGACTTTGTCGATCAGAAGCATATCAACTTTCAGTTCAGTTCAGTTCAGTTCAGTTGCTCAGTCGTGTCTGACTCTTTGCGACCCCATGAATCGCAGCACGCCAGGCCTCCCTGTCCATCACCAACTCCCAGAGTTCACTCAGACTCACGTCCATCGAGTCAGTGATGCCATCCAGCCATCACATCCTCTGTCATCCCCTTCTCCTTCTGCCCCCAATCCCTCCCAGCATCAGAGTCTTCCAGTGAGTCAACTCTTCGCATGAGGTGGCCAAAGTATTGGAGTTTCAGTATCAGCATCATTCCCTCCAAAGAAATCCCAGGGCTGATCTCCTTCGGAATGGACTGGTTGGATTTCCTTGCAGTCCAAGGGACTCTCAAGAGTCTTCTCTAACACCACAGTTCAAAAGCATCAATTCTTCGGCACTTAGCTTTCTTCACAGTCCAACTCTCACATCCATACATGACCACTGGAAAAATCATAGCCTTGACTAGATGGACCTTTATTGGCAAAGTAATGTCTCTGCTTTTCAATATGCTATCTAGATTGGTCATAACTTTTCTTCCAAAGAGTAAGCATCTTTTAATTTCATGGCTGCAGTCACCATCTGCAGTGATTTTGGAGCCCCCCAAAATAAAGTCTGACACTGTTTCCACTGTTTCCCCATCTATTTCCCATGAAGTGATGGGACCAGATGCCATAATGCCATGATCTTCGTTTTCTGAATGTGGAGCTTTAAGCCAACTTTTTCATTCTCCTCTTTCACTTTCATCAAGAGGGTTTTTAGTTCCTCTTCACTTTCTGCCATAAGGGTGGTGTCATCTGCATATCTGAGGTTATTGATATTTCTCCCGGCAATCTTGATTCCAGCTTGTGTTTCTTCCAGCCCAGCGTTTCTCATTATGTACTCTGCATATAAGTTAAATAAGCAGCCAGTATATTGTCAAGGTGACAATATACAGCCTTGACGTACTCGTTTTCCTATTTGGAACCAGTCTGTTGTTCCATGTCCAGTTTACCTGTTGCTTCCTGACCTGAATATAGGTTTCTCAAGAGCCAGGTCAGGTGGTCTGGTATTCCCATCTCTTTCAGAATTTTCCACAGTTTATTGGGATCCACAGAGTCAAAGGCTATGGCATAGTCAAGAAAGCAGAAATAGATGTTTTTCTGGAACTCTCTTGCTTTTTTGATGATCCAGTGGATGTTGGCAATTTGATCTCTGGTTCCTCTGCCTTTTCTAAAACCAGCTTGAACATCTGGAAGTTCACGGTTCATGTATTGCTGAAGCCTGGCTTGCAGAATTTTGAGCATTACTTTACTAGTGTGTGAGATGAGCGCAACTGTGTGGTAGTTTGAGCATTCTTTGGCATTGCCTTTCTTTGGGATTGGAATGAAAACTGACCTTTTCCAGTCCTGTGGCCACTGCTGAGTTTTCCAAATTTGCTGGCATACTGAGTGCAGCACTTTCACAGCATCATCTTTTAGGATTTGAAATAGCTCCCCTGGAATTCCATCACCTCCACTACCTTTGTTCGTAGTGATGCTTTCTAAGGCCCACTTGACTTCACATTCCAGGATGTCTGGCTCTAGGTGAGTGATCACACCATTGTGATTATCTGGGTGGTGAGGATCTTTTTTGTATAGTTCTTCTGTGTATTCTTGCCACCTCTTCTTAATATCTTCTGCTTCTGTTAGGTCCATACCATTTCTGTCCTTTATCGAGCCCATCTTTGCATGGAATGTTCCCTTGGTGTCTCTAATTTTCTTGAAGAGATCTCTAGTCTTTCCCATTCTGTTGTTTTCCTCTATTTCTTTGCATTGATCACTGAGGAAGGCTTTCTTATTTCTTCTTGCTATTCTTTGGAACTCTGCATTCAGATGCTTGTATCTTTCCTTTTCTCCTTTGTTTTTCGCTTCTCTTCTTTTCACAGCTATTTGTAGGGCCTCCTCAGACAACCATTTTGCTTTTTTGCATTTCTTTTCCGTGGGGATGGTCTTGATCCCTGTCTCCTGTACAATGTCACAGACTTCTGTCCATAGTTCATCAGGCACCCTATCTATCAGATCTAGTCCCTTAAATCTATTTCTCACTTCCACTGTATAATCATAAGGGATTTGATTTAGGTCATACCTGAATGGTCTAGTGGTTTTCCCAACTTTCTTCAATTTAAGTCTGAATTTGGCAATAAGGAGTTTATGATCTGAGCCACCGTCAGCTCCTGGTCTTGTTTTTGTTGACTGTATAGAGCTTCTCCATCTTTGGGTGCAAAGAATACAATCAATCTGATTTCGGTGTTGACTATCTGGTGATGTCCATGTGTAGGGTCTTCTCTTGTGTTGTTGGAAGAGGGTGTTTGCTATGATCAGTGCATTTTCTTGGCAAAACTCTATTAGTCTTTGCCCTGCTTCATTCCGTATTCCAAGGCCAAATTTGCCTGTTACTCCAAGTGTTTCTTGACTTCCTACTTTTGCATTCCAGTCCCCTATAATGAAAAGGACATCTTTTTTGGGTGTTAGTTCTAAAAGGTCTTGTAGGTCTTCATAGAACTGTTCAGCTTCTTCAGCGTTACTGGTTGGGGCATAGACTTGGATTACTGTGATATTGAATGGTTTGCCTTGGAAACGAACAGAGATCATTCTGTTGTTTTTGAGATTGCATCCAAGTACTGCATTTCGGACTCTTTTGTTGACCATGATGGCTACTCCGTTTCTTCTGAGGGATTCCGGCCCGCAGTAGTAGATATAATGGTCATCTGAGTTAAATTCACCCATTCCAGTCCATTTTAGTTTGCTGATTCCTAGAATGTCTACATTCACTCTTGCCATCTCTTGTTTGACCACTTCCAATTTGCCTTGATTCATGGACCTGACATTCCAGGTTCCTATGCAATATTGCTCTTTACAGCATCGGACCTTGCTTCTATCACCAGTCACATCCACAACTGGGTATTGTTTTTGCTTTGGCTCCATCCCTTCATTCTTTCTGGAGTTATTTCTCCACTGATCTCCAGTAGCATATTGGGTACCTAATGACCTGGGGAGTTCCTCTTTCAGTATCCTATCATTTTGCCTTTTCATACTGTTCATGGGGTTCTCAAGGCAAGAATACTTAAGTGGTTTGCCATTCCCTTCTCCAGTGGACCACATTGTGTCAGACCTTTCCACCATGCCCACCCGTCTTGTGTGGCCCCACAGGGCATGGCTTAGTTTCACTGAGTTAGACAAGGCTGTGGTCCTAGTGTGATTAGATTGACTAGTTTTCTGTGATTATGGTTTCAGTGTGTCTGCCCTCTTGCAACACCTACCGTCAAGACTGACTCAAATAGCACCTCTATCATGGAGATTTAAACATTAGGAAATCACTCTGATCACCTAAATTATAAGTGATTTCTCTCTCCTTTGAGCCCTTATGGCATCTCTTTGTCCCTCTCACTAACTGTATGCTGCCTTATACTTAATGTATTTACATGAAAAACACAGTAAGGAAATATAGGGCACCCTAAACTAGAGTAAGATAACGTGAGTCCTAATATGGGCTGTTCTCTGTAGAAAACAGGGATTAAAAATAATACTGTTTTGTTATCTCACAGAAGTAAAAAGATAAAATGAAATTATGCATGTGACTGCATTTTAAAATTAAGTAATAAACTAATATATTAGTGTATGTATTAACTCTACTATTACATTAACTAAAGGTTATACAAGTAAGTATAGAATTATTTTGACTGCTATGAAGGAGAGGAGTACAATGCTATAAAGCAGGGGAATGGTCTGGTTAGGAATATTTTGGAAAGCTTCCCTAAGGAAGTAATAATTGGACTAAGGACTGAAAAAAGAGCAGCATTTACAAGGGGTAGGAGAAAGAATGTTTCAGGCAGAGGGGATAGCATATGAAAAAGCTCTAAGACAAGGGAAAGCATGGCACACGGAGAAATTAAAAGGTCAATGTGGCTGATGCTCAGTAAATAAGAGAGAGTGCATGAGATGAGACAACACTGGTAGAAAGATCAGTCTATGTTCCTAGGGAAATGACTCTACCATGGCACTCTGGTGATTGCATGTCACCACCTAGGCAAGGCTCTGCTAGTTACAGAATGCCCTCTGATCTTCCCTGGGACATGTCAAGATATGCGGTCTTGTGAGGAACTGTTTATAGGCCATTTCTCATCTGCCTCCTTGGCTTGTAGGAGGCTCCCTATCTTGCATAAGGCTGCCAAGAGGCAGTTTCTCATCTGTCTCCTGGTTCTAGTCAGGCATACAACCGTCCACTTTGCCTCTTTCGGGCACAGCTGTAGGCTATAAAACTGCTTAGCTATAGCCTAGAGTTGACTCCTCAAAAACAAAGCAACTCATCTTTGATGATATCTGGTTCCTCCAGTTCAGTGTCATCCTGTGAGATGATGGATACATGCAGCTGATATCATGCTGATCTTTTTTTGCCATCTGTGTAAGTAATAAACTGTCTGAACATATTTGGGTCTCTTGGGTCCTTACTAGTCAACCCTATTGGAGGTGAAGCAAGACTTACATAGCAGCTGGCACCCCACTGCTACTTAGGAACTCACTGTTTATGTGATAATATGGAAACTTGTTGAGAATGTTAATGATTTGTATTTTTATTCTAAGAGCTATGGGAGCCACTGAAGTGTTTTAATCAAAGAAGGAACATAACTGAATCTGCATTTTGAAAAAGCAATCTATGGAGTGTAGTATGGAGAATGGATTTGAGAGAGGACAGAGTAGATGTAAGAAAACTAGTTAAGAGGTTACTGTAAGAGAATAGATTTGAAAGCAGACAGGGTAGATAAAAGAAAATTATGATAACAGTCCAGAGTGGTAGTATTAGCAGATTCAAACAGAATGGACTAATTTAAGAGATGTACAGAAGGTAAATGTATTTTTCAAGCAGAATCAAGTTAGTGTTTTTTTTTTCTTGAGCAATATTTTATTTTCTCTGAAGCTTTAGTCTAGCAATGTCTACCTTAAGTTTCCTTATTAGTTCATTCAATATTCCAAAGATAAGGACAACTACATGAAAACATCTTGCCCGCTCACTCTCCCTCAATAGTTCTCTCTTTTCTAGAGCCCTCCAACCTCCTCCCAATGCAATCTAGGCCTGTACTATAGTTGTCATCCTGGAACTTCCTTTCATTAAGCTCCTGGACTGACTCTACTATTGCTGGATTCTTTGACTTTTTCTTTATTGTTTAACTGTTTTGTTTGATTGTGCTTATCCTTGAACAACTGCCTGAGAGAGGATGTATGAAAGTTAAATTTTCTGAATAATTGAATATATTAAGATGTCTTTACTTTCACACTTAATTAATAGTTTGGTTAGGTATAGAACACAGGGTTGGAAATAATTTTTTTCCCCTGGACTTTTAAGTCCACTGTCTTCTAGCATCTAGTATTGTTGATGAAAACACTAAACTATTTCGATTTTTGTTCCTTGGAAGCATTTACAATTTTCTCTCTATCCATGATGTTCTGAAATGTTGTCTTCTTTGTAGATCTTCTTTCATTCATCCTAACTAGCACTGTGCTAAGTTGCTTTAGTCATGTCCAACTCTGTGCGACGCTATGGACTGCCAGGCTCCTCTGTCCACGGGATTCTCCAGGCAAGAATACTGGAGTGGGTTGCCATACCCTCCTCCCGGGGGTCTTCCTGATCTGGGGATGGAACCAGCATGTCTCTTATGTCTCCTGCATTGACAGGCGGGTTCTTCACCAGTAGTGCCATCTAGGAAGCCCTAAGTAAACCCTTTTGATGTGCAGACTTATGCCTCGCTTTAAGTCTAGCAAATCTTCTCAAATTATTTCTTCTGATTTGTTTTTTCTGTCTTTCTGGAACTCTGATTAGTTGGGTATCAGGCTACAGATCGCCCTTCTGTCTCTTATTGTTTTGCTTTCATTCAGATTATACTGACTTTTATCTTCTGGCCCTCCAGTTACACTATTTTTTTTTTTTTTTTTGAATCATAGTTTTTACTTCCCTGTGCTTACACTTCTTCTCTAATTGATTTTTTTCATGGTATTCTATTGTTTTACAGTTGCAATTTCATCTTTAATTTGTCTGAGATTACTAAT
Organism: Budorcas taxicolor; assembly: GCF_023091745.1. Taxonomy (NCBI): domain Eukaryota; kingdom Metazoa; phylum Chordata; class Mammalia; order Artiodactyla; family Bovidae; genus Budorcas; species Budorcas taxicolor. The sequence goes on along the minus strand of NC_068912.1, from coordinate 52,371,112 downwards.
CTATTTATATTACATCTGTGAATTATCCTGTTTTTCTTTTATTCACTTTCTGTTTACTTATTTGGGACTTTCTTTCTTATGTTCCAAATTTTCTTTGAATGTCTCTTTATCCATGGCTGTCTGCCTATGCGGCAGTCCTATTATACCTTCACAGATGAGAAAATTAATTCACAAAGAGGTGAAGTAACATGTTCAAGACTATGCAATAATAAGTAGGAAATTTCAGATTTTAATTCAGGTAATCAAATTCCAGAGGCTGATCTCTCAACCACCCTGCTTTACTGGTTATAGCAGCTGCCTTACTTCTCCCCCATATAATGCATTTCATTTACTTAGTGATGAAATTTTATCAAGTAATTACTTACTTGATGAAAGTGAAAGAGGAAAGCGAAAAAGCTGGCTTAAAACTCAACATTCAGAAAACTAAGATCATGGCATTATGGCATCAGGTCCCATCATTTCATGGCAAATAGATGGGGAAACAATGGAAACAGTGAGAGATGTTATTTTCTTGAACTCCAAAATCACTGTAGATGGTGACTGCAGCCATGAAATTAAAAGATGCTTCCTCCTTGGAAGAAAATCTATGACCATCCTAGATAAGCATATTAAAAAGCAGAGACATTACTTTGACAACAAAGGTCCATCTAGTCAAACCTATGGTTTTTCCAGTAGTCATGTAATGGATATGAGAGCTGGACTGTAAAGAAAGCTGAGTGCTGAAGAATTGATTCTTTTGAACTGTGGTGTTGGAGAAGACTCTTTAAGAGTCCCTTGGACTGCAAGCAACCGAACAGAACTGAATTTACTTAGGAAAGGAATCCATGGTTTATAGGGTGGGAAGAACAGGAGGAAATGCCTTGCAGGTTGTTTTGCAGTAACGGATAAGGAGTCACTTTGTCCCTTATCCAACAACATCTAATAGATGAACTTACAAACATTACCACATGATGGTGCACAATGACTATACACATCTGTTACCAGTGGCGGAAATTATAACTAGGATCTAAAAGTCTAATTATATAGATTCTGCAGACACCCCAAAATTTCAAGGCAGAGTTGAAAGAGTTGACAAGTCTTGCTAGGAATGAGAGCTTTATTTCAGCTTGTTTACAGAATACTAGCATATAGATATTACCTAAGTGACAGAAACTTCTCCTATATTTCTCTTAGAAATGATACTTCAGAAACATAAGTGCTCCTCTACCCCCACTCCACTCCCTAAGTTCTGAGAATTGTCTGAATTTGTCTTATTAACAAACACAAGCTTATAGAGATTTATAACTGGAAAAATAAGGTTCTGAGAGAAACTTGGCATAAAATGTACATTTAGGGACCAAATTAACAGATCTCATATTCCGTCATTATCAAAATCTGAAATGTATACATTTTCTTAGTTCTGCCACATAATATATTAATTTATATGTTTTTAAAGCTCCAGTTCCAAGTACTTAAAGCAAAATAAATCATTAATGTGAAATAGAAATGCATTTGAAGTGAATACATAAAATTACTTTAACAAGGTCAATAATGACCAATAGAGTAAGGTCAGGTAAGATTTTTTAAAAATCTAGAAAAAAAAAACAAATTAAAAATAGGAGGCATCCTTGCCATACTTAGGTTCACATCCTAACTATGTGTGCACGTGTGCATCAGTCATGTCGAACTCTTTGTGACCCCATGTACTATACCTCGCCAGGCTCCTCTGTCCATGGGATTCTCCAGGCAAGAATAGTGGAGTGAGCTGCCATGCCCTCTTCCAGGGGATCTTCCCAACCCTGAGACAGAACCCACATCTCTTCTGTCTCCTGTATTGGCAGTTGAGTTCTTTAGCACTAGCGCCACCTGAGAACCCCTCCTCTTAACTATAAATTCAAATAATTTGGATGTTCATAAGCTTCTGGAGTTAATATTTTTAAAAGAATATTACTTTCATTTTGTAGTTCCTGACACATGGTAATTGCATTGATGCACTTTATAATTTTACTTTTTAAATGAGAAGGCAAATCTCCTTCTAATTTTTGTCAAATATTATACTATCATTTTGTTATTTATCAACAAAAGGGTAACACTGATGAACTGGAGTCCTTGATTTGCAATTTAATGAATATATACACTGAAAAGTATAAAGAAAAGCAGACTGCTTTTTGACTAGTATTTAAATGTACACACTTCCAAAGTGCTTGGGCACTGATATTATCCTTGCATTCTTCAAATACATTAAATTTTCATACTCAACAGGCATAGCCAATGCAAATGAACTTATTAATGTCAGATTAATTTTCTTCAAATGAAACAAAGCCCATACTTTGACCCCACAGACTGCAGCACGCCAGGCCTCCCTGTCCATCACCAACTCCCAGAGATTACTCAAACTCATGTCCATTGAGTCGGTGATGCCATCCAACCAGCTTGTGCTTCTTAAAGGATAAAAAGCTTAAATGCTAAAAATAAAAGTTAAAACAATTTTTACAACTGAAAATGTGTATTTTCACACTGCCTGATCTTAAAAAAATAGCAAAAATATTTTTCCTTAAAATGTACAAAATGTTTTATCTCTTGGACTGTAACTGTGAGAAACTACAGCTAAAAAATGTTTCAAACGGTTATAGGAAGCACAATAAGAATTTTAAATTCTATTATGTACTGTAAGATGTATGCTTTTGTCTAAATATGGTCCTACAGTTTGACAAAATAAAATATTAAGATATTTGTTGAACCTGAAAGCACATTTGGAAACAATCATTTAAGCAACTAGATTTTCTGAGCTAAATATTTTAACATTTAATAATATGGTCAGACAAGAGGTCAGCAAAACAAATTTGTATTGTTTTGAAAGGCTACTTTCACAACCTTAGTAGGGTAAATCTATGATTCCGTCATTGTGTAAGTTTACTGAGAAAGAAAATGCAGGTAGTTTATGTATGTCATACATGAAGAGATAATTATACATCTTTATTTGGGGATATTTGATTTTGTACATAAGAACTGAATTATATATCCAGAATGTATAACTCAGATATAATTCAGATATAATGTATATTGCAAATATAATTCAGATATAATGTATATTGCAAATATAATCTGACTGTATAAATCGAATGTATAATGGGATGGTTGTATATATAATATGTGTATGTGAATGGGGGATGTGTGTAATAAAACACTTGCCTGATAGGAGACATCTTTGATCTGTTTTCTACAGGGTCATATGGAAAATCTGGGGGACTTTTACTCTTAAAAAGTCTCATGCTAAAACTAAGTATAGTAAACATCCTAATTTTCATTACAGTTGCAAGCAACAGAAACAATTCAAGCTATTTTAAACAAAAGGAGTTACAACAAAAAAACCCTTGTAGAGTTGGTGGAAATGTATTACATTGTTGATCAGTCAACAAGTCCAGTCCAACTCCTTGTGACCCCATGAACTGCAGCACACCAGGCTTCCTTGTCCTTTACTATCTCCCAGAATTTGTGCAAACTCATGTCCACTGAGTCCATGATGCCATCCAACCATCTCATCCCCTGCCTCACCCTACCCTTCCTGCCCTCAATCTTTCCCAGCAGAGTCTTTTCCAGTAGTACTGGAGCTTCAGCTTCAGCATCAGCCCTTCCAGTGAGTATTCAGGGTTGATTTCCTCAGGATTGACTGGTTTGATCTCCTTGCTGTCCAAGGGACTCTCAAGAGTCTTCTCCAGTGCTCAGCCTTCTGTATGGTCCAACTCTCACATCTGTACATGACTACTGGAAAAACCTTAGCTTTGACTATACGGACCTTTGCTGGCAAAGTGATGTCCCTGGTTTTTCAATATGCTGTCTAAGTTTGTCATAGCTTTTCTTCCAAGGGGCAATCCTCTTTTAATTTTGCAGCTGCATTCACCATCCACAGTGTCTTTGGAGCCCAAGAAAATAAAATATGTCACTGTTTCCACTTTTCTTCCATCTATTTGCCATGAAGTGATTAGCCTGGAGGCCATGATCTTCGTTTTTTGAATACTGAGTTTTAAGTCAGTTTTTTCACTCATCAAAAGGCTCTTTAGTTTGTCTTCATTTTTAGGCCATTAGAGTGGTACCATCTGCATACCTGAAGTTGTCAATATTTCTCCCAGCAATTTTGATTCCAGCTTGAGTCTTCCAGCCTGGCATTTTGCATGATGTACTCTTCATATAAGTTAAATAATCAGGGTGACAATACACAGCCTTGATGTACTCCTTTCCCAATTTGGAACCATTCGTTGTTCCATGTCCAGTTCTAACTATTGCTTTTTGTCCTGCATACAGGTTTCTCAGGAGACAGGTAAGGTGGTCTGATATTCCCATATCTTTAAGAATTTTCCACAGTTTGTTGTGGTCCACACAATCAAAGGCTTTAGTGTAGTCAATGAAGCAGATGTCTTTTTTGGAATTCCTTTGATTTTTTTATGATCCAGTGGATGTTGGCTGTTTGATCTCTGATTCCTTTGCTTTTTCTAAATCCAGCTTGTACATCTGGAAGGTCTCGGTTCAGGTACTGCTGAAGCCTAGCTTCAAGGATTTTGAGCATTACCTTGCTAGCATGTGAAATGAGCACAACTGTATAGTAGTCTGAACATTCTCTAGCATTGCCTAATTTGGGGACTGGAATGAAAACTGACCTTTTCCAGTCCAGTGTCACTACTGAGTTTTCCAAATTTGCTGGCATATTGAGTGCAGTACTTTAACAGCATCATCTTTTAGGATTTGAAACAGCTCAGCTGGTTTTCCATCATCTCCACTATCTTTGTTTGTAGTAATGCATCCTAAGGCCCACTTGACTTTACACTCCAGGATGTCTGGCTCTAGTTGAGGGACCATACCATCATGGTTATCTGGATCATTAAGGCCTTTTTTGTATAGTTCTTCTCTGTATTCTTGCCACCTATTCTTAATCTCTTCTGCTTCTGTTAGGTCCTTTCCATTTCTGTCCTCTATTGTGCTCATGTTGGCATGAGATTTCCCCTTGGTATCGCCATTTTCTTGAAGAGATCTTTAGTCTTTCCCATTCTATTGCTTTCCTCTATTTCTTTGCATTGTTCACTTAAGGCTTTCTTATCTCTCCTTGCTATTTTCTGGAACTTTGCCTTCAGTAGGATATATCTTTTCCTTTCACTTCTTTTCTCAGCTATTTGTAAGGCCTCCTCAGACCTTCTTGCCTTCTTGCCTCAGACCACCTGGCCTTCTTGCATTTCTTTTTCTTGGGGATGGTTCTGGTCACCACTTCCCATACAATTTTATGAACCTCCGCTCGTAATCTGGTTCTTCAGGCACTCTGTCTACCAGATTTACTCCTTTAAATCTATTTGTCACTTTCATTGTATAATCATAAGGGATTTGTTTAGATCATAGCTGAATGGCCTAGTGGTTTTCCCTACTTTCTTCAATTTAAGTCTTAATTTTGCAATAAGCAGCTCGTGAGCTGAGCTATAGTCAGCTCCAGGTATTGTTTTTGTTGACTATATAGAGCTTTTCTATCTTTGACTGCAAAGAATACAATCAGTCTGATTTCAGTATCGACCGTCTGTTGATGTCCATGTGTAGAGTCATCTCTTGTGTTGCTAGAAGAGGGAGTTTGCTATGACCAGTGCTTTCTCTTGGCAAAACTCTGTTAGCCTGTTTCATTTTACACTCCAAGGCTAAACTTTCCTGTAACTCTGACTCTTGGTATCTCTTGACTTCCTACTTTTGCCTTCCAATCTTATAATGAAAAGGACACCTTTTTTTTGTTGTTATCTTACAGAATCCAAAAGCAGGGTGGCAGCTAGGGATCAGGAGGGACTGAAACCAAGAAATGGAAAGTCAGTAGAACTTCAACTCTAGTGTTCTCACCTTTGCTTCCTTCTGTACCTTTGCTTTAGTCTTCTCTTACAGCTATCTTTGATAATTTCTGTACATGGTAAAGAACAGAAGGCTATCTGTACTACTGATAGCCTTGATTTTATATACTCTCAGTGCAATCCTAATTCTAAATTGTTTTTCTTAAATAGAAGTATCTCTTTCCTTCTAGGAATTTGGACTTTGGCCTGAATAAAAGAAGGTTGCGCTAGCTACTGATAATTTTGCTGTCAGAAAAATAGTGGCCAGAACGAAGGTCCAAGGAGAATATAGTATAAACAAGACAAACAACCTACTTGCCCCTTTCTCCTGGAATCACTAATCTACTTTCTGTCATTATGTATGTGTCTATTATAGACATTCATATAAATGGAATCATACAATATCTGATGTTTTGTGACTGCTGCTGCTACTGCTGCTAAGTTGTTTCAGTTGTGTCCGACTCTTTGTGACCCCATGGACTGCAGCCTACCAGGCTCCTCTGTCCATGGGATTTTCCAGGCAAGAGTACTGGAGTGGGTTGCCGTTGCCTTCTCCATCTTTTGTGACTGGCTTCTCTAATTAGTATGTTTTCAAGGTTTATCTATGTTGTAGCATATATTAGTAGTTTATTCTTCTCTATGGCTGAGTAACATTCCACTAAATGAATATGCCACAGTTTTCTTATCTGTTAGTTGATAGATATTTGGATTGTTGCTACTTTTTGGCTGTTAGGAATAATGCTACTATAAACATTCACATACACATTTTTATGAGTATTTTTTAATTCATTTGGACATATACCTAAAGGAGGAATTCCTGGATCACATGGTAATTCTATGTTTAACTTTTTGAGCGACTGACAAAATGTTTTCCAAAGCAGCTGCACAATTTCATATCCCCACTACCAAAAGTGTGAGAGTTTCAATTTCTCTGCATCTTTGCCAACATTTGTCATTGCCCATCTTTCTTATTAAAGCCATCCTACTAGGTGGTAACACCCTGGTTTTGATTTGAATTTCTATATTGATTAATGATGTTGGACATCTTTTCATGTTGTATATTGGCCATTTGTAGCTCTTTGAAAAATATCTACTTAAATTCTTTGACCAGTTTTAATTGGGTTGTCTTTTTATTTGTTGAGCTGTAAGATTTCTTTATATATACTAGATACTATTATTTTATCAGATATATGACTTGCAAATATTTTCTCATTCTATGGATTGTTTTCCACATACTTTTTCTTCACTTTCTTGATAGTTTTATTTGAAGCACAAAAGTTTTCAATCTTGATAAAGTCCAATTCATCTGCTTTTTTCCCCCCTTTGGTTGCCTGAGCTTTGGGTATCATATCTAATAAACTACTGCCTAATCCAAGGTCATGAAAATATACATGCATGTGTTCTTCTAAGGGTTTTACAGTTTTAATCCTTATCTTTAGGTCACTGATCCATTCAGAGTAAATTTTTATATATAGGATGAAGTAGAGGTTCAAACTAATGCAACTGGTTATCCAGATGCCCAGTCATTTTTGGTGAAACACTATTCTTTCCCATCTGAATTATTTTGGCATCTTTGATCATAATCAATTGACCATAGATGTATACATTTATTTCTATACTTTCAATTATATTCTATTGGTCTATTATTATACCAGTACTACACTATCTTGGGAATCACTGATGGCTCAAATGATAAAGAATCTGCCTGCAATACGGGAGACCCAGGCTCGATCCCTGGATTGGGATGATCCACTTGAGAAGGAAATGGCAACCCACTCCAGTATTGTTGCCTAGAGAATCCCAAGAACAGAGGAGCATAGAGGGCTATAGTCCATGGGGTCGTAAAGAGTCAGACACAACTGAGTGACTAACAACATAACACAAATACACTACCTTGATTAAGTTTTACAGTAAGTTTTGAAATCAGGAATTGTAAGTCTCCATGTATGTTCTCTTTTTAAAGACTGATTTAGCTATTTTGGGTCCATTACATTTCCGTATGAATTTTAGAATCAACCTGTAAATTTCTGTCAAAAGAAGCTAGAATTTTGAACAGGGATTGCATTGCTTTTTGAAATAATTTGGGAAATATTGCCATCTTAGTGATATTAAGACTTCCAATCCACAAACATCTTTCCATATATTTACATCTTTAATTTTTTTCAATGGTGTTTTATAGTTTACAGTGCTCACATCTTGCACTGTTAACAAAATGTTAACAAAATTTAACATTTTGTTAAATTTATTAAGCATTTTATCCTTTTTTGATGTGCAATTTTTAACATTGACTCTGTATCCAGTGATGTTTCTAAATTTATATATTAATTTTAATAGTGTATCCACAGTCTTTTATATTTTCTAGGTACATAATCATGTTGCTTTCAAGTAATGATAGTTTACTTCTTCCTTCCCAATCCTTATCCCTTATATTTCTTTTTATAAATAGTTGTACTGACTAGGACTTTTATCACAATGTTAAAAAGAAGTAGTAATAGAGAAGACCATTTCACCATTATCCATTTAAATAGGAAAGTTTAAAGAATATTTCAATATTGTGTATAACATTTGCTATATATTTTTAATAAAAAATTAACACTGGATTTTTGTCAACCTTTTTTTGACATCCATAAAAAGGATCACATGTTTTATTTCCCTGTTAATGTAAGAATTATATTGATCCATTTTTAAATGCCAAGGCTTTCTTGCATAGGTAGAATAAGCTATACTTAACTGTACTGTATTATGGTTTTTAAATATGTAGCTAGATTCCACATGCTAATAGCTTGAACAATTTCTCTTTCTTTTAATGTCCTTGCCAAGTTTTGAAATCAAAGTCACGCTGGCTTTTGAAAATCAAAACATTAGAAAATATTCATTTTTTTCTAGAAAAGTTTGGGTAAGTTTCACATTGCTGTGCTGTTCTGAGTGCTCAGTCGTGTCTGACTCTTTGTGACCCCATGGACTGTAGCCCACCAGGCTCCTCTGTCCATGGAATTTTCCAGGCAAGAATACTAGTGAGCTGCCATTTCTTACTCCAAGGGATCTTCCTGATCCAGGGAGCATAGCCACATCTCTTGTATGGTGGAATATAATATAATCCAGAATCTGCAGATATAATGTCTGCCATACAATAAGAACTTATGAAACCTGCAAAGAGGCAGGACCATATAACTCATATTTAACTATATAAGAAAATGAAGTTATCTGAACCTCAGGATTTCTTTATGGAAATATCTTTTTAAATTTCTTCAGTTTTATTACTAGTGTAAAGACTACTCAGATTTTCTATTTATTCTGTCAGTTTTGGTAAGATTTCTTGTCAAGGTATTCATTCCTTTTTACCTAAATTATGTCAAATTTATTGGTAAAGTTATTTATAATATCTTGGCAGATTCTTTTATGCTTATAAGATCTGTAATGATATCACCTTTTTCATTCTTGATATTGTTAATTCATGTTTTATCTCTTCATTTTCAGTCTTATGTGGTCTTCTGTGTGTTTAGCTCTTCTTGGGTTTGCTGAAATTCTGAATCTGTGGGTTGATGTCTTTCACTGTTTTGGAATGTTCTCAGCCCGTCTCTTTGAATACTGCATTTGTCCCATTCTTTCTCTACGCAGACTTTATGCATATGTTAGCATTTTGAGTATTATACTCTTTTGTGTTCTTTCTGTTCTCTTATCTCTGGGGCTTCCATTTGGATATTTTCTATTGATATGTCTAACAGTTTATAAATCTATGTTTGAACATATCCAAACTAACATTTAACCTACCTAATGAGTTCTTCACTCAAGATACTACATTTTTCAGTTCTAGAAAGTTCATTTAAATCTCTATGGAATTCCAATTTTCTGGTGAAAATTTCCATCATTTCATTCATTTTGTATATTTCTTCCCCCGTTGTTTTATAATCTTTAAATGCCAACTCTACCATTTGAATCACCTACAGGGCTGCTTCATTTTCTTATATAGTTAATTATGAGTCATATGGTCCTGCCTCTTTGCAGGTTTCATAATTTCTTATTGTATGGCAGACATTATATCTGCAGATTCTGGATTATGTTATATTCCACAAGCAAGGGTTTGCTTTTTTCTCTGTCAGGAAAACATAGTGAATGGCTGATCCCACAAACTATGATGCAGCCAAAAAAAAGTGCAGTTTGGTGCTGTTAACTTGATAAATAACAACTAATTGTTGTGTGTATAATGTAGAATAAAGAAGATTAGTGGCATTCTATCATTTTTGGAATCATTGAGAATCAAATTTCTCAGCATGGCAGAAAGGAGATACAGATCATTGAGTATAGATCATTGACTTTAAGGATAAATACTATAGCTTGGACATTTAACTATAAATAAATTATGTATTTTGTCTTTAAAAACAAAAAAATCACATATTTCATAATTTTGTGCATGGAAAAAAGTAAGAGATAATCTCTCAATGGCAATGAGCTCCTCAAGCACACAAATTATTTATCATGAAAAGAAACCAGGGATCTTTGGAGAAAAGGCTTATTACAGGTCTGAGGCTAGAATTATAAAAGGTAAGCCTAGAATATCATATCATCCCACACAGCATGAAAGCTATCAAAACTACTAAGGACATAGCAAAAGGATTCAGGAGCCAATCTGGTATATCTAGATGGTATCAAGATGATATATCTATGATATTTATGAGTAATCAGCAATTTGAATATTAACTCAGTATTGGGTAATAATTAGTTACCATTAGTTTTTTATGTAATGCAGTTATTTTTTCTTAAATCCTTACCATTTACAAATATATACTAAAACAGTTATGGAGGAAATAATATAATATCTGATTTTCTTCAAAAAAATACAAGAGGAAATATGAACAGAGGTACAGATGAAACTATATTAGCCCTGAGCTGATAACTGTTTAAGGTGGGTAATGGGTACATATATACTTCTTTCTACTTCTCTATTTGAATGTCCCATAAAAAAAAAATTGTCACCTGTTTTGTCTTATCAAATCTGTTAATTCTTGTACATCACTTACTCTCTCCCTAACATGGCCATAAGAATGGAGTGGGTATGAAAAGGGGAAATATATATAAAAAAATAGTCAATTTTTTTCATCAAAAATCACCCTGGAAGATTCTTGAGCTTTCTTTGAAGAAAGGAGTACAAAATGCTGCAGTGTCTCTTTGGTAGGAGCCTGAGGTCCAGCAGCAGCCTAAGTGAACCTCAGCTGAAAGGAATTGTGACAACAGTATTCAGCCAGCAGGGATATTTCCTGAAGATGCACCCAGATGGTACTGTCAATGAGACCAAGGACGAAAACAGCGACTACACCCTCTTCAATCTAATCCCTGTGGGCCTGCATGTGGTGGCCACCCAAGGGGTGAAGGCCAGCCTCTATGTGGCCATGAATGGTGAAGGCTATCTCTACAGCTCAAGATCAAGCCCTGAGACTCTGGAGTGGGAGCACTGACTCCAAGACCCTAGACTACCAGAGAACTAACCCTAGGGAGTATTAAATAGTGAGAACTCACACAAAGGAAACCACCTGAATACAAGACCCAGCATCACCCAACCACCAGTAGCACCCTGTGAAGGACATCTCATCTAAACAACAAACAAAACGAAAATATAAACCCAATCATCAGCAGACAGGATTACCACCTTACTCAGCCTTGCCCATCAGAGGAAAAACAACAACAAAAAAAAACTCAGCACAAATCTCACCATTTACAAAGCTTACACAAACCACTTGATCAACCTTAGGAGGGCAGAAACCAAAAGGAAAAAAAATTCAACCTTTCGGCCTGGGAAAAGGAGACCTCAAACACAATAAGTTTAAAAAAAATATTGAAAAGTCAGAGAAATACTACACAAATGAAGGAACAAACTAGAAACACAGAAGTCCAAATAAATGAAGAGGAAATACAAAAATTACCTGAAAAAGAATTCAGAATAATGATAGTAAAGATGATCAAAACCCTCAAAAACAGAATGGAGAAAACACAAGAATCAATTAACAAAGATGTAGAAGAATTAAAGAATAAACATACAGAGACAAATACTACAATTACTGAAATTAAATACTCTAGAAGGAATCAATAGCAGAATACCTGAAGCAGAAGAATGAATCAGTGAGCTGGAAGATAAAATGATGGAAATAACTTCTGAAGAGCAGAATAAAGCAAAAAGAATGAAAAGAACTGAGGATAGTCTCAGAGACTTCTGGGACAATATCAAACACACCAATATTCAAATTATAGGTGTCCCAGAAGAAGAAGAGAAAAAGAAAGGGTATGAGAAAAATTTTGAAGAGATTATAGTCGAAAATTTCCCCAACATGGAAAAGAACATAATCAATCAAGTCCAAGAGGGGTAAAAAGTCCTATATAGGATAAACCCAAGGAGAAACATGCCAAGACACATACCAACCAAACAAAGATAGAACAGTAAAAGCAGCAAGGGGAAAGCAACAAGTAACATACAAGGGAAACCCCATACATTTAACAGCTGATCTTTCAACAGAAACTCTGCAGGCCAGAAGGGAATGGCAGGATATATTTAAAGAACTGAAAAGGAAAAACCTACAACTAAGATTACTGTATCCAGCTAGGATCTCATTCAAAACTGATGGAGAAATAAAAAATCACCCCAATTTGACAAATACTAACTAGAAGAATTCTTACTATATATTATTAATGCAATTATTAGAAAGCCTAAACATCTAATTCCAGAGTATCCACAATCTAAATGAAGCAATACTATACTGATGATACCATCTCCAGCCTTATATTTGCTTTAATGCAAAACAGGAATAAACACGGCTGTTTACCTTTTTTGGGCCCTGCTACAGTAGATCTATCTGAATGTTCAGAATGGGAAATCTCTGTTTCTGATTTTTTTTGTATAATTATTTGATTTCCAAATCTCTTGGGTCCTAAGTAAAAGACTGTAAATTTCCGCTGTATATCAAGTCCAACTGGAAAAAGAAAAAAAAGCATACAAATGCTTAAGTCATATATATTCATGCATGAGATCATTTATTTATTTTTATACCTCTTATATTTTATACCTCGTTGAACTAAAAAGCCTAACAAGTTCAGGAAATAAAAATGTTTTAAAGAAACGTTAAAAAAAGTATAACAAGTGAAAAAGTACACATCTGTCATAAAAATAAAAATCAATGCTCCTACAATAATTGAAATTTACCTTAAAAAAGAAAATAGCCATAAATGAACAGATGAAAATTTAATTTTATTATCCTCATCTACACTATCTTTACATCCCCAAAGAAACTTCCTTTAAAATTATTCATTTTACTTAAATTATTTTTACACAATATCACTTATGTTTCTGTTTACATAAATGAAAATTTTAAGTGTTATCATATTTTTTACATTCATGTATTCATTATTTCAATGAACTTACCATATTCTGAACTAATAAGATTTATGCTAAGATCTTCAGATTTAACAGCTCTCCTCACATCAAACTTTTTAGCCCAATTTCCAGCTTTTAGTAAAACAGAATCCCTGAAAAAGGTAACGTGTCACTTAAATTGTGATCTTGAATCTTAAATGAAATAATAAATTAATTGCCAAGGGCTAATTGATACTAAGGTATATCCCATCTGGTAGTAAACTTGTCAGTTTCTGAAAACTACTTTCCCCAAGTTCTTTGCATAGGGAAAATGGAATTTCAATGGAGCTACTATTTCCATAATTTACTTAACTATATGTTCACCCAACAGCTGGTTCTAAGTTGCATACAATCACTTCAGGCCCACCTGTACATATAGTTGTTCTTGACAACCTATGATCTTGCCCTTAAATCACTACCACTTTTAAATGGCTATACTTACATTACATGGATTTGTGAGAACTTTGAGTATTTTTTAAATGATATGAAATAGTTTGTACCTAATAACATCATATCACCAGCAGTCAATTCTGTGATTGAACTTATTTTAGCCTCCTATAGTCTAAGTCATTAGATTTACTTCTCACAGAGAATATAAAGATTAATATAAGTATATATTCTCTTTAAGTGTATTATGGCTAGTTGCAGGAAAGCAATTATCAGTGAAAAGCATATCCTTATCAGTTACTGCACCCTCTTTAGGATCCTTGCATGGGGTGTTTTAGGAAAGTATCTTCCAGTACACTGGCAACAGTTAGGAGATTCCCATTTCAGTTAGTACCATCCTGAACTTACAGGTATATTATATGCTTAGGAGCATAGACTCTGGAGTCAGAATGCTGGGCTTCGAATCTAGTTTTTGCTATAGACTACCTATATAACAATTAAACAGTTTAATACCTGGAACTTACTAAGTGCTCAAAACGTATTAGCTGCAGCTACAACTATTATGCTCAGAATTTGCTTATGACACCCTGGGAGACAATATATGAGAGTATCAGAAAAAAGGCTAAAGTAAAAATTATATAATGATATGCTAGAGAACAAAATATAAGGCAAGGTATCTCCTTTATCTATTGGATCTGGTTGCCTGGGTCCTACAGTGGCTCTAGCAGTTAAATTTTAATACAGAAATAGAAAATATATTTTGAAGATTGCACTCAAAGAGTAATAAGGTCATGAATTATAGGAGAAAAGCAACAAAATAAGAAAGTTCAGCAATAATGAATTAGAGCTACTCCTAAAGGTTATCTATTACTTGTTTCAAACCAAAGACTTTATACTTTGTTAATTTGAGTATTCAGTTCAGTTCAGTTCAGTTGCTCAGTCGTGTCCAACTCTTTGCGACCCCATGAATCGCAGCACGCCAGGCCTCCCTGTCCATCACCAACTCCCAGAGTTCACGTCCATCGAGTCAGTGATGCCATCCAGCCACCTCATCCTCTGTCGTCCCCTTCTCCACCTGCCCCCAATCCCTCCCAGCATCAGAGTCTTTTCCAATGAGTCAACTCTTTGCATGAGGTGGCCAAAGTATTGGAGTTTCAGGTTTAGCATCATTCCCTCCAAAGAAATCCCAGGGTTGATCTCCTTCGGAATGGACTGGTTGGATCTCCTTGCAGTCCAAGGGACTCTCAAGAGTCTTCTCTAACACCACAGTTCAAAAGCATCAATTCTTCGGTGCTCAGCTTTCTTCACAGTCCAACTCTCACATCCATACATGACCACTGGAAAAACCATAGCCTTGACTAGACGGACCTTTGTTGGCAAAGTAATGTCTCTGCTTTTCAATATGCTATCTAGATTGGTCATAACTTTTCTTCCAAGGAGTAAGCATCTTTTAATTTCATGGCTGCAATCACCATCTGCAGTGATTTTGGAGCCCAAAAAAATAAAGTCTGCCACTGTTTTCACTGTTTCCCCATCTATTTCCCATGAAGTGATGGGACCAGATGCCATGATCTTCGTTTTCTGAATGTTGAGCTTTAAGCCAACTTTTTCACTCTCCTCTTTCACTTTCATCAAGAGGCTTTTTAGTTCCTCTTCACTTTCTGCCATAAGGGTGGTGTCATCTGCATATCTGAGGTTATTGAGATTTCTCCTGGCAATTTTGATTCCAGCTTGTGATTCTTCCAGCCCAGCGTTTCTCATGGGGTACTCTGCATAGAAGTTAAATAAGCAGGGTGACAATATACAGCCTTGACGTATCCTTTTCCTATTTGGAACCAGTCTGTTGTTCCATGTCCAGTTCTACCTGTTGCTTCCTGACCTGCATATAGGTTTCTCAAGAGGCAGGTCAGGTGGTCTGGTATTCCCATCTCTTTCAGAATTTTCCATAGTTTATTGTGATCATAAACAATCTAAAACAGACCTAATATTAATACCTTCTTTAATAGATAATTTCTTTTGTTCCATTATAGAATCAGGAAAATGTAATTTAATTGACCCCACCATTATTTTACTACTCTTTTCTTCAGCAGAATTTGTCTTTTATGATACATGCTTAAAAATAAATTAAATAGAAATTTCATACTTACATAATTTTGTGCTTAAAAACCAGTTGATTATCTGCATCACCTATGATCAAGGTGACATAGTGAGAATTTGGTGCTGTTCTTTTAGTTCGTAGCTGTTCAAAGTTTCTTAACATAACAGTCACTAATATTTCTGCCATGGTATCACTATATCTTGTAATCTTTAAAAAAGGATAGGTATAAAATGTGTTAAAAATAACCTTACTACTTATACTCAGCTCCAAATCAGCTATGGGTAGCTTTACTCCTGAAAATCAAAACATATGAAAAATAGAAAATATTTACCTGTTCCACTTCAAGTTCATATTTTGGTAGATACATCACTGTTTCTTTTATCTGAGTTCCAAAAGGGGGATGTCTATTTAAAATCTAAAACAACATATTTATATCATTATGTTCTTACTACAACACTAAAAACTCTTTTAGTAAAATACCTTTTATAGTTAACAGTTTTAATATACTTATTACCCAAAATTTTAAATTAAAAATATATATGACTATGACAGGGAAAATTATTTTTTAGTAGAAATAAAGATATAAATGTCAGGCTTTGGAATGTATACAGAATTCAAGAAATATTAGGAATAATTAAATATTAAATACCAGCTCAAGTTCCCTTGCATCTGTTTCTTCTATTTTTTTAAAAGAAGTCAAACCTGCATTTACCATAGCATTTGATAATGTTATACCTGTGGAAAATTAATCAAACAGTAGTTTTTAAACAATACATTTTAAACTAAATCTACACTTAAATATTTAATATCTACATTACTAAAAAAAGAAAATCTGAGAGCAGACTAATGATTTTTAACATTTTTAAAAGATAGTCTAAATTGGATTGATTGGGCTGTGACAGTCTAAATTGGATTGATTGGGCTGTTCATATTTATTTTTTCAAACTCAAATAGAACGCACATATGCTTTATAAAATAAAGAGGAATTCTTTGATTCACATGATGTCTCAACCCTTAGTTTTACCTTATGTCATCCACAGAGCAAGTACCAAGAAACACCTATGGTTATACTCGTGTTTTTTTTTTTTTTTAAAGGCAACATGACTCAAGGATGGAATATTGTTTTATGAAGCTATGGCTCTCTGAGCATTTGTCTTAGAAATTGAGTTCTCTCTCTGTTGCTATACTAATTTAGATAATTTTACTCTTCTGCCTAAAATTTCCAATGTCTTTCCATTGCATTTAGAATAAAGTGGCAATTTCAAACTCTCTTACCTTTGTGACTTGACTACAGCCTACCTCTCCACTTTAATTTCCTGCCACTCCCCTCTTGCTGACTATACTGCAGCCACATTGGCTTTAATTTTGCTCCTTAAACACATCAAGAGTTCTTCTGCCTTTGTACCTTTTCTGTTTCTTTATGCATTTAAGAAACTGTAATTTTTAATTCTTATACTCACGTGAATGAATTTACCCAAATCCTCAAATAGAAAATATTGTCAGAAGTATAAATTTCCAAAGTAGTACCACCTTGTTTAAGGAATATATATTACTGTGGAGGGTATGACGATACTCCTTTCCTTACTCAAAGCTGACTATTTTTGAGAATTTCTCTTACTCATTCTTAAGACACAACTCCTAGTATTCTTAATTCCTTAATTTTAATTTCCATTTTCCCTTATAATATTTCCTGAGTTTTAATTTTTAGCTGATAAACACTGTTGAAAATCAACTTGTATTCATTATTTTTTCCTGATGCTCAATTTACTTATTTGTTTGGATTCTCTCACTTTTCTATTACATGAATTTTGCTGGGCAATATTTCTTTCTGTTCAGCTGTACTGAGGAACTCTGAAAAACATGTTTGTGTTCAACAGTTTGGAAGGGATAGAATGCAACTGATGCCCAGACTGACAATATTCTAGAAAGTCAGAAAAACTGACTTCTTCAAATATAGTGAAATTTTATTAATAATCATTTTATGTATAATTCATACTTTAATCATTTTGCTACTTGTGAGCATTTAGGATTATGCAATGATAAATAATTTGTACCTTTGTACAAATTTGTATTTGTACTTTTCTGGAAATATTTCTATAAATTTAACTGTTAGTGAACAGCTGTTTTAAAAAGATTGTGCAATTTAATTGATACTATTAGACTTAAGCTCCAACCAACACTGCATGAGCATGTTCATAACCTTATTTTATCTCCCTACAAGACTTTTAGTTTTTGCTCATTGGTGAGTGAATATTTTTTCATTTTTACAATTTTACTGACTGACTATAACTGATTTACAATAAACTTGACATGCGATTTCATGTGTTTATGTGTGTATGAGAAACTATCACTACAACCAAGCTAATAAACATTACTGCCTCTAAAAGTTTTCTTGTGCCCCTTTGTAACTTGTCCTGCCCTTCCCACACTGTCCCTAAGCAACCACTGATCTACTTTCTATTACTATTCTATTTTCCAGTCTTTCATTTAAATGTAATTAGTCTGGCTTCTTCTACTCTGTATGATTATTGTAAGATTCATCCATGTTGTTATTGGTGTCAACACTTCATGCCTTTTTATTGCTGAATATATATATCCATACCATGGGATATAACACTAATTTCCATTTGCCTGTTCATGGATATTTAGGCTGTTTTCAAATGTCTTTGTTACTAGAATTGTGTGTCTACATGTTTTTTTTTTTCCTCTTGGGTACCTAACCATGACAGGACCAGGTGGCATGGTAGGTTTATGCTGAACTTTTAAAGAAATAATCAAATGGTTTTCCAAAGTGGTTTTAACATTTTACATTTCCACAGTGAGAGTTTCAGTTGAACCATATTCTCTCCAGCATTTTGTCAATTTTTAATTGTGTACTGTGTGTACTGTATAATTTTAATTGTGCTAAATTAATTAAATAAATTTAATAAATGTTTGATAAATATAATTAACAAATTTAATTTTAATTGTGTGGATGTGTACTGGTATCACATTGTCATTTTAATTTGCATTTCTCTTATGACTAATGATGTTGAACATCTTCTCAGGCGCTTATTTGCCATACACACATCTTCTTTGATGTTTCAATCTTTTTGCCCACTGTTTTATTCACTGGTTTGTCTTATTATATATTCTAAGTACAAGTCTTCCATAACATATATGTTCTGCAGATATTTCCTTACAGTCTGGTGGCTTATTTTCTCTTCTTCCTCTTCCTTCTTTAACAGTATTTTATGAAAAGCAAAGTTTTAAGTTTTTATTAAATCCATCCTTTTTTCTTTTATAGTTTGTGCTTTTGCACTGTATCTAAGACATCTCTGCCAAATCCAAGATCACTTGTTGCCTCTGAAGATAGAGGAAAAGGGCTATGATCAAGGAATCAAGTATTCTCTAGAAGTTGAAGGCAGGAAAATAGATTCACCCCTAAGGAAAACGGCCTTGCCAAACCTTGATTTTATCCCAGTGAGACCCACATCAGAAATCTACAGAAGTTTAAAGATAATAAATTTCTGGTGCTTTAAGCCACAAAGTTTATGATAATTTGTTTTAATGGCAATTAGAAAACTAATATAGCATAGTTTTTCTAATTTTAGCTTCTGATTTTTTCTTACTAGTATGTAGAAATAAAATTAATTTTAATATATTGATCTTGTATCTTTCAACCATGCTTAACCTCTCCTGCCTTCCATGGAATTTTCTACATAGATGACCATGTGATCATGTATTAATAAAAACATTATACTTCTTTCTTTTCTAACCTGTACGCTTTTTATTTCTTTTTCTTGGCTGATTGTACTGAGTAGAACTTCTAGTATAATGTTTACTGGAATTAGTAATAGCAGGCATCCTTATTTCATTCCTGATCTTAGAGGTAAAGCATTCAGTCTTTCACTATTAAATATAATGTTAGCTACAAGTTTTTCATCGAAAAAGCAAGAGAGTTCCAGAAAAACATCTATTTCTGCTTTATTGACTATGCTAAAGCCTTTGATTGTGTGGACTACAACTCTGGAAAATTCTTAAAGAGATGGGAATACCAGACTACCTGACCTGCCTCTTGAAAAACATATACGCAGGTCAGGAGGCAACAGGTAGAACTGGACATGGAACAACAGACTGGTTCCAAATAGGAAAAGGAGTACATCAAGGCTGTATATTGTCACCCTGCTTATTTAACTTCTATGCAGAGTCCATCATGAGAAAACGCTGGGCTGGAAGAAGCATAAGCTGGAATCAAGTTTGCCAGGAGAAATATCAATAACCTCAGATATGCAGATGACACCACCCTTATGGCAGAAAGTGAAGAGGAACTCAAAAGCCTCTTGATGAAGTGAAAGAGGAGAGTGAAAAAGTTGGCTAAAAGTTCAACATTCAGAAAATTAAGATCATGGCATCTGGTCCCATCACTTCATGGGAAATAGATGGGGAAACAGTGGAAACAGTGTCAGACTAGAATCCACACTGGTCTGCTTGCTGATGGACCTGGCCACGCGCTCAGGCCAGCTCTGTGTGTGAAACCAGGTTAAAAGCCCAGGGCCTCAGGGAAGACGTCGGGCTGCCTCACTTTTCCAAGTCTAAAAATGGGATGACGACCTAGGGCTTTTGGTGACAGAGTGTGCGGCTCTAAAGCACGTTTCAGCTTTCTTGCGTGTTTAGCTTAGGTTTTGTGAGTGCATTGCTATTTACCCCATGAAATCACGTGTATAACACTCTGCTTTGTAACTGGATTGTACTATCTCTTTTTTCTGTTACCACCCATTTCATATTAGCTGCATTGTTAGTCAGCTTATAATTAACCATGAATCATTTTAGCGGCCTGTGAAGTGGAAACTAGCCCATTTGGTGGTCTTTTGACACACTGTTTTTATAATTTGCATGATTGGCTAATTAGTTGATATTTAAAGTACTTTGACGATTTCTCTGTGGTTTCATGCTTGATTTCTTTCCGAGTATTTGTTAAGGAACAGTTCTGTATGTTTTCCTTGCTGTTGGAGTTCTCTGACAGTGTGTCTGCTTTCATCATTGGTTTTGATTTCCTGTTGCATCCTGTTGTCTGCTTAGTCATCATCAATCCAGACCCCCATCCCCTGCCCCCGAGGCTGTAGTTTACCCATCCATCTCCCTTCTCCTGTCCGCCCACTTGCTCTGGTCATAGCCCTGCTGTGGTCCACAGTGTGTGTGCCCTTAGTCGGGTCTGTGCTTTGTCTTCATGTCTCATTAAATGGTGTTTTTCCCCCATAGCAGTAAGTTGAATTGGTGTATCACTATGCAGTTACAGGAGAAGGCAATGGCAACCCACTCCAGTACCCTTGCCTGGAAAATCCCATGGACGGAGGAGCCTGGTAGGCTGCAGTCCATGGGGTCGCACAGAGTCGGACACGACTGAAGTGAGTTAGCAGAGTTAGCAGCCAAAGTCACTGCAGATGGTGATTGCAGCCATGAAATTAAAAGATGCTTACTCCTTGGAAGGAAAGTTATGACCAACCTAGATAGCATATTCGAAAGCAGAGATAGTACTTTGCCAACAAGGGTCCATCTAGTCAAGGCTATGGTTTTTTCGGTGGTCACGTATGGATGTGAGAGTTGGACTGTGAAGAAGGCTGAGCGCCGAAGAATTGATGCTTTTGAATTGTGGTGTTGGAGAAGACTCTTGAGAGTCCCTTGGATTGCAAGGAGATCCAACCAGTCCATTCTGAAGGAGATCAGCCCTGGGTGTTCTTTGGAAGGACTGATGCTAAAACTGAAACTCCAGTACTTTGGCCACCTCATACAAAGAGCTGACTCATTGGAAAAGACTCTGATGCTGGGAGGGATTGGGGGCAGGAGGAAAAGGGACGACAGAGGATGAGATGGCTGGATGGCATCACAGACTCGATGGACGTGAGTCTGAGTGAACTCTGGGAGTTGGTGACGGACAGGGAGGCCTGGCGTGCTGCGATTCATGGGGTTGCAAAGAGTCAGACACGACTGAGCGACTGAACTGAACTGAACTGAACTGAACTCATAGGTTTTTCATAGATGTCCTTCATCAGTTTGAGAAATTTCCTCCTTTTTTAAATTTGTTGAGTTTTATTAGAAATGGATTTTGCATCTTGTCAAATTTTTTAACATTACTGAGATGACCATCTGGTATTTTTTAGTTTAATATGATAAATTACACTGATTGACATCAAGTGGTAAACTCATCTTGTATTGCTGGAATAAACCACATTTGGCCATGATATGTTCCCCATTTTATTTATCACTGGTTCAATTTGTTAAAATTTTATAAAGAATTAGTGCACTTATATTACTAAGGGCTACTGGTCTGTCCTTTTCTTGAATGTCTTTGTTAGGTTTTGATAACAAGGCAATGCTGGCCTCAGAATGAGTTGGGAACTATCAAGCCCCCCTCCTTTAAATTTTCTGAAAAAGTGTTTAGAATTAATACCGCTTCTTATTTAAACGTTCAGTAGAATTCACCAGTGTAGCCTTCTATGCATAGGGTTTTCTTTGTAAGTTTTAAACTACAAATTTATTTAACAAATATATCCTACTCATGCTGTTTCTTCTTGAGTGGACTCTGTCAATTTGTGTTTTCAAGGAATTTTTCCATTTCATCAAAGTTGAGGAATGTAATGACATAAGGTGTTTTATAACATCTTCTTTCTATCATTTTGTTATCTATAAGATCTAAAGTTATATCTCACATTTTTGTTATTGGAAATTTGTATCTTTTTATTTCTTGATCAGTCTGACTAGAGTGTTAATGATTTTAAAATAATCATCTGTTTCATTGATTTTTTAAAATTTATGTTCTTTCAAAATTATTTATTTTCTGCCCACTTTGGGTTTAATTTGCTCTTTTTCTCATAACATGGAAACTGAAATTATTGTTTTGAGATCGTTCGTCTTTTCTAAGATAAGTGTTTAGTGCTATAATATTAATAACCATTTTAACTAAGTTCAAATTTTTCTGAAAGTTGTGATTTTTTAAATGTTGTGTGTAACCTCCTCCTTAATTCAGAAATCATGCATTTGTGGAGTGGGTGTGGCATTTGCTTTGCCACTACTTATATACTGACAGGAAGGTGAGCCATTAATCAAGAAACTTTCTTATACTTTGACCTTACTTTCATGATCCAATCTCCAGCTTCACCCCAGCTCCCAGGACTGGTCAGCTCCTGACTGATTTCCCTCACTGATTTCAAACTTCAAGGAAATACAAAGTAGTAATTCCTCACAAAAGTTAGAGATCTTTGTTCTAAGGAATAATCAGAGAACCCTTAGCAACCCATTACCTAAAATTTTAATGTCCCCAAGATGCATATAAAGTTATAAAGTTAATAAGACTATCAGTCATGAAATAACAACTGTCTTTTTGGAGTCCTAGCTATCTAAGGAGTAGGGTCACAAAGCCAAAGACCCCAAACTGGAAAATTCCAAAGTGTTTGAGGCATATCCCAGTCTTTGTAAATAGCACCCTCTAGAGTTTTTCAGTTCGTGTTGTGAGCTAGATCCTAACAGACAGGAAATAAATTTGTCTACAGAATTTTACAGTATCTCTATGAAAATCAGTGCTAATATTGAAATGTTACTGAATAAAAGAGAAAAAAGTATAAATAAGTAGCATAATTTTTTGTAATGAATTAGGGATGACCAGGACTGCTAGCTCTGTACCTTGTCATTGAGATCAAAACCAAATAGTCATAAAAGTAGAAGAAAGAACACAATATAGTTACCTAATTACTAAAAAAAAATTTCATTCTGGTTTCAGAACAAATTTTAAAATAAGAGTATTCATTTGTATTAGATTTCCAAATTGATTTCAAACGAATTCTTTAAACAGAAGAAAATGAAAATCAGATTTTCAAGAGAGGGAAAGTACAATAACTTACTTAGGCCCATAGGCACAATTTTCCTTAAAGGTCTACCATCATAGAACAATTTTCCTAACAGTGAAATACAAAAATAAACTGCAGACATTGATACACTGCCTACCTGTACTCAGTACCTACCAATTTTTTCCAGCTGTTTGGATACATGTGGAGAGTTTTCCCAAAGTTTACATCTAAAACATTTAGCTAAAATCAAACTGTTCAATAATACAGCAAACTTTTCTTGAGTAGCCACAAAATCTGATAACCCTAAAAAAAAGTTTCCAGTATTAAATCTAGTATACTATTTTATGGGGAAAATATTGAAAATCTAATAAACCTGTAACATACATCTTGTAATTCGTGAGCCATTTCTGAAAATCTTTGAGGTATCTTGTATCAAAGCAAAGTCTTGTACAGGAATGCATCCTAGCTGAGCCTGAATAAGACTGGGGAAAGAAGAAATTTCATTATTTCTTTTTTCTTTTTTTAAATTTTTTTTCCTTTACAATACTGTATTCGTTTTTCCATATATCAACATGAATCCGCCACGGGTGTACATAAGTTCCCACTCCTGAACCCCCCTCTCCCACCTCCCTCCACATACCATCCCTCTGGGTTATCCCAGTGCACCAACCCCAAGCATCCTGTATCGAACCTAGACTGGCGATTCATTTCTTTTATGATACTATACATGTTTCAATGCCATTCTCCCAAATCATCCCGCCCTCTCCCTCTCCCACAGAGTCAAAAAGTCTCATTATTTCTTTTTAAAAGTTACTATCTCACAATATTTGACTTAGTGACTGAAGTCTGTCTTCTTAAAATTCCTCTCTGCCTTGATTTCTGTAACATTATACAGCTCTGTATCTTTTATCATTATTGTTGCAAGTTATTGTTGACTTCCTCTTCCCAACCTCTGAAAGGTCAGTTCTTATTTCTCTACTCTTCTTTATTTACTCAACCTCTCTCTCAAAAAAAAAATCTCATTTCTTCTCAAAACTTTCATTATAATCTCTAGACTGATAAATTTCAAATGATCACAGGGCACTTGCACTTAGACCATTTTTTCTTTCCACCTCAATACATCTAAAATTGTTTTCATATTCTTCTCCAATGCAGCTCTGTCTTTGAACTTTACTATATATAAGTATTATAGAAAACAACACAATTTATATAATCAACAAATATTTATTAAGTGCCTACTGAGTTGTAAAGCATCCTGTTAGGTGCTGAAGATTCTGTTCAACATTTGAAGGTTGGTAGCTTATTAGTTCGGAGAAGGCAATGGCAACTCACTCCAGTATTCTTGCCTGGAAAATCCCATGGACGGAGGAGCCTGGTAGGCTGCCGTCCATGGCGTTGCTAAGAGGTGGACACGACTGAGCGACTTCACTTTCACTTTTCACTTTCATGCATTAGAGAAGGAAATGGCAACTCAGTCCAGTGTTCTTGCCTGGAGAATCCTGGGGACGGGGGAGTCTGGTTGGCTGCCGTCTATGGGGTCACACAGAGTCGGACACGACTGAAGCAACTTAGCAGCAGCAGCAGCTTATTGGTTGATTATTAGAAACAAGCAGTTGCTTGGCTATAAAAATTTGAGTGGTGATAAGAGGGGAGAAAAGGAGTTACTAGCTATTGTAACTACTGTATCTCAGGTCTTTGCTACCTCTTTTGTCTGTTTACTTATCTAACCAGGCCTTGATATGCAAATCCCCCTAAGAGTCTAACTAAAATTATTAGACTCATATTTTCTGGGGGGATCTCTTATAAGATCAAAAACTGGTATAGAAAGAGAAAGGGTAGAATAGTTATATTTCATGGCTTGCTTTTAGTAAACAATATATGAAAATAGAAAGAAGCAACTAACTCACATCTCAGAATGGATGTATATTGCTGAAACTATAGACTAATTGGGGCTTCCCTGGTGATTCAGTGATAAAGGACTTGTCTGCCAATGCAGGAGACATGGATTTGATCCCTGGGTCAGGAAGATCCTCTGGAGAAGGAAATGGTAACCCACTCCAGTATTCCTGCCTCGGAAATCTCATGGAGTTCAAAAGAGTCAGACAGGACTAAACAACAACACAACAGACTAATTACTTTTTTTGGCTACAATATATTGTAGCCATATATTGCATATATGCTTCTGAAAATTATTTTGCTACATCTATTTAGAAATGATTATACACTCCAACGTTCACAGTAGCATTATTTACAATCACCAAACAGAAGCAACCTAAGTGTTCATCAACAGATGGATGGATAAAGATTGTGGTACATAAATATACAATGAACTACTACTCAGCCACAAAAAAAAAAGAATGAAATTTTGTCATTTGCAGAAACGGATGGATTTGGAGTCATTATGCTAAATGACTGGAGGAGGGCATGCCAACCCACTCTAGTATACTTGCCTGAAGAATCCCCATGGACAGAGGAGCCTGGCAGGCTATAGTCCATGGAGTTACAAAGAGTTGGACATGACTGAGTGACTAAGCACAGCACAACATGCTAAGTCAAATAATTCAGACAGAGAAAGACAATTATTATATGATATCACTTTTATGTCTTATCTAAAAAATACAACAAACTAGTGAATAAAGCAAAGAAAAAGAAACAGATTCACACATCCAGAGAACAAACTAGTGATTACCAGTGGGGAGAGAGATGGGGACAGGGCAATATAAGGGTAGGAGGAATATAGAGTTATTATGGAATTATATGAAATCATGTGTGTGAAACTTCTAAAAATTGTAAAGCACTGGCAGGAAAGCTATGACAAACCTAGACAGTGTGTTAAAAAGCAAAGATATCACTTTGCCGACAAAGATCCATATACGCAAAGTTATGGTCTTTCCAGTAGTCAGGTACAGTTGTGAGAGCTGGACCATAAAGAAGGCAGAGCACTAAAGAATTTATGCTTTTGAACTGTGGTGCTGGAGAAGACTATTGAGAGTATCCTGGACAGCAAGGAGATCAAACCAGTCAATCTTAAAGGAAATCAACCCTTAATACTCACTGGAAGGACTGATGCTGAAGCTGAAGCTCCAATACTTTGGCCACGTGATGTGAAGAGCTCACTCATTTGAAAAGACTCTGATGCTGGGAAAGATGGAGGGCAGGAGGAGAAGGGGGTGACAGTGGATGAGATGGCTGGATGGCATCACTGACTCAACGGACATGAATTTAAGCAAACTCTGGGAGATAGTGAAGGACAGGGAAGTCTGGCATGCTGCAGTCATGGGGTTGCAGAGTCGGACATGACTGAGCGACTGAACAACAACAAAAATTAGAAATTAACAACAAAAGAATGACTATTTTAAAAAATTACTACTTTAAAAATTTTAAACAATGTAAAATAATTCTTAAAGAGGAAACCAAAACTAAAAACTAAAGAAATTATAAACTATTTAGAAAGAACAGCAATAGATTTAGAAAACCTATAGAACAGCATTAGAGTTACCACTCAAAGTGGTACTGGCTGGAAAATTTGTCTGAAATATTTTATAGAAAAATTTAAAAAACCAAAATAAATGGAGAAAAATACAATTGAAAAGATTACAAAAAGAAGTAGATGGGAAAAAATAAAGACAAAATGAGAAATTAATGAAATAGAAAAGTATAGTAAAGATAAAAAGTGTAAAATTAATAGAATATTAAATATTATCAATAAGTCAAAAATAAATGGCTTTAAAAGATCAAACTTTAGAAATCGCTAGCAAATCTGATTAAGAAAAAGGAGATGATACAAATAATATTGGAAATTAGAAAAGACATATATTTAGAGGAAATTTTACCTTATTAGAGTACAAAATACTTTATGTCATAAAAACTGACAAGCTGGGTGAAATGAACAGCTTAGGAACATATAAATTAACAATAATTTATTCAAAAAAATTAGTAAAAGAACAAAAGATATGAAATAAATTGCTGAGAAATCCAACTTTTAGATTCAGTGACAATGGTGAGCTATAATGGGTAGCTGGCTCTCTTCTTTGAACTCAAGAATATTTTTACAAATAAGTGAGAGAGAGGTTGATGGATTCCAGAATCAAACCCAAAAACTATGAGAAATTCTCTGGTGGTGAAACACTAGAAACTTGACAAATAAAACAGTAATGAGACAAAGATATT
Source organism: Budorcas taxicolor (assembly GCF_023091745.1). Classification (NCBI taxonomy): domain Eukaryota; kingdom Metazoa; phylum Chordata; class Mammalia; order Artiodactyla; family Bovidae; genus Budorcas; species Budorcas taxicolor. Next base: position 52,343,404 of record NC_068912.1, on the reverse strand, counting down.
TGCTCTCTCTGAAACTAGAGAACACATATTAAAAGTTCTATCTACAACAAGAAAAGAAAAAGTTATAAACTATTAGAAATCAAGAGATAAAACCATCACTATTTATAGATAATATGGTTGTCTCTCTAGGTAATCCCAGCAAACCATTTAAAGGACAACTCATATTATTAAGGGACTTCAGTGAGAACCAGGTAAAACAATCAAAATTGTTCTTGACTGACTATAAAAAGGAATGTAAAGGACTCACAATGTTAAACTCTATAAAATACCAAGAAATAAACCTATCAAGAAATATAAAACCTAGTTCTAATGAGGTGGATGAAACCGGAGCCTATTATACAGAGTGAAGTAAGTCAGAAAGAAAAACACCAATAGAGTATATTAAAGCACATATATGGAATTTAGAAAGATGGTAACAATGACCCTACATGCAAGACAGCAAAAGAGACACAGATGTAAGGAACAGACTTTTGGATTCTGTGGGAGAAGGTGAGGGTGGGATGATTTGAGAGAATGGCACTGAAACATGTATATTATCATATGTGAAAGAGATTGACAGTCCAGGTTCGATGCATGAGACAGGGTGCTCAGGGCTGGTGCACTGCGATGACCCTGAGGGATGAGATGGGGAGGGAGGTGGCTGGGAGGTTCAGGATGGGGAACACATGCACACCCATGGCCGATTCATGTCAATGTATGGCAAAAATCACAACAATATTGTAAAGTAATGAGCCTCCAATTAAAAAAAATTAAAGAAGAAATAGAAAACCTAAATGATGAGTTATAAAATATCACAGAAAGACAGAAAGATCTGAGTAGATGGCTAGAGATATCATACTTTTAGATTTCAGTACTGAGAAAGACGAATTCTTCCACAAACTAATCTATAAAACCAATTTTGAAAGGCCTTTTCCTAGATCTTGACAAACTGATTCTAAAGTTCATAAGGAGGAAAACTGCAGGAATATTCAAAATGTTTTTTAAAGAACATTAAGAAGGGATTTGCCTTGCTGCTGCTGCTACTGCTAAGTCACCTCAGTCGTGTTCAACCCTGTGCAACCCCATAGACGGCAGCCCACCAGGCTCCCCCGTCCCTGGGATTCTCCAGGCAAGAACACTGGAGTGGGTTGCCATTTCCTTCTCCAATGCATGAAAGTGAAAAGTGAAAGTGAAGTCGCTCAGTCGTATCTGACTCCTAGCGACCCCATGGACTGCAGCCCACCATCCATGGGATTTCCTAGGCAAGAGTACTGGAGTGGGGTGCCACTGCCTTCTCCAGGGACTTGCCTTACCAGATAACAAAACATGCAATAAAATGGTAGTAAGTAAAGCAATGTGGTATTGTCATAGCAACAAAATAAACAGACTAACAGTAAGTGTCCAGAATCACACCCTTAGGAATATAGTTTATGTGAAGATGGCATTCCAAATCAATCGGCAAAGAGAGAAAGACAACATATTTATTAAACACTCCTGACTATCTTTCAGGGATGAAATATAATTAAATTCTTATTTATATCACATATAAAAGTTAACTCCAAACCTATGAGAAGCCTTTAGATAAAAATCAAATGATTTTGAAGTATTAGAAGAGATGATAGGAAAAGTCCTATGATCTTAGGATATGTGGCAGACTGCTTTATCTATGTAACACTCATTTTCTATTTCCATCTTAATAGCAGAATCCTAATATTAATAAAGGCACAGTAACAACATGACATTTCTCTGTCTCCTTTGCACTTGGCTGTAGCCATGTACTTGTGAAAGTGTTATCTGAGACTTCCAAGAAACCTATTGAAAAGAAAAAGGATATTCAAGTGTAATAATGGCTGAATCTCTAGCAGTCACTATGAACAATAAGGTGACCTTGAAATAGCAGTTGTGTGGGACAGCAAGGCAGAAAGACAGGAATATAGATTTGAAAAATTTTTAATATAATTTTTCACTCATTAGATTAACAAAACTTCAAAGATACAAAACAATTATTGGGAGGATGTATGGAAGTCATTCTTTTTACACTGTGGATGACAACTGTAAATAAGAGAAGCTTTTTGAATGCAATTTGCATTAAATATTAAATCTTATGTATACCCTTTCACCTGGAAATTCTTGAAACATATGACATAAATATAAGGAAGTTCATTTCAGCCTTATTTGTAATAGCAAAAATTTATAAGCCATCTAACTCTTCATCAATAAAGGAATGGCTAAAAATTACAGTATGTTCATACTATAGAATACATTGCTGTTAAAATACACATTGGTATTAAATGAGGTTAACATGTGTAGGTACTAATATAGAACCTTCATATCACAAGAGCAATAATTACAGTAAGACCTTTTTATATACAGATATAACATGTCTATTAGCACATATTAAATATATATGTACTAAATAAATAGAAAGGAAATTGGAATGGCCCACAGAAAATTACTGATAATAGTTACTTCTGGGGGTCGAAGGAGACCTGATTTTTTGCTTTATAAATTTTAATTTTGAATCTTCAAAAATGAATCTATGCATTACTTATTATATAGGTAATTTCTATAAGAATTATATAAGAAGAAACAAATATGAAAAGAAATCACTGATTTGGAAACACATCCTATAAGTTCATTGAAAAATACCAACTAAAGAAAACAGAGCTAATGCTGAAGAAGACAGACCTCAGAATTATGAAAAATTAAAAACAGCGATAAAGGGCAGAAAATTGAAGGATAAAATTTTTAAATTAAGAGGATTTACACCTGCCTGTAAAAGAACCGATCTGAAATTCAGCAAAGTAATAAGAATATAAGAGAGACATGAAAGTGGTAAATATTAGCCTTCATTACCCACCAAAAGACTGTACATTTTAGATTAAGAAAATGCCCCTCAGATAGTCACTCTGCCTAGTCACGTCAAGTAGTGACATAAAGTGGAAAATTACAAAAGAAAGCTAATTTATGATACATGTGTAAGCAAGTGTGCCAAGTTGCTTCAGCTGTGTTGACTCTTTGCAACACTATGGACTATAGCCTTCCAGGCTCCTTTGTCCATGGGACTCTCCAGCCAAGAATACTCGAGTGGGCTGCCATTCCTCCTTCAGGAGATCTTCTTGACCCTCAGGAATCGAACCTGATCTCTTACATCTCCTGCATTGGCAGGTGGGTTCTTTACCACGTGCGCCACCTGGGAAGCCCTATGATACATATAGAAATAATTATAAAGTCATGAATTTTACGAACCTGACAGTCCTAATCAAAAGAATGCATGATCCAATCTAAGGCAAGGTAAGTGAAAGCATTAAAATTGCAAATATAGTGTTCCCAACAAGATGCTTGTGCAAAATTATCTTAATTTGACTCAGTAGTCAATGCAACGGGGTATATTGAGAAATCCATTGTGAGACTCAAGAGACCTAGATTCTAATTCTATAGCTGCCCTCAGTATAGCAACATAACCTCAAGCAAGTCACAACTTACCTAGGCATCACTTACTTCATTTGTAAAATGAGAGGATTGGGGTACATGATCTCTAAGTTCTGTATGATCTCTGCTGCTGCTGCTGCTGCTGCTGCTAAGTCGCTTCAGTCGTGTCCGACTCTGTGCAACCCCATAGACGGCAGCCCACCAGGCTCCCCCGTCCCTGGGATTCTCCAGGCAAGAACACTGGAGTGGGTTGCCATTTCCTTCTCCAATGCATGAAAGTGAAAAGTGAAAGTGAAGTCGCTCAGTCGTGTCTGACTCTTAGTGACCCCATGGACTGCAGCCCACCAGGCTCCTCTGTCCCTGGGATTTTCCAGGCAAGAGGACTGGAGTGGGTTGCCATTGCCTTCTCCTGTATGATCTCTAGAGATATTTAAATTTCTAGAGAAACATGGCTAAGAAACAGAACACTAACTTCTGCCCTCCAAGCTGTACATCTGCCTGATGAGTAAGTATACAAACAGTGAGAAGTTTGTTTCTGAGATGTCCAGGTATTTGGGAGATAAAAGTTTAATAAGACTTTAGGAAGTATCCTAGAGAAAGAGTGATCTCCTTTAGCTAAGGAGACAAAAGGAAATTCTTTGGCCAACTGGTTTTATTGAACCCCATGAAAAAAATCATTTTTATTTGAAGTCACATGATTTAAATCAAGTTGCTTAACACTAAGACATAACTACTCAGAAAACCAAGCACTTGGCATAGCAGAAAAAGTATCATTGCCTGTGTGATTGCAAACTGAGTAAAGTCATTACAAACTACAACGTAATTTTAGTTTACTCTTCCAGTTACTCTCCTCTGTACAGACTTCCCATTGCTGGCAGAACAGTCACCCCATTATCACATATCCATTCCTTCACTCAGGTTATTTCTTTTAATATGTCTTTCCTAGAACATCACTAATGTTCTAGAGACATTTACTACATGTGTTTTCATACTGTCCATTATTTTTATACACATGGTTCTCATTCAAGCCAACGTGAAAATTCTTGTAGATGAGAAGCACATCTTCTTTCTATTGTCTACCATGCCTTAACAGATCACACTCTCAATGTTTGTTGATTTAAAAATTCACAAGTTATCTTTTTAAATTAAAGACTGAGAGTTTGGAGAATTTTACATCTGCATTCTGACTCCTCATTCTTATGTAAATGTTCTTTCTTTGTATTAAGGAAAACAAACTTTTAAATTTATAAAAAACCTTCATAAACATGAATCATGGACAAGTAATTAGTATTTTAAGACATTTAACAATTAATTTTCTTTACCAATTTACTTTCATTTCTCTTGTTTTAATCCTTCCTTCCATTGGAAATCTGGAAATAAACAAGGCAAACTTTTATTATTATTACTTATTTTAGCTGAATGAAACCTTTTAAAAACTTATTTAAAACATTTAATTTCTGTACCTGATAGTTATCCGATTTGGATCTTTGTTCAAAGTATTCAATGCTTTCTTTTCATTTATTCTTAATTGTACATCTAGAAATTCCTTGCAGCTGGCTATCATTGTGACCTATAAAATTTCAGCATTTATTTATTCATTTGGTTATGTCCATTCTTTACTTCTTTTCTCTCATTTATTTTTCTTTACCTATTTATCTTTAATGCTCCTTTGGGACATCACATTTAGCACATTTTGCCTCATACGTTTTGCTTCTTTAAGGATTCATTCATTCACTGACAAATGTTTACAATACCTGTTACATATGCCAGACACTCTGCTACACACTAGGACTATACCAATAGGACTGTAAAGGTTGACAAGATGAAATTTAAAATATTCAGCCTAGCATGTGCCATATGATAAAGCACTCAGTAAATGAAGATTTCATTACTACCACTACTACTACTGTTACATTATTGTTCAGACTTCTATAGTTTGCAAATGGTTACACTTATGGAGGATAATTTTTTAATGAAAAAGAATGCTGTTGGTATAAAAAAATTTATATTCTAGAACCTACCTAATTCTCCCAGATGATTTTGAGCAAAGCACTCTGCTTTGAGTTCTCACACCTGTAAAATGAAACTAGCACCTTTTCTAATTCTAATTCTCTTTTACACTTACAGAACTCAAAATCAGATGGGTTAATGTTAACTCTTAATTTCTTCTCAGTTAAAAATAATATTTAACACAACACTGAAATCAACTATACTTCAATAAAAAGTAAATTAGAAGAGTATTTACATGAAAATACAAGCCTTCTACTCATCAATTTTGTACAATTTTTAGTCTCAATATAATAATCTTATTGCAATAATCAACTTAGATATTTTAAATAAAAATAGTTTAAATTTGAGAATAAATATAAAAGTCATGTTTCATGTGCATATTCCCAGTTAAGGAAGGAAGGAGCAATATAGTCACAGGTGCCAAAAATATGACCATGCTTCTATTCACTGCCGTAGCTACAAAGGTACCCCACTGGCAATATTTTAGGATAGCCTGTTTTTACTTCCCATTTTCTCCAAAATTAGTTCTTTTTTTCTGGCCTATCACCAATACTATTCTCTTTCTACTGTTATTGTTATTCTGATGCAAAGGATTTAGGGAAGAGTTGCAAGTAAGAGGCATGTGTCTTTCATTCATGGCAGACTTTCGTAAAATATCATGCCACACCATCTTGGAATCTTTCTCAACATACTATACTTGGGAGCCACTACCAAGGTAATCAGAATTATCACATAAGTTGAAAGGTAGTTGCTATCCTTTCTTTGGGTATGTATATAAATTTTCTTAGCCCTAATACAAAGATGCTATTGGAAATATATTCTAAGGAGTAATATTCCATATTTTACAATTAAAGGCAAATAAGGAGGAAAAATATATGCACTACTAGAAATGCTTTCTTTTCGGCTCATTTATTCTTAAATTGCAGGAGATATACAGATCAGTTGTTTCCCCAATATTATTTTATACTATATCATTGTATACTTATTTTCTTGTGAAAATTAATTTACCAGATCTGATAAAGTTTCTTTTCCACTGATTGTACAAAATTTCTTCACTGTCTCAAATGTAATATAATACCAAGCCATCAATCTTCCTGCCTCTGGAGAGAGATGGAAAAATAAACATTCCAAATCAGCTGATACAACTTGCATTTTCATCAGTTTAACACACATTTCTTTAGCATCTCTACTATGCCTTTAATAGCATCAGGTACAGAAGACACCAAAAAATCTAGAAAACAGTTTCTGGAAGTTACAGTTTAGCTAGGGAGATAGCCACATGTGAAATAGCTAGACTAGAGGACAAAATCCAGTTAATAATAATGTTTACATATAACAACTTCATACTGAGGAGATTCAGCCTAAGAGAATGGTCACTGTGGGATTACCTTCTAGAGAAAATGGGCTTTGAGTAGCATTTTAAAGTAAACTATAGGCCTTAGCAGAAAGAAATATAGCCATTATGACCTCAGGAAAGAACAAGACTTGTTTATCAAAAGAGTAAAGTTAAAAAGACTATCTTTAGAATACTCTAAAGATATATAGCTTGATAAACATACAACTACAAAATCAGGTCAAAATGACCTGCTTGAAATACTTGAGCTGCTGTTGCTGCTAAGTTGCTTCAGTCGTGTCCGACTCTGTGTGACCCCACAGACAGCAGCCTACCAGGCTCCCCCGTCCCTGGGATTATCCAGGCAAGAACACTACAGTGGGTTGCCATTTCCTTCTCCAATGCATGAAAGTGAAACGTGAAAGTGAAGTCGCTCAGTCGTGTCCGACTCTTCGCGACCCCATGGACTGCAGCCTACCAGGCTCCTCCATCCATGGGGTTTTCCAGGTTTTTCAAGAGTACTGGAGTACTTGAGCTACCACTTAGTAGTTATTAGGTAATCATGTGCAGGTTACTAGTTTCTTAGTGTAATAGGGGAATGATAGAAGCATGCATCTCATATGTTTGTCATGAAGAAAAATAAATGCAATAATATATACATAGTACTTAACACGGTGCCTAATATTAAATAAATGTTGCCTACTTTTATTATCTAAACATGGTGAGTGATAGAATATGGAGACTCTAAAAGATCCCTGAAATGCTATTAAAGGAGCTTAGATTTTGGTTCTGATTTGTAAAATAGCAGAGGACCACTTACAATTCTTGAGCATTATTTTAATGAAATTGGAATTTGAAACTAAATTGTTTTGGAAATAAAACATTAGGTTGGCTGAGGGTAGGAGGATGGGCAGAGTGAGGATAAGTAATTGATGTTTTGGAATTCATTTAAAAGGTAACTGGCTTCAATTATAAGTTGTCAAAAACAGCACAAAGAATTTCAAGTCTTGTGAACACACAGAAAACAGTTGAGTAGAGGAAAACGGTATACTGCTTCTCAACGAAAGGTCTATTATTTACCTACATGCTGCAGGTTTTGCTGAAGAATAAAGAATGTGACATTCCATCACTTAGAGTCATAAAGAACAAGGTACAGCAGACAGAACTTAGACTCAGAAATAAATAGCTACTTTCTCAGTTAGGAGTCTAGTGAACATGTTCAGCCAAAACATGAGTAATGCATTGGGTCATAAAAGTGAGATTCTAGGAGCTGTATGTGAGACACAATATGACTACTAAGGGAACTAGTATATATTATATTTGAAAGTGAAAGTCGCTCAGTCTTGTCCAACTCTTTGTGACTCCATGGACTATACAGTCCATGGAATTCTCCAGGCCAGAATACTGGAGTGGGTAGCCATTTCCTTCTCCAGGGGATCTTCCCAACCCAGGTCTCCTGCATTGCAGGCGGGTTCTTTACCACCTGAGCCATGCTCCTCTTATCCTGTGCTGTGTTGTGCTAAGTTGCTTCAGTCGTGTCTGACTCTGTGTGACCCTACGAACTGCAACCCACCAGGCTCCTCTGTCCATGGAATTCTCCAGGCAAAGAGTACTGGAGTGGGCTGCCATGCCCTCCTCCAGGGGATCTTCCTGACCTAGGGATCGAACCCATGTCTCTTATGTCTCCTGCATTGGTAGGCGGGTTCTTCACCACTAGAGTCACCTGGGAAGCCCCTTCTTATCCTAGATGTTTATAAATTACTATAGGGTTATCTCCCTCCTGGAGAAAATGAAAGTTTTTGAGAAAAGGCTTATATTTGCTGGCTGATTAGTAAGAATGAAAGTTACCTAGCTAAGGTATATAAATAACCTAGAAATGAAACTATGAAGAAAATGAGTCAAGGGAGACAGAATGGAAAGAATTTTAAAAGATTTGCAAGTGAAGAGAGAAAATAAAGAGACAACTGGCTATCAATATAGTTTTTGAATGATAAGTATTTTCATAGTAGCAAATATAGGGTATTTCAAAGTAAAAGTCATACAGTTGGACTGTGGGAAGGGAACTAAAGGTGATGAGAATGCACCTATCATATATCCTACTGCAAGAAGTGCTTTGATGGATGGTCCCAGCTACTGTGTTCTGAATCTATCACTATGTACACAGCAAGATCACACTTTTCATGAGACGCTCCAAACAAATGACTGAGCATGGCAGGAACATTAAGGTAGACCTTAATGGGACTCCTTGGATGGGCAACTTTGAATTGAAGATTCCCCATCAACTTTGCCGAATGGTCTTAGGACTGCACTGCAGGATAAAATCCTCCTTCCTTTTATCTTTCCTTTTCCTCCTTCCTTCCTTCTCTCTCCTTCATAGAGGTAAGATTTGCATCCCAGTTGAATGACTTTCTGTGCCTCTTGCAGTTACTGTCCATTTTCACTAGGTTGTTAATCCTTAAATTTGCACAAAATAAGACTTGGGTCTTTTGAGCCCTTCTTCCATATACACTAGCAGGCAGAAGAGCTAAAAACCCAGACAAGAACAGAAGCATACAGATAAAAATACCTAGATACTTAAGTATTATGATTACAAATTAAAAAGGCAAAAGCAAGAAGCAGAATTACTGGAACATACAGTCTAAAATTTAATACAAAAACAATACTCAAAGAGATAAAATAAAATAATAGTAAAACAACGGATCATGAAGTCATAAAAAAGAATTAATTAAAAATAACATGTAAAGAGCATCTACCCACATTAACAGCAGGCTTAGTAATTGTGATGGCAAAACCACTTCAGCATTCTTGCCTTGAGAACTCCATGAACAGTATGAAAAGACATAAAGATATGACATTGAAAGATGAACTCCCCAGTTTGGTAGGTGCCAGGAAGCTTGGCATGCTGCAGTCCATGGAGGCATGAAGAGTTGGACACGACTGAGGAACTGAACAACAACAACAAAGTAATTATGAGCCAATCCCTCTGCTGAAGGCAACCAAATCAGAAAAATGAAATACATGAAATATTTTTTACTAATCATCACAGAATTAACATGATACTTATCTGGGAGGGCACTTAAAACCAAAAGAATAAGCACACACAAAATATGTATAAAAACTGACCACATACGGGTCCATAAAACAATTCTCAACAAATCTCAAAAGACTGAAATCATACAGAGAACACTATCTGATACAAAGCAACTGCATCACATATTAAGAACAGTAACAATGAAACTGGAAAAGAAAAATAATTAGAAAACCATCAGATGTACAGAAGTTACAAACTAGATTTCCAAATAATCCAAAGGTCAAAGAAGAAATAGTGGAAATTAGAAAATACAACGAACTGATTGATAATAAAACTATTACAAACCAGTTAATAAAAATTCTTATCCCTAAATAAATACATGCTCCTGCTGCTAAGTCGCTTCAGTCGTGTCCGACTCTGTGCAACCCCATAGACGGCAGCCCACATGGCTCCCCTGTCCCTGGGATTCTCCAGGCAAGAACACTGGAGTGGGTTGCCATTTCCTTCTCCAATGCATGAAAGTGAAGAGTGAAAGGGAAGTCACTCAGTCATGTCTGACTCTTAGCGACCCCATGGACTGCAGCCTACCAGGCTCCTCTGTCCATGGGATTTTCCAGGCAAGAGTACATAGTATTCCTATATTTTTATGTAAACCTTTATTTCCTATAAGTATATAGTATATGCATTCCTATAAATTCATGTATAAAACTGGATACTAAAAATAACAATGCTTATGGAAAAAAAGTATTGAGGCAAACAACAAATTCATACAATATTGTAACAAAAGAACTAACCTAAATAATCCTAATAAAAATGCTAGCACAGTTAAAAATACGTTAAATTCCTCATAAAGAAATATGTACATTCATGTATATATAACACTTTGTGTATGTTTAAAGTAACTTAATGGTTTAGGGTGTAACAAGAGTTGAGGATGCTGAGATAATAAACACAAAGGACAAAATATCCGATGATTGGGAATTGCATAATATGCATTTTCAAAGCAGAATATATGACCAACCTCAGCACAAAGGAGTACATAAGAGGGCATCATGCACAATAATTCTTCTGAGAATTCAGCTACATTCGGCTAGAAAGTATATTTTATGTTAAGCTGCTGTTGTGCTAAATTTTATGTGTCAACTTAACTGGGCCATAGGCTGCCCGGATACTTGGTCAAATATTATGCTGGCTGTGTTTGTAAGGATGTTTCTGGATAACATTAACATTGAATTGATACACTGAACACTGATAAAACATTAGTGTTCTTTGCAATATTAATGGATATTCCATTTAAAAGATTTCTCTGGGCAAATAAAAATGTAAAAATCCTAGGCTAACTAATTTTGGCTCTTTCTTACTGTCTTTCTTCTTAGCATATTTAATATGTCATTGAAACCCATGATTCTCCTAAAGAAGATAGTTTAGAGTAAAACTGCATTCTCTATTGCAGTTTGGAATCTCTTCCCCACACCCTCAGAATACAGATTGAGATAAACTGTGAGTATGACACAAAGATCTGAATAGATTTTCACTATACTATTTATTGAAATATCACTCCCAGGGCAGTAGTTCCCAAATTTACATGCAAAAAATGCATCCAGGGTTCAAGCTTAAAATCTAAATTACCACATTTTACTCCTAGAAGTTGAGGATTTTAAGTCTGGAGTAGGGCTCATTAGTTTCATTTTTAACATAACAGCACTCTTGCATGATTTTGAGAGTAAGTAGTTAACCCAATCACACTTAGGAAACATTACCCTGCTATGTGATAAAGAATATTTTCAGCTCCAAGACTGGACTGTCCTTTGGACACATCCTGTCTAGTTATGCAATGAGTGAGGAATGAAAGAGAAACCAAAGACATCAAACATTTTATAATTTTAGGCTTAACAAACTGGTTAGGCTATTGAGAAAGAGGGGCAAGTAGAGATATTTTCCTAACCTTGGACAAAAGAGAGTAACAACTCATGTTTGCAGAATTTTTTTCCTATAAATGTTCATTATCCCATTTGATCATCATAACAACCTAATAAGGTAAATATACATATTATATATTCTTGTAATATAAATTGTTATTTTACAGATATATATTAGTACTAAGGCTCAGTGAGTTTAAGGTCCCAGCTAGCATAGTGGCAGAAATGGAACTGAAATCCAGGTATTTAAAACAAAGATTTTATGTTCATATCACTGTACAATATTCCAGGTCAAATTAACCGTTATATGCTTCCGAGTGTCAAATTTCATATCATATATGTAAAAAAAGATTTCCAATAGAAAATTAATTGTCAGGAGCCGTGTTAGGCATTACTGACAAAATGGAGGCACAGCCCCAGGTCTCTCCTCATTCTGCAGGCACGGACCCGGGATGAAGGAGTTCAGTTCAGTTTCAGGTCAGTGGCTCAATCTTGTTCGACTCTTTGCAACCCCATGAATCGCAGCACGCCAGGCCTCCCTGTCCATCGCCAAATCCTGGAGTTCGCTCAGACTTACGTCCATTGAGTCAGTGATGCCATCCAGCCACCTCATCCTCTGTCGTCCCCTTCTCCTCCTGCCCCCAATCCCTCCCAGCATCAGAGTCTTTTCCAATGAGTCAACCCTTCACATGAGGTGGCCAAAGTATTGGAGTTTCAGCTTTAGCATCATTCCTTCCAAAGAAATCCCAGGGCTGATCTCCTTCAGAATGGACTGGTTGGATCTCCTTGCAGTTCAAGGGACTCTCAAGAGTCTTCAACACCACAGTTCAAAAGCATCAATTCTTCAGTGCTCAGCTTTCTTCACAGTCCAAATCTCATATCCATACTTGACCACAGGAAAACCCATAGCCTTTACTACACGGACCTTAGTCGGCAAAGTAATGTCTCTGCTTTTGAATATGCTATCTAGGTTGGTCATAACTTTTCTTCCAAAGAGTAAGCATCTTTTCATTTCATGGCTGCAGTCACCATCTGCAGTGATTTAGGAGCCCCCCAAAATAAATTCTGACACTGTTTCCACTGTTTCCCCATCTATTTCCCATGAAGTGATGGGACCCGATGCCATGATCTTCATTTTCTGAATGTTGAGCTTTAAGCCAACTTTTTCACTCTCCACTTTCACTTTCATCAAGAGGGTTTTTAGTTCCTCTTCACTTTCTGCCATAAGGGTGGTGTCATCTGCATATCTGAGGTTATTGAGATTTCTCCCGGAAATCTTGATTCCAGCTTGTGCTTCTTCCAGTCTGGCGTTCCTCATGATGTACTCTGCATATAAGTTAAATAAGCAGGATGACAATATACAGCCTTGACGTATTCCTTTTCCTATTTGAAACCAGTCTGTTGTTCCATGTCCAGTTCTAACTGTTGCTTCCTGACCTGCATACAGATTTCTCAAGAGGCAGGTCAGGTGGTCTGGTACTCCCATCTCTTTTAGAATTTTCCACAGTTTATTGTGATCCACACAGTCAAAGGCTTTGGCATAGTCAATAAAGCAGAAACAGATGTTTTTCTGGAACTCTCTTGCTTTTTCCATGAACCAGCGGATGTTGGCAATTTGATCTCTGGTTCCTCTGCCTTTTCTAAAACCAGCTTGAACATCAGGGAGTTCACGGTTCATGTATTGCTGAAGCCTGGCTTGCAGAATTTTGAGCATTACTTTACTAGCATGTGAGATGAGTGCAATTGTGTGGTAGTTTGAGCATTCTTTGGCATTGCCTTTCTTTGGGATTGGAATGAAAACTGACCTTTTCCAGTCCTGTGGCCACTGCTGAGTTTTCCAAATTTGCTGGCATATTGAGTGCAGCACTTTCACAGCATCATCTTTCAGGATTTGAAACAGCTCCACTGGAATCCATCACCTCCACTAGCCTTGTTCGTGGTGATGCTTTCTAAGGCCCACTTGACTTCACATTCCAGGATGTCTGGCTCTAGATGAGTGATCACACCATCGTGGTTATCTGGGTTGTGAAGATCTTTTTTGTACAGTTCTTCTGTGTATTCTTGCCACCTCTTCTTAATATCTTCTGCTTCTGTTAGGTCCATACCAGTTCTGTCCTTTATCGAGCCCATCTTTGCATGAAATGTTCCCTTGGTATCTCTAATTTTCTTGAAGAGATCTCTAGTCTTTCCCATTCTGTTGTTTTCCTCTATTTCTTTGCATTGATAGCTGAAGAAGGCTTTCTTATCTCTTCTTGCTATTCTTTGGAACTCTGCATTCAGATGCTTGTATCTTTCCTTTTCTCCTTTGTTTTTTGCCTCTCTTCCTTTCACAGCTATTTGTAAGGTCTCTCCAGACAGCCATTTTGCTTTTTTGCATTTCTTTTCCATGGGGATGGTCTTGATCCCTGTCTCCTGTACAATGTCACAAACCTCATTCCATAGTTCATAAGGCACTCTATCTATCAGATCTAGGCCCTTAAATCTATTTCTCACTTCGACTGTATAATCATAAGGGACTTGATTTAGGTCATACCTTAATGGTCTAGCGGATTTCCCTACTTTCGTCAATTTAAGTTTGAATTTGGCAATAAGGAGTTCATGATCTGAGCCACAGTCAGCTCCTGGTCTTGTTTTTGTTGACTGTATAGAGCTTCTCCATCTTTGGCTGCATAGAATATAATCAATCTGATTTTGGTGTCAACCATCTGGTGATGTCCATGTGCAGAGTCTTCGCTTGTGTTTTTGGAAGAGGGTGTTTGCTATGAGCAGTGCGTTTTCTTGGCAAAACTCTATTAGTCTTTGCCCTGCTTCATTCAGCATTCCAAGGCCAACTTTGCCTGTTACTCCAGGTGTTTCTTGACTTCCTACTTTTGCATTCCAGTCCCCTATAATGAAAAGGACATCTTTTTTGGGTGTTACTTCTAAAAGGTCTTGTAGGTCTTCATAGAGCCATTCAACTTCAGCTTCTTCAGCGTTACTGGGTGGGGCATAGACTTGGATTACTGTGATATTGAATGGTTTGCCTTGGAAACAAACAGAGATCATTCTCTCATTTTTGAGACTGCATCCAAATAATGAAGGAGTTAGGGTTTGTGTTCTGACTTGTTTTTTCCTCTCCTCATCTGAGTCGACTGAAAAGGAATATTAAGGTGCTTATTGTTCTTGAGAGGAGCATGAGAAGGCAAAAGCCTTCTGCAGCTGTGCACAGAAAATAATTCATGAAGTTAATCATTGACATTTGTTCAAGGACTTTTACAAAAGAGTGTTCCAGGATGAGCACATAGGCCATAGCTTGAGGCCATGGGAGGGCTTGCTATCTGAAGCCTATTTGTGAGGAGAATGTTTATGGTAAAGGAGTTTACTGAATTTTAGGGCTTAGAAATAATTAAAATAGTTAGAAGTTAAAGATTTAAGGAATGTTGTAAAGTTAGCATATTTTACTATAGCTTATAGAAGTTAGGAATTTTTAGAGACACTATAGCTAGAAGCCTTTTTAAGAGATAGTGAGCTCAGGATGTTAGGGGCAAACAGGATTTAGGAAGATAAGTAGTAAACTGAGGAATGTAGCATGAGTTACAATGTAATCACAAGTTAACTATAGGACACATTAGTGAATCAAAAAAAGTGAAGTCACTCAGTCGTGTCCGACTCTTTGTGACCCCATGGACTGCAGCCTACCAGGCTCCTCCCACCATGGGATTCTCCAGGCAAGAGTACTGGAGTGGGTCGCCATTTCCTTCTTCAGGGATTTTCCCTACCCAGGGATCAAACCCGGGTCTCCAGCATTCCAGGCAGATGCTTTAACCTCTGAGCCACCAGGGAAGCATTAGAGGAGGTAGATAATAGATGATAAGGCTGATTTCGAGAGAATCACTGAAGCAGGAACTCTGTTCGAAGAGTAACAGTGATTTATGGATATAATATATCTGGGAGAGGGGGAAGTGAAAATGTCAAACCTCTGACCTAATGTTTTTGTAAAAGTATAAAAGACAATCTTAAACTTGAAATAAATAGGCAGTCCAAGAAAACTGAGAGGCTGTCTCATTCGCCGACACCATTCATCTCTTCAGGTTGGATCCCTGGCTGCTGGAGCTGGACTCTGGCAATTAATGGTCAAATGTTATACTAAAGGTGCAAGACCTAGATCAAAACCACAATTACATAATGACTATAGCTTAACCTGTGAAGGTAAATTATGTTTTCAAAGAAATTATCATAAACTGAGAATAAAGGTCCAACATCTGCATGTTTAAGAAGCCCATCAGTTCAGTTCAGTTCAGTCGCTCAGTCGTGTCCGACTCTTTGCGACCCCATGAATCGCAGCACGCCAGGCCTCCCTGTCCATCACCAACTCCCGGAGTTCACTCAGACTCACGTCCACTGAGTCAGTGATGCCATCCAGCCATCTCATCCTCTGTTGTCCCCTTCTCCTCCTGCCCCCAATCCCTCCCAGCATCAGAGTCCATAGTGAGGCAAAAAAAGTCAGCAAACAAAAATTCATTAAAGAAGCAGAAAAAAGAGAATCAAAAGCAAGTTAAAAAGAATAAGATTAATCAAGTAATATTCACTGATGATGAAGACAGCAAATAGTATATATATCATTTGTTAGGTATGTTTAAAGGCAGAAGAAATGGTATCAGTGGATTCGAGAAGTTCCACAGGGAAAGAATGACCATGGGAATAATATTCTTGAGAATTAAAGTATATAAAGAATAGATGATGAAGTTATATTAGTTTTCCCTCCTATTGTATAGCACAGGGAACTCTACTTAATACTTTGTGGTGACCTAAATGGGAAATAATTCCAAAAAAGAGGGAATATATTAATATGTATATATATAGCTGATTCACTTTGCTGTACAGTAGAAACTGAAACACAACATTGTAAAGCAACTATATGCCAAAAAATTTTTTTTAAAATAAAATGACAGGGTTAAAAATAAAAAAGGAAGAAGTTATATTAGTGATTCTCATGACTCCTCAGTGAGACATCCTAGAATACAAAGAAGGTAATTCTCACAAACAAGTTAGAATTACCAGAATGAAGATGACGGGAGAAGGAAAAAAATGTTATAAATCTACGGCTGAGAGTTACGGAGGTAAATTGTTTTTAAAACCTTATACAAATAAAGACATGACACAAAATCATACATTGCTATGGTATGGTTGCAAGTACATAAAAACGCATTTAAAAATAGATGGATACATGCAATGTTAGATAGTCATATATTGATTTTTTTCAAACTTTTCTATGCTTCCCAATTTTTATTAGGCAAAGTACAATGAAGTCAATATTTTTCCCCAAGAAACTTCTAATCATGTGTGGTAAAAACTACAAAACATTCTTTCTTGCTTCTATTATACCCTATATAGAATCAAAAAGAGAGAGGCAGAGACAGAGAGAGAAAGAGAAGGCACCTAAGTAACCATCTTCATAAGCCTTGTTTGAAGAAGTAAGAATTGGCGAAAGGTTAGCTACAAGAGTTACAATGTGACTGAAGCAACCCAAAGATTTGAATTTTTCAATCCTCTGCTAAAAGTCACCAAAGTTAGTGAACAGAAATTTAATGCCTATCAAAAAGATAGCTCTATAATCTTATAAATAGGACTCATATAAATTTATCATGCTAATAATGATGATACCCTGTTGAGAATTGAAGCCACAATTTAATTTTACCATCATCTAAATTTTAGTGGAACAAATGCTTAAATTTAGTCTTAATTGTTAAATTTACTAACAACAATGAAAAAAATTACCAGTTGGTTTGAAATTAATATCTTCATCCATTTTTATCAGGTCCAGAGATGACAAATCATTCAGATTCTTCAAACACAATTCTGTTTAATTATAAAAGACACATTTTAACTTTAATAAAATAAAGAAGCAACAAAAAACAGAATTTATTATTAAATATTCTGAAGTTGTGTTTCTGTGTAATTTTTCTGGGAAGAACTGTAGTCCCTACTTAAGTGGTAAAAACAAAACAAATGAAAAAAATCTCATTTAAACAAAAGAGCCACCTAGTATGCTGAAAATTTTTTTCTAACAGTAAAAATAATAAAAATAATACTCAAGTGATAACATTTACAACTTAAAATAATATATTTATATTATCTCACTTAATCCTCAAAAAGACCTGAATGAAACTGAAGGTTTAGGCTATGTAAAACATGTGAGATGTGTTCCAAGAATAAAGAGAGTGCAAGGACCTGAAGTGGGAACAGCTTGATGTGGTTAAGGAACAGCAAGATAGCCAATTTGGACAGAGTGGAAAAAAGGAGGGGAAAGTGACAAGAGATGAAGTCAGAGAAACAGGCACAGGGATATCAAACAGGACTTTGTGGTGAAGGTTTGCATTTTACTCTTTAAGTGTGATGGTAAAGCTGCTTCCCAGGTGGCGCTAGTGGTAATGAACTCTCCTGCCAATGCAGGGGACCTAAGAGATGTGGGTTCGGTCCTGGGTCAGGAAGATCCCCTGGAGGAGGCCATGGCAACTCACTCCAGTATTCTTGCCTGGAGAATCCCACGGACAGAGGACCCCAGCTGGCTACAGCCCATAGGGTCACAAAGAGTCAGACACGACTAAAGTATTTAGCAAACACACACATTGGTAAAGCTACTGGAGAATACAGAGAAAGAAAATTTAACCAAATTAAGGAAACAGCATAATCTATGCTAAGGATCCTTCCTAAGAAATTTAAGGCCGACCTCTAAGGAAACCAAAACATTCTATCCAGTTACATAATAAATTCAGCTATTCGTTACAGGGAAAAATTAGCCATTCTATAACAACTGAAGATAAGACAAATATGAACTGTTAAGAACAGTTTAGAAAAGTTAAAACATTACAGTTACCAGAATATAGCAAGATATTTCTTGGTAATATTTCATGAAGTATTTCTCTTTTCATGTGTATTTGATCATTTTGATTAAAAAAAAATATGCTTTTAAAACTCCATTTCAAATTTGGTCAATACAGAAAGGATAGTACAACTATTTTACAGATCTGTTTCTCAACAGCAGCATTATTAATGTAAGCTATCACTTATCAGCATTTTTTAACAATATACTTATTCTTTAAGAATGATAATTTTACTTCTTCATCCTTATCTCTGAATTTTTATTTGCTATATGTGTATATCCAAGTAGAGAATAAATTAAAACTGGCTAAATATTTTTAGGGATCGAACATTTTTTTACTTTTACTGGAAGACAGTCTCAGTACATTGTAGAGGCAGCAGTTTCTACTCCTAATAAATGCTCAACAATCTTCTGATATTTTCAAAGATATGTAATGAGTATGAAAATACTCATTTCAAAAATGAGATAATGAAATTAACTGAAAACTAAAACTGAGGTTTGACAGGAATACTTTATTAGCACAGACTGGGATAAGAAGCCCATAATCAAGCTAGGTTTATATTTTCAATTAAAATTAAACTAGAAAAGGAAAATAAATAATAAAATTGTATATCTATAGGCAACATTTCCAAAGACCAAGATCATTTTTAAAAACAAATTAATTAACGTCATACAAAGGAAGATATTCTGATAAAATTAATAGATTAATTCAGAAAAAAAAGTATATGTGCAAAGCTTTATTTACTTGTGAAAAGGGAAATCCATATATTTTTTCTTCAAATAAAGTAATTTTAAAAAATATTTTACTGGACTATTCCTAGTTTCACAATAACTAGACTATTTCATTAAAATTTATAGAATATAATTTTTTAGAAGGAAATGCATCTAACCTTGTAATTTTGATTCAATTCCATCTTTGTTCAATCCAGATGCAAAACCTATTTAAGTTATGAAAATTTATTAAAAATAAAATAGAATGAGATTTATTCATCCTTAGAGGCTTACTTTGATACCCCAGTTAACTAGAAAAGAGTAGTCTAACTAAATCTTAAATAGAAGAAAAAAGTACTTAAAGTTAAAAAAAGGCTTAAACATTTACAGAAAATAACCATTGTTGTAAAATCCTTTCAATATCAATTGGCTTTCCTTTGTTAATTTTATTAGATAACAGTGACCAGGAATATTATATGTATTTTTTCCTCTTACAGATCTGAAACTTTTGAACCTGTGGATAGCAAGTCAGGTTTTAATTTAATATTCTGCAATTCAAGCATTTTTACTTTATAATCTTTACCACATGAAAGAACCCTCTAGAAGTAACATAACCATAGATGTTAGCTTTAGAAGGAAGATGAAAATTCCAACATCAACACTATTATCATATATTTTGGTTTGAATACCAGTTCAGACAAAATTCAAAAATTGTTTTTGATTTTAACCACCGGGGAAGCCCTTTAACTTATTTTAAATAATTCTAAGCATTTAAAAAATTTTTACTGGAGACAATTTTTTTCTAAAAGGTCTATTTTTTAGTGTTGATTTCAAGCCTTATTAAAAGACTAGAAGTAAAACAGATAAAGATTTCTCATGTTTGTCTGCTCTTGCCTCTAAATGTATTTGTTATAGTTGTTACTTTTACTTCTGCTACCTATTAACTTCTATAATCTATTCTGTGACCTATTAGTAAAAAGTAGGCCCAATTGGCTTGATAAAATTACTACTCTTCAAAATCAAAGTAACAAACCATAATGAGATGGATTTTTCAAGGCTCTGATATAAAGCAAGGTTGATCGTATCCATTCCAAAGCAATATTCACATTTGTGATGGTATGCAATACTATCTCTGCATTTAAATGCTCAATAAGATGTCTGTGCAAACTAATGGGGGGAAAAAAAAACTTTTCATTAGTAATATGCATTTCAATGTCATAAAACTCATTGTTTAGAATAATATTTGAATAATTTAATGATATAGTTGAATATAACTGAATAATATTGCTACTTTAATCATTCATGAAAGTTAAGTTAATTTTCAAAAATATGAGTAAACCTTAATGTCAGTTTAACTTTTCAAAAGTTACAGATTTCTTTCTACTCCATGACTCTAGAAGACAATATTGCTTTTAAAAAAAAAGGGTGGGGAATAGATTACATCCTATTTTCCCCAAGAGTATTATAATCAAACACTTTACTAAAAGGTCTCAGGGTACCTGTCTCCTATTATTATGCAAATTTTAAAGATGTGAAAATTATATTCCTCTCATTACTAATTTGGCCTTTTATAACAAGAATACATGCAACTGCATGCTGATAAACAATGCTAAACAACTATTTCACTGTCTTTTTCTAACTATTAATTTCTTAAAAGAATAAACTTACTAATTAGGTTATTGAAAAATTCCAAGAAAATGGCCTTAGAAAATCCCTAATAAAAGGAAAATTACAGGACATATTAACATTATTTTTTGAAATATTTTACATATTACCTGCTTTCTATAGTGTCACTGCAAGCAAGCATCTGAATATACTTCTCTTTTGTGCTTAACCGAGTCATAATAACTGCAGTAGCGGTAGTGTCAAACTGGAAGAAAAGAAAAAGAGAGAGAAATTTAATAAACTAAAGTACAGTTGATACCAATTTTCTTCAATAACTCAAGATTTTCATTTTATATTAAACAACTCCCTGTCTTAAACAACAGGTCAAAAAGACCTTAAAAATGCTTCTGAATTGAATGTTAACAGAAAATTTACCTTAAAATCCTCCCAACAGTATAGACATAAAAATACCACTTTGGTTTCAATATAACAATTTCGGCAATAGTAAAACCAAAACAAACTTAGGTCACTGGTTAAAAGCTGCAAGATCTGGTGTATTTTACATATAATCTAAATTATCCTATAAAAATTATAAATTTGTGTAACATAATATTTTGGTATTCTCTGAAAAGATATCCCTCCTAAATTTTACCTTAGTCCATATAAAAAATGACTTTTTTATTTAAGAATTTGTCAAATTATGCCATGTTTTGTAATGTATATGGGCTGATTTTTAATTGTCACAATATTGGGGGACCACTACTGGCATTTGTGATAGTATACAGGGATGCTACATGTTCTGCAATGTATGAGTCCTATGGAATGAAAAACAGTCCCATCCAAAATGCCAACAGCATTTCCATTCAGTATAAAAAGCAAACAAAACAAAACAAAAAAATCCCCAAAGCCAAAAAAAAACCCAACCCCAAAACCCTGTAACAGCATACATTCACAAACTCAATCATTCATCAACAAGTAGGAGTTTAGAGGGAGTGAAGCGAGTACTTGAGACTTGTGAAGGGAGTTATGTGGGACTTTGATGAGACTTGTTTTACTTCTACTCCTCCATGAAAGTAGTAGATTTTCTTAGTTACATTTATTTTTAAACCTACTTTAAATATGAAATATTGATTTTTTAACAAAGAATACACATTTCTTTTTGCTTTTTTACATTGTCTTTAAAATGAATTACAAAAAAGTGAAATACTGTCACTTACTTGAGGTCGACCAGCTCTACCAATCATCTGTAGAATATCTGTTTCACTGTATTCTTCAAACATTCCTCCAGCATAATGCATTGTAGATTTTATAACCACTAGGTGAGCAGGCAAATTGACTCCCATGGCTAAGGTACTGGTAGTAACTGTATCATATTAAAGAATATTACTTTTAAGTCATATAACTTTATTGTTTCAGCTAAAAGTTTTCTTATAAAAGATATATTTTTATAAATATATAACAATAAAAACATATATAGGAAATTTAGAATAAAAAGAAAGAAAAGAACATCACTATGTAAAATAAAATATCTTAAAGCTGAAAAACTACTAATTCTTACTTTTCAAACTACACAGTGTTTGCTAAAATTGCAAGAGAGTTTACTGTAGCACATATTTGTATGGGTAGTTATAATTTAGATTCTTGGAAGAAAAACAGAAATAAATAAGAATACCTGAGTTTTTTTCTTTTTTTCTCTTAAAGTAGTTTCTAAAAGATCTTACAATATCCACAAGAATATGTTTTACTTACAAAGAACTGGTATATCTCCAACAGTAAAAGCTCCTTCAACTACTTTTCTATCTGACAGTTCCATACCAGCATGATGATAAGCAACACCATGTATTAAGATATCTACAAAAGAAGAATGTCATCTGTCATGTACTTTGAAAGTTAATTAGTAATTGGCTCCTTTTATCTATAGGTAAAAATATGATTTAGAAATTATCTCTAAACCTACCTCTCAGTTTTGAATCTTTTATGGAATATGCACACTTTCGTAACCTATTTAAAAAACACAAAATTATTGAGTTTTTCATATTAGCATCAAAAACTTGGATAGTGTATTACTTAATTATTTTGAAGATTACAGATATCAAAATATGTTTATAACATCATTTTTCAAAAACCATCTTTAATAAGTAGAGACTATCTAAATTTCACACTGAGAAGTCCCTAATCTTACAACTAAGCAAAACAAAAACAGAAACCCCTAGATAATCCAATTTTTAAAAGGGCAGAGGACCTGAATAGACTTTTTTTTCAAAGATGACATTCAAATGGACAACAGAACAAGAAAAGGTGCTCAACATCACTAATCATTAGGGAAGTGCAAATCAAAATGACAATGAGATACCACCTCACACCTGTCAGAATGACTGTTATCAAAAAGACAACAAATATCAAGTGCTGGTGAGGATCTGGAGGGAAGGGAATCCTTGTGCACTGTTGGTGGGAATATAAACAAATGTAGCCACTATGGAAAACAATATGGAGATTTCACAGAAGTTTTAAAATAGAACTACCATATGATCCAGCAATTTCATTTCTAGGTATTTATTCAACAAAAATAAAAACACTTAATTCAGAAAGATATATGCATCCCTATGTTCATTGCAGCATTATTTACAATAGCAAAGATATGGAGTCAATATGTGTCCAACAATAGATGAATGGATATATAAGATGTGGTATACACACACACACACACACACACACACACACACACACACACACACAGAATATTACTCAGTAGTAAAAAAGAAATGAAATCTTGCCATTCATTTGTAACCACACAGATAAACTTAGAGGGTATTACGCTAAGTGAAGTAAGTCAGATAGAGAAAAGCAAAAATTATATGATTTTCCTCATATGTGGAATCTAAAAAACAAAACAAATGAACATAGAATAAAAATAGAGTAATAGAAACAGAAAACAAACAGGTGGTTGCCAGAGGGGAGGGAGGAGCAAAGAAATGTGTAAGGGAGATTAAAAAGAACAAACATACAGTTACAAAACATGAGTCATGGGTAGAAAATGTAAAGTGTGGGAATACAGTCAATAATTATGTATCAATATTACCTTATATAGTGACAGATCATTATGACAATCATGACAATCGTCACTAGACTTATTATGATGATAATCTTGAAATGTATAGAAAACACCAAATCACTCTGTTGGATAACAGGAACACTGACCCCACTGTGTTGAAGGTCAATTATACTTCAAAAAGGAACAAACAAATTCATGGAAAAAGATGGTGGGGAAGGGGAACTAGATGAAGGTAGTCAAAAGGCACAAACTTCCAGTTATAAGATAAATAGGTGGTGGTGGTTGTTGAGTCACTAAGTCGTGTCCAACTCTTTGAGACTCCGTGGACTATAGCACATCAGCTTCCTCTGTCCTTCACTGTCTCCTGGATTGCTCAAATTCATGTCCATTGAGTTGGTGACACTATCTAACCATCTCATCCTCTTCCATCCCCTTCTTCTTTTGCCTTCAATCTTTCCCAGCATCAGGGTCTTTTCCAGTGAGCTGGCTCTTTGAATCTGGTAGCCAAAGAGCCAGAGCTGTGCTTCAGCAACAGTCCTTCCAATGACTATTTAGGATTGATTTCCTTCAGGACTGACTGGTTTGATCTCCTTGCAGTACAGGGGACTCTCAAGCATCTTCTCCAGCCCCACAATTCAAAAGCATCAGTTCTTCAGTGCTCAGCCTCTTTTGTGGACCAACTCTCATTTCCATGCATAAGTACTGGAAAAGCCATAGCTTTGACTATACAGACCTTTGTCAGCAAAATAATGTCTCTGCTTTTTAATATGCTATCTAGGTGTGTCATAGCTTTCCTTCCAAGGAGCAAGTATCTTTTAATTTCAAGACTGCAGTCACCACCTGCAGTGATTTGGGAGCTCAAGAAAATAAAATCTGTCACTGCTTTCACTTTTTCCTATTTGCCATGAAGTGATGGAACCAGATGCCTTAATTTTAGTTTTTTTTAATGTTGAGTTTCAAGCCAGCTTTTTCACTCTCCTCTTTCACCCTTATCAAGAGGCTCTTTAGTTCTTCTTCACTTTCTGCCATTAGAGTGGTATCATCTGTATATATGAGGTAGTTGATATCTCTTCTTAATGTCTTCTGCTTCTGGCAGGTCCTTACCGTTCTGTCCTTTATCATCCCAACCCTTACGTGAAATGTTCCCTTGATATCTCCAATTTTCTTGAAGAGATCTGTCTTTCTCATCCTACTGTTTTCCTCTATTTCTTTGCATTGTTTATTTAAGGCTTTCTGATCTTTCCTTATTATTATCTGCATCTCTGCATTCAGATGGGTATATCTTTTCCTTTCTCCCTTGCCTTTTGCTTCTCTTCTTCCCTCAGCTATTCATAAAGCCTCCTCAGACAGCCATTTTGCCTTCTTGCATGTCTTTTTCTATGGGATGGTTTTGGTCACTGCCTCCTGTACAATGTTGTGAATCTCCATCCACAGTTCTTCAGGCACTGTCTACTAGATCTACTCCCTTGAATCTATTTGTCATCTCTACTGTATAATCATAAGGGGTCTGATTTAGGTCATACCTGAATGGCCTAGTGGTTTTCCCTACTTTCTTCAATTTAAGCCTAAATTTTACAATAAGGAGCTCATGATCTGAGCCACAGTCAGCTCTGGGTCTTGTTTTTACTGACTCTATAGAGTTTCTCCATCTTTGGCTACAAAGAACATAATCAGTATGATTTTGGTATTGATCATTTGGTGATATCCATGTATAGACTTGTCTCTTGTGTTGTTGGGAAAGGGTGTTTGCTATGACCAGTGTGTTCTCTTGACTAAACTCTGTTAGCCTTTCTCCTGCTTCATTTTGTACTCTAAGGCCAAGCTTGCCTGTTCTTCTGGGTATCCCTTGACTTCCTGCTTTTGAATTCCAATCTTTTAAGATGAAAACTACGTCTTTTCTTGGGGTTAGTCTAGAAGGTGTCGTAGGTCTTCACAGAACTGTTAAACTTCAGCTTCTTCGGTATCAGTGGTTGGGGCATAGACTTGGAGTACTGTGATGTTGAATGGTTTGCCTTGGAAATGAACCGAGATCATTCTGTCTGTTTTGAGACTGCACCCAAGAATGTATTTTGGACTCTTCTGCTGACTCTGAGGGCTAGTCCATTTCTTCTAAGTGATTCTTGCCCACAGTAGTACATATAATGCTCATCTAAATTAAATTTGCTAATT
Source organism: Budorcas taxicolor (assembly GCF_023091745.1). Taxonomy (NCBI): domain Eukaryota; kingdom Metazoa; phylum Chordata; class Mammalia; order Artiodactyla; family Bovidae; genus Budorcas; species Budorcas taxicolor. Next base: position 52,317,301 of record NC_068912.1, on the reverse strand, counting down.
CCCATCCATTTCAGTTCACTTAGTCCTAAGATGTTTAATCTTGCCATCTCCTGCTTGACCACATCCAATTTACTTTAATTCAAGGACCTGTATTCCAGGTTCCTAGGCAACCTTGTTCTTTACAGCATTGGATTTTACTTTCACCACTAGACACACCCACAATGGAGTGCTGTTTCTACTTTGGGCCAGTCACTTTATTCTTTCTAAAGCTATTTATTAGTAATTGCCCTCCTCTCTTCCCCAGTAGCTTACTAGATACTTTATGATCTGGAGGGGGCTCATCTTTCTGTGTCATATCTTTTTGACTTTTCATACTGTCCATGGAGTTCTCCAGGCAAAAATACTGGAGTGGGCTGCCATTTCCTCCTCCAGTGGACCAAGTTTTGTCACAACTCTTCCCTATAATCCATCCATCTTGCATGGCCCTGCATGACATGGCTCATAGTTTCATTAAGTTACACAACCCCCTTCACCGTAACAAGGCTATGATCTATGGAGGGGAAGATAAATAGTTACTAGGGATGTAATGCTCAATATGATAAATATAATTAACACTGCTGCATGTTATATATAAAAGTTGTTAAGAGAGTAAACCATAAGAGTCTCATCATAAATGAAAAACATTTCTATTTCTTTAATTTTGTATCTATATGTATAGATGACAAATATTCACTAAACTTAATGTGGTAACCATTTCATGCTATATGTAAGTCAAATCATTATTTTTTATACCTAAAACTTACATAGTGCTAGATGTCAATTATATCTCAATAAAACTGGGAAAAATAAGGAAATGAGTAAGTACAAATAAAACCATCCAAAAAAAGAGAGAAACCCATGAAAGCTCAGGAAACACTTTCACTATGAGAACACTACCAATTAACTACATGAAATCAACTAAATTTTTTTTAAATGTAAAAAATTCTTAAATTTAAATGCATGATATGCAGAAAAACTATTTTTTAAAAAATCTACGGAGACCAAAGTAAACAAAGTGTTGGGTATGTTAGACAAGTTTAGAAACCTTAGTAACAGAATCTTGGATAGAAAGAACGCCTAGAATGTTAACATTTAACAATTAGGTTCAAGAAGTGAAAAGGGACTGAGACTGAGTAGAAAGCAAAATAGGAAGAAACATGGTAGACAGTGATCATGAAAACACACAGACTGGTGTTTTTAAATAAGGTGGGAGTGGTCAAAAGTGTTAGAGGCTCCTGAGAGATGACTTGACAAGACTGGCTTTAGTAAAATATTACAACAGATGGATTGAAAAAGAGTAAAAAATGAAGAAATATGAATAATCTTTCAAATATGGCTATGAAATAAAGAAGACAGGATCACAGTTGTACTAAGATTCATTGTCTTATTAATCCTTTAAATTACTATCATCCTTATTTTACAGATAAGGAAGCAGGTTTGGAAAAGTCAAGTAGCTTGAAAAGGTCAACCCAGTTTTCTCATCTCATTTAGGTTATCCCTGAAAGTCTTTCTACATACAAGAAAATATTTTTAAATATACCTCTGTTTCTGTTCCACAGTCATGATAAATTTTGCATCTTTCACAAGAACAGAAGCAGCCTGTTGCACACCTTTCCTTGTTGCACAAAACTAAAAACGAATGAATATTTTTGTATTAATCATATTAAAAATTAAACATTACATTAAAAAATAATCAACCAACAATCCATACCACAAGTGTAGGTTTCTGATCAGAGTATGTTTGTATAATACTGGCAATTTTGTAGTTGAGGGTTAAATCAAACTTGAATTCAGTTTGGTTATCACTGCAGGGAAACCCAAGAACCACTTTCCGAAGTTTCACTGGTCTATGTCTCTCATCCATTTTCAGACACACAGCAGATCTTTCACCATCTGAAAGCCATTCTGCAATCTTTAAATGAGAGAAAAACACACAATGAATTTTTTTCTAGTAAAGTTTTATGGCTAACATGCCCAATCACAGATCACCTTAAAGTCAAGGTATACAAATATTTAGTCAAGTAGTCTTTTCAACATTACATATTTTAAAGACACTGCTACTGCTGCTGCTAAGTCACTTCAGTTGTGTCCAACTCTGTGTGACCCCATGGATGGCAGCCCACCAGGCTCCCCCATCCCTGTGATTCTCCAGGCAAGAACACTGGAGTGGGTTGCCATTTCCTTCTCCAATGCATGAAAGTTAAAAGTGAAAGTGAAGTCGCTCAGTCATGTCCGACCCTCAGGGACCCCATGGACTGCAGCCTTCCAGGCTCCTCCATCCATGGGATTTTCCAGGCAAGAGTACTGGAGTGGGGTGCCATTGCCTTCTCCATTTAAAGATACTATTCAATTGATATATTGGTAAATATTTTCAATTAGCAGTGTTTCAAGATTATACCCACTTTTTAACATGATAAACTTTCAATTATTATTACTTTGTTTTATTTTCCTCCTATAGAGTCCAAATAAAAATTAATTTCAACAAAGAAATTTAATTTCTCAGTAGCACTGTAACTTCTTTGCTATTTTTCAGAACTATGCTCAGATATAGCTGATACTTCGTGTTATACTGAATACTAGCTGAATAGTAGCAAATGACTAGCATAGGCTGGCGAAGGTTGACAACTTTTCCGAACAAAGAACAAATAAACACTTGTGAGATGGAAATCCCAAAAGCATATTTCAGACTCAACTCTAGAATCCTTAGTTAATTTTTGGAATTGTGGAGAGCAATCCTTAACTTTACATAGACTGGTTAGGCTTCATGCTCTGCTCTGAAACTGTTTCTTTGACAGGAAGATTAATGAGTTTCTAATTGCATAGGAAGGAATTATTAAAACATCTTCAAGGCTCTCATAGTTAGGGATGAGAACAAGAATTTACAATTTGAGAAGGCCAAGGATAAAGGCAAAAACTGAGGAACAGGACTTATAGAAAGAGACAGATGGTGTTCACAGAAGTTATGATTATCACAAATGCAAAAACAGTTTCAAGAATTAGAGTACTGATATTTAGTAATTGCTTACAAGTCAATATAAAAGTTTAGCAGCCCAGTGTGAAAAAGGACAAAGTCTATGACCTGGCAAATTGAGAAAAAAAATAATTTAAAGTGATTGACTAAAATATTAAAAATATTTACTTCAGTAGTAATCAAAGCAGTACAAAATTTTAAAATAAGGTACCATTTTAAATAACAAATGAGAACTATTTATAAGTAATAGTAACAATAATTTCATTACATTATCCAGCGTTAGACTACAGATAAATAGCTGATGGTAGAAGTATAAATGAATATAACATTTATTGGCATGGAAACACTTAAAGGTAGCATGTAAATCATAAATGAGTATGCATATTATGAATTCATCAATACATCTAGAAGGACAAATGTTGGGTTTTTGTTGTTTATACATACTTTAAAAATTTCTCTATTAGTTTTGAATATAAACAAAACAAGTTGTCATTTTAAAAATAAAAATGGTTAATTGTGTTAAAGGCAAAATTTTATACTGGATTAGAGAATACTGTATAGCAGCTTTTATGAAAACAATTCCTAAGAATTAGCTGAGGGAACAAGTCACCTTACAAGTAGGCTGTTAAGTAAATAGGAGTGAGAAAACAGAGTGAGACTGTCCTGTTTTTCAAGCTTGCCAAAAAACTGAAGAAAAAAGTAGGACATGTATTTGTTATAGAAAGTATAATATTGCACAATTATTTCTTTACCTGTTCGTGTACCCTATTAACTGTGAGATCCTCCTGAAGAGCAGGTTTTATATGTTTTCACTTTTGCATCTATCATGAGTGCTTATGACAATTCCAGGCAAACAGAAATGGGGGAGGTGGGTGGCAATCATTCAACTAATTATTTTTATTCTCTATCATATTTGCTAGACAACTAGAGTCAGCTGGTTACAACAATCATATTAATCAACTTATTATGAAATGTCCAAAACCCATGAAACTATGACTTTTAGATACTAATAAACAATGGACTTGCACCAAACATACTTTATTAAATCCACTCAACCAAATTTCATGGCCTTAATACTGTCATATCTATGGATCTAACCATAACTTTCCACAACATACCTTCCAATTAAATTGGTTAGGTGATTTACAGAGAAAAAACTCACTTTTCTCTAAGATTAAATATTTCACTAAGCCATAAAAACAAAATGAATAGATTAAAATTCTAGCTTACATCCTCAGCATTTGGAATTGTTGCAGATACAGCCACAAATCTCATTGGAACAATACTGTTGGTATTTTCTACAGCATGAGATAAAAACTGCACAGTTTTCATTCTGCTGACTACAACTTCAAGAGTTGGTCCACGATTTTCATCTTTTACAACATGTACCTGAGAAAAAAATTAAGACTCATTAGCCAAAAATAAAAATCTATCTAGTTAACTAAAATGTAAAACAATATTAAACACACTTTCCTAAGAAAATAAGCATTTTCCCTTTGAAGGAATAAAGCATGTATAGAGTTTTTCCATTCAAATCATCTCTTCATGGGAGAAGGCAATGGCAACCCACTCCAGTACTCTTGCCTGGAAAATACCATGGGCAGAGGAACCTGGTAGACTGTAGTCCATGGGGTCGCTAAGAGTTGGACACGACTGAGCGATTTCACTTTCACTTTTCACTTTCATGCCTTGGAGAAGGAAATGGCAACCCACTCCAGTGTTCTTGCCTGGAGAATCCCAGAAATGGGGGAGCCTGGTGGGCTGCCGTCTATGGGTTCGCACAGAGTCGGACACGACTGAAGCTACTTAGCAGCAGCAGCATCTCTTCATGTTTATATCTGAAAGCGAATAATGTGTTCACTACCTCATCAATGAGAAACAATCGAACCAGCTGGACCAAAGAGTTGTCTCTCCATTTTCTAGTCATGCTATCCCATTTTTCCTAGGAAAAAAATGCAAGTGGTTTAATATGATAAGGAATTATGATAAGTATTAAGATATTGATAAAATTTTAAGATGATATTACAAACTCTGGGCAATATTTTAGTTATTAATATTTTAGTTAATATTGATGTCTTAAAAGTATCCTAAGAGACTTAAGGAATTTTGATGATATTGTGTTTAAAAAACTGAACCCCCATTTATTTTTAACTTTAATTCAAAATTATAGTCTAATTACCCTTTTTAAGCTCTGCCAAGGTCCTCCCTCTATAATACATTATATATGGATAAAAGAATACAGCAACAAGTATGATTATAAATTGTCCACAATAACAAACTGCCTATCCATATCTTTCACCAATTTACTCCCTTTAGTTGTTTATCTTTTACTTAACTGACTTGTTAGTGTTCCTTATATACCCTGAACAGTAGTACTTTTTGTTTGTTTGCTTCACATTGCAAATACATTCTTCTACTTTGTATTTTCTCTTAGTTTTTATTCATGATAAAGAGATATTTTCTAAAAAACAAAAAATATATATATAAATAACACCTACTGGAGTTGTCATAATAATATGGGCATGCTGAATCTCAAATAAGTCATCCATTACTGTATCTCCAGTGAGTTCTTTACAATTCAATCCTATTGGTCCAAATTTTTTTTTCCAATCATCAAAACGCTGACTACACAGGGCTTTTATTGGTGCCACTGCAATATAAGATATCCATTTTGAATGTCAGTGCAATTTAAAAATTATCTTCACAAATGTTAATAAAGTTAGCACACATCTAGATGCTACCTAATATTTATAAGTTAAAAGTTAATAACATAAACATATTCAGATATATAAAGTTAATCACTGAGCAGAATAAGAGAAAATTGTAACTAATAGTGAAGAAAGGTAAGGCAGGAAATTATCACCCTTTATGATCACTGCCTTTTTTTAACCATGCATATAAATTTGAGGGGGCTTCCCTCATAGCTCAGATGGTAAAGAATCCACCTGCAATGTGGGAGACCTGGGCTCAATCCCTGGGTTGGGAAGATCCCTTGGAGGAGGGCATGGCAACCCACTCCAGTATTCTTCCCTGAAGAATCCCCATGGACAGAGGAGCCTGGCATATTACAGTTGACAGGGTTGCAAAGAGTCATGACATGACACAGTGACTAAGCACATACATTTTTTGATGACAAAAATTTTAATATATATCTTAAAAAGGAGAGTAGAGGGAAACCTGGGAAAATATGTTTTGAAATCTGGGAAAATGTGTTTTGAATTCAATGTTAATAGGACCAAATGTGATATGTCTTTATGTAAAAAGTATGAGAAACTAAATAATTTTATGTCTTGAATTTGAACTTATTTCTTACTTTTACCTCAATGGTTTTTTATTATTATGATTATTAGCTTTTCAATATACAGATACTTACTGTAAACAATTTTAATGTTTGACCATGGCAATGGTACTTCCATTAACAGTCTTGTTATAGCTAGTTCAAACACTACAGTTTTCCCAGAACCAGTTGGAGCACAAATCACAAAATTCCTATCTGTATAAAGAAGCTAAAACAATAAAATTTAATCAGTCACAGGATAGAATTTTTGAATTCTCAATTTGTTAGAAAATATGCCTTAGGAAGAGTCTATGGAATAATAGTTCAAACATCTTAACTTCTAAACTTATCAAAATAAGCTTGCTTTAGATCTGCCACTCTCAAAAATTAATACTATTAATAATTTATCATCAAGTTTTGTCAAAGTAATATGCTAGACCTAGAAGTAAATAATTTAGCTTTCAAGACGTTTTTATAAATCTAAACAACCCACCTATGAAAATTACATGCATTCACTTAATAAACATTTTTTGAGCTTCTATAATGTACCAATCACTGATAGCACTAAGGACATAAAAATGAATGTGATCTGGTCCTTGTCCTTAGAGAGCACACAATCCAGTAAGAAAAGGTAGACAGGTAAATAATTAAACAAAATACTTACATCATCAAAGGCTTTGGACTGTATATAATTGAAATATGGGAATTCTTTGAAAATACTTCTAAATTTAGCAGCTGAGAATGACATTAAGGAGTCAAATATTTCAAAATTTAAAAAACTGGTTACTCAACTGAAAAATTAAATCAATATTGACTGACAATATTTAATTTTGAGGCTTTAATACTTGTATTTTGGCATCGTAAGAAAGGAACAGACAGCTACAGAGGGAAGGATGGAGATGGCATCACGAGAGGCTCAACTAAAAGAAAGATCAGTGAACTTAAAAGACAGGACAGTGGGGTTAATGCAATCAGGGGAGCAAAACCAAAAAGACTAAGAGTGAAATTAGCTTAAGGGACTTATGGAACAACATCACGTGAACCAATATACACATTACAAGGGTCCCAGAAGAAAAAGACATAAAGGGGAAGAAAGCTTATTTCAAGAAATAATGTCTTAAAACTATCCTAGCATGGGGAAACAGACATCCAGATCCAAAAAATCTCAGAAATTACCAGAGAAGTTAAATCTCAAGAGACCCATATTGAAACACACAGTAATTAAACTGCCAGAAGTTAAAGACAAAGGGCTTCCCTGACAGCTCAGTTGGTAAAGAATCCGTCTACAATGCAGGAGATCCCAGTTCAATTCCTAGGTTGGGAAGATCCACTGGAGAAGGGATAGGCTACCCACTCCAGTACTCTTGGGTTTCCGTTGTGGCTCAGCTTGTAAACAATCTGCCTGCAAGGCGGGAGCCCTAGGTTTGATCCCTGAGTTGGTTAAGATCCCCTGGAGAAGGGAAAGGCTACCCACTCCAGTATTCTGGCCTGGATAATTCCATGGAATATACAGTCCATGAGGTCACAGAGTTGGACACAACTGAGCAACTTTCACTTTCACTTGCTGAACAAAAGACAAAGAGAGAATCTTAAAAGCAGCAAGGGAAAAGCAACTCATTACAAAGGAATTCCCATAAGACTATGAGTGAATATTTCAGCAAAACCCTAGTGGAGCAGATTGTAGAATGATAATTTTTGGGTGTGGAAAGAAAAAACCGCCAACCAAGAATGTTTTACTTAGCAAAGTTTTCCTTTAATTCTGAAGAGTTTTTGCTAGAAAAAAACTGAAGGTGTGGCAGCACTTGCTGCCGCTGCGCCGTGCTGCACGGGCCGAGGGCTCCTGCAGCTGCTCGCGGGAGCCGGAGGCGGAGAAGAACGGCAAGGAAGAGACTGACGCTACTGCTCCCCGCCGCCCGCCACTTACGCAGGGACCCCCAACTCAGCCTCAGAGCTGCGGGCTTAAAAAAAAAAAACAGCCGCCGTCACCTCTTGCAATATTGCAAGATAGGGGAAAAGCAGACCATGGTGAATTCGGGCAGCACCTCCCAGCCGCCCGTGGTGACTTGCCGGCTCCCTTTCCTGGAAGCGGTGCGCAAGCTGCGGGGGCAAGATTGCGGACCGCTTTCTGCTCTGTGCCATGGACAGCTACTGGCATAGCCGGTGCCTCAAGTGCTCCTGCTGCCAGGCGCAGCTGGGCGGCATCAGCACGTCCTGTTACACCAAGAGCAGCATGATCCTTTGCAGAAATGGCTACATTAGGTTATTTGGGAATAGTGGTGCTTGCAGTACTTGTGGACTGTCTATTCCCTGTGAGTAAACTCGTCATGAGGGCCCCATGCAATGTGTATCATCTGAAGTGTTTTACATGCTCTACCTGCCGGAATCGCCTGGTCCCGGGAGACCGGTTTCACTACATCAATGGCAGTTTATTTTGTGAACATGACAGACCTACAGCTCTCATCAATGGCCATTTGAATTCACTTCAGAGCAATCCACTACTGCCAAATCAGAAGGTCTGCTAAAAGGTCAGAGTAATGCAGAATGCGTGCCTTCATCTCAGATCTCGTTCATCACAGGTGGATCCCATGTGTCTTCAGTAGACAATCACCTTTGTAGCTAGCACCAGTGCCAGCTCTGTGCCATTGCACCTTCTTTGGTCTTGACTGCTCTTCCCGCATTTATGGGTGTATTAAAATGACTGAATATGAACATTAAGGACTCCGTGAACCTGAGCTAATGGGAGACTGTAGAGAAAATGAAAAAAGATCCACTGGAGGACATCTTTGGGGGGGGGGGGGCGCCTTGGGAGGAGGGAAATGACTAATGAAGCTAATTAAAAGAAGCATTCAAATCTGCTTTCCACCCTTATTAACAATTAGCAGGGCACTGGCCAGAGTTTGTACCCTGTGTTTTACCTTAACAACATTCTGTTTGCTCTTTGTATATTTAAGTGTTGTAAGGAAATGTGTTTCAATCAAAACTGAACATGAGATAAAGGAAAGAGATGTGGCTTTTGTAATATTCTATCACAGATATTTTTATTGTATCTCTGTAAAATACATTGTATGTATGCATGTAAGTGTTTTTATCCTAATGTTGCTACTCCCATGGCAAAGACACACACACACACACAAAATCAGGCTTATAACAGCTACTATGTAGAAATTCCCCCCTACTTCTAATTTGCTGAATGAAGAAAAAATCTTTTATTTGTGATATTTTCAGAGACATTTGCTCTAGTATGGTGTGTTTAAATAATAAAAGCTTAAAAAAAAAAAAAAAAAACCTGAAGGTGTTGGTTACCACTAGACCAGTTTTACAAGAAATGCCAAAGGAAGTTCTTCAAGCTGAAATGAAAGGATGATAATAAAGGTAGTTAATCACTTATAACTCCAGTATAATGGTTAGAAGATAAATAATTTAATAATAATAATTTATTATTGGATACACAATATTAAAAGATATAAATTGTGGCATCAGAAACAAAATGTGAGGAAGTCAGTATAAAATTGTAGAGCTTTTGTATGTGTTCAAATTTTTTATCAGTTTAAAAGAGACTGTTAAAACCGTAAGACTTTTTAATGCAAGTCTCAAGGTAACTACAAAACAAAACTCTACAGTTGATACAAAAGATAAATAGAAAAGAGCAAAAACATACCATTATAGAAAATCATCAAATCACAAAGGAAACGAACAAGAGAAGAAAGAACCAACAGAACTACAAAATGTCAAAATACATTAAAGTAGCAATAGTAAGTCCATCTCTTATCAATAAATACTTTAAAGGTAAATGGAATAAAATTTCTAATTAAAAGACATAAAAGTGGCTGAGTGGACTTAAAAAAAACAGGACTAACTTATTTGCTGCCTACAAGAGATTCATTTCAGCTTTAAGGATACACATAGATTGAAAGCAAAGGGATGGAAAAAGATATTCTATACAAATGGAAATCAGCACATAGTAGAGTAGCTCTACTTATATCAGCAAAATAAAGACAAAAACTGTCATAAGAGACAAAGAGGTCATTATACAATGATAAAGCAGTTAATTCATCAGCAAGATACAGCGATTATAAATACTTATGCACCAAATATTGGAACACCTAAATATATAAAACAAATATTAACAGATTTGAAGAGAGAAATAGACAGCAATACAATAATAGTAGGGACCTTCAAGATGCCACTTTCAACAATGGATCATCCAAAAAGAAAATCAGTAAGGAAACACTGGGCTTAAACTATGCCTTACACCAGATGGATCAAACAACTATATACAGAGCATTCCTTCCAGCAGAAACAGAATATACATTCTTCTTATGTGCCCATAGAACATTCTCCAAGATAGATCATAAGTTAGGGCACAAAACAGGTTTTAATAAGGTTTTAAAAGAAGACTGAAATCATATCATGCACCTTGTCCAATCACAATAACACAAAACTAAAAACCAACTAAAAGAAGAAAATTGGAAAATGCACAAATATATGGAGATTAAACAACGAGCTCCTGAACAACCATTACGGTTAAAGAAGAAATCAAAAGGGAACATACCTTGAGACAAATAAAATGAAAACACAACATACCAAAATTTATAGGATCCAATAAAAGCTGTTCTAAGAGGGAAGTTTATAGTGATAAGTACCAAAAAAAAAAAAAAACAAACCCACAAATAAACAATCTAACTTCACACCTCAAGAAACTAAAAAATGAGGACTGAAATAAGTCCACAGTTAGCAGAAGGAGGAAATAATAAAGATTAGAGGAGAAATAAATTAAAAGAAACACCCGAAAAACAACAGGAAAGGTCAATAAAGAATAAATTTATTCTGAAGAATAAATTTAAGTAAGTAAAAGATCTGTATGTTGAAAATTATAAGACACTGATGAAAGAAATTGAAGACAAAAATAAATGGAAAAATACTTCATGTTCATGGATTCAAAGAATCAATATTGCTGAAAGTCCACACTACTCTAAGTGATCTACAGATTCAATGCAATCTCTATCCAAATTCCAACAGCATTCTTCACAGAAATAGAAAAAACAAATAAAAACTCATAGAAAACCACCTAAAAAAAAACAAACCCCACCTAAAGCAATAAACACTAAGAAAGAAGAACAAAGCTCTCCAGCCTTGTTTCCATAATATGCCCTGATTTCAAACTATACTACAAAACTATGGTAATCAAAACAGTATGATATTGACATTAAAAATAGACATATAGATCAATGGAACAAAATATCCAGCCCAGAAATAAACCTATGCCTATATGGTCAATTAACTTTCATCAAAGGAGCCACAAACTAGGAATGGATAATCTCTTCAATAAATGGTGACGGGAAAATTGGATATCCACATGCAAAAGAATGAAACTGGATCCCTATCTTACATCATATGCAAATATAAGGTCAAAATGGGTTAAAGACTTTAACAGAAGACTTGAAATCATAAAACTCCTAAACAAAAACAAAGGGGAAATGCTTCTTAACATTGGTTTGGCAATGATTTTTTGGATTTCATACCAAAAGTGAAAGCAACAGATGCAAAAATAAACAAGTTTAATTATATCAAACTAAAAAGCTTTTGCACTGTAGAAGAAACCATCAACAAAATGAAAAGGCAACCAATGGAATGGGAGAAAATATTTGCACACCACACATCCACCAAGGGTTAATATCCAAAATATACAAGGAACTTACAAAACTCAAAAAACAAATAATCCAGTTTAAAAATAGGCAAAGGATCTGAACAGACATTTTCCCAAAGAAGGCATACAAATGGCTAACAGCACGTGAAAAGGCACTCATCATCCCTGGTCACTAGGGAAATGCCAGTCAAAATCATGAGATAGCACCTAACACCTACACATCAAAAAGATAAGAGATAAATGCTGGCAAGGATATGGATGAAAGGGAACCCTTGTACACTGCTGCTGCTAAGTCGCTTCAGTCGTCTCCGACTCTATGTGACCCCACAGATGGCAGCCCACCAGGCTCCCCTGTCCCTGGGATTCTTCAGGCAAGAATACTGGAGTGGGTTGCCATTTCCTTCTCCTCCTTGTACACTACTGGTAGGGATATAAATCGAAAGTCATTATGGAAAAAAGTATGGAGTTTCCTCAAAAAATTCAAAACAGAAGTACCATATGATCCAGCAATCCCTGGGTTATATCCAAAGGAAGCAAAATCAGTATCTCAAAGATGTGTCTGTACACCTGATTTCATTGCAGTTATTATTTACAGTAGCCAAACCATGGAAACAACCTAACCATTAAGAAATGAATGGATAAAGAAAATATATATACAACAGGTTATTATTCAGCTTTCAAAAAGAAGGAAATTCTGCCTTTTGTGACAACATGGATGAAACATCATACAAAGTGAATTAAGTCAGACAGAGAAAGACAAATCCTGCATGGTATCACTTACAAGTGGAATCCTAAATAAAAAGGTCAAACTCATAAAAATGAGTTGCCAAGGGCTGTGGATATAGCAGAAACAGAGGTTGGTAAAAGAATACAAACTTTTAGCTATGAGAAGATTAAGATATGAGGACCTAATGTATAAAATGGTGAGTAGAGTTGAAAATAACTGTATTATTTGCTGAGAGAGCTGAAATCGTATTCTTACCCCCAAAAAATTTAGAAAGGTAAATATGTGAAGTGACAGATGTGTTAACTAACTTGATGGTGGGAAACTTTTGTAATGTATATGTTTATCAAACTACCATACTGAACACTTTAAATATAGTATAACTTTGTCAATTATACCTTAATAAAGCTGGGGTGGAGGAGGAATTAAATTATTCCAGTCCCCAGTCACATTCCATATTCTGAAAAGAACTTATAAAGTCCTTGTAGAGAAACAAGACTATCCAAGGGTTATACTTTGACAATAAGATCTGACAGAAGAGATGCAAATATATATGTGAAAATATATCAGAACTAAGCACGAAGTTTATCTTTTCCAGAGTGATTTTTTTTTCTTATTCATCTTGATTAGGCCACTTGCTTTTTATCTCTTTTTTAAAATCCCAAATTTCATTTTTTTAAACTGTTGATTATGTTTCATTAGCTGATATATGTTGTTGCTGGTCACTTAACCCCTTAATCCCTTTGTTTTTGGTAATTTAGTTGTGCTAAGTGGTGGATTTAATTGCAATTATCAGTATACTGGCTCAACAGGAACTTAAATCAGCCTTCCTCTAAGAAAGCCCCAAAATATTAGTAGATATAAAGAATAAACTGTCTCTTTTCCAAGTTAAGAGTCTATTGCCAGTTGGGGAGATATTAGTATTTACATGGTATTCTTATTAGTCTTGAGTCACATTTGTCAACTACACTTAGTAAACACTATGCAGAATACATTTCTAGATTTAGAAAGCTGAGGAAGTTGTAAATAAAGAAGAAAGTGAGTTCCAGAAACTGACGCAGTTACAATCTATTACGAGATATAAAACAGATAATACATTTCAGAACACAAGTATGTAGTTATTTAAGCAATTACATTTTTATAAAGATTTTAAAAATTTGACAGATTGTGGTAAGTGATCCTGTTAAAAGTTAAACCAAAGCACATAACAGCTCTGCTCAAATTCCTCCATTTCTCTCAAAGTATACGGCCACAAGGCCCTACATAATCTTGCCTCCCCACTTCACCTTTGTGTTTCTGACCGCATGTCTACTACTCTTACTTCTCATTCATTTCCTCCAGCTTCTTTTTCTAAAGACCTACCCTGATTCCTGGGCTTCCCTGATAGCTCAGTTGGTAAAGAATCTGCCTGCAATGCAGGAGACCCTGGTTCAATCCCTAGATTGGGAAGAACCACTGGAGAAGGGATAGGCTACCCACTCTAGTATTCTTGGGCTTCCCTTGTGGCTCAGCTGGTAAAGAATCCACCTAAAATGCGGGAGACCTGGGCTGGGAAGATCCCCTGGAGAAGGGAAAGGCTACCCACTCCAGTAATCTGGCCTGGAGAATTCCATGGACTGTATAGTCCATTGGGTCGCAAAGAGTCGGACACAACTTCACTTTCACTTTTCTTTCTTTACCTTAATTCTTCTATTTAATTCTAATCCTAAACGTCTATTCCAGCATTCCCAATTTAATCTCCTTTACTCTGCCCCATATTTTTCTTTTCTCATACTATTTATCACCTTCTAAAATACTATAGGACTTATTTATATACTGTTACAATTGTTCCCCACCTCCATCTCAAAAATGTTAACTTCTCAAGGGTAAGAATTCACTGTCTGTTTTCTTAACTGGCATATCCCAAACCTGGCACATAGTAAAAACTCAATTTATGCAAGTTCGTATATATTAAATCAAGCAGATAACTCACAAATCTTTAGTTTACTTTCAGTTGTATATTGTGTCAGAATACTCATTCCAAAACAAAAACATAATACTAAGTTTGTCAATCCATCAGCTTTTGAATGAATCTCATTTTTTCCTTCAAAATATATCCCTTCCTTTAAAATATTTATTTTTAACAAGCCCACAAGTTGGTCATCATGCTGGTTTTTCTCTCATTAGGTAGTTCCACGTCAATTTACACTTGCAAAAATGAATCTATGATTCAGAGTAGATGTAAAATCAGTTTTCTAGCTTATGAGAAAACTCAACTACTAAGTACATCATTCATCATCACTATCAACACTTGATATTGAATTTTTCCTTTTGTCCAACAAATTCTCAGCAGTCTCCCAGTAATTACATGTTATAATAGTGTATGGGGGGGAGGGGATGTCTGCAGTCCTGAAAATGACAAAGTACTGTGGCAGGATCAATGTGATCAAACCTCTATAATCCTCAGGATTCAAATATAGCAAAATTCTGTAAAATAATCAGAAAGTAAGTCCAAGAAATCCCCAAAGTCTCAAATTATCATGAGTAGGATACAGTCTTCCACTTTAAATACACACTTGGAAACAATAAAGTATAGTAAGTTCAGTGAGTTTGACAGAAAATGAATACAAGGGACACAAGAGTAGGCAGCAGTCTTAACTAACAAAGAGACCTAAGTAGTAGGACAACTTCAGCTGTGCTAAGATAGCAAGAAAATCTTTAAAACTCTTCAGAAATAAGTGTCATAATATGGCAAGTTCATGTATGGGATAAGATTTTCCCATCATACAGATAATGAAACTAACTGTTTACTGCTAACGTGTTTCCTACATTCCCACACCAGAATTTATTTATGTCACCAGACAGAAGGAAATGCAGCAAGACTGAGATGCCATGGTGAACAGGAGCACTAATGGCTAGCCATGTGTGACATTATTATATCATCATTTATAACCCTTCTATAATCTGCTCCTCCCATTCCACCCACTCATTTATCTGCACTGGAGGGAACTTTTCACAAGTGGCCAAGCAAACATTTTCTAACTATACTTCAGAATTATCTCAGTCCTCAGGATACCCAGGATAAGAATCACTCATCCCTAGATTTCTCCAGCTCAACTACCTAATATCTGAAATTCAGTTGTTTTGCCAACTAGATCATTATTTTGTGGATTTTAGAACATTCCCCAGCTTTGAGTCACTAATTCCATAATCTTAAGCATGGTTTTGGTAATGTAACTTGACTTGCTCAAAAATACTTCATGGTTTCTCTTCATGGCTTAATAAATATATAAAAAGTAAAAGCAAAATCTTCTGACTTGGTATTCATGGCATTAAATGATCTAATCCTAATATACCTGCCAATCATTATTTTCTATTAATACTACCCTTTTTTAATATAAATATATTTATTTTAATTGGAGGCTAATTACTTTACAATATTGTACTGTATTTGCCATACATCAACATGAATACTACCCTTTTAATCATAACTTTTTTCACCTAAGCTGGAATTCTTGTTCTTTTCAAACATATTCCATACTTTCTTATCCTCCCCCTTCCTCATGGGCTACTTTTTTGCCAGAACAACTTCCCTACTTTATATGGCTTTCAATGTATTTAAAAATAAGAAGATACACAAGGTTTGGTCCTTGCCTTCAAGGAGTACACAGGTCAAAGGGAAATAGTCACAGAAACAGCTGATGAATTATAAAATAGAATAAATATACTGTAACAGACATACACATGCTATCAAAGAAAAAATGTTACCTTCAGATACGTACTCAAAACATACATACTCAAAATACTTATGTTGGAAATGCCCAGAAATATAAAATAGTATAAACTACAAATTAGGTTCTTTCAAAAATTACTCAATTTGTAAAAATGTCCCCAATCCATAGAATATCCCATTCTGTCATTTCCCCTACCCATGTTTATACCAATACCTAAAGAATAAGAAATTATCTGTATCAATTTGTAAGTAAATATGCTAAAAGTTCATTCAATAATATAAATCTCGTATCTGTACTTGCCACTGACTGGTAACCAACAGTTCACAACTGGCACCAGTCTGCAGACGACACTTTTAGTAGCACGATCACACATATTGGGACTCTTACATGACCCAAAAGATCCACATTTCCCTCTTTTGCTCTGTCAGCCAAAACAAACAGAAATGCAATGAAATAAAACACTTTAAAATTATGACTTCAAATACAATGTTGATGTAGTAAAATACTTTAAAGGATACGAATTTCTGTGACAGCCTTCAAGGAATCTAAACCTTTTTCTGTTACCCCTAGGAAAAAAAAAAATCCTACATTCTTACAGATATTTTTAAACTTTTCCATAAAAGCTACTTCATTAGAATTTGTATAAACTTTTTACTAAGAGAATAGATAAAACAATATTAGATCACAGGTTTAAAAATGCAATATAATAAATTGCACATAGAGTGACAACATACAAATACAAAGAATATTTTTGTATTCTTACCTATACTAAGAAATACAAATGAGACTGTACTCATAAAATCAACTGAAAAAAGCACAAAATTACCTTGAACTGTATGAGGCTGGGATGCAACTGGAAAAGATGGTGCTTTGATTATGCCTTCTCTGATTTCAGAAGCAAAAAGTGTATCACTGGCTGTCAAAATGTTACAGTCTGAATACTGAGGTTTCTGCTTACTATTGCTATCTTTCCATGATTTCCCTTTGTTCACTTCTGTTTGGACAATTTTCACTGAGCCAATATTAGAGTCCAAGTTTTCACTGTCATTGGAATAAACATCCTCATGTATATTATCAGATATTTTAAATAACCTGCAAAAAATTTGCATATGTAATCATCACTTAGAATGTAAAAAACTAGCATAAAATTGGTTCCTTTAAAAATACCTATAGGTCATGGCTTATTAGAACACAAAAGCTAATCATTCTCCTAAAGTGTTGCTGCTGCTGCTGCTGCTGCTAAGTCGCTTTAGCCGTGTCTGACTCTTAGAGACCCCATGGACTGCAACCTACCAGGCTCTGCCGTCTATGGGATTTTCCAGGCAAGCGTACTGGAGTGGGTTGCCATTGCCTTCTCCTTCTACTAAAGTATGATTTGCTAAATTTACCGATTATGGCTTATTAGAACACAAAAGCTAATCATTCTTCTAAAGTATGATTTGCTAAGTTTACCACCGAATTATGTCTTTTCACTTTCTTAAAACTCAGATAAATCCATCTGTGGTGGCCACCCTCTGAGACAGCTCTGATGCTCCTTGTATCCTGGTGCTCACACTTTTTTGGAATCATCTTCTTTGAATCAGGACTTGCCTATAAGACTAGCAGAGTGCTGTGGAAGGACAAGCATCTAAGGCCAGGTCATAAAAGATTGTCACTTCCACACAGTCTCTTAGATCATTCATTCTGAGGGGACCTAGCCATTATAACATGAGAACACTGAAGCAATCCTACAAAGCAGCCCATGTGGACAGGTTCTTGTCAGTAACTAGCACCAACTTCCCAAGCACTGTTCAATAATCATTTGAGTGTAAGAGATGGCTCTCCGCAAAGTTCTGTAAAACAAAGAAGGGCCATCTTTATGACTGTAATTTACTATAGTTGACTGGTTCAAAGACAATCCATCAAAGTAATTTGTTCACAATAGCCCTAAGGGAAGAAGTGATCAATAAGATTCCTAATAATACAACACTAGCACGTTACAGAATAAGTAATAGAGCTGACAGCAGGTTATCAGTCTTACGGAATTCTGTAAGGAATGACACCCAAATAATTACAAATACAAATACAAAATATTTTCTGTTATTTTCACTGTTAATCTTAATGATAGGTTTTTTTGTGTTGCATCCAACACTTCACTTCACTTCACTTCAGTTGCATCCAACTCTTTTCGACCCCATGGACTATAGCCCCCAAGGCTCCTCTGTTCATGGGATTTCCCAGGCAAGGATACTGGAGTGGGTTGCCATTTCCTTCTCCAGGGGATCTTCCTGACCTAGAAATCGAACCTACGTCTCCTGCATTGCAGGCAGATTCTTTACCATGTGAGCCACCAGGGAAGCCCAAGTTTTTGTATAAGAGCCAGTCATGTATGGATGTGAGAGCTGGACTATAAAGAAAGCTGAGCACCAAAGAATTGATGCTTTTGAACTGTGGTGTTGGAGAGGACTTTTCACAGTCCGTTGGACTGCAAAGAGATTCAACCAGTCCATCCTAAAGGAAATCAGTCCTGAATATTCACTGAAGCACTGATGTTGAAGCTGAAACTCCAATACTTTGACCACCTGATGTGAAGAACTGACTCATCTGAAAAGACCCTGATGCTGGGAAAGACTGAAGGTGAGAGGAGAAGGGGATGACAGAGGATGAGATGGTTGGATGGCATCACTGACTCAATGAACATGAGTTTGACTAAACTCCAGGAGTTGGTGATGGACAGGGAAGCCTGGCATGCTATAGTCCATGTGGTCGCAAAGAGTCAGACATGACTGAGTGACTGAACTGAACTGAATTGAATCTTTCAAAAAACCAGACATGTATTCTAAAACAAACTATAGAGCTGCATCTTCCAACGGTAGCAGTACTGTTTTTGAAGACAGAAAATTCAAAAGCAGATGGTTAATCTTTCATAATACAACAGAATCCCATTTTAAAATGGTATTGAAAATAAGGAAAACACTGATGCCAACAGTGTTATATGCTGTGATATCACTTAAAAGCACAGATTTTGGAATCAGACAAACCTGGGTATAAATCAAAAGTTTCTCCACTTTCTATCTGTATGACTTTAAAGTTAGAGTTTGAAATACATTCTTCCAACTGTAAAAATATTATCCACACAACTACTTATTTAAATTTCCTGAACCTCAGATTCTTCCTAGGTCCTTTGGCTCTTCCACTCCACACTCTCTTACGTCCTTTGCTTCTTTACTGAATTTTATATTTACTTCCTGGTCTTAACAAAAATATTTACTTGCCCTGGAAAACTCTCACTCTTAAAAAAACTCTTCAGTTCAGTTCAGTTCAGTCGCTCAGTCGTGTCCGACTCTTTGCGACCCCATGAATCGCAGCATGCCAGGCCTCCCTGTCCATCACCGTCTCCCGGAGTTCACTCAGACTCATGTCCATCGAGTCCGTGATGCCATCCAGCCATCTCATCCTCGGTCATCCCCTTCTCCTCCTGCCCCCAATCCCTCCCAGCATCAGAGTCTTTTCCAATGAGTCAACTCTTCGCATGAGGTAGCCAAAGTACTGGAGCTTCAGCTTTAGCATCATTCCTTCCAAAGAAATCCCCGGGCTGATCTCCTTCAGAATGGACTGCTTGGATCTCCTTGCAGTTCAAGGGACTCTCAAGAGTCTTCTCCAATACCACAGTTCAAAAGCATCAATTCTTCGACACTCAGCCTTCTTCACAGTCCAACTCTCACATCCATACATGACACTGGAAAAACCATAGCCTTGACTAGACGGACCTTAGTCGGCAAAGTAATGTCTCTGCTTTTGAATATACTGTCTAGGTTGGTCGTAACTTTTCTTCCAAGGAGTAAGCATCTTTTAATTTCATGGCTGCAGTCACCATCTGCAGTGATTTTGGAGCCCAAAACAATAAAGTCTGACACTGTTTCCACTGTTTCCCCATCTATTTCCCATGAAGTGATGGGACCAGATGCCATGATCTTTGTTTTCTGAATGTTGAACTTTCAGCCAACTTTTTCACTCTCCTCTTTCACTTTCATCAAGAGGCTTTTTAGCTCCTCTTCACTTTCTGCCATAAAGGTGGTGCCATCTGCATATCTGAGGTTATTGATATTTCTCCCGGCAATCTTGATTCCAGCTTGTGTTTCTTCCAGTCCAGCATTTCTCATGATGTACTCTGCATATAAGTTAAATAAGCAGGGTGACAATATACAGCCTTGACGTACTCCTTTTCCTATTTGGAACCAGTCTGTTGTTCCATGTCCAGTTCTAACTGTTGCTTCCTGACCTGCATATAGGTTTCTCAAGAGGCAGGTCAGGTGGTCTGGTATTCCCATCTCTTTCAGAATTTTCCAGTTTATTGTGATCCACAGAGTCAAAGGCTTTGGCATAGTCAATAAAGCAGAAATAGATGTTTTTCTGGAACTCTCTTGCTTTTTCCATGAACCAGCGGATGTTGGCAATTTGATCTCTGGTTCCTCTGCCTTTTCTAAAACCAGCTTGAACATCAGGGAGTTCACGGTTCACATATTGCTGAAGCCTGGCTTGGAGAATTTTGAGCATTACTTTACCAGCATGTGAGATGAGTGCAACTGTGCGGTAGTTTGAGCATTCTTTGGCATTGCCTTTCTTTGGGATTGGAATGAAAACGGACCTTTTCCAGTCCTGTGGCCACTGCTGAGTTTTCCAAATTTGCTGGCATATTGAGTGAAGCACTTTCACAGCATCATCTTTCAGGATTTGAAACAGCTCAACTGGAATTCCATCACCTCCACTAGCTTTGTTCATAGTGATGCTTTCTAAGGCCCACTTGACTTCACATTCCAAGATGTCTGGCTCTAGATTAGTGATCACATCATCATGATTATCTGGGTTGTGAAAATCTTTTTTGTACAGTTCTTCTGTGTATTCTTGCCACCTCTTCTTAATATTTTCTGCTTCTGTTAGGTCCATACCATTTCTGTCCTTTATCGAGCCCATCTTTGCATGAAATGTTCCCTTGGTATCTCTAATTTTCTTAAAGAGATCTCTAGTCTTTCCCATTCTGTTGTTTTCCTCTATTTCTTTGCATTGATCACTGAAGAAGGCATTCTTATCTCTTCTTGCTATTCTTTGGAACTCTGCATTCAGATGCTTATATCTTTCCTTTTCTCCTTTAAGTGGACAAAACTGCTAATTCTCTCACATTTCTTCTCCACACCAAATTTACACCATTACTTTTCCACTCTCTCACAAAAGTATCTGTGCTATCTAGCTATGCAACATTGTATTCCTCCTCATTGCATATATCCTATATCAACCTCTGGTCACTTTAGAATCTTTTCCTCTTAATTACAAGCTCTTCCATAAACTGGGTTGTTGTTGTTCAGTTGCTCAGTCGTGTCCGACTCTTTGTGACCTCATGGACTGCAGCACGCCAGGCTTCCCTGTCCTTCACCATCTCCCAGAGTAACTGAGTTACTTCACCATCTACGTAGACAACTCATTCAAAATTCTACCCTCTACATTTCTTAGCCTTTTATCTCTAGTAGCTTTCTCCCTCATCTGATTTCAGTCACCTACTCTCCCGCCTTAGATGTTATCATTATCCTCTTCTCAAAGCAACAATTCTAAAAAATCATTTTCTGACCACAACCTCCTATCCTTTTAGCTTGTTTGCTCAAGGTACTAATGAGGTCAAAGAACAAAATTACTATAATTAACTTCTTTATTTTCTCCCGAACCATCTTCCTTTTCACTTTTCTCAGGTACCTTGAATGCATTTAATACCATGACATATCTTTTCAATCACTCTCTTATCAATATTCTAAACCCCTCTCCCCTTTTATACTTTTATCATACTTATCTTGCAAATCTGAAATTCTATGTAAATCTATCTACTATTTTTTCATAAATGCAGTCAAGTGGTAGAACGTTATTGAAAAAAGCACAACTATTAGGTGGATGAATAATATTCAAATTCAAATTCACATCAGCCAAGACTGAAGAAACAAAATCAATATACAAAAATCAACTGTATATCTACACACTTTCAATGGACAATCTGAAATTCCATTTAAAATAACATCAAAAAGAATATGTACTTATGAGTAAATGTAACAAAATAAGTATAAGACTTGTCCACTGAAAGCTACAAAATATCTTTGAAAGAAATTAAAGAAAATCTAAATAAGAGGAAAGGTATCCCATGTTCACAGATTGGTAATCCTAAGTAAAATGATTTTTCAAATCTGTGAGTAATTCTAGCAAAGTATTATACCGAATGCACGGTAGTGAGAACTCCCAAATTTGTAGACTGCAAGGCAGAAATTTGGATAGCCTGTCACCCTATTTGTGGCTGGCATTGGAAGTAGGGTAGTCTTGTGGGACTGAATCCTTACTTAACTCTTGGAGTGTGATGCTAACTCTAGGAGTTAGTAAGAAGATTGAATTGTATTCTTGGACATCAATTGGTATTGAAGAATCAGATAAATGGATGGTACGAAAACACTCCAGACTTTCCATTTATGGTCAGTCGATTATCAGTGCAAGGGCCATGTCTTTCAATGGGGAAAGAACAGTTTTGCTTTGCTTTTAACAAATGGTGCTGGAACAACTGGATATCTATGTGCTAAAGAATGAAGTGGGCTTCTACTTTGTACTATATTCAAAAATTAACTCAAAATGGATGATAGACCCAAATTTAAGAGCAAAATCTTAGAAGGAAATGTAAGAGTAAGTGTTTACAACCTTGGATTAGGCAATGGAAAAATTGGACTTCATCAAAATTAAAAACTTTTGGCCAGCTAAGGATATGAACAGAAAAGTGAAACACAGCACACAAAATGTAAGAAAATATTTGCTACTCATATAACTGATAAGGTATTTTCAACCAGCATAAGTAAAGGACCCTTACAACTCAACAATAAAAAGACAACACAATTTAAAAACAGATCAAGGATTTGAACAGACATTACTCCAAGTAAGATATGCAAATAGCCTATAATCACACAAAAAGCTGCCCAACACCTTTAGTCAGCAGAAACACATGAATCAAAACCACAATGAGATATACATCACACCCATTTTGTATGGCTATAATAGAAAAGACAAACAACAAGTTCTAGCAAGGAGGTGGAGAATTCAGAAACTTCATACACTACTAGAGAAATTGTTCAGCAGTAGGCTGCAAGTCCATGGGGTCACTAAGAGTTGGACACGACTGAGCGACTTCACTTTCACTTTTCACTTTCATGCACTGGAGAAGGAAATGGCCACCCACTCCAGCGTTCTTGCCTGGAGAATCCCAGGGACGGGAGAGCCTGGTGGGCTGCCATCTATGGGGTCGCACAGAGTCGGACATGACTGAAGCGACTTAGCAGCAGCAGCATAGTTACTTTGTAAAACAATTTGGCAGTTTCTCAAAAAAAGATAAATATAGAGTTAATATATGACCCAGCAATTCCACTTCTAAGTATAAATCCAAAAGAATTAAAATACATTTGACCCTTGCACAACATAGGTTTAAACTGTATTGGTCTATTTATACTCAGATTTTTGTCTTCTTCAATAAATACTACAGTAGTATATGATCTGAGTTGGCTGAGTCCACTGATGCAGATCTACAGATAAGGAAAGCCAACTATAAAGTTGTACTTCAATTTCTGACTTCCCAGGAGATCAACACCCTTATTAAACCCTGTGTGTTCAAGGGTCAAATGTATATATTCACACAAAAACTTACATCTGAATTCTCATGGCAACATTATTCATAATAGCCAAAAAGTGGAAAGAACTCAAAAGTTCATCAACTGACAGATCAATAAACAAAATGTAATATACCCATTCAATGAAATGTTACTGGCCATAAAAAGAATAAAGTACTGATGTATGGCAGAACATGGTTGAACCTTGAAAATGTTGTCCTAAGAGAAAGAAGCCAGACAGAAAAAGCTGCACTTATAATATTAAATATCTAGAATAGGAAAACCCACAGAAACAGAAAACAATTAGTAAATGCCAGGGGCTGGGTGAGAGATGAAGAAATAGGGAGTAACTTAATGAGTACAGAGTTAGTCTGGGGCAGCAAAAATTGTATAGCAGTGATGGTTGCACAACTCTGTGACTATTCTAAAATCTATAAATTGTACACTTTTCAAAATAATGAATTTTATGATATGTGAATTACATCATAATAAAATTTATTTAAAAATTCACAGACATCAACCCCAACTGGGACCTTCACAGTGTCCAACTCTACCATTATTCTAATTAGAGTGCTTTCCCATTCTCCATAATTTCTTCCACCCTTCTCATACTTGCTCAATACCTCTACTTTCCCCCTCAAATTCCACAGATGACTCCATCTCTTATGTCACAGAAAAAAGAAAAACCATCAGTGATATCTCCTCTGAATCCTAAACCCATATATCCAATTATCTATTTGGACATTTTGTACGTACTTAAAACAACATGTACAAATTTGTACTCATCACCTTCCCCTATTCTTCCTTTGCAGTTTCTACATCATGAAAGAACACTATCAATCTTTCATCAATCTGGCTCAAGCCAGACATTTAGGAATCAGGTCCTAAGTCAGGTTACCATTTTCTCTCATCTAGACTAATAAAATAATCTAAATGACCCTTCACAATGTATTCCAGTTCTCTTCTAATTTATCCTACTGGGGCAAAAATGGACTTTAAATAAAAAAGAATATCTAATTTTACTTCTCTGCTTAAAACCCAGGACCTTAAGGCAACAGTTCTCACTTTTGTGTGCCTAACAATCGTTCAAAAAATGTGTTAAAAATGAAGATTCCTGGGTCCCATCCCCACCTTGATCCAGAGTGTGATTCAACAGATCTAAGGAAGGAACCAGGAATCCAAATTTTTTAACAAGCACTCCATGTGATTCTGATGCAGTGAGTTCACAGGGCACAATTTAATAAGCACTGAAATGGCAACCCACTCCAGTACTCTTGCCTGGAGAATCCCAGGGACGGGGGAGCCTGGTAGGCTGCCGTATATGGGGTCGCACAGAGTCAGACATGACTGAAGTGACTTAGCAGCAGCAGCACCTTAAAAGTACAAAATGTTTCACTCCCTACAAGATTCTGAATGACTTAGTCCCTCCATACTTTGTCTCTTAGCATGCTCTCATTCTCTCTTACTTTAAACTAGAAAAATTTCTAAGAATAAAAGCTCTGTGCTACTTTAGTCCATTTGCACAGACTATTCCTTCTGCCTGGAACACTCTCCTTTATTTGCACTCAGCTTGACTTTATTCTTCCTTAAACTTACAAAATCATTTCCTCAGGGACATCTTCCCTGATTGTGCAGCAGATTAGGATCCCATATTAACAGCCATTTTCAAACGATGGTCAAGATTCAGAGTTCATAGGATCAAAACAATTTCCATAACACTTTTTCCCCATCATTTTAATTTACAATATGGTTAAATATCAATAGATATAATCCAAAAAAGCAAAAGCTCTTATGGGAATCCTCAATAATTTTTAAGTGGAAAGGGGTCCTGAAAACAAAAAGTCTGAGAACCTCTGCTCTAACCATATATCTCATCAAAATAATTGTCATACAAAAAGTGTTTAATTATTTTTAGTTACTACTTGCCTTTCCCTCAATAAACTGTAAGCTCTCTGAAGGCAAGAACCTATGGCTAGAACTCAGTTAAAAGAGTGTTGAGTACACAGTAGACCTCTATTTGTTGCTGACTTTTTTTCTCATTCAGATTCTATCATATTTTAAACTTCTGGAGATACACATAAATATTCAACTGTATCACTGAATATCATTCATTTCATTTAATTAATTACCTTTTACAGAAGGCTGACATGCTCCCTCCTTTATCTTGTGCAGAATTAACTAACTTTGTATCATCTGGAACATTTTTCTCAAGTTCTATCTCAGTGCCAATGTGATTTTTGCATTTCTGAGAAGAACCATATGTTAGCTTGCCAGCAACATGTAAGTCATTGTTACCTGCCCCTCCTAAATTTAGATCATCTTCTTCATATTCATTAGAAGGGAAGTCAAACTGGAATTTTTGAGTTTGTGAAACATAATTTGTGTCTTCATTAGTTATCCTTAAATTTGATGGTAACATTTTTGATCTTTTATTCTGACCTACAAAAAAGAAACACTTTAATTACTACACATTCTCCTTGAAAACAAATTTTAAAAACGATGATAGAAAAATTTAATAAGATTTTTCAAAAGAGCTTACTAGGTGAATAAGAAAAATAACAAAATGATCTGTAATACCATATGTGATTTTGAAATACAATAGTTGTTACTCTTATGGTACATCATAACTGAAGGATAACTCTAAATTAGTTAAGAAATATTGAAATTAAGTTTGAAATTTAAATTAAGCCTACATTATAAAATAGGTTTAATTTCTGACCCACAGAAATAACCATAACTGAAAGTGGGTTGCAAGAATACTGGGATGGGCTGCCATTTCCTCTTCCAGGGGATCTTCCAGACTCAGAGATTGAACCCATGTCTCTTGTGTCTCCTGCACTAAGAGGCAGATTCTTTACCACTGCACCATCTGGGAAGCCCCAAAATTAAGATAATAGAATGTTTTCATCAAGGCAACGGAACTTTAAAGGTGTCTTTACAGAGACTTTAAAAGCATCTTTGAAAGTCTGGAAGGCATTTGGAGGCCTTTTTAGGCCTTAAATTTGCCTTATCATTTACACTATACTAGTATACATACATATTATATATATGGGTGTGTGTTCTATTATAACACACAATAGAATTACTACATTCTATATATAATTTGCTATATACAAGAGTATAAAATATATAAAAATTTTGAAACTAATAAAATTTACATGCATGAACCTACTATTAATTTAAAAATCAGTTTTACCAACAATATCACATTAGATCACATATACTATTTGAGTGTGTTTGTTTTCTAACTTTGTAAAGATGATAACAAACTACATAGTTTTTGCATCTTGTTTTTTTCACTCAATGTATTTCATGAATCTGGTTTCCTAAACCAGAGGATCCTACCTTTAGTAAAGTCTAAGACAGAAACTAAATAGCAGTGACAGTTTTAATGGGATGAGGAAACAAATTCACAGAACAATATAACAGGTGTGTGTGATAGTATATTTTGTGCCTGTAATATACATATGTGTGTATATCTATGCATGGAGAAGGAAAATGTTTCAGATTTTACAGTTCGGTGACCACTATTTTGAATAAGTTTCTAACTTTCATTTTATTCCATTAAAATAAAAGAAATGAATATTTCAATATTAGATTTTTTTACATTGACATGAGCTGAATGGATTTGACTTCACAACTTACATGTGATACTTTACCTAACAATTTATGACTTTCTATTTCTTCCTCTAATGCCTGAGTATCTGGAATTTCTGAAATCAGTGGAGCAGATGGAAGAAACCAATCCAAAGATTTTTCACTGTCTAGGTGGCTATATAAAATACAAAAATATGAATTTATGTTAACAAAGATATAACATCAGAAACTGTATTTATTAACTAAACATAACTCAGTTACAGACTGGAAAAGGTCAGTTTTCATTTCAATCACAAAAAAGGGCAATGCCAAAAATTGCTGTACAATTACAGTCATTTCACATGCCAGCAAGGTAATACTTAAAATCCTTCAAGCTAGGCTTCAACAGTACATGAACTGAGAACATCCAGATGTATAAGATGGATTTAGAAAAGGCAGAGGAACCAGAGATCAAATTGCCAGTATCTGTTTGATCATAGAAAAAGCAAGGAAATTCGAGAAAAACATTGACTTCTGCTTCATTGATTATGCTAAAGCCTTTGACTGTGTGGATCCCAATAAACTTTGGAAAATTCTTTAAAAGATGGGAATACCAGACCACCTTACCTGCCTCCTGAGAAACCTGGATGCAGGTCAAGAAGCAATCATTAGAAATGGACATGGAACAACAGACTGGTTCAAAATCGGGAAAGGAGCACATCAAGGCTGTATACTGTCACTCTGCTTATTTACCTTACATACAGAGTACATCATGAGAAATGCCAGGCTGGATGAATTACAGGGTAGAATCAAGATTGCCAGAAGAAATATCAATAACCTCAATACGCAGATGACACCTCCCTTATGGCAGAAAGTGAAGAGGAATTAAAGACCCTCTTGGTGAAGGTGAAAGAGGAGACTGAAAATGCTAGCTTAAAACTCAACATTCAAGCCAAAGTAATCTTGAGAAAGAAGAATGGAACTGGAGGAATTAACCTGCCTGACTTCAGACTATACTACAAAGCTATAGTCATCAAGACAGTATGGTACTGGCACAAAGACAGAAATACAGATCAATGGAACAAAGTAGAAAGCCCAGAGATACATCCATGCACCTATGGACACCTTATGTTTGACAAAGGAGGCAAGAATATACAATGGAGAAAAGACAATCTCTTTAACAAGTGGTGCTGGGAAAACTTGTCAACCATCTGTAAAAGAATGAAACTAAAACACTTTCTAACATCATACACAAAAATAAAATGGATTAAAGATCTAAATGTTAAGACCAGAAACTATAAAACTCCTAGAGGAAAACATAGGCAAAACACTCTCTGACATAAATCACACCAAGATCCTCTATGACCCACCTCCCAGAGTAATGGAAATAAAAGCAAAAATAAATGAAGGGAACCTAATTAAACTTAAAAGCTTTTGCACAATGAAGGAAATTACAAGAAAGGGTGAAAAGACAGCCTTCAAAGTGGGAGAAATAACAGCAAATGAAGCAACTGACAAAGAATTAATCTCAAAAACATAAAAACAGCTCATGTAGCTCAATACCAGAAAAATAAACGACCTAATAAAAGAATGAGTCAAAGAACTAAACAGACATTTCTCCAAAGAAGACATACAGATAGCTAACAAACACATGAAAAGATGCTCAACATCACTCATTATCAGAGAACTGCAAATCAAAGCCACAATGAGGTACCATCTCACGTCTATCAGAATGGCTGCTATCAAAAATTCTACAAACAATAAATGCTGGAGAGGATGTGGAGAAAAGGGAACCCTCTTATACTGTTGGTGGGAATGTGAACTAGTACAGCCACTATGGAGAATAGTGTGGAGATTCCTTAAAAAACTGGAAATAGAACTGCCATATGACCCAGCAATCCCACTCCTGGGCATACACACTGAGGAAACCAGAACTGAAACAGATACATGTACCCAATGTTCATCACAGCACTGTTTACAATAGCTAGGACATGGAAGCAACCTAGATGTCCATCGGCAGATGAATGGATAAGAAAGTTGTGGTACATATACACAATGGAATATTACTCAGCGATGAAAAAGAACACATTTGAATCAGTTCTAATGAGGTGGATGAAACTGGAGCCTATTATACAGAATGAAGTAAGTCAGAAAAAAAACACCAATACAGTATATTAAAGCATATATATGGAATTTAGAAAGATGGTAACAACAACCCTATATGTGAGATAGCAAAAGAGACACAGATGTAAAGAAAAACTTTTGGACTCCATGGGACTTGATGAGGATGGGATGATTTGAGAGAATAGCACTGAAACATGTATACTACCATATTTGAAACAGATCACCAGTCCAAGTATGATGCATGAAACAGGGCACTCAAAGCTGGTACACTGGGACAACCCATAGGGATGGGATGGGGAGGGAAGAGGGAAGGGAGTTTGGGATGGGGGAAACATGTACACCCATGGCTGATTCATGTCAATGTATGGCAAAAACCATGACAATATTATAAAGTAATTAGCCTCCAATTAAAATAAGTAAATTAACAACAACAACAACAAAAAAAAACCAGCATTAAAACATCTAAGATCATGGCATCTGGTCCCATCAGTTCAGTTCAGTTCAGTTCAGTCACTCAGTCGTGTCCGACTCTGCAATCCCATGGACCACAGCACACCAAGCCTCCCTGTCCATCACCAACTATTGGAGTTTACTCAGACTCATCTCCATTGAGTCGGTAATGCCATCCAACCATCTCATCCTCTGTCCCCTCCTGCTTCTGCCCTCAATCTTTCCCAGCACCAGGGTCTTTTCAAATGAGTCAGCTCTTCACATCAAGCGGCCAAAGTATTGGAGTTTCAGCTTCAACATCAGTCCTTGCAATGAACACTCAGGATTGATCTCCTTTAGGATGGACTGTTTGGATCTCCTTGCAATCCAAGGGACTCTCAAGAGTCTTCTCCAACACCACAGTTCAAAAGCATCAATTCTTCAGCTCTCAGATTTCTTTAGAGTCCAACTCTCACATCCATACATGACCACTGGAAAAACCATAGCCTTGACTAGATGGACCTTTGTTGGCAAAGTAATATTTCTGCTTTTTAATATGCTCTCTAGGTTGGTCATAACTTTCCTTCCAAGGAGTAAGCATTTTTTAATTTCATGGCTGCAGTCACCATCTACAGTGATTTTGGAGTCCAAGAAAATAAAGTCTGACACTGTTTCCACTGTTTCCCCATCTATTTGCCATGAAGTGATGGGACCGGATGCTATCTTAGTTTTCTGAATGTTGAGTTTTAAGCCAGCTTTTTCACTTTCCTCTTTCACTTTCATCAAGAGGCTCTTTAGTTCTTCTTCACTTTCTGCCATAAAAGTGATGTTATCTGCATATCTGAGGTTATTGATATTTCTCCCAGCAATCTTGATTCCAGCTTGTGCTTCATCCAGCCCAGCGTTTCTCATGATGTACTCTGCTGCTGCTGCTGCCACTAAGTCGCTTCAGTCATGTCCGACTCTGTGCGAACCCATAGACGGCAGCCCACCAGGCTCCCCCATCCCTGGGATTCTCCAGGCAAGAATACTGGACTGGGTTGCCATTTCCTTCTCCAATGTATGAAAGTGAAAAGTGAAAGTGAAGTCACTTAGTCATGTCCGACTCTTCGAGACCCCATGGACTGCAGCCTACCAACTTCTGCCGT
This sequence comes from Budorcas taxicolor, assembly GCF_023091745.1. Classification (NCBI taxonomy): domain Eukaryota; kingdom Metazoa; phylum Chordata; class Mammalia; order Artiodactyla; family Bovidae; genus Budorcas; species Budorcas taxicolor. Next base: position 52,286,055 of record NC_068912.1, on the reverse strand, counting down.
CCATGGGATTTTCCAGGCAAGAGTACTGGAGTGGGGTGCCATTGCCTTCTCCAGATGTACTCTGCATATAAGTTAAATAAGCAGGGTGACAATATACAGCCTTGACGTACTCCTTTTCCTATTTGGAACCAGTCTGTTGTTCCATGTCCAGTTTTAACTGTTGCTTCCTGACCTGCATACAGATTTCTCAAGAGGTAGGTCCCATCACTTCATGGCAAATAGACGGAGAAAAAATGGAAATGGTGACAGACTTTACTTTCTTTGGCTCCAAAATTCCTGCAGTAACTGCAGCCATGAAATTAAGACATTTGCTCCTTGGAAGAAAAGCTATGACAAACCTAGACAGTGTGTTAAAAAGCAGACACATTACTTTGCTAACAAAGGTCTATATGGTCAAAGCTATGGTTTTTGCAGCAGTTGTGTATGGGATGTGAGAGTTAGACCATAAAGAAGGCTGAGCACCAAAGAATTGATCCTTTCAAACTGTGGAGCTAGAGAAGACTCTTTGAGAGTCCCTGGGACAGCAAGGAGATCAAGCCAGTCAATCCTAAAGGAAATCAGTCCTGAATATTCATTGGAAGGACAGATGCTGAAGCTTCAATACTTTGGCCAGCTGATGCGAAGAGCCAACTCATTGGAAAAGATCCTGATTCTGGGAAAGATTGAAGGCAAGAAGAGAAGGGGATGACAGAGGATGAGATGGTTGGATGGCTTCATCAACTCAATGAACTTGAGTTTGAACAAACTCCAGGACAGAGAAGCCTGGTGTGCTGCAGTCCATAGGGTCACAAAGAGTTGGACATGACTGAGCAACTGAACAACATTCAGTTACAAACTCTTAAACTTAATGTACTACCTTTCTGTGATAACCTCAATTTATCCTTATAGAGCAGCGTATAGCATATCCTTATACGTTCTCAATCTTTTTTCCTTGTGTGTCATGGGATTAATGATACTGCTCTGAGGTATGCTACCTAAATAATGGCTATAACTCCATTTTATTTTCTCCAATTCAAATGCTGTGACAGGGATCTTAAATCTGCTCCAATATAAAAAAAAGAAAGTAATATATCATTCCAAAACTTTAGCATCTTAACCAATACAAGTTAGCAAATTACTGATGATACACTGGACAACTAATCATGGGTCATAAGTGTGTATATGACACCAAAACATTATTACAAATCAATGTCTTAACTCAAATGTTCCTGGTCCAAAACCATCTATGACAACAGAAAATCCAAGAAACCAGTTGAAATTGACAATCAGTTTGAAAACCTGCAGTAACTGATGAGATTTTTGTCACCCTATTGGCATCTGCCTATTGCCCTATTGTTCAACTGTGATCCTATTAACATGTAATGTTTTAATATCTCGTTTCCAACCTAAGTTGGCTTGTCCTTCATTAGAACAAAGATAAGCATTGGGAAACAGAAAATAAAGTTGAAGAACACATAAACTGTCTAAGCCAAGTCCTGAGGATTTGACGATCTTTTTCCTTATTGCTTTGTTGAGGGTTTTATCTCCCAGAAAAGGCCCAGTCTTTCACTTTTATACATCTCATAGCACCTCAAACATAGCTACTGCAGCTCTATTTTCCAAATCAAAAATCTGCAACACATTACCTGACAATATCTAACACATTGTCTGACAATACACCAAAACAACTGAAATTTAGGACTATATCACAGAGTTCTAAGATCATCACCAGGGTCAATAATTCCCTAGGGTGACTCATAGGACTCAGCAATATAGTCCTACTCATGACTGTTAGGTGAAGTCTGAAAGAACTAACAATACATTGTATTGTTAGAAGAGCAACCATATGTTTCAAATTTGCTGATGCCGGTCCTGATTAACAACTGTCATTCCATTTGGATGCACTCTTTCACTCTCAAAAGTGTCCCAGTCTGAATTACATGGTCACATTATTTATGAATGATTCTTCCATATATGTGTTGAACCTCAAGCTGACTGTAAGTTTTTTAAAGTAAAAGTCTTTAAAGTCTTTAAAAGTCTTATTCAGTCAATATTTGAATAAATGAAATAAGTGAGCAATAAATAATTTACACAATATTTCACTAAAAAAGAATAGAATACATAGAAAACTTAGAATTAAAATGATTAACATGTGAAAATCCTTAAAAGCCAGTATTTAACAGACTCCCTATTCCCCAATTCATATTTCCTTTGGTGTCACATTTTTATTTCCACCCCTGATTACTGCTTGCATTGAACCTGCCTATCACACTTGGCCTTTGGCACACTGCCCTTTCTGTTTCCAAAAACTGCCATCATCACTCCTTGTCCTGAGCTACTCTTTAACCATTACTTTCAGTCTTTACTTTAGCCAAAAGTAACTTGAACAAACCAGAAATGCAAATAAATGAAAGCCAAATAGGCAAGAATCTATTCTATTTTTAAAATGATAACATGTTAAACTTCAGTTATTCCCTTATACCTGAATTCCATGTTTACCAAGTATATACCTGAAATGTCATTCCCTGTTGATTCCTTATTTTTTATTTATAAATTTACCAAAGATAAAACTAAAATGCGGTAAAAATAAAAAACCGAAAACAATAGACTGCTATTTTTTAAAGCAGACTTACTTTTCAGCTTCATCTGTTTTTTCAAAAAACAAATTATCCAAGGAAAACAAGGAGTCATTTGATTCCAACATTGTTAAAAGCTGGACTTTGTCATAAAATCTAAAAAATACCAAAACCCAGTTTATAGCCTATTTACAAAGATGTAGAAAACATTTTTCTAGATCCATAAACTATAATTATTAATTTCCTAAAATAATCACAGACAGTCTTTCTTCTGCAACTTCCTCCTAAGTGCTTAAATATTCAAATACATTACTCTGTTATCCACTCATTCACACATAGTCACACATGTATGCCTCTCTTCATGCTGCACAAATGCTTAAAATGTGTTTTCTTCCATTCTCCACCTGACATATTCCTACCCATACTTCATGGTACAGGTCAATGTCATTTCTTCTTCAAAGGCTTCTCTGAATTTGTCCTCTTATGGAAAACAGAATTAATGACTCCTTTTGGGCCCTTAAAATACTTTGGTCATACCATTATTTTTGAATATAGTGCATTTTATTGTGATATTGTATAGCATAGTACATTTTATTGTGAATGTGTTTGTTTTTAAAAATATACTGTGTACATATGCAGGGATTTCCTTCAAAATCAAGGGACAGAGTGGACTTACTTCAAAATAAATAGGAAAATGTTAAGGAATACTGATGAAAAAGATTGGCAACGAGTTAATAATTGCTAATGCTATGTAACAGGTATGTGGAGTTCCTTATAATGTCTATTTTTATATATGTTTGAATTTTTTAAAAATATTAACAAGTTTAACACATATATGTTTATATTCATATTATATAATACACATATATATGCTTAAAAAGATAATTTTTACATTCAGCAGTGTTATCTAAATGTAAAGGATAAAAACATTCAGTATTGGCTACCTGAAAAAATAACAAAAATCTGGGCTTCCTAGGTGGCCCAATGATAAAGAATCCACCTGCCAATGCAGGAGACACAAGAGACTAAGGTTCAATCGGAGGGTACAGAAGATCCCCTGGAGAAGGAAATGAAAATCCGCTCCAGTATTCTTGCCTGGAAAATCTCATGGACAGAGGAGCCTGGCGAGTTCCAGTTCATGGAGCTGCAAAAAGTTGGACACGACTAAACACACTAGCGCACACACACAATAGAACCACGTCTATGGATACATACAATTCTTCCCCCTGCACATCAACACTACATCTCAATTTTTTTTCTAATTTCTGAAACATAAAACTCTACACGACAAAACACAAAATCAGATGCACATATCATAAAATATAAGCCACACTTCTATTCTGTGATAGTTAATATACTGCAAATCTTTCCTTAGGATGGAAACTAAAATCAAAGACACTATTTGAGCGCCATCTCGTGGAGAAATCCACATTACCAAGTCAGAGCTACTGCTGCTAAGTCGCTTCAGTCGTGTCCGACTCTGTGCGACCCCACAGACGGCAGCCCACAAGGCTTCCCCGTCCCTGGGATTACACTGGACTGGGTTGTTATTTCCTTCTCCAATGCATGACAGTAAAAAGTGAAAGTGAAGTCGCTCAGTCGTGTCCAACTCTTAGTGACCCCATGGACTGCGGCACACCAGGCTCCTCCGTCCATGGGATTTTTTTCCAGGCAAGAGTACTGGGAGTGGTGTGTCATTGCCTTCTCCGACCAAGTCAGAGCAAGTCCCTTCAATTTTGAGCCCTCCCTGATGTGATGAAGAGACACATTATTACATCAGGAAGTGCCTGGGGAAAAGAGAAATGTTTCCACATGTACCCCTTTACAAAATGCTACTAACAAAGGGCTAAATTTGATTACATTAGGACTGTTTAAACTTTATCAGAATATTGTGGGGTTTTTCATTTGTTTAGTTATTGGGCTTTTCTCCTTTTCATCTGTTTAGCATAGTTGCCCTCTTCATTTTTCTCAATTTATTCATCATTTAGTCACCAAAAAAAAAAGCAAACTTCAAACAAATTAGCATGGTTCTATAAATGTTTTAAACAATTTAATTATGTGAAAAATAGAAGCCTAGGATAACAGGGCAGAGAGGCAAAAGGGAGTTACTCAGAAATTCCAACTGGAGTCTTCAACATGTTTAAAGTAAAGAATTTCAAAAGTTGAAAACAATTACTTGATAAACAAAAATGCCAGTCATGTTTCTATAGCATTCAAAAGTAACCAATAAAATGTTCCTTTTCTAGTCTTAGGAGAACTATGTAATCTTAAACAACAGAAAGAGTTTTCCAAATTAAAACTCACCAGATCCCTTTTATATGGCTATGCTTCCTCAGAATATAAGTAGAAACTCTTAAGGTTAACACACATGTGTTTGAACTCTTTATTCTAAAAGCAGCTGCAAGCAAAACAATAAAACTGCAAATTAAAAATATTTGGTTCTTAAAAAATATTTCATAAAGTAATCTAAAAACCTCCTATATAAACAGCAAATATTTCCAAGAGAACTTTTAGTTTGATGTCTAGTTCTGACATAAAAGAGAATATAACTTGTTTGGGTCCATAATAAAAACATTGTGTATATATTTTCATACTGATGCAGCCCTATGAAAGAAAACATCCTTTCTACCTAAAATACTGCATCCCCATATTGTGCATTATTTTTCTTCACAGCACTAATTTATAACTGCTCAGTTGTTTATCTTTCTCCCCGTAGAGAGAACCAGTTCTTTTTATTTACTAATGTATTCCTTTAGCTCATAGTTGATGATCCATAAGAATTCTCTGTGGAATAAATGCATTAGCAATGTTCAGTTTACAAAAATAATTTTAAATAAAAATAACTTTCCATCAATTCTGAGTCTTAAAATTTTACCCCCCAGATCTTTAATGCTGTTTTAAAATGTAGTTTTTTTCTAGTTCAAGATACATGTAATCAAATCATGAAAGTTTTAAAAGACCACAAATTTGACACCTGAATTATGTAAATAAAAATTTTTTAAAACACAGGCCTGACAAGGACCTTGCCATACTTCAATATGAGTTTGTTATTGAAGAAATGATAGATTTTGGATTTTTAGGTTTAGAGTTAGATTTTCTGAGTACGTTTCTGTGTTAGATTACTTTTTACAAAGTCCTAGTTTCAGCGTGTATGAAATTGTTATTTAAGTGTTTGCTTTTGCTCTAACCACTCTTAAAACTCTTAAACTGTTTTTGTAACTACATAATTTGATGTGTTGAAATGATCTACACCTTACCTAATTATTTTAGTGACGACTTAGCATTTTACCTTCTACATCCTCATTGTATAAAGTGTTCAGATCCGTTATCTCTTAAAACTTTTACTCTCAGAAATACACATTTCACAAGTGCAGAAACCTAGATAAGAAATACTGATTTGCCAGAAATCGGTAGTCAGTGAAGACTCAGACCAACCTTCACTGGAAAACCGTCACAAATGACTGCAAGGGAAGTTGACAAAGAGAATGAACGTGGGAACAACCACCCTGAGTCTCAGCCAGGGAGAGGTCTTTACAGTCGGAGGCCTGATCTCCACCACCTGCCCGTTGAGACGCAGGGGGCCGAAAAGCTACAGCAGGAACCGAACTGGGGTCTGAGGCAAAAACGTCCCCCTGATGTACCCTAAATCCGAGCAAGCCCACCCCAGATTCCCAGGCGCGCGGCGTAAGTCTTCAGGCCAGGCGAGTGACCACGACGCGGGCGCGAGCGCCGCCACTGGGCCCGGGAATCTAGGGTCGCGTTCCTGCGGACTCACGGCTACACGCGCGTCGCCCCGGGCGTGAAACACACTTTGGAATAAACACGCGAGACTCCGGGAACCGCCAAAGCAACGCACGATTCCGCTAGCGTTGTAGGCGGGCGGCCGGCCAACCCGTCCCTCACAAGCCGGAGCCGCCTCAGGCCTCGCCTCGCACCTTCTGACTGGAAAGCGGCTGAGGAACCGCGCGGGCTTGGGCTGGGACGTGGTCCCGCCGGCCGTACTACAGACACCTCCCCGCGCGCGTTTCCTGCCGCCCGACACTCGCCTTGGAAAATCGACCACTTCCCGGCAGCCACCCTGGCCTCCCTCCCCGCTGGGTCCCCGTTCTCCCATCTTTTCCTTCCGGTGAGAGCCCCGAGTCCCAGTCCCCACCTTCCCCAGCGGGCGTCCGGGCTTCCCCGAGCTCACCTCCTCGCCGGCCCTGGGAGCCGAGCGCCTATTCACCGGCCCGGAGGACCCCCAGCCTGGCTAAGCCGAGCTCCAAGCAATGGATCGCCGGAGCCCCCAACCTCTCCCTTTCCGCCTCTCCTTGTTTTCTCCAGAAGTTTATAATCCCTTTTAAATTATGGCTCTCCGGATATGGTTGCCTATTTTCGTTGAATAGAATGCTTAATCCTTCCCTCTGTTCTTGGTAATTTTAGTTAAGTGGATTTATGGATTTAGATGGTGTTTGTCTTATGTCTGGCCTATATCATTTACCATGATGTTTTCAGAGTTTATCCATGTTGTAGCAAGTATCAGAGTTTTATTCCTTTTAAGGTGAGCTTCCCTGATAGCTCGGTTGGTAAAGAATCTGCCTGCATGCAGGAGACCCTAGTTCAATTCCTGGATGGGGAAGATCCGCTGGAGGAGGGATAGGCTACCCACTTCAGTATTCTTGGGCTTCCCTTGTGGCTCAACTGGTAAAGAATTCGCCTGTGATGTGGGAGACCTGGGTTCGATCCCTGGGTTGGGAAGATGCCCTTGAGAAGGGAAAAGCTACCCACTCCAGTATTCTGGCCTAGAGAATTCCATGGACTATTGCAGAGTCAGACACGACTGAGCGACTTTCACTTTCATTCCATTTGTGGTCTTGAAGAAGACTCTTGAGAGTCCCTTGAACTGCAAGGAGATCAAACCAGTCAATCCTTAAGAAAATCAGCCCTAAATATTCATTGGAAGGGCTGAAGCTGAAGCTCCAATACTTTGGCCACCTGATGTGAAGAACTGACTCGTTGGAAAAGACCCTGATGCTGGGAGAGATTGTAGGCAGGAGGAGAAGCGGAGGACAGATTATAAGATGGTTGAATGGCATCACCTACTCCATGGATATGAGTTTGAGCAAGCTCCGGGAGTTGGTGATGGACAGGGAAGCCTGGCGTGCTGCAGGCAGTGTCCATGGGATCACAAAGAGTCAGACAAGACTGAGTCCATGAAACTGAATTCCATTTGTAGGTATATACCACATTTTGTCCAACCTTTTGGGTATTGTGAATAATGCAGCTAGGAAAAAATGGTATATAAAACTCCATTCTGGAACTTATGGTTGGGCGGGGGATAGTTAGGGCGTTCGATTGACATGCACACGCTGCTATGTTTAAAATGGATAACCAACAAGCACCTACTGTGCAGCAGGGAACTCTGCTCAATATTATATAACAAACTAAATGGGAAAGGAATTTGAAAAATATGTATAACTGAATCACTTTGTTGTACCCCTAAAACCAGTGCAACATTGTTAATCAATTATACTATACTCCAATATAAGATAAAAATTTAAATAAAAAGCACATGAGGCAGAAAAAAATAATCTTGTTCTCAGTCCCTGTTTTCAATTATTCGTATATATACCTAGGAGTGGAAACATCTACTTTTGTTTTATTGACTATCCCAAAGCCTTTGACTGTGTGGATCACAACAAACTGTGGAAAACTCTTAAAGAGATGGGAATACCAGACCACCTGAACTGCCTCCTGAGGAATCTGTATGCAAGTCAAGAAGCAACGGTTAGAACTGGACATGGAACAACAGACTGGTTCCAAATAGGAAAAGGAATATGTCAAGGCTGTATATTGTCACCCTGATTATTTAACTTACATGCAGAGTACATCATGAGAAACACTGAACTGGAAGAAACACAAGCTGGAATCAAGATTTCCGGGAGAAATATCAATAACCTCAGATATGCAGATAACATCACTTTTATGGCAGAAAGTGAAGAAGAACTAAAGAGCCTCTTGATGAAAGAGGAGAGTGAAAAAGCTGGCTTAAAGCTCAACATTCAGAAAACAAAGATCATGGCATCCTGTCCCATCACTTCATGGGAAATAGATGGGGAAACAGTGGAAACAGTGCCAGACTTTATTTTCTTGGACTCCAGAATCACTGCAGATGGTGACTGCAGCCATGAAATTAAAAGACGCTTGCTCCTTGGAAGAAAAGCTATTACCAACCTAGACAGCATATTAAAAAGCAGAGACATTACTTTGCCAACAAAGGTCCATCTAGTCAAGGCTATGGTTTTTCCAGTGGTCATGTATGGATGTGAGAGTTGGACTCTGAAGAAAGCTGAGCACTGAAGAATTGATGCTTTTGAACTGTGGTGTTGGAGAATACTCTGGAGAGTCCCTTGGGCTGCAAAGAGATCCAACCAGTCCATCCTAAAGGAAGTCGGTCCTGAATATTCATTGCAAGGATTGATGCTGAAGCTGAAACTCCAATACTTTGGCCACCTGATGCAAAGAACTGACTCACTGGAAAAGACCCTGACGTTAGGAAAGATTGAAGGTGGGAGAAGGGGACAACAGAGGATGAGATGGTTGGATGGCATCATCGGCTTGATGGACATGGGTTTCAGTAAGCTCCAGGAGTTGGTGATGGACAGGGAAGCCTGGCGTGCTGCAGTCCATGGAGTCACAAAGAAGGAGACACAACTGAGCGGCTGAACTGTAATGAACTGAAGGACTAATGATGTTGGGCATCTTTTCAAAGTGTCTATTCATATCCATTGCTAAATTTTGTGCTATTTATTATTTTATTTTTATTATCTTTTATTATATATTTTTAAAATATTCTGGATATTAACATGATTTGTAAATATTTTCTCCTGTTCAGTAGGTTTTCTTTTTGCTTTTATGATAGTATCCTTTGATACACAAAAGTTTTTAATTTGGGTGAAGTCCAATTTATCTTTTTTTCTTCTTTTTAACCTGTGCTTTGGTGTCATAACTGTGAATTCACTCCCAAATTCCATTACATGAAGATTTACTCCAATGTATTCTTCTGAGAGTTTCAATTTTAGCTCTTAAGTTTAGGTCTTTGATCCATTTTGGGCATACCATAGACCAACAAGTTGTATTTATTTCAAATAAAGGAGGGGGTGTCTTGAAAGACTGGAAGAACTTGAAAAACAAAAGAGAGATGTTTATGACACAGGAACAAATAGATTTCTGCTAATACAATTGATGCCTTAGGTTCTGGCTCATAAAGTCAACATAATAAAAATTTTCTCTACTTTGTAGCTTTCATTCCTTTTAAACTCTGATCAAGAGAGCTGATAATTGAAAAATTAGTGCTGATGGCAGTAGAGAAGGAAGCACCAAGAAATGTCGTAACTTCAAGGCTATTTTTCTCTCTATGACAGCCAGAAATATGTTGTGCTATTGTCAGACTTGGAAAAGAAAAGGTAAGCCCATTTGGGAGACTCTGAAAAGTGTACAGTTAATATCTGAGGAAATAAGAAAGAAATAAGAAAGAAATCAAGTCTGGTATGATGGGATACATGGGAGGAAAGAGAAATTCAGAGGTTATGCACAATCGTGTAGAAAAGTCCGATGCTATCTGTACATTTAATAGATGCTTAAATAGAAGAAGTATGAAGGGTTGATAGTCAAAAGTTAATTGTTCTTTAAGGAAAGATTTAGTAAGTCTCTATGTAACCAAGAAAATCAACGAAAAGTGTTAATTAGAAGTAATTCCTTGAGTTCCAGCTTCTAAGGAGTATGTTTAATGATGCAAAAGAAACCAGTACTCATATTTTAGGAGATCCGTTTGCTCCGTTTGCTTGTTTTTATGCAGAAATTGAGTCTTCAGCCAAAATGAATTTAAAATGTCTGTTTTCTGGTTTTCAGTTCTCCAAAGCCAAGAATGTTGATGTTAATGAGACCTCTGGATAGGTTGTTCCAAATAGACCCAGAGCCAAAGCATCTCCCAGCCACAGCTAGCCAGAATGTAGTAATACAAAGAATATAAGCTTTCCATAGAAATCAGTTGATAAAGACTCAGTATTCAATGGCTGTTTTTTTTTTCTTGTAATTACATAAGTAGAGTCTAAAATGTAACACAAATCTTGAAGTAAGAAGCAAACGTGCCAGAACAGAGGCTTTGGGACAGTATTCCACACTGGAATAGAATTATTTCCTGGTTAAAAATTTATACCCATTTCTTCAGAATGAGTAAATGGAGAGGGATAACCAGTGCACATTCTCTATGGGTAGTTGTATTTAGATTTGTGTAACAAGTTGTACACACTTCTCCTTACAGAGTATACTGTGTTTAGTCATTCTTAGTAAATTCTTCTGCCATTATTATAAAGTCCCTGGGTAAATAGGAATAAACGCATTCCTTCAGGTGATTAGTATCTGAAGAAGGTAGGCTTTACCTAAATGGCATCCAGAATCTTATATAAGACTATCTTAATAAAACATGGGATATATCTACAAAGATATATCTTTGAGGGGACTTTTAAAAGCCACTGACAGACATTTTTAAAAGATTTCTAAATATCAGGGATCAGAGTATAAAACAGATTTTAAGAACAGGCATTCTTTGTTTTGTTTTTATCTAAAGATAACAGAGTAATTGGCAAGGTCTTGCAGTAATATGATCAAATTGTTATGATTAATATGTTAAATTAATATGATTAAATTGTTTATAAGAAGAGGTGACAAGAATACACGGAAGAACTGTACAAAAAAGATCTTCACGACCCAGATAATCATGATGATGTGATCACTAATCTAGAGCCAGACATCTTGGAATGTGAAGTCAAGTGGGCCTTAGAAAGCATCACTATGAACAAAGCTAGTGGAGGTGATGGAATTCCAGTTGAGCTGTTTCAAATCCTGAAAGATGATGCTGTGAAAGTGCTGCACTCAATATGCCAGCAAATTTGGAAAACTCAGCAGTGGCCACAGGACTGGAAAAGGTCAGTTTTCATTCCAATCCCAAAGAAAGGCAATGCAAAAGAATGCTCAAACTACCACACAGTTGCACTCATCTCACATGCTAGTAAAGTCATGCTCAAAATTCTCCAAGCCAGGCTTCAACAATACGTGAACCGTGAACTCCCTGATGTTCAAGCTGGTTTTAGAAAAGGCAGAGGAACCAGAGATCAAATGGCCAACATCTGCTGAATCATGGAAAAAGCAAGAGAGTTCCAGAAAAACATCTATTTCTGCTTTATTGACTATGCCAAAGCCTTTGACTGTGTGGATCACAATAAACTGTGGAAAATTCTGAAAGAGATGGGAATACCAGACCACCTGACCTGCCTCTTGAGAAATCTGTATGCAGATCAGGAAGCAACAGTTAGAACTGGACGTGGAACAACAGACTGGTTCCAAATAGGAAAAGGAGTACGTCAAAGCTGTATATTGTCACCCTGCTTATTTAACTTATATGCAGAGTACATCATGAGAAACACTGGGCTGGAAGAAACACAAGCTGGAATCAAGATTTCCGGGAGAAATATCAATAACCTCAGATATGCAGATGACACCACCTTTATGGCAGAAAGTGAAGAGGAGCTAAAAACCTTCTTGGTGAAAGTGGAAGAGGAGAGCGAAAAAGTTGGCTTAAAGCTCAACATTCAGAAAACAAAGATCATGGCATCTGGTCCCATCACTTCATGGGAAATAGATGGGGAAACTAGAAACAATGTCAGACTATTTTTGGGGGGCTCCAAAATCACTGCAGATGGTGACTGCAGCCATGAAATTAAAAGACGCTTACTCTTTGGAAGAAAAGTTATGACCAACCTAGATAGTATATTCAAAAGCAGAGACATTACTTTGCTGACTAAGGTCTGTCTAGTCAAGGCTATGGTTTTTCCTGTGGTCATGTATGGATGTGAGAGTTGGACTGTGAAGAAGGCTGAGCACCGAAGAATTGATGCATTTGAACTGTGGTGTTGGAGAAGACTCTTGAGAGTCCCTTGGACTGCAAGGAGATCCAACCAGTCCATTCTGAAGGAGATCAACCCCAGGATTTCTTTGGAAGGAATGATGCTAAAGCTGAAGCTCCAGTACTTTGGCCACCTCATGCGAAGAGTTGACTCATTGGAAAGACTCTGATGCTGGGAGAGATTGGGGGCAGGAGGAGAAGGGGACAACCGAGGATGAGATGGCTGGATGGCATCACCGACTCGATGGATGTGAGTCTCAGTGAACTCCGGGAGATGGTGATGGACAGGGAGGCCTGGCGTGCTGCAATTCATGGGGTCGCAAAGAGTCGGACACGACTGAGGGACTGAACTGAACTGATACTGTTTAGAATTAATATCATTTCTAGAGGTGATTGTATCACCATTGTATCATTGGGCTTCCCAGATGGTGCAGTGGTAAAGAATCGACCTGTCAATGCAGGAGATCCAAGAGAGGCCAGTTCAATCCCTCGGTCTGGAAGATCCCCTGGAGGAGGAAATGGCTATCCACTACAGTATTCTTCCCTGGGAAATCCCATGAATGGAGGAACCTGGAGGGCTACAGTCCATGGGGTCGCAAAAGAGTCAGACACAACTAAGCATGCATGCACATTATATCATTATTGCAAATAAAGAGATTTGCAAAGTTGCAAGTAACCTGTTGGGCTTCCCAGGTGGTAGTAGTGGTAAAGAACCCGCCTGCCAGTGCAGGAGACATCAGAGATTCAGATTCGATCCCTGGGTGGGGATGATTTCCTGGAGGAGGTCATGGCAAACCACTCTAGTACTCTTGTCTGGAAATCCCCATGGACAGAGGAGCCTGGCAGGCTGCAGTCCCTAGAGTCGCACAGAGTTGGATGTGACTCAAGCAACTTAGCATGTACACAAGTAACCAGTTAAGATACTGGACAGATTGGAGTTTGAACAGAATAACAGAAATAAGAAACACCATGAAGAAACAAGAATAATGCATCTGCCTAGAATCCTTTCCAGGAAGCAAGAGGGAATGGTGAGAGATACTACTAAAACTAGCAGGTAATTATTCATTTGTGATATATATTGAGTTAAGATGTATTTAAGCTTGGGTTATCTCATGTTTAAATATGCCAAAGCACTGAGAAAGCACAGTGCATGTAATAGCATGCACTTTGTTCCAGGGAACAAAGCTGGGAGTGCTGTATCCATGTCTGCCTGGAGTCTGAAGCCACCACAAAGAAAAATAGACATGTCTGTTTTCTCACAACAGTTGTCACTATGAATAATCACCAGAGAAGTGAAAGTGAAGTTGTTCAGTCGTGTCCGACTCTTTGTGACCCCATGGGTTGTTCCCTACCAGGCTCCTCCATCCATGGGATTTTCCAGGCAAGAGTACTGGAGTAGGTTACCATTTCCTTCTCCAGAGGATTTTCCCAACCCAGGGATCAAACCCAGGTCTCCCTCATTGTAGGCAGACACTTTACCGTCTGAGCCACTGTTGTTTCTCACAACAGTTATCACTATGAATAGTCACCAGAGATGAGAAGGGGCTAAATCTGAAAACGTTCTCTGGCAATTCTAGCTGTTCGTCACCTCTGTCCTGATCCCCCCAACCCTGTTGCCCTGCCCTCAGGCCTGGGAACATGAGATAACTTTCTGGAGGAAGAGTGGGTATAATGAAGTGCATAAGGAATAAAAGTAGTTCAACCGATGCTGAGGTTAAGGCCCCACCTTACCCTCTGGTACTAGGCACCAGGAGGAAGACATTTGCATTCAGGGAGCAGCAGATTTCTCAAGAAGCAGCAAAAGAAGGTGTAGGGACCAGGCTGTGGAGGAGAGGCTACTAAGCTGTGCTCACAGACCACTCACAGGGCCTGGCCCTGCTAAGCCTTCCAGAGTGGAAGGTCCCACCTTGATAGAGCTCTGCTGGCCTCGGAACAGTGCAAAGCCTGAGCACAGGCAACAATATGAAGCAACAGAACTGTTACCATGGCTGCAATGGCAGCTGTAAGTAGGAGGTGTGAATCAGCCAGGAAAGTGTGCCTGTCTTATGAAAAGTATATGCTATTTGTGATAGTTGATAGGACTGATTGCTAAAGCCAGGGGAGTTTATGAAGTCCTTCCTCCAGTTGCCAGCTGGGAAACAGGAGGGACATTTGGGCGGGGAGTGTCAGAGGAGCTGGGATTCTGACAATTAGGAGGTATGGTTTCAAAGTAATAACTTGTTTTGTTGTCTTTGGTGGAGAAAAAGTCACTTGCAATGTTCCCTTGCTTTATCTAACTCAGATTAGTGACCTATGAAACACCAGTGTCAAAAAAAAATGTATATAGCACTCAACAGCTTAAAGCATTTGTTCATTCAGTGTATGGGGAAAATGTCTAAGAATTCACACAAATAGTGAGTGAGGGGCTGGGACAGTAGATGCATTGTCTGTGTGCGTGGATAGAGTGGATTCAGTGTGGATGGAGAATATATGTATTTAAGTAGAAGGAATGTTGTCCTTCCACTAGAAAATAGAGTGGAGTGGGTTAAAGCAAGTCCAGGTGAGACCATTCTGGCCAAGAACACATTCCAAATGGTGAAAACTGTTGACTTAAGAAAATACATGGAAATTGGGAGGGAAATAAAAACCCTATATGCCTAGGAAACAATAAGATAAAACAATGATTAATGTGAAAGTGAAGCAAATTAATGTGTATTGTTAGAATTTTTTCAGATATCTGTGGAATAAAAAGAGCTGTCAAACTTTCAGGTGTTATTGAACATTAGGAATTGTACTTGACTGTTTTGTGTGTCCCTTAATTAACAGAACACTTAAACAATTCTATCTTAGGAAAACAATTACACCATTAACTCCAAAAAAGAACTCCTGCCAAATCCCACAGCCTGTGTTCACACTTTCTCTCCATTCACACTTGTAGACATGGGCAAGTAACCAACCAGTAGGAAACTTCTTTATAGGATGTTTTGTATCAGAAATCATTTGAGGAAGCTTTGTTTTGTTTTTTTTTCTAGATGATTTCATTGTATTCTATATTTCTGTAATTTTATGTTAAAACAGTAAGTGGACCTGTGATGTCACATAATGAACAAATATTTCCACAACTGTTCAAAACAGTTTCCCTTAAAAAACTTATCTTTGAAAAATAACAAAAATGTTCTACTAAACAATGTTGAAATATAACAATTTGAGTTTTGAAGTCATTCATTTTGCTGAAAATATGTTTCTGTTTTAAACAAACAAAAAGCCCTAAGATTTTAACTTGTCCTTATAAAGAGCTTAAACAATATACTAAATCATATTTAGAAGCAAAAAAAAAAAAAAAAGGGAACTAAGATTATTAGACCTAAAAGTTCAGATGAAACTGGGAGTCTATGTTTGTCTTCTATAACAAGGTATCTCCTTAATTCAAGAGAAAAAGAGAAAGAATCCATCATCTTTTTTAAGTATGTGAAAGTGTCAGTCCTGTCAGATTCTTGGTGACCCCATGGACTGTAGCCTGCCAGGCTCTTCTGCCCACGGAATTCTCCAAGCGAGAATAATGGAGTGGATTGCCATTTCCCTCTTCAGGTATTTGGGGGAAGTTTTAAAGAAATAAATGATTTGGTAGGCTATTATCTATAATACTGGATAATTAGAATGTTTTTTCCTGGATTGAAAAAAGTACCATTCACACAACTTATTTGAAAATGTATTCAAATGAAGAAATATTCCAGAAATTAGAATTTGATTTTTAATATAGTAATTTTGGCTGAATTTCTCTATCCCTGGCTCTTTCTACATACCATATTATTTCCTTTGAACAGCAGTTGTCACTGATTTGGTTGCAGTTGTTGTTTAAATATTCAATTAGAAAAAGTTTATTTTTAAAATCTCTGACTTTGAACAAAGTCCTATTTCATTTGAAACATATGCTGTTACCTAGAGTGGACTTAAAGTATAAAGGAGATATATTTTTCCTTAGACTTCATTCCTAAGTGGCATTTTCTCAACATATTCATATATACAAATGACATAAAAAATATATACAGCAAAGCATCTTTTAAACAACTCTGAAATTTTTTAATTTTTAATTTCACCCAACTTAACATCTGAGCTGCCATATGTTTTGAATTTTTCCAATCCATAGAGATTACATAGCAAGTCACAAACCACATGACTGGAAAATCTCCTAACAACCAAAGTTAGGGATCATTAATCTCCACACAAATGGAAAAATGAACATCCCTTCAAACACACATCTGATACAAAACTAAAAAATTATTTTCAAGTCACAAAATGTTGGTGTTTCTTTTTGCTTACATCATTTTTAAGCAGAATGTATCAGTTGATTTATATTTCCTAATTGAAAAAGTTTTTCAGAGGTTTCTTACCTGTGCTTTCATTTTCAGATGCTAAAAATGAATAAAATCTTGGGTCAAATAAATAATTCCAGTTCCTTTTTTATACTGAGGGATTGATTTGCTTAAGATCAAAAAGCCAGTCACACACTGGCAGAACCAGAGAACTCAAATTTTGCTATAACTGTCCCCTGCTCTTTCTAAAAGTATGCTATCTCCCTTGAACAAATCTAAATAGATAATGTATAGCACATTGCATTTAGTTTTGGATGATTCTTTTTATCAGTAATGTTGACAAACTGAAGTATATTCAAAGGTGGGAAACAGGAAGGTTAAGTAGCTTAGGGCTTAATTTTTTTTAGAGTCAGTGAGTGGGGAGTTGGGGAGAGGTGGTATCTAATATGGAGAAGAAAAGACTAAGAGAAGTATGGTGCCTCTTTTGAAATATTTGAGAGATACTTACGGTGGAATAAATAATTTGATCATGCTTTTATAGGTATGGTTTCAAAGGGCAGAACCAGGACAGAATTAGTTAAGGGCTGTTACTGACTGAGAAATAGATTTCAGCTATGGAGAACGATATGAAAAAGGCTTTCTCACTTTTTTCTTATCAAATATATTGATAAATAATTTATGTACAAAACTGCATCCATTTAAAACGTACAATTGAATGAGTTATGACAGTTGTATATATCTGTGAAATCATCATCTTAATAAAAAATATTGAATATTTCCAGCATCCCCAAGACCCCTCCTCCCTTCTGTAAAGATATCAGATGATGCTTAATGGAGAATCAGGACTTTCACCACTGCCCAACAATAATGAGACCATGTACCCTTCGCACTGTTGGTGGAGACCACAGGGTGAGTTTAACATGGGCCTCTGAACAAAACATTAAAAAAGTGGGGATGTTTATTCCAGTTATAAAATTAACAAGTTCTGGAGATCTAATGTACGGCATAGTGATTATAAATAACAATAGTGTATTATATACTTGTTGCAAAGAGAATAGATCTTAAATGTCCTCACCACAAAAAAAGAAAGGCGATTATATGACAGGATGGAGATGTTAGCTAATGCTATGGTGGTAAACATTTGCAATATATAAATGTATCAAACCAACATATTGTAACCTTAAATTATACGATGCTGTATGTCAATTAAGGCTGGGAATAAATTTTTTTTTCTAATCACATAGTCCACATTTTACCTTCCAAATTTGTCTTAAAAAAAATCTCTCTGTTCAGTCTCCAGACCCTCAAGTAGTTGTATTTTTCTGCATTCTGTCCAGAGTTCTAACACTGCTATTTGTGGGAGGATTGGTTTATAAGATATTCAACTTCTCCATACCCAAAACAAGACTTATCATTTTAAACCTTGTATATTACTAAATATTGGGCTGAAATATGTGATTTCCTTGCACACGCCAAGATTTGTATAAAACTTTCTTAGGATATAGTTAGTGACAACCTCAAACCAGAAAGCAAGATTATTTTTCAGTAATTCTGCACTAACACTCCTATACTTTCAATATGTTAATATAAACTTTCAAAGCAAAATTTTTAGGATGACTGCATTAGTTACTTTAAAAAGAAATTTCTACCTTCATGTTTTAAATAGTAACTATATTTGGCCCTCCCTATCCACAGTTCAATGTCCTCAGATTTAACCAACTCAAACAATAGTAGATCAAAAATATTTGTTTTAATTCCAGAAATTTCCAAAGAGCAAAACTTGAATTTGCTATGCACCGAGGAATATCTCCTAACATTTAAAGTGTTTGCTTCTTTATCTTCAATGATTTGACTTTGAAAAAAGGAGGAACCAGAAAATCTTAAAGACATAGATTTAGAAATCTTAGTAATTTAAAAAGTCAGAATTGGGACTGAAACTTCACTGAAATTTTAGCACACATTTGGTAGTTTAAAAAATTATAATTTTCTGAATTTGAGAAAATTTCATGACCAATGGTATACACATATAACTCTGATAGGAACATAGTTCACATGTATGCGGTTTTGATAGTATATGTAAAAGAATTTCAAATGTTCTGTTTTACTCACTTCATTCTTTCTGAATGGATACTGCTAGATGATTACCAAAATTCATTCCAAAGTTATAGCTGGGCTTCTCCAGCAAGAGACAAGATTTGTGATTCCCACTCGCAGTTAAGTGTAGCCACATGACTCTGTTTCTGCCAATAAAATGTGATGCAAGTGAAGTGTGTCACTTCTGACAAAGACCATAAGATATACTCTTTTCCACTAGCTAGAACTCATGTGCATGATGGTAAGTCGCTTTAGTCATATCTGACCATTGCAACCCCATGGACTGTTATAGCCTGGCAGGCTCCTCTATCCATGGGATTCTCCAGGCAAAAATACTGGAGTGGGGTGCCATTTCCTTCTCCAGGGGATCTTCCTGACCCAGGGATGGAATCCGTGTCTCTTGCATTCACAAGTAGGTTCTTTACCGCTAGCACCACCTGGGAAGCCCAGCTGGAATCAATAGTGATGAGCTTTTGATCATGGAAATGGCAATAGTGCCCCAGAAAACAGCACAACATGATAGATGGAACATGAGTTCCTAAATGATCAGAACCAGAAAGGCTGTCTACCAACCTGGAACACTCACAGCAGACTATTACATGAGAGATGAATAAACTTTACCTTCCTTAAGAAACTGAATTAATATTGGGTTTCTTTCCGCAGAATAGCCTTACCCTGATTAACACACCCTGCTTTTGGTCCGAGTTCTTCAAGGTGATGGTACAAGTAGGGAGAATAGAGTAAGCAGCAGATTCTACAATTGTTCTGCCCCATGCAGACTTCCCTGGTGGCTCAGCGGTAAAAAATCCATCTGCAGTGTAGGAGACGTATAAGGCATGGGTTCAATCCCTGGGTCAGGATCCTTGGAAAAACCATAGCTTTGACTAGATAGACCTTTGTTGGCAAAGAAATGTCTCTGCTTTTTAATATGCTGGCTAGGTTGGTCATACCTTTTCTTCCAAGGAGTAAGCATCTTTTAATTTCATGGCTGCAATCACCATCTGCAGTGATTTTGGGGCCCAAGAAAACAAAGTCTGACACTGTTTCCACTGTTTCCCCATCTATTTCCCATGAAGTGATGGGACTAGATGCCATAATCTTCGTTTTCTAAATCTTGAGTTTAAAGCCAGCTTTTCACTCTCTTCTTTGACTCTCATCAAGAGGCTCTTTAGTTTTTCTTCGCTTTCTGCCATAAAGTTGGTGTTATATGCATATCCGAGGTTATTGATATTTCTCCTAGCAATCTTGATTCCAGCTTGTGCTTCATCCAGCCCAGCATT
This sequence comes from Budorcas taxicolor, assembly GCF_023091745.1. Classification (NCBI taxonomy): domain Eukaryota; kingdom Metazoa; phylum Chordata; class Mammalia; order Artiodactyla; family Bovidae; genus Budorcas; species Budorcas taxicolor. The sequence continues at coordinate 52,265,891 of NC_068912.1, read as the reverse complement.
TTGCATGATGTACTCTGCATAGAAGTTAAATAAGCAGGGTGACAATATACAGCCTTGATGTACTCCTTTCCCCATTTGGAACCAGTGTGTTGTTCCATGTCCAGTTCTAACTGTTTCTTCCTGACCTGCACACAGATTTCTCAGGAGGCAGGTCAGGTGGTTTGATATTCCCATCTCTTTAAGAATTTTCCAGAGTTTGTTGTGGTCCACACAGTCAAAGGCTTTGGCATAGTCAATAAAGCAAAAGTAGATGTTTTTCTAGAACTCTCTTGCTTTTTCAATGATCCAATGAATGTTGGCAATTTGATCTCTGGTTCCTCTGCCTTTTCTAAATCCAGCTTGAACATCTGGAAGTCCATGGTTCAGGTACTGTTGAAGCCTGGCTTGGAGAATTTTGAGCATTACTTTGCTAGCAAGTGAGATGAGCAGTTGTGCAGTAGTTTGAGCATTCTTTGGCATAGCATTTCTTTGGGATTGGAATGAAAACTGACCTTTTCCTGTCCTGTAGCCACTGCTGAGTTTTCCAAATGTGCTGGCATATTGAGTGCAACACTGTCACAGCATCATCTTTTAGGATTTGAAAGAGCTCAGCTGGCATTTCATCACCTCCAATAGCTTTGTTCGTAGTAATGCTTCCTAAAGCCCATTTGACTTCACATTCCAGGATCTCTAGGTGAGTGATCACACCGTTGTGATTGTCTTGGTCATGAAGATCGTTTTTGTATAGTTCTTCTGTATATTCTTGCCACCTCTTCTTAATATCTTCTGCTTCTGTTAGGCCCATACCATTTCTGTCCTTTCTTCTTTGCAAGAAATGTTCCCTTGGAATCTCTGATTTTCTTGAAGAGATATCTAGTCTTTTCCATTCTATTGTTTTCCTCTATTTCTTTGCATTGATCACTGAGGAAGGCTTTTTTTATCTTTCCTTGGTATTCTTTGGAACTCTGCATTTAAATAGGTATATCTTTCTTTTTCTCCTTTGCCTTTGCTTCTTATCTATTCAACAGCTACTTGTAAGGCCTCCTCAGACAACCATTTTGCCTCTTTGCATTTCTTTTCCTTGGGGATGGTCTTGATCCCTGTCTCCTGTACAATATCACAAACCTCCGTCCATAGTTCTTCAGGCACTCTGTCTAACAGATCTAATCCCTTGAATCTATTGGTCACTTCCACTGTATTATTGTAAGGGATTTAATTTAGGTCATCCCTGGATGGTCTAGTGGTTTTCCCTACTTTCTTCAATTTAAGGCTGAATTTGGCAATGTAAAAGTAGAAGGTCAAGAAATACCTGGAGTAACAGGCAAATTTGGCCTTAGAGTACAGAACGAAGCAGGACAAAGGCTAATGGAGTTTTGCCAAGAGAACCTGCTGGTCATAGCAAACACCCTCTTCCAACAACACAAGAGAAGACCCTACACATGAACATCACCAGATGGTCAACACCAAAATCAGATTGATTATATTCTTTGCAGCCAAAGATGGAGAAGTTCTATACAGTCAGCAAAAACAAGACTGGGAGCTGACTGTGGCAGAGACCATGAACTCATTATTGCCAAATTCAATCCCTGGTTGAGGAACTAAAATCCCACATGCCAGGGCAAGTAAACCTGCTCACTTCAACAAAGACCTAATGCAGGCAAAATTAAAAAAAAAAAAAAAACCATTCAATACATGTTATTACCATATAAGTACAGGTTCCAATGTTAAGGACATTAGGAGGTAGCTGTAAGTTTCAGCTTTTCCTGTGAGAATTTACCTCTTCTTGATTACAATGGTACCAAGCTCTTAGCTTAACCTGCTCTTGAAAACAAAGAAAAAAATGCAAAATAGTCCATAGGCCTACCTACTTTGTGTCCCTGTTTTGTCTCTCCTTAAAGTCTCACTGACCTGTGCAATCTATCATGAATAGACTAAGTTTTCATGGTCTGTTTCAAATATTTAACCTTGATACATTCCTTCCTCCAGTGCTGTAGTGTCTCCATTTTAATTTTTCTTCTACTCATTCTCTCCCTCAGAATAACCTCTTTCTTTCAAATCATGAAAGGACTATTCTTTCTCCAATTTCTTTTTTATACCCTTGAATGTGACAGATTTCTTGATTAAAATACCATTTTGTAACTCTTCCTGTTAGAATTTCTATTCCCCAGCAGCTCCTTTCTGTGCACACCCATAATGACCACACAGTCTGTCTTGGACTCCAGGTATGTCAGAGCCAACTACAGGCTGACTAAACTTGTTTCCCCTTCCTCAGCACAGAGTTGACTACTTTTCCCAGCCCCAGTGTATCTTTTAGAACCAAGTGACTAAATCTTATTACACAATTAGAAGAGATGTGTCCTCTTGGGATCAAGGGAGCTTAAAGTATGCCTTGTCCATACTCTACTTTTGCTCCTTGGCTGGCCAGATGCAGAGGGTTCAGGAAGAACTCAATATCCACAGGAAAGCTGAGTCAGAAGACAGGCAGAGCCTGGGTCTGAAGCCTTGTGTGGAAGGTCATTTGCCAAACATCTAATTAGACTGATGAGAATAAGAAATAATAAACTTTTGTTATTTTAAGCCATTGAGATTTGAGGAGTGGAGGAAGAGAGAAAAATGTTATTACATCATAGCCTAGCCTACCTTAACATGCAAGTAATTTTTCCTTAGTTATACCTAAACATACTCTAATTGAGACTTTAAAAGCAAAGTAATTATGTGAAAACAATCACATAAAAGACAACTTTTAAGCACTTTTAATGAAACATTTAACTTTACCAATTTCTACTACTAATTTTCCTTAGTAGATTGCTATTCAGATTATAATCACCAGTCTTCTAACTAAGGAGAAACCACGTACGATGGTTTCAGTTCTTTTTTTTATAGTAAATGTTTTAATTGAACTGTAACATAAAAGACACTTGCTCCTTGGAAGAAAATCTATGACAAACCTAGACAGCGTATTAAAAAGCAGAGACATTACTTCGCCAACAAAGGTTCATATAGTCAAAGTTATGGTTTTTCCAGTAGTCATGTATGGATGTGAGAGTTGGACCGTTAAGAAGGCTGAGTGCTGAAGAACTGATGCTTTTGAAGTATGATGTTGGAGAAGACTCTTGAGAGTCTGTTGAACTGCAAGGAGATCAAACCAGTCAATCCTAAAGGAAATCAGTCCTGAATATTCATTGGAGGACTGATGCTGAAGCTGAAGCTCCAGTACTTCACCTGATGAAGAGGCCACCTGATTGGGAGAGCTGACTCATTATAGACCCTGATGCTGGGAAAGATTGAAGGCAGGAGGAGAAGGGGATGACAGGATGAGATGGTTGGATGGCATCACTTACTCAATGGACAGGAGTTTGAGCAAGCTCCGGGAGATGGTGAAGTACAGGGAGACTGGCAGTCCATGGGGTCACAAAGGGTCGGACACGATGGAGCAACTGAACAACATACATACATATGAAAAGTAGAAAAATTCTAAATATACAGCTTCACGTTTGTTTGTTTGTTTGGTTTACAAAGTGAATACTCTCTTTTATCAACACCCTGATGAAAAGAAAAATAATCTTCCTCCAGATATAAATTCCATAGATTGGTATTGCCTGTACTTAAACTTCATATGGGCTTCCCCACTGGCTCAGTGGTAAAGAATCAGCCTGCAATGCAGGGGACTCGGGTTTGATCTCTGGGTGGGGAAGATCCTCTGGAGGAGAGCACATCAACCCACTGCATTATGCCTGCCTGGAGAATCCCATGGACAGAGGAGCCTGGCGGTCTCTGGTCCATAGGTTGCAAAGACTCATACATGACTGAAGTGACTGAGCGTGCATGCATGCAAACATCATAGAAATTGAATCATATAATATGTACTTTAGTGTGACTGACTTCTTTTGCTCAATATTATATTTATGAGATTCAGCCATGCAGTAGATTTGTTGACTTTTACTGCCGTCTACTGTTTCGTTCTAAGACTATGACAAATTCGTTTATGCTTTCTTCTGTTGATGGACCTTGAACCAGGAAGCAACCCTTACCCCCGGACACTGAATGTGCTAGGACCTTGACTTTGGACTTCCTTGCCTCCAGAACTGCGAGAAGTGAAAGTTTGTTGTTTATAAGCCAACCTGTCAATGGTGTTTTGTTATAGCAGCCCAGATAGACTAAGACAGACATTTGGGCTGTTTCCATTTGGGGTCTGTTGCAAGTAGTGTTGCGACAACATTTATACACGTCTCTCTGTGCACTTAAGAATGTATTTCTGTTTGGTATATTGATATAACAAGAAGTAGACTCTCTGGGACATACAATATGCACACATTAAGTTTATATACCAATGTAATTGCATCAGTATACATTCCCCTCTAATTGTTCCACATTCTAGCTAGTTCTTGATATTGTTAAAATTTTAACGTGTCAACCATTCTGGTAGGTATGCAATACAATCCTATTATGGTTTTAATTTGTATTTCTCTTCTTACTAAAAAGTCCGAGCATTTTTTCTTATGCTTATTTTCCTTTTATATAATCTTTTATTTTTTATTTTTTGGTGTGTATGAAATACCTGTGCCAGTCCCCTCCCACCTTTTTTTTTTTTTTAAACTGATTTGTAGGCATCCTTTACATAATCCAGGCATGTCTTTTGTCAGCTACATATGTTGCAAATGGACTACCCTGGTTGTGGGAGACCTGGATTCAATACCTGGGTCAGGAAAATTCCCTGGAGAAGGAAATGGCAACCCACTCCGTACTCATGCCTAGAAAATCCCATGGACGGAGGAGCCTGATGTCCCTGGGGTTGCAAAGAGTCAGACATGACTGAGCAACTTCACTTTCAGGGTATCTTTCTTTTCTTTCTTTTATCTTGCAAATATTCTCCCACTCCATAACTTGTCTTTTCACCCTCTTAACAGTGTCTCTTGATAACAAAAGTTCTTAATTTTAATGATGTTCAATTTATCAATATTTCCTTTTTTGGTTAGTGACTGGTTTAAGAACTCTTGGATAACTCCAAGTTCATAAAGATATTTTCCTGTGTTATCTTTCCTATGTTATATAGGAGTATTATTCTTCTGCTTTACACAAGAACCTGATTTTTGAGTGTTGATTTTCTACATGGATATTCAATTGACCTAGCACTACATGTTGAAAAGAATATCCTTTTCCCCATGACATCAGCAAAGATGCAGTGGCATCTTGGCTATATATATTAAGTGTGAATTTATCTCTGAGCTCTATCCTGTTCCATTGGTCTATTTGTCTACCCTTGTAACAACACCACACTGTATTAATTGTTGCTTTAGGTCTTGGTATTTGGTAATAAAAGTTTTTGCAACTTTATATTTTAAAACTTTATATGTGTTTCCATACAAATTTTATAATCAGTTTGTCAAGTTATAAAAAAATAAAAATCGTGCTGGCATTTTGGTTAGCGTTGCATTGTCAACAGGTTTATCTGAGAGAACTGAAAATCTTGCACTATTATTATTATCAGATGGTTTCCTGTTTATTTTTCATTTTCTTTGTCTCACAAATTGGGATATAAGTTCCATGAGAGCAGAAACTTTATTCTTTTTTTATTGCCCCTTCCAGAGCCTAGAATAATACCTGGCACATTGTATGTTTTCAATAGTTTTGAAGTAATTAATTAGTAGTCTAACTAAGGTACCTTTTTTATTCTCCTCTCTGCCTTTTTTTGGTCAACCCACCTCATCCTTCAGATCTGAAATCATCTGCCAGTTCCTCAGGGGCACTTTGCCTGATCTCCAGAGTGAGACAGGCTCCTCTGTTACCTATCACTTGTTATGACATCCTGTACTTTTTTTTTTTAGCACTTACCTACATACAATTACATAATAATAGTCAACATTAGTCTCCCATGCAGAAAGTAAGCTCTGTGAGTATAAGGACCAAGTCTGTATTCATTTCTTACTCACCGCTATACTCCTGGCATTTGGCCTGGTACCATGCACAAGGCAGATATAAAAAAAAAAAATTTATTAAATTATTCTCTAAAAGAGGCCTAGACTCCTTCTACTGTTTCTTAAAAACAGAAGTTATTACCAACGTTTTTCCAGCCTAACATCACAAATCTCTCTAGATGTTTCTGCTGCTTTTATCTCCTGGATTATTTGGTGGACATCCTCTACCAGATTTCCTGGGGTAGGAAGGGGACCCTTCAGGACCCCTACCCAGAGTGGTTGGATCAGGAGACTCCTGAACTGGAACATGGAATGGTATGTTGCTAACAAACTCTGCAGTAACTGTTGCAGTGGTGAGTTTGGCACTCACTTCCTTGGAAGGATACTGCTGCTTTATCTTTTGCATGCCATAATTTTTGTAACACAGCTCCGGGTCCAGTTTCTCTCATCATCCCTGCTCATGTCATATTCTGCTTTTGCTCTCAAGGCTGCATTTTTTTCTTCAGCCATCTGCCCTCCAAGGACAGCTGGAAGACCACCCTGACTGCCTAGTTAAGAACCTCATCAATCTCATCTTTATCCTTCTGGTCATGCTGACCACCCGGCTAGAGGGGTCACACACTGTCACAGCTCTCTGATCCAGCTTCAGAGACACTGAAAAGGAACTTGCCTAAGAGTTAGGGAATTTTGAGCCAGGAAACCAGAATTTGCTGTCTGTGTGATCTTGAAAATGTCAGTTAACTGTTCTTCACTCCAGGTATAATAATAATACCTGCTTTCCCTACCTTAGAAATATGAGGATCAAGTGATATGATGCATCATGTCAGAATTTTGTAAACTATGAACACATGTATAAATATTAATTATAATTAATCATCTCAACCATCCAACTCTTTGCTTGATGAGACGGACTGTTTACACACTGTATGTTTAATGGGAAAGGATATCCTTCTTAGCATTGCTTTGTTCCTTGTAAGAAATAAACCAACTGGCTAACTGTTGTCTTCTCTGACTTCAAAACCTCCCATATACTGTGGTTCTGGCTACAGAGTAAAATCTGTTAATACTTTTGATCCTTTCTATTTTTCACAACTTATCTGTATGGGTTACACAAAATTGCCTGTAAGAGTCTTTGGATTCAGTCAATCTAGGGTAAAAGCAATATCTTTCAAATAATAAAAGTAGGAAAGTCTCAAGTTGTTCTTTTGAAAAGCCAGAAGGGGACTTCCCTGGTGGTCCAGGGGTTAAGGCTCTGTGCTTCCACTGGAGAAGGCATGGGATCAATCGCTGGTCAGGGAACTAAGGATCCCTCATTATTCATGGCAGTGGCCAAAAACAAACAAAAAAAGAAAGCCAAAGTATTAACCAGTAATGAACTTTAATGATCCCTACCCTATAGTCTTATCACCCAATCCTATTGATTCTAATTACTAGTTAATTTCCTCTCCCCTTAACCTCTACTGACATTGTCTTACTTAAACCTTTCTCATCCTTAATGCCAACCATTAGAATTCCCTCCTGACTTAATTAATTGCCTTTGTTTGTTGCCTTTCAGTTCTTTTGCACTGCCATCAGGGGTCAGCAGACTATGGCTTATGGACCAAACAATGACAGTCCATAATATTTTATTGGGACACAGCCACATTCATTTATGTATATATTGTCTATGGCTGCTTTGGTGTCACAGCTGCAGAACTGAATAGTTTCAAAAGAGACCAGGTAGCCATGCAGTGGGTTGAATGATGGCCCTCCAAAAGATGTGCATGTGAGCATGTTCAGTTGCTTCGGTCATATCTGACTCTTTGTGACCCCATGGACTGTAGCCTTCCAGGCTCCTCTGCCCATGGGCTTATCCTGGCAAGAATACTGGAGTGAGCTCTCATTTATAGGAGATCTTCCCAATCCAGGGATTGAACCTGATGTGTTCACTTCCACATCTCCAGAACCTGTGAATATTACCTTTTTTGGGGAAAGCATCTTTGTAGATGTAACTAAAGAAAGGATCACAACTTCATAGATTATCCAAGTGGGCAGTAAAGTCATTGATAAGCATCCTTTTTAGAGACACACCTCGAAAGCACACATAAAGTAGTAGATGATGTGAAGATGAGATTGAATGATGTGGCCAAGGAAGGCAAGGAATATCTAGAGTCACCAGGAACCAGTAGACACAAGGAACAGAATCTCCCCGCCCCCAAGAGTCACTGGAAAGAGTGCAGTCCTGCTGACACCTTTATTTTGGACTTCAGGTCTCCAGAACTGTGAAAAAAAAAAGATTTCTTGATATTTTAAGCCACCAGGTTGTGGTAGTTTTTTTTTTTACAATGGCCCTAGGAAATTAACCCACCTCACAATTCTAACATTGACTACCCAGTACTTTAAGATAAGGTTTGTCGATTCTTGCATTTAGAGTTATCTTTTCTAAAATACAAATCAAACTTATTAGCACAATTTATGAGAAGCTTCTTAACTAAACCCTACCTACTTTGCCAGCTTCATATTGCCCACTTTTCCTCTTTATTTTATCCTCCTTTCTTTTTTTAAATAAACCTTTAATTTAGAATATATGTAGATTTAGGGACTTCCCTGGAGATCCAGAGGTTGAGACTACGCCTTTCAATGCAGGGGGTGTGAGCTCAATCCCTGGTCGGGGAGCTGAGATAGCAAATGCCTCACGGCCAAAAAAACAAAACATGAAACAGAAGAAATATTGTAACAAATTCAATAAAGACTTTAAAAATCATCCAAATCAAAACATACAGAATACATGTAGATTTATAGAATAATTGCCAAAATAGTATAGAGGATTCTCATATACTCTGAACCCAGTTTTCCCTTATCAACATTTTACATGAGTGTCAACTACAAATTGGCACTTACCAAGAGCATTGCCGATGACTGAACAACAAAGGCATTTGCCACCTGCCTCTACAGAGACTGAACCCCACGCTGCTATAGCTGTTGACCTTCAACAACCCCTGAGGGAGTTCAGGGTGGAGTAAGGCCCTCTGTGCACCAGGGAATCTGGTGGGACAGGTCTTTAGATAGTTGGATGTTCTTAGAACAGATTTTAAGATCTCAATCCTTGCATCTCCTCATATCTAGAGACACACTAAATTCCTTCATGGTGAGACCCTCATGACTAACAAAAAAACCATTTGTAAATTGAGTGCTTCATGGTATTGAACTCCCCCTTCACCAAAACCTTATATATCGACTTCCCCCACTGCCGCTTTGGAGCAGTCTCTCTGAGTTATCTGAGATGCTGCCTCCCAGGCTGCAGTCCTCATTTGGCCCCAAATAAAACTTTCTCACAATTCTCAGGTTGTACATCTTTTTTTAGTTGACATGAGTATGGTACATTTGTCACAGTTAATAAAGCAATATTAGTACATTATTAACTAAAGTCCATTCTTTATTCAGATCTCCTTCAGTTCAGTTCAGTTCAGTTCAGTCGCTCAGTCGTGTCCGACTCTTTGTGACCCCATGAATCGCAGCACGCCAGGCCTCCCTGTCCATCACCATCTCCCGGAGTTCACTCAGACTCACGTCCATTGAGTCCATGATGCCATCCAGCCATCTCATCCTGGGTCGTCCCCTTCTCCTCCTGCCCCCAATCTCTCCCAGCATAAGAGTCTTTTCCAATGAGTCAACTCTTTGCATGAGGTGGCCAAAGTACTGGAGCTTCAGCTTTAGCATCATTCCTTCCAAAGAAATCCCAGGGCTGATCTCCTTCAGAATGGACTGGTTGGATCTCCTTGCAGTCCAAGGGACTCTCAAGAGTCTTCTCCAACACCACAGTTCAAAAGCATCAATACTTCGGTGCTCAGCCTTCTTCACAGTCCAACTCTCACATCCATACATGACCACAGAGAAAACCATAGCCTTGACTAGACGGACCTTAGTCAGCAAAGTAATGTCTCTGCTTTTGAATATACTGTCTAGATTGGTCATAACTTTTCTTCCAAAGAGTAAGCGTCTTTTAATTTCATGGCTGCAATCACCATCTGCAGTGATTTTGGAGCCCCCCAAAATAAAGTCTGACACTGTTTCTACTGTTTCCCCATCTATTTCCCATGAAGTGATGGGACCGGATGCCATGATCTTCATTTTCTGAATGTTGAGCTTTAAGCCAACTTTTTCACTCTCCTCTTTCACATTCATCAAGAGGCTTTTTAGTTCCTCTTCACTTTCTGCCATAAAGGTGGTGTCATCTGCATATCTGAGGTTATTGAGATTTCTCCCGGAAATCTTGATTCCAGCTTGTGTTTCTTCCAGTCCAGCGTTTCTCATGATGTACTCTGCATATAAGTTAAATAAGCAGGGTGACAATATACAGCTTTGACGTACTCCTTTTCCTATTTGGAACCAGTCTGTTGTTCCATGTCCAGTTCTAACTGTTGCTTCCTGACCTGCATACAGATTTCTCAAGAGGCAGGTCAGGTGGTCTGGTATTCCCATCTCTTTCAGAATTTTCCACAGTTTATTGTGATCCACACAGTCAAAGGCTTTGGCATAGTCAATAAAGCAGAAATAGATGTTTTTCTGGAACTCTCTTGCTCTTTCAATGATCCAGCAGATGTTGGCAATTTGATCTCTGGTTCCTCTGCCTTTTCTAAAACCAGCTTGAACATCAAGGAGTTCACAGTTCACGTATTGCTGAAGCCTGGCTTGGAGAATTTTGAGCATTAATTTACTAGCATATGAGATGAATGCAACTGTGCAGTAGTTTGAGCATTCTTTGGCATTGCCTTTCTTTGGAATTGGAATGAAAACTGACATTTTCCAGTCCTGTGGGCACTGCTGAGTTTTCCAAATTTGCTGGCATATTGAATGCAGCACTGTCACAGCGTCATCTTTCAGGATTTGAAACAGCTCAACTGGAATTCCATCACCTCCACTAGCTTTGTTCATAGTGATGCTTTCTAAGGCCCACTTGATTTCACATTCCAAGATGTCTGGCTCTAGATCAGTGATCACACCATCATGATTATCTGGGTCGTGAAGATCTTTTTTGTACAGTTCTTCCATGTATTCTTGCCACCTCTTCTTAATATCTTCTGCTTCTGTTAGGTCCATACCATTTGGTCCATACCATTTCTGTCCTTAATCAAGCCCATCTTTGCATGAAATGTTCCCTTGGTATCTCGAATTTTCTTGAAGAGATCTTTAGTCTTTCCCATTCTGTTCTTTTCCTCTGTTTCTTTGCATTGATCACTGAAGAAGGCATTCTTATCTCTTCTTGCTATTCTTTGGAACTCTGCATTCAGATGCTTATATCTTTCCTTTTCTCCTTTGCTTTTTACCTCTTTTCTTTTCACAGCTATTTGTAAGGCCTCCCCAGACAGCCATTTTGCTTTTTTGCATTTCTCTTCCATGGGGATGGTCTTGATCCCTGTCTCCTGTACAATGTCATGAACCTCATTCCATAGTTCATCAGGCACTCTATCTGTCAGATCTAGACCCTTAAATCTATTTCTCACTTCCACTGTATAATCATAAGGGATTTGATTAAGATCATACCTGAATGGTCTAGTGGTTTTCCCTACTTTCTTCAATTTGAGTTTGAATTTGTTAATAAGGCGCTCATGATCTGAGCCACAGTCAGCTCCTGGTCTTGTTTTTGTTGACTGTATAGAGCTTCTCCATCTTTGGCTGCATAGAATATAATCAATCTGATTTCAGTGTTGACCATCTGGTGATGTCCATGTGTAGAGTCTTCTCTTGTGTTTTTGGAAGAGGGTGTTTGCTATTAGCAGTGCATTTTCTTTGCAAAACTCTATTAGTCTTTGCCCTGTTTCATTCCGCATTCCAAGGCCAAATTTGCCTGTTACTCCAGGTGTTTCTTGACTTCCTACTTTTGCATTCCAGTCCCCTATAATGGAAGGGACATCTTTTTTGGGTGTTACTTCTAAAAGATCTTGTAGGTCTTCATAGAACCGTTCAACTTCAGCTTCTTCAGTGTTACTGGTTGGGGCATAGACTTGGATAACTGTGATATTGAATGGTTTGCCTTGGAGACGAACAGAGACCTGTTTTCCATCCCAGAACCTCAATCACATTACATTTAGTCATCCTATATCTTTCTTTTTCTCTCTTTGCTTCTCTTTGCCTTTCCTTTCCATCTTTCCTTGTTTGTTTTTTCTGCTCTGTGCCAAACAGTAGGCATATAAACAAGCATGGCTTCTCCTTAGAAAGTCCAGTGAGGCTAACTGAAAATGAAAAGTGAACAAATTAATTAATTAATAGAGTCAAGATAAATGCAAAGAAGAATGTGAACAGGAGACAGAAGCCACATTTAACAGAGTCATATTAGGGAATAACTCCATCTGATTATTATTATTATTTTTTTTTTGGTTGCACGGAATGCAGGATTTTATTTCCCTGACCAGTAAATCAAACCCATGCTCTCTGCATTGAGAACATGGAGTCTTAACCACTGGACCCCCAGGCAAGTCCCTTGATTATTTTTTATTCTTAGTGAGAGTAAAAGTTGCTGAAGAAGCACTCATTAAGGAAGCTACTGCCATCGTTCAGATTAAAGATGACAGTGGCTTGACTTGAATTTTGCGATAGAGATGGAATTAGAGATTTCAGCCACATTCTAGAGTTATTTTTGAGGTAGAAACAAAGGGTCTTGATAAGTGTAGCTGTGGATAAGGATGTTATATCCCCCAGCCATACTAATCACTTGTTCCTCCTCATACTTCCCCTGAAAGGGAAGGTTCCAAGCTCTCATAATTATTGAATCCTCTCTGGGTAAATGCCCTTTACGTCCCTGGTTGTTTTACTGGTAAATAATTTCTCTTCAGTATTCTGTTCTCTTTAATATTTTTCACCACTTCTGCAAAGCCTTCCTCTACTTTGCCTCTGTATTCCTCCCTCCACCCCACCTCTCTGAGTGAGGGATCTTTCCCCATTCTGTGCTTGTAGCAGTCTATACTAGTTTGTGGCACCCTGCATTGTACTGTTATTTACTTACATATCTGTCTTTTGAAGGCATTGTGTCATATTCCTAGTACAGTCCCTAGCACAGAGAGGAGTAAATGAATATTTAATTGATCAAATCTTTACTACAATTTTGGGCTTCCCTTGTGGCTCAGCTGGTAAAGAATCCACCTACAAGGCAGGAGACCTGGGTTTGATCCCTGGGTTGGGAAGATCCCCTGGAGAAGGAAAAGGCTACCCACCCCAGTATTCTGGCCTGGAGAATTCCATGGACTGTATAGTCCATGGGGTTGCAAACAGTCGAACACGACTGAGCAAATTTCACTTCGCTTCACTTACTGTAATTTCACAGAAATGGAAAAAGAATGTTACTGATAAATTTCATATTAGAAATCTTAATGAAAACCATCACTAGCAAATCTAAAATATAACTAATGTCATCCACAGTGCACTTATGACTTTTAATCTTTTGCAACTACATTTCTTGTTAAAACTTGTAATTTAAACAAGTGTCTTTTATTCTAAAATATATAGAACTCTCTATTTAAAGAGACATCTGTACAGGAGTCATATTATTTGTAAAGTTTCAGTCTTCATTTTTTAATTCCACCACTCTTTTTGTTTCAAGTAAGAACAGAGTCTCCATGTCTAAAAGTTAAGAATCACTCAGGTAAATCAAAGAACTAAAGACCAAACTTTGATTAATCAAAAGTTTATGGAGATGTTCTTAAATGTGTGTAAGTTTCAATTCCTTTTCTTTCAGAACACTTAGCCTTCTGTTTGATCTCATGAAATTAGGTTATGATTATGTAACTTACTTAATCAGCTTGATTTATAAATTTAGTTAGTCCATGTTGATTATAAGGGTGTTTTTCTTCTTTTTTAAATTATATTTTATATTTGAATATAGTTGATTTACAATATTGTGTTAGTTTCAGGTGTATAGCAAAGTGATTCATTTATACATATACATGTACCCATTCTTTTTCAGATTCTTTTCCCATAGAGGCTATCACAGAATATTGTCATCTTAATTATCAGATAACTTTAGCCCAGAATCCCTTCAAAAGATATTTGCTTTGTATTTATTTTCATACTAAAAACATGGCTCACAAGTTGGTCATATTTTTATAAACAGTAGATACTACATTTCCTAAAATCAATGGCAACTTCCAACAAATATGCCTTATTCAAAGTTTTATAAATTCCTTTCAAGATTTTCTTCAAAAAAAAGAAACGATATTCTGCTGGGTTCTACAACATTTTGTAGTATACAACACTTAAAAAGCCTGGAATTGAGGTTACACAAATGTAGCTAATTTTCAAATCTTTTAAGACATTATAGTCTTAAAAATGTTAGCTAATTCTTGCGAAGAAGTACTCTAAATATCTCAACTCCAGACTGGGAGTCAGAAAATTATGGCTTATTTTCAGACAACAAAGATTCAGAGTTATTCATTAAATGAATATAAATAACTTGCTATTTGTTTCTATTATGTGTAGAATTTGCTGGTTTCTGTTTACGTGTTAGCTTCAGTCAATAATACCAATTTAGATATTTGAATTGCTGGAAAGCAGTATCTCATTATGGTGAACATACTCTATTTTGTATTTTGGATACCAATGTGCATGTATAGAAATGTTTTTAAACATTTAAAACATCATTTAAATATTTAAATAATAACACAGCAACCTTCAAAAGTTCCTTCTGGGAAAACACGTCCCCCCCACCAACAACACTGTCGGATAAGATAGTCAGATGGGCCATTTTCAATCAGAAGTTCTCTTGTAAATAATCTTTCACTATTAAAGAATTCTGACCTCTGACCCTGCTTGTTTTTAAAGAGAAAAACTGACGCTTATCTATGAGGGAAGCCTATCTTTCTAAAAAAGAATATCTTGCTCCCATTAGCTAAACAAATAGCTGTCGTCTGGACTCCTCTTTGGGTAAGTTTCCCCTGCCACCACCATCTCCAGAGTTTAGATGGGAAGCCTTTTGTTTGCATTCCAAAATGGCTCTGTTAATATTTAGACTAAATCGACTATGTCTAAGTCAACTCAATCAAAGTGCTGTTAAATATCTTCAGGGCAGAGTAACTTACAACATCTTTAGTGGTAACTGCGAGAACGGGAATAAGAAGGACAGAGAAGGAAGTAAAAAAAAAGAGAGAAGAAAAAGAAGGGCAGGGGGAGGGAAATCCTTAGGGAGCTTTGAAAACAATGTCCCCTCTTATTAAAACATTTTTCCAATCTCATTAAGATTTGAGCAGATGGAAACCACAGAATGTCTGGGTATGTTCCAATGGCCCTTGAGTTTCTTTTGTACCACCACCATGCCCAGATTTCACACCCCTTTAGAAATTCGGCTCTGACTGAAACACAGACAATAACCAAATTATTTTCCTCTCTTCTCTAAACATAAATGAGAGCTCCCATATGGTGAATGTATATTCACCATAAATGTGAAATTGCTTAGGAAGTATCCAGGACAATCTCATTAATAGAAAGTAGAAATATTCTGGTTACCAATTTCTAGAAACACAAAATTAAGTCTGTAGGATCAAGGCTGCTAGTTGTTATCCAGTATCCATTCTCTCTATTTTTGTAATGAAACCACTGAGTTTTAGCTGCTCAGAATAAAAGCTACACTTACCAATCTGCCTTGCAGCTAAGTACAGTCACATTACTGACTCTGGTCTGTGGAATCTGAGCAGAAGTGATGTATGCACCTCTTGATCTACCCTTAAAAGGGAAAGGATCTACTGTCCATGTTTTTTTCCCCCTTTTTGTACTAACTGAAATGTAGAAGTGATGCTGAATAGTTTTAAGCAATGTGTACATGGGAAATACCTTGTGGCAACAAGAAAGAAGCAGCCTAGATTCCTGGATACTCACCAGGTCTCCTGAAGCAAAAAGCTACCTTTTAGCCCTGGACTGCCAACCACCAGACTGTTATACAAGATGAATACATTTAAGTCATTAATTTGGGTCTCAATCTAGGTAGTGTTCCTATATTCTGAAACAGACCACTATGCCAATGAATTAGACAGAAGAATAATAAAAATAGACTAACTCTGAAAATCATGTTCAAAAGAATGCAAAGAAACTCAGATGTAGTCAAAATATTAGCATCGCAGGTAAAAAGTTGAAATTTAAATATAAAATTTTAAATTTATTTACTTATTTTTGGCTGTACTGAGTCTTCATTGCCGTGTGATGGCTGCTCATCACAGGGGCTTCTTTTGTTGTGGTACGTAGGCTCCAGGCACGCAAGCTTCAGTAGTTGTGGTGCACGGGCTTAGCTGCTCTGCAGCACATAATATCTTCCTGGACCAGGGACTGGGTCCATGTCTCCTGCATTGGCAAATGGACTCTTGGCACAACAGGGAAGCCCCTTATATTTAAATGTTTTTAAAAGGCTGACGTGCCATTTGAGGATTGATAACAGAAAACTGAAATTGGTAAAATTGGTTTAAAAAAATAGCAAGTAATGTTCAAAAGTTTAGCAAAAATATCAGACGAAATTAAAAAATCTTATCACAGATGAGATGTTAAATTTTTGCCCTAAACAAAAGACATGGATATTTTGAGTTGATAACAGTTTAAAATTAAAAGCTTCTGCACAACAAAGGAAAATATAAGCAAGGTGAAAAGACAGCCTTCTGAATGGGAGAAAATAATAGCAAATGAAACAACTGACAAACAACTAATCTCAAAAATATACAAGCAACTTATGCAGCTCAATTCCAGAAAAATAAACGACCCAATCAAAAAATGGGCCAAAGAACTAAATAGACATTTCTCCAAAGAAGACATACGGATGGCTAACAAACACATGAAAAGATGCTCAACATCACTCATTAGTAGAGAAATGCAAATCAAAACCACAATGAGGTACCACTTCACACCAGTCAGAATGGCTGCGATCCAAAAATCTGCAAGCAATAAATGCTGGAGAGGGTGTGGAGAAAAGGGAACCCTCCTACACTGTTGGTGGGAATGCAAACTAGTGCAACCACTATGGAAAACAGTGTGGAGATTCCTTAAAAAATTGCAAATAGAACTGCCATATGACCCAGCAATCCCACTGCTGGGCATACACACCGAGGAAACCAGAATTGAAAGAGACACATGTACCCCAATGTTCATCGCAGCACTGTTTATAATAGCCAAGACATGGAAACAACCTAGATGTCCATCAGCAGATGAATGGATAAGAAAGCTGTGGTACATATACACAAGGGAGTATTACTCAGCCATTAAAAAGAATACATTTGAATCAGTTCTGTTGAGATGGACGAAACTGGAGCCGATTATACAGAGTGAAGTAAGCCAGAAAGAAAAACATCAATACAGTATACTAACACATATATATGGAATTTAGAAAGATGGCAATGATGACCCTGTATGCAAGACAGCAAAATAGACACAGATATGTATAGCGGACTTTTGGACTCAGACGGAGAGGGAGAGGGTGGGATGATTTGGGAGAATGGCATTGAAACATGTATACTATCATGTAAGAATCGAATCACCAGTCTATGTCCGATGCAGGATATAGCATGCTTGGGGCTGGTGCATGGGGATGACCCAGAGAGATGTTATGGGGAGGGAGGTGGGAGGGGGGGTTCATGTTTGGGATCACATGTACACCCGTGGTGGATTCATGTCAATGTATGGCAAAACCAATACAGTATTGTAAAGTAAAATAAAGTAAAAATAAAAACTTTTTTAAAAAATAAAAAAAGAAAAGAAAAGATTTGAAATCCTTCTATTCCAACTAGTGAAAAGGAAATGAGGATTTCTGGAAAAAATCACTAATTTCAACTGTGCATTTAACATCTTAATAATATTTATACTTTGTTTCATCAGTAAGAAAGTATAAGGAAGGATCAAAAAATAAATTGACTAAACAATCTTAAAATGCTATAAAATGGGTAAAGTGAAAAATGACAGAATCAACCACACCACATAATAAATTTGTTTATTTTTAAAAAAATAAAAAAATAAATTTGTTTACTTTTATAAATAAATAAAGTTCAAATGTTCTATTTGAGAAATTGGGAGAGAATCCTAAAGACTCAAAACATTGGAAAGACAGAAATGTCATTGAAAAGTCTGAAAATAAATTAATGTATACTGACATTTAAAAAAATACATATTATTGATATGACAGAAAGAGGATGAAAGTGGATGCAGATAGAGATAAGAATAGGGGTTACTGAACGTGAGTAATGGTATGAGCTATGAATTCAACTTCAAACTCCCTGATTTGGAGTGAGGGCAAAGGTGACCAGGTTTCTCACATTTTATTCTTGTTCAGCACATAGTGAAAGGTTCTTATTTTTAAAAAATATTTAATTCATTTATTTATCTGGCTGCATCAGGCCTCAGTGGCAGCACGCGGGACCTTTTGTTGCAGCTCATGGACTCTCTAGTTGAGGTGCTGGTCTCAGTGGCTGCACAGCATGGGCTTAATTGCTCTGTGGCATGTGGGATCTTAGTCCCCCTCAGGGATGGAACTCGCATCCCCCACATTGCAAGCTGGATTCTCAACTGCCGGACTACCAGGGAAGTCCCTGGAAGGTTTTTAAGATAGAGAGTTTCCCAGAATTGAAATAGACACATGTACCCCAGTGTTCTCAAGAGGCAGGTCAGGTGGTCTGGTATTCCCATCTCTTTCAGAATTTTCTACAGTTTATTGTGATCCACACAGTCAAAGGCTTTGGCATAGTCAATAAAGCAGAAATAGATGTTTTTCTGGAACTCTCTTGCTTTTTCCCTGATCCAGCAGATGTTGGCAATTTGATCTCTGGTTCCTCTGCCTTTTCTAAAACCAGCTTGAACATCTGCAAGTTCATGGTTCACATATTGCTGAAGCCTTGCTTGGAGAATTTTGAGCATGACTTTACTAGCGTGTGAGATGAGTGCAATTGTGCAGTAGTTTGAGCATTCTTTGGCATTGCCTTTCTTTGGAATTGGAATGAAAACTGACCTTTTCCAGTCCTGTGGCCACTGCTGAGTTTTCCAAATTTGCTGGCATATTGAGTGCAGCACTTTCACAGCATCTTCTTTCAGGATTTGAAATAGCTCAACTGGAATGCCATCGCCTCCACTACCTTTGTTCGTAGTGATGTTTTCTAAGGCCCACTTGACTTCACATTCCAAGATGTCTGGCTCTAAGTGAGTGATCACACCATCGTGATTATCTTGGTCATGAAGCTCTTTTTTGTACAGTTCTTCCGTGTATTCTTGCCACCTCTTCTTAGTATCTTTTGCTTCTGTTAGGTCCATACCATGTCTGTCCTTTATCGAGCCCGTCTTTGGATGAAATGTTCCCTTAGTATCTCTAATTTTCTTGAAGAGATCTCTAGTCTTTCCCATTCTGTTGTTTTCCTCTATTTCTTTGCATTGATCGCTGAGGAAGGCTTTCTTATCTCTTCTTGCTATTCTTTGGAACTCTGCATTCAGATGGGTATATTTTTCCTTTTCTCCTTTGCTTTTCACTTCTCTTCTTTTCACAGCTATTTGTAAGGGCTCCTCCGACAGAGGATGAGATGGCTGGATGGCATCACTGACTCGATGGACGTGAGTCTGAGTGAACTCCAGGAGTTCGTGATGGACAGGGAGGCCTGGCGTACTGCGATTCATGGGGTTGCAAAGAGTCGGATATGACTGAGTGACTGAACTGACTGACTGACTGACCCCAGTGGTCACTGCAGCACTGTTTACAATAGCTAGCGTATGGAAGCAACCTAGATGTCCATCAGCAGACGAATGGATAAGAAAGTTGTGGTACATATACAGAATGGAATATTACTCAGCTATAAAAGGAATGCATTTGAGTCAGTTCTAATGAGGTGGATGAAAATGGAGCCTATTATACACAGTGAAGTAAGTCAGAAAGAAAAACACCAATACAGTATATTAATGCATATATACAGAATTTAGAAAGATTGTGAAGACAACCCTATATGCAAGATAGCAAAAGAGACACAGATGTAAAGAACAGACTTCTGGACTCTGTGGGAGAAGGCGAGGGTGGGATGATTTGAGAGAATAGCATTGAAACATGTATATCACCATATGTGAAATAGATGGCCAGTCCAAGTTTGATGCATGAAGCAAGGCACTCAAAGCCGGTACACTGGGACAACCCAGAGGGATGGGATGGGGAGGGAGGTGGGAAGTGGGTTCAGGACGAGAGGACACATGTACACCTGTGGCTGATTCATGTCAATGTATGGCAAAAACCACCACAATATTGTAAATTAGATTCCAATTTACAATAAATAATTTTTTAAAAAGAGAGCTTACAAGATTTTTATTTTAAATATGTTAATCTGTTTTCAAAAGTAATCTTGTGTAAAAGTCCAAAGTAAGAAGCAAGCAGGAAGCAAAATATTCTTCCTAAGGCTGAAGTAGTTGCCCTGACTCAGGATTTCAGCTGCCCAAATTCTTTGGCTTTCTGAACCTCCCTTCTCAAGCTCCAGAGGGTTTTTCACAGGAAGGAGTTCCTTAGTGTCTTAGAGGTTCCATGAGGGCTCATTTAAATGCCATATATGTGCTGTTAACAGTTTGCTGTACTCATCAGTGATAGCATTCATATCTATTTGCCTTGATAGCAAATATTTATTTCTTAGTAAAAGGAAATGGTAATCCTTTTTAGCCAATATTTAGTACCCTTCATTTTGGTAAAGATCAGTTTAAATGAAGTGCTGTTTTTCCATGATAGATGTACTAACAGCAAGCATTAATTTCTCTTCCTGAAAGTAGATACGGAGTTTCCTCCCTTCAATCTCTCCATTTGAAAAGTATTATTTAATAGTGACATTGAATATTTGGTTACGTTCTGAATAAGAAGTTGTTTAAGCCTTTTATTTTTGGTTATCAAAAGAGGACCAAAAAAATGCTTTACATCTTTCTAACTTTTAGCATATTTTCCAAAGATGTCTCTCTCTTTCTCATCCACTTTTAAAACATGATTAGCTATCTACAGGGCGCTAAGTTCTGAGTCATTCTCTATATTCAACCACTTATTCAGAGTATTACTGTTGCCTTGGTTTTTGTTGTCTGAGGACCATTTTGAAGATGAATCTGAACACTGAGTTCTGAACAATCTTCTGGCCAGACCCAGAGCCACAGTGTATATTACAATGTAAGACTTGTTAGTAGTGGAAAAAAGAATAGAATATCTTTCTACAAATGTGTTTATATTTCCTGGTAGAAGACAATAACTTCTTTAATATGAAAAGTATGTACACCTTCTTTATAATTTTTATAACCCACAATTAATATGAAATCTTACCCAGGTAGTGCTAGTGGTAAAGAACCCTCCTGCCAAAGCAGGAGACATAAGAGAAGAGGGTTTGATCCCTGGGTCAGGAAGACCCCCTGAAGAAGGGCATGACAACCCACTCCAGACTGTAGCCTGGCAGGCTACAGTCCATAGGGTTGCAAAGAGTTGGACACAACTGAAGGAACTTAGCAAACACGCAGGCACTTATCATCATTAGGAAGAAAGTGTAAACATAATTTCCATGCCAAAAAATAGAAAAGAAAAACATGCTAGATCATGACTCAGCTAAATGTTTCACAACAATTTGTGTTGATAAATTATTATCATTTGGTAAAATTAAGAATTTTATGATACCACTTTCCAGTTTATTCAGTGCAAAATTTTAAACCACCAAAACTGGCATCATTAATGCTGCAAACGTTCCTTCTTTTCCCAATTTGTCTGGCCTTGGTATACTATAATGCTCCCTGGAAATAAAACTTCAAGAGTGAGGAGAAATAAACGGGGTCCAAATTTTTCTGAGTCTGTAGCACTTTTATCATAGTGTTCCTGGAACAGGAGGAGAGTGGGGATAGACAAAAACTGCTTCAAGGAACTAGCTACTTTGGAACACTAAACCACAGTCCCTGAGAACATTCTATTTTAACAATAGCCACAGAGCCCTTTCTAAAGAATTGCCTCATCTTTAATATTTTAAACCCAGTGCCTTAAGTGATATACTGGTTATTTTCCTCTCTCTGGATGATTCCTACTTTGATGAGTAGCTTTATGTCTCTGAGTTTCAGTAGATGGTCTGCAGGGTATGGCAAAACATTTCACGTTTGGTTGCTCAGATTTCTATACACTTCTGACAAGCTGTTGGATTTATGGGCCAAGCAAGAATTTCTCTGAATGTGCTTCTTTGTTCTACCTTGGGGTTTAAAATAATTTTCCTATAAATCCTCAACCTTTTTTTTTTCTTATTGGAAGTGAATAAAAAGCAAACAGAATCCTCATTATAGCTTACTTTTCACCTAAGCAGTACAAAAGAAGATCTTTCAAAATCCATAATCTTTATGACTGAAAGTTTATGGCTTTCAGTTTCTTACAAATGGAAGTTTGTATTATAGAAAAACTAACTTGAGAGAGTGTTTTCCAATGTTGGTGTGTAGTAGATGCTTAACAAATTCACATTAATTACTTTCTTTTGAGACCATCAGGAGGTTTTTCCTTCTTCTATCCACAGAATTATTATTACGCTAAAGTTATCCTTAACACTCTCACAGACTTGGAATAATTATACTTAATAAGCATCTGCATGTGTGCATGCTCCAGTCACATTCGACTCTTTGTGATCCCATGGACTATAGCCCACCAGATTCCTCTGCCCATGGGATTTTCCAGGCAAAAATACTGGAATGGGTTGCCATTTCTTCCTGCAGGGGATCCTCCTGACCCAGGGATTGAACCTCTGTCTCCTGCATTGGCAGGCATATTCTTTACCACTGCACCACCTGCGAAGCCCCAGTGAGCATCTGACTACTACTATATTCTGAAATTGAAATTTCAAAGTCACCATGGTGTTTATTATTGGCAAGAGGTAGCGGGGAGCAGCACAGGGTGTGGCTGGTAGCATGGGCTTTGGCATTGCTGAGACCTGTTTTGGAGGTTAGTGCCCTTAGATAAGTCACTGAACTTCTCTGTACATCCATTTCCTCACCTATACAATGGAAGAAAAAAACACCCACCTCAAAAGGTGATGGTACAAGGATTTACTGTATAGCACAGAGAAGTATACTCAATATTGAGTATATCTCTACTATAATGGTAGAGAAAGCAAAAAGAATATATATATATGAATAACTTTATACTGTAAACCAACAGTATTATAAATCAACTAAATTTCAATAAAAATTAAAAAACAGAAGCCTCCCCAAAAAAGAGGTGTTGGTAAAGACATAAAATTACGCATATAGAGCCTAGCCAAGTAACTTACATTGCGAGCATTGTTATTATTATTGTCATTATTATCAAAACCTGAAGTATCAGAGAATAAAAATAGCCCATTTTAATATTTTATAAATATTATGTCTCCTATATATATATTTATGCTAAATTAGCACTTTCTACATGTGCTACGAAGAACATGAGGAAACTTATTTTCTAGAAAATATACTGATGAATTAGATCCTACAACTAAATTATCAAAAATTATTTTTTATATATTTACATGTATATGCAACCAGGATAAACACTGAGGGGAAAATGCAAAAACAAAAAATCCTGAGTCTTCATGTAATATCCACTCAATCCTTCTAAAGTTCTGAGTTGAATAACAATAGTTTAATTTTTCATCTGGCTTTTAAATTTATGCTGTAATACATTTTTACTGTTCACCAGAAATGATATGTTATCCCTTGAAAAGAGCTAATTGAAGGCCATGTTACATTTCTTATTACTCTTTGTTTTAATGAGATTCTATAAACTTAATAAATGAAATTAATTAGTCTACAAGATTATAAAAACCAGAGTAAAGCAAAAGACAAGTTAAAAAAAAAAGTCTTCCTAAAACATGCATATCAATGATAAACATTATCCCCATTTAATCTTATAATATCATCTAGAGATTTTAATATACTGGCTTTTGACTCTGTCTTTATTCCTTGTAGCTAAACTTATCCCATCCCAAATAATCTTTTTTAGGCAGAACTTAACCCTTACTTCTTCCCTTTCTTCTGATACTTTTTGCTACTGCCTTACTGCTAACTTTTGCCATGTTTTCTCTGGAGCATCTTGTTTAACATCAACCCAGCACATCATTGCCCTAAAATCTCCTCTAGTTTTTTCCTCACCTAGATAGGCTGGCTTAATTCAATCCTTCCTTCTTTTTTCCTCACAAAATATATAGCATATACAAGCACACTTCATTCTATTGCACTTCGCTTTATTGTGCTTCACAGACACTGCATTTTTTAAAACAAATTGAAGGTTTGTGGCAATCCTGCATTAAGCAAGTCTATCTTTCCAACAGCTTTTGCTCACTTCATGTCTCTGTGTCACATTCTAGTAATTCTCACAATGTTTCAAAGTTTTCATTATTATATTTGTTATGGTGATCTGTAATCAGTGATCTTTGTGTTACTATTGTAATTGCCTTGGGACATCACAAACCATGCCCATATAAGACAGTGAACTTAACTGATAAATGTATGTGTTCTGCCTGCTCCACCAACCAGCTGTTCTTGAATCTCTGTCCTCCTCAGGCCTCACTATTCCCCAAGGTACAACAATATCGAAATTATCAATATTGAATTATCAATTGATAACCTACAGTGACCTCTAAGTATTCAAGTGAAAGGAAGTGTTGCATATCTCTCACTTTAAAGCAAAGGCTAGAAATGGTTGCGCTTAGTGAGGAAAGCATGTGGAAAAGCTGGACCTTTTGTGCCAAACACTTGGCCAAGTTGTGAATGCAAAGGAAAAGAAGAAAATTAAAAGTGCTACTCGAGTGAACACATGATGCTCATTTTCCATTCTGAAAATTCTAGGGCCCTAAAAATCAGACTAAATCTATTCTGCTTGTACTCTATAAAAATAAAGCCTGAATGAAAGCACATCTATTTATAACATGGTTTACTGAATATTTTAGCCCACTGTTGAGATCTATTATTCAGAAAAAAAAATTCCTCTCAAAATATTACTGCTCAGGACTTCCCTGGTGGTTCAGTGGTAGAGAATCTGCCTTGCAATGCAGGGGATACAGGTTAGATCCCTGGTGGGGAAACTAAAACCCCACATACTGCAGAGCAACTAAGCCCACACCACAACTAAAGAGCGCATTCGCCGCAATGAAAGATCTTGTGTGATGTAAGGAAGATCCTGCATGCCACGACTAAGACCTGACACAGCCAAATAAATAAGTGAAAATATTACTGCTCACTAACAATGCACATGGTCACCCAAGAGATCCAAAGGAAATGTAAAAAAAAAAAAAAAAAAAGTAAAAAAAAAATAAAATAAAATAAAGGAAATGTACATGCCTGCTGAGTTGCTTCAGTCATGTCTGACTCTTTGTGACCCTAGAATTCTTCAGGCAAGAATACTAGAGTGGGTTGCCATTTGCTACTCCTGGGGATCTTTCCATCCCAGGGATCGAACCCATGGTTCTCACATCTTGCCTCATTGGCAGGTGGGTTCTTTACCACTAGTGCCACCTAGGAAGCCCCATAAGGAGATGTATAATGAGATTAATATTTTTTCATGTCTGCTCACACAACATCCAATCAAAGAGTAATTTTGACTCTCAAGTCTTATTATTGAAGAAACACATTTAATAATGCTATAGCTGCAACAGAGAGTGATTCCTATGATAGATCTGGGCAAAAGAAATTTAAATCCTTCTGGAAAAGATTTCTCATTTCAGATGCCATTAAGAACACTCATGATTCATGGAAAAAGGTCAAAATATCAACATTAGCAGGAGTTTAAAAGAGCTTGATTCTAGCCTTCATGAGTGACTTCATGAGTGACTTCAAGACTTCAGTGAAGGAAGTAATTGCAGATGTGGCAGAAATAGCAAAAGAATTAGAATTAGAATTGGAGCCTAAAGAGGTCACTGAATTGGTATAATCTCATAATAAAATTAGAATGAATAAAGACTTGCTTTGTATGGAGGAGAAAAGAAAGCAGTTTCTTGACACAGAAACTACTCCTGGTAAAGATACTGTGAAGATTGTTGAAATGACAATAAAAGATTTAGAATATTATAGCAGTGGGGTTTGAGAGGACTGACTCCAATTTTGAAAGAAGTTCTACCGTAGGTAAAATGCTACCAAACAGTATCACACACTACAGAGAAATCATTCATGAAAGGGAAGATCTATTGATACGCAAACTTCATGGCTGTATTATTTTAAGGGATTGCCACAACCGCCTTAACCTGTAGCAACCACCATCCTGATCAGTCCCAGGTGGTAAAGCCACCGTGGTGGCTGAGATGGTAAAGAATCCACCTGTAGTGCAGGAGACCAGGGTTCAATTTCTGGTTTGGTAAGATCCCCTGAAGAAGGAAATGGCAACCTACTCCAGTATTCTTGCCTGGAGAATTTCGTGGACAGAGGAGCCTGGCAGGCTACAGTCCATGCGGTCACAAAGAGTCAAACATGACTGAGTGACTAACACACACACCCTGATCAGTCAGCAGCCATCAACATTGAGGCAAGATTCTTCACGAGCAAAAACATTATGAGTCACTGAAGGCTCAGATGATGGTTAGCACTTTTAGCAGTGAAGTGTTTTAAATTTAAATATATACACTGTTATTTTAGACACAATGCTATTGTACACTTAATATGCTCTGCTGCTGCTGCTGCTGCTAAGTTGTTTTAGTCGTGTCCGACTCTGTGTGACCCCATGGACTGTAGCCTACCAGGCTCCTCCATCCATGGGATTTTCCAGGCAAGAGTACTGGAGTGGGTTGCCATTGCCTTCTTAATATACTCTAATATAGTAAAAACATAACTTTTATACTCACTGGGAAACCAAAAAAATTCATGTGACTAGCTTTATTATGTTTTTGCTTTATTGCGATGATCTAGAACTGAATCTACAATATCTCTGAGGCATGCCTGTATTTTCCTGTGTGGATACCATTTCTGCTGTTCATTATTTTGTGCAGACCGTATTTCCCATCTGGTGCCATTTTCATTCTGCCCGAAGGACTTCCTTTGGCATTTCTTGAGTGAAAATCTGCTGCTGATGAATTCTCTCATCTTTTGTATGTCTGAGAAAGTATTTATTTTGCCTTTGAAAGATATTTTCACTGCTTATAGAATTCTGTTTGACAGTTTTATCCCTTCAGACTTTAACGATGTTGCTCCACCATCTTCTCACTTGCATTATTCCCAGTGAGAAATCTGCTGTCATCTTTATCTTTGTTCTTGTACATCATAACATGTCCCTTCTACTCCCAAACCCCCGCCTTTCGGCTACTTTTGTGATTCTTCTCTTCATCATTACGGTTGAGCAGTTTGAATATGATGTTTTTTGCGTAATTTCTTTTTGTTTGTTTTTTTTTTTTTGCTTTGGCTTCACTGAGCTTCTTGCTCTGTGGGTTGATGGTTGTTTATTTATTTATTTTTTTTTTTTTGCCAAATTTGGAAAAGTTTGGCTGTGATTTCTTCAAGTATTTTTTTTTTCTTTCTTATTCCTCTCCCTCTCTCCTCTCCTCTCCTTCAGCAACTCCATACAGGTATATTAAATTGCTTGACTGTTTAATTTTAAAATTCTTTTTTATCTTTTTTTTTTAGATTATTTGTATTAATATCTGTGAGGTCACTAATTTTTTCTTCTGCGTATCTAATCTGTTGTTAATTCTATCTAGTATATCTCTACCTCACATATTGTTTCATCTCTAGACGTTAGATTTAGTTCTCTTTACATTGTCAATATCTCTATTTCACTTTATGATGATAGAAACACAATTATACCTGTCATTTTAATGTCCTTGTCTACTAATTCTAACTCTGTGTCATTTTTAATTCATTCATTTTCTTTCCATTACAGGATATATTTTCCTATTTTTCTGTATATCTGGTAATTTTTAATTGGATCCATTGTAAATTTTAACTTGTTGTATCCTACATATTTTTGTATGTCTATAAACATTGTTGGATTTTGTTAAGTTACATGGAAACAACTTGGTCCTTTTGTGTTTTGCTTTTTGTTAGAAGCAGAGTAGTGTCCAGTCTAGAGATAATTGTTCTCCTCTGTTGATGCAAGTAGCATTTATATTCTCTGCTTACTGCCCCATAAACTTCGAGGTTTTCCTCTCTGACTGGTATGGAATGAGCATTATTTCTAGCACTATTACTTCTGATCCATTAGGCGGTTCTTTCCCAGCCAAAGACACGTGTTCCCTGGCCAAAGGTAAGATTTTCACCTTTCATGGTTGTGCTTATCAGTACTCAGCTGAATACTTGAGAGGATCCTCTACCAATCTCTGGAGTTCTTTCTCTGATATCTCTCTTCTCTGTAATTCTCTTTTCTGTAAACTCTAGCTGTACTGATCTCCCTACACTTTCAGTCCTATCTCCTTAACTCAGGGATTCTTTCAGACTCCATCTGGATTCCCTCTTCCTATGCTGGAACCTGGAAGCTCTCACTGAGCATACCCTACTCCTCAAGTCATGATTGGAACACAAAACATATATAGAGTTATTAACTTACTAGCTCTGAAACCTATAGAGACTGGGGTGCTCCTGATACAAGGAGACCAGAATCTCATTCTCTAAGTGGGCAGATTCCTAGGTAGTGTTCTTTTTGATTGTCCTGTATTTACAGAAGCAGGGAAAAGCAACTGGAGTGGCATAGAGAAAAGGTTTTAGAGAGTAGCAGAGTAAGAATTCATGAATTCCCACTGGGTCAAATACTGGGATAGTAGCAGTGTTTTAGCCATCTTGCTGGTGTTCCAACTAGATGGGAATTCTGCTAGTTGACATAACTCCAGCAGCAAGAGGCAATCCATGGGGTTCACCATCCTTGAGGGTGTCAAGGAAGTGGGTCCTCTGAAGAATCCCACAATTGTCCCCACCAGAAATAACAATCAGACATCTGTCACAGAGGGTACAAATGTCTGGTCAACATTAGCCAGAGAAGCAGTGATGCACATCAGTTTCAGTAATGGGCTCAACTAAAAGACTCATGCACTTTTCCTTTCAACTTTCTCCCCTGCCCTCAAGCCCAAGAGAGCTTGAAGAGGGAGAGGAGGGCATGAAAAAGCAGCTCTTGTGTCCCTGTCCCTGTCCCTTGAGCCACAATCAAGTCAGGGCTGGGGAGGAAAGAAGATGACAGGATTTTAAATTGACCAGATTGATTGTTTAATAACTGAAGGTGACTGGGAAATTATGTATTTGCCTAAGATTCTATTCAGAGAGCAATGGTTGGAGAAAAATAAAGTCACTTAACATTTATTCCCCAGTAAGTTCAAACTGCTAGATAAATTGATTACATTTCTACCCTCAACACAGAGCTCCCAGTGCATAAGAACTATTTGCTAAATTAATCAATTAATAGCCCCTGATTATTTGTAATTGTAATTCTTAGATGATGTAAGCACATAAAGCAAATTAAAATCGGTAAGGACTAAATGTTAGCCATTAGGCAGCTGCCTGGATTTTCCAACATTTAGTTTGATCAAAGAAACTCAATTATGTGAAATTGATTTTCAAATGAATTCACCTGTAATACAGGAGACTTGGTTGATCCCTGGGTCAGGAAGATTCCCTGGAGAAGGGAATGGCCACCCACACTATTATTGTGGGGAGTTCTATGGACAGAGGAGCCTGGCAAGCTCCAAGTCCATGGGGTTGCAAAGAGTCAGACATGACTGAGCAACTAACACTTACCTAAAGTCTATCACTTGCTCAAATGTAAAAGCAATTATTTAAAATTTTTATTTCTATTATAAAGTCAGGTAGTTTTGTGTTATTTTTCATTATTTTTAATAAATTTATCCCTTTTCCTACAGTAGGGGAAACAATATGCTTTTATGAAATACTATCTAGGGCTAAGGTGATATATATGTGACAGTTCTTTGTCATAAAAAGATAAGTGACCCATTAAAATTTACCCCACCCCAATTTAGCAAAAAGTAAACCATATTGATCATGATGGTGTGATCACTGATCGAGAGCCAGACATCCTGGAATGCGAAGTCAAGTGGGCCTTAGAAAGCATCACTACGAACAAAGCTAGTGGAGGTGATGGGATTCCAGTTGAGCTGTTTCAGATCCTGAAAGATGATATTGTGAAAGTGCTGCACTCAATATGCCAGCAAATTTGGAAAACTCAGCAGTGGCCACAGGACTGGAAAATGTCAGTTTTCATTCCAATCCCAAAGAAAGGCAATGCCAAAGAATGCTCAAACTACCGCACAATTGCACTCATCTCACATGCTAGTAAAGTAAAGCTCAAAATTCTCCAAGCCAGGCTTCAGCAATACGTGAACCGTGAACTTGCAGATGTTCAAGATGGTTTTAGAAAAGGCAGAGGAACCAGAGATCAAACTGCCAACATCCACTGGATCATGGAAAAAGCAAGAGAGTTCCAGAAGAACATCTGTTTCTGCTTTATTGACTATGCCAAAGCCTTTGACTCTGTGGATCGTAATAAACTGTGGAAAATTCTGAAAGAGATGGGAATACCAGACCACCTGATCTGCCTCTTGAGAAACCTATATACAGGTCAGGAAGCAACAGTTAGAACTGGACATGGAACAACAGACTGGTTCCAAATAGGAAAAGGAGTACATCAAGGCTGTATATTGTCACCCTGCTTATTTCACTTCTATGCAGAGTACATCATGAGAAACTGGATTGGGAGAAGCACAGGCTGGAATCAAGATTGCCGGCAGAAATATCAATAACCTCAGATATGCAGATGATACAACCCTTATGGCAGAAAGTGAAGAGGAACTGAAAAGCATCTTGATGAAAGTGAGAAAGGGGAGTGAAAAAGTTGGCTTAAAGCTCAACATTCAGAAAACGAAGATCATGGCATCCAGTCCCATCACTTCATGGGAAATAGATGGGGAAACAGTGGAAACGGTGTCAGACTTTATTTTGGGGGGTTCCAAAATCACTGCAGATGGTGATTGCAGCCATGAAATTAAAAGACACTTACTTCTTGGAAGGAAAGTTATGACCAACCTAGATAGCATATTGAAAAGCAGAGACATTACTTTGCCAACAAAGGTCCATCTAGTCAAGGCTATGGTTTTTCCAGTGGTCATGTACGGATGTGAGAGCTGGACTATAAAGAAAGCTGAGCGCTGAAGAATTGATGCTTTTGAACTGTGATATTGGAGAAGACTCTTGAGAGTCCCGTGGACTGCAAAGAGATCCAACCAGTCCATTCTAAAAGAGATCAGTCCTGGATGTTGAAGGCCTGATGCTAAAGCTGAAACTCCAGTACTTTGGCCACCTCATGCGAAGAGTTGACTCATTGGAAAAGACTCTGATGCTGGGAGGGATTGGGGGCAGGAGAAGAACGGGATGACAGAGGATGAGATAGCTGAATGGCATCACTGACTCGATGGACATGAGTTTGAGTGAACTCCAGGGGTTGGTGCTGGACAGGGAGGCCTGGTGTGCTGCGATTCATGGGGTCACAAAGAGTCGGATACGACTGAACAACTGAACTGAACTGATGTGATGGGCTTCCCAGGTGGTGATAGTGGTAAAGAACCAATCTGCCAATGCAGGAGACTTAAGAGAAGCAGATTCTATCTCTGGGTACAGAAGATCCCCTGGAGGAGGAAATGGCAACCCACTCCAGTATTCTTACCTGGAGAATCCCATGGACACAGGAGCCTGGCAGGCTACAGACCATAGAATTGCAAAGAGTCAGACACAACTGAAGTGACTTAGCATACATGTGATAGATAAGTCTCCTTACCACTAAATGGGTTCAGGAGAGGCTAGTGATAATGAACCTGTCTGCCAATTCAGGAGATGTAGAAGACGCAGGTTCAATCCCTGGGTCAGAAAGAGCCTCTGGAGAAGGAAAATGGCAATGTACTCCTGTATTCTTGCCTGGTGAATCCCATGGACAGAGGAGCCTGGTGGGCTACAGTCTATGGGGTTGCAAAGAGTCAGACACAAATGAAGAATTAGCACGCAGCACACACCACTAGATGGCCTGATCCTCTCAGAAAAGAATAAGAGCCGTCTAATATTGGACACTGGTATTAATTGTCTGTAATAATGAGAACTAGGTTCAAGTAAGAGTATTGGATTGAAATATTTTCGATGTAATAAATGAGCTTTAATTAACTCTTCCTGATTTTTTTTGTAAGATTATTCCCACTTCTACTATTATATTTTATCATTTCCCACATGGTATATGATGTTTGCCTTTTAAAATTCTTAGAATATACTGCTCTGGAAATGAATGAACTGTCTAATTCCCATTATCACACATCTTTTCAAACCACATACTTATAGTTTCATCATTGGAAAGAAACTCATTATCTGTAAAGCATTTCATTAAAGAAAAAAAATGAGAAGGCTTCATTTAAAAAAAGATCACATGCCTTTCATAAAATCGTTTGGTATTCATAAAATATTAAAATTCTTTAATAAATACCTTAGATATAATTTTTTCTCCCTTTACATTCGTAAAACTTGCAATTATTTGAGGCTTGAGTGTTAATTCTGTAAGCTAATTTAGAGACCTCAAATCCCTAGTCCTCTCTTAAGTGCAGCTTGCCTTTGGGTTATTTCCCTGCTCATTAGTACCTTGAGCACAGGATGGACACGGAAAACAAAAGCTCTGTTCTTTTCTAAATGCACTCCTGGAATATAAATGACTGATGCTGAAACACCTCATGTTCTTTATTTAGAAAGAAGAAGATGGAAAAGAATTAAAGATGAACTATGTCTGGCACAACTCTATGTACCAGGCCCCACAGGCATAGCAACACTGGGGCAAATCCTGTTTTTAAAAAGCAGAAATATAAGATCTCTTGTCCAGGTTCTTGGAATTTCCCTCCATTTGTATTTTTGAGCATGACCTTTGGTGCTTTCCATGATTGTTCCATTTTGTGAGCCCAGAAAAGTGGCACACAGGTAGCACATGTTGCTGTAAAGACTCCGTTTTATTGTGTGTTCTTATACTTGCATTATTTCACAAAAAGTGCCTGGAAAGTTAAGGCTACTCTGGCAGCATTCACAAAACTTCAGGCTTACTGAAATATTCCCAATTAATCTACCAGCCACAAATATATGAGGTGAATATAATACCAATTGCCTTGCAGAGTTATTAGAGGACATTAATATTCTTAGATAATATTATTAGAAGGCTACAAACATGGATAATGTATGTAACACAATGCCTTGCACATTAATAGATGCTCAGTACATGATTATCACTGTCATGAAATTGAACTATAATAAAATATATTCAGCAATGACAGTCATCTTAATTATTTATAGTGGTGGTGGTGGTTTAGTCGCTAAGCCGTGTCTGACTTGTGACTCCATAGACTGTAGCCCACCAGGCTACTCTGTCCATGAGATTTCCCAGGCAAGAATATTTTAGTGGGCTGCCATTTTCTTCTCCAGGGGAATTATTTACAGTACTTTTAACAAATTTATATCATTTTAGATAATTCAGTAGGTACCTCAGAACATAGAGGTAACTCAAGGTTATTGTGCTCTAAATTTTCCTTTCATATCTTGATTTCCTCCTCTTCTGCCACCCCTATGGACTAGTAACGCTGATTTTAGTCATTTGCCCTAGATATAATCTTGGCCTTCCCTCAAGTCACAGTTTCTGGAATCTCACTTCCCTGGTGGCTTAGAGGTTAAAGCATCTGCCTGCAATGCGGGAGACCTGGGTTCGATCCCTGGGTTGGGAAGATCCCCCGGAGAAGGAAATGGCAACCCACTCCAGTGTTCTTGCCTGGTGAATCCCATGGACGGAGGAGCCTGGTGGGCTACAGTCCACGGGGTCGCAAAGAGTCGGATACAACTGAGCGACTTCACTTCATCAAAGGTAAGCAGTTCCCAACACATCACCTTCACTCTTGCTAGAATCTTGTCTTACGGTAGAGAAAGTTTGGGCACTAGACTCTAGTGATTCTGATACAAGTAACAAACATGTTTTAAATTACCTTCAGCAAAAGGAATTTATAGGTAATGATTCTGACTCCGATTCCAATGCGTATGTGTTTGTGGGTGTAGTTCCCCGACCATCAGGCAATTCTCCTACACCAGCTGACTGTACAATTCAGCCTACAATTCAACTCAATTCTGAGACCATCTACCTGGGCATAGTATCAGACCCCACAGGTTAGGAGCTCAATCCCACAGCACTGCCCACCCCTGCCTTCAGATACCAGTTAAAAGCCCAGGTAATCACTCATGCTTCTGACTGAACTGCTATACATCAGAGGTTCCCATAACCCCTTTCTTGGGTTCAATTAATTTGCTAGAGTAGCTCAAAGAACTCAGAAAAACATTTTACTTACTAGATTACTGCTGACTATAAAGGGATATAACTCAAGAACAGCCAGGTGGAAGAGATATACAGGGCAAGGTACAATGGCATGGAGCTTCTGTGCCCTCTCCAAGCATGCCACATTTCCCAAAACTCCACGTGTTCACCAACCTGGAAGCTCTCCAAACTCCATCCTTAGGGACGTTTATGGAGTAATCATTACATAGGAGGCATGACTGATCAAATCATTGGCCATGGGAGATTAATTCAATCCCTCAAAAGTGGGGGATGGGGATAAGGAATAAAAGTTCCAACCCTCTAGTCACAAGGTTAGTTCTCTGGCAACCAGCCCTTATCCTCAGGTGGAGTCCAAAATTACCTCATTAACATAACAAAACTTTATAGCTCACATCACTTGGCAAATTCCAAGAATTTTAGGAGCTCTGTGCCACAAATGAGGATAAAGACCAAATACATACATCTTGCTATAAATCACAATATCACAATTAGAAACTGCGATTATTTTACAGGTTCAAAGGGCAAGAACTGAAACAGAGCCTCAAGAAAGAAATAGAACCAGGGGCCAGAAAGTCATCAAGAAACTCAGCCTCACCACCCTCCTTCCCACCCCCACCCCCATTTATGTCATTTTTGTTTCGAATCTGTCCTCAGTTTTTATTTTCATGTGGCCAACACAGCTTCCAAATTTATACCATCTTTGCTTATGGGAAGATTTCAAACTTACTACATGACTCAATCCGAATTTCAAATTCTCAAGAAAGGGTACGATTGGCTCTGTTTAGGTCAGCTGTAATCCACTTTGGTCCAATCAGCTATGGACAAAGGGCAGATTCAGATGATATCAATATGGCAACCAAGGATCCATTTTCATGTTTTCAGAGAAGAGATATTCAGACCCGAATGGTATCACCTACATGGTGTCTCTCATTCCTCCCCTGTTTCCCATTCCCCCTGCCACCATTCCTGGCCCTTCAATGGGAAGGGAGGCCTTCCTATTCACATGCCCCAAAGCTTCCCTCCTTTCTCTTCCACCTCTGACTTTTTTCATTTACTTTCACCTATTTTTGTCATTGTTGTTTTTTAACTTTTTTAAAAAATTAATATATAATTGACATATAACATTATATTAGCTTCAGGTCCCAATATGATGATTTGATATTTGTATAAACTGCAAAATGGTCTCCACAAGAAGTCTAGTTACCATTTGTCACTATGCTGCTGCTGCTGCTGCTGCTAAGTCGCTTCAGTCGTGTCCGACTCTGTGCGACCCCATAGACGGCATCCCACCAGGCTCTCCCATCCCTGGGATTCTCCAGGCAAGAATGCTGGAGTGGGTTGCCATTTCCTTCTCCAATTTGTCACTATACACGGTCACAAAATCTTTTTCTTCTTGCAATGAGAATTTTCACAATTTACTCTCTTAAGAACTTTCAAATATGCAATACCTTATTATTTACTATAGTCACCGTGCTATACCTTACAACCCCAAAACTTATCTATAACTGGAAATTTGTACCTTTTGACCCCCTGCACTCATTTTACCCACCTCCCCTCTGGCAACTACCAGTCTGTTCTTTTTATCTATGGAACTGGTTGTTTTCTTTCGCTTGTTTTTTAGATTCCACATATAAGTGAAAACATACAGTATTTGTCTTTCTCTTTGTGATTTATTTCTCTTAGCATAATGTCCTCAAAGTCCATCATTTAGTCACAAATGGCAAGATTCCATTCTTATTTATGGCTAAGTAGTATTCCATTGTGTGTATATGTATCTATGTATATATACCACATTTTCTTTATCCACTTAGCCATCAACGGACACTTAGGTTGTTTCCATGTCTTGGCTATTGTAACTAACGCTGCAATGAACTTGGAGTGCATATGTCTTTCTGATTAGTGGGGTTTTTTCTTCCATTTTCTTTAGATAAATTCCCAGAAGTGGAATTGCTGGGAATGCTATGGTAGCTCTATTTTTAGTTTTTTGAGAAGTCTCCATACTCCTTCCACAGTGGCTGCACCAATTATATTTTCACAGTACACAAGGGCTCCGTTTTTTCCACATCCTCATGAGCATTGCTATTACTTGTCTTTTGAGAATATCCGTTCTGACAGGTGTAAGGTGGTATCTCATTGTGGCTTTCACTTGCATTTCTCTGATGATTAGTGATGCTGAGAATCATTTTCACCTCTAGTTTTAAACTTGTGGCTCATACCCCAGCTTTTATTTCTTCTGTTTGTCTCTGTGATTTTGCACCCCTTGACCACTCACTTGGCACTTTAAACTTCAACTTTCCCTTATAATTTGTGGCTCAGCTTACTTCTCTTAATCTATCAAATCCTCTGGCCATCTCAGATGAAGGGTCTTGTTATAGTCCTAACCTCTTAGAACCCCACTCCCAGCTTCTCTGTCCATTTCAGCAGTGGTCCCATGAGAGGGAGGAAAGAAAGTATGAGTCTGCAAATAGCTTAAAGATGAGCACAATATTCCTAAAACATATCTTTGATCATGTCATTCTTTGTCTCAAAAATTCTTCTGATTCTTTAGCTTGATATTTAAAGATCTTTCAGAGTCAGGCTATAAGCTATTTTCCCAACCTTTTCTCTATTTTCTTCATGAAGTTTCTAACCCACACACATTCCCTGAATGCTTTGCACAGAATTGTATTGTAGGTCTATTGTATATCTGGCACCTGAGGAGCAATATATATTTGTTTCCTATATGAATAAATGCACAGTGAATGTTGGTCTGGTATAATTGGATTTATTTGACTCTAAATAGTTTTCCCAATATAGCTATATGGAAAATGTGGAAAAGTACACTAAACCTATGCTGACCCCATGGCATGTGCAGGTTATGGTTTTGAAATCAAAATTCTGACAGCAGCATATTTCCTACTTGTCTTTTTTCATAAAAATAGAGTGCAGAATACGACAGGAAAACATCTTAGCTATTTGTGTATGCTGGTTGTTTGAATTCCAAGATAAACAAAAGTTTACTGTATTCCTAAATTCATCCTTTACTAGATGCCAGTAACTTGGACTGTATTGTGAAGCCATCTGTAATTTTTTGCCTCTAGGATCTTTTGGCCTCTGGACAATACTGTTGCTTATCCTTTTTATCATGCTTAGCCAAGTAAAATGAGACAAAGCCTGTTTTGTATAAGAGCAATCACTTCAAGTCAAATTCTTTTGAGTCCATTCTCACATTATTTTGTGCCACAGATACAAAATACTTTGACCCTCAGTCTCTAAAATCTGCCTTTTTGGAAGGTCACAATGAATCAAAATACTAAGAAATGATTTAACCATAAACATTTTTTTCAGATGTATGAAGATACTCTTGTCAAAGCGATGTTTTACTATTAAACAGACTATGTCTGTTTTAGCTCACCACGTAAACCAAGCTTTAGTGTAGGTATCAATAAATACTTGTTAAGTAAATGAATGAATGATATGGAAAGACAGAATTACGCATTTCTAGTTAATGACAGCTACATTAAATGGAGTTATGTATAGGTCAATTAATTTTAAAAGTAATTAAAGAAAATAAAATATCTAGTAGAGTTAATTAAATGTATTCTATTTCATTCATTCCATAACTTTCTCCCCCTTTCTTCTCTAAAAAGAAAATTGTATTTTTAAAAATTTGGTATTAAGATTTTTCAGCATTTACATTAATGTATACTTATTACTGCTTCTGTACTAAATTTTAAAGTGTATTTTATCTTGGCATAGTGACCTTTAGATTACTTTATTCAACATTTTAAATGTCATGTATGCAAGATGGGGTTGAGGGGAGGCATGACATCTCAGTCTGAATTCCTAAAATTGATGCTGTGACAATATTTAGATGAAGCTTTCAAGGGCTACTTTTTTGCAGTGGTAAAGGGCTGTCTTATTAAAGGGTCTTTCAATCCTTACCTTTAAAAAAAATCGTGATCAAAATCTTTCAAATTTTTCTTTAAATTTTAGAAAAAGATTTTTATTATACATGAGGCTCACTCATGAAACTATGATTCCAATAACTTTTCACTTATTGCCAATTACATTAAATGTGTAACAGGATTTTCAAGGTTTTAAAATATATCTAATAGTACTAACAATAGTTAACATCTGTTCAGAGTCCTTACTCCATGTCAGATACCATGTTGGAGCTTTTGCATGAATTATCTCACTTTAGACTCACAATATGGAGAAGGAAATAGCAACCTACTCCAGTACTCTTGCCTGGAGAATTCCATGGACAGAGGAGCCTGGCAGGCTACAGTCCATGGGGTTGCAAAGAGTCGGACACTATTGAGCAACTAACACACACACACACAGACTCACAATAACCCTATTTGTGCCCATTATACAAATAAGAAATCAGGAATTGAAAAGCAAAGCAGTGTGCTCAAGCTCATACAGCTGGCAAATGGCAGGACCAGGATTTGAAAAACCAATTCTTTCTGATGTCAAAGCCTACAGTTTTCAACTCTGCAACATTTTGGCAAGGTCCCCTAGTAACATAGTCCTGAGGAAGGTCATTTCAGAAGGGCAAAGCCTTGAAGGAGGCTGATTGCTTCGGCATATCTTCTAGGCCTTCAGTACAGATTAGTATTTGCCTGCTTGCCAGAGGTAAACGGAAATTGTACAGCAGGAGAAAGAGTCAGAACCCACTGCATTTCCAGAGTTAGTGCACTGCAATAGCTGCTACATCATGGATTACCAGACTCTTGTCATTTGGAGAGTTGGTTAAAAACAATTACACTTAATTATGAGGTTTAGATGAAAGAGCATGGGAAGTCTGGAGAGCTATTTTAAATTGTGTGACCATGAGGATGTGGGGTTGACTGTAGAAGGAGAAAAAAAGAGACCCTGTCTCTGACCCTCTCTACCTCAAAAGGAGAAAATACCCATAGCTCCTGCTCATGGCTGCGTCTAGATTTTCCTCTTCACCTGGGACTGCAGGAATCAGACATCTCTGGGAATGTTTCAAAGTTAATTTGTTCCCAGAGGGAGTGCAAAGGAATGGCATGCTTTTAGATCCCTGTTTGCTGATTTAAGCCAAGAATGATGCTTCTAGACAGCAGTGGGAGTTGAGTATGTGGCTGAGTGCAGCATGTGCCCCCTTCATTTTATTAGAGTTCCATCCTGCAAACTGAAGTTGTTAGATGTCATCTTAAGTGTGTGTTTTTCTCAGTTTTGAACTTTGACCTTAATTTAATCTGGGCAGGCATATGCAGCTATTTGCTTTTAAACAGGGACACCAGCATTTCTCTTGTGTCAGTACTTAAAGTCATACTCCTTGAGCATCAAATACTCCCAGAAAAAGTTTAGCATTTCCAGACTTCATTTCTTAAAATTGACAGTGACGGCTCTTAAAAAGAAAGACCCAGCTAGCATACTAAAGTGAAATTTCTAAGGCTGAGTATACAATAATTGCTTAAATGGTATTTTGCAAAAACTCTGATCCAGTTCTTTCCCTCATGTTAAGTAACATATATGTGCCTTACACACACACTCTCTCTTTTAGGAGTAGGCCTTCGGTTTCACATCCCATTCTCATTCCAGTCTCATCACTATGCTAAAACTGCTTTGTTAAGTTCACCAGAAAACTTTATATAGCTACATTCCAAGATCTCCTTTTAGTTCTTTTGTTGTTGCTAATCCAGTTAAGTTCCTTATCCCCCGTTTAATATAGCAAAACATACATAAATTTTGTCCAGATGAAGTGCCTCCCACCCTCCACCATGGCAGGATAGATGCAGTGGATTTTTCCAAGACTCCTCAAATTCCCCACAGGACATATTTCTGCCAGTGACTATATCTGCACCAGGTGGAATCTTGCTAAGTCCAAGACACTTAACTCTGTGCAGTGCCAAACCATTTCATACATGGAACTTGCATCACCATCCAGGAAGCACCTACGCGCTTTTCTTTAAATGGTCTCTGGTTTTGGTTTCCATGTTAGCACACCCCTCATTTTCTTTCTATTTTTTGGTATTCTTTCTTGGTCTCTGATGTCAGCTTCTCATCTGGCACCCAATAATTAAATGTCAGTGTTCCTGAAAATCCTGTCCTAGGCCCACCACTCTTTGCTGTCTATATTTTGCCCTGAGAAAATATCAATTCCCATGAACTTCAGTTGTCTATACACTAACAAATCCCAAATCTCTGGCACAGGTCACACTTCTGAGTAACTGACTGAATATGGAACATGCAAGTCATTATGGTGTGGATGTCTCAAAGACATCTTCATTCAGTAATTCCAAGACTGAACACATTGATGAGCCTCTCTTTACCTTAGTTTGTGGCTCCATTATTCATCCAGCTATAAAGTCGTAAACCCGAGGCTCATGCTTGACTCCCACTTCCCCTTCGTCCCTCCCATCCAGTCAGCCAGTTAAATTCTTATATATAATTTACCATTGTTCAACACAGAGTGGCTTTGGCCACAGATGCAAGCATCCTAGTCCCTGGGAATGGGTATTATTAATTAATACCCATTAATGGTTTATCTACTACCAAACATGGAACTAAAGGAAGACTGTCACATCTGTGACAAACTCTCCCCCAGTGATGGTAGTTCACTGCCAGATGCCCTGGCAGTAACATCAACTGCAGGTTATATGCAGTTCCTGGAACTAACACCAACTCCATCCATTTCTCTCTCACAAATGTATGATGCATGGAACTCTGCTTACTGTGATCTGTACCCAGATTTCATTTTCTAAGCAAGTATTCCAGTCTTTGGGACAGTTACTAATATATAGATATTCTGGCTTTTTCCATCAGTCTTTGTGGGCTGATTAATATGAGCCACTCAAATATTGATGTTGTAAGTGTTGATAAAATCCAGTTTCTCAATCTACAGGGCTGAGAGCCAGATCACAGGCTGTGGTGAATTCACCAAGATAATCTATCCTGTAGGGCCTCTTGAAAGGAGGCCAATTGATCTTGCCTAGAGATACCCATGTGCTTTCCATTTGAAATGTCTCTGAGGTCTTCTTGGGAAGATGCCGAAAGTCCTTGAAACATTTGTTGAAAAAAAATATACAGAAATGTCTGATTTAGTTGAAGACATGCACAGACTTCCTTTATTGATGGGAATTATTTGCAAAAATATGCTGGAATCTGCAATCTGCAGAGGGAGTTGCTTCACCAGCCATTCAGAGTGCCTGGATCTGGTATTCCTCCACAAAGAATTAACAATGTGGTACTTCTCATAATAGCAACCTGAATATAAATGCCTTTGTTCATCTAACATTTTATCTCTCTCCTAAAGAGGACTGACCACCATATGAAATATGCCATTGAGGTCCATTTTGTGACAATTAGGGCCTCCCAGGTTGTATTAGTGGTAAAGAACCCGCCTGCCATTGCATGAGACGTAAGAGACGCAGGTTCAATCTCTGGGTCAGGAAGATCCCCTGGAGAAGGGCATGGCAACCTACTCCAGTGTTCTTGCCTGGAGAATCCCATGAACAGAAAAGCCTGGTGGGCTATGGTCCTCAGAGATTTGCTGTTGTTGTTCAGTTGCTCAGTCATGTTCAACGCTTTGTGACCCCATGGACTGCATCACACCAGGCTTCCCTGCCCGTCACCAACTCCTGGAGCTCGCTAAACTCACGTCCACTGAGTCAGTAATGCCCTCCAATCACCTCATCCTCAGAGATGGCTCAGCCCAAATAGTTGACTCTGGCACACACAGTGCCTGTTCAGTCCAGTCCACCATAACTGAGATACTGAATTGCATTCCCTGAAAGCATTCTGCTGGCATCACTGTAGCCATGGGAAACACCTGGCCATTCATTCTCTATGTGTGGCAGGCATTGTAGGGCTTCAAGAACTTCTTCTGTGGCGCATCCAGCAGAAACCACAAACAACTTGAGGAACTTGGAACAATGAGCAGCAATGAGGCTAAAGAGGACAGCGAACTTCAAGGAGGAAACAGCAACCCCTGAGTGCAGCAGGGAGAAGGCAGGGCATTTCAGACAGAGAAGTTTGGGAAGTCAAAGATGAGCTTTAAGAAAGTCAGTTTGCAGAGAGCAGAGGGTACAAATCAGCCTGTAGTTAGGAAAACCATTCAAATGGAAGGTTGGTGCCAGACTGTGGAGGAACTTGAAAGTCAGGAAAAGGAGTTTAACCTTCACTGACTGGGAAAAGATAGCATCTTGAGGACAACGTGGAGACCAAGAATCAGGAAGACTAATCAGAAGACAATTGTAATAATCAGGGTCTAAGAATGTGAACTAAACTTGTTGCTATAAGAAAGACAGTCATTTCTGAAAGGAAAATGGTGCAGTAGAAAGTAATCCAATTCACAGTTATAACCAGCCATCATGCAGAAGAGATAGTGTTGGGCAAGGGATGGGTGGGGGGAGGTGGATGCTAGCACCATGAATCATTCAATGGGGTCCATAAAATGCTCATAAGCACTCACCTTGCTTATGAGGTGTTTTATTCATCACACAAACCTTGACTCAAAATTCTGGAACATTTTGCTTTTCCTTATCTGAGCTGCAGAACTTTTTGCAAAAGGAGAAAGTTTTCTAGGCTTGTAGAAAGTTGTTGGCCCACAGGGAAAGAAAATCACTTTGGCTCTCCCTCTCTCTTTGCCCCTGGCATTTAATCTGTCATCAAGCCACACAGATCCTAATCTTTCCTTGTTATCTACCCTCTTTCATCCATCTTTGCTGCCTCTGTTCTCATTGCTGCATTTGGATTCCTACTATAGAAACCTAATACATCACCCATCTTCCAGTCTTGCCCCTTTCCAATCTAGCCTCCATACTTCTTTCAATGAACTGATAATCTTGTAAAACACAAATCTGATGATGTCAATTTCACTCTAAAATATTAGTGATTTC
Source organism: Budorcas taxicolor (assembly GCF_023091745.1). Taxonomy (NCBI): domain Eukaryota; kingdom Metazoa; phylum Chordata; class Mammalia; order Artiodactyla; family Bovidae; genus Budorcas; species Budorcas taxicolor. Next base: position 52,222,899 of record NC_068912.1, on the reverse strand, counting down.
CTGCCAAACATACTTAGAAGGAAGTTCAGTGTCTTTATTCTAATATACAAGGGTTATCTTGATTTGGCCCAAATGTTGCAAACAGATGTATTTTGTTTGGCCACACAATATTTTAATAAGTTTGGGAAAATTCACATAAAAATCTGTATGTTAGATCTCTTGACAGATAACCAAAAAGATATCTGACTATATCTGGGCCTTCATTCATAGTGACAACATCAGGCTGGAGTGAGGAATAGTTACCCATTTGGACAAAGCATGTGTTCTCTGGTTTGTTACCAGCTCCACTCTCCATATTGTATTTCACCGTCTATTTCACTCGTTCAGCATATCTGCTTAGCTTCTGGAAGCACTTTTGTTTATGGCCTATGGATACCCTTACATCATCTTCTATTACCTCTTCCCACACACCCTTATTTTACTGAATTACCTATTGATAGGAAGGGGCAATATTGCAATGTCATGTAGCTTCCAGACTGTGTGACTTTGTAAATGTTGCTTCCTCTGTTTAGAGCATTCTGCCTTTACCCTTTATCTATCTAACCTCAATTTTCCTTCAAAACAACTCTAACTTTCCCCTGATTCCCAGGCTCCTTTCTTTGCCTCTTCTTTGCAATGTTCAGTTCTTACAACCTCACTTTTATTGCCCCCATCCCACCTATATCTGCTCTTTCATAGTAACTATCATACCTGCTATAGTTAATAATTAGTATATTTTCTACATTAGACTATAACCTTCTTGAGAGATTTGCATTTTATTTATTTATCATAGTGCCTGGCATCTTGTAAGAGCTGAGTAAATATTAAGTGACTGCTGCTGAAAAAATTTACTTAGAAGTAATAGGCAAAACCACACAGTACAAAAGAGGACGTAAAAAGAATATGGGAAGAGGGAGAGGACTGAACAACAGCTAATGGGTGAGAAAAGTGAAAGGAAAGAAAGAACCACTTTAAAGGGGAATGTGCCTATACTGTCACAGAGGCAAAAGGAAGAGAGTTTCAAGTTCCAAAGAAAGGAGACTCAGAGTCGTCAAATGCCCTAGAAATACCAAGGATGGCAGAGTATTGAGAAAGCCCAGGCTTCAGACAAACTGAAGTCTAAACCTTAGTTCATCATTTATTAGCCATATGAGTCTAGCAAGTTACTTGATTCATTACTTAGCTCTTTTGAAGAGCTAAGTTTCTTAATTTGTTTCTTAATCAGTTTCTTAATTTGTCAAGTAAAAGCTATTGTGTCAAGGGAATGAGTAGAAATTAAAAGCTGAAAACTAAGAGAACTATTTTCATTAAAAACGCCATCATATGTCTCCTTTGGAGAACTGTCTGTTTAAATCTTCTGTCCATTGTTTTGATTGGGCTTTCTGTTTTCCTGGTATTGAGCTGTATGAGCTGCTTACATATTCTAGAGATTAATCCTTTGTCAGTTACTTCATTTGTAATTAAAGACACATGTACCCCGAATGTTCATTGCAGCACTATTTACAATAGCCAGAACATGAAAGCAACCTAGATGTCCATTGACAGAAGAATGGGTAAAGAAAATGTGGTACATATTTACAATGAAATATTACTCAGCCATAAAAAAGAAGGCACTGAGTCAGTTCTAATGAGGTGGATGAAGCTAGAGCCTGTTATACAGAGTGAAGTAAGTCAGAAAGAGAAAAACAAATATCATGTACCAATGCATTAATATGGAAATCTAGAAAAATGGTATTGATGAACCTATTTGCAGGGAAGAGAGACACAAATGTAGAGAATGAACTTGCGGACGCACTGAGAGAGGGAGAGAGAGGGATGAATGGAGAAAGTAGTATCATAGCATCAACATATATACACTATCATGTATAAAATGGACAGCTGGTGAGAAGCTGCTATATAACACAGGGAGCCCACTCTGGCACTCTGTGATGATATAGAGGGATGGCAGGGAGAGAGGAGAGAAGCTCAAGAAGGAGGGAATATATGTATAGTTATGGCTTATTTGCATTGCTGTATGGAAGAAACCATGCCAAGAATGTGAAGTCAAGTGGGCCTTAGGAAGCATCACTATGAACAAAGCTAGTGAAGGTGATGGAATTCCAGTTGAGCTATTTCAAATCCCAAATGATGATGCTCAATGGACATGAGTTTGGGTAAACTCCAGGAGCTGGTGATGGACAGGGGGGCCTGGCGTGCTGCAGTTCATGGGGTTGCAAAGAGTCAGACATGACTGAGTGACTGAACTGAACTGAACAAATGGAAGAAACCAACACAACATTGTAAAAATTAAAAAAGAAAAAAGGAGAAAAAAACAAATTTCGTGTAAATAAAATTTTATTACATGTATTAAATAAAAGTGCTATCATACATTGGTACCCTTCTATCAGTGTGTGGCAGATCCATTCTCTTGCACTTTTTCATAGAAGACCAAGGCCTCAGGACTTTAGGCCATTGACAGTGGTAACCAATGGGGTTGATAGTGATGCCCAGGAGAAATAATAGTACCAATAGAGAACAGCAATGGAGGACCATACAGATCAAAGCCCAGAGAAAGCAGCACTAACGCCTGGAAATCTGCAGCAACATGTGCATGGCGGACACAGTGGTACCCAAGAAAGATGGTTACTGGCTGAACTTGTCTGTGAACACGTGAGGCTTGATCTGAGGACTCTCAGAAATATTTTAGTGAAAGGAGGGAGTTTTGAGAAGCATTAGTAGGTAAGAGCAAAAGACAGCAAAATTTGGGTTATACTACCATGGACAGCTGTTAAGATTCAAGATAATCCATAGTAGAGAACCTGGCACTTTGCAGGCACTTTATAGGTACTCACAAAATATGATGTGTATTGCTATTATCATGATGAGAAGAGCCAGTCATCACAAAGACCTCCTCACATTAACTGCCTTCCACTTGCTTTTTATAGGTACTATGTTTTACCTTTTCTTTACCTGTGTTTATCTCTTTCTAAATTCAACCACAAGACCAGTCTTCTTCTGCATACCTGCCCACGTTTCCTACTTTATTCCATCCTCCACCTTGGGTCCCAATGTTGCAAAGCATCAGAGAAATCCAATTTGAAAGATTTCACTTCATTTAGCTGATACAGTATACCTTCTGTCTTATCTGCAATGGAAAATATACCATCTATTCTAACTTCTCACCCTTTCCCCTTCAGGCAGAACCTGCTATCTCCTGAGCATTTCCCTCATATTTTTGAAAGGCTAGCAATAGACATTTAAGGAGGGCCCAGTAGGATATTCAGTTTTCCTGTCTCTTCACTAGGAATGGTAGTTTATCTTTTCCATGCATGACCTGATAGAATAAATGAGCTCCCTTCATGTTTCTAATAGTCTCGACTGATAACTTACTCAATAACTGAGAGATAAAAAGTTGCAGGAGTGTGCTTCATCTTTTAAAAAAATATGCCACTCGTATAATTTTATATGCTTGTCTTGATCATAATTTGATTACAAATTACATTGTCCAGTTTTAATGTAAGTATTGTTCACAATTAAAAATACTTTTCAAACTTGTCATGTTCTAAAGGTTCCTCAAAGCAAAGAATAATTAAAGTTTATTTTTGAAATATTGCAAATTATAAAAAAGAAATTACTTCGTAATGTTTATATGATCCCTTAAAATTGTTTGAACAATAGACATACATAAATTTGCAGACACAGAGTCAATACTTTTTTTTAATCGAACTGACCTTTAAATATACTAGAAAGGTAGAGTGAAACATTTAAAAGAGTAACTGTAGTGCCATGTACACACACACACACAAAAAGCTTATTTATTAATAAAAAATAAAAGAACTGCATTTTCTAACAATAAAGCTGAAAAACAGCCTTTCCTACGCGAAACTGAATGTTTCCAATGAGGACAACCAACAAAATTCTCTAGCAACAAGAAGAAATTCAAGAAGGCAGGGAGTTGTTCTAAACTCTAGAGTTAGTTCATTAGGTTCTAAAGGACCATTAGTAGATTTTCTGATTTTCTAACCATTCCTGACAACCTGATCTCCTAACACCTAAAAAGGCAAGAGACTTCAGACTTCAGATCAAGGTAGTGGACTAGAGCAGACAGTCTGTGTTTACTGAAACCATCATGGCTTCAGGTCACTTATTTTCATCTTCAGAATCCAAGCAGCTTCATAGGATATTAAATATACACATATATATGCTATCTATGGATAACATATACACATTTGGTAATTTTACTAGAAATTATCTTAGTGAAATATCACACAGTGGTTCAAAAGGAGTGTTTTATCTAGGCAGCATATATTTTTATTTACTCATAGATATTTAAGAACTCTGAATACATTGGTATGTAATGTAGAACTGCAGATGATTTGAAATTCTTTTTGCCACTGCAGGTTGAAAAGTCAAAGAAGTTTTATAAAACCACAGCAATAGATGTGGATGATGAAACAAAGGAGAAATGACTAAATAGTATACATTTATTTATATACATATTGAAAGTATGATTTTTATATCAAAGTAGCTGTTGACTTTGGAGAAGGCAATGGCACTCCACTCCAGTACTCTTGCCTGGAAAATCCCATGGACAGAGGAGCCTGGTGGGCTGCAATCTATGGGGTCGCTGAGTCGGACACAACTTCACTTTCACTTTTCACTTTCATGCATTGGAGAAGGAAATGGCAACCCACTCCAGTGTTCTTGCCTGGAGAATCCCAGGGACAGGGGAGCCTGGTGGGCTGCCATCTATGGGGTCGCACAGAGTCGGACACGACTGAAGTGACTTAGCAGCAGCAGCAGCAGCAGCAGCTGCTGTTGACTTATGTCATCTAGATTTGAAAAACCCTTCTTGATCTCAGACTCTTGAATGATTGCATTGACTTTATTACATCAGGAAAAATCTTAGTAATTAAGGCTTTGGGTATATCTAGCTTACCTCCAAATGGGAACATTTTAATAGGCTTATATTAACTAGAGCGCTTCCCCAATGGCTCAGCAGGAAAAGAATCTGCCTGCAATGCAGGAGACACAGGAGATGCAGCTTCAGTTCCTGGGTCTGGAAGATCCCCTGGAGAAGGAAATGGCAACGCACTCCAGTATTCTTGCCTGGAGAATTCCTTGGACTGAGGAGTCTGGTGGGCTACAATCCAAAGGGTCACAAAGCGTCGGACACGACTGAGCAACTAAGCATGAACACCTGTGTATAAACTAGAACTAGGATGACCGCATAATTTACTGTTCAAGTCTTGACAGTTTGGGGAAAGAAAGGGAGCACTAACCAGATTGCTCATGAAGAAAGCAGGCATAAATTAGGACTGGCAAATGGGTGTGCATGTTCCTTCTAGTCTAGCTGGAGATAAATCCCTTCTCCTGTTTCAACTTTCTATAAACATTTCCCAGTTTCAGCCTTGTCCCACCCCCATGGCACTATGATAGTGTGCAGGGAGAAGTCCATCTTTCATCCCTAACCTAAATTCTCCATTAATTCAAAGAGGCTTCGTTTTCCCTTTGAGAGATTTCTTCATCAGCAACATTCAGCATTTGCCTATATGTCCAGCATCAATAAATCAAATGATTATCAAAATTATGTACAACATATCCATCAACTAGATAAAAGATAAAAGACTTTGAAAGACTAAAGACAAAAGAAACTGTAGGTTATCACCTGATGACTCTGTTTAAAATGTAGTGGAATAATGTCTATGAAGTATTAATGGATTATTTTTCTTTGACACTTTTCCGTGTTTTAACACTCCCCCTCCTTTGTTGCCTCAGGGAAGGGGTGTTATAGAAGAAAGCAGATTTTAAAAGAGCCTCTTTCTTGCTTTTAAGTTTCAGAACCTGGGCCCTGAGGGGACCTGAACAGACTCAGGGCAGTTTTTAGAAAAACAGAAAAAGAAGAAAAGAAACAAAAAAAGAAAAAAATAAGAACCTGGCTTCAGGCCTGGAGGGTAGAAGGAGGAGAGTCTAAGGGAAGAAATAAAATCTTAGAAGCTTGGTCCTTGAGAAAAGAGCATCTGCACTTCCTCACTCCACCTGTCAGGTTGAATTGAGACCTGCAAGAGCCTACAGAAACTCAGGATAGGTTTAGGAGAGCCAAGCACAGAGAGAAGTCTTGTAGATGGCGAGACCCTGGAGAAGAGCTGGCACCTTAGCCTCACTCATCTCCCAAGGTGGTGCAGACACCATGGAATGCCTTCTGTGTGCCCAAGATGGTGATGCCCCGACGTCTTACGAAGTCTTCACTGCCCAGCTCGTCATGGTAGTACCTGATGGGGCAGCAGAGTGAGTGCTGTGGCCCAGGAGGAGGGGCCAAAACCTGAGGGTCTTTAGGAATGAGTCTGAGAGCCAACTCAATGACAGACTGCAAGGAGCATGGACTGAGGACCCAATGAGGTTATAGTGGCCCCAGAGGATGTCAGCTTGCCAGATGAACTAATACCCAACCCCAAACTCCTACCCTGGCACTCTCTGAACATCAGTATCACCATGGAAAAAGGGATGAGAAACCCCAATTTAAATGAAGCTATGTTTCAGCCATCCAAGGGAAGTCTCAAAACAAAACCTAGGTTAAGTTGGAAAAAAAGAAAGACTTTTATATTACTTGTTCATCTGTTTTTGTGGATGACATCTTGAGCCCAGTACATATAGATAAGGACATGCAAGACAATGAGCCATACTGTGACCTACTCAAAAAGAAAAAAGAGGAAGAATATCAGCCAGAACAATATTGAATCCAGACCTCCCCCACATACACAGTGAGTTCAGATAGGTCCTCTACCCCTCAATTCTTTTAAAGCCACCTTCACCCACTCTTTTAATAAGTCTTGTCAATGTCATTTCTTTGATGCAGTCCCCTTCTTTCTATCTCCAATACCACTGTTTAGCCCAAGCACTCACTGTTTCTCTTTTGCACTAATGTGGTATATTAATGAAAATAATAGCAACAACAAGCTAATGTTTATTGGGGCCTCCTTAAAGAATGCTCAAACTACCACACAATTGCACTCATCTCACATGCTAGTAAAGTCATGCTCAAAATTCTCCAAGCCAGGCTTCAGCAATATGTGAACCGTGAACTTCCTGATGTTCAAGTTGGTTTTAGAAAAGGCAGAGGAACCAGAGATCAAATTGCCAACATCCACTGGATCATGGAAAAAGCAAGAGAGTTCCAGAAAAACATCTATTTCTGCCCTATTGACTATGCCAAAGCCTTTGACTGTGTGGACCACAATAAACTGTGGAAAATTCTGAAAGAGATGGGAATGCCAGACCACCTGACCTGCCTCTTGAGAAATCTGTATGCAGGTCAGGAAGCAACAGTTAGAACTGGACATGGAACAGACTGGTTCCAAATAGGAAAAGGAGTATGTCAAGGCTGTATATTGTCACCCTGCTTATTTAACTTATATGCAGAGTACATCATGAGAAATGCTGGACTGGAAGAAACACAAGCTGGAATCAAGATTGCCGGGAGAAATCTCAATAACCTCAGATATGCAGATGACACCACCCTTATGGCAGAAAGTGAAGAGGAGCTAAAAAGCCTCTTGATGAAAGTGAAAGAGGAGAGTGAAAAAGTTGGCTTAAAGCTCAACATTCAGAAGACAAAGATCATGGCATCCAGTCCCATCACTTCATGGGAAATAGATGGGGAAACAGTGGAAACAGTGTCAAACTTTATTTTTGGGGGCTCCTAAATCACTGCAGATGGTGACTGCAGCCATGAAATTAAAAGATGCTTACTCCTTGGAAGAAAAGTTATGACCAACCTAGATGGTATATTCAAAAGCAGAGATATTACTTTGCTGACTAAGGTCCGTCTAGTCAAGGCTATGGTTTTTCCTGTGGTCATGTATGGATGTGAGAGTTGGATTGTGAAGAAGGCTGAGCGCCGAAGAATTGATGCTTTTGAACTGTGGTGTTGGAGAAGACTCTTGAGAGTCCCTTGGACTGCAAGGAGATCCAACCAGTCCATTCTGAAGGAGATCAGCCCTGGGATTTCTTTGGAAGGAATGATGCTAAAGCTGAAGCTCCAGTACTTTGGCCACCTCATGCGAAGAGTTGACTCATTGGAAAAACTCTGATGCTGGGAGGGATTGGGAGCAGGAGGAAAAGGGGATGACAGAGGATGAGATGGCTGGATGGCATCACAGACTCAATGGACATGAGTCTGAGTGAACTCCGGGAGATGGTGATGGACAGGGAGGCCTGGCGTGCTGCGATTCATGGGGTCTCAAAGAGTCGGACACGACTGAGCAACTGAACTGAACTGAACTGAACTAAGTGGCAGGCATTGTGCTGTTTGCAGTATCTCTATATTAACTCTTTTCATTGTCACATCAATCCTATGAGGTAGTTACTAGATTTATCCCCATTTCACAGATGAGAAGACTGAGGTACAAAGAGGCTAAGTAAATTGTCCATGGCTATACAGCTAGAAAACGAGAAAGTCGGAAAATCCAGGCCTAGGCGTTTGTCTCCAGAGCTATTTCAAAAGACTACTCTATCCTTCCTCTTAGTTTCCCAACTTTCCTTGTATCTAATAGTGTACTTCCCTCTTCCACATTATTACTGATGTAATCTTTCTAAACCATAAATCTAAAGTGAGTACATCTTTTATAAAACCCCTTAATTGCTCCCATTACATTTACCATAAAATTTAAACTTCTTAGAAAGCCGACATGATTCAGCTCCTGCCTATCTAGTCCCATCCCATAGGCATAATTTCCTAGCAGCATAGAATTTTTCTAACATATAGTACTGGCAGTTATTCCCTGACCCAAATGAATAGACTGGATGTCTCACACACAGACACCCCAATTTCCACTTGCTCCTTTATGAGTTAACTTCTCTGCTTCCTGGTTTTCAAAGCACATTTTTAGCACCCTAACCTAAATATATATAATGTTAAGTTCTAACCAATAATTTTCTTGTCTGATTAGTGAATTTTTGGTCTATATTCCCTTCAATACAGTGAGCATCCTAAAGTCAGGCTATATTTAATTCTGTTTGTATTGGACCAGAATGTGGCAGGCACTCAATATAATTGCCAAATGAAACAACTGATCAAAATATTTTTCACATCCTCATCCGTTCTGCTCAATTCAACAATAATGTTACAAATATAAATGTCAGGGACTTTCAAATACTTTTAAATTCAATTCTTCCAGCAAGATTATAAGACAGCCATTAGCATTTCAGTTTTAAAGATAAAGAAAACTGAAACTGAAAAGTGCATATAGAGCAAAACAAGAATAAAATGTATTATCTTGCAGGATTTTTTGAGAATTAAAGATAACATAAATAAATACAAGTACTAAACATAGCAGTAACTCAATACCTGGTGATCCTTACAATTATTGATCCATGGTAAGTGCCAGGACTGATTAACGTTTCCTAACTATATGTCATGACTGGTCCAGATATACCACATCTGCTCATAATTTAAAATGAATGGCTCCCTTTTCTTCTAAGAAAGTGACTTCCTTTCTTTACTGCTCATTCTGATCCTTTGATGCTAGTCCCTGGTTCCCACAAGGTCCACATTTCTAACTTCCAGAAATCATTTCACAAAGTGAGACACAGCTCCCCTCTGGGGACCTCCTGATCCTGCTTTGCAGAATACATTCTTACATTTTTCCCAGCATTTTAAAAGAATTTCCTTCCTGACTTTAAGACACTGGACCCTGTCCGCTTCTTGTCATTTTAAGAGTTGATGAGTTACAGCCTTGCCTACGCACAGCTATGGAGGACTGTGAGAAGCAGCTGGCTCTGCTCAGATGAACCACGCTAGACTCCCTCAACCTTCAGTTTCACTCTCCAGCCCTTGGAAATGCTCATGCTCTCTAATGCTCATGAAAGTGAAAAGTGAAAGTGAAGTCGCTCAGTCGTGTCCAACTCTTTGCGACCCCGTGGACTGTGGCCTACCAGGCTCCTCTGTCCATGGGATTTTCCAGGCAATAGTACTGGAGTGGATTGCCGTTTCCTTCTCCAGGGGATCTTCCAAACCCAGGGATTGAACCCGGGTCTCCCGTGTTGTAGACAGATGCTTTACCATCTGAGCCACCAGGGAAGTCTCTAATGCTCATGGGGTAACACAAAATATTTGCTTCCCGTTTCGGGGTGGAATTGGGTTGGTGCTGCCCAACCCAAATAAGCAGTCTCTAATTTTAGGATGCCAGTCCCAACTGTGCTCCTAACCTGAAGGCATGCTCCCCTTCCTGGCACTTCTGGGCCTTCTCCCCAGGAATTTTAAGGAAAAAGTAAAGGAAGAGAGGAAGAGTACAAAGAAAAGCCAAGAAGGGGTCCCAGATGACATCTCACAATCACTCAGAAAATAGGACCTCAATTTGAAGATCTATTAGAGTGGAAGTGAACAGTGAAGCCAAGTTACACTGATGAGTTGCATTTGGGCCACAAGGAAACTGTTTGCACGTGTTTCACAGATGAATCTTAGCAATTTACCAACATTTTTTTACTCCATGTTTCCTCCTACCTGACAACCCTTCTCTCTACATAGGTGGCAGATAGAATATGAGGAGCGTGTCAAAGAAAACATGATGGCAAGCCATAGGAAAAAATTCTTATTTTATGCACTTCAAATTCATAGGCTTAATATTATTTTATCAAACTAAACATTTTACATGTATTCTCTTCTTTAATCTCCATAAGCATATGGTGTGGTAGACAGAATAATGGCTCCCTCAAAGATATCCATGCCCTAAGCCCAGAAACCTGTGAATATGTTACCTCAAATGGTGAACCTTTGTGGATGTGGTTAAGGATCTTGATAAATAAGATGTGGTCCCTGCCCTCAAAGAGCTCACTGTCTGACTCTAAAGATCTTAAACTTTGGCACAAAGAAATGAGACTCAACTAGTTAGTCTCTTGGATGTGAAAAGATAATGAACTTCAGAAGCAAAGAACATCTTGTTGGATGTTGATGTTCTATTTTGTCTAGAAAAATTTAGAAAATAAAATTCTAGTAAACAGCGGGGGCAGGAGGGTGGGGATGTTAAGGATACTGAGATAGGGAAATAAGCCTGGATTATCCTGGTAGATATTGCATAAGAACCTGGAATGTTAGGTCCCTGAATCAAGGCAAACTGGAAGTGATCAAACAGGAAATGGCGAGAGTGAATGTCAACATTCTAGGAATCAACGAACTAAGATGGACTGGAATAGGTGAATTTAACTCAGATGACCATTATATCTACTACTGTGGGCAAGAAACCCTTAGAAGAAATGGAGGAGCCATCATAGTCAACAAAAGAGTCCCAAATGCAGTACTTGGATGCAATCTCAAAAACGACAGAATGATCTCTGTTAGTTTCCAAGGCAAACCATTCAATATCACAGTAATCCAAGTCTATGCCCCGACCAGTAATGCTGAAGAATCTGAAGTTGAATGGCTCTATGAAGACCTACGAGACCTATTAGAACTAACACCCAAAAAAGATGTCCTTTTCATTATAGGGGACTGGAATGCAAAAGTAGGAAGTTTAGAAACACCTGGAGTAACAGGCAAATTTGGCCTTGGAGTAAAGAATGAAGCAGGGCAAAGGCTAATAGAGTTCTGCCAAGAGAACCCACTGGTCATAGCAAACACCCTCTTCTAACAACACAACAGAAGACTCTACACATGGATATCACCAGATGGTCAACACCAAAATCAGACTGATTGTATTCTTTGCAGCCAAAGATGGAGAAGCTCTATGCAGTCAGCAAAAACAAGACCGGGAGCTGACTGTGGTTCAGATCATGAACTCCTTATTGCCAAATTCAGACTTAAATTGAAGAAAGTAGGGAAAACCACTAGACCATTCAGATATGACCTAAATCAAATCCCTTATGACTATACAGTGGAAGTGAAAATAGATTTAAGGGCCTAGATCTGATAGACAGAGTACCTGATGAATTATGGACAGGCGTTCATGACATTGTACAGGAGATATGGATCAAGACCATCCCCAAGAAAAACAAATGAAAAACAACCAAAATGGTGTCTGCCTTATAAACAGCTGTGATAAGAAGAGAAGTGAAAAGCAAAGGAGCAAAGGAAAGATATACCCATCTGAATGCAGAGTTCCAAAGAATAGCAAGGAGAGATAAGAAACCCTTCCTCAGTGATCAATGCAAAGAAATAGAGGAAAACAACAGAATGGGAAAGACTAGATATCTCTTCAAGAAAATTAAAGATACCAAGGGAACATTTCATGCAAAGATGAGCACAGTAAAGGACAGAAATGGTATGGACCTAACAGAAGCAGAAGATATTAAGAAGAGGTGGCAAGAATACACACAAGAACTGTACAAAAAAGATCTTCACAACTCAGATAGTCATGATTGTATGATCACTCACACTCACCTAGAGCCAGACATCCTGGAATGTGAAGTCAAGTGGGCCTTAGGAAGCATCACTACGAACAAAGCTAGTGGAGGTGATGGAATTCCAGTTGAGCTATTTCAAATTCTAAAAGATGATGCTGTGACAGTGCTGCATTCAATATGCCAGCAAATTTGGAAAATTCAGCAGTGGCCACAAGACTGGAAAAGGTCAGTTTTCATTCCAATCCCAAAGAACGGCAATGCCAAAGAATGCTCAAACTACCCACAACTGCACTCATCTCACACACTAGTAAAATAATGCTCAAAATTCTCCAAGCCAGGCTTCAGCAATACGTGCACTGTGAACTTGCAGATGTTCAAGCTGGTTTTAGAAAAGGCAGAGGAACCAGAGATCAAATTACCAACATCCGCTGGAACATCGAAAAAGCAAGAAAGTTCCAGAAAAACATCGATTTCTGCTATATTGACTATGCCAAAGCCTTTGACTGTGTGGATCACAATAAAATGTGGAAAATTCTGAAAGAGATGGGAATGCCAGACCACCTGACCTACCTTTTGAGAAACCTGTATGCAGGTCAGAAATAAACAGTTAGAACTGGACATGGAACAACAGACTGGTTCCAAATAGAAAAAGGAATACATCAAGGCTGTATATTGTCACCCTGCTTATTTAACTGCTATGCAGAGTACATCATGAGAACCACTGGGCTGGAGGAAGCACAAGCTAGAATCAAGATTGCCGGGAGAAATATCAATAACCTCAGATATGCAGATGACACCACCCTTATGGGAGAAAGCGAAGAAGAACTAAAGAGCCTCTTGATGAAAGTAAGAAAGGAGAGTGAAAAAGTTGGCTTAAAGCTCAACATTCAGAAAACTAAGATCATGGCATCTAGTCCCATCACTTCATGTCAAATAGATGGGGAAACAGCGGAAACAGTGGCTGACTTTATTTTTCTGGACTCCAAAATCACTGCAGATGGTGATTGCAGCCATGAAATCAAAAGATGCTTACTCCTTGGAATGAAAGTTATGACCAACCTAGACAGCATATTAAAAAGCAGACACATTACTTTGCCAACAAAGGTCTGTCTAGTCAAGGCTATGGTTTTTCCTGTGGTCATGTATGGATGTGAGAGTTGGACTATAAAGAAAGCTGAGCGCCAAAGAATTGATGCTTTTTGAACTGTGGTGTTGGAGAAGACTCTTGAGAGTCCCTTGGACTGCAAGGAGATCCAACCAGTCCCTCCTAAAGGAGATCAGTCCTGGGTTTTCATTGGAAGGACTAATGTTGAATCCGAAACTTCAATACTTTGGCCACCTGATTTGAAGAGCTGACTCATTTGAAGAGACCCCGTTACTGGGAAAGATTGAGGGCAGGAGAAGAAGGGGATGTCAGAGGATGATATGTTTGGCTGGCATCACTGACTCAATGGACATGGGTTTGGGTAGGCTCTGGGAGTTGGTGATGGACAGGGAGGCCTGGCATCCTGCGGTTCATGGGGTCGCAAAGGTTCGGATATGACTGAGCAACCGAACTGAACTGAACAGATCCTTGTAGATCCAATGTAGTCATGGGGTCCTTATAACAGGGAGGTGGAAGACTCAGAGTTAGAGAGGAAATGTGATGGTGGAGGCAGAGATGAGGTAAGGTGAGGTGAGATGAAGGGGAGAGCAGGGGAGGGGCAGGAATGAAGTTCAAGCTGTCATTCGTGGGTCTAACCAGGACCAGGGAATGTTTCTGTGATATCGACAAGGTTCATGTTTTGTCCAGACGTAAGAATAGAGTGGATTTGTTTTTGTCTTGATGCATCCTGGTCACAGACTGGCCTTTCAGATGTTGCTGCTTTGTGAAATTGCTTATGTTGAACAGGAGAACAGAATGGCCTCACCAACAGTACAAGGCTAGCTCTTGTATGTTAGGGGCTGCTTCTTTCTTCCTCATTTTTTACATAGTTTGTACAATCACTCATTTGATGTTTCATTCTTTATTTAACCTTGCCTTTCTGTTGAACATATAGGCTGTTTCCAGATTTTCAGTATTATAAATAAACTTGTAAATTTAGCCCTCAAACAGCCTTAAATAATAAAGAAGATTTACTGGCTCCTATAACTCATATGTCAAGAAAATGAAAAGACTAGCCACAGGCTGGGAGAAAATATTTGCAGATCAAATACCTGATAAAAGCCTTATGTGTCTAAAATACATGACGAACCCTCAAAACTCAATAAGAAAACAACCTAATTGTTTTTAATGAACGAAAGGTTTGAACACATTACAAAAAAGATATACATTTGGCATGCAAATATAAACATATGAAAATATGCTCAGCATCATAAGTCATTAGGAAACTGGACAATGAGATACTATTATACACTGATTAGAATGACAAAAATGAAAAAGACTAATCATACCAAGTCCTGGCAAGGATGTAGAGGAACTGGAATTCTTGTAAACTACTGGTGGCATGTGAAATGGTACAATCACTTGGGAAAATGGTTTGGCAGTTTCTTAAGGTTCAACGTATACTCACTGCATTAAACAAGCCTTTCTACTTCTAGGTATTTATCTTAAGAAAAGGAAATACATGTCCATAGAAGTGATCATAGCAATTTTACTCATCATAGCCCCAAACTAGAAACAACCCAAATGTTCATCAACAGGTGCACGGATCAACAATTGTGGTATATCCATACGATAGCACACTACTCAGCAATAAAACAGAATGAAATTTTGATATATACCACATGAACAAAGTTTTAAAATAACTATGCCAAATGAAAGAAGCCAGAAGGTGCATTCTATTTATATAAAACTCAGGAAACACAGCTAGTCTATAGTGAAAGTGTATCAGATGTTGCCTGGGGAGTGAGTGATTACAAAGACACAAGAGAAAACTTCTGGAGGGAGAAGTTCACTGTCTTGTTTGTAATGATGGTTGTACAGGATACACATACAGTTATTAAATTATGCAATTTAACTAGGTGCAGCTTATTTTATATCATTATACCTCAATAAAACTTTTTTAAAGTGGGGGAGGGTAGGGACTTCCTGGTGGTCCAGTGGTTAAGACCTTCTAATGCAGGGGGTGCAAGTTCAATTTCTGGTCAAGGAGCTAATCCCACATGCCTTGTGGCCAAAACACCAAAATGTGAAGTGGAAACAATACTATAACAAATCCAATAAAGACCTTAAAAATGATCCACATCAAAAAAAAAAAATCTTAAAAAGTGGGAGGGGAGGGGTAGCATGGGTTTTAATGGAACATGTGACTGTCATCACAGATCCAATTTCTTTCTCTTTCCCATTGTGCCTCCTGTTCTGCAGGACAGAAAGCATCCCCCAGTTGACAGGGAATTTCCAAGCTAGTTGACTGAGACCTGAAATTCACCCTGACTGAATATGCTTAGGTCATATGGCTACTCTCCATTAACTACAGCCAGGGAAAAAAACTTGGGGAACTGGGTTCACCACTGAAGGTGGGGCCATGTATCGTTGCAGCTCTGAATATTTTCTTGTGAGAATCTTAGAAGGAGAATTACTTTGGGGAAAAAAAAAAAAAGTTTTAAAGGGCTAATGTCCTGGAGAAGAAAGGAAAAGAAAAGCACAGTGAAAAGGGGTAATTGAGGGGAGTTTAGTGAAGGACTATTTACGAAGATGGGAAGAAAATTAAAGAGCTAATGAAACTGCTGGGGGGACCAACAGCAGCAGGAGGGATGGGGCGATGGGACAGGGAACCTGCTCCGTTTTCCTGACCTGAAGGTGAATGGAGGAGCTGTCCTTGGGACCTGGTTAGAGTGAAAACTGTGGGAGAGGAGTTACGGGTTACCGTGGCCCAAGGTAGGGAACACGGCCAGTCAATTTGGAACTCAGCAGGGAAGGAGCTGGGGAAAGAAAACCCCAACCTCTCTTTCCTCTTCATCCCTCCCCGGTGGTTAGCCAGCATCGTCCAGAGTCTAGAGGGTAAGAGATCCTGGGTGATGTGGTCGAGTCAGTAGGGATTAGTCTCTCAGGGTGCAGAGTAAAGTGGATATTGAACAAAGAGAAGGTCCAACACAGTACTTTTTGCTCGATTGCTTTCCGAAGAGCTACCATTTATAACATTGTATTTTCCAAATTTATGACATTTTGATTCTACTTGTTTGACTTAGTATGAATAGAATGCTAGATTTCTAAGTTATATTCATTCAAAACTCTGATATAGTTCCATATATCTTAGCATCTAGTATTACTGCTAAAAGTCTAGAAAGTTTATTACCTTAGTAATTAAAAAAAAAGTTTTTGAATGAGGTTTGAAATTTCTAATCCAGTTCTGAAAATATAAAGAAATACTTTTGTAGAAAACTGTATTTTCCTTTCCTGGGACTTCCCTGGAAGTTTAATGATTAAGACTTCATGCTTCCATTGTAGTGGAGGCACAGGTTCAATCTCTGATCAAGGAACTAAGTCCTGCATGCAGTGCAGTCAAAAAATAAAAATATAATATAAAATATAAAATTTTGTGTTTTCCTTTCTTAAAATACCGCTGCCAGATGCTTAATGAGGGACTTCTGTGACCTGCTAAGAAACAGCCTTCTGTCTTATCCCTATCACCACACCATTTGCTAAACATGTTTGATGTTGTCTTAGAAAAACTAAAGTTCTCTGAAAGGCGGGGCAGCTAGGCATCTGGTGTCACAAATGGGAAAGGGCTTTTTAAAGGAGTGTCTTGCTAGCTTCAAAGGCTTAAGTCAAACGAAAGTTCAGATGATGACTTTCTCTAGGTTTCTACCCTCTCCCCAAATTCATCAGCAGAATAATTCTCAGTTCAGTTCAGTCGCTCAGTCATGTCTGACTCTGCAACCCCATGAACTGCAGCACACCAGGCTTCCCTGTCCATCACCAACTCCAGGAGTGTCCTCAAACTCATGTTCATTGAGTCGGTGATGCCATCCAACCATCTCATCCTCTGTCATCCCCTCTCCTCCTGCCTTCAATCTTTCCCAACATCAGGGTCTTTTCACATGAGGCAGTTCTTTGTATCAACTGGCTTAAGTACTGGAGTTTCAGCTTCAGCATCACTCCTTCCAATGAATATTCAAGACTGATTTCTTTTAGGATGGACTGGTTGGACCTACTTGCAGTCCAAGGGATTCTCAAGAGTCTTCTCCAACACCACAGTTCAAAAGCATCAATTCTTTGGCACTCAGCTTTCTTTATAGTCCAGCTGTCACATCCATACATGACTACAGGAAAAACCATAGCTTTGACTAGACAGACCTTTGTTGGCAAAGTAATGTGTCTGCTTTTTAATATGCTGTCTAGGTTGGTCATAGCTTTTCTTCCAAGGAGCAAGTGTCTTTTAATTTCATGGCTGCAGTCACCATCTACAGTGATTTTGGAGCCCAGAAAAATAGTCTGTCACTGTTTCCATTGTTTCCCCATCTATTTGCCATGAAGTGATGGGACTAGATACCATGATCTTAGTTTTCTGAATGTTGTTTTAAGCCAACTTTTTCACTCTCCTCTTTCACTATCATCAAGAGGCTCTTTAGTTCTTCGCTTTCTGCCATAAGAGTGGTGTCATTTGCATATCTGAGGTTATTGATATTTCTCCCGGCAATCTTGATTCCAGCTTGTGCTTCATCCAGTCCAGCATTTCTCATGATGTACTCTGCATAGAAATTAAATAAGCAGAGTGACAATATACAGCTTTGACATACTCCTTTCTCGGTTTGGAACCAGATTTGGAACCAGTCTGTTGTTCCATGTTGAGTTCTAACTGTTGCTTCCTGGCCTGCATACACATTTCTCAGAAGGCAGGTAAGGTGGTCTGGCATTCCCATCTCTTGAAGAATTTTCCAGTTTGTTGTGATCCACATAATCAAAAGCTTTGGCATAATCAATAAAGCAGAAGTAGATGTTTTTCTGGAACTCTCTTGCTCTTTCAATAATCCAACTGGCAATTTGATCTCTGGTTCCTCTGCCTTTTCTAAATCCAGCTTGAACATTTGGAAGTTCACGGTTCACGTACTGTTGAAGCCTGGCTTGGAGAATTTTGAGCATTACTTTGCTAGCAAGTGAGATGAGTGCAATCAGCGGTAGTTTGAGCATTCTTTGGCATTGCCTCCAGTCCTGTGGCCACTGCTGAGTTTTTCAAATTTGCTGGCATGTTGAGTGTAGCACTTTCACAGCATCATCTTTCAGGATTTGAAATGGCTCAACTGGTATTCCATCACCTCCACTAGCTTTGTTCATAGTGATGCTTTCTAAGGCCCACTTGACTTCACATTCCAGGATGTCTGCCTCTAGGTAAGTGATCACACCATTGTGATTATCTGGGTCGTGACAATCATTTTTGTATAGTTCTTCTGTGTATTCTTGCCACCTCTTCTTAATATCTTCTGCTTCTGCTAGATTCATACAATTTCTGTCCTGGATTGTGCCCATCTTTGCATGAAATGTTCCATTGGTATCTCTAATTTTCTTGAAGAGCTAACCAGACTTTCGCATTCTCTTGTTTCCTAACTGGATGCAAATATAAAACAGCAGTCCTCTCTATTTGTCTTTGAAAAATGTAAACACATTGTAGGTGCCACTAATGAAAGAAAAAGATGGGACATTTCACCTGAAAACAAGCCATATTAGGAAATAGGAGAGCAACCGAGGAAAGATAGCAACTTACTTTCCACTGTAAAACAGGTTCATGCCTTTACTTTCCAAGGTTTGATATCTGTTTTAAAATGATGTTTTCTTGGAGCAGCAGTGGGCACAGTCTAAACAGTGAGTCCCTCTGAAGACCACCTTGATCGGCAAATCACTTGGGCCAAAACCTATCCAATGAGGACTATGCTTCAGGTAGACAGCCAAATGCTGTAAGGCAGAGTTTTGCAAACTTCAATGTGCATGGAAATCATGTAATATCTTTTAAAACTACAGATTCTATTTGAGTAGACCTGGGGTGATGCCAAGAACCTGCCTCTCTAAGCAGTTCCCAGATGATGCTGTTGGTCTTTGGAGCACATACTGAATAGCAAGGCTATAAGAGAGTGCAAACTCAGAGTCCATCCTGATAACAGATGTGTGATGCAGGAGGATAAAACTTGTCATGTTGGAAACTAGTGGGAACTGTGGTGAACTAGAGCATGCATGCTCTGCCTTCAAGCATTCAAGCAGCAACCTTGTGCTTTCCCTAAAAAAAAAAAAAAAAAGAAACTGTGGTTGAATTCCACGCCTACCAGTTTTCAACTACTGCACAAAGGAAAAGGATGTCAGGCAACCTTGGCCTAGTAGCAGAACCTGAATAATAAACTAGAGGGCCAATGTTTACTTGCTCAGAATTTCCTCTCAGTTTAGCCCTCCATGGACTCTTGCCTCAATGTTTCAGGGAACATGCACATTAACTAATAATGAAGCAAGCTGTTGCACTTAAAACTTTCTAAAAGATACTTGAGCCCAAGTAGTACATCTCTGCTTTCTCTCTCTGAAACACAAGAGGCTCAGAGCAGTATTCTCCCTAATTTACGATGGGGTGATATTTTGGCACCTCGAGGGTTCCTCTGAAGTCACAGAGTGGCAAGATCAATGGAAATAGCCGCCATGGTACCAGGCATGGTGATGCTTAAAGGGAGGGGGCTGAAGCAGAAGAGGGAAAAGAATCACATGGCAACTAAGATTGATAATTCTTATGAATTAAGATTCATAAGAGAACCTTAGGAGAACCCCTGAGTGCACCCAGAAATATCAGGATGTGGTAGGATGGGATTTCCCAGGCTCTAGGAACCTACACAAGTAGACTACACAAGAATCAGCCAAACACATGGTACATTAAGATCACTAAGAATTGGTTCATTTGTCTTATGTGGTCACTTGTGTCCATATTGTTTTATATTCTATCTTCAGCTCCATTTTTGAAACAGATTAGACCAGAACAATCTGATACAGATATAACATGAGCCACACATACAATTTTAAATGTTCTAGCAGCCACATTTAAAAAGTAAATAAGTGAATTTTATTTTAATAATCTATTTTAATTGAGTATATAAAAGTGTATAATTTCAACATGTACCAATATAAAAATGAGATTTTTTGCATTTTTTATACCAAGTTTTAAAAATAAGTACGTAGTTTATCCTTATGGCACATCTTCAGTTCAAACTAGCCATATTTTGAGAGAGTGAAAGTTGCTCAGTTGTGTCTGACATTTTGTGACCCTATACAGTTAATGGAATTCTCCAGGCCAGAATACTGGAGTGGGTAGCCTTTCCCTTCTCCAGGGGATCTTCCCAACCCAGGGATTGAACCCAGGTCTCCTGCATTGCAGGTGGATTCTTTACCAGCTGAGCCACGTTTTGAGTACTCAATAGCTATTTGTGGTACTATTTTGGACAGCATAGGATTAGAGTGTACTACATACATCTTGTAGTTTAAGACTCTCAATTCACACACATATTCTTAGTCCATAGGACTGATTTCCATAAAACATTAATTATTTACTATGTCTTAAAGTTTATTCTAAAATGTATTATAATTAATATGATCATTCATTTCATAAAAATGCATCCCAGAGAATATATGTATTTGCCAATCTCCCTCCACTTCAAGTGCTTTAGTAGAGGATCTGACTTGGTGTTGACCAGCCACAAAGCTATGTATTAACTGCTTTAGTTAATGGAACTGAATGAATGAACAAATGTTTTTCTCAAGTATTGGTGCTGTATATCTAAGTTAGAGGTTAACTGAAGATTATAAAAATGGAAACAAAGTTATTCATAGTTTTAAAGAGTTTTGGGGGACCAGTGAAACATGTTAAAATGATGTACTTTGAGAATACTGAAGTAGTGGTTTAAACAAGCTATAACTAGAGTGATCATCTGTTCCAGTTTTCCAGGAACAATGCCAGTTTATCTCTGTTGTCCCATCATAATTATTAACGATTCTCCCTTTTCACTCTCAAAATTATCCTAGCTTAAACAATTTTGGATCATCTTAGCTATAACAAATGACCATATACTTTAAGGCATATGGTTACCACTTTTTTGTGGTAAAATTATTACCGCTTTTTTGTGGTAAAAATCTGAGCATTAATTGAAGCTTGAATTTAAATTACTAACACATATATAGCTTATACATAAATATTCTTTCTCAAGAAAAACAAAAGCCTATGTTGAATTTTCCTGTGTAAAATCTTGTACTCAGGATAAAGAAAGAATGAAGGGCCTATCTATCTTTTTTACTCTTCATTCCAAAACTATATTCAATAGATGTATGTTACTACAGAAATGAATTCTAGAACATTGACCCATGGGCATCATAGAGTTCTTTTACTTTTTATGCCCTGCTCTTTAATTATTTTGTTCCTACAAGCCGACATAAAACTCTAACCAATATGTTAGCATTCAAAAGGGGTTTGTTTTTGTTTTCAAAAAAGAAGCTCTATAGATGTAAAGTATTCTTTCTGCCACTAGGGTTATATAATTACTTATTTTTAAACAAAATAAAGAAAATATTTTGAGCAGTTTATATTAAATCACAACAGCCCACCTGAAATGGTCTGATATCAGGTAGGATATCTTTTTTTTTCATGTCCAACATAACGTTTATTTAAATTCCTTGAAAATGAAATTCACTAAAACTTTAGTGATTGAACATAACATTGGTAGAATCCTATTTCAGAAGCTTTGATAATACCTCAGAATTAGGCATACTTTTCTGTGCATTGCTTCAGGAGTCTTGAGTTCTCTGTTTCACACAGTTGATCTCTTTCTGACATGCTTAATTGGCAATGAACTAAATTCTTTTTTTTTAATGTATTTATTTATTTATTTATTGGAGGCTAATTACTTTACAATATTGTATTGGTTTTGCCATACATTGACATGAATCTGCCATGGGTGTACATGTGTTCCCCATCCTGAACCCCCCTCCTACCTCCCTCCTCATCCCATCCCTCTGGGTCACCCCAGTGCACCAGCCCCGAGGACCCTGTATCATGCATAGAACATGGACTGGCCATCCGTTTCACATATGATAATATACATGTTTCAATGCCATTTTCCCAAATCATCCCACCCTCGCCCTCTCCCACAGAGTCCAAAAGACTGTTCTATACATCTGTGTCTCTTTTGCTGTCTCTCATACAGGGTTACCATTACCATCTTTCTAAATTCCATATATATGCATTAGTATACTGTATTGGTGTTTTTCTTTCTGGCTTACTTCACTCTGTATAATAGGCTCCAGTTTCATCCACCTCATTAGATCTGAATCAAATGTATTCTTTTTAATGGCTGAGTAATATTCCATTGTGTAATATATGTACCACAGCTTTCTTATCCATTCGTCTGCTGATGGACATCTAGGTTGTTTTCATGTCCTGGCAATTATAAACAATGCCGCAATGAACATATTCTTAATATTCTACCAAGATGGGCTCTCAGTTGACTGGTGGGGAGGGAGTCTGAGCTTGCAGATAATTTGTCTTTAATTCTTGAAGCAGGTTGAAAGGAGCAGACACAGATAAGTGTTGACATGTAGCCACACCTCCTGCATGGTTGACTTGAGGTGTGAACATGGGTTTTCTAACTCCACACCAGGGCTTTTCTCACTTCCTTCAGTATGTCAGATATTATTATGTAATGAAAAGAGCAAACTCTTGGAATCTGGGGGAGTGAACTATAGAGGGAACACATAGGCAGATATAAATTTGTTAATGTTCTAGTTCTTAGGTTTGTAGGTATTCATTATACTATTAAAAATAAATAAATAAATAATAGATGATGCAAGGCCCAATGATAGCAGCATGTCCACAAACCAAAGATTATACTTAATTAAAATCTGTGCTAATGGAGGTAAAATTTTTCTTTTTTATTTTAGTTCTAGCACTGTTCTTTTTTTTTTTTTTCGTTTTTTTTTTTTTAATTTTAAAATCTTTAATTCTTACATGTGTTCCCAAACATGAACCCCCCTCCCACCTCCCTCCCCATAACATCTCTGTGGGTCATCCCCATGCACCAGCCCCAAGCATGCTGTATCCTGCATCAGACATAGACTAGCGATTCAATTCTTACATGATAGTATACATGATAGAATGCCATTCTCCCATATCATCCCACCCTCTCCCTCTCCCTCTGAGTCCAAAAGTCCGTTATAGACAGCTGCGTCTTTTTTCCTGTCTTGCATACAGGGTCGTCATTGCCATCTTTCTAAATTCCATATATATGTGTTAGTATACTGTATTGGTGTTTTTCTTTCTGGCTTACTTCACTCTAGCACTGTTCTTGAAAGCTATGTGAACTTGGCAAGACACATAACCTCTCTGAACTGAACTTTGGTAAATCTGTGTGTTTTAGCCAGGGTTTTCCAGAGAAACAGAATTGATAGGAGACAAAGAATGAGAGAGAGGGGCGATTTATTACAGGAATTGGCTCATGTAGTTATGGAAGCCGAAAGTCCCACAGTCTGCCGTCTACAAGCTGGGAAAACAGGTGGTGAAATTCAGTCTAAGTCTGAAGGCTTGAGACTCTGGGGGTGGGAGGTAGGGGAGGAGGGGTGATGATGGAAGTCCTGATCTGAGTTAGAAAGCCTGAGATTAGGAACACCCATGTGTAAGGACAAGAGAAAGTCCTATCCTACTCTCTTTTTGTTCAATGGATTGGATCATACCCTCCAGAATTGGTAAGGGTAATCTTTACTCACTCTACTGACTCAAATGCTAATCTGGAAACACCTTCACAGACACACACACACCTCCCAAAAAAATGTTTTACCAGTTCTCTGGTCATCCCTTAGCCCAGTCAAGTTGACATATAAGATTAACCATCACACTGTTTGAAAATAAATAAATAAAAACCTGATTTACTACCTGCCTAACAAGATTATTGAAATATTGCACTAAAAAATTTTATGTGAAAAAAAAAAACAACACAGTGCCTGGTTCATAATAAGCAAAGTTGGGGGACTTCCCTAGTGATCCAGTGATTATAAGTCTGTCTTGCAATGCAGGGAACTTGGGTTCCATTCCTGATTTGGGAGCTAGGATCCCACATGCTGCGAAGTGACTAAGTTTTCGTACTGCAGGTACTGAACCTGGACTCCACAGTTGGAGAGTCCATGTGCCATAACTGAAACATGGCACAGACAAATAGATATATAAATTTTTTTTAATAGGCATAGTTAGTTTCCTTCTTTTTCATACTACCTGCTTCCCCTCTCAATGTCACTATCCACATAAAACCTCTTTTCATCAGTCATAAGAAGTTGTTTTGTTTTGTTTTGTTTTATCATTTTTAAATTTTTATTTTTACTTTATTTTACTTTACAATACTATATTGGTTTTGCCATACATTGACATGAATCCACCACGGGTGTACATGCGTTCCCAAGCATGAACCCCCCTCCCACCTCCCTCCCCATAACATCTCTCTGGGTCATCACCGTGCACCAGCCCCAAGCATGCTGTAGCCTGCGTCAGACATAGACTGGTGATTCGATTCTTACATGATAGTATACATGTTACAATGCCATTCTCCCAAATCATCCCACCCTCTCCCTCTCCCTCTGAGTCCAAAAGTCCGTTATACACATCTGTGTCTTTTTTGCTGTCTTGCATACAGGGTCGTCATTGCCATCTTTCTAAATTCCATATATATGTGTTAGTATACTGTATTGGTGTTTTTCTTTCTGGCTTACTTCACTCTGTATAATCGGTTCCAGTTTCATCCATCTCATCAGAACTGATTCAAATGTATTCTTTTTAACGGCTGAGTAATACTCCATTGTGTATATGTACCACAGCTTTCTTATCCATTCATCTGCTGATGGGCATCTAGGTTGTTTCCATGTCCTGGCTATTATAAACAGTGCTGTGATGAACATTGGGGTACATGTGTCTCTTTCAATTCTGGTTTCCTTGGTGTGTATGCCCAGCAGTGGGATTGCTGGGTCATAAGGTAGTTCTATTTAAGAAGTTGTTTTTAATTACTTGACTGCTTTGCTTATTTTCTGTTGTTGAGACTTCAGCTCCCACTCAATCAGGTATAATTTGCTAATATCCTTTTTGACATACTCCAATTTAATTTAAGTTATGATAAATCTGTGTACATTTAAGGACCGAAGGGAAAATGGGAAAGTAACTATAATGGGTTGAATAGTCCCCCCAAAAGATTTTTCCAACTCCAAATCTCTTCCATCTGTGAATGTGACCTTACTGGGGAGTAAAAAGTTCTTTGTAGATGTAATTAAGCCAAGGATCTCAAGATAAGATCATTCTGGATAATCTGGGTAGGGCTTTAATCCATTTACAAGTGTCCTTATATGAGACATATAAGGAAAAACAGGGAGAGAAAACAAGGCCATGTAAAGATGGAGACAGAGATTGGAATTATGCTGCCACAAACCAAGGAATACCTGAGCCTTTAGAAGTTTCACCAGGCAAGAAAGACCCTGTCTAGAGCCTTCAGAGAGAGGGCAGCCCTGCTGACACCTTGATTTCAGATGTCTGGCCTCCAAAACTGCAAGAAAATAATTTCTGTTAATTACAGCAGCCAAAGGAACTGACACAAGAACTAGTAGCTGCTGCATGCTAGCACTCTTATAGGAGCTTCCAACACATTGTGTTGTTTAGTCCTCAGAAGAACATGCTCAGGTAGTGTTACAGTCAATGCTTATTTTTAGATGAAGTAACTTATCCACAGTTACAGAGCTAGTGAATAATGAGGTGAGCTTAAATCTAACTTCATCTGATCATGAAGCTCATACACTATCCATTGTACCACGCTAAACACTAAGTCGCTTCAGTCATGTCCAACTCTTTGAAACCCCATAGACTGTAGCCTGCCAGGCTCCTCTGTCCATGGGATTCTCTAGGTAAGAATACTGGAGTGGGTTGCCATGCCCTCCTCCAGGGGACCTTCCTGACCCAGGGATTGAACCCACATCTCTTATGTCTCCTCCATTGGCAGATGGGATCTTTACCACTAGCGCCACCTGAGAAGCCCATGCTACCTATCAAATACATTATGGTTATCAAAAGAGAATGTTACACTGAAAAAAAAAGAAAAAAAATCAAGGTTTTTTTTTTTTAACCATAAATGTGTGAAGTAGTCTCACCATATAAGTGTCCATAAATATTTTCCATCTGCTGGATAACTGAACAGGCAAGAATGTTAAAGTAGAGATAAAATGCAATACTCTGTTAAGTATGTCAAGCAGTGCTGTACTTCAATAAATGAAGCGAAGTGAATTCGTTCATTCGTGTCCGACTCTTTGCGACCCCATGGACTGTAGCCCACCAGGCTCCTCCCTCCATGGGATTCTCCAGGCAAGAGTACTGGAGTGGGTTGCCATTTGTACTTCAATACTGGTTCTTATGTTTCTTTCCAATCTTCTATCTTTTCTTTTAGGTGACCTTAGTTTTTCATTTATCCATTTAATAATTCATATGTGCCAGATATTGTGCTAAGTGATAGTGATTTAAAAATAAATATAATTCCTCTCCAAATTACTCTAAAAAGAAAATTGCCACTTATAAGTTGTATAAAATAGATTGTTCAAATACTTTAACCATCAATAATGGAATACTACTAAAATTTTCATACCTGCGGCTCTTTCCTGCTACTTAAACAATGCAGATTTGCCACCTCGGTGTGAAATATAAATTTACATAAGCTCAGTTTTATACAGTATGCATAGAGCAAGTTGTCAATATGACATAAGTTCATGTGGTTACTGGTCATGACAGTAATGGGTGGGAATGGGTAAGGTTCAAAGGAGACCCATACAACTTCTAAGTTTTTCATAGTTCAGCTCAACTCACTATGTGAATTTTCCCAACCCAGGAACAAGAGGTTTATCAGAGATGATCTCATTTAAGCTAGGTGACCAGTCTCAGAAGACTCTCAACATTTCTGTTACTTAAACCTGTTAAACTGCATTTGTATTGAACATCTCTCACACATGTCGGGAGATAATTTTCTATTTTCTATTCACTTTTCTGCACATCCTGTGATAGAATCACTGATAGCTATTGCTGTAGAGTTTTTAAGGATATCTATCCCTGGTGGCAGATGGTCAACAATTCACCTACAATGCAGGATACCCGAGTTCGATCCCTGGGTAGGGAAGATCAACTGGAGAAGAGAATGGCTACCCACTCCAGTATTCTTGCCTGGAGAATCCCATGGACAGAGGAGCCTGGTGGGCTACAGTCCGTGAGGTCACCAAGAATCAGACATGACTGAGCAACTAACACTTTCACTTCACAAAGCAAAGCTTGGGAGAAGTGAAATACTATTTCTCTCTGGAGAAGAGGGCAGATTTATTTGTTGACCAGTTAAATAAAGATCATGTCTTTCACCGGAGAAAAGTTTAAGCAGGTTTGCTTGTGACCACTCTGGCATGTGCAACCTGCAAGGGAAGAGGGAGAACAGAAAACTATTGGGAACAGAAAACAGTGGATAAATACTTGCAGCTTCTCTTAAATCTGGGTGAAAATTTCCATAGCACATTTCACAAACCCACAAATTCTGCAAGATTATACACAGGGGTGGCCAGACCCTTAACACATCCTTGTCTTGGCCTCTCCTCCTTCCTATCTTTTCTGCCTGTTCCCTGGAATCACACAGTTTAATAAATGTTACTGGCCTTAAGGGGAACCCACACAAAGACACCGTCTTATATGTCTAGGTTTTAGCGATTGTTATTTTCCCATAAATTAAATGTCTGGAGTATTTGAAGAGTTATTATTATCAGTGCTGGGACTAAGCTGCTTAATGCAAAAATCCTGGGTGCTAACAGAATCCAGGGCTTTTCAAGTGCCTTAAGAGGAGCGGTTAGTTCTTCTCTTAATTTTGTCATAGGACTTCCTAATTCATATGTTAAAAGAGAAAATGTAAACTGATGACCACAAAAAAGCATGGAAGAGAGAAGTGGGCATATTCCATGAATGTATTACTTTCTATAACTGCCTACTCAAGATTAACTTTAAAAAAATAAGAAAAAAGACAGGAAAATTTGAGGTGCTGACTGTTAAACCGATTTTATAATAAAGTGTTCACTTTGTTCAAGCAAAGTGTAAAGTTACAGGAACTTATCCTTCATTTTTAATATTCATGATGACTATCCATGGGTAAACTGCAGTGGAAATGTGGTGGAAAGAATGCATTGGCCA
This sequence comes from Budorcas taxicolor, assembly GCF_023091745.1. Classification (NCBI taxonomy): domain Eukaryota; kingdom Metazoa; phylum Chordata; class Mammalia; order Artiodactyla; family Bovidae; genus Budorcas; species Budorcas taxicolor. The sequence continues at coordinate 52,194,436 of NC_068912.1, read as the reverse complement.
GGGGTCTTGCTACAAGGAACTATCCTGTAAAGTTAACTTGCTTTGACAAGTTCCAGATGTGCTTCATCTGACCAGAATTATTGAGATCCCGGAGCTGAGCACAGATTAAGGAGATGTGATTTCTTACAATATAGAAGATGAGTGTTTATATAATCAATTGTCTGTCTTATAGGATCTAAAACAGAATTTTTAAAATGTTATCATTTTTGGTAAGAATGCTATTATGCTTTATGTGTGTGTCACATGAAAGGAGGCACTGAGCATTTTCACTTCTGGGTCTCTTTTTTCCTTTCTCCATTATATTTTGGTTGCCACTCTCAGCCACTTTCTTAGCTACTTGATGGCTTGAGGAGATGGTGGCTATACCTTCTTAAAGTTGATAGCTCACTCCATCCAAGGATGGCTAGTAGATAAGGGATCCTCTTTAGATCCTTCCAACATATTCTGAGATTACAGTTACCCTTTTTTGAGGAAGTTTCAGGTTTCTAAAGAGGTGCTATGAAAATTCTCCCCCAAAAATTTATGGTGTAACTTCTGCTGCTGCTGCAAAGTCGTTTGTCGTGTCTAACTCTTTGTGACCCTACGGATTTTAGCCCACCAGGCTCCTCTGTCCATGGGATTCTCCAGGCAGGAATACTGGAGTGAGTTGCCATGCCCTCATCCAGGGGATCTTCCCAACCCAGGGTTCGAACCCACATCTCTTACATTGGCAGGTAGGTTCTTTACCACTAGTGCCACCTGGGAAGCTGAGCATAGCTTATAATTTGCTGCAAATTTTAAGACACATGCTACTCTCTGTTTTTCACATGGATAGAGAGAAAGAATGTATTAGAACATTAGTAACAACATAGGTGTGACTTAAACTGTTAAGAAAGATTAGAATCGTTGCTATTGAGAATGCTGAAATAATTTTATGGCTTTACCACAACCCATTACCAGCTATACAAGTCAGGAAGGAAAGGTTCAGTGGATCTTTGCCTTCACTTCAAAGAGGCACTGAGTATTTGCTAGCTACTCTCTCCTCATATCAGAATTAAATACCAAAGTCTTTGTCCATCCAGAGTCACACTGTTAGCAAAGACTTCCAGATATAGATTTATGCAATATTTCTTCCACTCTGCCTTCTCTATTTTTTTTTTTAACATGGAGAGGGTGATTGGGGACACTCTTATCAAGGAAAAGAAACTACAATTAGAAAGTACTAATCCCAATTCTTAACTGTTTTAATCAATAGATACTAGAGTGTCTTTCCTTTTTCCATATTAAATAGTTGACTTACTGTATGGTAAAAATTTCCTCTGCATGCTTTAGTGGCATTTGTTTCATTTGTAAGTTCATGCCAAAATGCAAGCTTCTTTTGTGATGCTCCAGAAGTTGACATCATTTTCCATAAAGAGCCAGATAGTAAATATTTTAGACTTTGTGGGCCACACATCTTTGTGGCAAATATTCAACCCTGCCACTGTAGAGCAAAAACAGCCACAGACATTACATAAACAAATGAGCATGGCCATGCCCTAAAGAACTTCATGGTGTTGAAGTTTGGTTTTTGTATAATTTTCCTATGTCACAAAATAGTATTCTTAAAAAAATTTTTTTAATAATTTTCAAGTGTGAAATTCATTTTAGCTTGCTGTGTGTACAAAAAACAGGCAGCAAGCTAGATTTGGCCCAAGATCATTGATGTTCCAATATAACTTATGAGAGTTACAGTTTATCATTGTGCTTAAAGTTTCAGAGTGAATTGTGCCTGTGCTTCCATTTAAATAGTATTTTAGCCCTTGCGGGGAGCGGCAGGAATTTACAACCTTACTGTAAAATTCTCCAAGCCAGGCTTCAACAGTACATGAACTGTGAATTTCCAGATGTTCAAGCTGGTTTTAGAAAAAGCAGAGGAACCAGAGATCAAATTGCCAACATCCGCTGGATCACCAAAAAAGCAAGAGACTTCTGGAAAAACGTCTACTTCTGCTTTATTGACTATGCCAAAGCCTTTGACTGTGTGGATCACAGTAAACTGTGGAAAAATCTTAAAGAGATGGGAATACCAGACCACCTTACCTGCCTCCTGAGAAATCTGTATGCTGGTCAAGAAGCAACAGTTAGAATGGACATGGAACAACAGACTGGTTCCAAATTGGGAAAGGAGTATGTCGAGGCTGTATATTGTCACCCTGCTTATTTAACTTATATGCAGAGTATATCATGAGAAATCCTGGACTGGATGAAGCACCAGCTGGAATCAAGATTGCTGGGAGATATATCAATAACCTCAGATATGCAGATGACACCACCGTTATGGGCAGAAAGCAAAGAAGAACTAAACAGCCTCTTGATGAAAGTGGAAAAGGAGAGTGAAAAAATTGGCTTAAAACTCAACATTCAGAAAACTAAGATCATGGCATCTGGTCCCATCACTTCATGGCAAATAGATGGGGAAACAATGGAAACAGTGACAGACTATTTTTTTGGGTTCCAGAATCACTGCATATGGTGATCGCAGCCATGAAATTGAAAGACATTTGCTCTTTGGAAGAAAAGCTATGGTCAACCTAGGCAGCATATTAAGAAGCAGAGACATTACTTTGCCAACAAAGGTCTGTCTAGTCAAGGCTATGGTTTTTCCAGTAGACATGTATGGATGTGAGAGTTGGACCATAAAGAAAGCTGAGTGCCGAAGAATTGATGCTTTTGAACTGTGGTGTTGGAGAAGACTCTTGAAAGTCCCTGAGACTGCAAGGAGATCCAACTAGTCCATTCTAAAGGAAATCAGTCCTGAATATTCTTTGGATGGACTGATGCTGAAGCTGAAACTCCAATATTTTGGCCACCTGATGCAAAGAGTTGACTCATGTGAAAAGACCCTGATGTTGGGAAAGATTGAAGGCAGGAGGAGAAGGGGATAATGGAGGATAAGATGGTTGGATGGCATCACCAATTCTAAGGACAGGAGTTTGAGTAGACCCTGGGAGTTGGTGATGGACAGGGAGGCCTGGTGTGGTATGATTCATGGGGTCGCAAAAGTCAGACCCGACTGAGTGACTGAACTGAACTGAACTGATAAAAGATGTACTCACTTTAGATTTATGGTTTAGAAAGATTACGTCAGTAATAATGTGGAAGAGGGAAGCACAATATTAGATGCAGGGAGAGTTTGGGAAAATAAGAGGAAGAAGGATAGAGTAGTCATTTGAAATAGCTCTGGAGACAAACTCCAGGAGTTGGTGATGGACAGGGAAGCCTGGCGTGCTGCAGTCCGTGGGGTCACAAAGAGTCAGACATAACTGAGCAACTGAACTGAACTGAAGCACTATTGATGGGATTGTAAAATGGTATGTGCATGCTCAATTGCTTCAGTCACATCAGACCCTTTGCAATCCTATAGACTGTAGCCTGCCAGGCTCTTTGGTCCATGGGATTCGCCAGGCAAGAATACTGGTGTGGGCTACCATGCCCTCCTCCAGGGGATCATCCTGCCCGAGGGATTGAACCTGAGTCAGCTGCTGTGGAAAACTGTATGAAAAACTCAAATAATTAAAAATAGAATTGCCATATGAGCCAGCAATATCTCTTCTGGGTAAATATCCCAAGGAAATGAAAAGTTCTTGAAAACATATTTGTACACCCAAGTTTACAGCCGCATTATTCACAATAGCTAAAATGTGGGGAAAAACTTCAACTGATTGATTAATAGATAGCTAAAATTTGGGGTATGCATACAATGGAATATTATTCATCCACAAAAGGAAGGAAATTCTGACATATTCTACAACATGGATGAACGTTAAGGATATTAGGCTTAGTGAAATATCAGGCACAAAAAGACTGATGCTGTATGATTCCTCTTCCATATGGTACCTGGAGTAGTCACATTCATAGAGACAGAAAGTAGAATGATGGTTTCCAGGGGTTAAGAGAAACAAGGAGTGGGAAGTTACTATTTGGTGGTTATAGAGTTTCCATTTTGCAAGATAAAAAAAGAGTTCTGAAAACGGTGGTGGTGATGCTGCACAATGATATGGACTTAATGCCGCTGGATTTGTTTTTTGTTGTTGTTTTAGTTGCTAAGCCGTGTCAGACTCTTTTGTGACCCCACAGGCTACAGCCCTCCAGGCTCCTCTGTCCATGGGATTTCCCGGGCAAAAATTGCATGCTAAAAAATGGTTAAAATGGTTAAGGTTATGTGTATTTTACCACAATAAAATTTTTTGTTTTAAATATAGTTGAGGTCTAACATAAACCAAGACCTTTGTAATCAAAGAGTCCTAGATTCAAATTCCAGCTCTGCTATTTACTAACTGGTTGTTGTCAGCAATTTACTTAGTCTTTTCTAAAGCTCATTTTCCTAGGCCATAAAACAGTTTCAGGAATTAAAGAATTAATTGAGTCACTGACTGAGTCACTAGGCACTAAGTCAGGCCCTGTAGTAAGACCTGTATATGTGCTGATCTAGCAGCCTGATCTAGCACCTATATACAGGGAGTATCTGTTCAGCTTGTTCATATTCTCCCACCACGAACTCCAGAGCAGCATATTCTCTTGTTTAAGGTGTTTTCTCACAGGAGAGATGTGTCTGGAGGCAAGTGCCTTGTAAGTGACCTTTCCTGGACTGTTACTTTGACTACTACTAATGCTCATCTTCAGGGAAAAGCAAAAAGAAAGAAAGAAAAAAAAAAAAGACAGAATCAAGTTTCAGTCGGACACCCAGACAAGAAGAACATACTTAGGAAGTTCCTCCATGCCCAGGGTTCAGGCTGTCCCCTCTCCAACTGCTTCTCCCCACAGAGCTCCACTGCTCATTAACCACTTCCCTCCAAAATGGCTACACAAGAAGAAGGGATGTCTTCTTCACTGGCTAGTCTGTTCTTACATCCACACACTAAAATCACTGACCTAGTTATTACTGCTGCAGCTCTTTTCTCCTGTGAAGGAGACCACATTTGGCAACACTAGAAATAACATTTTTGTGGTCACATCAGCAGTGATGAGAGCAGGGCTGTTACTTTTGCTATCTTGTAAACTTTTCGTTTATAAACAAACTAGCTGTGTATCTCCTTTCAACATCTTTCAAAGAGGAATAAGCACAAACAAAATAGAAGGGCCTTGAGTGCAGCATAAAGCATCAAGTAGGAATAAATTCATTTTGAAACGTTTCCATAAAAAGACCCTTTTAGATCGCCGATTGCAAGTTTTCACTCTCTCTCACTCATTCTCTAAACATTTACTGACAAGGTCACATTGCTTATAGCCTTTTCCTCCTTTAGTTTATCTTCTACTCTCTCTCCTAAGTGATCTTATATAACTCGTTTATTTCTCTCCCCACCCCTGTCCATTTTCTTTACTAGCTCTCTATTGCCCTCATGAATGAAAAGAAGAAGTTGTGAAATGAAAAGAAAAGCTGTGAAAAGAAGAGAAGGGAAAAGCAAAGGAGAAAAGGAAAGATATAAGCATCTGAATGCAGAGTTCCAAAGAATACCAAGAAGAGATAAGAAAGCCTTCCTCAGCGATCAATGCAAATAGAGGAAAACAACAGAACAGGAAAGACTAGAGATCTCTTCAAGAAAATTGAAGATACCAAGGGAACATTTCATGCAAAGATGAGCACAGTAAAGGACAGAAATGGTATGGACCTAACAGAAGCAGAAGATACTAAGAAGAGATGGCAAGAATACACAGAAGAACTGTACAAAAAAGATCTTCATGACCAAGATAATCATGATGGTGTGATCACTCACCTAGAGCCAGACATCCTGAAATATGAAGTCAAGTGGGCCTTAGAAAGCATCTCTACGAACAAAGCTAGTGGAGGTGATGGAATTCCAGTTGAGCTATTTCAAATCCTGAAAGGTGATGCTGTGAAAGTGCTGCACTCAATATGCCAGCAAATTTGGAAAACTCAGCAGTGGCCACAGGACTGGAAAAGGTCAGTTTTCCTTCCAATTCCAAAGAAAGGCAATGCAAAAGAATGCTCAAACTACCACACAATTGCACTCATCTCACATACTAGTAAAGTAATGCTCAAAATTCTCCAAGCCAGGCTTCAGCAATACATGAACCGTGAACTTGCAGATGTTCAAGCTGGTTTTAGAAAAGGCAGAGGAACCAGAGATCAAATTGCCAACATCTGCTGGATCATGGAAAAAGTAAGAGAGTTCCAGAAAAACATCTGTTTCTGCTTTATTGACTATGCCAAAGCCTTTGACTGTGTGGATCATGATAAACTGTGGAAAATTCTGAGAGAGATGGGAATACCAGACCGCCTGACCTGCCTCTTGAGAAACTTATATGCAGGTCAGGAAGCAACAGTTAGAACTGGACATGGAACAACAGACTGGTCCCAAATAGGAAAAAGAATACCTCAAGGCTGTATATTGTTACCCTGCTTGTTTAACTTCTATGCAGAGTACATCATGAGAAACACTGGGCTGGAAGAAACACAAGCCAGAATTAAGATCACCGGGAGAAATATCAATAACCTCAGATATGCAGATGACACCACCCTTATGGCAGAAAGTGAACAGGAACTAAAAAACTTCTTGATGAATGTGAAAGAGGAGAGTGAAAAAGTTGGCTTAAAGCTCAACATTCAGAAAACTAAGATCATGGCATCTGGTCCCATCACTTCATGGGAAATAGGTGGGGAAACAGTGGAAACAGTGTTAGACTTTATTTTTGGGGGCTCCAAAATCACTGCAGATGGTGACTGCAGCCATGAAATTGAAAGGCGTTTGCTCCTTGGAAGAAAAGTTATGACCAACCTAGGCAGCATATTGAAAAGCAGAGACATAACTTTGCCAACAAAGGTCCGTCTAGCTAAGGCTATGGTTTTTCCAGTGGTCATGTATGGATATGAGAGTTGGACTGTGAAGAAGGCTGAGCGCCGAAGAATTGATGCTTTTGAACTGTGGTGTTGGAGAAGACTCTTGAAAGTCCCTTGGATGGCAAGGAGATCCAACCAGTTCATTCTAAAGGAGATCAGCCCTGGGATTTCTTTGGAAGGAATGATGCTAAAGCTGAAACTCCAGTACTCTGGCCACCTCATGCAAAGAGTTGACTCATTGGAAAAGACTGATGCTGGGAGGGATTGAGGGCAGGAGGATAAGGGGACAACAGAGGATGAGATGGCTGGATGGCATCACCGCCTCGATGGACGTGAGTCTGAGTGAACTCCGGGAGTTGGTGATGGACAGGGAGGCCTGGTGTGCTGTGATTCATGGGGTCGCAAAGAGTCGGACATGACTGAGCGACTGAACTGAACTGAACTGATTGCCCTCATATTGAGAACAGCACACAAGAAACCTCATGATGAGGTTCCTGTTTACTCTTTAGCTTTTCTCCTACCAATCTTTCTCTATTCATGCTGACATAATACCAAACAACTTACAGTTTCCTGATCAGTCCTCTTAGCCTAAGAGAATGCCTCTTCTTTCCCCCGTCACTTGGGAAATTCTATCGAATTTTCAAAACCCAGCTTGAACTTCAATTCCCCCTGGAAAAAATTTTCTGATTCAGAATTAATAACTCCTTCCTCTGTGTACTTATTCCATTCTATTCATTCATTTATTTGACAAATTCAATAACATTTGACAAATATTTACTGCCCTACTTAATACATACCAAGTACTGTCTAGGGAATTTCATCACCATTGTCGTCATCCTGGCTAATACTAACACACTATGCCAGGCACTGTTCTATATAATACATTTATTAGTTCACTGACCTGAGCAACAACTCTTTGAAGTATTAATAGATACTCTTACTATTGTCATTGTGTAAACGAAGCAACTGAATCCCAGAAAAGTTAAGTAACTTGCCCATGCTCACTCTGTCAGCCCAGTGTGAGAGAGCATGTTCAAGACAAGCCTTGTCCATATCATAACAGAGACAACAAGTCTAATGAGGAAGACTGACATTAGCAAGCAATTATAACACAGTGTGATACAAGAATGAATACAAGATGCTATGGATGCATGCGTGTGAGGCTAACCTATTTAATCTGTATATAACGATTTTGCAAGGTAGTTATTTTTCTCTCCCAAATTGCTAAATAGCTTCAGTTCATTCATGGACCTTTGTGTATTTCAAAATTTCCTTTCTGCTCTACGGCAGTTTCAGAGTCAACTCATGGACAGCTCTTTGACTTTTAAATAATTTATGATTTTATTTATTTATTTTTGGCTGCATCATGTGGCTTGCAGGATCTTAGTTCCTCGACCAGGGACTGACCCTTAGCTCTTGGCAGTGAAATCGTGGAATCCTAACCACTGAACTGCCAAGGAATTCCCTATAATTTTATTTTTGAAATAAACATTTTTTCCCCATGAAACTCTAAATGTCTTGTTGTATGTGTATTTTACAATGAATATCTAGGATTTTATTTTACAGCATGTAGGCTTATTTCATTTACCTTAGTCTATTCGGGCTGCTATTAAAAAAAACCATAGATTATGTGGCTTAAACAACATTTATTTCTCACAGTTCTGGAGGCTTAGAAAGTCCAAGATTGAGATTCAGACAGATTGAATGTCTGGTGAGAACACGCTTCCTAGTTCACAGATAGGAACTACAGTATCTATGTCTATGACCATTGCTCCGTGCCCCACCCGCAAAAGAGGTGAGGCAGCTCTCTGAGGCTTCCTATGTAAGAGCCCTAATCCCACTCATGATGCCCTGTCCTCATTGCCTAATCACTTTCCAAAGGCCCCCATCTCCCAATATCACCAATTTGGGGGATTATGTTTCAGTATCAACATGTGAAGGGGAGAGAGGCATAAACACTCAGTCCATAACAACTACCCTAAGAGACAATTTTTATTCATATTCAAAAGCTATATACAGTCGACCTTTGAAGAACACAGGGTTAGGGGTGCTGACCCTTTGTGCAATCCAAAATTCTTTACAGTAGCCCCTCTGTACCCACAGTTCCTACATAATCAACGGTTCTACATCTAAGCACGGCACACAGTACATCTGAGGATTAAGACAACTTCAGATCCCATAGTACTGTGCATGTGTAATCACTCAGTCTTGTCTGACTCTTTTCGACCCCGTGGACTGTAGTCCGCCAGGCTCCTCTGTCCATGGGGATTCTCCAGGCAAGAATACTGGTGTGGGTTGCCATGCCCTCCTCCAGGGGATCTTCCCAAACAGAGATCAAACCCAAGTCTCCCGCACTGCAGACGGATTCTTTACCAGCTGAGCTAAATAATCCTGATATAAGTGAACTCACACAATTCAAACCTGTGTTGTTAGAAGGTTAATTGTAACTGTTTTATCAGCCTCCTACAATTTATCTTTGAGGAGTCTCTAGGAGGGTGCCTCAACTTCTCAGCTTAATAGTGGACACAAGAAAATAAGTGGGGAGAGGATAAAACTTCCCATAACTTTTCCTTTTTATACACTAAACATGTCTTTCTTTCTTTTTTCCTCTTCTTTTTTTCCATTAGTAGGTACCTCCATACAGAGATATGATGAACAGAATTATTTGAAAGTTGTTCTGGGAACTTATTCTGCATCAACTGTACAACTATTCAGGGCTCTTCACTCTTCCCAGAGTGAGAGACTACTCAACTCATATTAAATTCTAGTTAAGTGGTGGGCGCCTGGTTTTCCCCCGTGCTAGTTGTCTATAATCATTTGGAACTTAACCACATATTGCCTGGTGTCCAAGAAGTTTGAACCCCACTAATGAGATTATTCACCCTTGCTGCACATTGAAGTCAAATGGGGAGTTTTAAAAGAATCTGATGCTCAGACCCTACTCCCAGAAATACTGAGGTAAATGGTCTGGGCTTCCAGATTTTTAATGGTTTCTTAGGTGATTCTAATGTGCAGGTAAGTTTGACAACCTGTTCTGTAGAACCGTGATTGTGAGGCCTCAAACATTACACGAATCACCCAGGATCCCTACAGTCCACTGTAGGTTCTGATTCAGGAGGTATGGGGTGGGGCTGAGATTCTGCATTTCTTTCTTGCACCTGTGTGCTGAAACGGAGCCCCGAGGCAGAGATACTATTTATTGCCTGGGGAGAAATTCAGTTCAGTTCAGTGGCTCAATCATGTCTGACTCTTTGCGACCCCATGGACTGCAGCACGCCAGGTCTCCCTGTCCATTACCAACTCCTGGAGTTTGCTCAGACTCATGTCCATTGTGTTGGTAATGTCATCCAACCATCTCATCCTCTGTTGTCCCCTTCTCCTCCTGCCTTCAATCTTTCCCAGCATCAAGGTCTTTTCCAATGAGTCAGTTCTTCGCATCAGGTGGCCAAAGTATTGGAGTTTCAGCTTCAGCATCAGTCTTTCTAATGATTATTCAGGACTGATTTCCTTTAGGATGGATGGTTGGATCTCCTTGCAGTCCCAGGGACTCTCAAGAGTCTTCTCCAACACCACAGTTCAAAAGCATCAATTCTTTGGCACTCAGCTTTCTTTATGGTCCAACTCTCACATCCATACATGACTACTGGAAAAACCATAGCTTTGTCTAGACAGACCTTTGTTGACAAAGTAATGTCTCTACTTAATATGCTGTCTAGATTGGCCATAGCTTTTCTTTCAAAGAGCAAGCGTCTTTCAATTTCATGGCTGCAGTCACCATCTGCAGTGACTTTGGAGCCCCCCAAACTGGTCAGTCACTGTTTCCTTTGTTTCCCCATCTATTTGCCATGAAGTGATGGGACCAGATGCCATGATCTTAGTTTTCTGAATGTTGAGTTTTAAGCTAACTTTTTCACTCTCCTCTTTCACTTTCATCAAGAGGCTCTTTTGTTCTTCTTTGCTTTCTGCCGTAAGGGTGGTGTCATCTGCATATCTGAGGTTATTGATATTTCTCCCAGCAATCTTGATTCCAGCTGTTGCTTCCTCCAGCCCAGCGTTTCTCATGATGTACTCTGCATAGAAGTTAAATAAGCAGGGTGACAATATACAGCCTGGACATAGTCCTTTCCCAATTTGGAACTAGTCTGTTGTTCCATGTCCATTCTAACTGTTGCTTCTTGACCTGCATACAGATTTCTCAGGAGGCAGGTAAGGTGGTCTGGTATTCCCATCTCTTTCAGAATTTTCCACAGTTTGCTGTGATCCACACAGTCAAAGGCTTTGGCATAGTCAATAAAGCAGAAGTAGATTTTTTTTTTCTGGAACTCTCTTGTTTGTTCGATGATCCAATGGATGTTGGCAATTTGATCTCTGGTTCCTCTGCCTTTTCTACATCCAGCTTGACATCTGGAAATTCATAGTTCACATACTATTGAAGCCCTGCTTGGAGAATTTTGAATGTTACTTTGCTAGCATGTGAGATGAGTGCAGTTTTGCGGTAGTTTGAGCATTCTTTGGCATTGCCTTTCTTTGGGATTGGAATGGAAACAACTTTTCCAGTCCTGTGGCCACTGCTGAGTTTTACAAATTTGCTGACATACTGACTGCAGCACTTTCACAGCCTCATCTTTTAGGGTTTGAAAGAGCGCAACTGTAATTCCATCACCTCCACTAGCTTTGTTCATAGTGATGCTTCCTAAGGCCCACTTGACTTCACATTCCAGGATGTCTGACTGTAGGTGAGTGACCACATCATCGTCATTATCTGGGTCATGAAGATCTTTTTTGTACAGTTCTTCTGTGTATTCTTGCCACCTCTTCTTGATATCTTCTGCTTCTGTTAGGTCCATACCAGTTCTTTTCTTTATCAGGCCAATCCTTACATGAAATGTTCCCTTGGTATCTCTGATTTTCTTGAAGAGATCTCTAGTCTTTCCCATTTTATTGTTTTCCTCTATTTCTTTGCATTGATCACTGAGGAAGGCTGTCTTATCTCTCCTTGCTATTCTTTGGAACTCTGCATTCAGATGGGTATATCTTTCCTTTTCTCCTTTGCCTTTACCTTCTCTTCTTTTCACAGCTATTTGTAAGGGCTCCTCAGACAGCCATTTTGCCTTTTTGCATTTCTTTTTCTTGGGGATGGTCTTGATCCATGTCTCCTGTACAATGCCATGAACCTCCATCCATAGTTCTTCAGGCACTCTGTCTATCAGATCTAATCCCTTGAATCTATTTGTCACTTCCACTGTATAATCGTAGGGATTTGATTTAGGTCATCCCTGAATGATCTAGTGGTTTTCCCTACTTTCTTCAATTTAAGTCTGAATTTCGAAATAAGGAGTTCACGATCTGAGCCACAGTTGGCTCCCGGTTTTGATTTTGCTGACTGCATAGACCTTCTCTATCTGTGGCTGCAAAGAATATAATCAATCTGAATTTGGTATTGACCATCTGGTGATGTCCATGGGTAGAGTTTTCTCTTGTGTTGTTGGAAGAAGGTGTTTGCTGTGACCAGTGCATTCTCTTGGCAAAACTCTACTAGCCTTTATCCTGCTTCATTCTGTACTCCAAGGCCAAATTTGCCTGTTACTCCAGGTATTTCGTGACTTCCTACTTTTGCATTACAGTCCCCTATAATGGAAAGGACTTTGGGTGTTAGTTCTAAAAGGTCTTGTAGGTCTTCATAGAACCATTCAACTTCAGCTTCTTCAGTATTACTAGTCAGGGCATGGACTTGGATTACTGTGATATTGAATAGTTTGCCTTGGAAATGAACAGAGATCATTCTGTCGTTTGGATAAGAGGCTTATGGTGCTTTCTAATGGGAGAGACTGACTGAGGTGAAACTGGATCTTGTTCTGATGGGCAGGCTCAGTAAATCTTTCAAGCCAATTTTCTGTTGATAGGTGGGGCTGTGTTCCCTCCCTGGGGCCAAACTATGGTGGAGGTAATGAGATTGGGGGAGAAATTGGATTAGACAAAATAACCGAGCCTGAGCATGGGTTTAGAATCTTTTAACACCAAAACATAACTTTTCCTCCAGAAAATTTAATTACCTTCTTGAATGCTCTTATGTCTGAAATCCAAGTTTTCACCATTCCACACACCACATACCATCTCTGTCCTTCTAACTCAACCCTATACCTCCATTATACCAACCCTTACACTACAGAGAGAGTTCCAGTTCTTTGTTCCCAGTACTTCTCATCTATCTATTGACTGATTGGCCCATTCAGTCTATTTATCACAATCTAATATCTTCCTAAAACCTTTCCCTTTCACCTCCCAAAGACTTTGTTGTGCAGCATTACAATCATTTCCTCATAAACACCTTGCTCCTTTCTGTGTGATACTCATCCTTACTTAAGTCCAACTATACCTTTCCACATTTGCATTCTCTTGACTGAAGTTTACTTGAGAAAGTGAAAGTGAAGTCGCTCAGTCGCGTCTGACTCTTTGCGACCCCATGGGCTGTAGCCTACCAGGCTCCTCTGTCCATGGGATTTTCCAGGCAATAGTCCTGGAGTGGATTGCCATTTCCTTCTCCAGGGGATCTTCCCAACCCAGGGATTGAACCTGGGTCTCCCACATTGTAGACAGATGCTTTACCATCTGAGCCACCAGGAAAGTCTTACTTGAGAAAATAAACATAATGCTATGCTGTAGTAAAGTAATGCTCAAAATTCTCCAAACCAGGCTTCAACACTACATGAACCATGAACTTTTAGATATTCAAGCTGGTTTTAGAAAAGGCAGAGGAATCAGAGATCAAATTCCCAACATCCGCTGGATCATCAAAAAAGCTAGAAAGTTCCAGAAAAACATCTATTTCTGCTTTATTGACTATGCCAAAGCCTTTGACTGTGTGGATCATAATAAACTGTGGAAAATTCTCAAAGAGATGGGAATACCAGACCACCTGACCTGTCTCTTGAGAACAGGTCAGGAAGCAACAGGTCAGGAAGCAACAGTTAGAACTGGACATGGAACAACAGACTGGTTTCAAATAGGAAAAGGAGTACATCAAGGCTGTATATTGTCACCCTGCTTATTTAATTACTATGCAGAGTACATCATGAGAAACGCTGGGCTGGAGGAAGCACCAGCTGGAATCAAGATTGCTGGGAGATATAGCAATAACCTCAGATATGCAGATGACACCACCCTTACGGCAGAAAGCAAAGAAGAACAAAAGAGCCTCTTGATGAAAGTGAGAAAGGAGAGTGAAAAAGTTGGCTTAAAGCTCAACATTCAGAAAACTAAGATCATGGCATCTGGTCCCATCACTTCATGGCAAATAGATGGGGAAACAGTGGCTGACTTTATTTTTCTGGGCTCCAAAATCACTGCAGATGGTGATTACAGCCATGAAATTAAAAGACGCTTACTCCTTGGAAGGAAAGTTATGACCAACCTAGAGAGCATATTCAAAAGCAGAGACATTACTTTATCAACAAAGGTCCGTCTAGTCAAGGCTATGGTTTTTCCAGTAGTCATGTATGGATGTGAGAGTTGGACTATAAAGAAAGCTGTGTGTCAAAGAATTGATGCTTTTGAACTGTGGTGTTGGAGAAGACTCTTGAGAGTCCCTGGACTGCAAGAGATCCAACCAGTCCATCCTAAAGATCAGTCCTGGGTGTTCATTGGAAGGACTGATGTTGAAGCTGAAACTCTAATATTTTGGCCACCTGATGCAAAGAGCTGATTCATTTGAAAAGACCCTGATGTTGGGAAAGATTGAGGGCAGGAGGAGAAGGGGACTACAGAGGGTGATATAGTTGCATGGCATTACCGACTCAATGGACATGGGTTTGGATGGACTCTGGGAGTTGGTGACAGGGAGGCCTGGCGTGCTGCAGTCCATGGGGTCGCAAAGAGTCGGACACGACTGAGTGACTGAACTGAACTGAACTATGCTGTCTGAACTTACTTTAAACTTATGACACAAATATAAAACCCTGCTGGCAGTATCATCATCTTTCCACAGTTCACCTTCTCACTCTCAGCAGATACCTCTGACTTTCTCACTCTTCTAACCTCTAATATCCCCTTCTTGATGAAGACCTCATCTCATATTTTATTAAGAAAATCGACGGTTTTCCTCCTCGTCACTTGGTCCCTGTGGTGGCAGACAGGGCACGAGGACCATGTTGGGCCGGACCCTCCGAAAAGTTTCTGTGGCACTGAAACAAGGCCAAGTCACACCAACTGAGCTCTGTCAAAGATGTCTCTTCCTTATCAAGACAACTAAGTTTCTAAATGCGTACATTACTGTATCAGAAGAAGTGGCCTTAAAGCAAGCTGAAGAATCAGAGAAAAGATATAAGGAAGGTCACTCACTGGGGGATTTAGATGGAATTCCTATGGCAGTAAAAGATAACTTTAGTACATCCGGCATTGAGACAACCTGTGCATCGAACATGCTGAAAGGTTATATACCACCTTATAATGCCATGGTAGTTCAGAAGTTGTTGGATCAGGGAGCTCTACTAATGGGAAAAACAAACTTAGATGAGTTTGCTATGGGATCTGGAAGCACAGATGGCATATTTGGACCAGTTAAAAACCCGTGGAGTTATTCAAAACAATATAGAGAAAAGAGGAAGCAGAACTCTCACAGTGAGAATGAGGATTCAAATTGGCTTATAACCGGAGGAAGCTCAGGAGGAAGTGTGGCGGCCGTGTTAGCATTCACGGGCTTTGCGGCTTTAGGATCAGATACAGGAGGATCAACCAGAAATCCAGCTGCCCACTGCGGGGTTGTTGGTTTAAAACCAAGCTATGGCCTAGTTTCTCGTCATGGTCTCATTCCCCTGGTGAATTCAATGGATGTGCCAGGAATATTAACCAGATGTGTGGATGATGCAGCCACTGTGTTGGGTATACTAGCTGGGCATGATCCCGAAGATTCTACCACAATTCAAGATCCTGTTAAACCATTTATACTTCCCAGTTTGACAGATGTGAGCAAACTATGTATAGGAATTCCAAAGGAATATCTTACACCAGAATTGTCAAGTGAAGTACAATCTCTTTGGTCCAAAGCTGCTAATCTCTTTGAGTCTGAGGGGGCCAAAGTAATTGAAATCTCCCTGCCCCATACCAGTTACTCAATTGTATTGTGTACATCAGAAGCGGCATCAAATATGGCAAGATTTGATGGGCTAGAATATGGTTACAGATGTGACAATGATGTGTCTACTGAAGCCATGTATGCTGCAACCAGGCGAGAAGGGTTCAATGATGTGGTGAGAGGGAGAATCCTCTCAGGAAACTTTTTCTTATTAAAAGAACATTATGAGAATTATTTTGTCAAAGCACAGAAAGTGAGACGGCTCATTGCTAATGATTTTGTAAATGTTTTTAACTCTGGAGTGGATGTGCTGCTAACTCCCACGACCTTGAGTGAGGCAGTGCCGTACACAGAATTCATCAAGGAAGACAACAGGACCCGCAGCGCCCAAGACATCTTTACACAGGCTGTAAATACGGCAGGATTGCCAGCTGTGAGTGTCCCTATGGCCCTCTCAAGCCAAGGGTTGCCAATAGGACTACAGTTTATTGGACGTGCATTTTGTGACCAGCAGCTTCTTACAGTTGCCAAATGGTTTGAAAAACAAGTCCAGTTTCCTGTTATTCAACTTCAAGAACTAATGGATGATTGCTCATCAGTCTTTGAAAATGAAAAGTTAGCTTCTGTTTCTCTAAAATAGTGATAACTATATTGTGCACATTATAATGACTTTTAAAGGTATTTATATTCTAGAGAAGTCAGGTGTTCTTGAAATTTGGCTTATTGTCGACATAGTCATTCCCTGGAGTCATTTTTTAAAATTCTTGTGATACAGTTAATTATAAATAATCTGTCAGCAAACAAAAAAAGAAAGAAAGAAAACTGACATAATCAGGTCAGAGCCATCTTACTCTCCCACCCAAACACAAACCGTTGTTTCTGAATTAAATCTTCTATCTTTCCCTTCTATTAAAAGGATGGGAATCTTGGTTCCTTTCAAAGGTCCATCCCCTCTCCTTATGGTTTGGGGCCATTCCTTCATCCTCCTCTATAATGACATTATCACTGTTAACAGATATGTTAACAGTCATTTTAGACTTGATTATTCACTCCTGTAGGTATTTTCTTTTTTTGAACATCAAATTTTTTTTAACTAGATCATTTCCACAAAAAATATAAACACTTACCAGCCAATACAACAACCAAAAACTTCCCTTGCTCTATTTGACCAACTATAGCTACCATCCTGTTTCTTTAATCTTCCCCTCCAAAAACAAAAACTAAACCAACCAACCAACCAACCAAAGAAACAAAACCTTAAGACTTGTCCCAGTTGTACATATTTTGCTCTTCATACACTTCAGTCTTTCTGTCTCACTATACCTCTGAAACTATTCTTGCTAGAGACTAATGATTGCCATGTTGCCAATTCATTGTCACCTCTGTGTCATCTGTGTCCTCACTACTTAACTTTTGGGAAGCATTTGCTATAGTTAACCACTCTTGTTCAATTGTAAAACTTTCTCCCCTTGATTACTATGACATCACCTTCTTACCTCACAGGTTATTCCTTCTCAGTCTCTTGCTGGTTCTTCTTCCTCCACTGCACAACTTTGAAATGTTGGAGATTCCCATAGCCCAGTTCTCTACCTACAATCTGCTTGGATAACTTCATCTAGTCCAAAAATTTTAAGTTTCATGTATAAACTCATAATTGACATATTTATGTCTCCAGCCTTGACTCCATTCCAGATCAATATATTCATTTGTTTACCTGACGTTATCACTTAGATATCTTAACAGGTGTCTTAGATTTATTATCAATGCCCTCCACCAAAAGACCACTAGGAACACAACTGTAATGAATGAGTTAGGTTTACTACTTGTTTCAATGAGAATGTACACCATGGAGAATCATATGACATCTCAGTAACAGGGTGTTAGAAATTTGAATTTGTGTGAACTGTGGTATTGGAGAAGACTCTTGAAAGTCCCTTGGATTGCAAGGAGATCCAACCAGTCCATCCTAAGGAGATCAGTCCTGAATATTCATTGGAAAGACTGATGCTGAAGCTGAAACTTTAATACTTTGGCCACCCAATGCAAAGAACTGACTCACTGGAAAAGACCCTGATGCTGGAAAGATTGAAGGCCGGAGGAGAAGAGGACAACAGAGCATGAGATGGCATCACCGACTCGATGGACATGAGTTTGAGAAAGCTCCAGGAGTTGGTGATGGACAGGGAAGCCTGGTATGCTTTAGTCCACGGGGTTGCAGGGAGTTGGACACGACTGAGCAACTGAACTGAACTGAAATATTGTGATTGAGGGAAGGGCTCAAGGAACAGGGACTTTGCTCTGGATTGGAAGCTGTAGGAAGGCAGAAGTAATTCTATAATTGTGTATTTTAGTTAGTACTATTGAGAGTGACTTGAGTATCAGCTACTGGAAAGAGACTACAATTATAATTAGCAAAGAAGCAGCAGTCACTCATATCAGCAAGGATAGGGAAATGTTTACTCCTTTTTGTGGCTTGGACAATGGTTATATTTAGTCTATATTCAGACATGATTACAAAGTGATCTTTTTCTTGCTCTTGATCCATCATTGTCAGAGTGGCCTTGTCTGACGTTAATGTTCTGCGAAATCCCCCCCTACCCCAACATACCAAGCTCATTCCTATCTCAGCACTTACTCTGTCCTTTTTGCCAAGTAATCTCTTTCCCATTTGGCGCCCATCATGGTGCCTCCTTCTTGGTGACTATCACTTCCTTCCACTTTATTTCCTTCTTTGGAGCCCTCGCCAACATCTAAAAGAATGTTGTTCATTTGTTTGTTTATTGCCACTGCCTCACTGGAATATGACTTCATTTAGGGATGGAGGTTTTTTTCCATCATATATTCACCTCTGTAAGCCCAACCTAAAGAAACCGGCCGCAAAGCCAAGGGCTCAAATTTATACTGACTGATTGACTGACTGTCACTAGGTTCATTTCCTCGAATACAGCCCTAAACAATTGGCAATTGCCTTTTTTTGTTTATTTTAACGGATAACTAAGGCACTCAACAAAAAGAAGTGAATCTGGGAGTCAAGAAAGTTGTCTTTTTTTCCAGAGTGCCCAACGTCTCTGTAGTCAGGATGTGTTAGGACTACAGTACCCGAGACTTTTTAATTATCCCCTTTCCTGAAAATCTATTAAAGCCCTAACCTTAAGTTTCATTATATTCTTTATTAAAGGACTTTACATCTGTAACAGTTCCTTCAGACAGCCAGAGCCTTAGGGAAGAAACCCAACCCCCTTGCGCAATCTCCCAGAAGCAGAGGCCACAGCGCCGAGGGCTTCACAGTGCGCATGTGCAACTGGAAGCGGCGAGGCGGGAAGTGTTGCGCAGGCGTGTTTGGCAGACTTGGAGGCGGCGACCCAAGCATCTGGGAAGCCCCAGAAGGCGTATTCCTTTAAACCGTGAGTTTCCGACGGTTTGGTCCATGGCGCGGGATTGTGAGGGATTAGGAACGAATTCCAGATTGTGATTTCCCTCTCGTCGCAGCTCAGTTACTCCCCCAGACCCTTGCGGATCCCACTGACCCGCGGCGGGAATGTCCTGCGCCTGCGCACTAAGCATCCAGTTCGGTCTCGGGTCTGAGGGACTAGGTCTTTCCCCGCGGAGCTCGCGGGCCGGGCTCCGGGAGGGATCCCATTTATGTCCCCCTTCTCTGCCTCCCGGCGCTCCCAAGACGTGACGTTATCATTTCTCCACCACGTTGCACGGGGCCTTGGATAAACCTCCGGCGCTCCCTTTCAGTAGTCAAACGTTCTCCTTCAACCCTCTTCCTCCAGGTCAAACCGTTTTCCACACTAAGGCCTCCCCCACCCGATTCGCTGCCTCTGCAGTTCCCACCGCCGTCTGCCACCGCAGACTCCCCCGGTAGGCAGTTTTCCCTTCAGCCCCTGCCGGTATGTCTGAGAGGTGAAAGTGAAACCCATGGAATCTTTACAAATGGTTCACGGTTTTCTTTCCTTTGGGGATTTGAACAAAGGTGCGTTTTTAAGTGTTTGCTTTGGGGACAGTAGCATTTTTCGTGCTTAGTTCACTAAATGATTTAAACTTCTCATCTTCTCCAGTATTCTGATTTTCACAGCTGCTTTGGTCCCCTTATGGACATGACCCTGTAGCTGGCATTTTGCACCCCACTTGCTTTGTGATGGAGCCTGCTTTGGGGATTCGGATGGATGAGCCAATGACTTTTTCTCCCCTTGGTGGCCAGTTTCAGGCGGATGGCTCATTAAAAAAACAAGAGCAGAATTTGAAACCACCAGGTATGTGTTTATTTCCAAAGACATGTAAGCAACAATTCTCTAATTTCCGTTATTAAAAAACAACCAAAACACTGAATCTTAAAGTGAGTTGTATGTTTATATAGGAGTATTTTACGAATCGGTAAAACATAAGATCTAGATTTAGGATTGGATTGCATTTTAAAAGGATTGTAGTCCAGCCATGTCGTTTTACAGGTGAAGCTGCTAAAATCTAAATATTAGTACTTGTCTAAGATCACAGTTTGTTGATAGCCAAACTAGAATTTCTCTTCTAGACCTGTGTTCTTATTTCTACTCACCATATTGCATTAAGCTTGAATTTAGAAATGGACATTGGAGGGACTTTCACTTAAGTATTCAAAGGTAGAATTCACTGACAAAAGTAAATGAAGTGTCTGTAGCAGTAATAAAGGATTGTATCTCAGTGTACATCATGAAATGTTTGACTCTCACCCAGACCTTGAAATGAGAGTATCAAACAGTGCCTGATCTTGTACACTATAATGTGCACCTTTATTCCTGCTGTAGCACTGTGTCTGCAACACAGTAGACATTCAGTAAATATTGATTAAATAGGAGTTCCAATTAACTGTTGATTTTTTCCCTCTAAAATGTAGCTAAATCTTCTTGTTCCATCTTTGTCTTAAGCATATTTAGTGCTTTTTTCAAAAATATTAATTTTGACTTTTTGTCCATGAGATATACCTATATACACACAAACACTACAAAATAGACTTTAACTTGAACCCTGGAAAAATATGACATCCCATGCTTCTGCTTTCTGACTAAAGCTTAACTCATCTTTGATGTTAAAGTACCCTATTTGATGAAAGTACCCTTTGATGTCCCTATTTGATGAAAGCCACTATTATTCCAGTTAAAGTTTCTACACTTAAAACTTTACACTTAAAAGT
This sequence comes from Budorcas taxicolor, assembly GCF_023091745.1. Classification (NCBI taxonomy): domain Eukaryota; kingdom Metazoa; phylum Chordata; class Mammalia; order Artiodactyla; family Bovidae; genus Budorcas; species Budorcas taxicolor. The sequence goes on along the minus strand of NC_068912.1, from coordinate 52,173,373 downwards.
TATTTTTGGCTTATGCTTTGTATTTGCTGCCCTCATCCAGTCCCCCAATTTTATCTTCCCATTCCCACTTTCATTCCCTTACACTTTGTTCCTGAATTACAGTGAAGTTTCTTACTTAAGCTGCCACCTTTCACTTCCTTTTTCATCTTCCAGTTCAGTTTGTACACTGCCACTAGAATAATCTTAAAATGCCACTTTCATCCAGTTTCATGGATACTCTACCTCTTCCCCTCCTTTTTTTTTGCAGTTACCTGTTTTTCGAGGTTCAGCTTTCCCTATGTCATTAGATACATACAGTAACAGTCATTATATTATTATTCTTGTATTATTATTCTGTGTATCTTGCCTCTTCAGTAATACTATAAGCTCCTTGAAGGCAGTATCTTGTATAGCTCCCGATGTACATTGTGCATTAGGCAGGGTATATGAATAAATGAATCTGACTTGGCTCTAGTAAATGTTCAGGTAAAAGCTATTATTCTAATACTCTTCTGAAAATCTGCTAGGAAATAAAGGGTAAGGTGGATTTTATTCCAGATTTCCAAAGTTTTGTAGCTTTTATGTCACAGAACATTGAACATTATAAACAGTACTTTTTATAATTTATAAAGCATGCTGAAATTGTATTCATATGGTTATTTTTTATTTGACCCTTAATAAAAAGCTAACATTATATCAAAAACATGACTTGAATAAGGAATAAAGCTGATGAAGTCCAGGCACATAACTGTTTCATGATCTAGTATGATTTCCCTTGATAGAACAACTTTTGAATGGTGGGATTTCTGTATATCTTTGTATTCCCAGAGCCTTAATCTGTTCAGCACATAGTAGGTACTTGAAAATATTTGAAGGCATGTTTTAATGCAGGGATATAAAATAAAAATCTTAGTATAATGGGTACATAGTATGACCCTTTGTTTTGGAATATTGGTCAGCTCTTTATATAGTAACTTTTTTTCTGATTATTGTACATGCTTAGAGAAGAAAATATAGAAAGAGAATATGCCACTGTCCAGATGTTGCCACTGTTGACATTTTGTTACCTTTCCTTAGTTTTCCTGTGCATACAGAGATACATTTAAAAAAGAAAATTGGAATCACAGCCAATTTATTTCTAATCTCCATTTTTAACTTAGCAATATGTATCTTGAACATTTCTTAGTGTAATTAAATATTCTGTAGCTTAGACTGCCTAATGTTCCATTGCATGGTATGCTATAATTTATTCAATTGCCTTTTCTTACTGAACCTTTAGATTGTTTGCCATTTTTCCTGTTAGAAAAAATGCTGCAATGAATGAGGTTCCTGGCATAGTTTATTCTATAATAGATATTACTTATAAACAGTAGATATATTTATAAATGATATCTATAAACAGATATTATTTAAACTATCAAAAGTTTATTCTTTCATATTTTCAGCAAGCTTTTTATTTTTTATTTTTTTGAGTGTCTACCATATGCCAAGTTTAGTAAGTGATGAAGATCTTTTCAGTGAAAGAAGAAACTCTGTGTGCTCCTAATGTCTTCTCTATACTGTTGAACTGTATTGGAAGGCTTGCTTTTGGTGTGTTTTGTGAATAGCTCTTAGCCCACACTTCTAAAGTGGGTTATAGGTAACATCCTGGTTTGCCTGAAACAGTTTCAGTTTATGCCTATTATCACAGTGTAATTATTAGTGCCCCCTTTCACTGTCAAGAGTGTCTAGTTTGGGTGATCTCCCTAAATTATGTGATCTTAATTTACATTTAATTATATATAAAACAAGTTACAGGAAGCATAATTTTAGGCAGTACATGAAGCCCCAGAATAAGCAAGACATATTCCTGGAGTATCAGTGTTACTCCATAGTAATTGAAAGCATTTCATTTATATGATAGATATTTCTTAAACCTCTGTTACATTTAACATAACACCTTGCTAGGTGCTAGTAATAAATCAGTTCATAAAACAGACAAAAAAAAATCAATGCCCTCAATCTAGTGGATAGAGACAGAAAATAGATAAATACTATATTCAAAAGTGATTAGTGCAGTGAAAAAAAATGTAGCAGGGGAGGGGAGATGGTATTGGGGAGGAGACTGTGATTTTAGTAAACTGGTCAGAGAAGGTCAGTGTGGTAACATTTTTTAACAAATAAAGTTGCTTATTTATTTGTTTTTGGCTGTGCTGGGTCTTCCTTGCTGCGCAGGCTTCTCTCTAGTTGCAGTGAGCCAGGGCTGCTCTTCACTGCAAGGTGCCAGCTTCCCTTTGCGATGGCTTCACTTGTTGCAGAGCACAGGCCCTAGGTCGCTTGGGCTTCAGTAGTTGCTGCTCCCAGGCTCTAGAACACAGCTGTGGTGCACAGGCTTAGTTGCTCCATGGCTTGTGGGGTCTTCCAGACTGAAGCCCTGTCTTCTGCATTGGTAGGCAGATTCTTTACCTCTGAGCTACCAGGGAAGCTCTAGTATGGTAACATTTGAACTAGGACTTGAAGGTGGTGAAGGAGGGAGCTATGCATATATCTGGGGAGGAGCATTCCAGGCAGAGCAATCAGCAAGTGTGAAGGCCCTAAGCTGGGAGCGTGCTCTCATTTAGAAATAGCTAAGGTCATGTGACTGCAAGGAGGTGAGTGATGAGAGTGAAGTCAAAGAGGAGGGAAAGGAGGTAGTTCTTTGGCTTTTATGTGGAGCAAGATGTGAAACTATTAGTGGGTTTGGGCAAAATAGTGATATGGTGACTTATGGTCACTCTGGCTGCTGTGTTACAAATAGATTATAGGTCCTCGAGGGTGAAAGCAGGGAGTATAGTTAAGGAGGCTGTTGCTTTGACCAATATAGATCTATTACAAAACAGGAAAATATTCACTTAAAATTTCAAAACAGAAGCCTAGATCTTCATTTAAATAATATTTAACAGTTTAAATAATATTTTAGTTTGTGGACTTTTCAGGGTCTTTCCCCAATCCTCAAAGTGTATTTTCATTGGTCTCTGATATTCACTGGTCTCTGCCTTTGGTAGTATTTTGTAGCTTTTGACATGAATACTGTCTTCCAAGATCAACTCTCATCTCCCACTTCAGAATCTGGGGGTTTTTCCACACTGGGGATTTTTCATTCGTTTTGATTATCAGGAAGTTTTTCCATTCAGAAACATCAAAGTTGTTCTGTAAGCAGGAAACCTTCATATAATCATAATTTGAATTTTGTACAGATGGGTAACTGCATAGTAAGTGCTGGTGGTATGGAAACACATTGAGCTTGCATAGTCATTCACATGGCTTGTGCATTACAATATTTTCTTACTAGTTATGTTTTCTTTCTAGTTATTTCTAGCAGCTAACCAGCGTCTCTACTACTAACTGCCAGCTCACATTTATGCAAAGGGAGGTTCTGAACATGGAACTCATAGGAAAGCCATAGAATGTTGTAGTTGGAAGGTGAAGTTCATCTAATTCAGCTCCTTTGTTTTGCAGGTTAAAAACCTGAGCACTAATGTGGTTTAATGATAGGAGTTGACTCCAGACTCTTTAGATTGCAGTGTCTATATCAGCACTGTCCATTAGAACTTTCTGCAATAACAGAGATGTTTGTATGTTGTCGTATGTGGCTAGTGTGACTGAGGAAGTTAATTTTTAATTTAAATTTATTTAATTTTGATTACTTAAATAGCCATATGAAACTATCATCCTACTGCAAAGCTATGGGTGTTATTAATCATGTACATACAACAAAGCATACACACAAGCACTTTAATACATTTAGTAATAAAAAGACCACAAAAGGTTGTTAAAATATTTCATCATGCCTAAATACTGTTGATTGTTAAGATAGACCATTATTTTATGTACTGCTCAGAAATGCTGCCAGTTATACTGTGACACAAGGCTTTTCCTTATCGCTAGAATTTTTTTTATATACCTACTGGAAGAGTTCTTTTAGCTGTAACTAGACAAATAATTATATATCTCTAGTACATACATGAAAAGGACAATAAACATTTTGGATCTATCTCTTCTGAATCACTGTTTGTATTCAGAGTCATTAATACCCTATTTTTTCCGTCCTAGTATTGTTCTTATATATTAGCGATGCAGAATTTCTTTGAAAAATTCATTAAAAAAAAAAAAGCCATTGTTAATGGGTTCTTAAGAGCTCAGTTATGTGAAGCTAGCCTATGTTTGATTTGTACTTCATCACCTCTACAATTCTCCCTACAGTCATTTGGCTCTTAAGGTTTAAATGTGAATGTTCCTCTGATTTTTAAAATTTTCTCCAGGTTATTGACACCTATTCTGTGAGTTTTGATGCTGACCAACCACAGTTGTAAGTTGCATCCCAATTTGAGAGTTGTTAAAATTGTGTCTTACAATCAAAGAAATGTTATAGCAAATTGAACATATTTTAGTGCCCTTTCATGATGCCTTTTCTGTGACACTGGAACTTGAAGTTGGTTGGACTTGACACTCATTAGACGTGATTATAATTGACTGTGGCAACTGTGACTGCTAGAAAGCCAGCTTTCCCCCCAGGCCTTGGTTTTGGTTTCCAGAGTGAAGGAGTGTGGTAGCTAATAGTGAAGGGATTTCTGTTGTCTTTGGCTTCACTCTGTTGTAACTTATAAACTTTTGCTTTTTTTTTTTTTTCCTGCAGCTGTCTGAGTGACCATAATGATAGTAAAAACTCATTCATTCAACGAATGTGCCAGACAGCGTTCTAAGAGCTGAGTGCTTTGTGAATTATACAGACAGGGAGCCTCTACTGATGGAGCTTATATTCTAGTGGGAGGAGGCAGACAGCAAACAAATAAACAACATAATTTTGTAGCAGATAAGAACTCCAAAAGACAATTAACAGGGTAAAGTGGATAATGGGAGGAGTGCTAATTTAAGTAGGATGTCAGAGGAAACTGAGGATTGATCTAGCCAATGTAAAGTTAAAAGGGAAGAGGATTTCAAGCAAGGGGAACAGAAAGCGCAAAGGCCCTAAAGAAATATGTTACTAATCATAACCACCACCACAAGAATCACCAGTATAATTTATTTAATATTTACCAGTGTCAGACATTGTGTTAAAAGCTGCGCTTGTGTTTTGTATATTGTATTTTAATCCTCATAGTATTTCAGCAGCATGGGTACTATTATTACCCCATTTTCTGCAGATGGAGAAACTAAGGCTTACAGATATAAGCTGTTTGCTTTAGAAAGGTCATAACCAGCTGGAGCCAGAATTTTGATTTAGACCTCTCATCTCTAAAACTGGTTCACATAATTACTGTTATATTACCTCTTGTAATATTGAAATCCATGAAGCTTTTCCAGTTCACCTGCACAGTAGATGGGAAGGTGTTTTAGTTGTTTAGTCTACAAGTTGTGTCTGACTCTTTGTGAGGGTAATTTAAATAAGTAAGTTCTTTCTGTTACTTAGATGGAGTGATAGAGTAGAAAGACTTTTGGATTAAGTCTTCTTGGCCTCATTTAATTTTCACCTCTTAGTATTCTTCCCCTCAGATTTATCTTCCACTTGTCATCTTCCTGCTTAATAACTTTACACGGCTCTTATTTGCATCCTGTCTTTCCTTTTGAATTTTATCAACCACATTCAATTTTTGTCTTCTCTCCTACTCTCCCCTCCCTCCACAGTAATCCTTGCCTTTTTCCTTTTGCTTGTCTTTGCATACATAGTAGTTCCTTCCTAAAATGCCTTCTTGTACAGTTCTCTACTTGGTAAGTGCTTCAAAACACAGGTTAACTGTCACCTGAAGCTTCTAGGCACCTTCAGAGATGTTCATTCCCCTCCCCTTCTACCTAGTAATATGTATGAGTATGTGTGTGCTCAGTAGCTCAGTCATATCAGACTCTGCAACTCTTCTAATATTACAATTAAAATCTTGTGTTAAAAGTGAGCTTTTAACCTCTGTCTTTTCCACTAAACTAAGCTCCTAGAGAACAGGAGCTTCACCAACTTTGTTCATATGTATTTTAATACACCAATTGCTGGGTACTTTTTAAAACACAGTGTTAAATGAGTGGATCAATAGACTTGTCAGCAATACCTCTGTGAAACTGGGCAAGTGACTTAACTTCCCTGAATATGGTTTCCTTACCTGAAAGACCAGGATCATTATGTCTGTTCTCCCAATATCACAGTGCTGTTATATAGATCTGAAAAAATGCTGTATCTGAAAAGATAATACATGTGTATGTGCTTTGAAAATATCTTAAACTGTTGCAGATGCAGAGTGTTGTTATAACTTAAAAATAGCTAATGCTTGGCCTAGATATTGTAATAAAATCTGAGGACTCTTAAGTATGTAAATCTCCTTTGTATCCAGTAATTTATCACATTTTGAATTATTTCCTTTCTGTATTTTAATCATGCAGGCTTTTGCAAAGATCTTATATTTATTTAAAAGTAATGATTTATCTGCTTTCAGGATGTAGGATACTACTGGTAATTGGGACAATTTTTAAAGAATATTTTTTAACATTCCTGATACTTTTTAAGTAGAGCTTCTTTCTAGGGTATACTGTGAATATTGAATATGTAAAATTTTTCCAAGCCTGTAAGATTTTGCATCTTTGGAGGAAGGAAATAGTTTCCAAGAAAATTGCGTTGTGTCCTTGTCATGCCATCTAGTGATCGCAGCTCAGATTGTTTAGTTATTTTTTAAACTTAGCTTGTTCATTGTGTTGTACTCTATACAGTGACAGTATGTCTGTCAGAATGTAATTTTAGAGCAGCAGCAATTGGGTATGAGTGATTCAGTTACTTTTCAGTTTTGTCTGTTCCTTCAAGAGGTTTGTGAGTTAGAGCAATTTGATGGGTTTTTAGTCTTATAATTTTAAGGTTTATTTTAGTTATTTTTGTTTGTAATTAATGTAATATAACGTAGTATTTATGTTTTAGAAATTATTTGAGACATTTTAACCTAAGAAAATATAAAATATACTCATTAATTGTAACTGAATTCTTTTTTGCCTTGACAGGTGTTAAAAAAGATATTGAGAAGCTTTATGAAGCTGTACCGCAGCTTGGTAATCTGTTTAAGATTAAGGACAAAATTGGAGAAGGTAATTTGGGTATATACTTTATTATCTTTATAAGCTCTTTTCCCCTCCTGTTTTCCTTTGTATGATCTTGGATTTTCATTATTATTTCTTATTGGAAAAATACCCCTTTTAAAATATGAAGACTATGGTTATATTACTAATTGGCATAACTTTTCTTTTTTCCTTGGAAATAAAGGAAGAATAAATAAATACTTACAGTAAAATGAACAGTCCTATTCAAAACTTTATAATTTTATATTATTAAAAGTATTGATATCAATGTATAAATAACTATTGGTGATAATTATCTATAAAAAATAAAAAGTTTAAGATTTAAGTGGGGGCATTTGATCAGGGAAAGCCAAATCTTTTTTTCTCTTTTTCCATTGCAGTTAGGTAGAATTAAACATATATGAAACCTAAGATGGTAAGTTGATAAATAAACTGGTACAATATTTATAGGATGGTCAGTGTTTACATAAATACCATTCAGAGACACAATCATACTGACTGAATGAAGGCCAGATTTAGCAGACAGATGTGAAGGGAATGAGAAGGTAAAAGATAATAGATTTTTGGTGACTGTATTGAGAGATAGAAAATAAAAACTTAGTAAAAAGAAAAAAAAACAACTTCCATTTCTTCATTGTTTGCTTTTCACAGGTAAGTGTCAGATGAGAAAAGGCTGAGTCAGTGAGTGCAGAGAAATTAGAAGATGAGATGATTTGGGATATAAGAATCAAATCTTTACATCTTTTTTCTTACCTGTTTTTGACACTTAAGTCAATTTTCTTACCTTTTTTCCAGCACTGACTTAGTATTTAAAAACTGTTCTGAAAAACTCGTGCATATCCTCTTTGGTGTTACAGTTTAGTTGCTAATTCTTTGGGACCTCATGGACTGTAGCCCGCCAGGCTCCTCTGTGGGATTTCCCAGGCAAGAGTACTGGAGTGGATTGTCATTTCCTTCTCCAGGGGATCTTCCCAACCCGCAGATTGAACCCGTGTCTCCTTCATTGGCAGGGTTCTTTACCACTGAGCCACCAGGGAAGCCCTCTGGTGTCCTCCTAACAAATAGCTAACTATTCTTGGGGAGGCAGAGGGTTGGAGTGTGATCTGAGGCTAATAAGTTTGAAAATTATAGCATGTATAGTGCCTTTTTGGTTATTTATGATGTACTTCAATACATTAAAGGTCTAGAAAATTTTGTAATGAGAAATCTATCAATTTATTTTAACTCAGTGTTTCTCAAATTTAATTGACCACCCAGTCTTTTATTTTTTCTCTGTTTAGTTTCATGGTAAATTTTAAAGTTTAAAAAACTTTTTAAAATGAAAAATGTTGTAGGTTTTCCTCTTCTTAGATTATTATAATTTTTACTTCTAACAGACCTGAATCCGAGTCTAAAGATAGTAATTTCAAATGGCAATATTGTAGAAAGATAGATACTTATTGGAATGGGTCATACCATAGAAATACCAATATTTTATGCTGATCCAATCAAACAGATTTACTGTATAACTTTACTTAACTAATATATCACCTAAAGAAGTGACACCAGTTAAGAATGTATTAAAAATTAAAAATAAGTTCCATTTATTAATACAAATGTATTTGCTTTTTTTGTTCAGTATCATTAGAATATTAATGATAAATTATGATAATTTTAGTTTCCAAGCAGTTTTTAAGAATTATTTTAGCATTATCTCATAAACATTTTTAAAAGCCAAATATTAAAAGATTCTAATAAATTGTTTTACAGGCACTTTCAGCTCTGTTTATTTGGCCACAGCACAGTTACAAGTTGGACCTGAAGAGAAAATTGCTCTAAAACACTTAATTCCAACAAGTCATCCCATAAGAATTGCAGCTGAACTTCAGTGCTTAACAGTGGCTGGGTAGGCAACTGCTATATATGATTTTTAAGATTTTTAGATATTAATAGATAGCTCATAGGGATGATGAGATTGTCTGTGAATTAAACATATTCTTCAGTCGGGTGTTTACAGTTTGCTGGCCCTTTTCCTCTAATCTTGGAATGGCTAGTGAAGTTTATATTAATTTTTAGGGTGGATTTCCCTTGAGGTTCAGCTTGACTTCTGTTCTCTTAGGACTTCTTCTAATCTTCCTACCAAATCATAGACCTTGTCTTCCATGGTCTAAAATGTGGGGAACTCATATTTCACATCTCCCTAGATATTAGCAGCTTCATCTCTTTTTTTATTTTGAACAACAGAATCTTCTAGCATGTCTTTGTCATTGGTGTGTCTCTACTAGGTCATTCCTGTCAACAGTATCTCTTATCCTCCCTGCCTGCAGCTACTCCATCATTTCTTTGCTCCCCTTCACAGCTAGACTCCTCAAAAATTAACCTGCACAAACCTGTTTTCACTTCCATACCTCCCTTTTAACTACGCAGACACACACATACACACACAGACACGCATGAGTGAGGCTACTCTCTGTGCTAAACTGAAACTATTAATATCCTTTAGAGTCAGCCCTGACTTCATTTCGCCAGTTCCTTTTTCTGTTCACATGAACCCCTGGCAGTGTGTAGCGTAATTGATTTGAACCGTTGTCTTTAGACTTCTCTGCTGCTATTTATTCCTCAATTTCTCCCTGCTTTCTTTGGCCTTCATTTTCGGTATCTTTGTCAGTTCTTCCTCTTCTGCCTGACCCCTAAATGTTGGAGTTCTTCCGTACTTGATCCTGGGCTTTCTTTCTCTAGGCTTTCTTAAGTGGTGTCATGTATCCCACATGGGTTTAAATACATAGTAGTGATTCCCACAAGTGTATATAACCTCAGAACTCGTATTTGTATATAAACTCATGTTTATATATAAAAATTTATATATATATATATAACTGAGATTTATATATCTATATATATGTATATCCACCTGCCTATTTGACATTTCCATTTGGGTACCTAATAAACATCTCAAACCTAGTACACCAGAAAGTAAATTTTAATCCACCTTCATTGGCCCCCAGAATTACCTGTTGCCACAATCTGTTTTCATCTATCCATCTCAGCAGATGGCACCATAGTCTACCTAGATACCGAAGCCAGAAATCATCACACTCAGTTTCTCCATATCTCTCCTAGTCCACATCCATCATCATGTCCTGGCAGTTTTGCCTCCCAAATATATCTAAAATCTCATCCATATCTGTTTACCTTCTCAACTGCTGTCTTAGTCCAAGCCTCCATTACTACATAGCCTGCTTCTTCTCTTCCTCTCTTAAACCCATAGTCAAAGTACAGCCAGACTGATCCTTAAAATATAAAAATATGTATGTATATAATTCAGATTGGATACTGTTAGTTCCACTAATTGTTCAATGTTTTCTCAATGTTCTTTGAAAAATATCCAACTTTATCTCATGTCAGTCTTTCTACTTTCTTCACTGTGCCCTAGTTTCTCTAGCTCCTCAAATTTGAGTCAGGAGCTTTCTCACTTCAGGGCCGCTCCCTATACTGCTTCCCTAACCAGGAAGACCCCTGCCAGTCTTTGCATGGTGACTCCTTATGTTTCTGCCCTGAGCAACAACAGTATCACTTTAAAGTGATCTTTGATTTAAATGAGATCTTTTTTTTTTTTCATTATCAGGACCGTTTGCTCTCTTTTCAAATCCTTATATTTTGTCATTATTTGTTACCATGTTTATTATCCATATTGTCCACTAGATAGTAAAGTTCATGAGGGCAGAAATCATGTTAATTTTATTCACCATCACATCCTTAAATGTCTAACATAGTGTCTGTTGATTAACAGGGCATACTAAGTATCTGTTGAATGAATGAACATGCTGTCTGTTTATTATAGAAGACAGGAGAATAAAGTGGCTACTGTAAGGCACCTACCTTCTAGTACCCTGAATAAGATTACTCCTTTTTCTATACTGTAAACAACTCCTTCTGCAAGTTTCTCTTTCCTAGTTCTTCAGCAGTGTACATGCTAAAGAAGTCTACCTGATCCTGTTTCCTTTCTAGCTCCCATACTGGTTCTTATTTTTTTATTTGACAGTTACTTCAGAAAAACTGTCTTTACGTTCTGATTCTATTGTATTCTGTTTTTCCTCCGTAAATCCTGTTTGGCCTCTTCTTTTCCACTTAAATTACTTTCTGAAAATTAGTTAATTCCACTTTGCAGTAAATTCCCCTTTGCCAGAATGAAAGCCTTTCCTCAGTCCTTATTTTCGTTGACCTCTTTACTGATCACCCCTTCCTTCAAAACTTACTTGTGGACATTCCTGTCTGGGCTTTTTGCCCCTTCTTCCTTATCTTGCCCTCCAACTTGAGATTTTTCCAAGGCTCAGTTTTCTCTCATAATTTCACAACTTTAGGTATCACTTATCTGTAATACAGTCACTGACTTACACTTGACTTCTCACTTAAGATGTAGTCTTGTATCTAGATATCTTTGTCAAATTGATGAGGTTTTAGTTTTAATGCTTTTTCCCCCCCTGTTTTCTCTACATACTTTGTTAGTATCTGTGTTGTTTTACTCAGACTCAAAACCATGGAAATTGGTTTACCTTGTTTTTCTCATTTTTCTATGAAGTAGTGTGGTGGTTAAGTCTAGGTCTGGAGCACACTGCCTGAATTCAAATCCTGGCTTCATGACCTGCTAGTTTAGTTACCTTGGGGAAATTCTGTAGCCTCTCTGGTCCTCAGTGTCCTTATCTGTTAAAAAAAGGGGAGGGGGGGAATAATAGTACCATCCTTATAGGGTTGTTGTGAAGGTTATTTGAATTGTTGATCACTATGATTGATCGATTAGATCAGAGCTTGGCATGTAGTGAATGTTCAATAATTATTAGCTATTTTTAATTGATTTATTTATTACTGTTATCATCCTATCTCTAAGTCTTGTTAATTCATTTTTATTAGTCATCTTTTCCTTCTCATTCTGTCACTTCCCCATTTAAAGCTATAATTACCTTTGTTTTTGAATTATAACCTCATAACTGGTGCTGTTTTTGTTTAAAAAAAAAAACTTCAGTTAAGTGAGTAGACTATCTTATATGGTGATGGCTTTAAGTTAGTTTCCTGGTGTTATTTATGTATTGCTAAAATTGCATTTTTTTGAAAAACTTCATAAAGTTTCAGTTCATTTGACCTTTCCTCCAAAGTTCATTGTGCATTTTTCCACTAGGGGGCAAGACAATGTCATGGGAGTTAAATACTGCTTTAGGAAAAATGATCATGTGGTTATTGCTATGCCATATCTGGAGCATGAGTCCTTTTTGGTAGGTTTTAATATTTCTTGAATTTTTATCGGCTAAATATTTCATTGAAAACAATCTTATAACCTTATTCATAACTTTATTTTAGGACATTTTGAATTCTCTTTCTTTTCAAGAAGTACGGGAATATATGTTTAATCTGTTCAAAGCTTTGAAACGCATTCATCAGTTTGGTATTGTTCACCGTGATGTTAAGCCCAGCAATTTTTTATATAATAGGCACTTGAAAAAGTAAGTATGGAAAGTTACCAGAAAATATTTGTACTTGAATGAATTTGTGCTATGGGGTCCATCTCTTTGACTTAAAACATACCACAACAACCATGCACAGATTTTTCTGTTTTAGATTTTCACTGTGGTTCGGGAAGGAAAATACCCTCAAGGAGAAGATAAAAGTGTGTTAGTAAGACAGTGTACAGCATTAGATGTGCCATGGCTCGGTGGAAATAGCTAAGAGATTTAGAAAGGGTCTAGTTTTTTTAAACCTTATACATTTTTCTGGGCTTCATTTTAGTAAATGAGGGGATTGGCCCACATCATAGCCAATTTCCTATTTCAACACTAAAAGTTTTGTGTTTTTTATTTTTTTCTGGTGATGGTATACATAGAGGCATTGTAAGCTGACAACTTAACAACTGCTGTTTATACAATGGATCATATTGAGTATAGTAAGGAAAATAGAACCATAACCTCTTTTCTTGGGCTTCTGTACTCCTGACTTGTAAATTTAGACCATGATTTTTAATTTATTTTGATTTTAAACTTGTTTAATTAAAAATTATCTGCTATGATGCCATCTCTGCCACCATCAGAGAACAAAGGATCATGTTTACATCTGCTTTCCTTGTCTGCACAAGCCATTGGAAGAAGGGGAGAAAAGATGCTTTCTCTGTGTGGGAGACATCTTTCCTTAATTTTCAGTAGTTAGCCATTAAATTGTCTAAGACAAGTTTTACCTTGTCTGTAAAACTTAACTTTTCTTTCTTCAGGAATATTTTAAATCCTTAATTTATCACCAGAAGATTTATAGTTTCTGTGTGAATGTGGTTTGAGCATATTATGATGTTACTAAGCTTTCAATGTTACAGAGAAATAAAAATGCTTATTTTTGTTTCATAGGTATGCCTTGGTAGACTTTGGTTTGGCCCAAGGAACCCATGATACTAAAATAGAGCTTCTCAAATTTGTCCAGTCTGAAGCTCACCAGGAAAGCTGTTCACAAAATAAATCCTATGTAATCACCGGCAACAAGATTTCATTGAGTGGCCCAGCAGCACCTAAAGAGCTGGATCAGCAGTCTACCCTAAAAACTTCTGTTAAAAGGCCCTACACAAATGCACAAATTCAGACTAAACACGGAAAAGATGGAAAGGTTCTACCTCTTTGATTTCTTAAGTACCAGTACAGTTTTAGAAATGTACTCTGTCCAACAGAGGGAGTTCTAATTCTAGGATGATACTTGCAACTAAAAAATACATATATATATGTTGTTTATACTTGTTATATATTCAGTTTGTTAGATTTCACTGAGATTTGTAATGGATTGCTTTATGATTTGAAAACTAAAAATTTTGTTTGGTAGATTTATAGTGTCTTTGTCACTACAATTGTATTATATAACAAAAATGGAAAATAATAAATTTACCCCTGCATGTGTAAAGTTTATATTATCCTTTTTAAAAGAAAAACATTAGTTATAGAGGAAAAAAATTCCAAAGTGTCTATCTCCATTTTAGCTGCACAGCAACATGTAACATCCATGCAGGTGGTTTTATAATTTTTCAGTTATGTGTATTTGTGGACTGTGATAACACTGTATGGCAGTTAAGAACTCTGTCTAGACTGTTTTCTCCTTTCACAGAAGTGTTTTGGTGCCTGAGGATGACTTGGATGCAGCTGCTTTTGTTTTATGTCACTTAACTCTCTCAAAACTATGGCAGAGTACAGCTGGCAGAAAGTGTTACAGATATAATCCTTCTTTTCCTTGTTTTTGTTGGTATTGTAGGAGGGATCTGTAGGCCTTTCTGTCCAGCGCTCTGTTTTTGGAGAAAGAAATTTCAATATACACAGCTCCATTTCACATGAGAGCCCTGCAGTGAAAGTAAGTAATGTAGCTTAATAGTGCAATCATCAGTCAGTGTCACACTGGAGAGAATTTAGGGAATGGCTAGATTAGGTTTTATTATCAGTAAGTTACTAAGGTTTTTTTCTTTAGCAGAAGGTGTTACTGCTTTGAGCATCTATCTAGTCAGTGCTTTCATTTTCTCCAGGTATGAACTTTTCTAGTGGAATTTTTCATCATTTTTGATTAGCTGCCTATTGTTGCTCTTTCTCTAAGGGAACATTTAGACCGTGTCTGAATGGCCTTATCTCTCATTGGCTGGAGTTGTAAGCTCCCAACAACTAGCACATTTCTGATACAGTTGATGGTGTAAAGATGTTTGTAAAGTTTATAGAATTTTCATCAATGTTAAATGGTTTTAAATGGACTTAAGGTATCCTGTAGCAGCTAAATAGCATGAGCAACAAATTAAAACTGATTTTAGCTGATGTAATTGTGCAGTTTACAGTTCTGAAATGGAGTTAGACACTAGAACGTAACTGTTTTATACTTTTGTAACATTTCAGGGAAAGTTCTAATAAAGTGCAATTCAAATATTCACCAAACTAGGACCTGTTAGTAAATTTTTATGTTTACTCAACACAGAAACCTAAAAAGGCCTTAAATGTTTTGATAGGCAAGTGTTTGTTTACATTCCAACAGCCTGTTCAGCAGTTTTGAAAGTTATACTTCCCCTATTGCTTTTACTGTTACTAGCATATACTAGCATCGTGTTAAATGTCATGAAAATAGAGACTATGACTTTTCTTTTACAGCTTATGAAGCAGTCAAAGACTGTGGATTTACTGTCTAGAAAATTAGGAACAAAAAAGAAGACTATTTCTACAAAAGTTATGAATAGTGGTGTGATGAGGAAAACTGCCAGTTCTTGCCCAGCTAGCCTGACCTGTGACTGTTACGCAACAGATAAAGTTTGCAGTATTTGCCTTTCAAGGTAATGTGTTTTGATGGTGCTGTAAAACCACCAGTATGGTGCCATAGAAGATGAGAAATTACATTGATTTTGATGGACAGTTGATATAAGTGAGTGAAAAGGAAAAAGGCGGTCCTGTGAACAGCACAGGCACTGATACAGATAAGCACCTTGAAGAGTAGGTGACAGCTGTTCTCGTGCTTGTCCCTTTAGACACATGTGCTCTTTGGGAAGCACATTTGCTTTCACATGAGATGGTTTTGTAGTGGTAGGGATAGCTCTTTTGAAACTTCAAAATTGCATGCTTTACTTTGGTGATTTAAGCTTATCATCTTTTCTTTATTCCTGCCTGTGTAGAGTAACCTGAACCAAATACTAGAGCTCTTCTCTCACTCCCACCTCCCAACTCTTTGGCCTAACATGAATTCCTTTTTTCTGTTCAGGACTTTCATAAGCTTTCATGAGCCTTTCCTGATTAACTCAAGTGTATAAGTGAACAAGTATCTCTGTAATTAATCACGCCAAACAGAAATTTTTTATATCCCAGAGTTCCTGTTTTACTCTGTTTTTCCATTATGACTCTTATCCTACACTACCTCTTTTTATGTGTGAAAGTACCTTGAACCCCTTCTGAAATAAGGCCTAGGAGCTGGTGTGTGGGGAGAGGCCTATAGAAGCAAAATCCAGGATTTTCATCCCACTGGGTTATCATTTGCTTTATAATAACATTTATTTATATAGATGGCAAAGTAGAGTTTACTGTGAACTAAACTGATGAGTGTTATATTTTTGGTCTTAAATAATTAAACTTATTTCATCATCATAAGGCGGCAACAGGTTGCACCCAGGGCAGGTACACCAGGATTCAGAGCACCAGAGGTCTTGACGAAGTGCCCCAATCAAACTACAGGTATGTTACACCAGAAATACAAAATCCAGTTAAATTGGTTGCCATGAATTTCATCTTATGATTTTTGTCTACTTATGACTAAATTTGAGCTCTTCTGCTTTTAACTAAATTATATAAGTGGTTCTAGCAGAGTGACCGGAGAAGGCAATGGCACCCCACTCCAGTACTCTCGCCTGGAAAATCCCATGGATGGAAGAGTCTGGTAGGCTGCAGTCCATGAGGTCACTAAGAGTCGGACACAACTGAGCGACTTCACTTTCACTTTTCACTTTCACTCATTGGAGAAGGAAATGGCAACCCACTCCAGTGCTCTTGCCTGGAGAATCCCAGGGACGGGGGAGCCTGGTGGGCTGCCGTCTCTGGGGTCACATAGAGCCGGACACGACTGAAGCGACTTAGCAGCAGCAGCAGCAGTGTGACATTCCCTTTTTGAGATAGTATTATTAATGAAATCTAGTGTTGGCTTTTTTTTTCCCCCAATAGATTGCATTTTGCTTATCTATTTATGAGATGATTTAGAAATAATTTAACATTACCTTTGTGGGGGGAAAAGTTGTATTTAGTAGTCTTTGCTAACTTAAGACTTGTAACTTTATATGTTTGTCTAATACCTCAAAATTCTTGTGTGACACACATGATTGTGTGTTAGATTAAAAATTTTTTTTGTTATTGTGAAAACAGTATAATAGTGTTAAATAGATTTTTTAAATTAATTTATTTTTTATCAAAGGATAATTGCTTTACAGAATTTTGTTGTTTTCTGTCAAAACTCAACATGAGTCAGCCATAGGTATACATATATCCCCTCCCTTTTGAACCTCCCTCCCATCTCCCTCCCCATTCCACCCCTCTAGGTTGATACAGAGCCCCCGTTTGAGTTTTCTGAGCCATACAGCAAATTCCTCTTGGCTATCTATTTTACATATGGTAATGTAAGTTTCCATGTTACTCTTGCCATTCATCTCACCCCCTCCTTCTCCTCTCTCCCCATGTCCATAAGTCTATTTTCTATGTCTGTTTATCCTTTGTTGCCATGTAAATAAACTCTTCAGTACCATTTTTCTAGATTCTGTATATATTCATTAGAATACTGTATCTTTCTCTTTCTCACTTACTTCACTCTGTATAATAGGTTCTAGGTTCATTCACCTCTTTAGAACTGACTCAAATGTGTGCCTTTCTATGGCTGAGTAATATTCCATTCTGTATACGTACCACAACTTCTTTATTCATCTGTCGATGGACATTTAGGTTGCTTCTGTGTTCTAGCTATTGTAAATAGTGCTGCATTGAACAATGGGATACGTGTATCTTTTTCAATTTTGGTTTCCTCAGGGTCTATGCCTAGGACTGGGATTGCTGGGTCATATGGTGGTTTTAGTCCTAGTTTTTTAAGGAATCTGCATACTATCTTCCATAGTGGCTGTATCAATTTACATTCCCACCAGTAGTGCAAGAGCATTCCCTTTTCTTCACACCCTCTCCAGCATTTATTGTTTGTAGACTTTTTGACGATGGCCATTCTGACCAGTGTGAGGTGATATCTCATTCTAGTTTTGATTTGCATTTCTCTAATAATGAGTGATGTTGAGCATCTTTTCATGTGTTTGTTAGCCATCTGTAGGTGTTTGGAGAAATATCTGTTTAGGTCTTTTCCCCACATTTTGATTGGGTTGTTTGTTTTTCTGTTATTGAGTTGTATGAGCTGCCTGTATATTTTGGAAATTAATCCTTTGTCAGTTGTTTCACTTGCTATTATTTTCTCCCATTCTAAGGGTTGTCTTTTCACCTTGCTTATAGTTTCCTTTGCTGTGCAAAAGCTTTTCAGTTTAATCAGGTCCCACTTGTTTACTTTTGTTTTTATTTCCATTACTCTAGGAGGTGGGTCATAGAGGATCTTGCTTCGATTTATGTCATTGAGTGTTCTGCCTATGTTTTCCTCTGAGAGTTTTATAGTTTCTGGTCTTACATTTAGGTCTTTAATCCATTGAGTTTATCTTTGTGTATGGTGTTAGGAAGTGTTCTAATTTCATTCTTTTACATGTAGCTGTCCAGTTTTCCCATCACCATTTATTGAAGAGGCTGTCTTTGACCCATTGTATATTCTTGCCTCCTTTGTCAAAAATAAGGTACCCATAGGTGCATGGGTTTATTTCTGGGCTTTCTATCTTGTTCCATTGGTCTATATTTCTGTTTTTGTGCCAGTACCATACTGTCTTGATGACTTCGCTTTGTGGTATAATCGGAAGTCAGGAAGGTTGATTCCTCCAACTGCATTCTTTCTCAAGACTGCTTTGGCTATTCAGGGTCTTTTATGTTTCCATGTGAATTTTGAAATTATTTGTTCTAGTTCTGTGAAAAATGCCATTGGTAATTTGATCCCTATCAAATGCATTACATCTGTAGATTGCATTTGGTAGTATAGTCATTTTCACAATGTTGATTCTTCTTACCTAGAATCATGGAATATCTCTCCATCTGTTTATGTCAACTTTGATTTCTTTCATTGGTGTCTTATAATTTCCTTTGTACAGTTCTTTTGTCTCCTTAGGTAAGTTTAGTCCTAGATATTTAATTCTTTTTGTTGCAGTGGTGAGTGGGATTGATTCCTTAATTTCTCTCTCTGATTTTTCATTGTTGGTATATAAAAATGCAAGTGATTTCTGTGTATTGATTTTGTATCCTGTAACTTTGCTAAATTTACTGATTAGCTCTAGTAATTTTCTGATACTATGTTTAGGGTTTTATATGTACAGCATCATATCATCTGCAGACAGTGAGAGCTTTACTTCTTCTTTTCTGATCTGGATTCCTTTTATTTCTTTTTCTTCTCTGATTGCTGTAGCTAGGACCTCCAAAACTATGTTGAAAAAGAAAAAAGTCTGTAACCTGAAAGAGTTGTCCTGGAGCAGGAACCCAGAAAACATCTTATTGAATAGATGAATCCTGTTATATTCACTTATATTATGGACTTTACAGAAATGTATTCATTGATTGTGGGTTTATTCTGTGCTTGCTAATGACCTAAAAAAATGAATAAAACTATCTGCTTCCACTCTAGTCAGGACACACTCGCAAATAATTATAAAGTAACTGTTAAGTATGGTTATAAAACTTTATACAGAGTATTTAGGGATACTTAATGAAAAAAGCTGAGCGCCAAAGAATTGATGCTTTTGAACTGTGGTGTTGGAGAAGACTCTTGAGAGTCCCTTGGACTGCAAGGAGATCCAACCAGTCCTTTAGGGAGATCAGTCCTGGGTGTTCTTTGTAAGGAATGATGCTAAAGCTGAAACTCCAGTACTTTGGCCACCTCACGAGAAGAGTTGACTCATTGGAAAAGACTCTGATGCTGGGAGGGATTGAGGGCAGGAGGAGAAGGGGACGACAGAGGATGAGATGGCTGGATGGCATCACCGACTTGATGGATGTTAGTTTGAGTGAACTCAGGGAGTTGGTGATGGACAGGGAGGCCTGGCATGCTGCAGTTCATGGGGTCGCAGACAGTCAGACACGACTGAGCCTCTGAACTGAACTCTTCTTACCTGAAGGGATTATGGAAGGAGGTTCATGGAAGAGAGAATGTCTGAAAAGAGAATGAATTGGAATTGGGGATTTCGTGGGCAGAGAAACTCAAGAAACAGCATGGTCATACAGGAATCAATAAAAGTTTAGTGTTGCTAGAATGTATGGTGAAAGTCAAGGAGTGGTGAGAAACCAACCTGGAGAGAGGTAGACAAGTTTGGATCACAGTTGTTACATGGTTTAGATTATATCCTGTAGGTTTTGGAAAGTTATTCTAGGGAAAAAGATGGTAATAATTGTATTCTAGATGGGTTAATTCTGGCAGGTATGCAGAGAGGAGGTGTGTGCAGGTCCAGATGAGAGGTGGTGAAAACCTGAACAAGGCATTAATAATAGGAATGAACAGAAAGTGAAGAATTGGAAAGGCGGCCAAGCTTGATGGATAATTGGATGTGGGACTTGGGTACGAGCTGGTGGGGAAAAGACATCCAGGATGTTGATCAGATTTCTAGCTTGGGAGATTCGAATGGGTACCAGTAACCAAGGGAAGGGGAGAATAAAGAAGTAACGTGTACAGGGAAAGATAAAGATGACTGGGGTCATCATTGATTTGAGATGTTTGTAGAAATCCACACAGCGATGTCCAACAGAGAAAAAAGTAAATGAAGTTCAGGGAGGTCTGGACTGCGTAAAAGGTATTAATAATTGAAGCTGTGAAGTAGATGAAGGGCCAGTCAGGGAGAGTATACAGGATAGAAGTTGGAACTCGGGAAACTCAGCCCTTACGGCTTGGAGAAAACATTGAACGAGAAGGCAGAGGTTCAGAGGAAACCAAGAAAGTCAGATGATGCAGTGGTCATGGGGCTGGTGATACTGGGAGTTCAATCATTAGGAGAGAAGAGATCCCTAAATATGAATTTTTTAATGAGTTTCTTCACATGAGGCTGAGCTGGTCTTAGTCATAACTGCAAGAACTACAGAGATTAAAGTTTCCACAATAAAAGTTAGGGTTAGCATCTGGCTGAAGATGAACTTCTAATGTTTAATACTTTTCACTAACATGAAACACTCTCAGTACTATGCTGTGTAACTCACGGGGTGCATTCAGTTTTTCTTTCCTATGTAGCTACTTTGGATGTATTTTGATGTTATAAAATGTGCATTCACTTAGTGATAAACTGTCCTTTTAAACTTAACCAACTCTTATGTTGCTCAAGAAAGGAAATACTGTATTTTGCATTAAGGATGTTAGACCAGGGATGCTCAACTTTGAAATTACGTAAAAGCACCTGAGGAACTTAAAAAACTGATGCCTAAGCCCTGCTCCAGCACAGTTAAATCAGAACCTCTGTGGAGATTGGGGCAGGGCATCAGAATTCTTCTAAGGTTCTTAAGAGGGTTTAAATGCACAGTAAAGATTGAGAGCTACTGATGTAGAAGTATCATAGATTGGGGATTTTTTTTTTTAAGTGTGTTTTCTGTTACAGCAATTGACATGTGGTCTGCAGGCGTCATATTCCTTTCTTTGCTTAGTGGAAGATATCCATTTTATAAAGCAAGTGATGATTTAACTGCTTTGGCTCAAATTATGACAATTCGTGGATCCAGGGAAACTATCCAGGCTGCTAAAACTTTTGGTAAGCTGTTTTATATTATAGAATGAAACACATACCTTTGCTAATCTCCTGCAGATCACTTAATAAATTATTACAAAATTCTCTTTACAAATAAACATGTCCTTTGTTTGTAAAGTTCTCTGGTGTTAGTGACTACAAACTATGGGACACTCCTTTGGGACAAAATTTCAGTCAACCCACCTCAAAAGTAACAGGGCTGCCTCTTGCCCAGCCCCAGAGTCAGTGTGCCTTAATCAAAGTTGCATATCAAAATTATCAGAGGAACTTCAGGAAATACATATACTGGTCTCATCCCACCTTTTCTTGGAAAATATGATTCAGAAAAATGTTATACATAGAAAGGGTTGACATTTGTTAGTTTGAGAAAACAAGTAATTTTGACCAAGAGCTATTTCTGAGTAAGAACCACTGCAAAAATGATTATCCATCTGAGTGGCGCAGTCTAATCTACCAGGAAAAGTCAGTGGCGCTTGTGGTCCTGCAGCAGAGTCAGTCTACAACCTTGTACCTTATTGGAAACTATTGGGTTAGGCGAAAAGTTCATTCGGAGTTTTTCCCAAAACCCAAAAGAACCTTTCGACAAACCCAGTGTTACAAGAAAATTTTATCTGAGAGTAATAGAATGAAGTACGGCATACATACTTGAGAGATGGAACCATAAAGGAAAGCAAGATTGTTACATCAGAAATTGTGTTCTTGCATGAGTATGTTTTTCAGTTGGTTGAGAAAATGATAGCTTCTATCTTCAAAGAATTCATAGTCTAATAGGTGAGACAGACAGATATTACAATACAGGTTACAATCCAGAACTGCTAAAGGAATAATAGAAGTTGTCACAGGATACAACAGAGGCTTAGAATGATCAACTCTGAGAGTGTCAGGCCTCATAGAGGTAATAATGCTTGAACTGAGTGGTGATGTAAGTGGGAGTATTCTGGGCATAGGGGTGGAGGGGGTGCAGGGCATCCTCATCAAAGACAGGAAACGTAGTCAGAAGCATGTAGAAGCTTGGAAGGGGAAGAGGGAATGGGAACTGCAGCTGATTAAAGATTACAGAATACGATGAAGCTGAAGATTTTGGCGGAGTCAGGAGAGTCCTTTATGTTACTTATTAAGGCACTGTTTTCTGCTTACCATCTCCCACTTTATGAGTTGACCTTCAACTGCGTGATGTAAAACACAACTAAAATACAGCACATGGTGCTGTATCTCCCATTCAGTGTAAATATATGCACAGAGCAAACAGTTGGACTTGCATGTTTCTCATGGGAGAGACTTCTGATATATTCAAATAATATGATATATGTATATTTTTTCTCTTTTAGGCAAGTCAATATTGTGTAGCAAAGAAGTTCCAGCACAAGACTTGAGAAAACTTTGTGAGAAGCTTAGAGGTATAAATTCTCACACTCCTAAATTAACAAGTGATACACAGGAGTGCAGTTCTCATGACCCAGCTTTTTCAGAGAAGACAGAAAACCATAAAATTGTTCACTGCCTACAGACACCTCAAGCGCAGCCCTCAGGGAGTTCATCATATGAAGGTGGCAGCAGTGGCCGTGGGGGCAATTTTGAGGCGTCTGCTACCAGTCTAGAAGGCTGGGATGAGGTGCCTGATGAAGCCTATGACCTGCTTGATAAACTGCTAGATCTGAATCCAGCTTCAAGAATAACAGCAGCGGAAGCTTTGTTGCATCCATTTTTTAAAGATATGAGTTTATGATTATTCTTTAATGTTTATTATTATGTATTGTGAGGTAAAGTGAAAAAGAGTTACTTGTAATAGCCATAAATTCTTGATTAGAGACCAGGTCAGGGTGAATAATTTATTTAATATTTGCTCTCCTAGGAGATTCTAAAATACAGATTAAGATGACTTAAGTTCCCTAGGATAGTTCTTGGACTGACGAAATTATCTTTTTAGATCTACCCAGGAAGAATCAGATCTTTCATTTACCTAATTGTTTGTCACTGCCATCTGCAGAAACAGGAACAGTTTTAGCCTGGTACATAGGGCTTCAAGGTATGAGTCTTGAAATTGAGGGTTGTGACAGGGATTAAAGACTTCAGTGAGTCAAAAACCTTCAAGTTTTCTGTTTTTTTGAGCCATATGTATTTCTGGAAAACTCAACCCGATGCTGGTCCTCTAATTATTCTGGAGGTAGAGAAGATAATTTCCTTTTTTAGAGGCATGGATTATACCTTTTATGAACACTAAAACAATGAGAAAATATTGGGATGTTACTTAAAATTGAGTTTTATTTATTCATTTTTTAATACTTTTTTTGTGTGAATTGCCATGTTTTTCGTAATGGTTTCTCTCTTGATTTTTCTGCCTTCTCTACCCACATCTAAAACACATTCTCCTTGGAAATTTTATGGTGCTTTCCAAGGCTTCTGGGTACTTTGTTAAATACCGCCTGTGTTCATAGTTGGGAAGTTAAAATAATGTGTTGATAAAGGGAAGCTGTGGGACCAAGGTAAAGATTCAAAGTTCAAAATGCTTTTCTTTTTCTCTGAATATATATGGTTTTTGCATTCTGTCGTAGATATAATTAGGTAGCTGCTAAAAGGAGAGTGAACACAGAATTGACAATGTTATTGGAGATTCCTCCTCTGCCTAGAGCCATTCAGATCTCTCTATCCTATTTTGAGTAAGTCGGTCCTGGTCAGAGGAAGACGCTTCCTAGAGTCTTCGGTGCATTGGAAAGAGTGCTAAATGAAGTAGGCAAAGTAGAAAAAGAACTAAGATAGAGGTTTATGTATTGTGACATACAAAATTACATATATATATATCAATGACAGCATGTCAGATTTACTAAGGGAATTGAGTCTAGGGGTGTAGGTCTGCTGAGAAGTTTCCCACTTGGTAGTCACAGAGTATAATACAACTTAGGGGGATTTAACATTCATTTTGTTGTTTTGAGCATTGAAGTTAGTTTGCCATAATCCATATTCCATTTGGCAAGTATTATACTTGTATACCACGGTTATTGATCTGCTGTCTTGTAATGCTATAGTTTTTTCTCTTAAAAAAAAAAAAGAATGTTCTTGAATTTGTATGTTTAATAAAGTCATCCTCGTATTTTTTATGTCAGTGTCAGAAACTACTCATTTGAAAAATGCATTTTTTTAAAAAATAGTATTGACCACTAGGTACATTTTCCTTCTGGCATTAATGAGTTCTCTCTCAAAGAAATAATAGGTAATAGATTAGCAGATGTAGACCTGACTCAAGTAATTTATGAAAGATAGATTATTTTTTATAGAAATGTGGTTCACAATCAACATGTTCTCAGAAAATTAACAGGAAGAAAAATTTACTAAAAATGCAAGTAAGGAGACATTCTCTAGAAAGTTTAATATTCAGGGTTATTGTTTCAACTTTCCATTAATGTCTTTTGAATAGAAAAGTTGAAACATTCGACTTTTAAGAATAGAATTTAGTTGTCATGCAAGGGAAGGAAAAGGGAACTAGTCTTCTGAACGATATGCAGTGTTACAAATTAGTTCTCAGGGAATTTCAATCCAACTAGATAATGTTGCCTCAATTTTGGCTGTTTTGTGGATAAAGATTAGCAAAGAGCTTCTCATATTATTCAGGTTTTTCAGCCTTCTGAAGACTATTTTATAAACTCAGACATCTCCCTAAAAGATATTAGACAGAATAGTCATTTCTAGGGAAAGACTGAGAAGATAACTAGTTAATGCCATTTCCTATTATTTTGTAAGTTCCCAGAATATTCAGCTATTTTTCATTGTCAGCTTTTTAAAATTCTTATTGCTCAGACTCTTGAGATAAAGCTGTTATGGGTATTTTCATCTAATAAGCCATAGACATCTAGAACTATTAATGTAACAAGCTACAAGTATTGGTTTTCGAAACAGGCTGCAGCTCTCCAGCATTTTTAATGAAACTTTTCCTTATAAGGAGATGCTTATGGTTGTCTTAATGACCTAAATGAAAATGTGGCTCAAGAATGGTTATTCCAAAGAATTAAACTTAGTTTATTTCAAAATCAGAACAAAAGTCATCAAGTAATGTTGTTAATCTGTTTCTGGCATCAGCATTTTAGCAACAAAATGGTGTTACAGATGTCAGAATATTGATTGCATGAAATCTTGAAACCCACAAAACTCGTAGGCTTAGGTTTTAGTAATTTCTGCTGTTTATGTAATTTCAGCCCTTCGCGTCACCGAAAAGTTATTTATCTTAAGAAACTGTGGCCAAATTTGGCGGGTAATGCTGTCTGCCAGTGTCTGCAGATGGATTGTTTCCGCCTACAACTGTGCGTGCTGTCTGTGGTCTTTAAAGAACACTATCTAACACCAGGAAGAAATGTCAGTTGTCAGTTCAGATTTTTTTCCTATATTCTTAGAACTGATGTTGCCGTTTCCTAATTTTGTCAAATTGTGTGTTTGAACTATCTTCCTTTCTTGAAAGGTGGGTATTATCACCCATGTACTAACTAGGTAAGTAATCAGAAGTAGTTAATACTGTGTCAAATTACAGCAAGAGTTTCAGCAAAGTAACCACAAAGGTCAGTGCTAAGGCAAGTATATAGTAAATAGTGACATTTTAGAGATCTGAAGTGAAAAGCCATGATCTTTGAAATGCAGTTTCAAGTTGGGTGAGAAAATTATAAAAGTGAAGTTCTGAACAAAGTAACTGCAAAATAGTTTGTGCTTAAACTGACCTAATTTTTTTTCCTCAATAGAAGAAAATGAACTAAAAGAATAGAATTTTCCGGATCTCTGTTTTGAGTACTTTAAAAAACTATCAAGGTATGTAAAAGAATTCAAAAGGATGAGCATAAAAATTTATTTGGAGAGTGTGTACAAAACTTTTATAAGGCAAGAGAGATGACTACAAAATAGACATAAATGGTTTATTTTTTAAATTTTTTTCATTGTGCTAGGGCTTATAGGATCTTAGTTCCCCGACCAAGGAAGTGCTGAGTCCTCGCCACTGGACCTTTCAGGGGATACCCAAAACGTGAATGGCTTAGGATCCTGATGCACCATGAGCAAAATGCTCTTTTAAATTGAATGCATATGATGCTGTCCTATCCCTTAGGCAGATTCCATCTTGTACCCTACTGAAGCAATTCTTTGAGGAAGGTAAGGATTTAGCACTAGAAAATTAAATCCTATCTTATGAAGGGATATCAAGGATAAAATAGCTTCTAGAATCATCTCTAGTACTCGGTTTAGAGAAGACCAAAGTCACTCTCTAGCAGGAACCAAGAAGATGAATCAAGGGATGGGCTTCTGACATCCTGAAATCAGAACAGTAACACTGTCAGCTGCAAGGGTGAGTGGCACACATCAGAAAGTGAAAGAGCCATCTGACAGTTCTTCCTGATCAGAACTTTTGCTTACATTTCTTATCTATGTTCTATTCATGGTGTGTTTTTTTAATCTGTGCTTAATCATGTATTCACCCTTAGTATAAATTCCTTGTGTAACTTCTCTGAAGACTAGCATATGATCTAGAAATGACTCCAACTAGGACAAGACTAAGACAGTAAATCAGAAACAGATGTATGGCTCTGTAGCCTCACATTGTTATTTCAACTCTGTCTGTAAGCAAAAGATCAGGGGTCCGGGGAATCCAGCCACCTTCTTATTTCTCTAGACACTCATCTTACTGCTTTTTCACCTGATAGAAGTTTCTCTGTTTCTTCTGGCATGTTGCTGGTCTTCCTACACACTAATGTTCTGACTGAAATAAAAACCAGCCCCACTGTATGTATACATATATGAGTAATCTTTAGACAAGTATTAGCAATGCTCCTTTACGCTTCTCCCCACGGTTAGTGAAATGAATGTCTGGTGTTCTGTGAGTGTCCATTTTGTCATTTTACCTTTTTTTTTAAAACTCCATAAATGGCCATATTAAATGTGTACTCCCCTTAAAAAATTTTTTTAAACATCTCTATATTGTGTATTATGAAGAAGCATCAGCAAGTGTTCAGTGAATGTTTGTTGAGTGAATGCATTTAACTGTTAGGGGCTTCCCTGGTGGCTCAGACGCAAGATTCTGCCTGCAACGTGGGAGACCTGGGTTCAACCCGTGGGTCAGGAGGAGGATCCCCTGGAGAAGGGAATGGCTACACTCCAGAGTATTCCTGCCTGGAAAATTCCATGGAGAGAGGAACCTGACCCTGACCATAGGGTCACAAAGAGTTGGACATGACTGAGGCATTTATTGAGCAAGTATTCAATGAATATTTGTTGAGTGAATACATTTAAGTTACATTTAATTAATTTACTTTTGGGGGGAAGATATAAGCCAAAACCCCTCTTAATAAGGGTGCCTGTTTTCCTGTTTGGTACAATTTATTTTATAGGGAGTGACACCAAATTGTAAGAAAAATAAATGTCTCATCTCTCCTTGCATATGAAATGTAAGTGAAGGCAAGGTTTTAATGCCAGGCTTTAGGTTCAGCATAGCCCTAAAGTGGTCTTTGGACTTGTAGTTGCCTTTCCCTCCCTTAGCCAGATGTATCCACTGTTAGTAGGCTCTCAGTAGTCCCATCCCATCCCATTTCAAATGATCGTTTTCTCAGTTCCCTATACTCAAATCATAGGAAGGTAGAGATTGTTTTATGTTCTCCCCAACCCACACATACATTTTGTATCAACACTTTAGAGACTTAAGTACTCAGTCAAAACTGGGATTGACTAAGGACCTGACTGACACCAGGGGTTATTTCCAAACCCCAACAACATAATCTCAGCCCTTATATTCTTAAAAATCTATAGGATTATAATGTTTTCCTGTGGTCGTCTGTCTTAAAATTTCCCAGCTTCTCACCCCCTTCCCATCCGTATCAGTTCTAATTTTTCTCCACTCCAATTCCCATTGCGCTGACCTCAGAGACAGAGAACAGCTGGTGGACATTCTGTTTGTAATAACCCTTAACATCCCTGTATAAGAGGCAAGTGAGCAAAAATTTTATAATTATTATAGTCATGGTTTTAGCGCCTACTGTGTGCCAAGTGCAACAACAAAATGTTTGTTTTTTAAGGACTTAAAAGCATGTGTAAATACCTATGGTAAACCATTATATACATTATTATGCTTTGCTAACACGATTCATCTTCATACATGCAGAACCCTATTCATCTTGGATTTTCCTGAGGCAGCTTCTATTACAAAAATGTCAGTGCTCATTGATGTGTTCTGAGAATTCCAACATTTTCTGCATCCAAATTGTATGGAATGTCTTTTTAGCTAGAAGTAGTGTGAAATTGTTAGAAACGCATTCTAGTTTTTTAGCTTTGAAAATATGTCTGTTACATTCATAACGTGGCATATGAGGTTCTCTTCTTTGGGAACCAGCTGATGTATATATTACTGAGTAAAACACAGTCTTTTAAGGCCATTTGAGCACCAAATGGGGCCTTAAGTATTTTCACTGAGGTCCTCACACTTAAAAAGTAAGGGGAACTAATGCCCCCTTACTCACCCTTTGTCAATTAAAAATAAATCCGAGGGAATTCCCTGGCTGTCCAATGGTTAGGACTCCGTGCTTTCACTACCAAGGGCATAGGTTCAATCCCTGGTTGAGGCACTAAGATCCCACAAGTTGTAAAGTGAAATCGCTCAGTCGTGTCCGACTCTGCGACCCTGTGGACTGTAGCCCACCAGGTTCCTTCTTCCATGGGATTCTCCAGGCAAGAATACTGGAGTGGGTTGCCATTTCCTTCTCCAGGGGAATCTTCCCAACCCAGGGATCAAACCCAGGTCTCCCGCGTTGCAGGCAGATGCTTTAACCTCTGAGCCACCAGGGAAGCCCAGTGAAAGTGAAAGTGAAGTCGCTCAGTCGTTTCCGACTCTTTACGACCCCATGGACTGTAGCCCACCAACAAGCTGTGAGGCACAGTCAAATGAAAAAAACAACAAAACCCCTATGTCTGAGTATTCCTCCCCTCCAAACAGGTTCATCAGACTTAAGGACACAGTGGGGAAAGGAGAGAGTGGGAGGACTGAGAGAGTAGCACCGACATATATACATTACCATGTGTAAAATAGCTGTCTAACCGGAACCTGCTGCATGATGCAGGGAGCTCAAGTCCAGTGCTCTGTGACAAACTAGAAGGGTGGGATAGGGTGGGAGGTGGGAGAGAGGTTCAAGAGGGAGGGGACATGTGTATACCTATGGCTGATTCATGCTGATGTATGGCAGAAACCAATCATGATGATATATGGCAGAAACCAACACAACATTGTAAAGCACTTCTCCTTCTATTAAAAAGAAGTTAAAAAACAAAAACAAACCCTGACTAGAGGCAGCATAACGTAAAGGACTCAGCCAAGTCTTTTGCCTTCACTGTGAGTCTTGGTTTCCTCGGCTGCAAAATGGGGTTGCTATGCCTATCTATTGTTTGGAGGAATAAGTGAGAGCATGGGCCCTAGATGTAATCACACAGTACACAGCTGTTTTTTTCTACCCCAATTTTCCCTTCATCTCCCCCATACAGGGGAATATTTGTATAGATTTCTTCCTTAACCTTTTAATGTTTTTAAAGCATATCAGGGCTTTTATACCTTTTGAGTGGAAAATTGCCCTAATCTGGGATGGTATGAGCCTGACCCTGAAGTAGCATCACATTTACATAGGGTGATCTGTCTGTCCACCAGATGGCAGGATTTCCTCTGGCACGTTCTGTCAGCTGTCTAGACAAATTTGGACTGGTGGATCAGTAAGGCTACTGAAACAGGCAAGAAGGTACACAAAACTACTGGCCCTTACACAGTCAAAACATAATAATCATCTATCACACACTCATCTTTCACGGCCACAAACTTCTCAGATGTTCCACCCTTCTCTCCTGGGTTTTTGCATATCCTGCTTCCTCTGCCTGGAACACTTTTCCACCAAACCCCAGCCACCATCACGTGGATAATTCCTGTCCATCCTTCAGGACTCAGTTCAGACATCACCTCCAGGAAAGCTTCCTGGGTCTTTCGTCCTGCATTTAGTGCATGGTACCCTTCTTCCCCAATTCCTAGGTCCTGTCACCATTCAGTACCCTCCTCAAATGTTGGCCTCCTCAAACAGGCCTCCTAATTTACTTACTTATCATCTTGTTCTCTAGAGTCTAGATTTGGGGACAAGTAGAATCCAGTGTTTGGGACAAGTAGACACTCAGACCTCTATGCTAAGGCATGACTGTGCTCCCACAGTGTGCTGTACCCTCCAGTACATAGCTTTTAGAGCTTATATCTTCAGTCTTACCATTAAAAGACGCTTACTCCTGGAAGGAAAGTTATGACCAATCTAGACAGCATATTCAAAAGCAGAGACATTACTTTGCCAACAAAGGTCTGTCTAGTCAAGGCTATGGTTTTTCCAGTGGTCATGTATGGATGTGAGAGTTGGACTGTGAAGAAGGCTGAGGGCCGAAGAATTGATGCTTTTGAACTGTGGTGTTGGAGAAGACTCTTGAGAGTCCCTTGGACTGCAAGGAGATCCAACCAGTCCATTCTAAAGGAGATCAGTCCTGGGTGTTCATTGGAAGGACTGATGCTGAAACTGAAACTCAATACTTTGGTCACCTCATGCGAAGTGTTGACTCATTGGAAAAGACTCTGATGCTGGGAGGGATTGGGGGCAGGAGAAGAAGGGGACAACAGAGGATGAGATGGCTGGATGGCATCACCGACGATGGACATGGGTTTGGGTGAACTCCGGGAGTTGGTGATGGACAGGGAGGCCTGGTGTGCTGCGATTCATGGGGTCACAAAGAGTCGGACACGACTGAGCGACTGAACTGAACTGAACTATACTATACACATAGGCACACAGTATGATCACAGTGAAGCAACTGATTTTGTTCTCCTTTTTGAAGAACTCAGTGAAGCAGAGTAAGAGGATTGGAAGCAGGGACCTCTACTGGGCCTTTTCCCACCTCTATAGTAACATCTGTACATTGAGTCAGCCAGGTGGGCTTTGATAGCAGCTGCTCTAAATGGATAGATTTTATGTTGGTCTGAAGTCTTGAGTGGATTTAGAATTCATGTCAAACTTGGTAGGAAGTTGAACATGGTTTACAAAGCAAGAGTTTGGGAGGCTGCAGAAGATTTGTAGAGATACCTGTAAGCAGTCATCTGGTGACCAAACAGATATGATGACATAAAAATATGCAACAGAAGTTAGATTTAGACAGGTAAAGAAAGGAGGCTGAGGTGCAGCATTCAGAAAAAGGCCCAGACTTGAGCACAAGAAGCATTTCTGAAGATGTGCTCTGGGTCTTGACCAGCACATGAGGCACATGACCATGTGTGTCAGAGGGTCTCAAGGTAGAAGCAGCATTAGCCAGAGTAAGGAAGGCCCTAAATCTCTCCTTAAAGGTCCCCATATGTTGTTTTTAAGAGAATGACAAGATGACAAAGTAGGTTTACAAAAATGTAATTTATAAATATTTCATCTAACAAATTAACATCTTTAACATATATATAATTTACAATGTATGTTATATGTTAAGCCTCTTGAAATTGTTGATATTCAACCTTTTTTTGTTGTTGAAAAACGAAATGTTTCATATAGTTCCATAAAACAACCTCATCTGGAGATAAATGTCAGAAGTCTAAATGTGAGGCTCTGCTCGTCTCACGACTATAAGCAGGGCATTAAATCCACCCCTACCCACCCTGACTCCCGTTCAATACCAACTGGAGTCTTAAGATTGAGGTGCCTCATCCATGCATGAGCATGAACCCTCAACCTCCAAACGAAAGTGTTCTAAGCTTTCTGACGCAGGGCTGGAGGCTGATCACCTGGCTGAAAGAGAGCTGCGTTCTAGGGATGAAACCCATTTATGCATTAAAGGGTGAGAAAATGTCTGCCACACCTTTGTAAGTTTTCAGGTGCAAATGCAGGGGCATTCTCTGTCTCTAAGTAATTTGCCAGGTTAAAAAAAAAAAAGCAACAGTGCCTGACACAAAGTGGGCCTACAGAAATATTAACTGACTGACTCGTTTTCTCCCTCAACAGATCACCTCCTGGCGCTCTCCTGCTAAAGGTGAGACTGATCGTTTACTTAGTCTCCCCTGCTTCAATAGTGAAAACCAAGGTAATGACTACTGTGTTTTCCTGCCCTGTTTCCAGGCACATGCACCCTTTCTTTTTATTGTTGTTTAGTTGATAAGTCCTTTCCAACTCTTTGAGACCCCATGGACGGACTATTGCCAGCCAGAATCCTCTGTCCATGGGATTCTCCAGGCAAGAATCCTGAGTGGTTTGCCATTCCCTTCTCCAGGGGATCTTCCCAACCCAGGCATCAAACTCACATCTCCTGCACTGCAGGGGATTCTTTACTGCTAAGCCACCAGGGAACACCCCTCCCTCCTGAATGCCCCAGATCTCGTGCTTCTTCAGCCTTCCCTTCCTTTGCATTCCCTAGAGCCCTGCCTCCTCCTGTAACCATTGACTAAAGGTAAGCCAAATGCTGCTGCTGCTGCTGCTAAGTCACTTCAGTTGTGTCTGGCTCTGTGTGACCCCAGAGACGGCAGCCCACCAGGCTCCCCCGTCCCTGGGATTCTCCAGGCAAGAGCACTGGAGTGGGTTGCCATTTCCTTCTCCAATGAGTGAAAGTGAAAAGTAAAAGTGAAGCCGCTCATTCATGTCCGACTCTTAGCGACCCCATAGACTGCAGCCTACCAGGCTCCTCCGTCCATGGGATTTTCCAGGCAAGAGTACTGGAGTGGGGTGCCATTGTCTTCTCCTAAGCCAAATGGCTGGCAGTAATTGAAGAAGCCCTGGCATTCCCAGCCCCTAGATCAGATCCTAGACTGATCTTTCCTGACCCCTGGAGGTCAAGAGGTACACCTGGTGCTCTCAATAAAGAGGCTGCTTGCATAATCCTGACAGGACCAACATGTTTAAATTCTTATTCTCAGTACCATAAAGTGAGACGGATCCAAATATGTTGCAACAGCCCAGCCTTGAGCCTGTGGCTCTGTGAGTTATTACGAAAAGTTTTGGAAACTCCTTGTATGGTGATGTTATCGGCAAAGGACTCTGTCCTTAACCCTAGATGCAAGAATTCAACGCAACTTTCTTATCTGTGCCCATACATTTTCAGAAGTGTCTCCCTGAATATCTGAACTCCTCACCAGAGTCTAGGCATGACTCTCCTTTGGCAATTCCCTTTTTCCTTCCCAGATACCATGTTGACACAGTCCACTGAAGCAGGGGCTTGGAAGTGGCACACTTCCCTGCACCTGATGCTTCCCTAAGTGCACATTTAAGGGGTGACAGATGTTTGAATTGGCAGCTGGGCTGCAGTAGGTGGAAATAAGAACACTGTGTTCCATTCCACATGGAGCCATGCATAATCTCTCCAGCATATGATGAAGTTGCAGTAAGAAGGAAAATATGGACTTGAGCTTTTTTAGTTTTCCATCATATATGAATTTTATGGAATCTCTCCATATTGTGAAACCTCACAGCACTTTATGCCTCTTGGGGCATCGCTTCCTTTATCCTGACTTGCTTTGCTGTGGTTTATATGCCTGTCTTCTCCTGGAGCCAGGTCTCACGGCTGTTCACATCCCAGCCATATTTCTCTTCCCACCCAGTGTCTAGCATAGTACGTTGCACAGAATAAGGATTCAATGACTATTTGTGGAACTGTTAAAGATGATTTGCTTTGGAGCTGTTTTAACCCAACCCTTCCATTATCCAATTTTATTTGGAGAGCATAGTATTTAAAACATTAGAAAGATGGCTGTAGGCAACTCGAGTTAGGGTATGTGCCCAGGTCTCAACAGTTCTCTTTTTATTTGGGAAAAGTCTCTCACACACAGGAGTGATGATCACAGTAGTGTTTGGTCACCTTGTCCCCTCCCAAACACCCTACCACAGCCAAATGATTTGGGGCTTACTGTATCTGACTAGGTAGGGTCTCTCAAATGTTTACCTTCAGCTATTTGAAACTAACGGAGTGGACTTGAGCTGGGTCCTATTAAAGGCTGGGATTTTGAGTGAAGATGCAAGTAGTCATCTCGCTGAGACTGCAAGCCTTTGTTCCCGATTCATCTGGGGTCTGGCCCTTTAACTCCTCCAATGACTTGAACTGCCCCACATCCTTCCAGGAAATCCTTTTTATGCTCAAGTTGGCTAGTTGTCTGTTTCTGTTGCACATATTCAAAGGACCTGAGCCAATACAATGATTGAAAAGGACACAAAGCCTTCTAAGCTTTGAGGCCTGACCTTGTCTTCTACCTAGTTGTGATAGAGTACCAGTCACGAACCACTCTGAACCTCACGCACTCATCTTGGTCACCGGTGCTTCAAGCCAGTGCTGATAAGAGTGCATTAAAGGACAGGTAAAATCCTAAGATGCAGAAATGGCAGGGGGAGTTCATTTTGAGAGTGAAAAGTAGCACCGACAAAGACATGGGTTCAGGAGAACAGGTCTTATTTGGGAAAGAGAGTGCTACTCTAGAGCATGATGTTCCTTTATGGGTTTTATTATTATTTAGGTTTGACAAGAACAACCGATTGGAAGAGGACTGTCATTGAAAGTATATTCCCGTGCACCAGAGGTGGGAGGGGGGTTCATGTTTGGGAACACGTGTACACCCGTGGTGGATTCATGTCAATGTATGGCAAAACCAATGCAGTATTGTAAAGTAAAATAAAGTAAAAATAAAAATTAAAAAAAAAAAAAAGGAAAATATATTCCTGGTTCCCAGGAGAAGGGAGCATGCCATACCATGGGGACCACTCAGGGGAGACTCAGGTCAGGGAGCAGGGGGAGCAGGGAAAGCATGGGCAAGAGGCTTTATTGTGATTTCTGGGGAAAGAAGTGGGCGAGACAGGATGAACAGGTTTGGGACTGGCAAATTTGAATATCAGAGGGCTTGGGGCACAGAGATCATTCCCAGTTGTTTGCTATTTGGCCCTGGGGTGTTTAGGGCAGGGGAATAGTAGTCCTGGTGTGAGAGTCCAATAGAGGAGGTAGTGGGGATATGGGCTCTGAATTGATTGCTCTGCCTTTGAAAGGTACACTCAGGGGTTTGGAACTGGCTAACCCTGGGAGAAGCAGCCCTCCTGGGGTCAGCAAGCCTCAGATGTCAAAGAACCAAATAAATAAAAGACACAGCTGATATTTAGGAAAGTAGCAGAACCTGAGAGAGGAAATACGAATTGGGAGTAGATTAGGAGAAACCACAGATGTTCAGCGAAGGAGTTTGGGCTTCATTCTACAAATTCCTCTGCCAGCGCCCTGAAGGATTTTGAGCAGGAGGATGACGTAAGAGCTGTGTATTAAGAGTACTTCTTGGTGTCTTTGGACAGGATGAGGTAGAATTTAAGGATCAGACCAACAGGACCTAGTGACTTACTGTATGTGGGGATGAGGAACAGACAGGAATATATTATTTCAAGTCTTTGTGATGGAAGATATTATTACTATTAATAGATACAGGCCTCTGAGAAAAAGGTACCTCCAGTAGGAGACTGGGGAAAAAAGTGGACAGAAATGATGAGATGGGTTTCAGAGAGATTGAGAGGGAAATGGTACCAGTGCATCTCTGGGACCATGACCAATGGGCAGTTCGCATGTATCGTTCCTTTGTGTGATTATATGGGGTGGTGTGTGTCTCAGCTTCCCAGCTATGTCAGAAGGACTCTAAAGCTGCCATCTTTGTCCCTCCCCAGTACCTAGCACAGAGCCTCATTCCTTTTGCCCCTGCCCTTCGAGAGGTTAACCTAGACCTATTTTCAGGAGGCATATCCATCAGCATTTGTCTACTTGAAAAAGGAACCAGTCTGGGCTCTCTCACTGTTTAGCAAAAGTCTAAATGTGTCACAGGTTACATACCCAGGACAGATAAGAGACTTAATTCCAGTGAGCTTTGGCTTCCCATCTGAAAATGAAAGAGCTTCCTAAATGTCCTCTAAAGTATTTTCTGGTGCTAACATAGGGTGAATCATTTTTGAGACTTTGTGATGCTAGAAAGGTACCTAGTAGATCAAGGAATTTGCATGCTCTTGTTTTGCCAGTATCAACTTTAAGGCAAGCATCTTCCATCTTGACTCCTACTGAACTTTATCAGCCTGAGAAGCAGTCAACTCTGAAGATATGGGGCTTCGCTGGCGGGCCAGTGGTTGACTCCACACTTCCACCACAGGGAGCACAGATTCGATCCCTGGTCAGGGAACTAAAATCCTGCATGCTGTACGATGCAGTCAAAAAAAAAAAGAAAAAAATATTTTAATGTGCTTTCTGTTTTAAAAAAAATCTGAAGGTGTTAGTACCTTCCTTTTCTCTTCATCATTTAAATTTTGGCCCCCTCTATCTTGGGGTAAGGACTCCCCACCAAGTTGTCCTGTCTGTTGGGATGAGTGGTTTCCAACTTCTGCTTTTAACACAGTAGGCAAATCTTCAGTCACTGAATCAAGTCAGGATTTCTCTGGAGTGTCCTCCTTCTACTGTAAGAACATGGATATAAGGGGGCTATTCTGTGGTAAGAACCATGATGAAGAAAACAGGAGAAGAAAGGGGAAAGAAAGTCACAGTTGCGAAGGGCCTTCCATATGCGGCCCTCTATTGAATTCCTGGATCCCCTTATTAACCATGCCCACAGTGCCTTGAAGTATTATAACATCACTACATTTGTAAACGTTAAGTTTAGTGACTCTCTTCTGAGGAGACTGTGTGCTCCATGAAGACAAGGACTATGCTATGTCTGTCTTATCACTTTTCTGGTTCCTTGGAGTACCAATAAAATAATGGCTGCTAGACATATAGTAAATAGATGAACAAATTAATGCATTTAATCCTAATCCTAATGAATTAAATTAGTTCTGCAAAGTAACAGTATTTCCATTTTATAAAAGTTGAGGCCGGGAGGGATTTAATGACTTGCCTGTGGTCACCTGGTTAGAAGGCGGAGGCTCTTCTGCCCCCTCACATGTCCTCTACAAAAACTACCCCAAGCAAGAGTGCCAGAGCCAGTTTCTGTGTCTGTCCTTGGAAACAGAAATGGATCATAGCTAACCTACGCAAAATGGAACTTCTGGGAATGATATCAGGGGCTCGAAAAATAGATGGAGAGTTGAGAAACGGGGGCAGAGGTGGGTTTCAAGTAGTGGATATAAGTAAAGGTTGAGTGAGGGCCTGGTGTCAGTTACTCCCCAGCAGTTTTGTTGTGTTGTTGTTGCTATTTTTTCCCCCTAATCTTTATCCATCGCTCATC
Source organism: Budorcas taxicolor (assembly GCF_023091745.1). NCBI lineage: Eukaryota > Metazoa > Chordata > Mammalia > Artiodactyla > Bovidae > Budorcas > Budorcas taxicolor. The sequence goes on along the minus strand of NC_068912.1, from coordinate 52,135,760 downwards.
TCAACTCAGAGTACAGAAGGGAGAGTTTAATTGGCCAGTGGAGGGCAGAATGCCTGTACTGACAGCTTCACCTAGACTGTACATACTGGGGAGAGAAAATTCCCCCCAAAAGAATCCAAGTAACCTTATTAGAGAAAAAGTAAAGGCACATGCTAGGCATCCAGAAGTATAGCAAGCGTCCACTCCACACTGTCCCATGGAGGGCTGCCAGTGTCCTGAGCCAGAAGTGGGTCATGCCCTCCCGCCACCACTTTTCCTTCTCCTCCAGGACAGATGGATGGAGGAAGGGAAGGGAGGTGGAGGAATCTATCACACAACCATCTTTGAATACCAGCTGGGTTCTTCCTCTGAAAGTGAGAACTCACGTATCTCTCAACCCAATGCCCTCGCCTCCCCCAGTCAGACCTGGCCTGGCTGCCTTTGTTTGTTGCTTCTGTTGTTATTCACACCTTCCTGTGGGATCATTTAAAATCCCTGTTTCCTGATGATCCAACATCCTTCAATCAACTGGCAGGGGGTGAAGCCTGCCAAAACCTCAGGTAGCAGCCTGGCCCCAGCCCCGTTTGCAGTAACATCCTGTGTTCACAGCTTTCCAGCTCAGCTCCAAATGCCAATTTGGTCTGTGAAAATTTCCATGGCCTCCTGCTAAGCTAACATTCACATATCCCAGCCCATAGGCGCAGTGACCTTGGTCAGATTATATTTCTTTCATGCTGGCCTCCAGCCCCCACTGTGTGCTGTCTACCATTGTTACCTTACACAGGACCCTTAATATTGGCAATGAGATCTGACTTCTGAAGCATCCCAGTAACCCTATTTGGGAGGCAGGGTACATCTTAGGAACCTAAAGAGTTCAAGGAATCCTGCTATAGTCATATAGTACAATTGTAGTAGAAGCAGTACTGGACCTGAAAGCTTCTGGCCCATGCTCCCAGGCTTCTTCATTAATAAAGGTGCTAAATCAGGTCAGTGAGAGGCTTGTCATTCTGCTATAAAACCCATAATTCTATAGTTACTGCCAAGCCCTGAATCTTATGCAGAAGTAATTGGTCCAGAATGTTCCCTCAGCAAATACCTCCTGTGGCGTCAGGCTCTGGGCTACATGCTTGGTGTTTATCATGAGTCCATTTCAAACAGGCTCAAAGATGTTAAGTCATTTGTCTCAAGCTCATACACGTAGTAGAACCAGATTCAGACCCATAACCTGGTACAGAGCTCCTGTGTTTTTCCACTGCACTTAAATTCATAACTATCTCCCATAGGTGTTTACTCTCTTCCTGTGACAACTACACACACACGCACACACACACCACACCCCACCACACCTTCTCTCCAAAAGTCTCTCTAGCAGTCTCCCTGTACTTTATTTTAAACGGCTTTATTAAAGTATAATTTACATACGATAAAATTCACCATTAGTGTACAATTTGATAATTAAAGTAACCTTAAACAGTTGTACAATCATCACAATTATCATAAAATCCAGTTTTAGAACACTCCCTTTGCACCTAAAAGTTCCCTCCTATTTTATACAATCAATTCCCATTCCCGCTTTCACTCCTCTGACTTGCTTTCTGTCTCTATTCATTTGCCTTTCCTAAAAACTTTACACAAATGAGAAAACATGTAGTTTACTGTCTGACTCTACTTTGCAAGTTTTTGAAGTTCATCCATGCTATTGTATGTATCAGTAGTTTATTTCTTTTTACTGCTAAGTAGTATTCCATTGTATGGATGTACTAGATTTTGTTTATCTATTATGTAAAAGTTGATGGACATTTGGATTTATTCCCAGCTTGGGGTGTAGGGGGAGGAAAACAATTTTCCCTCTACACTTCTGAGTTCTTGGTTGAGACCCCTGTAATAAAAAAGATAGATAGGGGCTTCCCTGATGGCTCCGTGGTAAAGAGTTCACCTGCCAATGCAGTAGACACAGGTGTGATCCCTGGTCTGGGAAGATCACACATGCTGCAGAACAACTGCCTGCGCACCGCAACCACTGATCCTGTGCTCCAGAACCCGGGAACTATTGCGCCCTCCTGCTGCACCTACTGCAGCCCAAGCACCCTAGAGCCTGTGCTCCATAAGAAGAGAGGCCAAGCAATGAGAAGCCCGCACACTGCAACAAAGAGTAGCCTGCCACTCACCGCAACTAGAGAAAAGCCTGCACAGCAAGGAAAACCCAGCATAGCCATGAACAAATAAATAAAATCTCGTGAAGTCGCTCAGTCGTGACCGACTCTTTGTGACCCCATAGACTGTAGCCTACCAGGCTCCTCTGTCCATGGGATTTTCCAGGCAATAGTACTGGAATGGATTGCCACTTCCTTCTCCAGGGGATCTTCCCAACCCAGGGCTTGAACCTGGGTCTCCCACATTGTAGACAGACGCTTTACCATCAGAGCCACCAACCTAGACAGGCCTAATTCCATGGCCCCAGCCCTTGCCCTTGACAATGGTTCACACCCTGAAGAGTGGCTTCCCTCTGGATCCTAACAAATCTACCTCTTATCTCTTTGTCTGTCAATGAATTTTTGCAATGAGACATCAGGGCCTGAGTTTCATTAGTTTTGGCCAAGCTTACATTTTTTTAAAGGAAGTTAACATGTATACCTTCAAGTATATATGGGAGATACCCAGGAAAGAATGACTAACTCTCTGAGGTGGCCGAAGCTACTAACTTAAATGTCATCTTCAGCTAAAGACAGAAGAAAGTTGTGTGTGGGGAGGCTCATAGTGGAGTTATGAGGTTACCAGGAAAAGCATGGAAAACAAGGATAAGGTTTAATATGGAGCTTTAAGTCTGTTGTTTAGATTCAAAATTAGTCTGATTTATCTAGCTCCTTTGCATTTTCATTTAAATTGTAGAATCATCTTGCCGAATCCTGTCAAAAAACTTGCTGGAATTTTGATATGGATTGTGTCAAAACTATAGATCAATTTGGGGACAATTCCTACATTGAATTTTCTGAACCATGAACATAGTATATTTCTCCATTTGTTAAGATCTTTAATTTCTCTCAGCAATATTTTGAGGTTTTCAGTGTACAGATCTTGCACTTCATTAAGTATTTTTTCTTTTTTAAGCTATTGTGAATGAAATTATCTTCTTAATTTCATTTTTCGATTGTTTGTTAATGGTGTATGCCACAAACTGTAAACTTGCTCCTGATTCTGGTAGACTTCTGTAGATTCCTTAGGCTTTTCTACAAACAAGATCATGTCATCTGCAAATAAGGACTGTTTTATTTCTTCCTCTCAAATATGTATTTCTTAATGTTTTTTTCTTGCCCAAGTGTACTGGCTAGGACCTCTCGTATACAGTTCAGTACAAGTGGTGAGAGTAAACATTCTTGCCTTTTTCTGTCCTGTCTTTTGACAGATCCTGTTCTTTTTAAGGGAGCCCTGATATCTCTTCCAGAAAAGGAGGAAGAATTGTAGATACCCAGGATCTCACAGTAGACAGCACCTTTCTAGCAGTGGCCCGAGACTCTCACATTGTCTCCTCCCCATTTCCCACCCCTGTCTTAAAGTCCAGGTTCCTGGCCCCACAGCCAGTCCTGTGCCCAAAGCCTCCTGCCCTCTTGAGTCCATACCTAAAAGATTTTAAAACTCCTGAAAGTGAAAGTGAAGTCGCTCAGTCATGCCTGATTCTTTGCGATTCCATGGACTGTAGTCTACCAGGCTTCTCTGTCCATGGGATTTTCCAGGCAAGAGTACTAGAGTGGTTGCCATTTCCTTCTCCAGGGGATCTTCCTGACCCAGGGATCAAACCCAGGTCTCCTGCATTGCAGGCAGATGCTTTACCCTCTAAGCCACCAGGGAAGCCCAAGACACCCATATTTCTCTCTCAAAGGTCCCTTTGGAACAGCTTCATTCTCTCAGCACCAGAGTTTAGTACCTCCGATAAATAGCACCTGCATTTCTGGCTCCCATCCATGGGAATTCAGTGGCAGGGGGAGGAGAGAATTGAAAATCAACTGAAGTGCTTGGAACTCTGATAAAAGATCTCCCTAAACCCCCAAAGGAGCTGCAGATGAGTCTTAGGAGAAGACCTTGACAGCTGAGCCCCTCCTCAGCACCGTGGGGTCTTGCAATGAGCTCCTCTCTAAAGTCTTCTCTCCCATGTTTTTCAGAACACCTGCTAAACTCCAAACAACCTAATCCTTTTAAAGCCCCATGAACTTACTGTGTTCATCCCAGGGTCTTTGGTTACGTTGCCCCACCCTCCCAGAATGCCTTCCCACTTTCCTCTGCCTGTCCATAGCCTGCCCATCCATCAGCACCTACATCTAATTCACCTCCTTCCACAAAACTTTTCCTGATCACTCTGGCCCTTGGGAATCTCTACCTCACCACAGCTGTACTCAACTGTCACTCAGTTTAGCACACAATCACAGCAGATTCAGTTCAGTTCAGTTCAGTCGCTCAGTCGTGTCCGACTCTCTGCGACCCCATGAATCACAGCATGCCAGGCCTCCCTGTCCATCACCAACTCCCGGAGTTCACTCAGACTCACGTCCATTGAGTCAGTGATGCCATCCAGCCATCTCATTCTCTGTCGTCCCCTTCTTCTCCTGCCCCCAATCCTTTCCAGCATCAGAGTCCTTTCCAATGAGTCAACTCTTCACATGAGGTGGCCAAAGTATTGGAGTTTCACTCACCAACACTGATGAGAAATCCAATATTTGTCACCAAGAGGGATCTCTTCTCCTCTTTAAGGTTTATGGAGTGGCTGTAGGGGCAAGTGTTCAGTATACCTCATCACTGCTAAGTCACCATCTACACCCCAAAGCTCATTATGTAGGTTGTGGGAGCCAAATTTGGCTGCAATGCTGAGCCCAGTAAAATCACCCAGTAGTCTTCTTGACTAACTGACAGAGAAGGTGGACTGTGTTCCCTCCTGCCACTCTCTGACTTATTCATTGTGCCTTCCCTTCCTACGGAGCAGTCTCCCAGCTCTCTTTGACATCCCACAGTGCTCTGCAGTGGCCATCCTGGATTGGTTAACCTCACCCCACGTGATTACAAAAGTAGGCAGCGCCAATTTCAGCCCCTTGCAGACTAGCAGGCAGTTCTGGGGTAGCAGTAGACCCAGAGATCTTCAGGGGCTGCCAGGCCCCTACCCCAGCAAACCCTACTGTCCCCAGGCACAGTGGAAAACCCCGTCCTTGACCCTGGAGCTTGAAATTGTCTCATGGTTCATGTTTTTTCTGCTTGAAGTGTGCATGCTTTGCCAGCATTTCTATAGCACGCAGAGAGCTGCAAATTACAAAAGTTACTTTTCTCCAGTCAATTTAAGCCAGTCTGGCACAAGTCCCTCATTCTCCTTTGTCAGTGAGGCAAAGAGTCAGTTGTTCACCCAGCTTTGTCTTGCAGCAAGGCAGCCCTTTCTCTGCCCTTCCTCTCTTCCTCAGAAGTCCTGATTGTGCCTTTCATTTGACCCTGCTCTGAAGTGCATGGAAAATCTTTTCACCATTCCCTTCTGCCCAAGTGAGGCCACTCCAGCATAGATGCGAATAGGGACAGGGAGGGAGGAAGTAAGTTGAACAGCTTGCAATTGGCAGCTCATTAGTTGGGTGTTACTTTACTGCTAGGCAAAAACCGATCAAAATAACACCCACCGGGAGGTCTCCAAAAGCCGAGGCACTGCAGGTTGCTACACCAGCCTGTGCGGGAGGGCAGGATGTGGTCTGGTCACTGCCCTGGGCGCTCAGCATCCTCCCCAGTGGGAGCTATTAAAGGACAGTGCCCTGTGGGTCCTTGACAGACTAACTTAATTCTTTCCGACTTTAAAAACCCAATGGCTTTTCAGGGAGGCCCCTTGTAGACCTTGTTTCTTCCAGTCTGGATTCCTCCACTTTTCTTCAGTCCCTTACTTAACTCAGCAACATCCTCCATCCACTACCACTAATCCCCACAGATTATCTCCTGAGAAACCCAGTGTGAAATTCACTTCTGCCTGGAAGTCTCGCTCTTCTCACCTCATCCAGCTCAGTTCCCTACAGGTTTGCTTTTCAGCACCCAGGTGTTCTGTTTGATTTCTTTTGCATGCGTTTAGCTGGGACTTTGAAAGGATCTGAAATCCTATCTCTTAATATAACATTGCCTGAAGCCAGAGAGTGTGGCTTTCCTTGCCCCCTATAGTGCCTCTTTTAGTACCTCGCCCGCAGTTTTTATTGACCAGGTCCCATAAAGCCTTGCCAACCAAATCCCAGGACATCTGAAGGACAAAGCCCAGAGTGGCCCCTTGAGCCTGGTAGACCTGCTACCCTCCCCAGTCTCAGAATTGGCAGAGGCCTCCCCATCAATAAACTTACTTTCTTTGAGTGTTCTGTTCCTACATCCTGTTTCTGATTTTTCTATAATACTTCTTAACATTTTGGCTTTTTATCCTGTTCCAGACCCTTAGCTGATGCCTCTCCCTGCATGTAGACTAAGGGGTGTTCACAGGTTGATTTTCTGTTTGTACTCCCTCAACTCAAAGGAAAGGCTTGGTGCAGAAGGTAAGTAGAAATTCATAAAGGGGAGTTATTTCACAGTTGGTCTTTCTGAGCCGTCCACACTAATAGGTGACTGGGACCTCAGAGTCTGCAGTTTAAACAACCAAGGTGATACTGACTACAGTTACATTGAGAATCAGTGGTAGACCCTTGCTGCTGAAAATGTGGTCCTTGGACAAATAGCCTTAGCCTCACTTCGGAGTTCTTAAGAAATGCAGAATTTTAGGCCCTACCCAGACCTACTGGATCAGAATCTGCATTTTAGTAGGTTCTCTAGGTGATTGGTGTATATACTGCTATACTAATGATTGCATCAGGACATGTGCTTAAACTCAGGCATCCTGGACTTATGATCACCCTCCGCCCAAGGGAGATGGTAGGTGCTGAGGCTGAATGGGGTAGAAGGGAAGTTTGAGCAGCCACAGCTCAAACTGAGCTCTGGTTTGGGAATATGGTCTCAAGAGCCTGTCTTTCTCTCCCCAGCTCTCCCAATAGGCAAATATAACGGAACTTTTGTTATGCTAATTGGTTGTGTTTGTTGATAGAAGAGGGCAGAGTGTGTTTGGGGCAGCAAGGAGGAGTGCCAATAGCCTATGTAGCTGGTCCAAGCTCACCCATACGCCCACTACCTTGTACAGAGGCCTCCCCATCAATAAACTTACTTTCTTTGAGTGTTCTGTTCCTACATCCTGTTTCTGATTTTTCTGTAATACTTCTTGACATTTTGGCTTTTTATCCTGTTCCAGACCCTTAGCTTGCTTCCTGGCTTCCAATCTGACTCTCTATTAACCTTCAAGCCTTCAGCAGATAATTCTTTTAGCACTTTCTGTGTATGAAGGCAAGCACTGAGAATTCAAAACGAATCCAAGATGTAATCCCTGTTTCCTAGGGCTTACAGCACTCACTGTATGCCAGGGTCTGTGCTAAGAGCTTCACTGACATAATCTAACTTAATTTTCACAAGCATATCTTTGAGGTTGTCCCCACTTCCTAGTCGAAGAAGTTGAACTCAAAAAGAGTCAAGATATTTCCCCGGGGTCACAGCTAATTAGTGGCACAGGCAGGATTTAAGCCCAAGTCTGATTGCTTCAAGTCTCTTAAACTAGATGCAAAAGACTATCTTCTTCATCACTGTATCTCCTGTGCTTAGGACAACACCTGGCCATGTCACACACTCAGGATTTGTGAAGGAAGAATGTCATTTTGAACCATCTCTTGAGCTCCCCGTTTCAACCACAGAGTCCTTCAAGCCCAGGTCTTTCAGCACTCTGGACATCACAGTCTTCGTGATCCACAGACCTCCAGCCCAGCATCCAGCATCCTCCCTGCTTTTTACCTCTGCCTCTCAGGGATGGGCAGGCAGAACTGCCTTGGAGTTAATCCAAGATTTCTACCTAAAAACCACTCAAAGCATATTATCCTGAAGCTTTATAATTCATACAGCAGATAATGTTGTTGAGGACTTCTCTGGTGGTATGTGGATAAGAATCTATCTCAAGAGAGAAACCATTATGAAAAACATGGTAATTGACATAAAAAAGTTTTTAAAAATGAATAAATAAAACAATTTTATGTAATATCCATCTGCCAATGCAGGGGACATGGTTCGATCCCTGGTCTGGAAAGATTCCACATATCTTGGAGCAGCTAAGCCTGTGCACCACGACTACTGAGCCCACATGCTGCGGCTACTGAGGCCCAGGCACCTAGATGCTCAGCAACAAGAGAAGCCATCACAAGAAAAAGCCTGTGCACCCAGCGAAAGTAGCCCCCACTCGCCACAACTATATAAAGCCCATGAGCACCAGCAAAGACCCAGCGCAGCCAAAACCAAACAAACAGAATAAATATTGCAGGGATTTAAGTAGATGAATATAACACAACTTCTACCCTCCTGGCATTTCCTAGGCTGTTATACTGTGCCAGTTGCCACCCTTGATGTGAAGCCATTATTAGTACTTAGTTGGTTAGCAAGGCTTGAAATGTACTTCTCGTGCAACTTCCTGAGGAGACCTCCTTGTTTGGTGAACCAGTAAGGCTAGTCCTTGTCGAACCCAGGTGCATGCAAATTTTGTCAATTTTATTCTTGACCTATTTTCTCTCTATAACTTCTAGCTTCAGGGTTGCAATCACATCTCTTTGTCTTTATACTCATTGACTTCCAAAACTGATTTTAGTTGATAATCTGAAGATGATATTAGGTCATGGAACAGACCCCTACAATGTTATCATGATTTCCTGATAACTCAGATCTGAAATTCCTATGCCTGAGGATCCAGAGAAGTTAGGTCAGGTAGAAGAGGCCCAAGCCAGAGAATTCTTATCCCTTTTGAAAGAGAGATCTTGCTTGCTTCAACCTCTACAGCAAAAACTGCATCTTAGGCATCAAATTATCTGAGACATGTTGCAATAGAGGGGTTTAATGTATATGAACTATGCTATATTCAAAACTATTTACATCTCTGGGACTTTTTCAAGTCTAGAGAAAGAATTCTCCAGGAATAGATCGCTCCAATGTGTTATTTGAGAAAATTTTGCAAGATATTGATGTCAACTGAAACTTGATGCAGAAAGCATCAAAATTTTTTTGATGCAGAATGATAAACATGGCTACCTCATAGTTCTTATTTGAGGCACATCCCAACCTTGGAAGTTCAGTATATTTGCAAATCTATTTCAAAATAAAACATTTGATTTTTTACTCCTGCCATTCATTTATTTGATAAACATTTATGGGGCCCCTACTATGTGCTAATCACCATTCAGTGTGCTGGAGATAATGTTGAACAAAGTGTTCTTTCCCTCATTCGAGTGAGAGAAGACACCCTATAAGAAAACAAACAAATTTATAAACAAGTAAACTGTCAAATGGTCACGAGCTACAGAGACAATTAGAATAGAGGGCTTCAGTAGAGAATAACTGGTGACTGCTTCATATGGAGCTGTTAGCAAAGCATTCTCTGAACAACTAAATGACAAGAAGAACCTGTCTGGAAGGCCGGGGCGGGCCATGGGCAGGTCGGGGGGTGTGGAATCTAAACCCAAGGCTCTAGGTTCATCTCCTCTATTCTACCACTTAAACTATGAACTCCAAATAGTCAAGAAATGGATGATCTACTTCTATGATAAGAAAGTGATTCCTTCAACTAACCTATTACTTCCTTCAGTCTTGTTACAACTTTCTAGGGCTTCCCAGGTGGTTCAGTTGTAAAGAATTTACCTGCCAATGCAAGAGACACCAGTTCCTCTGATCCAGGAAAATTCCCACATGCCAAGGAGCAACTAAGCCCGTGCACCACAATTATTGAGCCCATGCTCTAGAGCCCGGGAGCAGCAACTAACTGAAGCCAGTGCACCCCAGAGCCCATGCTCTTCAACAAGAGAAGTCGCAGCAATGAGAAGCCCATGAAATGCAACGAAGAGTAGCCCCCACTCACCACAACTAGGGAAAAGCCCGTACAGCAATGAAGACTCAGCACAGCCATAAATAAATTAATACAACAAAATAAAAACGTTCTAAAGTGTGAATCAGAATTTTTCAGCGAATTTCTACAATCTCTACTTTGATGACTGTAACCACTGTACTCAGCTGTTCAAGTAAACACCTGGGTTCATTCAAGACTTTGTTTGGTAAACTTGCTTTTTTAAAAAGGTTTATTTGTTTGCTTGTTGCTGCACTGGGATTTGTTGCTGCACATGGGCTTTCTCTAGTTGTGGTGAGAGGGAGCCCCTTTCATTGCTGTGTGCAGGCTTTTTACTACATTGTGTAATCTTCCCTGACCCACGAACATGGGATCAAACCCACGTTCTCTGCATTGGCAGGTGGATTCTCAACCACTAGACCACCAGGGAAGCCCCAACCAGGTTATTTTTTTATGGAGTTTTTTTCCCTAGCTGGAAAAATATCAGTTCACATTACCTGAATTAGCCTAGATAATTTTTTCTTTACTTTCAGTATTAAGCTTAAACATCCATACATTTAGAGAGTGTGTGTTGGTTAGGGAAAGAGAGGCTAGATTATACCAAATTCCACACCACATGCAGTCTTTCTGTGGCTCTCCTCCAAGGGTTGCCTCAGGGATCCATATTCCTTTTATCTCGTATTTCTGCCACCCAGATTCATCACAGAAGGAAAATTAAGAAACTGGACAATTGCACAGTGAATTTTATAAACAGGCTTGAGAGTAAGATATATCACTTCTACTCTCTTCTATTAGCTACAATCCAGTCTTGTGGTCCCAATGTGATAAGGCCTCCCAATGTAGTTTTCTCATGTGCTTGGAAAAGAGATGAATGGGATGAGATTTAGTGAACCCTGGCTTACGTTTGGGTAAGCTTGGGTCTGCTTTAGGTATAGCACAAAGTCTTACTTGCATTAGATGCTAAATAAATCACTGGTTTCCACTGTTTCCCCATCTATTTCCCATGAAGTGATGGGACCAGATACCACGATCTTAGTTTTCTGAATGTTGTGCTTTAAGCAGTGGAAACAATGTCAGACTTTATTGGGGGCTCCAAAATCAGTGCAGATGGTGATTGCAGCCATGAAATTAAAAGACACTTACTCCTTGGAAAGAAAGTTATGACCAATCTAGACAGCATATTCAAAAGCAGAGACATTACTTTGCCAATAAAGGTCTGTCTAGTCAAGGCTATGGTTTTTCCAGGGTCATGTATGGATGTGAAAGTTGGACTGTGAAGAAAGCTGAGTGCCGAAGAATTGATGCTTTTGAACTGTGGTGTTGGAGAAGACTCTTGAGAGTCCCTTGGACTGCAAGGAGATCCAACCAGTCCACCCTAAAGGAGATCAGTCCTGGGTGTTCTTTGGAAGGACTGATGCTAAAGCTGAAACTGCAGTACTTTGGCCACCTGATGCAGAGTTGACTCATTGGAAAAGACTCATGCTGGGAAGGATTGGGGGCAGAAGGAGAAGGGGACAACAGAGGATGAGATGGCTGGATGGCATCACGGACTCGATGGATGTGAGTTTGGGGGAACTCTGGGAGTTGGTGATGGACAGGGAGGCTTGGCGTGCTGCAATTCATGGGGTCGCAGAGTTGGACACGACTGAGCAACTGAACTGAACTGAACTGAAATGAAATGAAATGACTGGTTAGATGGAAGAATGAAAGGATTGTAACCTAAGGTCTTATAGCTATTAATAGCAAAAGAGTAGACTAGAATGAATATATGTTGAATTAATTAGCTAATTAATAGAAAATTCCATATTAATTCACCATATGCCTAAGAATTATAGGAAGAAACTAAAACCACACTGCTAGATTGAGGATTCCTAGGAAATTCTTTTTATTGTTTTGTATTATTTCGACATACAACCTTACTAGCCAAAGTCACTTCAGCTCTCCTCCCCTCTGAACCCTCTGGCAATCACTCTGCAATTGTTTCAAAGATTGGGAAATTATTCTGAAGGCAGCATGATCTAGTGATGGCATTGACTTTGGCTCCCCTCACTATTCCTCTTAGTGTTGCCATAAGCCCGTTTTTCAGTCTTAAAGTTGGCTGCCCTTGAAATGAAATGGGAAAACCTGAGTTTGTGGGCCAGTTTGGTCCCCAGCCTAGTTCACCAGCCAAAGAGTGAACAATCCTGTGTTTGTGACACCCTGAGCCTGCAGTGACCTTCCGGGCCAGCAAGGATGCCGGAGGGAACATACATTCTCTGAAATGACAGTAGAGGAAGAACCAACCCATTGCCCAAGGACTGATGAATAGGTCCCTCTTTTCCCCTAGGACAGCCTCTGCAAGGCCTCATGTAGGGCTTAACTCTTTCCTATCTTGAGCTCTATACATAATCTCATCTATCCTCTTAGCTGAAAATTAATCAAACTGAAAATAAATAATTAGTTCTCTAGTGCTAACTACAGCTATTTACTTTTTGGAGCAATGATTTCACTAATGTATTTCTCCATCTCTGTATCAGAGTGCAAAGATGACATCTGCTATATCATTTTATTCTCAAGTAGCTAGCACAGTAAATGGCAAAGAGTAGGTATTATGGACATTTATTAAATGCAGAAAGACTATGGGCAAACCTTGTCTCAAAGTTTAGGCTTTTGTGTGGCTTAGCACCATCTTCCCCAAGAATGATCATTTCCCCTTCTCATTATAAACACAAAATATACATCAAGCAGCTTCTGCTGTTTGTTTTTGACTCAATGAATGCAGGTCAAGAGGCAATAGAACAACAGACATAGAACAACAGACTGGTTCCAAACTTTGAAAGGAGTACATCAGGGCTGTTTATTGTCACCCTACTTATTCAACTTCTATGCAGAGTACATCATGTGAAATACCAGGCTGGATGAAGTACAAGCTGGAATCAAGATTGCAGTCCCTTGGACTGCAAGATCAAACTAGTCAATCCTAAAGGAAATCAGTCCTTAATATTCATTGGAAGGACTGATGCTGAAGCTCCAATACTTTGGTCACCTGATGCAAAGAACTGACTCATTGGAAAAGACCCTGATGCTGGGAAAGATTGAAGGCAGGAGGAGAAGGGGATGACAGAGGATGAGATGGTTGGATGGCATTACTGACTTGATGGACATGAGTCTGAGCAAGCTCCAGGATTTGGTGATGGACAGGGAAGCCTGGCATGCTGCAGTCCTTGGGGTCGCAAAGAGTTGGATATGATTGAATGACTGAACTGACAGTGAATCTCAGAATTATCAGTGCAGAAACTTGGGGTCAGCACTTTCATAAGCTTTCAATTTGGGGCTGATGGTGAAAACTTCTCAGATTTCAAATTGTTCATAGACACATATATCCTGGATGCAATAACCAGTAGGACTGCTTCACAAATCCAGGGGCGAATATTGTCATATTTAGTTTTTTTCACACAAAACAAGTGGCTTAAGTTCCCATGGTTTAATAGATTGTGGGGTTAGTGAAAGCCCAGCATCTCTGTCATGGGGCTGTCTCCAACACTATGACTTGTCCACAATCTCAAAGACTCTCTTTGGATTAAATAGGGGTCAGCCTGACTTCTGCAGGCCAGTGGGAGAAATGTTACTGATCACTGCCACATGGCTATGGAAGATGCCCCACGTGAGCCTTCAGATGATATTATGCAGGGCTCTGCAAAGGCTGCTGAAGGTCTGTGTGGGAAAGAGAACTTTGAGACATAATGCCTGGCCCAGCTGAGACTGTCCCTTGCTTAGGTTCCCAGAATTGTAGCACTTAGTGCTAATTTTCAGTCCTTTAGGAGATCTTTTCCCCAAAGATCTAGTCACCCAAGAGGGCTACCTCAGATTTTATCAGGCTATCCAGCTCTGCAGACCCCAAACTTCCATCAACTTTCCATCTCCAGGGAGCAGGGCACTGTAGGTCTGGCAACTTTTCCTTTTCAACCCTTGAAACACAAAAGGTCCTCATTTCCAGCAAGTAGGAAATTATCCATCACTTATGTTTGGGCATGCCGATGGTCTCTAAGGGGCCCTATTGCCCTCAAAGCGAGCTACTGCAGTGCCTTAGGACAGGCACTCTCCCAGACTTTCTGGTTTCTTTCTTGATAGAAAGGAGAAGCAGAGGAAAGAAATGGAGTAGGAGGAGAAGAACGGGACACTACCAAAGAAGCTAAGTTTCAGCAGATCCTTCCACTGCGTGGCTCTTCACACACTGATGGCATAGGCAAGTTCCCTGCTTTGAGAAGAAGGCAGACTTCCTTCTCTAAATTGTGCATACTGTTATGTTTACAACACCCATTTACAACCAGAAAGAAAACCAAGAGATCGTCTAGTTAAGTTGTCTGGCTTCAAGGTGCTGAATCTTCACTGGACATTATAAGAAAATAATTGAAATTTTTATGCAAAATCCAGGTGATGGATGGGACAGGCTCCCAGGGTAGCATAGCATTATGCTTGGCGGGGGTTGTCAAATTGTTTCTTCTCAGAATAAGAGTTTTATTTTGGTGGGAGGACCACTTCTTCACAGATACAGTAGCATGACGACTCTTGATTCTGACATGGATGGGGCTTCTTTTCTGGGCCTGTGGCATGTTCTCCACGCCCTACATCCATCTTAAAGATATCACTGGGCACCTAATTGCAGCTGTCAGCATCTGTCTGCAGTCACAGAGGCAGGTACTGACTCAAGAGGCACGATCCACAGCGCAATAACCATCAGTAGCGGGTCTGAAAGGAAAACATCAAACCATATGGAGGTGGAAGAAGTTGTCACAACTTGTTAATTTATGAACTTAAACTTTCAGACCAATGAAAATATCCCCAAACATTCTACCTTCCATGAAGCTGCTGTGAGAAGCAAACGAGTCAAGAGAAGGATCAAGCCTAGAAGCCTTCTGGTGTCACAGACCAGGCCCCCCACATGCCTTGAGCACTGAGACCTCAGAGCCTGAGAGCTCTGTGAGGAAGAGGGACTGAGTTTCACAGATTAAAAGCCTGTAAGCTAAACTGACTGTGTTTCCCCTGGAATGTGCCCCGTTGCTGAGTCACACGGGTGAGTTATCATGGGTTTTTTCTTGCATAGTTTGGTTCTGTAACAACCATTTCAGAAGTTAAACAATAACAGCTGCTACCTGTTCTCTCTCCCAGGCGGGGCATGTCATCAAGCAGGCACCATGGATAGATAGACAAACAGCTGCAGTATGGAACAGAGGAGTGATAATGATACTTCTCGTCCCAGGTAAGTCAGGGGTTGTTGCTGTTCAGTTGCTAAGTCATGTCCAACTCTTTGCAATCTCAGGGGCTGCAGCACGCCAGGCTTCCCTGTCCTTCACTATCTCTCAGAGTTTGCTCAAATTCATGTCCACTGACTTGGTGATGCCATCCAGCCATCTCATCCTCTGCCTCCCCCTTCTCCTTTTGCTTTCAATCTTTCCCAGCTTCAGGGTCTTTTCCATCAAAGTCAGGGGAGGTTATAGTAAAGGTGATGTTTGAGCTGGGTCTTGCAGGAGGAGTCGGCCTCTGGGGCAAGACAAGAAAGTGCCCATCAGCTGAGGGAAAGTATTAACAAAAGGCAAGGCCACACAGCAGTGTGTGAGGTCTAGAGGGAGCCGGATGTATGGCAGGCAGAGGGTTGGGCAGATGCCAGAGCAATGATGTTAGGAAACAGGGGTCAGGGTATGGAGGGGCTTGGATCCTGGTTTAGGACCTAAACTTCAGACAGAAGCTCACTAATATAGGCCGGATCCTGGTTGTCCTCCAACATCGCACCTGGAGTGCCTGGCCCTCACAGGACCCTGGTACAGGATGGAAGTTATTTTCCTCCAGGCCTTGCCACTGGTACCCAAAATTCCACTCACTCCTCAGAGGTCTTCTGGGAATGCATACGTACCTGTTTCCTACAGCAGGTAACAGATGAAGGCCCTGAACCCTCCCCCTTGCACCACTGTCACCTATACCTAAATCATTCACATTTCTGGAACTCAAAGGCAGGCTCAGGGGTTAGGCTACCTAGTTTCAACCTAGCTCTGTCACCAGCAGATGTGGAGCCTGGGGCAAACTGCTTAAGTAGCCATGCGCCAATGTGTGAGGCAAAGCCAGCAGACAGGGATTCCTGGCAGGGAGCAGCACGCCTGGGCAGTAGATCTGTATTCCTCTGCCCTGGACACAATTCCCCACACCCCTCCCCCTCTCAGCAGACCATCCTAGAACAGTGTTGGCCAACAGAAATATAATGTGAGTATAATAAAAATTATATAAAAATTAAAATACTTTCTCAATTATAGAAAAGTAAAAAAAATTAAGACCATATTTTATTTAATCAAGCACATCCAAAATATTGTCATTTTTAACTTGTGAGTAATCTAAAAATGATTTATGGATATATCTTACATTTTGGGGGGTGCTAAGTCTTTATTTGTTTATTTTTTGTCAAGTGACACAGCTTGAGACATCTCTGTACCCCAGGGACTGAAGCAGGGCCAAGACCATGAAAGCACTGAATCCTAACCATTAGACCACTAGGGAACTCCTGGGTACTGTGTCTTTAAAATCCAGGGTATAGTTATTCTTACAGCACATGCAACTTGAAATAGACACATTTTGACATTTCAAGTGACTATATGGAGCTCAATGGTCACACATGGCTAGAGGCTACCATATTGAATGCACAGCTTTAGAACAATAGCCCACATAATTGGAATGAAATAATAGCAGTAGTTAGTATTTCTTGATTACCAGCTGAGAGACCTTGGACAAATTACTAAATCTGTGTTTGTGTCCTCTGTAAGAGAGAAAACATACAACTTAACATTGTGTTGGGAGCCTTAAGTTGGGACATATATCTGAAGCCCTAAGTTGGGACATGTATCTGAAGCCTTAAGTTGGGACATATATCTGAAATGTGATTGTCATTTCCTCTTCACCTTTGTGCATGCAATTTCCTCAGCCCAAAATGCCCTGTCTTCTCTACGTGCAAATCCTTATTCATTCATTAAGACCTTGCTCAAATGTCACGTCCTCTGGAAAGCCTACCTACCTTATCTCTTAGCATCAAGTGCTCCTGGTTCTGGACCAACTTAGTACTTTTCCGGACCTCCCTAATGTTGCTTCTTACCTTGTGCCTTCTCACCTTCAGTCATCTTCAACTCTTTGCCACCCAGTAGACTGTAGCCTGTCCATGGGATTCTCCAGGCAAGAGTACTGGAGTGGGTTGCTATGCCCTCTTCCAGGGGATCTTCCTGCCCCAGGGACTGAACCCATGTCTCCTATATCTCCTGCACTGGCAGGCAGATTCTTTATCCACTGAGCCACCTGGGAAGCTCACTTCTTACCTTGCTTTGTGATTATTTTCCTCCTTGTATTCCAGGTGAATCTGGATGGAGTTACTGTGTCTCATTGAAGATGCAGATCTTCAATTTTTTAGTGTCTCTGAAATCAGGATGCATTTATATTATAATTGGCAGTAATTTTTTCCTCTTATGGTGAGATTTTTAAAAATGAGCAATGGTGTGATTGTAACATATAACACAGGTTTGATACAGTGTGTGTGTGTGTTAGTTGCTCAGTTGTGTCCGACTCTGCGACCCCATGGACTGTAGCCCACTAGGCTTCTCTATCCAAGGGATTCTCCAGGCAAGAATACTGGAGTGAGGTGCCATTTTCTTCTCCAGGGGATACTGCTGACCCAGGGATCAAACCCAGGTCTCCTGCATTGAAGGCAG
The DNA here is from genome assembly GCF_023091745.1 of Budorcas taxicolor. NCBI lineage: Eukaryota > Metazoa > Chordata > Mammalia > Artiodactyla > Bovidae > Budorcas > Budorcas taxicolor. The sequence continues at coordinate 52,118,114 of NC_068912.1, read as the reverse complement.
ATTATTTACCATCTGAGCCACCAGGGAAGCCTTGATATATTTTAGTAATTGCCTTTGTGTCCCCCAGGCAGTGGGCTCAGTTAATGCAATAAATGTGTCAAATGTTCTGACAACACTAATAAAAGTTTATTGCAATTACCACACGTGTAAATTATTTGGCTGGCAGCCTCCCCTCCCTTCTGAATGGTAACCTCTCCAAGGGCAGAGACTGTAGGCTCTTTCATAGTAATGGGCTGGGTATCTTGTGAGAGGCCAAAATGTAATGCCTGGTTTTTGAGGAAAACGTGCCCCCAAAGAAATCCCACCTTCCCACTACAGCATGATTATGCTTTAAAATTTTCTTCACCAAAATATCTAATTACTGAATCAGGAAGCAGAGTGATCCAGCTAGAATGTCGGGTTGAGAAATGTGCACTTGTGGGACCAGGGGGGAGAGAGAATGTTTCCCCTCAAAGCTGCATGTTTCCTTAGAAACCCCATAGGGCTCCAAACAGATTATCTTTCAAAGGACTCATTACAAGGCAAGCAGAGCTTTTAAATTCCAAGTGTTTTAACAAAGTCTTTTCTATCTAATGTCAAATTATGCTGTCTTTCCCCAATTCATAAAATGATACACAATTTTTTAAATGCCAAAAACCCCCTCTTATCAAGAGAGTTCCAACTATAGCCAAATACCAGTCATTAGAAGGATAAAAAATAATGCTTCATCAAAAAAACAGTCAAAGGGATGGGGATGAGGGGGTAGAGAAATAAGGACCTTCTTATGAGTGGTGATGTCCAAGTGATGCCCATCAAAAACAAGGAATTTTAAAAGATCCAAATATGAAGTGTCTGGAATGTACATAGAATTCCTGTAAGCAACTATTGACTTATAAGACTTCAAGGTTATCTCAAAGACATTGTTTGAAGGTATACTTTGATTTTTCCTTGCTGAGTGGGTTGGAGTTCTTATCAGGTTAAAAAAAAGCACTCACTCTATTTAGGAACTTTACCCAATTAAATACACGCATAGACACCATCCCTCAAACTGTCACCATCCTTCCTTAGGGGAATTTGCATCTGTTGTATCTTTGGCAAACAGTGCAAACACTTGTATTCAACTAAGAGTGTATGGTCTTACCTTCTTTCTTTTTTTATTTTGGCCTGAGAAGAAAACGTGGCTTTACAAATTCAATTAATATGAATTGCTCCCTGCCTTACTAAACTCTCAGGTGGGCTCAGGATTTAGAGTCCCAGGGCTGAGCCTGGCTGGATTTGGGCTGTGTGGGCTTCTGGGAACACTGGTTAAACTGGGCCCCTCTGAAGCCTTCTGCATCTTGGATCTGCAAAGGAACTAATCACACACTTTTAAAAATTGAGTTGTTTCTGATGTGTTTCAAGATTATTTTATGTATTTATTATTATTATTTTTGCCACCGTGTGGCATGCAGGATCCTAGTTCCTGGAACGGAGATGGAACCCGCCCCGCCCCCCAGTGGAATCACACACCCCTTAACTTCCTGTTTTCCTTTCTCTTCCTTCTCTCCCCAAGTTCGGTTTCAATGAAATTACTCTGGCTGATGGACCTAAAAGGATCATCAGATAGATGATCCCCAGGTCCTTCTTGTGAATACACCCCTGTTCTCATTTTCTTACCCCCATATTAATGTGTGCCCTTATTAATAAGTCTCTCATACCCAGCTTCTTTCTGGAGAAGATTCCTGCTGTGGGACTAAAGCCCTCCTCAGTGTGGATACTAAGGAGTTAAGTAGCTTCGAGAGATGTATGTGATGCCATTCCCCTTGCTGAACTCTGAGAAGAGTTCAGGCCTCCATCCAGCAGGCACCCCCAGTCCTGTAAAAAAGACAGTTTCACTAGGGTGTTAGGGCCTACAGCAGGTGTATGAACAGAGCTCACGACAGGAAAGGAGGAGCTCTTAACTGTCTGCATAGTAGCTACCCATCAAGTGCTTGCTACATACAGCTACCTTAAAAAAATTTTTTTTTAATTGGAGTGTAGTTGCTTTACAATGTTATTTTCTGCTGTTCAGCAAAGTGAATCAGCCATAGATATACATCCCCTCTTTTTTGGGTTTCCTTACCATTTAGTTCCCGGCAGAGCATTGCCTGGAGTGCTATAAGTAGGTTCTCATTAGTTACCTAGTTTATACATTGTTGCTGCTGTTACTGTTTAGTCACTAAGTTGTGTCCAACTCTATGTGACCCCATGGACAGTAGGCCACCTCCTCTGTCTGTGGAATTTCTCAGGCAAGAATGCTAGAGTGGGTTGCCATTTCCTTCTCCAGAAGATCGAACCCACATCTCCTACATAGTGTATATATGTCAATTCCAATCTCATACAGCCGCATTTCACATGGGATTTCTTTTCGTCTTTGTGGAAGGGCCAGTTGCCGAGTCTGACTCCTAAGAAAGGCATACTGAGCACACACAGTGCCCCGCAGCCCCTCTTTCTTGACCAGCTCTCCTGACCCATTCCTTTTCCCTTAGCTCAGCTGAAATGAAGTTGGGATTTTCCCCTCTACAAATAATTTTACTGGAACTAAGGCGGAAGCTAAGGAGGAACACACAAAAACATAGAAGCAGATGAGTTTACAGAGGCAGATTTCTTATCTGGCAGAGCTTCCTGGGGAATCGGCTTCCTCTCCCCTACCCGCACCCTCCATAAAAAAAAGGCCCTGATCCTTTGTGTACAGTGAGATAAACACATTTGCAGAGGGGGATGGGCCCCCTCTCTTCTAGAGATATTTCTTTCCCTTCCTCCTGCTTCACCCTCTCCCCCAAGGTCCTGACACCAATTAAGGAGAGCATGAGCAACATTAACACATTAAAAACAAAAGCTAATAGTACTATGAACCCAAACTGAAAAACATACAACAACAAAACTGACTTGTTATCATCAAACATATTGGGGTCATGAAAGCTTGGGAAAGAAAGAACAGTTCCAAAACGAGAGACTAGAGAAATGTTACACCAACATATCACACACGATTCTGGACTGAATCCGTTTGCTTTAAAGATGATTATTGGCAAAGATTGAATGGAATCCAAGGATGAGATAGGAGTATTGGACCAATGTTAACTTCATGATTTTGATAGTTGTACTGTGGTTATGGAGGCAAACCCTTTTGTTTATAGGAAATACACACTAAAGTATTCAGTAGTGATAGGGCATCATGCCAGCAACTTACTCTCAAATGGTGCAGGAAATAAATGTTCTTTGTACTCTATTTGAAGTTTTTTTAAGAGTTTGAGATTGTTAAAAACTTTTTTCTTAACTACTCTATATTCAGAAATTCCGTTTTTAGGAGCCTATTTCAAAGATAAACTGTTGAAAATATAGAGAGAAAGAAAAGGGAGGGAGGGAGGAACGAAGAGAGGAGTAAAAAGCCTATTATTTTTACCAACAAAGATAAAACAACTCAAATATCCATCATTGAGGGACTGATTGAATAAATTCAAACAGCCTAAAAACAAAAAAATTAGAAATATCTCCATATTCCACTATGGAGTGATCTCCAAGATATAATAAGCAAAAAAAGCAGAGTAGAGAAAATTGTGTATATACCCTTGAACAATACAGGTTTGTACTGCAAGGGTCCACTTATACACCCATGAACTACACAATCCCTCATAAGGAGATTAGTTGAATCTCCTTATAAGGAAGGACTCTGAGGGCTGACTATGAAGTTATATGCAGATTTTCTACTGCGAGGAGGGTGGGCCCTCTTAACCGCCTAGTTGTTCAAGGGTCAACTGTATATCTAAGAAATGGAAATATGTATCCGTGTGAGTGTGTGGGTGGGCTTCCCCCGCAGCTCAGTGGTAAAGAACCTGCCTGCCAATGGTGGTAAAGAACCCACCAACCTCTCTTAAGAGACCCGGCCCGATCCCTGGGTCGGGAAGATCACCTGGAGCGGGGCATGACAACCCATTCCAGTATTTTTGCCTGGAAAGTCCCATGGACAGAGCAGCCTGGCAGGCTACAGTCCATAGAGTCACAAAGAGTTGGACATGACTGACGCAACTAAGCACTGAGCGTGAGTGTATGTGTACATGTACATTTTTTTGGCTGTGCTGAGTATTCGCTGCTTTGCTTAGCCTTCCTCTAGCTGCAGAGAGCCAATGCTACTTTAACTGCAGCGCACAGGTTTGTCACTGCGGTGGCTTTTCTTTTTGCAGAGCACAGGCTCTCGAGCACAGGCTCAGTAGTTGTGCCACACAGGCTTAGTTGATCCATGGCATGTGAGATCTTTCCGGACCAGGGATCAAACCTGTATTCCCTGCATTGGCAGGTGGATTCCCATCCTCTGTACCACCAGGGAAGTCCTAAATGTAATTTTTAAAGTAAACAATAGAAGAATAAATATGAAATTTAAAAACAAATTATTACCTATAAGACATAGGAAGAAATAGGGTTGAAAAAGATATGAAATAGAAACCAAACTACTGTAAGCATACTTGGTTTTGTAGACTTGGCTTTCAAACCATGTAAATGCTTTATAAAATTACATGTTAAAAAAAAAAGTAAACCTGGAAAAGGAGATGAAACAAACAAACGATCCTAAGTGTCAATGCCAGTTTACATAACCACAGGGAGAGGAACTATTTCCTGGGACTTGAAAACTTCAGCTGGACTTCAGGCCCCTGGGAGGATGTATCTTTGGGACAAACAGAACTAACTACACGGGCAAAAACAAAATCTACTTAAACTCTTTTCAGGAATCATATTGTTGATGGAAATGTTGCTAGTTTTTCTGAGATGTATGTGTGTGTGGGTTGTGTGACAGAACAAATGCATAATTATGTGATAATCCCCAGTGTCTTTAAAAACCATGATTCTCAACTTTAGGGAAAAGGAGATACAGGATTGAAGAATTTAAACAAAATCCCTATAATCCTGAACTTGAATTGGAAGTATTGATATGAAGTCCTAAAATTTATGACTTTGAGAAATGAGCATATTTTCTAGCTCCATCTGCTAAAAAGTCTAGAAATGAGTAAACAGTTACCACAGATCACCTTTGTGCCCAGAGTGAGCTCCACTCTGGGCACAAATACCCAGAAACACCATTTCCCACAAAAAGGAGCAAAGTGCCTTGAAGCAACAGGTGATTTCAGAATTAGAGCAGGAAATGTACAAGACGTTGCTGGAGCATCTTGTCACACCAGACAGAAAGTTATCAAACATTATTCGGATCATATCAACCTTAAGAGGCTCCCACTGGCCAAGGATGGGACAGTTTGAAAATCAATAATGATAGTAACAACAATAAATTAAAATTCCTCCAATATTTAAATTCATGAATTTATGTTGATTCTAATAGATAATAATTGGAGACACTTGAAGAAAGCTAGTGAATCAATTCTTTTATTTTATACCACTAGTAAATAAGGGGGAAATCAAGCATTTATTCTACTTTTCCTACATGGACAGTTGCACTGGTTAACCAAGTAGCAGAAAAGTTTCTCTCCTCTCCTCTTTACAGAAATATTACAGCTAATAAATGAAGACACAATAGAATATCCTCATCACCACTTTGCAACTTCTAGGAATTAATGGATCTACAAATTGATTGTCAATAGCTGCTAGTATCACAAAAAGAGAAACAAGATACTATATGCTTCCTGGTGGAAGAATACAGCATCTATAAAGAAGCCCTAACAACAACAACAACAACAAAAACAATCAGACCTGAAGCTGATTAAGCTCAAGATCCAACCACCAATTGACAGGAAAACCAGTAGACAAAGAAATATGCACAATGATACCACTGGGATGAAGTCAGAAAACCCTAGACTAGAGAAACTGTATATGGTTAACAACCCAGTTTCTTGAAGGGGAGAGAGAGAGAATGAGAGGGGAAGGGGAGATCTGTAGATGAAGAGAAGCACAAAGAGACACAGCAACCAGTTAGCGTGTGAACCTTATTTGGACTTGGAATCAAATAAGGAAATGTTAAAAATAAATTATGACATGTATGAGACAAATTGAAATTTAAACACTGGCTAGATATTCGATGATATTAGGGACTCACTGCTATTTTTTTAGATGTGATCATGGTATTGTAGCTATGGTGTTTTTGTTACTGTGTTTTAAAGACTGCTCTTTTAGAGATTTGTACAAAGCTGTTTAATGGAAGAAATTCTATGATTCTGGAATTTGCTTCAAAATAATGCAAGATAGGGTGGAGGAAGTAAGTATATCTAACACAATACATGAGGACACAGATGTTGAAACTGAGTGATAGGTCCATTCTTACATGCCTGATACCTTTGTATATATTCTATCTTTGTACATGCTTGGAATTTTCCATAATAAAAAGTTAGAAAAAATATCTACTATGTACCAGGGACTAGGCTGGCATTAGCACACCTAAGTCATGAGTTGGCATCACAGACAAGCACAGAAATCTTCCTTCATGACTCGCACATGTGGGAAGGGATAGGAATTTGGTGGCAACGCCCTTAACTCTCCCCTTATTTGATGAGATGAATATGCAGTTTCCTTTGCCAAATTGGAAATTGAGAGCAGAATGCAACCCTGTCTAAACTGCTCCTCCGAGGAGCTTGTTGAAGGCCGGAACCATTACTCAGGGTCCAGCTGCACAGCATTTTCATCCACCCAGAAACACATGCAGATATGTGTGAGATCAAAATAGGCCCGCATGTGGGTTTTAACAAAGAGCAAGCAGACAAAAGCCCCACAGAGGCGTCTGACCTCTCCCTTGGCCTCTGGGCCCTCCATGGAAATGTGAACTTTCCTTTGACACTCAGATGACACCCTTCGGCCATTAACAACAGTTCTATAGAGATTGGGCAGTGCCCTTTGGCTCCATTAGAAACAGGGGGCCCAAGGCTCTAAATTGCTGGCATTCACACCACAATCTCCCCCTATTTCTGGGCCCCACCCTATTTGGAGTTTAGCTCCCTGGTCCTTGAGGGTAAAAACATAAATTCAGCTGGACATTCCCCTGTCCCGAGTGGTGACCTTTATTGTACATGCCTGGGATGTTTTCCCAAGGACTCAGAGAAAATGGCTTCATCAGAAAGAGACATTTGATATCATGAAAATGGCTGGCAGAGGATCAGACCTGGGCACGGGTCTCCTTGGGCTTGAACCTTGCAGTGAAGGAACACTCCAGTCAGTATCCATATCACTGTTTACCTAGTCAAGCACTTCCTGAGCCTCTGAAATTAAAAACTCTGGAAGGTGTAAGGGAAAACAAGATAGTCTTTGCTCTTCAATTTAGGTCAAAGTACAATTGGACCATGACTGAGAACTTTAGAGGAGGGACAGACAATATCCAAGTGCAGTGGTGAAGCTGCAGCAGGTGAAATGCAAAGTAGACTTTAAAAGAAAAAAATTCCAATTTCAATGGTCAAGCACCCATCCTCTTGGCCATCAATTAGGGGCAGGGTGCAAGGAGAACAGAGGACTCCAGGTGGAGGGAAGGTCTCCAAAAAACTCATGCATATAGGATATTATAAAGCCTTCTGCAAGTTTAATGAGTAAAACCATGGTGGTAGGGGATTTGCATAAATGCAAGGCGGCCTATCCAACCTCAGGAATTATTGTGGCCTATTTTATTTCTTTGTGGTTATTCATTGGTCTTTCAAAAGCTAGTTATCTTCTTTATAAGGAAAGAAGAAAAGCACAGGAGTCAAAGTAGACTATGCCTTGATAATATGTGCAACGAATTAACCAATCCTGAAAGCAAAATTTAAAAATTGGGTCAGAATGATGTAGGTGCAGCCTGGCTTATTGATACCAAAGAGGCTGTCTGCGAACCTCCTGAGTCCAGCTTTTCCAGTCTCATGTTGAACCAAATATCTCACCAACTTCTTGGTAAACAATGGAAGACCCACATGGTTTGGTTTTTATGAACCTCAGCACTATGAACATTTGGGCTGGATAATTCTTGTTTGGTAGGGGCCTGTCCTTTGCATAGCAGGATGTTTAGCATCACCCCAGGCTTTTATCAACCAGACACTAGGAATACTCACCCTTGCAAGGTGTGACAAATAAAATTGTCTCCAGACATTTCCCAGCACTCTATGGGGTATGTATGAAATTGCCCCAAATTGAGACCCACAATGTGCTTCCCAGGTGGCATTAGTGGTAAAGAACCCACTTGCCAATGCAGGAGACATAGAACATGGGTTTGATCTCTGGGTTGGGAAGATCCCCTGGAGGAGGGCATGGTAACCCATGGACAGAGGAGCCTGGTGGGCTACAGTCCAAGGGGATGCAGAGTTGGACATAACTGAAGCAAATTAACACACATAAATGAGAACCACAATATATGTTATATGAAGACACCAAAATTATATTAAAAGCTTACGTTTATTGGGTATTTATTACATGCTAGGCTCTCTGTTGGAGAAGGCAATGGCACCCCACTCCAGTACTCTTGCCTGGAAAATCCCATGGATGGAGGAGCCTGGTGGGCTGCAGTCCATGGGGTTGCTAAGAGTCGGACACGACTAAGCGACTTCACTTTCACTTTTCACTTTCATGCATTGGAGAAGGAAATGGCAACCCACTCCAGTGTTCTTGCCTGGAGAATCCCAGGGACAGAGGAGCCTGGTGGGCTGCCATCTATGGGGTCACACAGAGTCGGACACGACTGACGTGACTTAGCAGCAGCAGCAGCAGCAGCAGCAGCAGGCTCTCTGTTAGGGCTTCCCTGGTAGCTCAGCTGGTAAGGAATCCACCTGCAATGTGGGAGACCTGGATTTGATCCCTGCATTGGGAAGGTCCCATGGAGGAGGGCACAGCAACCCACTCCAGTATTCTTTTCTGGAGATACCCCATGGACAGAGGAGCCTGGTGGGCTTCAGTCCATGGGGTCGCAAAGAGTTGGACATGACTGAGCAACTAAGGACGCAAAGGTTCTCTATTACGTGTTTTAATACATTCATTCATTTAATCCTCTCAATACCTTGATGAAGTATAGGTATAATTATTATTCACATTTGACAGATAAAGAAATTTGGGGGCAGCAGTGTTTATCAACTTACTCAAACTCACACTCCCCATGAGTAGCAGATTCAGGGTCTGATTTAAGTACTTTGACCTGGCACCAGCCTCTTAGCCATCAAGTTATACCCCAGAGTCCCAGGCCACTCTCACCTGGTTGGGTAAACCAAATAGTGTGGGCATCAACAATGCAAAAGCCCCTGCCAGCCATCCTTGTTTAATTGCTGGGACTTAGCAGACCCCGGGGTGGTACACGCATCCGAGGACGGAGTGGCTTGCCTGTATCCCACACTGACAACATCCTTTCTGGAACAGCTGCTACCCCTGTGAATGCCTCATGGTCATAGTCGTGTTGTTGTGAAGTCGCTCAGTCGTGTGCTACTCTTTGTGACCCCATGGACTGTGGCCCACCAGGCTCCTCCATCCATGGAATTTTCTAGGCAAGAGTACTGGAGTGGGTTGCACCTTTTGCTTATTATTTGACATCTTTTTTTTTAATTTTTGGCTGTGCTACACAGCATGTGGAATCTTAGTTCTCCAACAAGGGATTGAACTCACACCCCCAGTGGTGGAAGCACAGTCTTAACCACTGGACCACCAGAGGATTCCTTGACATCTTCTTAATGAAGAACTAGCCTCCCTTTGGCTTCAACATGGATGTGCATAAATTGTCTGAGTTTATTGCCTGTTTGAGCCTCAATTTCCTCATGTACATAGCAGTGTATATATATATATATACACACACACACACACATAACACACACACATATATATATATATCCACATACACACATATTTCACACACACACACACATATATATATTTAAGGTTACCATGCAGAATTATCATCTAGATTAGAAGTAATATAATGCTCCTGGTATACAGTAAGTACTTTTAGTGTTATTATTCTTATTCTCAGTTATTAATCTCCTCACAGGGACTGGATTACCAGGTTGCTTCTTAGTGTTATTTACAGTCAGCAGAGAGAAAACAGAATGTAGAGATGAATATTCTGATAGCAGATGAGGCTAGGAAAAGATACAGAGCACAAGTGCCAGGGGACAGCCTGGACTTGAAAGTGGCAAGTATCAAAACTTTAGAAGTACTAAAAATATGCCTGTAAGTTTCCTGATTCTACATTTCAAGACAGTGCCGTGCTTGTATCGTAGGTACCAACAGCTGAGAGAAACGCTCTAGGGTGGGGTAGGGTTTTTAGTGTTCTTCAGATCACGTGCATAGCCCACTGTCATTTTCTCAAGCCTGGAACTCTGCTCCTGTGCACTCAGAACCCACAAGACCCCAGGAGAATGACACTCAGCTCTCTGAGAGGTCCAACCATCTCCTATTTCAACCCTAGTTCATTTCCTTGGTTCCCAGCACATGAACTTTGATGACTTGGTCTTCACTGAATCATGAACCTGGACCAGTCCAACATGGTCACTGAGCTGAACCTCTCATTGTTTTGTGCCAATTTCTGAAATACTGATTCATTTGTTTCCTATCAGTCTGTATCCATCAGAAACACAGGTAGCAGAACTCATTCCTGAGTACAGGAGCTACTGGGAACAGGTGTCCAAATAATAACAATGTATACCAAGGGAACATTTCATGCAAAGATGGGCACAATAAATGACAGAAATGGCATAGACCTAACAGAAGCAGAAGATATTAAGAAGAGGAGGCAAGAATACGCAGAAGAACTGTACAAAAAAGATCTTCATGACCCAGATAACCACGATGGTGTGATCACTCACCTAGAGCCAGACATCCTGGAATGCGAAGTAAAGTAGGCCTTAGGAAGCATCACTATGAACAAAGCTAGTGGAGGTGATGGAATCCAAGTTGAGCTATTTCAAATCCTAAAAGATGATGCTGTGAAAGTGCTGCACTGAATACGCCAGCAAATTTGGAATACTCAACAGTGACCACAGGACTGGAAAAGGTGTTTTCATTCCAGTCCCAAAGAAGGACAATACCAAAGATTGCTCAAACTACTGCACAATTGCACTCATCTCACACACTAGCCAAGTAATGCTCAAAATTCTTCAAGCCAGGCTTCAACAGTATGTGAACAGTGAACTTCTAGATGTTCAAGCTGGATTTAGAAAAGGCAGAGGAACCAGAGATCAAATTGCTGACAGCAGGTGGATCATAGAAAAAGGGAATTCCAGAAAAACATCTACTTCTGCTTTATTGAATACGCCAAAACCTTTGATTGTGTGGATTACAACAAACACTGGAAAATTCTTAAAGAGATGGGACTACCAGACCACCTTACCTGCCTGCTGAGAAATCTATATGCAGGTCAAGAAGCAACAGTTAGAATCAGACATGGAACAATGGACTGGTTCCAAATTGGAAAAGGAGTACATCAAGGCTGTATTTCATCACTGTGCTTATTTAACTTCTATGCAGAGTACATCATGAGAAATCCTGGGCTGGATGAAGCACCAGCTGGAATCAAGATTGCCGGGAGAAATATCAGTCACCTCAGATATGCAGATGACACCACCCTTATGGCAGAAAGCAAACAGGAACTAAAGACCCTCTTGATGAAAGTGAAAGAGGACAGTGAAAAAGTTCACTTGAAACTCAACGTTCAAAAAACTAAGATCACAGCATCTGGTCCCATCACTTCATGGCAAATGGAGAGGGAAACAATGGAAACAATGAGAGACTATTTTGGGGGGCTCCAAAATCACTGCAAATGGTGACTGCAGCCATGAAATTAAAAGATGCTTGCTCCTTGGAAGAAAAGCTATGACAAACCTAGACAGCATATTAAAAAGCAGAGATATTATTTTGCCAACAAAGGGTCTATCTAGTCAAAGCTATGGTTTTTCCAGTAGCCACGTATAGATGTGAGAGTTGGACTAGAAAGAAAACTGAGCGCTGAAGAATTGATGCTTTTGAACTGTGGTGCTGGTGAAGAGTCTTGAGAGTCCCTTGGACTGCAAGGAGATCCAACCAGTCAATCCTAAAGGAAGTCAGTCCTATTCATTGGAAGGACTGATGCTAAAGATGAAACTCCCATACTTTGGCCACCTGATGCAAAGAACTGACTCACTGAAAAAGACCCTGATGCTGGGAAAGATTGAAGGCAGGAGGAGAAGGGGTCAGTAGATGATGATATGGTTGGATGGTATCACTAACTTGATGGACATGAGTTTGAGCAGGCTCCAGAGTTGGTGATGGACAGGGAAGCCTGGTGTGCTGCAGTCCATGGGGTTGAAAAGAGTCAGACACGGCTGAGCGACTGAACTAACTGACCACTTAGTGGGCACATATTATGTATATTTGAATTCTTATATTGCCCTTGTTAGGGCTTCCCTGGTGGCTCAGAGGGTAAAGCGTCTGCCTGCAATGCAGGAGACCTGGGTTCAATCCCTGAGTCAGGATTGAAACCCGACCAGTAGAAGGGTTTCCTTTCCTGTAGAAGGAAATGACAACCCACTCCAGTACTCTTGTCTGGAAAATCCCATGGATGGAGAAGCCTGGTGGGCTACAGTCCACGGGGTCACAAAGAGTCAGACACGATTGAGCGACTTCACTTTCACTTATTGCCCTTATATGGTTTTCATCCCCATGATGCATCTGAGAAAGGAGCAGAAGCCCCAAGAGCTTAAATGACTTACCAGAGGTCTCCCACCTAAGAAGTGTCTAGGCCAGATTCAAAGCTAAGACTGTCTTCTTTTTGATGATTCTAAGCTACCTCCCTCTCCTACGATGTGTGCATATTAGGTGGGGCTGGCGCTGGGGGTCCACTGGGCCCAGTGTTGCTGGCAGGATCCTCTCTTATTTTGCATATTTTGCGCATGAGACTGATTGGCGATTGAATTAATCATGGGATGATTTGTGAAGTAGGAGTAGGCCATGGGAGTAGACCACTCAGAAAGGAGAAGCACAGCAAGGCAGAAGTCAAGAAGAGAAAGAGGCAGAGACGAAGGCCAAAGGGGGAAGGAGGAAGGAAGAGGGGAAGGAAGGAAGCTGCTTCCTCCTGCTATGGTAAAACTGACTCAGACAGCTATTTCCAGATGGCTTGTCAGTGAAGGGGGTGGAGCCCATGCCGGCCGGTGGGGCTCATCACTATCGCTCACGAGGCATGTGCCTTCTGAGGAGCAGTGCTGACAGCACCATTTTCACCTCAGGGGGAGGGACACTTCCTGCTCACATGGAAGGGCCCACATGAGGAGCATTTGACAAGGAATGCATTACAGGCTTGATGGAGAAATGCATACCCCACAAGAAGAGTCACTTCTAAGTGCTGTGAAGAAAATGGGACCAAGATGTTGTCCCAGACGCTCACAGGAGGCTGCCAGAGACATCCCTGAGTTCCCACTTTTGAACCACCCTCTGTGTATCCGAAGCTCTGTGTCACAAAGGCTGTATTTAGAAAGCAGAGTTTTGCAATTGGCACATTTCTGTAAACACATAGATTTAATTCCAATTTTACAGCTCAGTTACTCCCTGTAACACACAGTCCATAAAGCATTTACAATGTTGTGTGAAATCTATTACCATTTACATTCCCTGCCCTCCATGCAGGTAGGATGGATCTAGGGACTTGGCCAGAGTCCCGGGGAAACAGCCAGGATTAAACAGAAACCACAAAAACTTCAACAATATAACAAGAACCCTGAATGGGATGTGAAGAGAACAGGAAACCCTTAAATACAAATCCCCTCAAGTAAGATCTGGGTCACATGGGGGTAAGATCAAGGACATAAGAGAACTTGGGGGCCTCCTCTAGGTGACCAGATTGATGTTCAGCCCTACTCACAGTCTACATTTCATGTACACTTGTTTTTCCAGCACTCCATCAAAACCGACTTCCATTTGGTAACCAGCAATGGTAGTAAGGTCTTCCCAGATGGCTCAGTGGCCAAGAATCTGCCTGCCAATTCAGGAGACTTGGGTTTGATCCCTCGGTCAGGAAGATCCCCTTGGAGAAGGAATGGCAATCCACTCCAGTACTGTTGCCTGGAAAATCCCCTGGTCAGAAGAGCCTAGTGGGCTACAATCCATGGATCACAAAGAGTTGGACAAGACTTAGCGACTAAACAACAACAATAGTTGTAAATGTCCACTGCATCATGTCAAATTCCGCCAGCAGTCACCTGCACCTTGGGACTTTCTCCCAACACTTCCGTTAGATAGCGCCCTGGTTACTCTTGATATGAAGACCGCACCCAGTATGCTTCCACAGCTCAGCACCCCCACTCTCCACACCTCAGGAGAGGCTGCCCCCAGGGACCCTGGGGGTGGCAGAATTCCTGAGCTGGCCCTGGAGTGAGTTCACTTCTCCCAGGAGAAGGCTTAGGTTTGTTGACACTTCAAACTCTTATAATTTCTGGCCCTTTAAAAAAATGCAAAATTACAAGTACAAAATCAGGTGCAGGGCCTTGTGAAGGGTCTGTTGCAGAAAAAGTCCCTCAAACTTAAACCTACCTTTGCAATAAACCCACTTTCACCTCTCGCTGTGTTCTGACCTCATGAGAAGATGAGGTCGGCTCCTGACTGGTGGTAGGAAGCAAGGCTGGACTTAATTTCCCTGGCACACAGATATGCTTAATTTTTGCGTTTCAAGCTCAGGGTGGAAATTGGAAAGCTCAGAGTAAGAAATAAAAAGAAACTGGGCAAGTGGAATCCCTGGTGGTACAGTGGTTAGGGCTCTGAGCTCCCACTGCACAGGGCAAAAGTTTGATCCCTGGTCTAGTAACTAAGATCCCACCTGTTACACAGCACATGCCAAAATGAACTTATTTACAAAATGAACATGTTACACAGCACAGCCAAAGTGAACTTATTTACAAAGCAGAAATAGAGTTACAGATATAGAAAACAAACATGTTTACCAGTAAGAGGAGATGATAAATTTTGGGAGATTGGGATTGACATTTACTATATCTAAAATAGATAACTATTAAGGACCTACTGTATAGCACAAGGAAATCTGCTCAGTACTCTGTAATAACCTACATGGGGATAGAATCTAAAAAGAGGGGATATATGTATATGTATAGCTGATTCACTTTGCTGTACACCTGAAACTTACACAACATTGTTAATCAACTCTACTCCGATAAAAATTTTTAAAAAAGGAAAGAAAAGAAACTGGCCAAGCCTAAGGACCTGAAGCACAGGGTTAATCAATTCCAAAGTAATCATTTAAGGAGAGCATTTTAGAAATTCATTATGCAGAGTACCTACTGTTTTAAATAAACTTTTGAGATATTGTTTACTAGCATTTTGCATTTAGAGATCTCTGTTGTTGCTGATGTTATTCTTCCATCCCATAAATCCCTGCAGACACAGATCACCTTGGGACTCAACACCCAAGAAATCGAGCTATTAATGAGACACACCAAGCAATATACTGCATTCTGCCTTTGCCTTTAGAGCAAAGTTTAAGGCAAGGAGCAATTCTTCCCTGGTGGCTTGGTGGTAAAGAATCCGCCTGCAATGCAGGAGACATGGGCTCTATCCCTAGGTTAGGAAGATCCCCTGGAGAAGGAAATGGCAACCCACTGCAGTATTCTTGCCTGAGAAACCCCATGAACAGGGAAGCCTGGTAGGCTGCAGTCCATGGGGTCGCAAGGGTTGGACACAACTGAGTGACTAAACCACCACCACCACCATCAAGGCAGGAAGCACATCTCATCTCTTGATTAGATTTGATCCTTTGGCTACTGTTGCTGCTGCGGCTGCTAAGTCGCTTCAGTCGTGTCTGACTCTGTGAGACCCCATAGATGGCAGCCCACCAGGTTCCCCCATCCCTGGGATTCTCCAGGCAAGAACACTGGAGTGGGTTGTCATTTCCTATTTCAATGGATGAAAGTGAAAAGTGAAAGTGAATTCGCTCCATCGTGTCCAACTCCTAGCGACCCCATGGACTGCAGCCTACCAGGCTCCTCCATCCATGGGGTTTTCCAGGCAAGAGTACTGGAGTGGGTTGCCATTGCCTTCTCCTTTGGCTACTGAGCTTACTCTAATATGTTGAGTAGAAGAAGGAAACATTTCAGGATCCATAGTGAAATAAATGTGGGTACTTGACTCATTGAAGTTAAGTACTCACATCCTGCCAGGATAAATGTCCCCATGCCATCACAGGAGATGGAATCTAAGCCTACAAACATAGGGGGAGCCCCTTATAGACCGATACAGACCATGCAAACAGGAGCTTCAGCTCAGGTCCCCAAACAACCTTCATGGGCACTCAACATCTCCAGGCCAGGTAGCTATACATCAGGCTCACCTGGAAGGACCCCAACCCAGCAATGAGATCTGGGTCAAAGAATACGTCCTCTGGATGCCACAGCCTTTGTTATTAGAAACCCCAGGCCAGAGAGGGAACCAAAACTACTGATTAGGGACACAGCATTATGTCAGGAAACCACATGTGACTTGGGAGGTTTCTACTGGGAGGGTTCTAGTTGAGAGGATCCTCAGGCCAGTAAGGGGAGGGCAGGGGGGAAGGCAGACACACCCAAGGGAAGGAAGGGACCAAGACAGGGCTAGCCAGTTGTCCTTGGCTCCAGGTCCTGAGGGTCAGTGTCTCTTCATAGCCAGAAACAGTTCTTCAAGGGCTAGAGCTGGGCTGCCACACAGGAGAGCAGAGGAGGCTGGGGCCATCCTTCTGACCCCTGTTGCCTAGGAGGGAATAAAAGCCAGAGTGGCATTAGTGGCAAAAGCGACCCCCTCCCAGTGCAGGAGACATGGAGACGGGGGTTTGATCCCTGGCTCGGCAAGATTCCCTCGTGCAGGGCGTGGCAACACACTCCAGTATTCTTGCCTGGAGAATCCCATGGATCCCATGGACAGAGGAGCCTGGCTGGCTACAGTCCAGGGGGTCGCAAACAGTGGGACACAACTGAAGCGACTTAGCACGCATGCACACGCACGCAATGAGGTTTCTGTCCCTATCAAATCTTCTCACTTTGTAAACTTCCTGCTGGCATTTCCTGGTTGTGTCTGGCTCCTGTCACTAGATTGTAAGGTCCCTGGAGAACATGCCTTATCTAAATAATAATAGCTTCCTCTTGTTGAGCTCTCATTGTGTGCTAGGAATTGTTTCAGGTATTTTACCTTAAGTTGTCTCAGTGCTTCCCTTCAATGCCGTTTTATATCTCGGAACCCACACCTCAGACCATAATTATTTATCAAAGATTTTACACCGAATTCTAGCACCCAAGTACAGGATGTCAGATTCTGAAGCCATTTACTAAATGTTTGCCAAATTCACTGGACTTGTTCCTATTGGATATGAAATATGAATATAGCTAGCTTCCAATTTGCACTGATTGAAAATAATCCTTAAGTGATTAATCAAAAATTCATCAGCATTTGACTTCAGAATATACTTTTGGTCATATATTGGAACTATCTGTTTGTACATGAGTGTATTTGTTATTCTAGGAATTTACAACTCTAAACAAATAGAAATACTAGAGGAGCTCAAAATTATGAGTCTTGTGATTGATTTTCCTGCTAGAACGCCTCCCTACAGAGAGATGAGCTTCGGGCCTGCTTCTCGTCTCCATCCGAGTCCTCTCCACTTTTTACTTCCGTCCCTGAGCTCCCCCAAGCTTCTAGATTCACAGACCTACCGCTTATTTGACATCTGCACTTGGTTAACAGTGTCCTGGACAGACTCCACAGTAGAATCCTGTGTTCCACCACCTCCCAACCTGTTCTCAGTCTTCACCGTCTCAAGAATGACACCATCACCACCTACAACTGCTGAAATCAAAATTTAGAAGTCATCCCTGATTCCTTTTGCTCTCCTTGCACATCCTATTCATTGACGATTCTTGTTGGTTCCTCCTCTGACATACATCCTATATCTCATCTAAGCTATGATCTCTTTAGTGACTTCACAGAACCCTCAATCCTCTTATCTGCAAAGTGAGCAGCCCAGCTAGTTTATTTACTTATATTTTAATTGTCAAACTGTTAAGAGAAATAATGTCTTCCAGGGATAGTCCCGATCAGTAGACTCAGTAGGTCCTTTCCAGTTCTGTGATTCTGATATAAAATTTAAGATGCCATTCATTCCATGACCAAAATATTTCCTGGTCTATCCACTAATTCGCTGTGGCAAAATTTCCCTCCTGGGGAAATCATTTACCTATTTTAAGTGAGGTATACTTTTTTTGCCTTTCTGATGACAACTGTTTTAAAAAATAATAAAACTTAAAGAAGATAATAGAAGTTTATCATTTTTACATTAAAAATAAGAGCTCAAGGTTAACTCATTTGACAAGAATGTATTTTTTTTTTAATGACATAGATGGTCTCAAAGTAAACTGGGCAATCACTAACTCCCTTAGCAGCATTAAATAAATTCCTCTTCTGTGAAGTATCAGAAACTGTTTATTTCTCCATGCCCTCAAAAGCAATCTGGATATTCAGTTAGCCCTCACAGAGGTGGACTGAATGAGAGCTGCAGTCCCTGGTAGATTAATTATAATTTTTTTTCAAATATTTTGAATACACTCTTCCAGTTGTGCAATCAACCTTAAAAAGTAGATCTTAAAATCTTGGAGTCTATAACGCTTTGGGTCTGTTTATATAAGAGAGAAAGAGAGTGAGAGAGTATGTGTGTGTGTGTGTTTGTGTGTGTAATCTTGCCCAGGATTCCTCAGAGATCTGCTGCTGGTCTGTGTGAACTGACTGGCCTCAAGCAACACTGCAGAAATACAGATAGCACAGCTCCAAGGCCATGGTCTTTTATATACATTCCTGGGAAATGTAATCCTTGTGGTTTCCAATCTCATTTCTCTTAGGATACAGATATGAGTAAATTTTACTTTGAAAAGAACTCCAGCACTTTGGTTTATGTTAAGATTAATTTAAGATGCGTAAAGAGATTCAAGTCATTTGGGATCAATATTTACCAAATTTAAATCTCTATTATACTGCATATGACTTAATTAGTGCCTCGATTCTAACTTAATTGTGACAAGTCCTTCTGTTTACATTTCTGAGATTAAACATCACCTCCTCAGTGGTCCCTTTTGAAGGACAGCTGGCTCCAAGTTGGTTGGGTTCCCACTCCCTCCTTCTTTACCTTTTTTTCTTCATTGATTAAACAAACAAACAAAAACGTGATTCAGCTTCCAGCCCAGCTGTTAAAGAAATATAAATTCTTGTTGACAATTAAATTAAACAAATAAATATCTGCACAGTCTATTTAATTCAAAATTCGCAGGAGTGGATGGTGCAGTGGTGGAGTGAGGGGTGAGGTCACAGTGTGCCTGATAATTTAATTTTATGGCATTAGTAATGGAGAATACCTCTTGGTTGTTCTGTCGGTTACATAAGAAGCTACCAATTAATGGTTCAAACTTGAAAAACAACAGAAGTAATTAACCAACACTCCATGACTTTCCATTAGACAGCTCTTGGCTAACTAAGGCTACCTACAAAAATACTATAAGAAAAGTAGATCTCTTCCTGGGATGCTGGGCCCATCAGTTGGTGGGTTCATGAGACAGAATCTTCTTGAATTAAATGGGTTACTATTCAGAGTGTGATGGATTACTACTCAGCTTCCTGCATAACTGTGAGGGGCGATTTTAATCAAGGAGAGAAGTTGATTTCCAGTCTCTATATGTGAAGAATGGAGATAATTCTCTAAAAAGAAAGACCAGTTTGAAGCAACTTGGAGTCACGGTTAATAGAGCAGGATACAGCTGTGGTCAGATACAACGAAGGAGAGAGAAAGGCAGTCTGAAATTGTAAGTACAGGTTAAACTCCCTGTGGTTAGGTGGTTTTTTGGGGCTGTGACTTCGGGTTTACATGACTCTCTGGAGTATAGAAGAAGGTGTTGACTAAATCACAAACTGAAGGCAATAAAGCTGAAATCTCAAAGTTCCAACATACATGTGTTTGCTTCAACCTTTCTCCTATAGATCATGAGTCCAGACCCCCTTTATTTTCTTCATTAAATCCTCAATATTTTCATGCTTAGTTTTACCCATAGAATTGCCGTGAAGCCTAGCAGTTTCATCAGAGGAGGCAGTGAGCATATTGGTTAAAATCAGAAACTCAAGTTTGAACCTGTTTTTATGACTTTCCAAGTTGTGTAACCTTTTCGAGCTTCAGCTTCCTCGTCTTTAAAATAGAGGCGATAACCCTGTGCTTACCTTGTAGAATTAAATGTCTGACACATATAAGAATTCAAGGAATGGTAGGCATGCGAGGGAAACTTGAAAGTACTCTTTCTCCGTCCAATCAGTTCTTCATTTAACAGCCATAGAATTGGCTGAGAACACCTAGAGAGAAGATCGAGACCGAGGGAGAAGCAGCAGCTAGAAGAGTGTTTTTGAACCTAGAGGCAGAGCATGGCGCTGTCTTGAACAGACCCTCCTGTGGTTTCCCATCACACCTAGAGTGAAAGCAAAGTCTTCAAACGCCTTTGAGATCTGCACTCCCCCTCAGCCTCTCTGATTTCACATCCTCCCACCCCCACCCCCACTCGGGGGAGTCTCCCGCACTCCCCCTGCTCTAGCTACTTTTTTCTCCTTGTCATTGCTCCTCAAACATGTCAACCATCCCTTCTGCCTTGGGGACTTTGCATCTGCTGCTGCCTTTGCCTGAACTCTTTCTTCCTAAATCTGTTGGCCTATATCCGCACTGCCTTCAGGCCTCTGCCTAAATGCTTTGCCAGAAAGGCCTTCCCCCACCACTTCGGGAGGGGAAAAAGGTACCTCCACTCTCCATTCCCTTACCCCATTTTTCTCATAACTCTAATAACTACCTAATATTTAAATCTGCCTATTTTTTGTATTTATTTGTTTCCTCCTCTAGAAGTTAAGCTTCACTGGGGCAGTATCCATTTTGCTTGCTGCTACATTCCTAGAGCCTGGAATCAAGCATGACACATAGTAGGTGCTCAATAAATCTCTTTGAACTGAATAAATACCAGAAAAGGCAAATTTTCATGGATCACTGTAAGCTTTGGTGTGCATTAGAATCACCTGGGATGCCCATTTCTGGTCCCATTTCCAAAAAATCTGATTCACTGGGTCAGATCTTCATCTTACAGAGCATCTCAGGTGACTCTGAAGCAAACAGACCAGGCTTCCAGAAACATTACTGGAGATGTAGAGCCTATGTAATCACAGTAATAAAAAGAGACCATGTCATAACTATCCATTATTTTTAATGCATCAGGGTACCTGGTTAAGCAAACCTTGACATTTCTTTTAGCGAGACTTATTTGTTTAAAAGTTGCCAAGCAGCCCTCTAAGAAGAGACAATAAATTGCATTGAAGTAAATCTTTGTTCTGAGAAGACTTACTTGAGTGGTCCCTTTTTGGTCCTTAAAGCCCCTAGACACGTATTGACCCAGGAGAGGGCGGGAAACAGAAACATTTTTTGAGGCTTAGCAAAAGCTGCTCTCCCTTACAGAGGTTATGCAGAGCTCACATTATTAGAGCTTCTCTGAGGGTAAAGTTTCCAAGGTCTGCTTAGTTTTTGCTATACCTAGCAGCATGCAAAACTTCCTCAACCAGGGATCAAACCTCAGTCCGCTGCAGTGGAAGTGCAGAGTCTTGATCCCTGGACCACCAGCAAAGCCATAAGGCCTGCTTTGGGGAAAGGACACCATGGGGCTCCAAATGTGAAGTTCTAGGGAGGAAAGTGGGGCCTGGTGGGTCCTAGAATCCATATTGGAGCCTGAGCTGCCCAAAGAGGACAGGAGAGGTGGAGAGAGAGGAAGACTTGATCTGAAAGCTCAGATGGAAGTCCTCCCCACTCTCCGCCCCATGATGTCCAGCTCCTTGGGAACAACTAAGCATTGAATACAAAGTTATAACTTTGGGAGCCTGAGTCATGACCCCCTTGGCCAAGTCTAACCCCGAAGGAATTTTGTCCTTCGTCAAGAATCACTTTGACCTCATGCCAGACTTGGTACAAATTCGTTTGTTTTCTTTTTGTGGGGCCCATCCCAGCATATAGTTGCTCAGTTTACCTTTAAAAGGATTGGAGAAAGGACTCTGAACCTCTGGAACTCCCCCTACCCCGCCCCCCTAGCCTTGGTTAGAGTGGTTTGATGGCACAAAGTAAACCATTCCTAGTTGAAATGTCCAGTTCGTTTAGCTTGGTAATGAGAAACAGTCTTTCCTCTGTGCTGGCCTTCTCGTCTTATCATTCCTGCCAGGTGATGTGAACATTGTGATTCATTCTACTTGTTTGTGCCCTGTAGTATTTTTAAACAGATGATGTAAATTTAAGAAATCTAACTATCAGATCATATTGTTGCCATCCTAGAATCATTCTTTTGGAATCAATAGCAGCCTTGTTTGTGTGTTGGTGTATATTTTCCAAGAGAGCTATGGCAGTTTCCAAACGTCACCACTTTCCTTTGCATTTTAATCTCCCTCACTGTAAACTCCTTGGCTGCGTGCTGGGTGAGTGTTAACATGAAGGAAAAGCTGGAAAATTTGATACTGGGGTCCTTCACTCCCATCCAGACACCTAGGGTACACGTGCCCGTGAGCGCACACACACACACACACACATACACACCCCATAAATGATAGAGAGCCCTGTGCTTAAAAGAGAAGTCAGAGTGGTTCTTTCAGGTTTTCTAATCAAGGCCCCCGTGCCTTCATTTCGTTGGACAGGAACCTGGAGCTCACAGGACATCTTTGACTAACTCAGTCAGTAACAGAGTGAAGAGCCACAGAAACAGGACCTGTACTCCAAGCTCTCAACCAAGACTAAATTTTCTCTCTCTTCTTTTTAAGCAGCTATTATTCACTGAGGACTTGCTAAGTATTGTGCTTAGTGCTAAACACTATGCTTAGTGCTCTTCATGCATTATCACATTCAGCCTCTCCCCAAAACTTGTGATGTTATTATTTATATTTTATAGATGGGAAAACCAAGGCAGGGCCCTGAGGCTTAGGAACTTTCCCAAGCTCACAAAGCCAATAAGTAGCAGAGCTGAAGCTAGAACCCAAATCTACTGTGCTCTTAACCATCACATAACACTGCCCTTATGCCACTGTCTTTAAGACAATACAATCCAGAAGCACTGGATTTGGAGTAAGAAAGCTTTGCTCAAATGCCAGCTCTGCCTCCAAATGTAAACTTGGGCAAGTAATTTGAGCTTTTTGATTTCATCTCTCTTTTTCCTGTCTATAAAACCCCACTGGGATTGTTGAGAGGTTCACATAAAGTAATGTATGGAAAATCATTTTGCAAACCGAGTGTACTCTCGAAGACATAGATTATGATCATCAAAGCCTGTGGTCCCATGGTACTGTTGCACCATGTCACTTTCCTTTTGCTTGAATTGTAACGAATGCAGTGGATAAAGGACTGTATTAATATTGTTCATGAGCCTGGTGGCTAGATTTCACATCAAAGGGAACAGTCCCAAGGGTGTCAATGTGGGGTCAAGCTGTGCATGTTACAGTGTGGGTTTTGAGTCTGTGCAGCAGACTGCCCAGAGCAATGTCTGCGAGGAAGTCACTGTACCTTTACAGGAAGGAGAAGTGAAAGACTCTCAGTGCCTCTGTAACTTTATAGAGTAGTGATTCTTTCTGAGCAGAGCTCACACCACACTGTTTACAGTCTTTGAAGAGAGTGATAATGTGTGCCAAGATAGCGCAACCAGAGACATCCTTGCCATTGTAAGAATGCATCAACATAGAAATTATAAACAATATTTGCTTTATGATTTGAGTTTTGCTCTCCAGCTAACAGATTCCCATAACCTCTCACCCCAGGCCCCCACAAAAATTAACCTCTATTTCATTTTTAATTTTGAATGAATATAAGAGCAAAATTTAGCATTCTAGTGTCTAATGAAAAACATTTCCAGATTCCATTTTGGTTGGGAATTACCCACCATTCCTCCAACCTGAAATCTAAGTGTCAGGAGCTGTTATGGAGTTACGACTTGAGCCTTTCCATGTTAGAACTGGTAGCACATCAGTGACTACCTCCTGTGAAGGATTTGCTGGAGAGTGCTAAACCAGGTTTTCATAGACATAAGAAAGCAGAAAATTGAGGCAATAAACCAAATAATTGAAGCTGGAAAATCTAATCTTTTCATTTATCAGGTATGTAGAGAATGCTTTTAGACATCCCCTTGACTCTTTTTATTGCATTGTTTTGGAATATTTGTACTATAAAGACAAATTCAGTTTAATGAAGCAATAAGAAAAAAAAAAGGAGGGGATTCTGAAAGTAAATGACAGAATATATCTGGTATTTGTTATGTTGACTCCCTGACTCCATTGCAGAAGGGATAACTTGAAATCAAAAATATGTTTGGAAGAGTCAGAAGCCAGTTATGGGGGTACATACAGAGGCATAAGTACCTCAAGAGAATCCTTAATTTTTACTTTTCACATGGAGCAAAGGAGCTTTTTCTAAATCTTGAGCTTGACAGTAGTAGGCCTATGTCTATCTCCATAGCTTAAGCTGCTTCTGCGGCCTTGGCCAGAGGTTTGCCATCTGAGTGAATAAGTGAGATTTGCTGATCTGGGGCCTCCACCATCAGCTCTGACTCCCATCAGCTGTCTTGGTCTTCCTGATGCTTCATTCCAAGTGTTGAGCACAAGAGAGGATAGACGCATGCTGCATGCACTCAGCCCGCCCTAGAAATGCGCACACTGCTGACTCAGTGTTGTCTTCATTACGGAAAAGGCCCTTTAGGATGCCACTCAGATCCGCCAGTCTTGAGAAATGAAAATGGAAGAAATAGCGATCAGTAGAGAATCATCGTTTAGACTTATTGATCAACCTGCAGCTTGATGTTACAGCATTTGGGGAATTTTTAACCTTTCAGAAGCGTCTTGGCAAAATGATGGGTGAGGTGGAGTTTTCAGGAATGGAATGGGAAAAGTGGATCGCTGGGCTGCGTGTTGACTTGAAAGCTATTTTAGATAAGTTTGGATGCTTTGGACAGCATATACTGCAAACACCAACCCAGACTGACTTCAATAATAGGGACATTTATTATTTCACATAACAGAAAATTCAAAAGCAAGTGGGCACTGGGTGGGACATGTCAGGTCTCTGTTCCATGTCTCAATGGCTCCCTTTGCTATGCCCAACCCCTGGGTCAGCTTTACTCTTGTCCAAGAGCAGGATGGCTGCCACTTTGCCAATTTCATATCCAAACATGACAATGTCCTCAGGAAGAAGAATTTGCTTCTTCTTGCTCCTCTTTCTTGGAAGCAAGATCTTTCCCCAGATCCCTTCTGTAGACATCCCACCTGTTCCTGGGCATAATTGGATCACATGCCTTGTCCTAAATGAATCAGTGAAACTCCCATGACTAGCTTAGACAGAGTTTGCTCCTGGAACCCACCCCCTGAGTCACATCAGGGAGAGAGAGATGGCTGAGCCAAAGCAGGGTTCTACCAGGAAGGAGAGAAGAAGGAGAAGGGATGGATCACCAGGTCTGCTACAGAAAATCTGGTTTTCCCTGAGTATGAGGAAAGTATCACCACATGCTCCTCTCACTCCAGACAACATTACTCACAGTTTACTCTGCAGAATTTTCTATCAGATTTTTATGTGAAGCATCATTTTTCTCTGGCCTTGTGCTCCAATCTTGTTTCTTTTCTCCTTAACAGAGACCACAATGGAAATCCTACTATAAAAACACTCAAGCGCTATCAAAAGGATCAGACCATATAAGGTGCTAGGGACCTTTTTATTTTAAATAAGAAACAAAACTATTTATACTTTTACAAGGAGTCTGCCCTATTTTAGTAAATATTTGGCAAAGCTTCTTGATTAAAAGAGCAAGCTAACCCTTGTTCTCCAGGGTTGTTTTTGCCATAACTGAAATCGTTCATTAATTTTCTGAAAATAGAAGCAGCAAGTGTGTGTTCTTCTGCACTGTGACTTAAGTGGCGCTTACTTGTGATTTGTTTTAAGCCGGATTTACTCAGGAGTAATTGGTCAGGTGTCTGTTAAACCTTGGTCCTAATCAGACCCCGTTCCGAGTCACAATCAACAAATGGTACAGTTGGAAAATAATCTCCTGGCGGATGGAGCAAAGACACATTAATCTGGCCCTGAAGAGTGTGCTGTGTTTGACAATGTATTTCAAACTAGATTTCGGAGGTCCTGGATTTGGTAACAAGCCCCAACTGTTTTGCGAAACAGCGATTCCCTGGCTTGTTAAACAGTGCGCATTCTGAGAGAAGCATGTTCAGTACCATATATTTCTGATTCATTGGCAGCTAACTCATTCTGTCGTGTGGGCTCTGCAGGAAACACTCCAGGCCCTACCTTCACTTCTTTAAAGGTATCCTCTTGCCAACTGAATTTGGAAGGGTGTGGTACAGCTGCAAAGAGGGTTTTT
The DNA here is from genome assembly GCF_023091745.1 of Budorcas taxicolor. Classification (NCBI taxonomy): domain Eukaryota; kingdom Metazoa; phylum Chordata; class Mammalia; order Artiodactyla; family Bovidae; genus Budorcas; species Budorcas taxicolor. The sequence continues at coordinate 52,091,796 of NC_068912.1, read as the reverse complement.
AAGTCACTCTCAGAAAGTTTTGTAGGACAGCCATACCACTTGGAAATTATCCTAAGACACTGCACAACCGCTTGGGCTGAGGGCTGGCCAGCCAGCTGGGTACAGCGTTTGGATGCAGTTTGCCATCTGTCCCATTACAGTAAAATATGGCTCTGCCTCCAACCCATATCCGCCATCTCTGGTCTGGGCAGATCGTTTCTGATCCTAAATCAGAGCTGCTCACAAGAAAATTTATCAGTAGATACCAAGGGAAGGATTTAGAATCCTCAAATTTCAGGACGGGAAATTGCCCTGAAGGTCATGTAGTCCAGCCTCATTTCTTTAGATGAGTCATGTGAGGTGAGGCTGCTTGTCCAGCATTGCACAGCTATTTTCCTGTCTATGTGTCATTCCCCGGTTTCTTGCTGCTTCCAGTTACTACTGGGAAATTCAAACTCCGACAGAGTCTGGAATGCACTGGTTGCTTCTGGTGCTCCACCACTCAACTTGCTGAAAAGCGAGAAAAGTAAAGGTCCTCTTCTTGTAGGGCCAGTGAAACTCACAACAGTGCATGGCGTGGGGGTGAGAGCTCAGTGAAAACGTCCATTGCCACTATTATTCCCTTTTGACTGTCACCAGGAGGCAAAGTAATCCAGTGGGAAGAGCTCCAAACCAGTAGAAGGTAAGAGATTTCTAGTTCCAGCCAAGTGACCTTCAGTGGTAAGTCACTCACCTCAAATCCTGTTTCCTCTGCCTCTTCAGATGCAGAGTTTATATGACAGCACTTTGTTAACCATAAACTTTCTAGCAGAGCTTCTCAAACAGTAATGTGCATACACATCACCTGGGGATCTTGTTAAAATGCAGTCTGTTTCCATAGATCAGCTTTGGAACCTGAGATCTGGCATTTCTAAAAGCTCCCAGATAACTCGAATGCTGCTGATCCAGGGACACCCTCCATCACCTCCCCTCCCCACTACCCCGCCTTCTGATTTGCTGCTGTACAGCATAAAGGCATCATTCTGGTTATCAGGCCAACAGTAACTCCAAGACCCTCCAACTGTCCAGTTGCAGCATCCTTAAGGCAGTGCAGATAAGTGACCTGCCACTCCTAAAGATTCTGCAAAGGTGGCTCTCTCTTGATACCTAGCTTCGAAGTCTTGCATGTTTACTGAATTGAGACTTTAGTCTCAGGGCAAGCTCTCCCTCTTCTCAATATCATTTTGCAGAGCTGATGACTGTGGCATCAGCATTCTAAGGCCCCTTACCTAACAGCTGGTTCCGAGTCCTTGGCAGTTAGTGCCTTCTGGCTGCAGTTGGGCCAGGTACCAGGGGTTGCTGCTAGGAGGACATGTTGACACCAGGGGATGGGCAGACAATAAATTCAGCTCTCAGGCTGGGAGCCAAATTATGGTTAAAACAGTTTCTGGCCACCTTACAAGCTTTGGTGTGGACAGGGCATGAGTGAAAGTGGAGGCATCAGCAAAATCTAGCACCGCAGCCAGGAAAACTGAATAACAGGAAAGAGACTGGAGCGCAAAGTGAATTTGTGTTTTAAGAGAATTGCAGAATGTTAACAGGCCAACACAGCTGAGAAGACTTAACCAGCTTTCATAAAAGTGGGTGGGTTGTTAGGCACTTGAAACTTTACTTTGGGTCCTTCTAGAGAGTCAGGACAGAGAAGGCAATGGCACCCCACTCCAGTACTCTTGCCTGGAAAATCCCATGGACAGAGGAGCCTGGTAGGCTGCAGTCCATGGGGTGGCTAAGAGTTGGACACTACTGAGTGACTTCACTTTCACTTTTAACTTTCATGCATTGGAGAAGGAAATGGCAACCCACTCCAGTATTCTTGCCTGGAGAATCCCAGGGACAGAGGAGCCTGATGGGCTGCTGTCTATGGGTCTCACAGAGTCGGACACGACTGAAACGACTTAGCAGCAGCAGCAGCAGCAGAGAGAAGGGAAGTTAGAAAAGTTTGGCATTTGAGGATGATTTCTTTGCCCACAAGATAGGGTCCAGAGGGCCATGAGAAGGTTTGCTACCTGCTGCGGGCTCCTCCTTTCATCAGACAGTCTAGTGGTCAGCCAAGGGTACCACATTTAAGCAGAGAAATGGGAACTAAAGAACAAAGGAAACCACCAGGTACCTGTAGCTTTTGCTTCAAGACTCAGCTCACCTGGTTCCACCCACTCGTGTCTGCCTCGCTCTGGGGAATGCCAGCTCAGGAGCCTGTCCCCTGAGGGCAGAGACTCCCATCACAGCTTCCATCAAAGGCCTCAGTCAGTTCAGTCGCTCAGTCATGTCCAACTCTTTGCGATCCCATGGACTACAGCACGCCAGGCCTCCCTGTCCATCACCAACTCCCGGAGTTTACTCAAAGAGTTGTCCATACAACCATCTCATCATTTGTTGTCCCCTTCTCCTCCTGCCTTCAATCTCTCCCAGTATCAGGATCTTTCAAAATGAGGCAGTTCTTCACATCAGGTGGCAAGCGTATTGGAGTTTCAGCTTCAACATCAGTCCTTCCAATGAACACCCAGGACTGATATCCTTTAGGATGGGCTGGTTGGATCTCCTCACAGTCCAAGGGACTCTCAAGAGTCTTCTCCAACACCACAGTTCAAAAGCAACAATTCTTCAGCTCTCAGCTTTCTTTATAGTCCAACACTCACATCCATACATGACTACTGGAAAAACCATAGCCTTGACTAGACGGCCATTTGTTGGCAAAGAAATGTCTCTGCTTTTTAACATGCTGTCTAGTTTGGTCATAGCTTTTCTTCCAAGGAGTAAGCGTCTTTTAATTTCAAGGCTGCAGTCACCATCTACAGTGATTTTGGAGCCCAGAAAAACAGTCTGGCACTGTTTCCACTGTTTCCCCATCTATTTGCCATGAAATGATGGGACCAGATGCCATGACCTTAGTTTTCTGAATGTTGAGTTTTAAGCCAACTTTTTCACTCTCCTCTTTCACTTTCATCAAGAGGCTCTTTAGTTCCTGTTCGCTTTCTCCCATAAGGGTGGTATCATCTGCATATCTGAGGTTATTGACATTTCTCCTGGCAATCTTGTTTCCAGCTTGTGCTTCATCCAGCCCAACATTTCTCACAATGCACTCTGCATATAAGTTAAATAAGCAGGGTGACAATATACAGCCTTGACATACTCCTTTTCCTATTTGGAACCAGTCTGTTGTTCCATGTCCAGTTCTAACTGTTGCTTCTTGACCTGCATACAGAATTCTCAGGAGGCAGGTCAGGTGGTCTGGTATTCCCATCTCTTAAAGAATTTTCCACAGTTTATTGTGATCCACACAGTCAAAGGCTTTGGCATAGTCAAGAAAGCAGAAATAGATGTTTTTCTGTAATTCTCTTGCTTTTTCAATAATCCAGCAGATGTTGGCAATTTGATCTCTGGTTCCTCTGCCTTTTCTAAAACCAGCTTGAACATCTGGAAGTTCACCGTTCACGTACTGTTGAAGCCTGGCTTGGAGAATTTTGAGCATTGCTTTACTAGCGTGTGAGATGAGTGCAATTGTGTGGTAGTTTGAGCATTCTTTGGCATTGCCTTTCTTAGGGATTGAAAAGAAAACTGACCTTTTCCAGTCCTGTGACCACTGCTGAGTTTTCCAAATTTGCTGGCATATTGAGTGCAGCACTTTCACATCACCATCTTTTAGGATTTGATATAGCTCAACTGATTCCATCACCTCCACTAGCTTTGTTTGTAGAGATGCTTCCTAAGGTCCACTTGACTTCGCATTCCAGGATGTCTGGCTCTAGGTGAGTGATCATACCATCGTGATTATCTGGGTTGTGAAGATCTTTTTTGTATAGTTCTTCTGTGTATCAGAGGCCTGATCCCAGTAAACTCTTGGCTATGTGCTTCTGGAATGAAAACAGAGGTCAGATGGAGAAAGGTTGGGGGGAGGAGGAAGAAGTAACCAAGAAGGAAAGAAAAAAGAGAGAGACTGAGCAAAGCTTTGGGAAGCCAGCTTCATGGTTCCAAAAACGTTTTTCCAAATCCTTCTAACCCAGGTCCTATTAAATGGCTCTGCTCTCCAATTTAGCTTGATTGCACATGTGTAGTAAAACTACATGATATCTGAGTCTGATTAAAATGCAGCCCTCTCCAAGGCATGGGCTGTTGTCACTGAGCTTCAGTGTGAGAGGAAGACCTGGCTGCCTAGTTTCTGCTTGGTGTTGATCCCTTTGTGTTTGAAGTCAGATGAGAGATGAAGCAGGAGAGCCATGCCAGAGCAGACGTGGTCCCCACCCCCTCAGAACCCAGAAGGCTGACTCCTCGGCTAGCCACATCCACGGAGAGGAACAGAAGCCACAGGGCCAAGGGGCTAGCTGACAGTGCACCCCCAAACCTATAGCTGGGAGACAGTGTTATTTCAGCCATGCTTCATTGGATGGCAGATATTCAGGGTGTTACTGAGTCCTCAAGTTCACGACTGAGCTTCCTCCCAAGAGTTAACCACTCACACTGTGCCAGCTGTGGAAGCCTCCCACCCCAAGCAGGTAATGGTTAGGAAACCGTGCTGAGATCAGAAGCAGCTCATGAAGGGCTGAATTTCTGAAAGCCCTGGGAACTCTTCTTGCCTCAGTCTTCCTGCTGCAGAGACAGTTGTAAAACAGTTGCAAAAAGAGTTTCCTAGGTGTTTACAGCATTAAGGCTGCCACTACCTTCAGAGGAGAAATGGTACCTCACTTCTCGACTTGGTTGTGGGACCAGAACACAAAGTGTTAAATGTCACCCTTCCTGCAGGAACAAGACGGGACATTGGGCCCAAACTGTAATCTTTGGGCTGGCATTTTTCTGGCTCTGATAAAACCAAAATATTGCTTGCAGCCTACTTTGTGTACCAGATTCCTGCATGACTCTGTAGAGTGTTTCAAAAGCACTTCTGAAAATAGATACTGTGTGTGGTGACTTTGTAAGATGTCAACTCAGCTGCAATGAAGCCAAGTTTCCCAGAATCCCCTTCCCTATATGGTTCCAGGTGAGATTTGGAAGGCAAAAGTGGGGCAACAGCTATTTTTATGATCAGAAGTTTGTATAGACACCAGGTCCCATGGCAGCCAGCAGGTGTTGTTAGCACCTGCCAGCCTACCTTGTTTGTGTGAGGCTCCAGCCCCTCCAGGTCATGGTCCAGGTACTTATGTGACTGACAAAGGCAGGAGCAGCTGCTACAAGTCACCCGCATCTTCAAGGCTGGACACGGAGAGACAGACGTCAGTACCGGTTGTCCTCTGGAGTTCCAGCCTGTCTTTGCTCTCCCTCATTGCACACCCAGTTTTCAGTCCGTGCTGATCTATGGTGACTACAATCCCACGGATGCAGAGGCAGCAGTCTTGCATAGATTTCTCCATCAGATCCCACAATTGCTTCAGTTCTAGTCCACACTGTAAAAAATCTCATGTAATACCTATAGTGGTTAAGCTTTTCTGACTGAACCATGGCTGATACGATGTATAGAGCCAGGTCATTCACACACTTGCAAAGATAATGTGAATAAATGACAGCTAATCGTGTCCAACCCTAATTTCTGTCGTTAGTATGTTGTCCCCTTTCTCAATGGGGACTTAAGCATCAAGAGTGTTGTTGACCAGTTGACCAGACTGGCTGCTTTACAGTAAATACACTGTCCTTTCATTTCCTTTCTTCCACAGTAGCTGCTCCCATGATTTCCACTGCTTGAATCCACTCCCAGGAGATGACCTGCTCCCTGCAAAAAGTCAGGGCTGGCTGACACAAACTCCCACATCTCAGCCTGTCCCTACATTTCTGCCCATGCTCTCTCCTCATCTCAGAGGTACTTTCCCTTGCCCATGCTGACCCCTCTTCCTGGTCTCCCTCATTCAGATAATTCTTCCTTCTGCCTTTGAACATATGCAGGTCACCTATCCCATTGCTAAAAGCACCTTTCTTTGACCCTGCTGCCTCCTCAGACTAAACTTATGTCTTTGCCTTCCATCAGACTTCCTGGAAGGGAACCTTGTCTCTACATTCCCAACACCCTTTTTCTTATTTAGCCCTTTAAAGTGGGCTGGGATCCTCACCTGCAATACCAGTGGTTCTCAGCCTTGGCTGCATAAAGCAATCGGCTGGGGCACAGAATGCTCTTGAAATGGAGAGGGAGAAACTTGATAAACCGACACAATTTGAGAAAAAGAGAAAGAGGGGCAGGGATGCCTTCCTAAAAATTTTAAAACTTCTAGGTAAATTGTTGTTGTTCAGTTGCTCAGTCATGTCTGATTCTTTGCAACCCCATGAACTGCAGCATGCCAGGCTTCCTTGTCCTTCACCATTTCCCAGAGTTTGCTTAAATTCATGTCCATTGAGTCGGTGATACCATCCAACAATCACATAACCTGTCATCCCCTTCTCCTCCTGTCTTCAATCTTTCCCAGCATCAGAGTCCTTTCCAATGCGTTGTCTCTTCACATCAGGTGGCCAAAGTATTGGAGCTTCAGCTTCAGCATCAGTTCTTCCAATGAATATTTTGGACTGATTTCCTTTAGGATTGACTGTTGGATCTCCTTTTGGTCCAAGGACTCTTAAGAATCTTCCCCAGCACTGCAGTTTGAAGGCATCGTTTCCTTGGTGCTCAGCCTTTTTTATTGTCCATTTCTCACATCCATACATGACTACTGGTAAAAACAAAGCTTTGACTATGGACCTTTGTAGGCAAAGTAATGTCCCTGTTTTTTAACGTGCTGTCTAAGTTTGTCATAGCTTTTCTTCCAAGGAGCAAGCGTCTTTCAATTTCATGGCTGCAGTTACCATCTGCAGTGATTTTGGAGACCAAGAAAAGAAAGTCTGTCACTGTTTCCCTTGTTTCCTCATCTATTTGCCATGATGTGATGGGACCAGATGCCATGATCTTTGTTTTTTGAATGTTGAGTTTTAAGCCAGCTTTTTCACTCTCTTCTTTCACCTTCATCAAGAGGCTCTTTAATTCCTCTTCACTTTCTGCCATAAGAGTGGTGTCATCTGCATATCTGAGGTTATTGACATTTCTCCTGGCAATCTTGATTCCAGCTTGTTTTATCCAGCCCAGCATTCCACATTATGTACTCTGCATATAAGGTTAAATAGCAGGGTGACAATATACAGCCTTGATGTATTCCTTTTCTCTATTTTGAACCAGTCTGTTCCATGTCTGGTTCTAACTGTTGCTTCTTGATCTGCATACAGGTTTCACAGGAGGCAGATAAGGTGGTCTGGTATTTCCATCTCTTTAAGAATTTTCCAAAGTTTGTTGTGATCTACACAGTCGAAGGCTTTAGTGCAGTCAATGAAGCAGAAGTAGATGTTTTTCTGGAATTTTCTAGCTTTTCCTAGATCCAATGGATGTTGGCAATTTGATTTCTGATTCCTCTGCTTTTTCTAAATCCAGCTTGTACATCTTGATTCATATACTGTTGAAGCCTAGCTTGAAGGATTTTTAGCATTACTTTGCTAGCGCATGAAATGAGTGAAATTGTGCAGTAGTTTGAACAATCTTTGGCATTGTCCTTCTTTGGGAATGGAATGAAAACTGACCTTTTCCAGTCCTATGGCTATTGCTGAGTTTTCCAAATTTGCCAGCATATTGAGTGAAACACTTTAACAGCATCATCTTTTAGGATTTGAAATAGCTCAGCTGGTGAATTATTTGCTATTAAATTAATGATAAAATTTTACATATTGATACTCAGTGCTGATGAGAACAAACTTCTAATTCAGGGCTAAATGACTGGAACACAGGGTATACCTCTTAGAAAAACAACCCCAACAAACTGTGTCCAGAGGCATAAAGATGGACATACAATTCAACTCATTATTGCTACATCTAGAAATCAGTCCTAAGTGTATCATTCAAATACTGAAATAAGCTAAAGTCCTCAAAATGTCCATTGAAGCATTATAATATTGATAAATTGGAAACAATCTAACCAAAATAAGAAAAATTAGTGTTGTCATGGTACATTCAGTGGTTGGAACATTAATGTATAAAGAATAATTTATGAAGGCTATAACAGAAAATGCTTATTATATAGTAAGTGGGGGCAAAAATCCCAACATGAAGTAGTTAGAATGTAAGAAGAAAGACATTGTACAAATTAAGCCTTGTTTGAACTAATAGTGTGGCCTTTCAAGTGTTACTTTCACATTTTAATCATGAATTCTAATAACTTCATGATTTGGGCAAATAGGCTTTAAAACCCCTGTTTTGCTTTTTTAAAAAATTCTTCCAGCCCTCTGCAAATTTTTAGTTTGCTTTAATTGACTTTTTCAAATACATCTGAACAAACTAGCTTTGTCCTGATATCATTGCGCTCACCCTGCACTTGAGTATTGTAAGCATGGTTCAGGATGATAACACAATTTCTCCTCAGGCTCATCCCTATTTAGGGAGGCCGTTCCCATTTCTCCAGCTGAAAGATTTATGGGGGACATTTGACTTGACACTCTCATTTCAGTTTCATCAGCAATATGACTTCTCCAGTGGATTTTTTTTTTACTCTTGCGGCAAAGGGAAGAAATATTCAGTTTAAATGCTGATTCTAGAAAGTGATCCTAAGGGATGTTTTTCTGGGATTTTCCTGAATTCCCTGGGATAATAATTGACGGTAGTTATATTTGGAGGTCTCCATTTGGCCTGGGAAAGGGGGCTTGGGGTAAAAGAGAAAAAAAATGAAGCCATGAAACTATCATTTAATGATAGAAATATATCCCAGAGTAAAACAAAACACATGACTGATTGTAAATAAAAGATGTCCTCTGAGACTTAAAAGAAAAGTGAGATCATGAGGCTTATAGTACAATAGGGACTGGGCACCTCAGATTTCTGAGAGGCACACATGAATGGGTTTCTCCCACCTGGATTTTTGCCAGCTGTGGTCACCCTTTGCCACCCCCTCCCATTGAGGACTGAGCCAAATGTGAGTCCTCTTGTAAGCACAGTCTTGTTCCAGGTTAGAGTTTATTTAGAGAAAATGAGGAAGTTGAGCTTTGAGAATAGGGGCCAGGTGGTGTCACAGTGAAATATGGCACACCAGCTACACTGCTCTGGGCTTCATTCAGATCAAGGGGTATATTGTATCCTGTTGGGACAACCCTTTGTTCTCCAGGGGAAAATAAAGAGCCTGCCACCTTCCCCCACCCCCATCTCTGCTTTCTGGCCAGGACATTTTTATGAGCCTGCCTCCACAAACAGGTTTAAACGTGCTTTTACAAACCTATCTGAAAATATCTTACTAGTTGATGCTCAAAAGGTACAAACAGATTTCTATTCCCTGTCTTTGAAAAGTCTTAACTTGCCTGAAGCTTGATTCCTTTCAAGCCTGCTCTACTTTTCTTTGGAAGCCTGGGGTTGTGGTAAAAGCCATCGTTCACTCCCCCTCAGCCCATAGTCCGATATGAGTCCACAACATCCTGTTTAAAAAGCTCAAACTTTGTTTACTTCTGTGACTTAGGGGATTTCACCTGTTTTTTTTTTTTTTTAATTAATTTTTGTTTTCATCTGAGGACTCAAGGGTCAGTGTGTAATATATGCACTACAAAGTACTACATAATATTATACAGAGAGCAAAATATGCAGAAACACACCTGTTTGTCATTGTACAGTTTGGAAGCCTTTTGCATAAAGGAGAGCTATGAATTTATGTTGCCTTAGGGAATAGCATAAGTTTGAGATCAATTAGTTAAAGTGATGTATGGTGCACCATTTTCTACTTCAAATTGCAGAAGCATTTATGTGAAGTCTGCAGTATATTATAAATGCAGCCTCCTGAACTTCCTTTACACCCGGGCCTTTCCTGTCGGGCATGCTTTGGAGACAGGGGCAGCAGGGTGGACCACAAGGCAGCCATCACAGCTCTGAGCCAATTAGGAAAAACTGCTGACATGCTCTTGGGGCTGAGGCCAATGTTCCTGGTAAAGGAAGAGGTGCACTGGAGATGTTAGGAGAGAAGGCAGTCAACATCGACTTCTCTAGTCAGTGTTTGTTTACTACTCACATTTCCTAAGGAGGGTTTCTTTGGGGCTGCAGAACCACACTGGGCTAAAGGTCAACTTTGGTAGTGTGTTTACATTTATAATTCAGTGAGGGAACTGGCAGGAAACTCACTGAGAAACAATAACAATGAGAGAATGGTGAGGCAGAAGGAAACTGAGGCAGTGATCTGCAAATGTCTAACTCAGGACTGGGACTCAGAGTCAAGTTTCCAAAACCAGGGTGTGTTCTTTCTAAAGTGACTTTTTAGGAGGTAAGTGTGAGTGTGGGTGTGTTGGGGAGTGACAAGGGGATCTCATTAGGGCACAATGCTGAGACTTCAGACTGTGAAATCCTTCCTGGTTGTACCAAAACCCACGAGTGAGATTGGTAAATCAGCTGTATTTCTCTCACACAGAGAACTTAAGTATATGTGTCCTCTCCCCACACCTGATTCACAGGGTGGGGAGAGAACAAATTAGGGCATCACCAAAGGCTTCTGATAATACAAGTTTTCCTTAACCTTTTAAGGAGAGCTAATCAAAAATATACAATTAGAGAAGAACAAAGTTCTCCTTATTTAGAAGTGTTCTGATATAGGCTTTCCTCAGAAATGTCTTCTGATTTAGGCTTTCCTTGGAAAGAGCCAACTCATTGGAAAAGACCCAATGTTGGGAAAGATTGTGGGCAGGAGGAGAAGGGGGCAACAGAGGATGAGATGGTTGGATGGCATCATCAGCTCAATGGATACAAGTTTGAGCAAGCTCTGGGAGACAGAGAAGGACAGGGAAGCCTGGCGTGCTATAGTCCACAGGATTGCAAAGAAAAAACATTACCAATGTTTCCTCTATCTTCTCAAGAAGCATATCTTTTACACAGCTGAAAGAAGTTTCTAAAATAGCCATCAAATCCCTCTGCTTCTTTGCCTTTAGTTCATTCCTGGCTACCTACAGATCAGGTTGCTGGGCTTTGCAGCCAGGATCCTCCATCACCTTGTGCTGCCCATTTACATCTCTGGAGTCAGCTCCCGTCCCTTCGTCCATGCATTCCCTCTCCAGGGGCTCTTGAAGGCTATACCCAAAGGGGTCAATCAGGTCCCTCTGTGGTGGTCACAGTGGAGATGCTTCGGAAGACCAAGGTGATAAAAGGCCTCATGAGATCAGCCACCCAAGGTCAGCTGCATAGAAACCCCGAAGACTGTTCCTTGGCCTCCCTGCGCCATACCGATCTACAGCAGACATCTGTCTCTGATCTCTCCTCACTCTTGCTCTTGACCCCAGTTGGCTGGAAGCACGTTGACTGTGCCTGTTGTCTGTCGGGTTTGCTGAGTGCTTGAGTGCCAGCAGTACCAAAGGGCATGGATTTTTCTGTACAGAGCCTGAAATGCATAGAAACAGATAGTGAGCTACTGCTATGTGGCAGAGACCAGGACGCCAGCAGATTGCCAAAAGCAGAGATACACAGAGGTTCTAACCCAGCATCCATCAGGCCCTCTCCACCCTTCCCCGGGGTCTTGCAGCTGCCACATTGTCTGCTGTTTGCTTTCTTCCTTCCACCAGTTGAGTCTTGCTAGTTCTGCCCTAGAACTGCCAGGTGCTCTCTGGACAGCCCAGCTGCCTAGTCACCCACAATCCTCTACTGTGTCACAATTCTACCTTGGTTGGGCTGAGAGCACCCTACTAGGTTGACCAGACAGCAGTCAGATCTCCCTCACCCTTAGATCAGGTGGGCAAGTATATCATGGAACCAAATGATTATACCCACCTTATTCTGGGGCAGACACTGCACCATCCCTTTACCTATGTCGCTTCTTTTAATCTGTCCCCTCATCCTCTGATGAAGGTGTTATCGTCCCTTTTTTTTCAGATGTGGAAGCTGAAACTCAGGCTCAGTACTTCACTTGAGGCTATATTGCCTGCAATGCAGGAGACCCGAGTTCGACCCCTGGGTAGGGAAGACCCCTTGGAGAAGGAAACGGATGGCAACTCATTCTAGTATTGTTGCCTGGAGAATATGATGGACAGAGGAAACTGGCGGGCTATAGTCCATGGGGTTGCAAAGAACTCGACACAACTGAGCGACTAACATTTTCTTTTTCTTCACTCATCCGCTGATGAAGATGTTATTGTTCCTATTTTCCAGATGTGGAAGCTGAAACTCAGGCTCACTACTTTGCTTGAGGTTATTGCTAGAAGGGAATGAAGCTGAGATTTCAACCCAGGTAGAATTTCAAAGACTGCTTTCTTTCATTATGATGCTAATTATATCGTGTTTACTACAGGCTTGATACTCAGCACTTTGTTGTAACAACTCATTTATACCTCACAACATCTCTAGGAGGAATGGACTATTATCTCCATCTTACAGAGGGAAAAACAAAGGCTCAGAGAGGTTAAATAACTTGCCTGATGTCACACAGCCAGTAGGTGGCAGAGATAGGATTCAGCCTGGCTCCAGAGTCTATACCCCCTCACCCCCGTTAGCCACAGTCTCTCTGAGCTCCAGCCTCCTAGGCTGTCAGCACAACCAACTCTCCTTGAGAGCCTGTGCTGGGCCAGCATGGCACGATGGCACTGGGAGAGAAACGTAAAGGGATATGTGTCCTTGGACCCAAGGAGCTTGCTAGGCCTAACTGAGGTCAAGAGGGCATGAGGCTTTCACAAAGATAAACTGAAGGTTGTGTCTACCCTGCACCTCAAGGTTTACTGCTGAAAACCATAACAGAGCCCCTTTTGGGAAATCTTTACAATGCACAGGCCTCGATGCTGTCAGGGGAGGCTGAGAAAGAGCAAAAGCCTGCCTTTGGCTTTATCTCCTTAGATAGAGGAGAAATCCACAGTTATGTGAGATCTAAGCAGAGCCAGGCTTTTGATACTTTCCAGTTCTGCCTGCTGAGAAAGGCAGGGCCAGAGCTGAAGATGACCACGCAAGTCTGACCAAGCGCAACTCAGCAGCAAATGAGAAAGCCAGGTGCCCACCGTCTGTGCCCTCGTCTTCTGAGGGTGGCTAGAAGGCTTGGTCTAGATGTCTGCTCAGTGTTTTTGGTCCCTCTGGGCAGAGTTGGGACTGGGGCTGGGAGTCACTGGGACAGGGACTAGTTTCGGCATCGCTTCTCCCTGGCGTGCATGGTCAGTTAAGGATGCAAACTTCGGAGCCAGCCAGAGTAGGAATCAAACTGTGAGACCTGGGCAAGTTCCTGAATCCCCTATGCCTGTGGTTACTTTATTCATAAAATGGGGCTAATAGCAGTCCCTCCTCATAAGGTTCTTGTGAGGGTTAAATACAATAATCTTACAAAATACAGGCTCTGGCACATAGCCAGTGGGCCGTAAATGTTAGCTATTAATAATAAAATTCTAAATCCCAAGTCAACTGTTAACTCCTTTCTGAATCCTCCTGCCCTTCTCTACATCCTCTACCCCAATTAGTCTCTCCCCTCCCTGGGCTTGTACAGTACTTCATATATGTCTCTGCTATGACGCTTATCATATTGGATGCAGCGGTATCTGTCTGGCTCCTCACCTAGACCATGAGCCATCTGAGGGCTGAGCTTTACCTATGTGCCCACATAGAGGAGAAGCCCTGTCAGTGCTGGCTGGAGAAACTGATTAAACTGACTTCTATCCTGTTCTGCCTTACTGACCCAGCAGGCCTCTTCCCTACACTTAGGCCCCCCAGGCCATGACTGGGGGTCTGAATGGATGTGTCTGCTGGTCCAGGGAATGGTTTCCTCTGAAAACTCTTTGCTACCTCATGGGCCTTCATCCAGCAGGGGAACCCAGGTAAGGAAACAGATAAGAACTGAAGCCCTGAGCCAGGTTTCTAGACCGGGTCAGCAGGAGAGGTATAGATTGTTATCTCCTCAGCCTTCTGACTGCTCAGCCTCCCTGAGTCCTCCGTATTGAAACACTTTCCTAAATTAGCCCCTCCGTTCTTTTCCTCCTCCCAATGTTTTCCCAGTGTTTAACATGCACACAAACCACCTGGAGATCCTGCTGGGATGAGGCCAAGGTTCTGCATTTCTAATAAGCTCCCAGGAGATGCAGGTGCTGCTGGTCCTTATTCAACGCTTGAGTAACAAGACGGTGCTCTGCTGCCAGGATAATCTTCCTAATGCATACCTCTGATCATGTCACTTGAATGGATTTGAACAGATCTTTCACCCAGAGAAAGAACACATGGAAAGATGCTCAACAGCATTAGTCATTAGGGAAACGCAGGTTAAAACCACAGTGAGATGACACTACACACCTATTACAATGGCTAAAAATAAAAATTACAATACCAAGTGCTGGTGAGAATGCAGAATAACTAGAACTTCCACACTGCTGGGGAGAAGGCAGAATCTTACAGCTGCTTTGGAAAATAGTTTGGCAGGTTTTTTTTTTCTTTTATTAAATAAAGTTAAACATACACTTATAAACATTTATTTGAACTAGCAGTCTTACTCCCATATGCTTAGAAATTTGCCCAAGTAAATGGAAAACGTACGTTAATACAAAAAACCTGCATGTAAATGTTGTTAGTGGGTTTCTTCCTAACTGCCTGAAACTGGAAATAGCCCAGATGTCCTTTAAGTGATGAAAGAAGGAGCAAACTGCAAGGTAGTCCAACAGTGGAATACTACTGAGCAAAAGAAAGAACAAACTGTGGACACAAAAGCATGGGACGTTTTGGAAAAGGCCAAGCTGTAGAGACAGACAAGAGACCAGTGGTTACGAGGGGCTGGGGTAGGGAAAGGATTGACTGCAAAGAGACAAGGAATTTTGTGGATGATGGAACGCTCTACCGCTTGTTTGTGGCTGTGTTTACATCATGACACACATTTCCAAAACTCAGAATGCTAAAAAGGATGAAATTTACTGTATGTCAATTGTACTTACAAAAAAAAAAAAAAATGATGACAGCAAAAGAAAAAAAGTTTAATGGCTCCCATTTGTCCAAGGAATTAGAGTCTCCAGCCCCTCTATCATTCTTAATCGTTTCTACTATTAACTTTATTTAAATGCCTGCTACACTTTGCTATCATGGAAACATACCTTGGGTTTTCCTCTTTTCTCAGTTTGTCTCCTCTCTTGGAATATCCTCTTCTTTTACAAAATAGGTAGGTAATAAACACTGAGTGAATGAATGAATGAATTTTCCCAGTAATATTCCTTGATTTGCCATTGATCCAAAATGGTGCCAAGGAAAGATAAACCTGCAACTCTGTCCCCTTCTGTCATCTGTAAGGATTTTGTTCTTCTCTGGTGGATTCTTTGAAAACGTGAAAGTGTTTGCTGCTAAATCCTATCCGGTTCTTTGCGACCCCAAGGACTGTAGCCCGCCAGGCTCCTCTGTCCGTGCGATTTTCCAAGGAAGAATACTAGAGTGAGTTGCCATGCCCTCCTCCAGGGGATCTTCCCAACCCAGGGATGGAACCCAGGTCTCCTGCAGTGCAGGCAGATTCTGTACTGTCTGAGCCACCAGGGAAGCCCCGGTTGATTCTTCGGATATAGGCAAATCAACTTCAAAAGCCCCAAGTGCGCTCAAGAGGCCTTGGCAATGAGCAGTTTGCAGCCTTGGCAAGGCCCCACCCCAACACAGACATGCATTCCACTAGCTCAGGACGCCGCTAGCCTCCCCACTCCCAACATAGGTGAGGAGATGAGAAGCAGGGCCAGTATTGCTGACAAGACTGCGGTGGTGTCACCCACCAGCTGGCGGTGATTGATTCCCCTGTCTTCACTCGCTGTGCAGCAGAAGGTTCCTCGCATCTCCACATCCGCTGCCTTCCTCTGGGGGAGGCGCCCTCCCTGCCGGGTCCGGCTTCCCAGCGCCTTCTCTCTCAGGACCTCTCACCAGTTCCTCAGGCTCGTGGCTCTTTCTCCACAGTCCTGGAGCACTGACAGAGGAACATGCGTGGGATGGATTCTAGGAGCTGACTCCATGGATGTTAACACTGAGGTGATCAGTTTGGGGCCCCAACCAAGAACCCCACCTCTTTGACCAAGATAAGCCTTGAAGGAGCTACACATACAAATATATATACTAGGCCCGGGGGCGGGACTGCGGTGGGGGTCGAATTTTATACTCCTCCTGGTGAGCTAGGAGGAGCCAAGTTTCTTACAGTCTATATTGCAAGTCTGAAACTTTAGTGAAAATCTGGCTGAGTGTAGCCGGCACCTTCATCCAAGCCCTCTAGACTTTAGCATTCTTGAGAAAAAGAAAGAAAAGTCAAAGAAACAAAGGGGGGAGGCTGTCTGGCCCATTTAGGCTCCCTCTGACAACATGGCTTCGCTGCATCTTTCCTTCATCCACGGTCCAGGCATCTCTTTCTCATGAGGAGGAGGTGGGGAGTCTTTAGGCTCCCCTGGGGTTCAGTGATGATGACAAAGAAAAGAAATTTAAACCTGTAACATGTAAACTTCTTGCCAGGGCCAATTACATAAATTGTGGGGCCCAGTGCAAAATAAAAACATGGAGTCCCTTGTTAAAAAAGCAGGAAAAGAAGTACCTTTAAAGATATTAAATATAAAAAATTTTATTTCATCCATTGTCTCTGTTTGCATTGGTGTTTTTTTAAAAATATATTTTATATAATGTTGTTCTTAGTACAGAAAAATTAACATTTTAAGTTATTATCACACTTTACGATTCCTCCCTATATTGTATGATACCTGTTTTAAGTGCAAATATAAGAGCACTTAATTCATATGTAGAATCGCTGAAATTATAGTTTTAGTTCATAGTTCATAGGTCCCTATATATTTCATTCTTATCAGAATAATGAAGATACTGAACAAGACTAATGCAGTTGTTTTGATTTCACATCTTACCACGCACATGTTCTACCGACACTCTCTACCTTCAGCTTTCTGATGAGTAAGAAGGACTGAAAAGAAAAGGAGCTATGGTTTAGCCCCTCTTTCTTTTTCTTTCTACATCTTCCTCTTGCCCTTCTGGGAAGGGGACCATCCCCAACCGGCTGCCCTCCTGGGGTCTTAGCATGGCTCTCCTGTAAAAATGCTGATGTCTGCACAGAGGGCACAGGGCTTCCATTTGCCCCAGAGCCTCAGCAATAAGTCATGTCTGAAAATGAAATGTCCCTGCTCCTAACTCTGTCTCAGATTTTGTCATTAAAATAGTTAGCATGATTGAGCATTTAGTATACCAGACACAAATGCATATAACCATACACAGTCGGGACTGCTTATGGCTCTGTGCAGCTCAGAGTCCTTGGTGATAGAAGTCTTTCTTGCTTTAGTCTGCAGCCCATCTCTCCGGAAAGCTCAAACATGAGTTCATCAGGCTGGACATTTTAAAAATTGTCAAATTATTATATAACCAGTGTAGAAAAAAAATAAGTAAGAAAGATAACATAAATCCTGTTATATAAGAGTTTAATATTTTTCAATATATACATATATTTATATAAAGCATTGCTTTTTATTGGGTTTATAAGAGAGGGGTTGAAAATATACTTCATATAGAATTTTAGTCTGCTTATCTTACTTAGCAAACTACCATAAGTACCTCTCTATGTTATCAGTCTGATTAGCCTGCCAGGCTCCTCTGTCCATGGAATTCTCCAGGCAAGAATACTGGAGGGAGTTGCCATTCCCTGATCTAGGGGATCTTCCTGATTCAGGGATTGAGCCTGGGTCTCCTCCATTGCAGGCAGACTCTTTACCATCTGAACCACGAGAGCAATCCCTTAGTGGCTACAGACTGTCTCATTGTATGGGTGTACCACAGTTTACCTGATCATTTTGGAACCATGGGGCAGCATTTTGTGGGGCTCTGAAGAGCTCCCAATCCTCCTTTATGTCTCAGCGCAAAAAGAATTCAGTGAGAGGCAAAGTGATAGATAAAAAACTCATCTATTAGAAAAGGATGTTTTTGAGGTTTACAAGTGGGCAGGTGAGAGGATGCCATGCTCCAAGAACTTAGTGGGCTCCAGTTTTACAATCAAAGGACAAGTGGGGAAGTGGGGGAGATCTTCTTTGCCTTTCTTGAGTAGATGTCACGTTTCCATCATCAGTTCCTCCTCCAGGTTGGGCAAGGAAATTTTCTTGTCCCTACAAGATCAAGCTAGGTCCACAAATTATTGTTTTTTATGTGTGCAGAGAGCATATCCTAACTTCCTGAGCTTACTGGGCAGGATGTTGGGTCTCATGCCACCATTGTTTTATTGTTTGGGGGCATGTCCCATGCTTCTCTAGGATGGCTTTGTTGCTAAGCAGGCCTGCTTGGTTTTGTGGTTAAACAAATGGGAAATAGATGGGGAAACAGTGGAAACAGTGTCAGACTTTTTTTTTTTTTTTTTTTTTTACTTTATTTTACTTTACAATACTGTATTGGTTTTGCCATACATTGACATGAATCCACCACGGGTGTACATGTGATCCCAAATGTGAACCCCCCTCCCACCTCCCTCCCCACAACATCCCTCTGGGTCATCCCCATGCACCAGCCCCAAGCATGCTATATCCTGCATCAGACATAGGCTGGTGATTCAATCCTTACATGATAGTATACATGTTTCAATGTCAATCTCCCAAATCATCCCACCCTCTCCCTCTCCCTCTGAGTCCAGAAGTCCGCTATACACATATGTGTCTTTTTTGCTGTCTTGCATACAGGGTCATCATTACCATGTTTCTAAATTCCATATATATGTGTTAGTATACTGTATTGATGTTTTTCTTTCTGGCTTACTTCACTCTGTATAATCGGCTCCAGTTTCATCCATCTCAACAAAACTGATTCAAATGTATTCTTTTTAATGGCTGAGTAATACTCCATTGTGTATATGTACCACAGCTTTCTTATCCATTCATCTGCTGATGGACCTCTAGGTTGCTTCCATGTCTTGGCTATTATAAACAGTGCTGTCATGAACATTGGGGTACATGTGTCTCTTTCAATTCTGGTTTCCTCGGTGTGTATGCCCAGCAGTGGGATTGCTGGGTCATATGGCAGTTCTATTTGCAATTTTTTAAGGAATCTCCACACTGTTTTCCATAGTGGTTGCACTAGTTTGCATTCCCACCAACAGTGTAGGAGGGTTCCCTTTTCTCCACACCCTCTCCAGCATTTATTCCTTGCAGATTTTTGGATCGCAGCCATTCTGACTGGTGTGAAGTGGTACCTCATTGTGGTTTTGATTTGCATTTCTCTGATAATGAGTGATGTTGAGCATCTTTTCATGTGTTTGTTAGCCATCCGTATGTCTTCTTTGGAGAAATGTCTATTTAGTTCTTTGGCCCATTTTTTGATTGGGTCGTTTATTTTTCTGGAATTGAGCTGCATAAGTTGCTTGTATATTTTTGAGATTAGTTGTTTGTCAGTTGCTTCATTTGCTATTATTTTCTCCCATTCAGAAGGCTGTCTTTTTACCTTGCTTATAAACTAAAGACCTATATATAGAAAACTATAAACCACTGATGAAAGAAATGAAAGAGGACACTAATAGATGGAGAAATATACCATGTTCATGGATTGGAAGAATCAATATAGTGAAAATGAGTATACTACCCAAAGCAATTTACAAATTCAATGCAATCCCCATCAAGCTACCAGCGATATTTTTCACAGAACTAGAACAAATCATTTCAAGATTTGTATGGAAATACAAAAAACCTCGAATAGCCAAAGCAATCTTGAGAAAGAAGAATGGAACTGAAGGAATCAACTTGCCTGACTTCAGGCTCTACTACAAAGCCACAGTCATCAAGACAGTATGGTACTGGCACAAAGACAAATATAGATCAATGGAACAAAATAGAAAGCCCAGAGATAAATCCACACACATATGGACACCTTATCTTTGACAAAGGAGGCAAGAATGTACAATGGAGAAAAGACAATCTCTTTAACAAGTGGTGCTGGGAAAACTGGTCAACCACTTGTAAAAGAATGAAACTAGATCACTTTCTAACACTGCACACGAAAATAAACTCAAAATGGATTAAAGATCTAAATGTAAGACCAGAAACTATAAAACTCCTAGAGGAGAACATAGGCAAAACACTCTCCGACATAAATCACAGCAGGATCCTCTATGATCCACCTCCCAGAATTCTGGATATAAAAGCAAAAACAAACAAATGGGATATAATTAAAATTAAAAGCTTCTGCACAACAAAGGAAAATATAAGCAGACTTTATTTTTTTGGGCTCCAAAATCACTGCAGATGGTGATTGCAGCCATGAAATTAAAAGATGCTTACTCCTTGGAAGGAAAGTTATGACCAACCTAGATAGCATATTCAAAAGCAGAGATATTATTACTTTGGCAACAAAGGTCCATCTAGTCAAGGCTATGGTTTTTCCAGTGGTCATGTATGGATGTGAGAGTTGGACTGTGAAGAAAGCTGAGCACTGAAGAATTGATGCTTTTGAACTGCGGTGTTGGAGAAGACTCTTGAGAGTCCCTTGGACTGCAAGGAGATCCAATCAGTCCATTCTGAAGGAGATCAGTCCTGGGTGTTCATTGGAAGGACTGATGCTGAGGCTGAAACTCCAGTCCTTTGGCCACTTCATGTGAAGAGTTGACTCATTGTAAAAGACCCTGATGCTGGGAGGGATTGGGGGCAGGAGGAGAAGGGGACGACAGAGGATGAGATGGCTGGATGGCATCACTGACTTGATGGACACGAGTTTGGATGAACTCTGGGAGTTGGTGATGGACAGTGAGGCCTGGCGTGCTGCGATTCATGGGGTTGCAAAGAGTTGGACATGACTGAGCAACTGAACTGAACTGAACTGAAACCTGCTTTCTTGAGTAATCATTAACTTACAGAAGTCTTTCATATTTTTCTTTTTATAATCCCCTAGTAGGATTAAGTATTTAATTACCTACTCTGTCCCTTTACTCTGTCTCTATCATTTTCCCTAGAGATTGATATTTCCATTAACTCATGATCAAATAACATAATAAAAATATAGCAGTAAACTTATACTGTGAGTCAAAGATAGGCACATATATATGAAAGATGAGAAGCTACTTAAAAGTTGTGTGCTTGTTTCCCAAATTTGTGCCATGCAGTACCCACTTCAGAACCTGCAGAATTTATGGGTAACTATCTATAATTTTATATATAAATATATAAATAATGAGGGCTTCCCTGGTGGCTCAGCGATAAAGAATCCTCCTGCAATGCAGGAGACTCAGGAGATGTGGGTTCTATCCCTGGGTTGGGAAGATCCCCTGGAGGAGGGCATGGCAACCCACTCCAGTATTCTTGCCTGGAGAATCCCATGGACAGAGGAGCCTGGTAGGCTACAGTCCATGTGGTCACAAAGAGTTGGACATGACTTAAGTGACTTAGCATGCCTGCATATAAATAATGATAATTTTGGAGAGCATGGAACTGCTGGGGTCCAGCTGGCACTCAGCCTTTGTTCCTTCACTTAAGAAGTTCCTACAGGGAATGTCTGTGAACATCAGCATGTGCTCTGAACAGATGGTCCATACTCTTGTTCTCATTTACACTCAGCCTGATCTCAGCTGAATCTAAAAGCACATCTTCTAAGATCCCCATGGCTGAGGCTTGGAGTAGAATTTTGACTCAGGGCTTCAGAAGATACCCTGGTGCTAAATGACCCCTTAAGGAAGGCAGTTTCTCATTCAGGGGCTGTGTCACACGTGGTTAAAGTTCCAGAGCTCACCAGTATCAGAGAACAAGGGTCGGAGATCAGGAAAGGCCCCTGGACTGAGGATCAGCCAAGCGCACACACCTACAGTATGTGACCAAGAACCGTGTCCACCATCTCCCCCTGGCACACCTCTGGGCTGTGTAGACGTCCCTTTTACCCCAGATCCTATATACCACCCTTCTCTCTTCTTTAGTTAATAAGTCAAAAGTTGGCTGAGAGGAGAGGATGGTCAAGGATACCATGACCCCTCCGCAAAGGAGTCTTGACAAATGTGGTAAATCGCTATATTCTGGTTGGAAACAGGGTAGCAGAATGCCAGTTCCTACTGCAAGACCCAGGATGAAAGTGAAAGCTTGTTTCCAGCTCACAGGTGACAGAGCCCTTCACGTGAAACACCCTTTCTTTGGTGGGGGCGTGGAACGGGGCAGGGGTGAGTTAGCCCTGAGGTGTCTTCTAACACCCTGAGTCACTCAACTCCGGGAATTATGGGTGTGGACCTGACTGGGAACTTGCTGGCTCCTTTTCAGCGTTCCTTGGACCCACCCTAAGCATCCGAGGAACCTGGCAGAGGCCCATGTCATCTTGGCTAGGCCCCAGTTGTAGGCGCTTGGTAGGCAAGCTTTTGACCTAGTGGATTGCTCTGTTTCTGAGCCCATAAGGGAATCCCACAGGCTCAAGAAACTCCAGCACCACCTTGGACTGGTCTCACTTTCTGGCCCGACCAAACAGCCAAAAGATCAGGATGAATGAAGGAGTTCATGAACAAGGCAATCATTGCCTCCCTTCCTCTGCAAAAGCAGAACTTAGCAGTATCCCTCTGCCAGGGCAAGTGATGGCCTGCAGGCCTTAAGGGGAAGGTACAGATGTGAGAGTTGGACCATAAAGAAGTCTGTGCATCAAAGAATTGATGCTTTCAAATTGTGGTGCTTGAGAAGACTCTTGAGAGTCCCTTGGACAGAGAGAAGATCAAACCAGTCAATCCTAAAGGAAATAAACCCTGAATGTTCATTGAAAGGACTGATTTTGAAGCTAAAACTCTAATGCTTTGGCCGTCTGATGCCAAGAACTGACTCATTGGAAAAGACCCTGATGCTGGGATAGATTGAAGGCAAAAGGAGAAGGGGGCAGTAGAGGATGAGATGGTTAGATGGCATCACTGACTCAAAAGACATGAATTTGAGCAAACTCCGGGAGATAGCAAAGGAGCCTGGCAGGCTGCAGTTCATGGGGTCACAAAGAGCCAGACATGACTTAGCGACTGAACAACAGCAACAAGATGTCCAGGAAGTCCTGAGGACACCCACAGCAGGGACACAATGGCCTGCAGTCAGCGTCCTGAACCCCCAGGAGATCCCCAGGCTCAACCCATAGCAGCCACACCAGTGTTCCTCAGTTTCCCTACCTTAGCAATGGGAAGAAGAGCCACAACTCCCACATATTGTTTATAAGACAATAAAGATCTAAAACATTTTCACTGAAAAACTGCCACGTGTAACCCACAACTTGAGTACTCCCTGCTGACTTGGGAGCTGGTGAGTAGCCTTTCCCAGTGTAACTGTGGTTGGTGTCATCTATGTGATTAGCAAAATCATATAAAAATTAAGTTGAAATCCAATTTTTGTGCAGGAACTCAGAAAATCAAGATGGGAAGTGTAGGGAGTATGTCCATGAGAGAAAAGGAGAGAACTGAAGTCTTGAATGAGTCACTGGCCTTGGGCTATTGCAATAAGAAGGGCAAATATTTTAGATATAACATCAAAGGGGTTCTTAGAAAAAGCTTGCCTCTGCTGGTAAGTCTTTCATTAATTTATTGGCTCACTCATAGGTATATTTTATATGCAGACCCTGCTACTCTTGCTTGAGTGGTGGGATAAGAGAAACAGAAAGCAGGGTTTTGGAGTACTTGGCCAAGGCCTTGAAGGCCTTTTTTTTAGAGATGCAGTGTGGCTGGTAGATGAGACAGTGCACTGTGGTAACAACTGCCTGGGTTCAAATCTGCTGTTTACTAGCTCCGTGACACTGGGCAAGTTACTTAATCTCTCTGAACTTCAGTTTTCTCATTGATAAGACAAAAATAATGATAATAATTCTTTCATTAGGCCGTTGTGGGGAATAAGTGATCTAATGCTTGAAAAGTACTTAGAACAGACCCTGAGACATAGAAGTCCTCAAAAACGTTTGCAATTATTACTTCCTAGCAAGGGCGTATAAGGATGGGTGGTGTTGGCATCCAAAATTAGCAGATTATTCCATGCACTACAAAGTCATATCTAACGTTTGCTTTTCCCTAATATATGTAATGACATTACTTGCTCCACTTCTAACTTTTGTCATTTTTAGGCCTCATCATTTCCATTGTTATCTGCAAACGTGGATCCTGGCTTTGAACTCTCTGGCCTTAAGATCTTTGCCAGCAAACAAAATCCTCCTGAAAAAAAGATAAAAAGGCAAGACTCTAAAATCCTGACCCCATAGCAACCCCCTCTCAGGCTCTGAATTTAAATGGAGTAGGGAAGGCAGTTTTGCATGCCTGTCATGTTTGGTGAAGGCATATGGTGGGAAGTGGCTGCATGTGTTGTGGGATTCCAGAGCCTCAGAGGTCACTGTGCTCTGACTCCCGTGGAATCTGCAAGTAAGTGGGAGTAGTCCCCTACCTCATGGTCATGGCACATCCCAAGGCACCTCCCCGCTCGGGACTCACAGTCTCTTCAAAGCACCGTGTTATTGCCAGATTGTTGGATTGTCTGTTTTTGGATCTTGAGAGACAAAGCAGATGGACTTGGTCCAGAGTCCCCTCACTTCTCCTCAGTGCGCTGTTGTTAGTGACCACATATGTGGGGCTGCCGTTCCCTGAGGGCTGCCTAGAGGGGCTCGTAGACACAGCAGAAACAGCAAAAAGGAAACAAAGGAAGGATCTGGATTCCTAAGGTCTTGGCTCCAGGGACTCTGGTTTCCTTACGGGAAGTTAAGGTAGGTAGGGTTGCTCAAATACCATGAGCCATCAGTCTGGTGCAGATAAGCCAGGGGCCTACCTCAGACAGAGCTACAGCATGAGCTCTAATCCTTTCACACAGTGTGGAGCCACCTGCTGCTCTGTGCCCTCAGGACCAACCTTCCAAGGTGGGCACCCACTGCTTACAATGTGCCATCCCTCTGGGGGTAGCTTTTTGTTGTTGTTCAGTTGCTAAGTCACGTCTTACTCTTTGCGACCCCATGGACAGCAGCATGCCAGGCTCCTCTGTCCTCCACTGTCTCCTGGAGTTTGCTCAACTTCATGTGCATTAAATCAGAAATGCTATCTAACCATCTTATCCTCTGCTTCCCCCTTCTCCTCCTGACTTCAATCTTTCCCAGCTACGGGTGTCTCTTTCCCCTAAATCACAGCACAGACAATGGCCACTGAAGGAAAACGTGCCAATTAAGTCCACAGTGATTTCAACTCTTACTCTCATATGTTGGCTTGTCTGCCTTGGAGGATTTGACTAAGTTGAGTGGAAAGAATAACAAATATTTTTAGAGTGCTTGATTCAGTTTACATGGAAAATTGCTGTTTTTTTGTAGGTCAAAAGGAGTCCAATATTAGCAACTTAATATTGTTCAACTTTATGCAAATCTTGCTGATTGAATCAATCTATTAATCATCAATTAATCCAACCAGCTGGATAGTTAGCCAGGGAAACAAAACTAACTCATGAAGCAATTATATTAATGGGACTAAGGTATGTAGTGATGGCATTGTACAAAGCAAACCTTACATGTGTTACTGAGGTCACTAAACTCT
This sequence comes from Budorcas taxicolor, assembly GCF_023091745.1. Classification (NCBI taxonomy): domain Eukaryota; kingdom Metazoa; phylum Chordata; class Mammalia; order Artiodactyla; family Bovidae; genus Budorcas; species Budorcas taxicolor. Next base: position 52,066,402 of record NC_068912.1, on the reverse strand, counting down.
TAAGTGGCAGAGACCATGTCCTTCTAAATGCCTCTGTTCCTCCGGTTGGTAGACTGGTTGGCTCCTGGTGGAGCCTGGAGAATGGTGGGACTTGGATGGGCAGAGGGGAAGGGAAGGAGATTCTGGATAGAGCAGCATGGCACACACGCTGGGTCCAGCTCCACTCAGCATACCTGGGACAGTGAGAGAGAACAAGCTGATGGAGCAGGGGAAGCATCTAGGCAGTGTGGGTTGGAGAGAGAAAGCGGGGTCAAATTTTGGAGGGTCTTAAAAAATAGGCAGGAAAATTTGCATTTAAAAAATCCTCAGTCCTAGTGTAATCCTAATGCTGGAAGGAACCGAAAGAGATCATCTATCCTCCCACAGATTCTAGACAAGAAAGATGATCCTTGTCGTTGTTTTTTTTTATTGGAGGATAATTGCTTTACAATGTTGTGTTAGTTTCTGCAGTACAACAAAGTGAATCAGCTATATACATGCACATATCCCCACTCTCTTGGACCTTCCTCCCATCCACCCCCATCCACCCCTCTAGATCATCACAGAGCATCAAGCCAAGCTTCCTGTGCTTTATAGCAGGTTCCCACTAGCTATCTATTTTACACATGGTAGTGTATATATGTCAATTCTAATCTTTCTGGGCAGGAATAGAAATGCAGATGTAAGAGTTGGACGTATGCATGGGGGATGGGGGGAAGGAGAAAGTGGGATGAATTGGGAGATGCTATAATACTTTCTTAATTTTATAACACAAATAACTGAAGCTCAGAGATTTGGTTAGAGATGGAGGGTGAGCTAGAATCACGATTTCTTGCCTCCTTGTCTGTTACTTGTTATACCTCATCACATTGAACTTCACTTGCCCTTCAGATTAAGAAATAACTGTTTTGCCTAACAAGCTGTCTTATTTATAGTCTGTTACTATTTAAAACTCTTCCACATTTCTAAAGTGGCAGCAAGGAATCATAGGTTCTTAAGGAGAATTTCTTGGCAGTGATATAATAAAAGTGTTTTAGAAAGATTAGCCTATTTAGCATTCAAAGTAGATCAGAAAAGAGGGAGAGACTGGAGTTAGGAAAAAGGACAAACCAGTGACACTTCAGAGGTACACTAGATATGGGGTCTGAAGAAAAGGCAAGAATTGTAGGTGATGCCAGAAGAGTGGTGATCCATGGACAGAACCAAAGAGGACCAGAATGAGAGCCAGCTCTGGATGGGGAAAGATGTTAAGTTTAGGGAGGGGAGGCTGAAGTTTAGGAGGAAGTTGGAGATATAAAACTAGACTTCTAGGTGTGATTGATTCTGGAAACAAAGATTTAGAAGTCACTAATGCTGAGATAAAGATGGAAACCCTGAAAATGAATGAGTTCATCAAGGAGAAAACAAAAGTCTTTTGGCAGAGATGGCAATATTCCTCCCCAATCCATTTCTCCTTCATAGCATAGAGTTGTTGCTGGGGAAGGGGCTTCCCAGCCATGAACTATATTTTCCAACTCCCCTTGCATCTAGAACTGGCCATATGATTAGTTCTTTCCTACAGAGAATGAGCAGAAGTCACTTCCAGGCCAAAGTCTTAAAACAGATATGCATTCTCCATTCTCTTTTTCCCCTTTGGCTGGTGGGATGCAGGTAACATTGAGGGTGATGGTGAGTAAGAGATAGGTTTCTTTTGTGACTGGGCCATTATAGTTTTTGGAACTATTTTGTTATTGATGGTTGGCCAACAACAAGGGCTCTTAGGGAATGTTAGGGCAAAGGGGATAGAGAAGTAGAACATTCAGCTAAGGAAAGAAGACCAGTGATTAGAGAAATGGAAGGCAAACTCCCAAAGCACAGTGTTAGAGAAACCAAGGGAGGAGCAACCTTGAGCAGAAGTGTCAGGGGTGTTAAATGTCAAGCGACAGGAGAGGAGGATTGATAAGGAGGACAAAAAACATCGGACCTAGCATTAAGAAGACTGTCCACAACCTTCCAGAAACAAATTACAGACACAGGCAGGCATTTCAGAGAAGACCCAGGATTGCGTGGCTAGTATTCTCTTCCTTTCCACTTGTTTTGCTGTTGGGCTTCTCTCTCCTGGCTCTGAAGGAGCATGAACTTCAGAACATCCCCAAAGGACTACGCAGCACAGTCCAAAGCCAATGGAAAAGTGACGTGAGCCCTGCCATTATGTAATGCAGTAGAAGAGCCCCTTGGCTGGGCTGCTTTACAGGAACAAACTCCTGGGACGCATCTGAGACTGCAAGCCCAACAGGACAAACGGGAGGAATTTTTGTTTGTAAGAGGAAAGGAAAGAAAGAATTCCAGCCTTGACCCAGACTGACTGCAGTGTCCCGCCTGGGAAGCAGCAGGTGGGGGTCCTCCTGTGTGTGTTGCAACGGGGCGGGGGTGGGGGACACGCAGCACCTGCAGGTCAGAGGCAGGGGCCAGTGGGGGCAGGGGCCAGTGCCGAGCAGGAGTGAAGACAGACCAGCCTCCAGCCAGCTTTCTGTATTTGGGGAGTCTTCAGGAAAACAGACCAAACTGTGCGGTCTGCTTTCGCCTGCCTTATTTAGTTATATTAGTTTAAATGAAATACAAAAACAAAACAAAACAAATCCTCAGGAACATTTAAAGGGTTTTCTGCTCACCATGAGGTCAGCCTGAGCTTTGGAATCAGACCAGGGTTCCGGTCTTGACTCGATCCACATGATGCCAAGGAGTGCCCAAGGAGTGCCCGAGGAGTACCCGAGGGTGGGACACGGGAGCTCCATTCTCATTGCCACCTGCCCCCTGCAAGCCACCCCAGAGACAAAATGAAAATAGTGACTCACGTATCCACCCTGCAAAATGCAACTAAATGCATCATTAGAAAATGCAAAAGAGGCAAACGCAGCTTTAGGGTCAGTCTCCAGGTGTCATTCAACATGATCGTTACCCCTGAGCCCCTCTTATGTCAAAACTCTGAGGCCTCCATTGACTCCATGAATGAATGTCTTCTGGTTCTTGGTGAGTTGTCTAGACTCGTTGGTCTCCAGTCCTTGGTCCAGGAGGTGACCTCCCAGGGCGGTGGTGAGGACTGCGTGAGATGACAGAGCAACCGCCTGTTTGCTTCCACTCCCCACTTTTCCTGACAGAAGTCCCAGACTGCTTCTAAAGTAGCCTCTGCTACCGTGTGCGCTGGGAGCTGTAGAGCACAGGAGGAAGCGGACCTTGCCTCTCCTGGGTCCTTGACTTGTCTGGATGGAGCCCAATATTTGGAGCAGCTGAGTTCTCACAGTTCAACATTTTCCTTGCGGGAGAAGCAGTCACTCAACCACCCAAAAAAACAGAAACCTCAAGAGCAAAACTCCAAAACCAAGATCATTTAAATATGGATCACAGGTTCACCCAACTACCCAATATCCCACCCAATATCAGAGTTTCTCCCACAGCCTCCTCTGTTGGGTAATCAGCCAGGATCTTGGCTGTGAAACCGCCTGCGAAGTCGCCACGTGTCTCACAGCTTAACTTACGCGGTGTCCACTTCACTGCCAATCAACCTTATGTTGAGCCAAATCCACTGTTTTATAGCTTCTTCCAGCTGACCCTTGTTCTGCATTTTTGGAGCAAAGCACAATAAATATAATCCCTTGTCCACATGACCACTGTTGAAATACCTTATTGCAGTTACCAGGTCTTCCCCATTCCCCATCCATATCACCTCTTTTTCCAAGTTAACTGAGCGACTAAGCACAGACACTCCCTCAACATGATGCATAGACTTTTAGCATCCTATTCATTTACTTTTGAACTTGCTCTTATTCATCAAGGTGTAACGGGGAAGAACCTTTTGTATTCTATTACAAGTTAATCACTAAAGAGATGTTGCCTATAAGCTTACATTATACATGATGGCCCATCTCTGAGAACCCTGCCTGTGAGGTAACAAGCATTAAGCTAAAATACCTTTGTTTAGCTCACAGGAAACATCCTGACCAGGCCAGCCTATGAATGACTCTGGAGGCTGACCAGAACCAGGAAATGTTTGACTTTGCTCCCTCCCCTTTTAGTATAAAAGAAGCCTGAATTCTAACTGAAGCAAGATGCTTCTTTGGGGTGTAAGTTTACCATCTTCTCGGTTTGCTTGCTTTCCAAATAAAGTCACTATTCCTTGCCCCAAACTCATCTCTTGATTTATTGCCTGTCATGCGGCAAGCAGTATGTGATTGGATTCAGTAACAAAAGAACCTTTTGAGATTTTATCAACATTAGGGGCCATAAGTGAACTCAATGCTCCCAGATGCAGCTCATACAAGGCAGAGTGTAATAAGAGTACTGCCAACATTGATCTGCATATTAATGTAGCCTTTTTTTTTTTTAGCAGCAAGCACACTGTTGGCTCATATCCAGTTTGGGTCAACTAAAACTGTTGGCTTTTACTTCTGATATTAAACAGCTCCAGATTAACTGCCCTGGTAGAAATTTGCCTCAGTTTCTTCTAAAGTACTTGTGAAGCCACAGAAAGATAAAAATTACATTTACCGCCAAAGGCTAAGACCAACAGAAAACCGGTTACCAAAGTCTAGAAGGAATTTGCACTTAATTTTAAATGATCAGGGGAAATAACTGGCTATCAGTCTGACCTTTTTGCTCAAGAAACAGAGGACCTCTGACCATTTAAAAGAAGGCAGGATGAGGTTTTGTTCCTCTTGGCTGCTCCATTACCCTAATTAGAGACCTGGGGTCCACATCACAAGAAACCCGGCAGCTATTCCTTTACCACACGGGTGTGACATTTTGAACTGATATAAACATTTTTTGCCTCCTCCATCTTTCAACATTCATTCAGAGACTATTTCTAAGTGTATGAGACTGGGGGTGTTGGACTCATTGGGTTCTCAAAGGAATAATCCTGAGAAATAAAATGCTGTGCCTGGTAATATAAACAAGTGTCCCAGTAGCAACACACAATGAGGAAGGTATCAAAGACACAGACTTAGAGCTAGAAACTCAGCTCAGCAGAACCTGACTATAGGAATGCTAGTTAAATTATCAGAATTGAGCAAACACCAGATTCTCATCAACTCACAGGTCTGAGAAGATTCCATCATTACACCAGTGTCCAATCAATAGAACCAAATAAAGCCTACACATCACGTCTGTGGGTGAATCTGAAACTAACTCTTTCTCTTTTCATTCAAAAATGAGTAATCAGAAAAAGAAAAAAACTGTCATTGGAAACATGAAGAACCATTACACAGAAAAAGATCAGATGAAGAACATTCCTCCTAAAATGGCCTCCTGCAGGGGAACCAGAAAACATTTTTCAGAAAACTGTGTAATATCCTCCAAAAGATTCAAGAAGACATGACTTCTAGGAAAGAGGGGCAGATAGTCACAAAGACACAAAAGATGGGATGCAAAGACAGGAGCGAGGTGAATAGCAATGAGAGCTAGGATGGGTAAATAAGAAAATGAACAATACCAAAAATACACTGTTTCATGTTAAAATATATATATATCATGAGTATATAAATTGGAATGAGTAAAGAGCAGCACTAGCCCTGTGGAAAAGTAAGTTAGTATTCTGGAAATAACACCTGAGATATTCTTCTATAATATAAAGAAAAATGAGGAAATAAAATGATGGGTGAGAAGATGGTAGACTCAGAGGGCAGGAAACATGATTCAACCTAAAAGGTATGATAAGAACAAGAAAATAGGAACTGAGACAAATCAAAGACATAATTGAAAATTGCTTTCTTGTTATGAGAAACATTTGAGTATGCAGACTGACAAGACTCATGATGTTCTAGGTAAAATTTTAAAAATTGATCTAGATGCATCCTGAGCACATTTGTGAATTAAGAGAATAAAGACAAGAATCTTTCAGGCATTCAGGTTAAAAAAAATAATAATTTACTTACAAAGGTGCAGAAATTAGTCTAATCTCTGACTTCTTTGCAATGCTAACTGCCAGAAAACAGTGCAACTCTATGAACAAACTTTTGATGCAAAAGGATTGTGATCTACGGAATTTGTATCTAACCATGTTGTTATTGATTACTGTTGCCTATATTAGTCAAAGACATGGTCAGATAGTCAAGGATTCAGAAAATAGATCAGCCGGTGATATTTTCTTAGGCACTATTTGAAGACAGATACTGACCAACTGATGAAATAATCCAAATTAACAACACATGTACAAAGGAGTAGGGCTTCCCTTTCACAGTTTGGAACCACACTTTGGGAATTCAGAAAATTGCGTGTGTTGTCTGGGACATTGTGTAGTTCTGAGATGACTTGGCCTTTGTGAGAGATATTGTTGGTTGCTACGCAACATCTTCCTTCCCTTTCCCTTTCCAGCACCACCCTGATTTTGTTTGTATCCATCCCTTTACAAAACCAGGATCTTCGAAGAAAGCTAGCCTCTCCCAGACACAGGGTATAAACTGTGATTGGGCTAGTTTGAGTCTGTGATTGATTTAAATATGGACATACAACATACTCCTGGTCAATAAGACATAATGGGAATCTGTAGGTAGAAACGTCTAGAAACCTTTCCACACTTTTAAAAAGAGACACCGGCTCACCTTCCTTGGTCATTGCCATGTCTGGATGTGCCATGTCTGGAAACTGCCACAATCACAACATAGCACTGAGAGGAACTGGCTGGAGGACCAGGCCAAAATATGGAGGATGGCAAAGTTGGAAGAGGAAAAGAACCTAGGTCCTTGCTGGCATCATTGATTAGCTGAGTTAACCACACCTGGGCCTGCAATGTAATACTAGATGTATTTATTATTTAATACAAATAAGCCAGATTGTTTTGGTCACTTCAAGTGAAAAGCATCCCAAATGACACAACCCTGAAGTGTTGGCTTAGCGATTCCTCTACTGCTCCTGCTCTTCTCTCAATACCAAGAAGCGTATTTCTTGAGCCGTATCCTTTAACCTATGGTTCCTATGGAATTTCTTACTTTATTTGATGATCACTTATAACAATAACTGGTGCTGTTCTTGTCCAGATCTTTCTAACAATGGCTAAGTTTATTACATAATGAAGACCCTGTGCCAAGAAAATTACTAAACAAAAGGTCTTTTCTCTCCCTCTTCACAAAAGCAGCATTGCATAGAATGACATAATGAACTTTTTCATTGCTAAAGAACTTGAGAAATGATTTTAATGCATCTTTAAGCTTCATGTTAAATGACCTAACTCACTGGAACTTTTTTAATGAAGAAAAGCAATAAATCATCGAGGACAGACATTACATATCATCTCATGTCTCTTCTTAAATTATGGGATTTGTGAATATTCCTGTATTAAATGACACTTAAAATCAACATATATTATCTCTATTCAGTAAATGCATTGAAACAAAGAAAGTAAATTCTTTAGGACGACCCTTTCTGCATGTTGGGGCCTAGTTGATTGTCATTTTCTCCTGTAAACTTTCAGGTACTTGGATCCACCTTTGTCATATCTCTTCCTCCCTTTGTGTGTACATGATCTTCCTTCATCAAAGAAGTTGGAAGCCCCTCACTTTCCTGTAGCAAATGGGGCATTCTCCCTCCTCTTAGCTCAAAGAACAATTATGTATTCTTTTCCAATTCAGATTTCCCTGGATTAGTTTTCCATCTTCAAGCTCAAGCAAGATCTCCTACCTCGAGGCTGTGGAATTGGCCTCTCTCCCTTGGTGCCCTTGATACACCCACAACTCTGAGGATTGTTCTACCATGAACAGTAAGTCCTATATTTCACCTCTGCTCTAACTTCCTCCAGTAACTGGTTTCTTGCCATTCCTCTTTAGAATTGTTTTTCTGACTCCTTTCCTGGATTGCAACCTGACTAGAAATGCTGGGTCGGGAAGATCCCCTGGAGGAAGGCATGGCAACCCACTCGAGGATTCTTGCCTGCAGAATCCCACGAACAGAGGAGCTTGGTGGGATACAGTCCATGGAGTCACAAAGAGTTGGACACGACTGAAGTGACTTAGCAGCAGCAGAAACCCTTTATTGTTTGTGGTAAAAATTGAAGAGCAAAGAAATAGAGGTGTTCTCCAAGCCTTTCATCTTTATCCAAATGGGATATTACCTTGCATTGGTAGCACTCAGAGTTCTGGACAGTTCTGACAAAACATGGTCCACTGGAGAAGGGAATGGCAAACCACTTTAGTATTCTTGCCTTCACAACCCCGTGAACAATATGAAAAGAAAAATAAATGACAGTGAAAGATGAACTCCTCAGGTTGGTAGGTGCCCAATATGCTACTCGAGAAGAGTGGAGAAATAACTCCAGAAAGAATGAAGAGACAGAGCCAAAGGGAAAACAATGCCCACTTGTGGATGTGACTGGTGATAGAAGTAAAGTCAGATGCTATAGAGAACAATATTGCATAGGAACATGGAATGTTAGGTCCATGAATAAGGTAATTCCAAGGTAAATTGGAAGTGGTTAAACAGGAGATAGCAAGAGTGAACATTAACATTTTAGGAATCAGCCCACTAAAATGGACCGGAATGGGCAAATTTAATTTGGATGGTCATTATATACCTACTAGTGTAGGCAAGAATCCCTTAGAAGAAATGGAGTAGCCCTCATAGTCAACAAGAGTCTGAAATACAGTATTTGGATGCAATCTCAAAAACGACAAAATGATCTTTGTTCGTTTCTAAGGCAAACCATTCAATATCACAGTAATCCAAGTGTATGCCCCAACCACTAATGCTGAAGAAGATGAAGTTGAATGGTTCTATGAAGACCTAAAGACCTTCTAGAACTAACACCCAAAAAAAGATGTCCTTTTCATTATAGGGGACTGGAATGCAAAAGTAGGAAGTCAAGAGATACCTGGAGTAACAGGCAAGTTTGGTCTTAGAGTACAAAATGAAGCAAGGCAAAGGTTAACAGAGTTATGCCAAGAGAATGCACTGGTCATAGCAAACACCCTCTTCCAACAACACAAGAGAAGACTCTACACAAGGACATTACCAGATGGTTGATAAATGATATCAGATTGATTATATTCTTTGCAGCCAAAGATAGAGAAGCTCTACAGAGTCAGCAAAAACAAGACTGAGAGCTGATGTGGCTCAGATCATGAACTCCTTATTGCCAAATTCAGACTTAAATTGAAGAAAGTAAGGAAAATCACTAGACCATTCAGATATGACCTAAATCAAATTCCTTATGATTATACAGTAGAAGAGACAAATAGACTCAACGGATTAGATTTGATAGACACAGTACCTGAAGAACTCTGGAGAGAGCTTCATGACATTGTACAGGAGGCAGTGATCAAGACCATGCCCAAGAAAAAGAACTGCAAAAAGGCAAAATGGTTGCCTGATGAGGCCTTACAAATGGCTGAGAATAGAAGAGGAGCTAAAGGCAAAGGAGAAAAGGAAAGATATATCCATCTGAATGCAGAGTTCCAAAGGATACCAAGGAGAGATAAGAAAGCCTTCCTCAGTGATCAGTGCAAAGAAATAGAGGAAAACAATAGAATGGGAAAGACTAGAGATCTCTTCAAGAAAATTAGAGATACCAAGGGAACATTTCTTGCAAAGATGGGCACAATAAAGAACAGAAATTGTATGGACCTAACAGAAGCAGAAGATCTTAAGAAGAAGTGGAAAGAATACACAGAAGAACTATACAAAAAAGATCTTAATGACCCCAATAACCACCATGGTGTGGTCACTCTCCTAGAGCCATTCATCCTGATATGCGAAGTCAAGTGGGCTTTAGGAAGCATCACTACAAACAAAGTTAGTGGAGGTGATGGAATTCCAGTTGAGCTATTTCAAATCCTAAAAGATGATGTTGTGAAAGTGTTGCACTCAATATGCCAGCAAATTTGGAAAACTCAGTAGTAGTCACAGAAATGGAAACTGTCAGTTTTCATTCCAACCCCAAAGAAAGGCAATGCCAAAGAATGCTCAAACTACCACATAATTGCACGCATCTCGCACGTTAGCCAAGTAATGCTCAAAATTCTCCAAGCCAGGCTTCAATAGTACCTGAACGGAGAACTTCCAGATGTTCAAGCTGGATTTAAAAAAGCCAGAGGAACCAGAGATCAAATTGCCAACATCCAGGAGATCATAGAATAAGCAAGAAAGTTCCAGAAAAACATCTACTTCTCCTTTATTGAATACCCCAAAGCCTTTGACTGTGTGGATCACAAAAATCTGTGGAAAATTCTTCAGGAGATGAGACTATCAGATCACCTTACCTGCCTCCTGAAAAATCTGTACGCAGGTCAAGAAGCAACATGGAACCAGACATGGAACAATAGACTGGTTCCAAACTGGGAAAGGTGTAAGTCAAGGCTGTAAATTGTCACCCTGATTATTTAACTTATAGACAGAGTACATTATGAGAAATGCCAGGCTGGATGAAGCACAAGCTGGAATCAAGATTGCTGGGAGAAATATCAATAACCTCTGATGCCCAGATTATACCACCCTTATGGCAGAAAGTGAAGAAAAACTAAAGAGCCTCTTGATGAAAGTGAAAGAGGAGAGTGAAAAAGTTGGCTTAAAACTCAACATTCAGAAAACTAAGATCATGGCATCTGGTCCCATCACTTCATGGCAAATAGATGGGGAAACAATGGAAACAGTGAAAGACTTTCTTTTCTTGGGCTCCAAAATAACTGCAGAGGGTGACTGCAGCCATGAAATTAAGAGACGTTTGCTCCTTGGAAGAAGAGCTATGACAATCCTAACCAGCATATTAAAAAACAGAGACATTACTTGCCAAAAAATGTCCATCTAATCAAAGCTATGATTTTTCCAGTAGTCATGTATGGATGTGAGAGTCAGACCATAAAGAAAGCTTAGCGCCAAAGAATTGATGCTTTTGAACTGTGGTGTTGGGAAAGACTCTTTAAAAGAGTCCCTTGTACTGCAAGGAGATCAGACCAGTCAGTCATAAAGGTAAGAAGTACTGAATATTCATTGGAAGGACTAATGCTGAATTTGAAGCTCCAATACTTTGGCCACCTGATGCGAAGAACTGACTCATTGGAAAAGACCCTGTTGCTGGGAAAGATTGAAGGCGGGAGGAGAAGGGAACGACAGAGGATGATATGATTTGATGGCATCACCAACTCAATGGACATGAGTTTGAGCAAGCTTCAGGAATTGGCGATGGACAGGGAAGCCTGGCATGCTGCAGTCCCTGGGGTTGCAAAGAGTCGGACACAACTGACTGACTGAACTGAACCGAGCACTCAGAATGTAAAACACTTCAGGCAAGAACATTTGTCCAACACACAACCTGGAGGTCAACTTGACTCTTCAGTGACTTCTTTGATCAACATGGTCCCTAGGAAACCACCACAGTGAATTACCTGTTAGCTTTTTCTATTTACTGTCTAGACCTCTTAAAATCTCTTGAGAAAATGCATTTAATTCTCTCCTGGCTCACTTGTACCTCGGGGGGAGATAGAATTGGCTTTGATTGGCTGATATTTAGTTCCTACAAGGGTCTCTCCTAACCCTCCATGAGATGCTGAACACCATTTGATCCCAAGATTGGCAGGGCCACTCCACTGGGGGCAGATTCTGACTGTAACAGGTATAAATAATCATTTGTTTTGAGGATGCCTATTTTGATGTGAAGGAACAGAAGTTTGACTCAAGCCAGTTCAAAACAAAAGGGGGGGGGGAATCAACTTTTAAGGATAAACATGAAGCAAAAAGGGATCAGTAATGGCACAGAGATTCAAGGGCAGAAGCTATTGTATAGCTGGGCCCATAGGCAAAGGAACCAGGAACTGAAAATCTACAAGGAAAAAAGGCCACTCTCCTTGGACAAGGCATCTCCCTCTTTCTGAATGACTGTTCCATTCTCCTACCTAAGCTGGTCAGCTGCTTCTTCTTACCCATACTTTCAAATCCCTCATAACTTTGAAATACGTTTAGTTTATCATGGCCACCTAGTACCCTACCTAATGGCAACTCTTGATATAACTATTCGGCTTTTGTCTTCACTATTCATTAGCTTAGTTTTATAATAGCTATAATATAAATGGATAATAACAGAGAGAGAATAATGAAACCCCCAAAGCCCATCATCCAGTTTGCAGTTGTCAACATTTTGCTAAGTGAAGTGAAATGAAGTGAAGTGAAGTCGCTCAGTCGTGTCCAACTCGGCGACCCCATGGACTGTAGCCTACCAGGCTCCTCTGTCCTTGGGATATTTTCCAGGCAAGAGTACTAGAGAGGGTTGCCGTTTCCTCTAGGGGATCATCCCAACCCAGGGATCGAACCCAGGTCTCCTGTATTGCAGGCAGACACTTTACTGTCTGAGCCACCAGGGAAGCCCTTATTTTGCTAAGATACTTATTTTGCTAAGTATCTTATTCAAATTCTTTACATTGAATTATATTTTCAGTCTCTTTTTAATAAAAAGCATTTATTGGTTAAATTAAATGTAAGGCAACAGAAACTCAGTCAAGCCATATACAAAATAGTGAATATAATTGCTGTTTTTAAAATGTCTTCTTTAATCTTCCCTTTCCCCGGTTTGCCCAGTTCAATGACCTAACTTGCTTAGAAAAATAACAAGCCCTTTCCAAAAGAAACAACATTTAAATCAAAGAAAATCCTTACAACAACAGTGTTTTAAACGTGATTGTTTTAAGGCTCTGATATTTCCGATAGGCTGAGTTTTGGGAACCTTGAATTGGGGTGCTTCATCACTCAGGGGACTAATCCTTCAGGGGATTTGGATAGCTGTTGGGAGAGGTTATTTTGCCTTTGAACTATGATACCTCTTCAACAAAAAGGAAGTTTCCATTATTATTATTTACATTGGAACTCTAGTGACAGACAGCTACTATTAATCATTTACTTATTCTACAGCTCTTCATTGGATGCTGGTATGGCCCAAAGAATTATGGTTGAGACACAACTATGAAATGAGACAACCAGAACTCCTACTGTTTTGGAACAAACATTTGATTTTTAGTATTATGGCAGAGCTCAGAGTGGTATCTGATTTAGGATCTGATTTTACCATATTTAAAAGAAGTAGACAATTTTCATTTGTAAAATTGTATGAAAAATAGGAGATACCTCAACTGGTTATAGTTTGAATGTACTAGAATATCCCATAGTCAATAAACGTCCTTAAACCTATATTATCATTCTCCTAAATATTCTAGCTCATTTCCAAATAACAGCTTATTAAACCCATAGCTAAACATTCAATGATTAGCATATCTGCCTGTAGCAGATGCTACATGATCTGTGTGAATTGGGAAGTCATGATTTTCCCTTTCTGCTTCTTAACTGCCTTTCTGAAAACAACTCAAGAGAGCAATGAAGAGTTAGTGAATTCTGCCCTTCATGATTTCATCAGGTTAGTGAACAATGGTGGTTAAATATTATGACAGTTTTAATCTTACTTTCAAATCGTTTCTGCCCATAAAATATTCCCGTACATTATCAGATAACTCTTAGCTGCTCTATAAGCAGAGACATGGCTTTTTTGGTAATGCCATGAGACTCCAGTGGTAGCAATTCCAACACACAGAGATGTTCCTTCTAATTTTCTTGGTCTATAAGACAATTCCTAAGCACTGTGTTCCAGCACTCCTGGAACAAACGGACATTAAGATAGGTTATTATTGGTTTTTTAGTTTACATTATTCTTTTTGAAATCTTACAAAGACATTTATTTTCTTGAATAAAAATATCTCAAGTTTCCATAGTTATACACTATCTTTCATTGAATTGCAATTATAGCTACAATCAGGAATGAAAGAGGGGACATCTTAGACAAACAAAAGGATTATAAGGGAATACTATGAACAACTGTATGTCAACAAAAGTAGACAACTTAGATGAAATGTACAAATTCCTAGAAAGACACAGACTATAGAAACTGACTCATTCCTAGAAAGACACAGACTATAGAAACTGACTCAAGAATAAATACAAAATCTGAATAGACTTATACCAAGTAAAGAGATAAAATTGGTAATTTAAAAACTCCTCTTAAAGAAATGCTCAGGCTTAGAAAAAGAGGGAGAAAGGAATCAAAGCTTACCACTATGGAAAAATTCATCAGATCACAAAAGAAGACAGCAAGCAAGAAAGAAAAGAACAAGGAAAACTATTAAACAGCCAAAAACCAATTTTTAAAATGACAGTTGTAAATCCTTACCTATCAATAATACTTTAAATGGATTCAACTCTCCAGTCAAAAGATACAGAGTAGCTGAATGGATGAAAAAAAAAGATTGAATAATATGCTGCCCGCAAAAGACTAACTTTAGCTTTAAGAACATACATAGACTGAAAGTGTAGAGCTGATAAAAGATATTCCATGCCAATGGTAACTGAAAGAGAGCAGGGATGGCTATACTTACATCTGACAAATAGACTATAAGTCAGAAACTGTCATAAGACAAAGTAAGTCACTATATAATGATACAGGGGTCAATTTATCAAGAGAATAGAACAATTGTAAATATATACATACACCCAACATCAGAATACTTAAATACATAAAGCAAATATTAATGGAACTGAAGGCAGAAATAGATAGCAACACAGTAATAGTAAAGGACTACAATACTCTATGTTCGACCATGGATAGAACATCCAGACAGAAAATCAACAAGGAAATGTTGTACATACTTTGGACCAAATGGACCTAACAGACATAATAGAACATTTCATCAAACAAATTCTTTTTAAGCACACATGAAATATTCTTCAGAATAAATCATATGTTAGGCCACCAAACAAGTCTTAGCCAATTTAAGAATATTGAAATCATCCTAAGTATCTTTTCTGACCACAATGGAATGAAATTAGAAATCAACTATAAGAGGAAATATAAAAGTCATAACCATGTGGAAATTAAACAATATACTCCTGAACAACCAATGGTCAAAGAAGAAACCAAGAGAGAAATTTTTAAAATACCTTGAGACAAATGAGAATGGAAACACAACATACTAAAATTTATGGAATGCAGCACAGTTCTAAGTGGGAATTTTATAGCAATAAATGCCTACATTAAGAGGGGGGAAAGATCTCAAATAAGTAGCCTAACTTCACACCTCAAGGAACTAGAAAAAGAAGAGCAAACTAACTAAAGATAGTGTATGGAAGGAAATAATAAAGAACAGAAAGGAAATAAATGAAATAGGAAAAAGCAATAGAAAAGATCAGTGAAACTAAGAGCTTTTTGTTTTTTGGCTTTGCTGGGTCTTTGTTCCTATGTGGGTTTTCTCTAGTTGCAGCAGGTGGGGGCTACTGTCTAGCTGTGGTGCAGGCTTCTCATTGCAATGGCTTGTCTAGTTGTGGAACACAGGCTCTAGGCTGCATGGGCTTCATCATTGTGGCACATGGACTCAGTAGTTGGGGATCCCTGGCTCTAGAACATAGATAGGCTCAGTGGTTGTGGCATACAGGTTTAGTTGCATGGGGGATCTTCCCAGACCAGGGATCAAACTCATGTCTGCCTTGGCAGGCAGATTCTTTACCACTGAGCTACTGGGGAAGCCCAAGAGTTGGTTTTTAAAAAAGAACTGAAATAGATAAACTTTTAGCCACATTAAGAAAAAAAAAAAGGCTCAAATGAATAAAATTATAAATGAAAGAAAAAAGAAAGTGAAGTTGCTCAGTCATCTCTGACTCTCTGCGACCCCATGGACTGTAGCCTACCAGGGTCCTCTGTCCATGGGAGTTTCCAGGCAAGAATACTGGAGTGGGGTACCATTTCCTTCTCCAAGGGATCTTCCCAACCCAGGGATTGAACCCAGGTCTCCTGCATTGCAGGCAGACGCTTTACCCTGAGCCACCAGGGAAGTCCAAATAAATGAAAGAGGAGACATTATAACCAATACCACAGAAATACAAAGGCTCGTAAGAGACTGCAATGAACATTTACACATTAACAAATTGAACAACTGAAAAGAAATGGATGAGTTACTAGAAACATATAACCTATCACTGAGGTTATGAAGAAACTGAATAATGAAGAAAGAGAAAATCTGAACAAGTCAATAATGAGCAAGAAGATTGAATCAGTAAAAACAAACAAACAAACAAAAACCTCCCAGCAAATAAAAGCCCAGGACCTGATGGCTTCACTGGTGGTTTCTGCCAAACTGTTGACAAGGAATTGATACCAATGTTTCTCAAACATTTTCAAAAACCTGAAGAGGAAAAAACACGTCCAAACTAGTTTTTAGTTGGAATGTATCCAACTAAAAACCTTCTGCACAGCAAAGGAAACATAAAGCAGTGTGAAGTGACAATCTGCAGAATGGGAGAAAATATTTGGGAATCATACATCTGATAAGGGGTTAGTATCCAAAATATATAAGGAACTCGAAAACCTCATAGCAAGAAAACAACCCAATTTTAAAGTAAAGGACCAAAATAGACATTTTTCCAAAGCAAACATACAAATGGCCAAAGATATATGAACAAATACTCAATGTCATTATTCATCAGGCAAACGCAAATCAAAACCACCATGAGAGATCATCTCACACCTGTTAGGGATGGCTGTTATCAAGCAGACAACAAATAGCAAGTGTTGGAGAGGATGTTCCACACCCTCACCAGTTCTGGTAAGAATATAAGAATATTGTATGACCATTATGGAAAATAGCATGTAGGTTTCTTTTAAAAAAGAAGAAGAAGAAGAAGAACTAGCTTGTGATCTAGCAATCCCACTCTTAAGTATATAGCCAAAGAAGATGAAACCAGGATCTTAAAGAGCTATCTGCACGTCCGTGTTCATTGCACCACTATTCACAAAGGAAAGACTTGGCAACAACCCAAGTATCCATTGACAAATGAATGGATAAACAAGATGTTATATATGTATATTTTTATATATAAGTAAAATTTAACTCAGAGAAAGGAGGAAATGCTGCCATTTGCTACAATATAGATGAACCTGGAGGACGTTATGCTAAGTGAAATAAGTAAGACAGATAAAAACAAATGCTGTATGATCTAACTTACATGTGTATCTAAAAAAAAAAAAGTGTGGAACTTACAGAAGCAGCGGGTACAAAAGGACTGGAAGGGTGGGGTTGGGAATTGGGAGATGCTAGTCAAGGGTACAAAGGTGCAATCAGGTAGGATGAATTGAATTAAATCTAGAGCCCTACTGTACAGGCATAGGACTATACTAATAATATCGTATCAACCTGTAAATAGGCTGAGAGAGTAGATTTCAGGTGCACACATCACATCCACAAAAAAACTGCAGCTGTAAGGAGATGCTACATTAATTCCTTGCCTGTAGTAATCATTTCACTAGGAATATAAGATATCAAATCACCATAGTATATACCTTAAATGTATACATTTTTTATTTTAAAATACATTAATATAAATTGGATAAAAAAGAAAGCCAGTTCAGCAAAACTTAGTGATGGAGCTGTAGGGTAAAAGACGACATGGTCAGAGGGTAAGGTGTTTTGAAAGTGAAAGTCACTCAGCCATGTCCAACTCTTTGCAACCCCCTGAATCCTCCAAGGCCAGAATACTGGAGTGGGTAACCTTTCCCTTCTCCAGGGGATCTTCCCAACCCAGGGATCAAACCCAGGTCTCCCACATGGCAGGCAGATTCTTTAAGGTGTTTTAGGGGAGTACAAAGGAAGAGTAGCGCATGTAGAATCTTACAGATTGTTGTAAGAATTATGGCTTTTCTTCTGAGCCGGAAGGGGAGCTATAAGTGAGCCGATTAATTAAATTATTTGATTTACATTTTAACAGACTGCAGGCAGAGAGCAGCAAGAAGACCAGTTGGGAGGCTGTTGCAGTGACCCAGGCTCAAGGGAGTAAAGTGGCTTAGAGTGGCCAGGGAGGTGGTGAGGAGTGATTAATTAGCATCTGCAGAATTTGCTAGCAGACCCCGTGGGACATATGACAGAAAGAAGGAAGTCAATAAAGGAGAAATAAAAATGGGTTTATATATGTAAAATGTTTACTTACCGTGTGTGTGTTAGTCTCTCAGTTGGGTCTGACTCTTTGTGACCTCATGGACTTCAGCCTGCCAGGCTCCTCTGTCCACAGAATTCTCTAGGCAAGAATACTGGAGTGGGTTGCCATTCCCTTCTTCAGGGGATCTTCCCAACCCAGGGATCAAATCCCGGTCTCCTGCATTGCAGGCAGATGCTTTACCATCTGAGCCATAGAGCCTGGTTAATAGAAATTAATGACTCAATTTCAGCTATTATTGTTATTACTACTTCCTGTTATGAGAATTATGGAAAGTAAAGTATGGATCCTGTAAATAGTATTGAGAATAAGGTATTTATAAAACTATTAAACTTTGAGAGATTCGTCCCAACAGTAATTGTGTCTCTCCCCAAGCCTGGGTGATGGAAAGGTGAGAAAGCTTTAAACCTCAGAGATAAATTAAATGACTTATCCAGGTCCTTGCTAAGGCTGTTAAACAAGATCCACAAGTAGCCACACTCTTTGTTTCCCAGTACTTAGAATCTTTCTTTTTTCTTTTTTGGCTCCACTGGGCACCCCACTCCAGTACCCTTGCCTGGAAAATCCCATGGACAGAGGAGCCTGGTGGGCTGCAGTCCATGGGGTCGCTAAGAGTCAGACACGACTGAGCAACTTCCCTTTCACTTTTCACTTTCATGCATTGGAGAAGGAAACGGCAACCCACTTCAGTGTTCTTGCCAGGAGAATCCCAGGGACGGGGGAGCCTGGTGGGCTGCCGTCTATGAGGTCGCACAGAGTTGGACACGACTGAAGCGACTTAGCAGCAGCAGCAGCATACAGCTTGTGGGATCTTAGTTCCCCACCCAGTGACTGAAACCAGGCCTTCCGCTGTGAAAGTGCCGAGTCCTAACCACCTGGACCACCAGGGAATTCCCCTTAGTTACTTTCTTGCAGACTCTCTTTGTAACATTTATTGTACATGTATTTTTACTAAAAAACAAATGTATATTCAATGCAGAGAATTTAGAAACATAAGAAAATTTAATCTATCCATAAATAATATTACTAATAGTCTTCTGAGACATATACATATTTTAAAATTAAAACTGGGGTAATACTATACCTACTGTCTTGAAGCCCGCCTATTCATTTAACAATATATTGTTTCTTTGACAGTGCTCTTCTCATCGCTTTCAACAGCACATCATGAATAATGAATATATGACAATCATGTATTCCCTATTGTTTGATATTTAGGCCATTTCTAGTTTTTTGATATTATAGACAACCCTGTGATGAACATCACTAGCTATTTCCTTGCATGTGTGCTATATCACTTCAGTTGTGTCCCAGTCTTTGCAACCCTATGGACTGTAGCCCACCAGGCTCCTTTCTCCATGGGATTATCCAGGCAAGAATACTGGAGTGGGTTGCCATGCCTTCCTCCAGGGGATCTTACCAACTCAGGGTTTGAACCCAGCTATTTTTTTGCACAGCTCTAATTTCATAGAAGAGCTTCCTGGAAGTGGAGCTGCTGGGTACAAGTGCATTCTTAAAGCTTTTGTTACATGGTGCTACCAACTTAATATTGATGGTCCAGACACCGATTTTTACAACTGAAGACCCCTTGGGGGTCTTCCTCCTTCTTGAGGAACATGGTAGAACAGAATTAAAAACTTGAAAGAATTTCAAGTCCAGTCTTTATTTCCTATTTGAAGCTGTGAAATGACTGTACCTCTTTATTTTCGCATGCCCCTGTTTCCCAAATGGAGCTACGGCACTTTCTTCAATGCAGTGGAAAAGCCCCTTGAAAAGATTATGACTTCCCCAAGCACACATTACCTAAACCAAAGAATCCTTAAAGACCAGGCTCTGTCCTTACAATCATCCTTCATCTGAAGAAGAGGGAAAAAATCTTTGTCCTTTGTCTTCTAAACCATTTTCTCCTGTTTCATTTTTAAGCACAGCTGGAATTTACTGTATTGAGAACTGGACATAAAGAACCAAAGACCTCAAGAGCTAATTGTGGGAAAGAGCAACTTTTATCCACTGTCTGGTGCGAGTGGGTGTTTGAGTCAGGAGGTCATGGGGGCAGGCAGAGGGCTCTGTCCTCTCAGCCACAAGAACTGGGCCTGGTGTTGAATACAGCGTATGTTGAACTTGGAGATGGTAGGCTGGTCTGACCCAGCTGACCCAGGGAGAATGCCCTTGCTGCCACTCTAGGCAGGGGAAGACGGTGTTGGGTTGCCTCTGGAAGGGTGCTAGGAGACAAGAGTGGTCAGAGAAAAGGGAGAAAGCTGGGGCAGTGGTGCTCCTGGTAAATGGGAACAGCCCTTCCTCAGATCTCACCCTCCACCCCCCACCTTGGGCCTTAGGCGTGCATGAGTTGGTATCATTGGTCATCCAACTTTTCTGTATCTGGCTAATTGGAGCCGTCCCCACAGAGAAAGCTGAATTTCCTCATCGTGGTTGAATTGAGGCCATTTACTTGAATGAAGCAACACTTGAGTCTAGCACTAGACTTTTTCCTTATCGGGGTCACAAGGCCTCCAAGGATTTGCTGGATAGCAGTGATTTCCCAATATACAGTCACCCCAGAGCTTCTAGACCACGAATTTCACAAAACCCTGGGCAGACTATCTGAGACCTGGGAACAAGGGTACCTGACCAAAACTCAGAACTCTCCAGGAAATCTTAGGGTCCTTGGTCAATAAATTTTGATTTCCCTGAAAAATCTCCAAGCTCCCCCAAGGTGCATGACTTTCACAGTGCCCCCCAAAGGACCCACAGTTGCTTTTTTCTGTGGAGGCCACAGAGGCCCCCACTTGCATGAGGTCACTTAACCCGGGGGTGCTGCAGGATGGCTCCTCTGATGCACAGCATTTCCTCCCTTCCGGGTGCTCACATGGGCCACATTCTGGGATGGTGCTCTTCTAAGTACACCAGTGGCCTTGCATGTGACTCAAGGTCCCATGGAAACCACAGTGACTGCAGAGCCCAAGGAGCTGCAGGCACATGTGTCATGATGATCTCAGAGATCCACACCCCTCAGGCCGCTGGCTGGATATCACAAAAATTAATTAAGTACATTAAATTGACTGTTGGGGTGTTAACCCAGAGCAGGCACTGACATCCATCCCTCAGGCTTCGCGGGAAAGTGAGCACTGATCTGAGTCATTGTACAATGGGTCCCAGTGGAATCCAAGTGCAAACAGGGAGGTGCAGGTCTGGCCCATCCCCTCTGAGTCAGAGCAGGCCTCCCACCAGGGGTCCCCCAGACCCGGCTGCCTCCCTTGGTGTGGGGCTCACTGCCCATAGCAGCTCACCCTCTTGCAGGAGAGGACAGAGGGACAGCTGCTGAGGAATCCAAGGTTGAAAGGAAGGGACAGTGTGTTGTCCTTGGGTAGTCTTAACCCCGTACCTCTATTTCTAAGCAGCACTTTCTTCCTCCTTCTCCTTGCCTCCTCCTTTCTTTTCCTTTGCTTTGCTTTCTCTTTTCCCACATCCAACTCGGGAAGTAAGAATTGGCAACACTCAATGACCTTATAGCTAGATGAGGATAGAAAAGTCTGGAAAGATAGGAACATCCTAAGTATTATTTGGAAAGTATCTGCTCTTATACATATACACATATATTATCACATATACAGATATACACATTGGAAAAATCATATGCTGTTTAACTTGTTGACACTTTCTTTGTAGGTTGGTTTAATTTATTTCATCTTTTGAAATACAGGGAGTCTGTGGGAACAAATGCCGTCATCTTTTCTTCTTTTCTGAGCTTAGAGATGCTGAAGCCCTGTGGGCGAGGTAAGTTTTTAGAAACTGACTGGGGTTAGTATGGAGGGGGTATGGCAGGGGAGATAAGTTTTCAGACCTAAAGCCACATCCAATACAACAATAATATTTGAGATCACTGGTGGATATGAGTGGTCTCAGCTACTTTGGAGGCAGCAGTAGAGTGTAGGGTTAAAAGCACCAACCTTGTGGTCACACAGTCAGAGTTCAAAACTCAGCTCTGACATTTACACCCTAAGTGATCTCAGTGAGTTATTCAGCCTCTCTGAGGAGTGGTTTTGTCATTCATAAAATAGGTGGTCCTGGGGACTGAACAAGCTAACATGAGCAAACCACTTACAAACCACTTGATACATAACTTAAGAATGCAGTAAATGAGTTATTATTTTGCAACATAGATTTTTAAAGCAAACCTGCTGTTTGTACCATTAAGACTTGCAACATAATTAATTGTTTCCTCTAAAATGTTTTCCTGTAAGTAAACTATTGAGCTTAGAAAAAAAAAATCTTTTGTTTTTAATATAAAAAGACCCTCTTATGAATATTGTTAAATAAGCCAAATAATCTCTTAGATTAAGAATGTAAACCTCAGTACAGGTATAATTTATTAATTTTCTCAGTTGATGGATGATACTATTGTCATCATGAAAGACAATTAATACATTAATTTCACCTATAATTTTAAAAAGAAAAAAAGATCTAGAAAGGGTGGAAACACTTTCCTTATCCAGACTCTGCTCATTACCATCTTCAGTTGACTTAGATCCAAAGGCGGACCCGAAGGATGAAAAGTAAAACACAGCTGACCCAAAGCGACAGAGAGTGGGAAGCTGGGGGAAGGGCTTCCATCTTGAAAAAGATCAAAACAAGAGCTTCCACGGAAGTAAAGATTCACACAGGAAAGGCCTGGAAAACCCATAGCTAAGTGAAGGGCTCCCACCATGGTCCCGATCCCCCGATGGTTACTGATAACTCCCATTGTGTCCAGGCCTGGTGCTTCCGGGCAGGAAATCCCAGCCTGCACACCAGGATAAGGCCAGCCTGGGAGCAGGTCCTCTGGGGGCATCTCACTGCCACTTCCCACTCTCCTGACAGGGTCATGTTCAGGCTCCCTTTCCCAGGACCTCAGAAGTTGGAGAGGTCAGAGGCTATTGCAGGCTGGCGTGGAATTCAGCCTCTTCTGTGTGGCGGTCAGTCATTAAAGTTGGACCAGGGAGTGAGAGTGGGGTGCTAGCTGAGGGGAGGGGCATGTGAAGGATGAAGGATGACGAGTGAGACAGAAGACATGAATTTGAAGGTTCACAATATAAGGTGACTTATATTTGGGGAACATACGGAGGGCAAGAATCATGGTAGAAGGTGATTTGAGGGTTGAGATGGGAAGAATTATCTCTCCCTTGTATTTTAATTTTCCCCCAGTTTTAACTATTAATATATTTTGCTAATTCAGCTAATAAGTGAGGGCATAATAAATCTGAATTTTTGCAAAATCTACTTATTTTCATGGTGATCATGAGCCCTGGGAGGTTCAGTTGGACCTCTTCCTGGGGTCCTCTTTGGCATATCCTAGTCACACATTTGAACTTTAAAATTCATGACCTAGGTGCACCTCAGCCTGTGCATTTTTTAAATTATTTATTTATTTATTTGGCTGTACTGGGTCTTAATTGCAGCACGTGGGATCTTCAGTCTTTAGCTGTGGCATATGGAAACTAGTTCCCTGACCAGGGATCCAACCTGGGCCCCCTGCATTGGTAGCACAGTGTCATAACTACTGGACCACCAGCAAAGTCCTCTGCTTCTGCATTTTTAAAGGTGGGATAAGAGAATTTGGGAGAATTTTTAATGATAAACGAATAATGAACTCATACTGACTGTTCCAAATACTCTAGCTATATTCGTTCATTCAATCCTCATAACAGTTCTCTGAGGTAGGAAGTAATACCTTCTCCATTTTACACATATAGAAACTGAATCACAGATAAGTTAACTAATTTCACCAAAGTCACACAGTTTATAAACAGTACAGCTGGGATTTGAACACTGCAGTCTGGCTCCACTGACCATGTTCTTACCAGCTACGCTATGTTGTCTTTCATTAAACTGTAACTTCATATCTTAAATATGAAAACAAGAATCAAAATCTGATTACAACTGCTTTTTAAAGAAAAACATGTTGCTTTTTTCTGAATATGAAATTCATAGTTATTGTAGAAAATTTGAAAAAATATTTAAACATCACAAAGAAAATTAAAACCATCTGTACTCTCGTCACACAGAAATTACTACTACCAATACTTTATTTTATTTTCTTTCAGTGTTGAGCTAATGCTCTACATAGTATTTTGTAACCTGGTTTTTCCCTTGAACAATGTATCAAGAATGCATTTTATGTCATGTGGTATTCTACAACTTGATTTTTAACAGCTGTTAAGCATTCCATCATTGCATTCCATGGTTTCTTTAACCAACCTTCTGCCATTGAACATTCAGTCATTATGTTTTTCTACTTTAATTGTGATAATTACAATAACCACCATTTTAAAATATGTATTTTCATTCTGCTGAAAGAAAAAGGGCTTCTGACTGTGACAACTGTCTGAAAGGTCATCTGAACGCAGCTTTCAGTTCTCCCTGGCTCTCAGAGAACACCGATCCTAACCCAGGCCAAGGCAGCATGGAGTAATCATACATTTAGCTGGTTAATATTTGAGGGCCACCTCCTATTTGCCATGCACTATTTCAGGGGCAGGGGATACAACCTTCAGGGCAACCATGGAGCTTTAAAGAGAAAGACTAAGAGCCCAGGGTGCTGGAATCAGACTGCCTGCTCTGGCCCCAAGAAGTCTGGTTGTGTTTCTTTGGGCAAGTAACTTTACTACTGTGAACTTCCCCTTATTCATCTGTGAAGTAAAGACAGCAGTACCTACCTCATAGATTGTTATTCACATTAAATGGGATAATACTTGTGAAGGTTTCCTGCAATGACTGATACCTACCTACTAAGTGCTCTAGCCATTATTTTTAGTTCTAGCCCTGCCCTCCTGCTTTTACCATTGAAGATTTGTCCATCTGAAGCTCCAATCCCATCTCTCAATAATTCTAAACCTCTCTATTATCTACTGAAGAGAATTCATCTACTCTCCCAACAGCAGTCTAACTGAGGCAGCTGTCTAACCTATTATCACTTGAGTGGTCCACACTGTCAGGGAAAAAGGAAACACGAAATTCACAGATGAAAATAGAGTTCAGCAGTTAGCCTTCCAAACTGCAGTAGACACTTGATTAGTCTTGAAACTTAGAGTCAACAAAACACAATTGCTTCAAGTTTACTCTGGAAGGAGAGATTTCCTCATCGAAAGAAAATCCTGCCCATGCCCCCTGTTCTTTAGAGTTCAGTTTACATTTTGAAACACTAAGCCCTCCAGTCACTCTTCTACAAATTACATCTGCTCTGGCCCACACAGCAACCATATCACTAACGCTAAGTGAGACAGCAGGAGGAGCAGCGAATGCTTCATTCCAACCAGGGTATAATTTCAATCTCTTTTGTGGTCCCAAGCTTCATGAGTGGGCTTCCCTGGCGGTTCAGCTGGTAAAGAATCCGGCTGCAATGCAGGAGACTCCAGGAGTGCAAAGCCAAAAGGCACCGAGGCCAGATGGTTGCTCTATCCTTTGCATTCCCTCCCCCGCAAGAAAATCAACATTTCATTCTCATTCTTTGACAGAGTTACAAGATTAATCTTTTTCTCCCCTGTAACTTGTATTATTTAAATGGCAAAATACAGTCCAATGCTAGCTGGAGTGGAAATTTGCAAGGTGAGGAGAGGGGATTGCTCTCATGCATAAAATCACAAGGGGCCTCAAGTTAGCTTACAAATCTCAGCTATTTATCCCTAGCCTTTTAAAAATGCTGCAAACTGTGGGAAAATAAAGATGGCTCTCTATAAACCCTGAAAATGGTGACTGGGCAGAAAGTGTGACTTTGAGGGAAACCAAATTCAGGAGTTATTGAAAGGGCTGCATAATCTAACAGGCAGAGAATCAAATGGGGTTTTCTTTTCCTTCATCCATTACCAACAAAGTTCTCGAGCTGGCTTCACACTTGACTTCTCTATCCTTTATTTTTCTTTGTTGTAAAATGAGAGTAAGCTACTAGGTAATTTCTAGTCTTGTACAAAGTTCTGTGAGATATATTTTTAAACATATTTTTACACATTTATTAGAATTGGGAAGCCTGATAAATGTATTTATTAATACCATGGATGGGCAAAGAGCATGAACAGACAATTCATAAAGAAAAAAACAAAATAACTAATGAATATTCCCAAAGAAGGTTAAAGTTACTAATAATCAGAATTTTCTACTTATCTGAATAATAACTCTTAAAACATTTATACTAAAGAGATTTTTAAAAGTCTGTTGGAGAGTTGAGATAAACTTGCTTGCTTGATAGGTCATGGAGATAAGAGTAAGTTCTAAAGCCAGTGGGGGGTTTATAAAGGGGGTGTATGGGGGTGGGAGGGTGTGGGGGAGGGGAGGGGCAGTAGGGCTGGGGGAGGGGGGTGGGGGATGGGAGGGTTGATGCGGCTGCTCTCTCTCAGCCTGGCCCGCCCTCTGTTCACTGTGGGACTCTGCTGGTTTTGTTTGCCTGGAGTAAAGGCCCCTTCTGCTGTCAGCACTTCTTGGGCAACCACTCATCCTTGACTCTCAGGCCATTTGTTTGGGGGATGCTGGCCAATCCCTGGTCACTCTAGTGGAACAATCCTGGGACTTTTGTCAGATTTATCAGGAAAGTGAGGTTTCCTTCTGCTGCCATTAATAGCTATAAGAAAATAGCAGAAAGTAGAAGGGTGGGTACCAGGAGCTGGGGATGGGAGAAGGAAGACTTGTGTCAGGGATATAAACTTTTGGAGATCTGCTGCACAGCAATGTAAATATACCTAACACTACTAAACTGTACACTTAAAAATGGTTAAGATGGAAGCCTCGTGTGTTTTGTAGCCATAATTAAATCTTTTTTAATAAGAAAGAGAGAAAAAGAGAGAAGAGGGAGGAGGAAAGAAAAACACAGCCAGGAGGTCCTGTGCCCATGAAAAGGGCCTAACTAAAAATGAATTCAAAAGAGAGAGCAGAGCTGAGAAATCAAGCCCTGATAACTTCGTATGAGTTCCTGAATCCAGTCACCCCTGAAGCAGGTCCTACGCATGGACTTTTTATGTCCTTATTATTTTCTTATTGAAGTATAGCTGATTTACATGTATCATTATTATTTGGAAGTGATACATAGACAAGGTTTCAAGAGTCAAAACGTATGAGGTTTATAAACAATAACCTCAAAATTCCCACTAACTCTTCCTCATCTCCTTTATCTTCCTTTGAAGTGTTTTCTGCTACTTTGTATGGTATTTATGTCTGTATTTCTAACCAACAGGGTTATACAGCTACTTTTTAGGTCAATACTTTTATATATTATCCATTGACTTTCTATACAGAAAATGAGAATGTAGCACTATTGCTTCTCATTATCCCTCACCCTACATCACACTTCCAAAACAGATACATTACAATTTTTGGTTAAATCACTACTTAATGATGACCTTTCTTTCCTTCACTGTTTTTTCTATAGGGAATAATTTCCTTCCTTTTATCATCTGCCATTTTTCACTATCATAATTTATTCTTACACTGACAAGAACATTGTAAGAACCCCTGAACCTAACTTTTGTTTTCAGTTAAGCATCTGATACAGTTTCTGTTCCATTTTTTCCTAAAGCCATTCCCTCCAGGAGCCTTCCATCACCTGCTTGAATCTGGACTAGCTAACTTCCAGGCCTGCTATGATAATTCCCTGACTTGACTTCTAACACTTCTTGTGGCAAATATTACAATGTATTCACCCAAACAGATACTTCTCCCTGAGTACAAAGCTAGGCTGTGTCCCTTTTAGCTGATGAAATGTGATGCTTGCCACTTACAGACCTGATCCATAAAACCCTCTAAGAGATCCTCTTTCTCTTCCCCAGGGTGACACTGGAAGCTCCATGGCAAGGATGGCACAGACTTTGTCAGCTGAGCTCTAAATAACTTTGTGAAGTAGTCTCACTGCATTCTGCCTTCTTTTTATCACTTGTTGGACTCATGATTGAGAAATCATTTTTTTATGCTGTAGTTGTTCCTTTGTATAGCATCAGTTCTTATTTTGATAATGTAACATCATCTGATTTACTTTGAAGACTCTGAAGAGTTTTTGTTGTTTTGCTTTTAGTTTTCCTTTGCTTCCTGCTTTGTCTCTCTTTCCTCTGAGTTCTCTTTGCCATCAGTTTTGCCACTGTTTTTATGTTGCATTTTCCCCTGAATATAATCATTGACTCTTTTACCATATTTGAAACTGAAGCATTAAAAACTGATTAAAAGCTATGTGACCATGGGTGAAGTTTATTGCTTGGTAATCTTCATTAGGGTGATAAGGCAACTGACTCGTTTTTTTATTCAAGAACCCCCAAATCTCAGTATGGTACATCTTTTCTAGTGGGCTGGCCAATCTCCCAAGAGATGAATTTCCTGTCTAGATTCCTGCCTAGTCTCTATGAACCTGATTGTTCAAGTTCCATAAGTTAAATGGGGGAAGGGGTTGGAGGTCTCACCAATTAGAAGGCGGAATTCCCTGTTTTTCAAAGACTGTCTCACACTCTTCCATTTTCTGGTGCCTCCCTTGTCTCGAGGTTTGGAACCAGTCTGGTAAAAGCCCTTCCCACATTAAATCTTCAGCCCTCTGCCTGGTTGCGGAAAGGGTTCTCCTCTTACAACATTTCAGAGAATATCTGTTTTCAGCCCCATGTCTCCTCCTTGCCCTCAGAGGCTCCCACGTTGCTAGTTGCTGATCCTTTCCAGGGCTCTGCGGCCTGAATGGGTTTGCTTCCTCTTTGAATCTCTTGATAATGAGTGTTGGGATGCTCCCGCCCTTCTTTTTTTTTTTTTTTTAAAAGAAATAAATGTTTTTATTTATTTGGTGTTCTGGGTCTTTGTTGCTTTATTTGGTGTGCTTGGGTGGTGAATGGGGGGGGTTTCTCTAGTTGCCATGTATAGGCTTCTAATTTCAGTGGTTTCTCTTATTGCAGAGTATGGACTCTAAGAGCTTTGGGGCTTCAGTAGTTACAGCACCCGGGCTCTACAGCACAGGCTAACAGTTTTTGTGGCTCACAGGCTTAGTTGTTCCAAGGCAAGTGGGATCTTCCTGGACCAGGGATGGAACCCATGTCTCCTGCATTGGCAGGCAGATTCTTTGCCACTAAGCCATCAGGGAAACCCAGATGCTCTCTTTTTGATGGAGACTCATTTCCCAGTAGCTGGAAGTATTGTCTCTTGAAGGCTCACAGCTGAGTTCCTTCCCAAGAATTGGCCCTGGATGAAGGAAACTGCCTCTCCCAAGATTATCTCCTGTCCAGGGGCAACTGCATCCAATGACTGGTCCATGGAGGCACACAAGTGCCTGAACCGCTTGCTTCAATTTGGGAGCACTCTGAAGAGCTTCCTGTGAGATCAGACTGGCATGACTGCATCCCAGTTCCATTTCTCTCTCTGACCAGCCCTGCATCTTTCACTCCCCAGGAGGTGTGGTTCCCAAGAGCTTTGCCCAATAAACCTCCTGCATCAGATCTCTGTCTCAGGGACTATTTCACAAGGAGCTCAGTGTAAGGCCCTTCATAGCTCTCTAGCTCTCTTTTATCTGATTTTCATATTCCAAACATTTATTGGCTTTTCTCATCTGCTGTTGTCTCTTCTCTTTGACTTTATGAGTTTATACCTATTTTTGTCTCCTCTCATTTCAGTGATATTTTTGCAAGGTATCTGAGATAAATACATGTGTGTTTAACCAGAAGTGCAAAAACATACACATACTATTACAGAACATATATATAATGGATCCGCCAGTTTCATATAGGTCAAGTGAAAATTACTAAAATTCATACCATTGTTTGAGCACCATTTGAAATAGACTATAAAGAAATAAGAAAGCAGCAACTAAGACCCTGAGCAGCCAAATAAATTAATTAATTAAAAAAATAAGAAAACATTAAATATGACAGATCCTGATCATCAACAGAAAAACTGAAAGGAACCCCTACCCTCTCCTGGCACATGCCTCCCAGAGAATCCACACCCAACTCTGAGCTAGCTCTCTTTTCTCTCTCTAGGCATTTGTACCAGCTGCTTTCTTGCCAGGAATGTCATCCCCTTCATTTCACTTGGCCAAATGCTCCTTGTTTCCCAGAACCCAGCACAGAACACCATCAACCCCCCACACTCAGATCAGGTCAGGTACCTCACACTTACCTTTCTAATGGCACTTAATACACCAGGATAATATTTGTCAGTGACTTTGACCTCTTGAGCACAGAAACTATTTTTCATCTTTTTAGACCTAGTATCTCTCACACTACCTAACAGATAGTTGAGACCCAATAATGTGTGTGGAATAAATGAGTAAATAAATGCCTTGATAAATGGATGATTCAAATAGGCTCTCCTGAGGGTCAGCCACAGATGAGGGGGGACTTCAAGCTTGGGGAGAAAAGAATTGTTCAGTGAGGAACGGGTTTCCTCTGCTCAGACCTCACCCAAACCTTAAGTGAGGCAGATCCCAGAGATACTGGAGCAAAGGAAACATTCCAGCCAAGCGCTATTGATCTGAGTTGACGGAAAATGGAAGAAAACATACCAGACTGGCTATTTTGTAGTACTAATCCAGAAAAGACAAAAGGGGGTGGCAGTACACAAAAGTCCTTATTACCAGGCTGGAATTGCAAAAATCTACAAAAGTGAACCTCCCTAAGTGCCTGTAATATCAACAAGAGCACTGTTACTAACACATATTTTAGGCATTTGTTTAAAAAGATCTGTATATGTTTTAACTAATTTTATCTTCACAACAGTCTTATGAACTGGGTGCTTATTTATATTTTACTGATGAGAAAACTGAAACAAAAATTTGCCCAAAGCCATTCAGCTAGGAAGTGACAGTGCCAGGCTCTGAATCCTGGCAGACTCTTAACCAAAAGACAATACCTCCATTTCCTCCCATTTCCCCATCTCACCAATTCACCTCCTCCCCCAAATTGCTAAAAATGAAATTCACCCTTTTGGAGGGAACAGCAATATTTCTGCTTTGGCAGCATTCCCAACTGTGTTCAGTCTCATAGCCCAGGTGTAAAAAAGTTTTAACAAACGTTAAGTAAGAAAAGGGAGCTGGGAGGGAAAAAGACCCAGTGGGATGGTGCTTTTATCCCCATCCCTTGAGAAAGGAAATCTGAGAAACAATCAGCATAGAAGAAAAAGGAGAAAAAAAGAATCCTTGGAGGGCAGGGCCAACTGGCTGTATCTCAGTGCAGAGCTATCCCCTCCTGGCTTTGTCGCAGGGACCTGGGGGTCTGCTTTCAGATGATGGACTTTGGTTTATGGACCCAGGAAGAAGGGGCCCACATGCAGCAGGGATCAAGTCATAGTCAGTGACTCACCCCACACAGGGGCCCAGAGATCCAGGAACACATCACAAGATGCTGAGACACGTCTCAAACACTTGCCAGCTGAGTCCATCTGGAACATGAGTTCTGAGCATGAAAGAGCAGGAGCAGGGAGCTGAGGGGAGGAGGCCTGAACATGCTGGTCAGTGAGAGCTGACTCAGAGATGACTTCGAAGGCCAGCCGGGACGATCCTGCCACGTCTCAGGACAAGTCCCAAAGCGCCGAGAGTGTTCATCAGAGTCGTGAGGCTGGACTTCAAGAGGAGTTTCCCAAGCAGGGAAAGACAAAACAGCTCCAGGGTTGCCCAGCTTCTGCCCATGCCCTCCTCTAGGTCTTTTACTCACGTCTGGGATGTCTGTTTTCCCAGAGCAGCCCAGCCCTACATGTGGGAGGCAGAAGGAAAGGACTGCCGTCACAAGCCCCTGGGGCAGTCTCCTTACTGCTCCCTTGAATCCTTCCAAAGGATTCAGAAAGGAGGCCATGAAATCATTCCCACTTGACTAAGCAGAATTTCACACTTGTAATTATCGACTTTGTGGAATTATTTATTCCATGTCTGTCTTTGCCCCTTAGCAGCAAATTTCACCAGAGTCCACTTAGTCTGTTCCCCAGTACCTAGAAGAGTGCCTCCTACACAGTTGGTGCTCAGTACATGTTTAATGATTGATAATATATTAATAGGGCTTCCCTGGTGGCTCAGATAGTAAGGAATCTGCCTGCAATATAGGAAACCTGGGTTTGATCCCTGAGTTGGGAAGATCCCCTGGAGAAGGAAATGGCTACCCACTGTAGTATTAATAATAATGACGATGATGAGTGTAAATAAGTACGTGGATTTATTCCAGTCCTTGGGGGTTAGTATGAGCAAAACCCTCCCCTCACCTCTATTCAGGGACCAGCTTTCAGAGGCTTCCGATGCTCTTAGGCCCCTCCCGCGCTGACTAGGGCCTTGTTTTGCATTTGCATAGCTGGTGGTTAAAGCTCCCCAGAGTTAGAGCCCGGGTCACTTGGCTTTAGCTCCAGGTACAGCTCAGGTATCGGGGTTGGGCTGTGGCTGGACTGGGAAGGCTGGATCTCTGGGAATTTGTTGGGGTCTGAACGATGAAGAATTTGAGAAGTAGAAGAATCAGCTTTTGAAAGGAAATGTCAGTAACTTCTGGGGGAAAACAAGGAGAAGGGTGAGTTCCTTGGCTACGAGGAAGTACACTGGCTCTGAGTCAAACTGGCTCTCTTCCAGGTTTTTATTTCTGGTGTTTGGTGGTTAAATAAAAAAAGCTTATAAACTTAACTCCAGCTAGAAAAAAAATACAACTATTTCAAATATTGATCCCGGATAATCCCTTCAAACTTGGTGGGGGGAGACCACCCAGTGTGAAGTGGGGGGCAGTTGGGAGGCGGGAGGGGAGGAGGGGTGGGAAGCAGGGAGTCTGGGGCCAACCCAGGCTGGCAACTGCTGAATTGGAATTGCACATTTCTTACTGAACTGGGGTTTGTTGGTCACCTCCCCACCCTCCCACTGGAGTTTAAGGACCAAGGGAACAAAAAGTCAATTTGCAGGCACACCGTCTCCAGCAGTGATCCTCAACCTTTCCAGTGGGCTCAAATCCTAATACTGACATGTGACATTTGGTGACTCTTTCTCTCTTGGCAGAAGTAATGTAAAATTATTTACTTTTGAAGTGGAATGAATTTAAAATACTTTTAATGGATCAATAAAAATACGACAAATCCCAAATATATTGGCGGGAAGATGAACAGGCAGTTCATGAAAGGAAAACAAACACCCAATAGACACCTGAAAAGATGTTTACCACCAGCCCCAATATTGTCAAAGAAATGCAATTAAAACAATGAAGGACCATGTTATGTCCTTCAGATTGGAAAGGATTGAAAGAAATACTGTCATTCATAAATGTTAACTATTGGAAAGCCAGAGAGAGACAACTGGAAGATGCAGAACTGAACCCTCAGTCCAGTGACTGGTCACAACTTTCTCGTTAAAAAGTATAAATATACAGGCATACCTTGGAGATAGTGTGGGTTCAATTCCAGACCACTGCAATAAAGTGAATATCACAATAAAGTGAGTCATAGGAATTTTTCAGTTTCCCAGTGCATAAAAAGTTATGTTTACATTCAGTGTACAACAGCATTATGTCTAAAAAAGCAATGCATACACTTTAATTAAAAAATACTTCATTGCTAAAACTGCTAACCATCATCTGAGCCTTCAGTGAGTCATAATATTTTTGCTGGTGGAGGTCTTGCCTTGATGTTGATGGCTGCTGATGGCTGCTAACTGATCGGAGTGGTGGTTACTGAAGGCTGGGGTGGCTGTGGCAATTTCTTAAAATAAGACGATGATTGCCACATAGATTGAGTCTTCCTTTCACGAATGATTTCTCTGTAGCATACAATCCTGTTTGATGGGATTTTCCCCACAGTAAAACTCCTTTTCAAAATTGGAGTCAGTCCTCTCAAACCCTGCCACTGCTTTCTCAACTCAGAGTATGTAATATTCTAAATCTTTTATTCTCATTTCAACAGTCTTTATAGCATCTTGACCAGGAGTAGATTTCATTTCAAAAAACTACTTTCTTTGCTCCTCCGTAAGAAATACTCCTCATCTGTTAAAGTTTTACCATGAGATTGCAGCAATTCAGTTCCATCTTCAGGCTCCAGTTTTAATTCTAATTCTCTTGCTCTTTCCACCACATCTGCAGTCACTTCCTCCACTGAAGTTGAAGCCCTCCAAGTCATCCATGAGGGTTAAAATCAACTTCTTTCAAATCCTTATGAATGTTGATATTTTGACCTCTTTCTGTGAATCACTAATGTTCTTAATAGCATCTAGAATGGTGAATCCTTTCCAGAAGGCTTTCAATTTCCTTGGCCCAGCCCCATCCCAGGAATCACTCTCTATGGCAGCTATAGCTTTATGAAACATATTTCTTAAATAAGACTTGAACGTCAAAATTACTCCATGATTCATGGGCTGCAGAATGGACATTGTGTTGGCAGGCAGGAAAACAACCTTAATCTCATTGTACATCTCCATCAGAGCTCTTGGGTGACCAGGTGTGTTGTCAAAGAGCAGTAATATTTTGAAAGGAATCTTCTCTTTCAAATCAACAGTGGGAGTTGAATATTCAGTAAATCATGTTGTAAACAGATGTGCTTTCATTCAGGCTCTTTCCTTTCATTTAGAGAGAGCACAGGCAGAATAAATTTAGCCTAATTCAAAGGCCCTATGGTAAATGAGCATTAGCTTCAACTTCAATTCACCAGTTACTTTACCCCTAGCCAAAGAGTTGGGCTGATCTTTGAAGCCAGACATTGACTTCTCTCTAGTTATCAATGACCTGGATGGCATCTTCCTCTAATAAAGGCTGTTTCATTTACATTGAAAATCTAGGAATTCTCTGGCAGTCCAGTGGTTAGGACTCTGCCCTCTCCCTCCCAAGGGCC
The DNA here is from genome assembly GCF_023091745.1 of Budorcas taxicolor. Lineage (NCBI taxonomy): Eukaryota > Metazoa > Chordata > Mammalia > Artiodactyla > Bovidae > Budorcas > Budorcas taxicolor. The sequence continues at coordinate 52,031,692 of NC_068912.1, read as the reverse complement.
CAGGGTTCAATCCCTGGTCAAGGAACTAAGATCCCACAAGCCACAGTTTGGCCAAAAAAAAAAAAAAGGGAAAATCTGTTGCTTAACATAGCCATGTTCATTAACTATCTTAGCTAAATACGGATAACCTGCTGAAGCTCTATATCAACACTTGCTGCTTCGCCTTGCAATTTCATATTACAGAAATGGCTTCTTAAACCACGTGAACCAACTGTTAGCTTCACACTTTTCTTCACCAGATTCCTCACCTCTCTGTCTTCATGGGATTGAAGAGAGTGAGGCCCTGGCTCTAGATTAGGTTTTGGCTTAAGGAAATGTTGTGACTGGTTAATCTTCTAACCAGACCACTAAAACTTTTCCCCATTATCAGCAAAAACACTGTTTCACTTAATTATCATCTGAGTGTTCACTGGAATAGCACTTTTAATTTCCTCCAAGAACCTTTTCTTCACATTCACAACTTGACTGACTGTTTGGCACAAGAGGTCTAACTTTCAGCCTATCTCAACTTTTGACACACCTTCCTCACTAAGCTTAATCATTTCTAGCTTTTGATTTAAAGTGAGTGACTTGCAACTTTTACTTTCACTTAAACACTTAGAAGCTATTGTAGGGGCATTAGTTAGCCTAATTTCAACATTGTTGTGCCTCAAGGAATAGGCAGGCACAAGAGGGGAGAAAAATGGGGGAAAGTGCCAGATGGTGGAGCACTTAGAACACAAACATTCAGCCGTGTCTGACTCTTTACGACCCTATAGACTAGAGCCCACCAGGTTCCTCTATCCATGGAATTCTCCAGGCAAGAATCCTGGAGTGGGTTGCCATGCTCTCCTCCAGGGAATCTTCCCAACCCAGGAACTGAACCCTGAGCCCACCTCTCTTATATCTCCTGCATTAGCAGGTGAGTTCTTGACCACTAGTGCCACATGGGAAGCCCCGGAACACACACCACATTTATCAATTAAGTTCTCCATCTTAAAGGGACACGATTCGTTGCACTTAAAAACAATTACAATAGTAACAGCACAGATCTCCAAAACAAATATTATCAAAATGAAAAAGCGTGGAATATTTCAAGAGTCACCAAAATGTGACAGACACAAAGTGAACACATCCTGTTGGAAAAATAACACTGATAGTGCAATAAAATGATGTGCCCATCCTTTCAGTCCTTACATACTTCATACTTGCTGTTGTCTTTAGAAAATAACCATTCCTTCTCCTACCACCATGGATGGCCACAGCTCCTTCAGGCTTGAGCTGAGAGGCCTATTTTAACCAATGTAATTCAAGACACTCATTACTCTTTAGCCCGTCGACATGTGCATTTCCTTTATAGCGTTTAACAAAACCACATCTTATAATTCCAAATGCATTTGTTCATTTGTGATGCCAGTAGAGGGTTAGAACATAGGGCAGCACAGGGAGATGCCTACCTTGTACACCAGCAGAAAGCAGTACTTGACACACAGGATAGCATAGCCAGGAGGCAATGCACATTTGTAGGATGAATAAGCACCCCTCCAGGTGTTGGAGATATAAGAGAAAATGAGATACAAATCCCAGACCCCTGGAGCTGACATTATAGGGATTGTTGGATTGGTTGGTTGATTGATGTATGGATTGATGAATGAATGAATAAGCTTGGGTAAGTCTGTCATGATAATATTCTTTTTTTTTTTTTATGATAATATTCTATAGGAATTACCTTACCTGATTTTTGCCTCTTTCAGGGACCAGAACCTTGGCTTGTGGTGGGGTCCAATTATCTTTATCCATTTTAAATTCTACCCTAGTCAGTACCCACAAGCTCCACCCCAAGCACTGCTGCATTCAAGAAAGTAATGAAGAAATTATTGAAAAGGACTTTCATTTGTTCCATGTTTTGACCTTCAAGGGAGTCCAATTCATAAACCCTGCAGGACTTTTCATACTGTCTTTTCTCTACCCCAATTCTGTCCCGCTCCACAAGAATCGAGATCAATCTAGACATTTCTTTACCACCTTCCTCACTTCCCTTCTTTCTCAAGCCCACCCCTACCACATTCCCATATTCTCCTCCAGCCCAGCTATTGTTAGGATCTAGGCTCTTAGATCCTAATCTCAAAATCTTTTCCTTCCTTCAGTCCCCTGGTCTTCAGAACTTCTGAGTACAACAGTCTCTACCAAAGTCTGAGTCATTCTCTTGGGAAGATGGGGGCATAGGTAGGAAAGCAATAATCTGGAAATTGGCTGAAAGCTCTCTGGTGGCCTGGGGAAGGGGCAAGGGGAGAGAGGAGGAATCTCTCTATCCATCATCAATAGAATCCCTACATGCCCAGCCTCCTCTCTGGTTTGTCCCATCATGACTTGCTACTTCTGAGCCCTGGCTGCACCCTGAGCACTCTGCCTCTCCTGGGTAGTTGGTCCTGCCACAGCCTGTTCCACAGAGCTGCAGCACTCAGCCGTCTTTAAAACCCTCCACTCTGAAGCTCTTGACACTAGATGATACTCCCAACCAGCATTCCTTCTTGCAGCCTAGTCTCTCCCCCTCCTTTCTTGCAGCTCTCTCCTTTCCCACATTAGTCTTATGATAGACCCTGGCTTTCTCGTCTCCCTAGTCCTCAGTCTCCAAATGTTGGAATGCTCTGGGGCTCAATTTCTCTAACCCCTTCTTTATCTACACTTCCTCTCTAGGTGATGTCATCTGATCCCTATGGATGGTCTGTACATCCATAAGCTGATAACTCCCAAGTTTCTATCTATTACTTTGACCTCTCCTGAACTCTAGACTCATATATCCAACTGCCTATTCACGTCTCTATATGAATGTCTAACAGACGTCTCACTCTTAACTCTTGATTTCTCCATGTTAAAAACAAGACAACAGACCCAAACTGGGGTTACTTATGCTAAGCCACATATCACCAAACTGAGACTTAATTGCAATTTCAGCTCTCCCAGAAGTGGAATTTTAAAACCAGTCAATCAAGAATCCCCTGATCAACACTAGTTAGGTAATCAGCCTGCTAGACCCCTGCCATCCCCTAAAGGAAAGTAACCCTGTGATAACCAATCTGCTCTCTTGCCTAGAAAAACTTGTTCCTGCTCCCTCTTGCTTATAAAAGTCTCTCCTTTTATACAGCTTCTCAGAGTTATTCTATTAATATCAGCTGGATCGGATGCTTTTTGACTCATGAATCATTGAATAAGCCAACATGATCCTTAAAATTTACTCAGCTAAATTTGGTTTTTTAACACCCACAAAGTTGTTTCTTACAGTTTTCTTCAGCTCAGTAAATGCACCCTTATTCTTCTGTTGCTCGGCCCCAAAAACTTAGAGTCAGCCCTTACTCCTCTCCTTTTTTCACACCCCACATTCAGCCTGTCAACAAATCTTGTCCAGAATCCAGCTACTCCTCACCACTTCTGCCCCTCTCTCCCTTGTCAGGCCACAGCCTCTGTAGCACACACCCAGCATCTTTCTCCTTCATGCATTACTTATCACTTTGATAAACACAGAGTCCTCTAGGCCCCCTTGAAGAACAGAGCCGTTGGGTTTTCCCATCTCATATGAAGCAGCCCCGCCTGCATGCTTTGCAGTCTTCTTCTACCATCTGCCACAGCAGTGTGACATTTAACCTCCGCTTAATGTGGAACGTTGCTTTCTCTCTGCAGCATATTAGCACTGCTTCCCAGGGTCCTTGCCAGGGTGCTCCATCCTGTATCATGGGAGAAGGCTATCAATAAACTCTCTGTGGCAAAAGACTTGCTGTGACCTCCACGATCCTGATTTCTGGTGCTCACACACTTGTGTAATCCCTCCCCTGGGTGTGATCTGCATGCTGAGATACGTGTGATTACTTTACACAATATTGTGACATCTGTCTTGCTAGGAGTCTCTCTCCCTTGGTAACTTGGAAGAAGCAAGCTGCCATGTCATGAGCTGCCCCCAGGAAGGGGCCACAGCAAAGAACTGAGGCAGACATGCAGGAGCAACTGAAGCCCTCAGTCAGACAGTCAGAAAAGACCTGAATCCTGCTGACAACCATGTGGATCCTTTCCCAGTCAAGTTTTTGGATAAAATCCCACTCCTGGCTGACACCTTGACTGCAGCCTTGCAGAGGACCCAGTTAAGATGTGCCAGAACCCCTGAGCTACAGAAACTCTAAGAAAAAGAAATGAATATTGTTTTAAGCCACTAAGCCCATGGGAGTATTATCATGCAACAATAGATAATATACTTTCTTTTATCCCACATTCTGTTCTTCCCAGCCCCCTGCTTCTCACCCCCCCTGATCTAGGAGGTTCAGAATTCAGCCCCCATCCACACTCTCTCAGTTTCTGTCAGCACAGACTGGCCAGGTCTGAAGCCCCTCTTCTCTTAGCAGGCCCAGCACTTCCCCAGGTGGGATTTATTACAACTTGACCCTGATTTTAACAATTGACTGCTATGTATTGCCAGAGGCTATGAGTATTTCATCTACCACTAGTGATGGGGGCTATATATTGCCAGAGGCTGTGAGTGCTCCATCTACCACTATTGCTGGAGCTTCATAGCCAACCTGCCAATGAATGAGTCAGTTTGAAATCCCATTTTAGAGCCTGCTTCCTAAAACTACTTTCTATTCCAACTCTCATAGCTCAGGTACGCTGAGAAACAGATGACAAGACGCTGAGATTTGCAGGCAGGAGGTTAATTAAGGAGCACTCTCAGGCCAAACAGCTGGGAGGAGTGAGGGCGGCAGGACTGACAGAGGGAGTTGAACTGCCATGTACAGTAAGCCCCCCACACACGAGCGAGTTCCGTTCTGAGAGTGTGTTCATCAGTCCGACAAAGTTAGCCTAGGTACTCAACTCACCATGGCTTTCCTGGTGGCTCAGATGGTAAAGCGTCTGCATGCAATTCGGGAGAAGGAAATGGCAACCCACTCCAGGATTCTTGCCTGGAAAATTCCATGGACGGAGGAGCCTGGTAGGTAGCTCCTACAGTCCATGGGGTAGCAAAGAGTTGGACACGACTGAGTAACTTCACTTTCTTTCACTCAACTAACACAACTGGCTATATAGTACTGCGCTGTAAATAGGTAGTTGTTGTTTAGAAGCTAAGTGGTGACTGACTCTTTTTGCAACCCCATGGACGGTAGCCTGCCAGGCTCCTATGTCCATGGGATTTCTCAGGCAAGAATACTGGAGTGGGTTGCCATTTCCTTTTCCAGGGGATCTTCCCCACCCAGGGATTGAACACACACCTCCTGCATGGCAGATGGATTCTTTACCACTGAGCCACCAGGGAGTACTACACTGTGATAGGTTTATAATACTTTTCACACAAATAATACACAAACAAAGAACACAAGAAATACAGACATCACTTTCACTTTCACAGTACAGTGCCTTGAAAGGTACAGTACAGCACAGCAGCTGGAGGACAGGGAGTGGCACCGAGCGAGCAGCAAGAAGAGTTACAGCCTGGAGGGTAGAGAGGATGCGGAAGATGGCAGAGTTGAACGATCGTCAGCAATAGGAGACGGAGGGCGAACTGCAATTTTACTTATGCCTTTACATTGATGGCACAGGTGCTGTTTCCTTGCTGGATTCAATTCTAGCTACCCTCTAGAAAAAAGAAAAAGATCCAGTGATATCTGGGTAGTAGCTCTTTTTCTCTCGTCGTAGGTGACAGTAGCGCTCTGAATGGCTACTGCAATTTTCATGAACTATTCTACATTCAGGTCTTGTGCCTCAAAAACTAAGTGCCTCCTGAAATAGAGAAAAGCCCCTTGCCATTTCCTGCATCGTGAACCTCTTCAGTTCTTTAGTTACTTCTTCCTCTTTTTGCTCTACTCGCTCAATTATTTTCACTTTTGTTTCCATGGTTATCACTTGGTGCTTCTTAGCAGTGCCAGCTATATCACTTTTACTCTTTGTTTCTGGACATTCTGGGCTTGAAATAAAGGTACTGCACTACTGTATACAGTCAAGTACACAAAAGCACGCAAAAGTAGAGGATGCATGCATGTGACAATGTACCCCAGACACACGAACTAACTCACGCAAGTGGACATGCAAACACATGTTTGCATCTTTGAAAGCTCGCGACTTGAAGGTTCACATGTAGGGGAAACTGTAGCTAACAAACCTTTCAGCTGTTCCTGTAGAGAAGCACAGCCAGATGGCCCATCAGAGCTTTACTGTCTGCAGGCCAGGGCCCAGGACCTTCTACTATACCTCTTCCAATCTTTGATTGCAGACTGCTCCCAGGAATGGGGCATGACCTTGGCAGGTCATGAGGGAAATTCCCTCAGAGGAAGTCAGTTAAGGGCACAGTCACTGACAGGCAAAGTGGCTGGGAGATGGGTGCCTGGGTGGAGACACATTCCTGTACCCCTACATTCTCCCTAGTGGTCCTCCTTAGCCTACTTCTCTCCTGCCTCACACTTCTTCAGCCATTCCACACAGATACCAGCCTCTCATATCTTCAGAACAATTCTGTTGTCAGCTCTGTGAAATCAGGCTTTGGGTGTCCCTATGAGCTAGCAAGACAACCAGCTCTCATAGCCACAGACTGATACTCACCATCTCAGAGAAGCTTGAGAAATGATTCCATCTGGATCTATGATGTTCAGCGCTGAGAACATAGGGGATGTAGCCATTGGGAAAAGAGAAAATTTCTCTCTCAGTGGGCTGCACATAGCTGGACCAAACTTTAACTCATTTAACCATCACAGCTGAGAGTTACCTCTTCTCTACAGAAGAAGAGCCTGGGGATCAGAGACAATCAGTAACATGAGTGTTAGTCTCTCTGGAGTAACTGCTCTGTCTTGGTCTACTTGCTGCATCCCCCTTTTGTTGTTGCTGTTCATTCACTAAGTTGTCCCCACCTCTTTGTGACCCCATGGACTGCAGCATGCCAAGCTCCTCTGTCCTCCACTATCTCCTGGAGTTTGTTCAAATTCATGTCCACTGAGTCAGTGATGCTATCTAATCCTCTCATCCTCTGCTGCCCTCTTCTTCTTTTGCCTTCCATCTTTTCCAGCATCAGGGTCTTTCCCAATGAGTTGGCTTTTCACATCACATGGCCAAAGTATTAGAGCTTTGCTTCAGCAACAGTCCTTCCAATGAACACTCAGGGTTGATTTCCTTTAGGATTGACTGGTTTAATCTCCTTGCAGTCCAAGGGACTCTCAAGAGTCTTATCCAGCACAATTCAAAAGCATCACTTCTTTAATGTTCAGCTTTCTTTATGGTCCAACTCTCACATGCATACATGACTACTGGGAAAACCATAGCTTTGACTAGATGAACCTTTGTTGGTAAAGTGATGTGTTTCTGTCTTTTAATAGGCTGTGTAGGTTTTTCATAGTTTTAATTCTAAGGAGCAAATGTCTTTTAATTTCATGGCTGCACTCGTTGTAACATCCTCTTTATCCTGACCCTAAATACTGGACTAACCCACTTACTAGGGAGCCTTGTCCCATTCTATGGCTTTCCATACCATCTTTATGCTGATGGGTCTAAATTTGCATCTCCAGTTGAAAATGCTTCCCAGAATGCCAAACCTGGATATATATTTGCTTTCTCAGCATCCCTGCTTGGATATGTAGAAATGAACCTGATATTCAAAATAGAATTCTTGACCTTCTCTTCCACCTCTCACTACCCCCATTCCATCCATTCCTACCAAGAAATGGCCATGCCATTCTTCCAATTGCTCAGATGTCAGCTTTAATTTTGCATTTTCTCTCTTATCCCACATCCAATCCATTAACACACATTGTCAGATTCTCCTTTGAAATGTCTGCAGAGTCTGACCCTTTCTTGCCAGCTTTGCTGCTCTCATCCTGGTCGAAACCGCTGACAGATCTCATCAGTACTACTGCAAGAGCGACGTTACTCATCTTCTCACCTGTTTCTTCTCTACAGCCAGAGTGATCCTTTAAAAACATGAGATCCTCTCCTTCTGCAGTTCACTCTCCAATGCATCCTGTCTTATCCAGAATAAGATCCAAAGCCCTTGCCCTGGCCCATAAGATATCCAATCTGGTGCTCTCCAACCTCAGTCCTCATCTCTTACCTTCCTCTCCTCACATCTCACCGTTTTTTGACTTCACTCTCAACATTATGGCCTCCTTGCTCATCCTCCACACCCGAGTGATGCTGCTCCCACCTCAGGCCTTTGCAGTCCTTGCTTCCTCAGAGATGGTTCATCGGCTCCCCTCCTTCTTTCTCTTGGTCTCTGCTCAAGTGTATCTTTCTGGGTGCCCCCTCCCAATATCAAAAAGGCATGGGCTTCCCTGGTGGCTCAGAGGTTAAAGCATCTGCCTCCAATGTGGGAGACCCGGGTTCGATCCCTGGGTCGGGAAGATCCCCTGGAGAAGGAAATGGCAATCCAGTCCAGTATTCTTGCCTGGAGAATCCCATGGATGGAGAAGCCTGGTAGGTTACAGTCCACGGGGTCGCAAAGAGTCAGACACGACTGAGCAACTTCACCTCATTTCTTACTAGCCTAGGCTGTTCTCTAACACTCTTACCTTGTGCTCTCTCTCGGCACATCATTTGTTTATTTGATAGCTTCCCCTTAGAACACAAGTTCTCTGAGAGCAGGTATGCTGTCCACCGATGTGTCTCCAGCACGTAGAATAGTACCCGACATGCAATATGTACTAGCTACGTGAATAAATGACTAGGGGAGTGAACTGCCATGGCCAAGACTTGACCTGGCAAGATTCTTTCCAGGTTCTTGGAAAAATGATCTGTGAAAATCCAAGCAACAGAAACTGGTATATCATCTCCACTTTTGTGCAGTCTAGGGATTTCCCACCCTGCATTTGTTATTGTCTAATCATCTCATTCAAAACCCAGTTCTAAAACCTCATGGCTTCTACCCAAACCAACAAGGTTTGTGACACAGTACAACAAAATCCCTTCTTTCTTAACCATTTCCCAAACATACATCCATACCCACACCCACACTGAGCCTTAGCAAACAAATTCCTCACAAAACACATTAAGCCAACCAAATATATAAAAATCTATATTTACAGAAAGATTAGGAGGAGTTTACACATTTCACAAAAGGATCTTTTGCTTTGGAAAAAGATTCACCACAGGAATTCTTTAAATAACTAGTTCACCAAATGATTTTAAAATAGGACTTGACTTTAAGCATCTCCCATAAGATAGAGAAGGACACAGTTATCAAATACTCATGTTCCAGTCACTGGGCCTGCAACGTTGGTCATTATTTTATTTAATCCTGATACTCTGTGACTTAGTGACTTACACCAGGTATATATCTAGTTATTACATCAGTTTGTATCTTTTGAATTTCTTTGAACTTTATAAGCCATCATATTTTTCCCCCAAAAAAATTTTTTTAAAGATATAGCACATTGGGGTCATTTTGTTTGGTGACGGATAGATTTTACATACCTTGGATGCACTAGAGGAGGCAACTTCTGTTTCTAGCCATTGTCATACCATATTAGTCTCCCATTGTAAACAACTCTCAAACTGGCAAAAATGTATAAAATAGTTGTTCTCAGATACGAGACAGGACTGAGATCCTCAAGAGAAGGAAAACAAATGAGATAACTCTCTCAGTAGCCCTACCTTTCTGCCTGAAGGTCCTTTACCCACTGAGGTGCAGGGAGGGGGTACTCAGAGCACAGTCCTCTTGGTGAGCTGACAAGACAGTGATCAGGCTTCTGAAGTGAATCGCATTCATGGGGCAAAGCACTGGAGAGGAAGGAACCCTGCAGACACGTGCTTAGGGGGCTTCAGGAATCTCTGGCTGATTATTAAGCTGTTTTCTTGTGTGGGGCAAGATTCCACAAGGCTGGGCAAAGAACAACTATTAGAGCAAGAGCAACCACTGGGGTGCTGTGAACTAAACAACTGCTGAAACTCAAATGGGACTATGAGATGTTAAAGTTCTGACCAGCCAGGTGGAGCGATCTCACAAAACACTGCAGGCAGTCAGTCGGTAGAGACCCAGGAAGGTCACATCTTAGGAGAAGGTGAGTCTAACCTTGAGTAAAGGCTACTCTAGACCCATCCTAACAAGGATCAAAACCATCTCTTGAAAAGACCACATTGATCAACAAATAAATTAACGGCTTGTTAGAACAAAATTCAACCCTCTATCAAAGAAGACAACAAAATCCAGAATTCAACAACATAACATTCATAAAGTACAACATCCGATCAAAGATTGTTAGTATGTGAAAAAGCAGGAAAATGTGACCCATAATAAGGAGAACGATCAATTAATAGAAACTAACATTCCCAATGTTTTCCTTGCAACATACTACAATATTCACTTTTATGAATGAAAACTTTGGTTCAATAAGAAGGCAAAGGTGGTCTGTTTATTTTGATTAAAAATTAAAAAGTGTATTGTACTTTTTAGAATTTATGCCCATCCCAAATGGAAAAAAAAAAAAAAAAAAAACAGGGAAAGAGTTTGCACTGAGGTAAACTTCATCTCTTTGAAAAATCACTCTTGAACTATATGAATAATTTACAACTTCGTAGAATTACCATACTGTAAGATGCCACAAAATACCCATTTCCTTACTTGAAAGGTGAGAAAACCAAAGCGCAGTGACTTGCTATGATGTAGCAGCTGGGTAATCACTGAGCCAGATTAGTTTCCCAGGCCTACATTTTTTCCATGCTGCCTCTAGAGCCACCTTGTTAATTTTTAGATCTCACAGTGTTTATTATAGTTCTGCTGTTCTAGACACTGGACATACAGCCATGAACACACTAGCTAAGGCTCCTTTCTCATGGAGCTCACATCCTAGTGTGAAAGGCATGCAACAAGCAAGAAAACTAAGAGTTTCAGATTGGGAGAAGGACTCAAAAGAAAATAAAAGCAGAGAAACACAATAGAGAGTTGGTGGGGTAAGAGAGGTGCCTAATTTGGTTTGTGTGGTCAGAAAAGTCTTCTCTAAGGAGGACATGTGCCCTGAGGTCTGAGTGATGACAAAGAGCTGGTCGTGTGAAAATCTAGAAGGAAATAATTCCAGATAGAAGGAACAGCAAGTGCAAAGGCCCTGTGGTGAGACTGAGCTTGGCATTACCAAGATAACAGGGAGAAGGAAGGAAACTAGCAATAAAGACTCAGAGATTATAGACGTACATCCTGGACCTACTGCTGATTTACTGTATCACTTAGTTAAGTGCAAGTGACCATTAAGACCCTTTCAGCCTCTGACATATTTTAATTATTCGACTTACTGAACACGGACAATGTGCAGGTAACAAGTAGATACCATGCAGAAGTTTAAGAAGTAATGTCCCAGGTATGGTGTAATTAGAAGAGAATGGACATTGAAACCACCTGGCCTCATCAGAACTAGCATATATAATCCACAGGTTCTTGGAGGCTTCTTTGGGGCTTATTAGAGTCTCAGCTTTATTAATAAAAGTGAACATAATGCTAACTAGCTCAGAGTGACCAGAAGGATGAAATGACATGTATAATGAAACTAAGTCCAGTGTTCTGCACATATTGCTATCAATCTTCTTTCTAGGGCATATGGCAGGTGAGGCACATTGTAAAAACATGTGAAGATGCCTGGAGAGAGGATGAAAGGATTCGTTACTCACACAATCTGTCTGAAACATGCCTGCTATGTTTTAAGCTCTAGGGATAGTGTGATGAGCAAGACAGACCTATTTCTCTTGGAGCTTCCATTCTGGATTGGGAGACACTGACGATTAACTAAAGCAAATAAGAAAAAAATGCTTGTGACAAGTAAGAGCTATGTAAAGAAGTCAACCTAAATGGTGCGATGGAGCAGAACTGGGTGTCTATCATAGACTATGGTCCAGGAAAGCCTTGCCCATCGATATTTCAGCAGAGCTCCGAGTAATAATGAGGAGACAGCTGTGCAGTGACCTGGAAAACAGCATGCCAGGCAGAGGGACAGCAAATTTAAAGGCCTTCAGGCAAGAAAGAGATCACAGAATATTGAGGTTGGAGTGTAACAGGTGGGAAGGAGATTTACATTAGCTGAGGTCAGAGATGAGGTCAGATCCCTAGGGCTTTAAATGCCAAGATAACCACAGACAAGGATTAGTCTCCCTGATGTATAAAGAATTCTTCAAAGTTGAGAAAGTAAAGGAAAACAACTCAATACAAAAACAAGCAAAAAAACAGGGACAGTTCACAGAAAGAAAACAATAAATAATCCATATATATATATATATATATATATATATATAGCACAGTTTCACTCATCATAAGAAAAATGCAAATCAAATTAATATTGAGATACCATTTTTAATCCACCAGATTGGAAAAAATACCAGAAGTGTAAAATGATACAATATCAATAGAATACAACTCGGTAATATTTATTAGAAATATAAGTGCATTTATTCTTTGGCCTGGTATTCCTACTTCTGGGACTTTATCCTTAAGATTTGCCTGTACACAAACTAAAAAACCTACATATGAGCCTACACAATGCAGTTTGCTTGAACAGTAAGAGAGAGAAACAAATCAATTGTGCACTGAAAGGGGCAGGTCAACTAGGTCATGGTATATTCCCTTAGTAGAACCCTATTGTTGTTTAGTCACTAAGTTGTGTCCAACTCTTTTGCAACCCCATGGACTGTAGCTTGCCGGGCTCCTTTGTCCATGGGATTCTCCAGGCAAGAATACTGGAGGGTTGCCCTTCCCTGTTCCAGGGGATCTTCCTGACCCAGGGACTGAATCCTCATCTCTTGCACCTTCTGCATTGGCAGGCAGATTCTTTACTGCTGAGCCACCTCTGGGGAAGCCCTTCAGAAACTTACAGAGCCATTTTTTAAAAAAGGAAAAAGGAATGAGAAACTGCCTTACGTTCTGATATGGAAACAAAATACATTAGGTGAGAAAACCAAAATTCAGAGCACATATAGTCTGCTACCATTGTATAATAAAGAAGAAAATAAGAAGCAATTCTTACTCATTAACATTTACTTTAAGAAACAAGACAAAGTTGTTAAAGACAAAGATGAATAAGCAATAAAACCTATTGATTGAGCTAAGAAAAAAATAAAGGAATTTGGAACTTTTTCTAAATGCAGTAGGAAAAATTTGGAATTTTTTCTAAGTGTGATGGGAAGTCATAGGGCTTTAAACAGAATTGACAAGATCTAGCATATTTTGAAGAGAGTTGCTCCAGCAGCCAAGTAGGGAACAAATTTTTGTGTGTGAGACAAGAAAAATAGATGTGATAGTTTATGTCAGAGACCAGGATGACTTAGACTAGAATGAGGTGGTGCTGATGGGGAGAAGCAGAATGTGTTTTGGAAGTAAAGTCAACAGGACCTGCTGCTGATTGGGGTGGGAGAAAATAAGAGTTTTATATCTTGACCAATAGGTGACAAGATGGTGCTACTAGAGCTCCAAAAGTCACAGATGGGGCAGCTCCTAATGTTCCAGAGAGAAGTAACAGCAGAACCGTGAAGGATGTTAGGATCAGAGGAGATGGTGAGAAGGCAATGCAGATGAATAGGAGGAAATCAAGCAGGCCAGGGCACAGGACAGGGGGTGGGGTTGGGGGGTAGGGTTAGATCTCTCTCCTAATTGTTCGTCTGGTTTTCTCCATTGTGGCTCAGCTCAGACCCACAGGCGCAAAAGGACTTGAACCCAAATCCTCCATTTTCATTACATGCTTCTTTCAACTGCTTTCTACACTTCCTGTGACTGTTTCCTTGCAGTAACTGAGGAGTTTCTATCACACACATTGGCATTCTGAGAAATATACTAAAAAGGGAAAATCAGCCAGGCAAAATGGGGACTGTCTGCCTGGGTTAAAAATTTGTTGGTTTTCCCTTTGCTGGCTTAATAACTGAATTACCTTCTCTTGGAATGTAATTGTAAACTGTAGTGAAATGCTGAAGTATGGTGCATTTCTCTCGAGTTCCATTTAGACACTCCAACAGATGCTTCTACTTTTAAGGTTAATTGATAGGCTAAGAAACTTTTTGTTTTCACCTCTTCACTCCATTTAAGGAAAGATTTGATCTAGACTCCTCAATGGAGAGATTCCTTTGCAGATTCTGTACTTATCTTGAAAGCCTAGTGGCCTTAGAAGTTTGTGTTTCTAAAGGAGAAGATAGCTGAAGCTCTGGTTTCTAATTTTGGGGGCCGATTGTTAATATCTGGGTTGGGTTTTAACATCAACAATCCAGTTTTCTCTCTACTCTTCATCTCCACCAAACAGAATCCATGTGTTTTTCCCCTTTTAAAATTCAGTATTATTTCAACATCCTCATGAAGTGCACCGTGTTCTTTGCAGGAACTATGTCATACGCAGTTTATGAACTGGGACGAGTAACAGACCAGCAAAAACTACTCCACCCAAGTTACTTATGAAGACTTTCAGCTCTGGATCTTGGGTTGGTCAAATGGAAGGAACCCAGTTGGTTTTTAAAACTGAGAAATTCTTGTTCTCCTTGCTCATCCTTCTTATACAGATGGTGTGCTGTGGTCTATAAAAGGATCATCAGTTCTGAGGTGTTTGAGCTGAAGAAAAGTATTGAGAACATGTTAACTGTTTTTTAAAAAATCAGAAAATGGTTGAGATGTAAGCCTGTGTGTGTGTGTCTGCATGTATGTGCATACTCATGACCCTCATTTCTCTTTAAGTCAAGGTAGAGTTAACTTCAGTCATGTAGTTCTACTTTGAAAGTTTTTCTTTTCCTTTTTTAATGAAATCTTAGAGGCAATAAACGGAGAAGGTCATTAAAAATCAATTCAAGCTGTGACCTTCTGCAGAAGGAGAGATGATGTCATATGACCTTTATTTTAAGAGTAAAATAAAATCTACATAAAGTGCAGTACTCAGATCCTCTGAAAGAGCTGAGATTGAAATTTAGACATGAAGGCAAAAAATATGCAAAAACTCAAACTGTAGATTATCAATGACAGCTGTAAATCTTAAAACAGCCACTCGCCCATTTTCAAACATACTGTGTTAGGGAAGAGCAATGCTATAGGTTTGGCTTGCTTTGAAATAAAAAAGTGTGTAAATTTTCCTTGAAATTGGCATCTGGTAATATTTCTTCACTTTACAAACCTATTGTAACATTCACAAATGGCTGGAAGAAACCATTTTATAAATATTTTATAAATGATGTTTGATCAGCTAATATTAATTTTTCTCTAAACATTTATGTGTAAGGAGGAAGAGGAGGAGGAGCACCAAATCATCATGCAAGTCACTGATTTCTCTCTTAGCTTGGGCTGCTACAACTGCCAGAGAATGAATGGCTTAAACAGCACACGCTTATTTCTCACGGTTCTGGGAGGCTGGAAGTCCAAGAACAGGTGCTAGAAGATCTGGTGTTTGGTGAGAGCCTACTTCCTGGTTGGAAGATGGCTGTCTTCACATGGCATCCTCGCAGGGCTGAGGGAAAAGGCAAGTCCTCTCCTGTCTCTTCTTCTATGGGCACTAATTCCATCCTGAGGGCGCCACCCTCAGGACCTAATTATATCCTAAAGGCCCCCTTTCCAAATAGTATCACCCTAGGAATTAGGGCTTCAGCATATGAATTGTGGGAGGACACAAACATTCAGGCCGTAGCATTTCACTCAGCCCCCAGCCACCCCAATCACATCTTTCTCGCATGCCACATTCCACCATTCCAACAGTCCTCAAAGTCTCAACTCATTCCCACGTCACCTTTAAAGTCCAAAGTCTTATCTAATTATTATCTGATCATCAGTGAGAACTGAGGTAGGTACACATCATCCTGAAGTAACTTCCTCTTCAACTGTGAACCTGTGAAGCCAAACAAGTTAAGTGCTTCCAAAATACAGCAGTGGGACAGGCATAGGAGAGACTTTCTGAAGGGGAGCAGAACATGCCACCCCGAGATACGACTGTTGAAGTTCAGGATCATACTACTCGAAATTATGCAGATTTGGTATATTGACTATTTTGATCTATAAGCACTTGAAAAATAGCCAAAAAGTTTAAAATAGAGAAAAAGTTTTCTCTGCTCTCCCTCTTATCTGCCTGAAGACAGACTCTCCAAAAAGGAACTCAGTTGTTGTAAATCTTCTCCCTAGGAGTTTTATCAACCAGGGGAGATGACTCATCATAGGGAAGGAGAATAGAGGTCAACATCAAACTCAACCGTTATCACAGACTCTCATATATTCTTCTAAGGGCCCGTTTATCTTTCTTAAAAATTATTTAATTATTTTGCTTCTCTGAAAGGCCTACATTTTCCCTCCTCTTTCCCTAAGATGGTATCTAATCCTGAATTCAGGCCGCCTCCTTACATTACTCATTTTTCCCTGGGAGTCTCCCATGTACGTATGAGGCATACATGTTAATAAACTTCTGTTTGTTTTTCTTTTGTTAATATGTCTTTTATTAGAGGTCTCAGCTAAGAACTTAGAAGGGTAGAGGGAAAATTTTTTCCCTCCCCCACAATTCTCATACCAAAAAGGAAAAATAAGAAAACAGAAAGCATGACAGGACCCAAGCAAGTCAAAAGCCTAAAAAAAAAAAAAACAAACCCAAACTCCATGTGATCTTAAGGATCCAAAACAATCCATTTTGGCTTGATGTTCTGCCCTCCAGACCCAGCCAGGTGGCAACCTCACTCCCACAGAAAGCTTAGGGTAGACCTAATATTAATTACATTTTTCTTTTTCAGATAAAAATTTCTCTAGATTTTTTAAACAACAGGGGAATAAAATCAGATCTGGTTACATACAATGAAACTGGGAGAACCTATATCTCATACTTTGGGTCTTGAATTTGTAACAATTTTGGGGTCATGTAATCCTTTAAGAATCTAATGGGACTTCTCTAATGATCCAGTGGCTAAGACTCCACACTCTCAGTGCAGGGGGCCCGGGTTCAATCCCTGCTCAGGGAACTAGATCTCACATGCTGCAACTAAAGATCCCATGTGCCACAACCAAGACCCCATTCAGCCAAATAAATAAATATTTGAAAAATCCAAAGAATCAAATGAAAATTGGGACTAGTTGTCATATGTTAATGAATTAGATCTCTTTCTGAATGCTCTGCCTGTTTGAGAAATCTATTTAACTATTCCTATGCTAATGTCATACTATTTTTATTATAAAACTTTATGCTAAATTCTAATATCTGCTAAGGGCAAATCATAGCTATTATTCTTTTTCAAAAATCTTAATTTAGTGGGAAATGGATGAACTTTTAAATAAATGCTCTGGTAAAACTGAGTAATCATCTGGAAGAGAACAAAATAGACCCCTACCCTCATACCATCAAAAAATAATAAAGATCTAAATTTGAAAAGCAAATTAATAAAAGTAATAGTATATGTCTAGAGTTAGAGAAACCCTAAGTAAGAAAGGAAGCCCAGAACTCAAGAGGAAAAGGTAGACATATTCAACTACACAAAAAACATTTTATCTTGGTGATATCCATTATAAACAAAATGAAAGAAAAGATCATCATGGATTTAAAAAAAAATTTGTCATACATAACATATGACATATAATGTCCCTAATATGGAAATTATTAAGAAACATAACAACTGAGTAGAAAAGCGGCAAAGGAAATGAAAATGTACAGAAGAATCTGGAAAAGGCCAATAATTTATAACAACTTAAAACTCACTGGTTACCATGATAATACAAATTCAAATAAGGAGATGCAATTTATCAACCATCAGACTGGCAAAATTTAAAACATTGTAACCTAATGCTGGTAACAATTAATAGTAGATGATATTAAGTGATTAGTATATGCTAAATACTTTATGTGGATTATCTCATTTAATATTCATGAAAATGCTAAGAAGTAGATTTATTTAAATTAAGGATATAGCTCAGCTAGCAAATGGCAGAGTCTAAATTCAAACCTGTGCAGTCTGGGAGGCCAAGCTCTGTTTCAGAATGCCGCATGCTGATGGGGAGATCTATAGCAATGATGATTTGTTACAACCTTTAGAAAAAGAAATGTGGTAATAGGCACTAATAATTAAAAACTCTTTCTCTTTGACATGCCATCCCCAAAATAACCATTATGATCCTGGCATTATCCACTATCAATTGACTACTTGGTATAACCTACATAAAAACATCTGGGCTTAGCAGTATTTAAAAAACTTTTTTAAAAATTCTCTTTTGTTGTGAGTAGATTTTAATCCCCTGATTTTCTTAATGGTTGAAGATGCATTTTCAATTTTCTGTTGCTGCTTGAAGTAGTTTTAGAAAATTGTATTTTTCCAGGAAATCATCTGTGCCATTTACTAAGTTTTTGTTTCCCGGATTCCCATCTTCCCTCTCTACCTGCCTGGGTACTAGGACTCTGCAAATCACCCCTAATTTCATCTTCTGACAATCCCCAGTCCCAGGGATGCAACTATTTCTACATTTGCTAACTCTGTGTTACCTGAGTATCTTCTCTTCACCTTCCAGCACCTGCTTAACCAATTCCTGTTATTGACATCTCTCTGTTGAAATACCCAGTGTGGTTTCTGCTCACCCACAGGACTCTAACTGATATATTATCCAGGTTACCTAAGTTTTCAAATTTATTAGAAGAAACTTATGGTGAACCTTTATTTATTAAAAATCTCTGTAGTTTCTGCTGATTTGTCCTTTTCCACTCCTAATTCATGCTTTTATTTTTACTTAATTTTGTCTATTTCTGGTAGTCTTTTAAAATAATTCATTTTTTGGCATTTTTCCTTATTTGAATATTGAAAACTCTTTCACTTTCAACCTTTCATTACTTACCAATATAAACATTTTACAGTTATAAATTTCTCATAAAGTACTACTTTAACTGCATGTATGAATTTAGTAATTTAATTCTTCAAGTCTATATACTTTCTGATTTCTAGGTACTCCTTTGAAGCAGGAATACGTTTTTTTAAATTTCCAAATATATTTAACATTTAAAAATTACTCTTTGCTTATTGATTTCCAAATTGTTTGCTGTATGGAAAAAGAACTTGACCAGTATGACTAAGTACTATGATATTTGCTGAGAATTCCATTATGGTCTATTAGTGGCCAATTTTTATAAATATTTCATATGTACAAAGTTCTCAAATTTGGGGTCACATATTCTATGTATGCCCGGTAGATCAAGCTTAATTGCACTATTCAAATCTTCTATATCCAAATCTGTTTTACTTATCTGCTTCTGAGAATGATATGGGCTTCTCTGGTGGCTCAGCAGTAAAGAATCTGCCTGCAGTGCAGGAGATGCAGGAAAGACCCCCTGGAGAAGGGCATGACAACCCACTCCAGTATTCTTGCCTGGAGAATCCCATGCACAGAGGAGCCTGGCGGCTAAAGGACTGCCAAGAGTTAGACATGATTGAAGTGACTGAGCATGCACACGTGAGAATGATATGGTAAAGTCGTCTACTGTGATGATGAATTTGTCAGTTTCTCCTTGCAATTCTGTCACCTTTTTTTTCCTTTAAAGCACTAGAATGGCACTTTAAAACTCTGAAAACAATACTTCTAAAATGTTGACCACACTGAATTGGCTGAAATCATTGTATGAAATATTCTGTAACCATTAAAAAGAATGAATTTGTTCTATATCTACTAACTAGAAGGAGGTTCACATTAAATGAAAAACGAAAGTTTCAGTGTATGTATATACACAGTGTAAACAAAAAAATGTCCTCTTTTTGTGAGCATGTATCAGTGTTTGAACTGGAATAAAGGCTGTCAACATCACTCTTTCAGGGAAGTGACTAGAGGGGGTGGGAAAAAGCATTAACAAATAACTTTGTTTTATTTCACTTCCTCTAATGGCCACCTTTTACTTTGGCAATTTAGGGAAAGTTTAGTGCAAAAATGATAACCATCACTCATCTCATGAAGCCTGATAGGAAGATATGCCATGTGGAAAAAGCAAGTTACAAATGTTATAATGAGATCTTATTTATTGTAGTAACATTTACATGTTGATACAAATATAAGGAAATGTCTGGGAACACACTCACTAAATCAGTACTGTCTCTAAATGTGAGGATCATGATACTTTTTCTCTGTTACATATGGCTATTATTTGTATTTATTTATACATACCAGATCTGATAGACGGGTGCCTGATGAACTATGGACGGAGGTTCGTGACATTGTACAGGAGACAGGGATCAAGACCATCCCCATGGAAAAGAAATGCAAAAAAGCAAAATGGCTGTCTGAGGAGGCCTTACAAATAGCTGTGAAGATAAGAGAAGTGAAAAGCAAAAGAGAAAAGGAAAGATAAGCATCTGAATGCAGAGTTCCAAAGAATAGCAAGAAGAGATAAGAAAGCCTTCTTCAGCGATCAGTGCAAAGAAATAGAGAAAAACAACAGAATGGGAAAGACTAGAGATCTCTTCAAGAAAATTAGAGATACCAAGGGAACATTTCATGCAAAGATGGGCTCGATAAAGGAAAGAAATGGTATGGACCTAACAGAAGCAGAAGATATTAAGAAGAGGTGGCAAGAATACACAGAAGAACTGTCCAAAAAAGATCTTCACAACCCAGATAATCGTGATGGTGTGATCACTCACCTAGAGCCAGACATCCTGGAATGTGAAGTCAAGTGAGCCTTAGGAAGCATCACTATGAACAAAGCTAGTGCAGGTGATGGAATTCCAGTGGAGCTATTTCAAATCCTAAAAGATGATGCTGTGAAAGGGCTGCACTCAATATGCCAGCAAATTTGGAAAACTCAGCAGTGGTCACAGGACTGGAAAAGGTCAGTTTTCATTCCAATCCCAAAGAAAGGCAATGCCAAAGAATGCTCAACCTAGTACACAACTGCACTCATCTCACATGCTAGTAAAGTAATGCTCAAAATTCTCCAAGCCAGTCTTCAGCAATACGTGAACCGTGAACTCCCAGATGTCCAAGCTGGTTTTAGAAAAGGCAGAGGAACTGGAGATCAAACTGCCAACATCCGCTGGATCATCGAAAAAGCAAGAGAGTTCCAGAAATATATCTATTTCTGCTTTTTGACTATGCCAAAGCCTTTGACTATGTGGATCACAATAAACTACGGGAAATTCTGAAAGAGATGAGAATCCCAGACCACCTGACCTGCCTCTTGAGAAACCTGTATACAGGTCAGGAAGCAACAGTTAGAACTGGACATGGAACAACAGACTGCTTCCAAATAGGAAAAGGAGTACATCAAGGCTGTATATTGTCACCCTGCTTATTTAACTTATATGCAGAGTACATCATGAGAAACACTGGGCTGGAAGAAGCACAAGCTGGAATCAAGATTTCTGGGAGAAATATCAACAACCTGAGATATGCAGAAAGTGAAGAGGAACTAAAGAGCCTCTTGATGAAAGTGAAAGAAGTGAGTGAAGAAGTTGGCTTAAAGCTCAACATTCAGAAAACTAAGATCATGGCATCTGGTCCCATCACTTCACGGGAAATAGATGGGGAAACAGTGGAAACAGTGTCCGACTTTATTTTTGGGGGCTCCAAAATCACTGCAGATGGTGATTGCAGCCATGAAATTAAAAGACACTTACTCCTTGGAAGGAAAGTTATCACCAACCTAGATAGCATATTCGAAAGCAGAGACATTACTTTGCCAACAAAGGTCCGTTTAGTCAAGGCTATGGTTTTTCTAGCAGTCATGTATGGATGTGAGAGTTGGACTGTGAAGAAAGCTGAGTGCCGAAGAATTGATGCTTTTGAACTGTGGTGTTGGAGAAGACTCTTGAGAGTCCCTTGGACTGCAAGGAGATCCAACCAGTCCATCCTAAAGGAGATCAGTCCTGGGTGTTCATTGGAAGGACTGATGCTAAAGCTGAAACTCCAATACTTTGGTCACCTCATGCGAAGAGTTGACTCATTGGAAAAGACCCTGATGCTGTGAAGGATTGAGGGCTGAGCAGAAGGGGACGACCAAGGATGAGATGGCTGGATGGCATAACCAACTCGATGGACATGAGTTTGAGTGAACTCTGGGAGTTGGTGATGGACAGGGAGGCCTGGCATGCTGCGATTCATGGGGTCTCAAAGAGTCGGACAGGACTGAGGGACTGAACTGCACTGAGTGAAAAAAAAAAAAATTATTTCAGTGGGCTATGGGCTCTTTCAACAAAGAAACTCAAAACCAGAAATACAGTCCAGACATATCAATGCAAAACCTACATGCAATTTCAGGTAATTAATAGACACTCAGAAGCTCATTTATGGATCACCTAGGTTTTTGCTCTAGCAAAGACAGAGTTTAGTAGCAGAAAAATTGGTAAGCTATCAATTTCTCCCTTTATCCCCTGAGGGCTGGCTCCAGGGCACACTCTGGGTACTGGGGATTGGCTGGACTCTCTTCAATGGGGACTCCAACCTCGCTGGAGTGAGATGTGGCTTAAGCCCCTCTCACGGCTCCTGCTGTGTGGACAGCTACCTGTGGGAGATGCAAGGCCTGGCCCTCTGTCCTTGATACCTTTGCGGGTCTGTTTCTAACTATGTGTGCATGCTAAATCGCTTCAGCCATGTCCGATTCTTTGCGACTCCATGGACTGTAGCCTGCCAGTCTCCTCTGTCCATGGAATTCTCCAGGCAAGAATACTCGAATGGGTTACCATTCCCTCTCAGTGGATTTTCCCTACCCAGGGACTGAACCCATGTCTCCTGTGGCTCCTGCATTGCTGGTGGATTCTTTACTGCTGAGTCAGCCAGGAAGCCCGTTTCTAACCATCTAGATCACTAATTCTTAAAAGGAGAGAAGGCAGGGATCTGGGAGTGCAGTTTGTAAACATATATTCAATGTTATCATTTCATCTCTGATAGCAAAAGAAAGCTATTCTTTTCATAATATAAACGTGTCTGGTTGGGGATATGCCACATTGGACTTGAGTCTAGAGAGCTGAGAGAAGTAGGTGGGAAAGTAAGCAGATTATTCTCTTTCAACCATGCTAAGGAGGTTGAAATTTGTTCCGAAGGCAAATCGAGGAATTACTTGAAGGCTCCAGGCTGGAAAGTGACATGACTTGAGACAGCTCAAGACTCCTTTGGCTGCATGGTGGAGAGAGAGGGTTAAAGGGGAGCAGGCCAGGGAGTGGGAGTTTAAAAGATGATGGGTCTTGGATGCTGGGTAACAGCAGAAGGAGCAGAAATAAGTCAGTGGTTTGGAGAAAGAGACATTCCAAAGGTAGAATAAGCTTGGATTTATTAATTTGGGGGTGTGGTAGCCAAAAATAGTCCAGAGAGATTCCCAGGTTTCTGGCATGGGCAGCTGGTAGATGGTGATGGCATATTGATAGAGGATGCTGGAAGCAGCACTGGGAAATTTGGAGGGGATGGTAATAGTAGATCCGAAATACATATTATTTCTCTTTCCATGCCTCCAGGAGATTGACAGAAAGCCCTTGGACGGACGCCAGGGCTGACATCCACTTCCAGGTCTCCTGCCACGTTTTTCTGAAAAGAGTAGAAGCTCCACCATGCCCCACTCCAGTCTGTCACCCCTCCCCTCCGCTATGTGAGCCTTAGCCCTTCCCCTCCCTCCTCCTCAACAACTTGCAACCCCGTGGACTGTAGCCCTCCAGCCTCTTCTGTCCATGGGATTTCCCAGGCAAGAGTACTGGAGTGAGTAGACATTCTCCCTTCCGGGGATCTTCCTGATCCAGGGATCAAACCCGCATCTCTTGCATCTCCTGCATTGGCAAGTGGGTTCTTTCCCACTGAGCCACCTGGGAAGCCCAACACAGTTGCAGCAGACGGTAAATTTAGCAGAAAGGCCATGAACAAGGGTTATGTCAGCCCGAGGGGAGGATTTAATGATAACCAAGCAAGACACATATTAATAATTGATATATATCTTTTTATTATGCACAGATAAAGGATTTAAAACTGTGGTTATCAAAACTATACATCTAAGCATGTTCACAAATTTGTTGACAACATTGAACAGAGAAAAAGAGTACAACAGGGGTGCTCAAACTGGCCACAGGGATTTTCAGGGTACTCTTTTTACCCTCATAGATGAAAAACAGCAACAAAATCAGGCTCATTCAGGAAAAACCAGAAGAGAGAAGTATTGTATTTGGAAACTGATAATAGTCCTTTTTAGAAAAACATCTGTTGGTTTCATGAACAACCCCCAGCTAAAACAAACAGGAAAAAAAATCACACGCACGAGTCACCCAACAAAATGTGCTCTGTTAACACAATCAGCAGTACAACCATCACTCAAACCATGAGGTAGTTACAGTACAAAAGACCGGCACGCAGGTGCGCACCCCCACACACACTCACAACCACGCCCACTACAGAACACACACAGGAAACGGGTTTACAATCTCATTACAGACAAGGAAAAGATCTTTTGTTTTGTTTAGAAAATGCTATAGAAACAGCTTTGACAGAAGGAATCGACTTTTCAAATACAGAGTAATGGCTGGTACACACCACATGGTGAAAAGCTGTAGGGTATTACACAGACAATCTGCCTTGGAATTTAGAGCATTTCAACAATAGCTTTAGCATATAACAAACAAAACAAAGTGGCCTCTGCGGATGAAGGGTGTAACCTGCAGCAGTAACTAAAGAGTTTTCAGATAGAGAAATTTAACTGGAATATAAAAACTGTTTTAAAGAAACTTACAGGATGTGTTATAAAGTAGAGCTTATACTTTGTATTCATTAAAACTGTGAAGTAAGAAGCAATTGGAAATGCTATAACAGGAAGCTAGGGAGAAAACACAGTATTTTTTAAATGTTCACTTTTTAGAAACATTTCAGAAATACTTAATGACATTCACCCTCCAATAACACAGGATCAGGTTTCATCAACATGAATTTCTTGATCTGAATAATACTTCTGGATAGTAAGACCCAAATACATAAAGGTTGACTTCTCTTTTAAAATCTCTTGGCTTACATCCATAAATTTGTAAATTAATTTTAAATTATTTATAAAATCATTGGCAATGCAGCATCTCTCTCAAAAATATACATTTGAATATATTACAAAAGGTTTTAAACCCTGTCCATCTAAGAATTGAATCTTTTAATACCTCTTAATAGTTAATTTTCTTTTTAACAGGATGGATAGGGATTTTTAAAAAGCAAAGAACTGATCAAAAGAATTCACAGTAACTGAAATTAAACATTTCATATGGAGTAACTTAAATTTATCTAAAACACTTAAATATATCTTTATACACAGATTTTTGTAGTAAAATATAGCTATAAGTGACTTAAAGACTCTAGTCTTCTTTGAAGACATCTTTAAACTTTTTTATACATAGAATATGCTAAAACAATACATTCTGCTGAAGGTTAGGCAAAGCGCATTATTTTCAAACACAGGTAGCGTAATCTAAGTCCTCCATGCTGATACCTTTATGTTAAAAATATAGTTAACTGAAGGCAAATTTTTTTTTTCTAATCTATCTTTATTTGTAGAGATCTGCAAAATTGTCAGTGTAGATAGCCTGGAAATCTTAGCCCTCAATCTGTTTTGGTTAAAATCATCTTGATTGAATGTTTATAACCATGAAATCAATCAGAGCAGGACTCTATGGTGGGGTAACAATGACTGTCAATCTCCACCTATTTGCCTTGTAGACACTGCCTTCCAGTCTCAGGCAACACCAACATTTCCTACTTAAGGCTCTATTCACAGAGAACCAGGCACAGCTTCCTTATTTTAAGAGCATTTAGATTTGCTTGTGAGTATTTTAGATGTAGAATCTAGCCTGTTCTATTTGTAGAGTTCTGAGCTGTTTGGGAGAATTCTGGTAAAACAATAATATTTACTGGCAATCAAGTAATCTTCAGTAGTAAGTGATTTGGCATGGATGCTTTCCTCTGGCATTGTTTTTGTGTGTGTGTGTGTGTTTTTTTAACATAGAGGTATCAGTTGAGCTTATTTTAGCTGCAAAGTGGCATATTATTGATACTCCATTTTAATAAAATTTACCTCAAATTCTTTTTGAGTTTGGTGATATATTTAAGGCAAGAAAACTAAAGCATCCAAATGAGTGCCTTTTTTCCAAATCTCATCACTTTCTTGGCAGAATTGGTGACAGTGTTCAGATAACCAACAGAAAACCAAAAGAATCTGCCATACGTTTGCAACTTATAAGAGCTTGGTGCTTACAAAAGAATCTTTCTAAAAGGCTGACATGTTTTGCATGGAATCACTAATTCTCCCAAAAATGTTTAAGAATAAACAACTCTGAAGGTGTAGGACATTTTCTAAATGGGAGTGAATTTTCTCTTCTTCAACTGAAAAAACAAAAGTGCCAAATGACATATAATATACATGCGCTGGTATATATATCACTGTGCAAATTCCTCCTCAGCTTTTACAAGAGAATTTTGCCCCTGTTTACACATTAATTTAGTAGAGCACAGTGTCATTAAATGAGCAGGAATCTGCAGTCCCAGATTTTGGCCATTTTCAATTTCTATATGCTTATAAAGAAATACAAACTTTGTGTTAAGACATTTTTGCAGTTGGTGTGTGAGCGTGGGGAGGAGGAAGCTGATAAGGAATTCAGCACTGGTTTTGGCCCAGGGCACAAGAAGGAATGTTGCCTTGAGGTGTGTCGGGGTGCAGTCCACGAGGGCAGCACCCATCAAGCTGACACAGCGGTCCCACAAGTGTGGCAGCAAGGTAAGAAGTGTGCATCCTGAAGGTGCAAAGTAGACATGGAGGAACACACTTAGAAAGTCCTGAAGCATTTCTTTTGTTTTACATCTTGGTTCGGTTAGAAAATAATCTTTGGCCACATCTCTTCACTGGCTCTACTATCTGGTTATTCCTTTTACCAACTCCTTGTATCTGGGTAAAAGGCAGGGCTTCAAATTATGGATGTTCTTACCTGGACAAAGCAGCATTTAAAAAACTGGCATGTGTTTCACATTGAAAACCCCTAAGCCTGTGAGGGGCTGGTGGAGAAGGCCACCACCTTAGCTTTCTCACATGAATCTAGTGTGTTACAGAAGTCCAGGGGGCCCGATTATGTCAGCCCTGGGTGGGGGGTGAACACAACAGGTGACGGTTATACTGAAATTCACTCTCTTTACAAGGGAACCGCAGTTGAGCCTTCTGAGCCTGGAATCTGGACACAGGTGTGGGCCCCCAGGCCTGCCCTTGATGGCGGGCGGGGCAGGCTAGGCCGTGCTGCTGCTGGAGCAGGGTGTGCTCTGCGTGCTGCCAATGCTGTGGGCTGCGCTGCTGTTCTCTGAAGCTGGCGGGGATGTGGGCACTTGCTGCCTTCCTGCTGTCTCTCCTGCAGTCAGTACAGAAAAGGACAGACGCATGTTACATGTGTGCATTTCTGAAAAGACCATTTCATCTGGGGCTCTTCTCAACCACGGGCAGAAGCAGCTAGATTAGAAGGCCTCCCATCACGATGCTGTTTCTGCTTGTTGCCGTTTTGTTTTGTTTTTAAAGCCCCTTGCACAGGGAAAAAGGAATGTTTTCAAGGTGATTGACAGTTAATAGGGGCAAAGACCCCCTAATAGTTGAGGATGAATGCACAGGATTTCAGTGCCTACAACCTTTGAAGAAACCACCATCATCTGTGCTGTGTGGTCCAAATGACCAGCACCTGTATTCAGAGAACATCTCCTCTCATAAAGATATCAGAGGGTTTGGAGAACCAGATCTTTAAAGTGTAATGAGATCACCTTGGCAATCTGGAGGCCTTTTTCTGAATACACCTGGTCAAAATAGGGGTGGTGATGCCAAGGTTTCGCCCTAGCTGTAGCAGAGAGTGCTTTGTGATGAGCACAGGACCCACACCTGAGAAATGGAGGTGGGAGGACCTGGTGCTCAGAAGAACCTTTCGAAGAAGGGGTTTAGCTGTTGCACAAGGGACTGCAGTTGCCAGGAACACCCCCTCCATCCTGAGGTTTGCAGCCTGAGTATCTCCTCACACATCAAGTACCCTACTTTTCATCACACACCCCACTGCATTTTAGCTAAGCCCATTCCTTGCGCCAAGTGTGCAGGACTGTGGGGAGGAAGGAGACCTTGGGTCACACACATGGTTTGCATTTAACACAGCAAAGAGCTCTAGAGCTATCTTTTCTTCAACAAAATTGGCCTGAGAGCAGCCCTCAAAAAAATGGCTCTAGGTAGGGAAAAGCAATCAAGGCTCTCCGATGACAAACACAGCATTTTCTTTAAAAAGTCAAAGCATAAACTTCATAAATTTCTGGTCAGTGGTCTCCCCGCTCCAATGTGGGAAGCCCCAGAGGGCCAGGTCTGTTTATGAGTGAGCCTCCTCTTTCCTGTCGGCCTGAAATACACAGCTCTCTGCTGGAGATAAGCAACCCTCTGGCCTCTTCGTTAAAACAAAACACATCAGCAAAGGCTCTGCCCTCCAAGCACAGGAACTCGGCCCTTCACTCCTCAAAAACCTCTGCCAAAACAGCAGTTCCACAAAACAGAGAAGCAGCTTGTGTGGTACAGCTTTCCCTGCCACCCATTTAGGAACCACCCAGTGACACACGTTCAGGCTTCAACCTCTGGGTCTTCACATGCTTGTGGCACATTTGGCCCATGCTGTATTTTCTCTGATTATCTGTTCTTCTGGGATTGAAGGGATGGAGAGGGAATTCTGGGTCAATATTTCTCAGAGGCAGAGAAACATTGTATTTTCATTCTTCTTTTTTGGGGGCAATCTCTATTTTGGACCCTTTCCAGGGCTGCCCTCTACCCTTCATGTGTGCATTTAATTAAAGGCAGGGACGTTTGCCTCAATGACAGTGACTTTCTGCCAGAAATCCACATTCCCCAGAGTGGGAACTTTCTTTCTAAAAGGAAATTAAATCTGTTAGCTATTCTGAATTCTTATGTCTATCAAAAAAAAAAAAAAGCCCCAAACCTCTAGAGACTGGAACAACTCGTGATCGACTTGAAAATTCAGCCCCCTGCCAACCCACATGTGGATCCACACCCATTCTCATTGTTATCAATTAGCAGGACTAATGTGACTGTGGTGAAGGACAGTTTAAAAATACCTCTTCCCCATTTAAATAAAGGATACATCAGAAAAGCAGGAGGTAAGTCAACACACCACCCTCCCCACTTTGGCTCACCTGGGCTTCGTTTGTTTGGCCTGATAGTGGCTAAATCAGCAAGAAGGCCTTGGCTTGTCCTACTGACAGTGAACAAGCCTGTCTCATCCCAAATGCGACATGTGCACGATTAGTCACATTCAGGAAAAGTGCCAGTACTACGCCCTGCCCAGGAAGTCTGAATATTTGCTTTCCGAAGTCTATTTGCCAAATATAATTTGTTGCCATGTCAGTTTATTTTAATCATTACCCATTAAAAAGGTCTTTCAACTTCCAGAGTTTTGGAAACTCTTGTGCTGCTGATACAAAACACTGTCCAAAATGAAACCCCAAGCAAAACAAAACAAAGAAGTCCCCTATACTCAAGATTGCAGGATCCATTTCACCAGGGTGGACAAGTCAACTTAACCAAATAATCCCCTGGCTTTGAGCCAACAGTGTGCCAAGGAGAATCTTTGTCTGAGATCTGCTTGGAAATGTTGAAAACATCCTCTTTAGACTATCCCTTCTAGCCCTGGGTCTATTTTCACATGTAAGATGTGAGAGTTCTCATTATAACCAAGTTGTTAAAAAAAAAACTTTTACCTTTTGAGAAATCAAGAAGTTTTCTCACTGTCAGATGCAAGTGGCACTACAGAAAAATTCACTATGAGAAACAAAAGTTTAACATGCAGATGTTTCTGCTTAAAAAGCCAGCAGAGTCCCTTAGGTTTTCTGAGATGTGTCCTTTGGTTTTCTGCTCTCTAGCACAGTGACCTCTGATGTCTTGAAGCACTGACTTTCTTCAGAATATCCCTTGGGTGACAAATACAACCAGCCTCCTTCTGAAGAAGATGGGCAGTGAGGACCGCAGGGTTATGCAGAGCAGGCCCACTTAGCGAATGCAAGTTCAAGCAAGGCCCCTTGACCATGGATTTCAAACTTGGCCATCAAAATAAATGTGCTTAGTCTTTCGCTCCTAAAATCTCAAACCACGAAAGAAGAGACCCTTGGGAAGGAGAGTGAGTAGGGAAAAGACGCATCTGGCACATGCTGTCCTCAGGAGAAGGGTGTGTTACAAGGGTTCATCCCACTCAGCTCACATATTAGGCTGGGGCTAAGCCTCGATATTGCCAGAGATGCCCTTAGAAACAGAAAGAAACATATCTTAAGGGATAACTTGTTTCCTTTCTTCAGTGTAACTTGGAGCTGTTCAGATCTGATTTCCTGCCACTTTTCGGCAGTTTACAACTGGATTCTTATCCCTGTTTTTTAGCATGGCAGGTCCTAGGGGAGAAACTTTAAGATGTGAATAACATGGAGAAGCTCTATGGGGAAACAAGGATAGAAGAATTTTAAAGAAAAGTGAGAGGAATCTCGATTATTTAGCCCAAAGCAGATAGTTTGCAAATACTGGCCATAGAGAATTATTACCGAGAGGAGCAGACAGGTGTTCTTTATCTCCCTGGAGGGCAGAACATGAGGAAATGAGTTTAAATGGCAGTGATAGAGATTTAGGTCACACAGAAGGGAACTTGCTCATTATGAGGATTGGCTAGTTACAGTGGGAATTTGTGGAATTTCTTTCTTGGGAGATATTTAAGCACTGGATTGAAGACCGTGTGCCTGGGGGTGACTCATACTCAACATTACTTGACACTGCAGAGAAAACAAAGATATTTCCCTCTTAGGCCTATGTGTTGGTTGCAATTTTGTACCAGTTGTCTCAATCTCTTGATATCCTAATTGTAACTATTTCACAGACTCAAGTAAGGATAGTCTCTGATGCTGGGAGGGATTGGGGGCAGGAAGAGAAGGGGATGACAGAGGATGAGATGGCTGGATGGCATCACCGACTCGATAAACGTGAGTCTGAGTGAACTCTGGGAGTTGGTGATGGACAAGGAGGCCTGGCGTGCTGCAATTCATGGGGTTGCAAAGAGTCGGACACGACTGAGCGACTGAACTGAACTGAAGGACAGTGAACTAGATCAACCTTTAGAGAAGCTTTCCATCACTATTCACCATTTTCAAAAATTGCCCCTCCTCACTTTTCAAGCTAAAAGACTTTCCTTTTGCAGGCAAAACTTTGCAGGAGGGGTGCATTAGATGTTGTTGTAAGTAATGGAGAAAGGGAGAAATGTTCCAAGGAAGGAAGCAAAATCTTTCAAAATATTCTGCTTCCCACTTTCTTTCAATATTACTGCAATGTGACCAGCCTGTTCCACACTTGCACTTTGGTTTTCCATGGGCATCTTATTTGAACTCAACCTGAGCACTTGGGTGAAGAGAGTGGATCCTGCCTTCTTTCCAGTCATACGAGGGTTTCGACCTATTCCACCTGCATCTTTCTGATCCCTGTAACTTAGCCTCTTGCCTCCAACTTGAGTCACACTTTTGCTCATCTTGCTGCTTCTGAATTACATTTGGAAGCATGGAGAAACTTCAGACTTCTAGAAATATCTGAAGCTTCCAGAGACACTCCTAATTAAAAGACATGATTCAGGCAGACCTGGGTATGTGCTTGACTTCTGCTTTAAGAATACACAGTGTATTCAACTAAGATTTATTGAACAGATGCCTGTTAAACAGAAGTTTACTCTCTGAAGAGAATGAAACTAGGGTTCTGGGAATGACCAACACCAGCACAAGAGGGAAGAGAAACACAATGACAGAGGAGAACAAAATTAAGGCCTACATGTTGAATGCTGTGACCCCCAGAATGTTGACAGCCTGATCTATAACCTCCAAGAAGGAAATAGGAAAACCTGTTTCACAGAAAACATGATGAACTCAAGAGGAAAGATCCAAAGATGTGATATCAGGAGTTTCTCAATAAAAGGCCCAGCTAGATCACCCTAAGTAAAGTTCAAAATCAATATGTTCCACCCACAAGCTCAGAACTTCCCTATTCTTAAATAATTCTATATTAATATTCTTAGAGAGATAAGATATTGTACCCATAAGACAAGAGTAGGACATGTTTCTTTAATTCATGGGAAAAACTTCTTGGAATTAACAAACTTGAAGGCAATATTAAAAATGCAATAAGAAACTGAAAGATAAAGAAATCTCCTAGAAAAGAAAGGAAAAATATGGAAAACAGAAAAGGAGAATTACAGCACAATTCAAGAAGTTCAATGTTCAAATAAGATTTCTAGAAAGAGAGAACAGAAAAAAACATGGGCAAGAAAAAATAAATTCTAAAAAATCTCAACAACAAAGGACATAGTTTCTAGACTGAACGGCCTCAATTAATGCCCAGCATAATGAATGAAAATACACCTACATCAAGCACTGTCATTGTAAAGTTTCTTCCAGAAAGAAAAAAAAATATTAGAAATCTGAATGACTTTGAATTTCCCAAAAGCAATTTCAGAGCTAAAAGTCAGTGAGCTGTACTTTCAAAATTCTGAAGAAAAAACACTTGAAGTCTAAAATTCTATACCGTGGCAAACTATCTGTTACTGTTTATGTAAAATGAGGATATTTTCAGGCATGCAAATGATATTTTCACACATGTGAAAAACATTTCTCTCTTATGTTCCCTTTTAACGAAGGAGGAGGAAGACACAGGATCCATGACACAGGACATCTACAACTCAAAAGTACTGAGGAAAATGAGTCAGTTGAATACCTGATGTTTGAACGTGTATGTGTAAAAGGAGACTGAGACAACTGGAAGAGTCAACAGATGAATTCATGGTGATGGTTTAGATGCTAAGTCGTATTAGCAGTATAATTCTATTTGGAGGATGATTTCAGCCTTTAAACTATGTACATGTTGTGATCAAGCTAAAAAGTTTACTGAATAAATGCTTTTGCTCCTCTCCTTAAAAAACAAAACAAAACATAATATTGCACAGAACTTTTGGGACCTTCATGAGTCAGTTTAGGGACTCTGACCTTGTTAGGTTCCAGGAGCATGAAGATTCTGTGACTCCACTCCAGGACCATTTCTACCCTCACTGCCCCACCTCTCTGCACTATCTTAGTGGAGAATGTAAGTTTTAGGAATGGGGTTTTCCAAACAGTGAATATAGCTTTCAGAAGTATCCATTATTATACCGAAAGCTGTCATATGATAAAAGCAGGGAAACAGATTTTTTTGACTAACATGCATTCCATGTATGTGAGTAGATCTCCACAGTTCAAACCTAAGGCTTGGTTCTGTGCTCTGTGCTGCAGACAGAGTGGAAAGTACAAAGGGAAATATCTAAACTGAGGACTATTTTAGCTACAGAGGCAGATGTTGCCTGAACCCCCAAATATACCATATAAGGTCTGAGTTCCACAGCTTAGATTATTGCGGAAATTGAATGGACTGAGTCAGTGTTTGTATAGACACCTCTTTCCACTGGCCACCGCATTATGATCTTTTCATCTAAATTTGCTGCTGGCTGATCCAGGTAATAAACGGAGAGGGTTCTCAATAGGAAACTACCACTTGGTCCTGCAGCAAGTCTTTCTTTCTTGCGTCTTGCTGGTATTCCTTAGGAGTGGTCTTTAAAGTGAACCAGAGGCTACAGCTTTTAATAAAAAGTCATTTCAAGCTGTGATGCTAACAGGTTTAGAATCCAAATGACTAGAGTCTAAAGTCCAAGTGTCTATAAAGCCTTTCAGCTTCCAAATGAGCCTAATTTATTTTGCTGGAAACCATCACAGGAAGGGCTTTGGGTTTTTGTTTTTAAATCTACTTATAACAACACATCTCAGAATTTAATGAGCAGCAATGCATGTCATAAAGCCAGGTTTTGCTCTCTCCCAGGTTTGTCAGTGTATCTGTGGACAAGAGTTTGGGGTTATCAGAGGGAATTCAGTGGGGTTTGTTCCCACAGTGACACCATTTGATTGCCCTTTTTTGCTTTGAGCTGGCTTCCTGGCCCTCCTGGCCTGAGATCAGATTTCAGAGTTTGGGAGTGTAGCTCTATTACCAAGGCCAGTCATGATCAGCAGGTATGTGGTAAGCATCTGTGGGTGACTACCTTGTAGAAATCTTCAGGGCTACAGAGTCTTCTTGGAGTACTTTCAAGTTCATTCCTAATATATACAGCATAAGCTGCCAAGAACTCTAGAACTTTACAGCCATGCAGGAGAATGGGGAAAGTTGCAAAGAACTGTGAGTCTGAGATTTGGATGTGTTAGTACTCCTGTAACAGAATTATTCACTCAAAGAGGCTCCTCTGCTAAACACTGTCCCTTCCAGTGCTTGTGTAAGCTGTTCATGAAGAACAACATTCCTAAATGGATTCACAGATGTCCATATATCCTCAGTCTAACACTTAACAGACTTATTTCCTTTCGCTCACATGAAACAGACAGTCGACCCTTGGACAATGTGGGGCTTAATCTGCATATAACTGATAGTCTGCCTTCTGCATTCCAAATTCTTCTGCATCTTCAGATTCTACCAACCATGGACCATGACAGCAGTATCTAGTCTTTAAAAATAATCGCATATAACCCACACTGTTTAAGAGTAACTGGCTTCACTCAAAAGGTTGTTGATTAGGAACAATAATCTAAGGACTTAGAGCCTTACTGCTAAACTCCTAAAATTTGCTTTGGATTGTGTGACTTTCCTATGCTTGGCACCTTAGGGTTCATTCTGCTCCTTCTGCCATAATTTAAAATAACTCAGAGAATGCAGTATTTGAAGGGAAGATTCTGATGAGGATTAAGATATGACTTCTCAAAACACCCTTCCATACTTCTCTTTCCTTGAAAGCAGTCATTGCTTCAGCTTGGCCAGTTAGACAGCCCAAGGGTAAGGCCAAAGATTGTGGCGTGCACTGGTTCAATGGAAAATAAATGAAACTCACAGAAAGTCTGTGCCTGCCACTATCTGACTGATCAATTCAGCACCTTATCCAGGTTCACAGTGTAAATAAGCATATAAAAACAGACAATACCAACTAGCTTGCTAGACATGTCTCAAAATGCGTCTTTCCTTCCCATATTTACAAGGAACCTAAGAAAGAAGTTATGAAACAGCAATCCATTTGTTCCTTCCTCTTGCACTACAGACACCCCAAGCCTGGCTTGCATTGTGTCTTGGGGTCAGAACAAGTTTTCTTTCTGTTCAGGCCAGAATGTTTCTACCTTGGGACTGGAGGGTAAAGGGCAGGAAGAAAGGCACATGATAATTTTTAGGGGTGGAAGAACGTAACTCGAAAACAAACTGGTTTGACTATTTCTATTTACAATTCATGAAAAAATACTGTAAAATTTTAAATAACTTTTAAGAAAAGAAAAGAGAATTCAGTGTTTATCCAAGAAGAGATAGTATGGGTTTAAAAAAGGTTGAGAAATTCTGGTTTAAGCCATTGATTAGGGCCTCTGGTGGACAGTGCTCAGCATCTTAGCAGATGTGGTAATAAAATCTTGGCTTCCTTGCTTACTTCCTGTCCATTTATATGTCTATTCTGAAGTTCTCAACTTTGGGTGAATGGTTTATGTTTCCAGTTTGTCTACATTAACTTTAATTAAGTCCTAACCACAAAATAGTTTTATTAGAAGCTAAACTTCAGCAACATCTCAGATACAATTAACATAGTTTAAACACTCCTTTTCTACAACTGCTTAAAACAAATTATAGTTTTGCAAAACCCAGTTCATGCCAAATACGTAAATGTGAAAATGGTGGGAATGAACTTTCTCTCTCTTACATTCATTATTTCATCCATTCATCTGTGCAGAGAAACACCAAATGCCTATAGTGTGCGAGGCACACAGGATGTGCACCAACTGCCAGGCAACAGTCACACTAACCTGTGTGAGAATAGATGTACCACAAGGCCCCCGTCAGCAGTGCTCCAATCACAAATGCTGCGAACGCAATGCCCATCACGGTTAGGGTGTCCAGACCATGGAAAATCTCTATAATGATAAGAAACCAATGCATACTTTGAGTGAATCAGCATCACACGCTACAATTTTATATTTGTTTCGCAAGTATCATCAGAAAGGCTGAGAACCAACTAACAAACTCTGAGGATAAAAAGTGGATTCTAACAAAATACACTATATTTGTAACTTGCAAATATTTTCTCAAAAGAAAAATGAAATTCTCAGATTTCCAAGATACTTTCAGTTTGCAATTTACTTTGAGCATCAAACTTACTAAAAAGTCAGATTTGTCAACTCTGTAAAACTTTAGGCCTGTTGGTCATTGCCTCAGTCTGAGGATATACTATTTGAACAGTAAAGGGGCTTGAAAGTCAAAGCACAGGACGCTTGGGAAAATAAGGTAAACTTCCATTATCAAAATCTGGCTTTTTATTCATTAAACACTGAGACCCTACACAAAATACAATGAGACACTACACAGAAACCACAAGCCAAACACTTTACAAACATACTTCCATGAACATTTAAAACATGAAAGATAACAGGAAGGAAAATGGTGAGAAGGAGAAAACGTAGAACATAACTTTCACTGATCTCACATTTAAACCCTCCATCTCAATAATTACCTATTGTGTCATTTAACACAACCTACTTTTTAACACTTTTCCAACCATGACCTTTCTGAGGGGACTAGAAATACTCCTCAGCAGGGAGTGATGTCAATTTTATGGTCAGCAAAACATATAAATAGAATCAATTTGGCAAAGATTTTTACATTTGAAATTAATTCCAGGCCATAGATATAGAACATTTCCTTTCGTTTAAGAGAATTACCTTCTTTGAATCATTTATAAAAAGTAAAGATCAGTTTCTAAGAGAGAGAGGTTTTCAACGGAATAAAATTTCTAAAGTTTCTCTTTTAAAAAAAAAAAAAATTAAAGTACAGGATCTCTCCGTTACTTCAATACTGTTTCTCTGCTCCTCTCCAGTCAGAAGTGACTCCAGCTGATCTCTATGTAAATTCAATCACTTTGCCTTTCAACTCACTTCAGTGTAAGGTACCTGTGTAGATAAATGTGACCTGGAGCAGCCCCCGCACTCAAAAGGGCTCAGGAAAAGTATGACATTGTGGAGAAGATTCTGAAAGATCCAAATTCCCAAGTTCTGGTTCCGACTCCTCTAGCCATGTGCCCCTTCGTGTTCATTCAACTTCTAAAAAACTGGACAGCACTATCTTATCTTCTGAAGGCAGGAGGTAAACAAAAGCAGTTTGCAAAGGGGCTGGGGATCCCCTAGGAGGAATAAGAACTAGGAAGGACATTATGAAGGTTAGGACAAACCAAGCCATCAACCTAACCTAATTTAATTTAGTCTGTAGGACAGATATTAAAAGATGTCTTTTCATGCCTACAGATGAAAAGTAGGGCGTGATAAAAAGTTTTGAGTGAAAATACACCAAAGTTCTAAAGACAGAGGTGTCATTTATAAGAATCAGACTAGGGGAGTATAGGAGAATGGGTCCATCTGCGTCTCTTTCTGGATTCATAATACTGTTCCATGATATTGTTAAAATAAATATTCTTAATAGAATGGTTTATAAAGTATTTAGCATAAAGAAACTCTTCAGGCTAATTCTTATGTATACGTGATGGAATTAGCCATGGAGACTAAATCTGGAATGTCTTAAGGAGGAAAAAAAAGGAAAGCTTCTCCCCACAGGCAACATTATCTAGATGAGTTCTGGGTGCACAGCCAGAAAGCCCAGGCTCTAGTCCTGCCTCAGTGCCAATTATAACTGTGGGGAAGTCACTGAAACGCTTCTGGGTCAGAGTTTTCTTCTGTATAAGCAATGAAATTGCCCCAGATAATTTTCAAGGTATCATTTTGTAGCAGTTGGTCTCTCTCTGTCTTCCAAGTGTTCTCAACACCCCTTGGACTAGTGATTGCCTTAATGGTATAGCAACTAGTTCCTTCAGCACTGCCTCTCTGAGCAGGAAGATACAGTTGATGATACAAAAAGCAAACCACTCCCATAGCTATATGTTAAGTCTTTCAGATCACAGCCACTAAAGGTAGGTAAATGATGAACTTCTCCAAAATTAAGAAGCTACTACATTCCATTAAGGTGATGCATACCAATGGGTCAACAAATTCATATTTAAAAATGGCAACAGTAGAGAGGAAAAAAGAAAGGAGAATACAGGAAGGGGAAAAGAAAGTACGAGAAAAAGGGGGTAAGGGAGAATGAGAGCAGAAGTCTCCTTATCAAAACTCAGGGTCTGGCAAATGCTCCATAACCAACTCATTCTTATAAAAGCCCAGGAGGCTTTATTTCAAAACAGTTGCATAAAGACTTACGTGGAGTAATTGGAATCGGTTCCTTAATACTTGGACCTGTTTCTGAAACAAAAACATAAATCATGATGCATTCTACAGAGAAACCAAGTTCTAAGCAAGAGGTTATCAAAATCTCAGTAGAGGCTGACATTCTTCTATTTGTGAATACTTATTTTGTGAAAAGTCTGTCAATTATTCTATTTAGATATCAAGACTGTAACATGGATTACTCAGAAATTTTAAGCACTGTACTTCGTTAACGATCAATTGTATAGTTTCTCTAACCTGAAAAAAAACTGAAAGCAAACACCTAAACTTAGGAAATTTGAGTCTGATAATTCACGCATGTGTGTGTGTGTGCGTGTGCATGCACACATGTGTATATACCTTTCTCTTTACGGTAAAGCGTCTGTCTACAACGCGGGAGACCCGGGTTCAATCCCTGGGTCGGGAAGATCCTCTGGAGAAGGAAATGGCAATCCACTCCAGTACTATTGCCTGGAAAATCCCATGGACAGAGGAGCTTGGTAAGCTACAGTCCATGGGGTCGCAAAGAGTCAGACACGACTGAGCGACTTCACTTTCACTTTATTTACAAAAGGATGCAGTATCTCTAAGTATCATGTTTCTCCAGTGTATTTAATATTATTCCACTTTCAAAAAGTCTTCTAACACATACACAGATTGTAAAAGCATCTTTATTCCTCCTCCTGACAGTGTCGTCCTATAGTTCAGCTCCTCTTCATGCATCTGCATTATTACAAAGCTTCTCTAACTGGTCTCCCGGTCTCCACTACTGCACCCAACCCAAATGTTTCCTCCCCAATATGTGCCCCCAGAATGACTTTTGCAGAGTTCAGGGCTGATTATATTATTGCCCTGATTAAACCATTCAATGGTTTCCCTTCCTTTACAGGAAAAAAGTCCAAACTCTCGAGCATGGCATGGAGTGATCTGCCTTCCTCTCCCCACCTCTCTCCAGCCTCCTTTCCTAATGGTTCCTCAGCCATGCTGGGCTCCTCGAAGTTAAGTTCCCCCACTTCTCCAGGCGGTTCCATGTCATCACAAGTTGCAAGCCATTCCCTCAAGTACCCTCCCCACATGACCTGCTCTGCTGGCATTTTCAGGGGAGGCGTTCTCTGACTCTTTCACAGCCCCATACCCACCCCAGTGGGGCAAATCTCTCCCACTTTTGCTCATCCTCTCCCTCTTTTGTCATAAAGGTGCCACATCACATCTGAATTCTCTTAATCTTTTCCACCTCCAGGGCAGAGCCTGGATCTTATTCATCTGCAGACCCTCAGGGCTCGGCCGGGAATAGAAGAGCCTTTACCAGAAAGCTTAGTGAAGGTCAGTTAGAATGTTGCTGTACTTTTTGATTCATCAGGCTTCCCTGATGGTTCAGAGGGTAAAGAATCCGCCTGCAGTGCAGAAGACTTGTTTTTGATCCCTAGGTAGGGAAGATCCTCTGGAGGAGGGAATGGCAACCCACTCCAGTATTCTTGCCTGGAGAATTCCATGGACAGAGGAGCCTGGCAGGCTGCAGTCCATGGGGTCGCAAAGAGTTGGAGACGACTGAAGCGACTTAGCATGTACACAATTTTGTAAACAGAGGCAACAGAGGAATTTTGGAATAAGACTGTTTGAAAACGCTTATACGCTTTGACCTTTCTATAATGCCTTCATGTTCAGAGAGTGCTATAGGGCCTGATCTCATTTGAGGTTTCAACCAGCCCATAAGGGAGGCAGAAACAGAATTCTTATCACTATCTTACAAAAAAGCAGCCTGAGATTCTTTATCATGTGACCAGCCCAAGGTCACAGCTGGAAAGCATCAGGGTAGGGGCTGACCCAGGATTCCACATTCTGCCTAGCAGGCTAAATGACTGGTGAGTGTGGCTGCGCCCGGAGCTAGAGAAGCACTGATTAAGCAGCTGCTTGTGCACAGCTGTGTGCGCTTCTCAACAGTGAGAGTATCACTGGCCACAGGGCAGCATATCACAGTCCACCATTTATTTTTGTACAAGTGAACTAAAGATGAATTTTATATTTGTAAATCATTGAAAAAAAATCAAAATATTTCATGACATGTGAAAATTATACACAGTACAAATCTATTCGTAAAGATGTATTTGAACATAACGAGGCTCATTCATTTATATACTGTCCACGGCCACTCTTAGGCTGCAACAGCAGTTAAGTAGTTGAGGCAGGGACTCCATAAGCCACAAACTGGACATAGTCACCATCTGGCTCTTTATAGAAAAAGTGTGTTAAGTCCTGCCACACAGACTCTACCCCTGTTCTCGAGAGTTTAAAAGTAACATGTTTAGTGCCTCTCCTCATCTCCATTTTTATTCAATAAAAAAGGAACACATACCTTGTTCTGGAAGCCAAAATAAAGCAAAAAAACAATTGTGAAAAATTGACCAAAACAAGCAGCATTTGAGTTGATGTTTATAAAAATAGAGCAGCTAGACAGGATTGTTAAATTCTCAGGATTAACCATCTCAGCTGGTTGATTACATCCGTGAAGCACGGAGTATCACAGTCTAGCTCTAGGGGGAGGGATGCTACGGGATGAAACAAAGTCACTACAATTGAAGGGTACCCCCTGGAGTTGTGCAGCATAGTGCCCCTGGGATTAGGATATATGAAAAAGTTATACTTAAATAAAATTACTAAGAAAACTAAAATAATTGTGTGTTTCTAAGAAAATGTGTTTCAGTGTGCAGAACACATACCAACTACACAAGGCACATAAGAGCCTGTCTCCTGGGAGGTTGGCCCCACCAGCCTTATTGGCAGCAGTGAAGCAACAACAATGATGCCTCAACATTTGTACACTGTATAGTGTTTTACAGTCGACAAAAAAGCCTTCACTTGTATTTTCTCATTTTAAATTCCCAAGGGTCCTGTGAAGTAGGGGCATCTAACCACAAAATTCTCCTATTTGTAAAAAGTAGTGGTTTGATACGCTGAACTAAGTCCAAAAGCACTTAAATGTCTCTATAGGGTTCATCATGCAAGAAATGTACACACTTCTGGGAAGAGTTCCATCCAATCAACCACCCATGGTTAAACTTTGTCACTCAGAATCCCCAAAAGGTTTCAAATAATGAATCTCCCTTAAGGAGACCTCGTATGTGAGAATGTAGGCTTCACAGTAAAGCCTGTGTGATAGATGACACTGTTTGAAAATTCTTAATGGATTTACATTATTACCTAATCCTCTTACCCCACCCCAAATACGGGCCTTCTCAGACAGCTAAGCACAAACAGTTGTTGCTCATTTCCCCAGAGGTGAAGTTCCTCCATGCTTTCTGCGCATAAACAATAACAAGCACAGGCTGCAGAACCAAGGTTCAAGGATTTTATCCTCTTACTTTTGTGTTCCAAAATTCCCAATAAACCCTGACTATAACTAAAATAGTTTGATCTCCACTGGAACCCTATAATTGAGTTGGCATGCTGAAAGGAAAAGACAAAACAATATTTACTTTTGGTTTAAGGGTACGATTGCAAGAAAGGAATCCTAGCCATTGCTGTAAAGAGAAATTTTAACAATAAAGATTTCTGTACAGAAAGAACAAACTATAATCAACATTCTGACTTAAATCTTTTCATGTACTCTGAGCAAACTTTGGTCTGCCTCTAGAACCAAAACTTCCCTCCTCAGATTGTTTACTCATGGTTTTCATAAAAAAGATATTTCTCGGGTTATGCATGAGTAACTGACCACAACTTCTGTCCTCCCACTTTCAATTCAGTTCTCCTAAACATGGCAGGACTGGGCAGGCCCATAGGGAAATGAGGTGTCTAACTGGTACCCACATCTATTAGTATTTGGCACAGACAGAAGGATGGGGAGATAAAGAAGCTTGTGCACGCCACCGAAGATACAGTTTTTACTAACTTAACCACACTGTAAATTAATCCCTTCTCTGGCTTCTTTCAATATTTATGACATTCACTGTAATTGCCTTCTCACTTATCTGTATCCTTCTACTAGGTCAGTGGTTCTCACCCGGGAGTGATTTCTGTCCACTAGGCTCTCCAGGGGACATTTGGAAATATCCAGACACATTTTGGGTTGTCACGACTGGTGGTGGAAGGGTTTGTTAAGGATATCCAGTACGCAGAGGCCAGGGGTGCTGCGTAACATTCCACAATTCACAGGTCAACACCCCACAGCAAAGAGTTATCCAGCCCAAAACATCAGTAGTGCATTAGATTGTATCTTCATATTTATTTTAAGCTATAATTAAAGTAGGGAAAGTGTTAGTCACTCAGTCGGGTGTGGCTCTTTTTGACCCCTCACCTGCCAAGCTTCTCTGTCCATGAAATTCTCCAGGCAAGAATACTGGAATGGGTAGCCATTCCTTTCTCTATGCATTAGATTGTAAAGGCATCAAACATAGGAAACCGTGTATATTATATGCCAAGCATATGGTAGATCCTCAATAAACGTTTTTTGGAATAAATAACCATAAATATGTGGCTCAGCTAGTAAAGAATCCACCTGCAATGCGGGAGACCTAGGTTTGATCCCTGGGTTGGGAAGATCCCCTGGAGAAGGGAAAGGCTACCACTTCAGTATTATGGCCTGGAGAATTCCATGGACTGTATAGTCCATGAGACTGCAAAGGGTCAAACACGACTGAGCAACTTTCACAAAAAATCATATATATTTTATTATTGCATACAAGCCCTAGCAACTTAACCTCCATGCTGCTTTCAGAGTACTCTTCCTAAATGATCTGATGGTCGGTTCTCTACTCAAGATCTTTTGATGGATCTCAGACTTTAGAGGTGCATACTGAAATATCTGTGAATCAAATGAAATGTCTCGGTTTCCTTCTAAACAATCCAGAGACAGGAAGTAATAAAACAAAATTGGCTATGAATTGGTAATTGTGGAAACCAGATGAATAGTTTATAGAAGTTCATGCTACTATTTCTTGTTTTTGTTTAGATTTGAAACTTTTGAAACTATAAGGTTTTCAAAATGTGAAGCATACTGAATAAATAAAAAAAAAGAACCTATGATACCTCTCCCTTACTGAATAGAGACTGAATGTCTTGATCTGCTAACTAAGCACTTCTACCATCTTTCTCCTCGGCTTCCCCTCATCTTTACCTCTGCCTGAGGACAAAACCTGGCTGGTGCTTTGAAGTATTTTTGTTCTGGAAAAATCAAATGTGTTCCAAAAAGCAACGCCTCTCTTGGATTAATTTCCAACCGACATTCACAACTTGCCCTTTCACTCCCCTCTAA
Organism: Budorcas taxicolor; assembly: GCF_023091745.1. Classification (NCBI taxonomy): domain Eukaryota; kingdom Metazoa; phylum Chordata; class Mammalia; order Artiodactyla; family Bovidae; genus Budorcas; species Budorcas taxicolor. The sequence continues at coordinate 51,988,235 of NC_068912.1, read as the reverse complement.
TCCCCTCAGAAAGCCTAGTTTGGCTAAGATGTTAGGAGGAAGGAAAGGAAATTAACATTTACTGAGTGCCCATGATATGTCAGGTGCTGTCCTGAGCATACTTTGAAAAGTTATGTGGTGGAAATATGGAGAAAATTCAGTATTTTAAACACTTAACTTGCTAAGAATTATAGATTGTACATAAAGCATGGCAAATTTGGGGATGTTCTTTTGTGCCCATTTTCTCCCCATATATATATATGCCCTAAACTTCAGAGAAATGATTACTTTTCCCTTTCACCATTAAAAACAAGAATCATCGCTGATGTGGTGTAATCATTTTTATTATGTAAGCCCAAGTGTTCTCAAATGCTGTAAAAAGCAGTCACAGCATCCAAAGCAAACAGCACTAACATGCCTATATTTCAAGATATTTCAGAAAATATGGTAGGATGGCACCACCTCAACTATTTTAATTGTTTTGCCATAAATCATAATATGCATAAACTATTCACGTTTCCTGGGCTTTTCTTTGAGTTACAATTCAAAGTCACAGAACTTGTCCTAAACTTTAAGACTCTTAAATAGTTTACGTGTTTCCTAATATCTTAACCCTTTGGTGGAACAGACTTTTGTCCCTAAAACTCTTCACCTTCTTTTCATTTCATAATTATTAGAGCATTTGGGTGCTAACCTGCATATACCAATGTGATATGGCATGAACTGGGGAAGAGGCCAGGAAGAGGCATATGAAAGGACAGATGACTGTGTTGCTTGCAGATTCTATTAAAAACTAGAGTCAACCTAAAGGAAATCAGTCCTGAATATTCATTAGAAGGACTGATGCTGAAGCTGAAACTTCAATATTTGTGAATCAATTTGGTCATCTGCTGCGAAGAACTGACTCATTGGAAAAGACCCTGATGCTGGGAATGATTAAAGACGGGAGGAGAAGGGGATGACAGAGGATGAGATGGCTGGATGGCATCACCAGCTCAATGGACATGAGGTTGAATAAGCTCCAGGAATTGGTGATGGACAGGGAGGCCTGGTGTGCTGCAGTCCATGGGCTTGCAAAGAGTCAGACACGACTGAGCGACTCAACTGATCTGAACTGAGAATCAACCTCCACCTAGGATAAGGCATAAAGATTTCAGAGCACAGGCTCAAAGTTCCTTGATTTGAATCCCAGACCCACCATTTATTTATGTCGTGTGATCTTGGCCAAGTTACTTACCCTTACTCTATAACAGATTTGCCTCACAGAGGGGCCACATGGATTAAATACTATTACCCACAAAAAACATTTAGCATGAAGCCTTGCATTAAGTAAATGCTCAATAAATGTCAGATCAACATTATTATCATCTCCATCTTCATCATGACCACTAGCATCATCATTATTGAAAATTTAAGCAAAACAATTCTAATCCCAGAGTTGGTTCCCAAGGGACTGAGAGATCAAAGGTGGCAAAGATGTGCTGTGAAACTCAGGAAAGTTCCATTAATAACAGTGTCTCCCCTAGCAAAGAAACAACAGTGGCCCAGAGGAAGGACTCAGAATTACTTATTTAGTTTTGATGGCCTATTCTGCTTGCCCAGAGAAGAAAAAAACATCACCTGAAATGTGCCCTTGCTACCTGGCAGTGGCAGCTCTCTGGCTGACTGTGAAGTAGACAACCTCTATCTGCTGCCCCAGAAAACCCAAGTGTTGAGAAATAAGATGGACCAAATGGCCAGGGAGAGCTGGAACTTCGGCCAGGTCTCCAAAGAGGATCCATGTAGTAAAAGGACAGTAAACTGTCCAACTGGGAAATTTTTACCCCCAAAATTATTCCCAACAAGAGATCTGCCCACTTCCAGAGATACTGTATGTGCTAAGTTGCTTTAGTTGTGTCCAACTCTCTGCAACCCCACGGGCTGTAGCCCTCCAGGTTCCTCTGTCCATGGGATTCTCCAGGCAAGAATACTGCAGTGGTTTTGCCACGCCCCCACCCAGGTGATCTTCCTGACCCAGGGATCAAACCTATGTCTCCTGTCTTGGCAGGCGGGTTCTTTACCACTGGCACCACCTGGGAAGCCTACAGATACTGGGGTATTTGTTATCTTAATACAGTAACACATAAGGCTGTCTGGCAGGAAGAACACTCATGATCCTGTTATTTTTTAAAGAAACCAATACTATCAGGCAAATAGTCATATTCCTCTTATAAATGATTACTCCAATTCCCTGAGAGGTAGGAGAGCACAGATTCCAATGGCCTGCACTGAGGAGAAATGCTTCTAGAGTCAAAGGAAAATAAACATAAAAGATGAATGGAGTCACTCAAAAAGGCTAAAAATTGCCAGGAAACCTACCCCATTCAGTGTAAAGTTAGAAAGAGCATTTGCATACAGCCCCTGGGAAGCCAGCCTACAGCCTAACCTTCTCAATTTGTTTAACAAACCTAGGCAATAAACTTTCTTCACCGCATGCTTCTCCACTAAAACCTAGTCTCAATTAGCAAATCTCATGAAATCGCTTTGATATTTGGTAAAACTTTCCTCTTGAACTTTTATGTAAAGAAAACTGAACTTTCAGGATAATTATACACCAAGTTTAAATAAAGGTAATTACCTAATTTACAAGAGAAATTACTTACAAAAATACCACCAGACTTAAAGAATGAATGAATGAGTTACTGGAAGTTATACTGCTGCAATATTAATGCCTAATTATTGTCTGGCACAAGAAAAAGCAAGCTGCTGCCTTCAATTACCAGCAGAATTACCTCTCTCAAAATAGGTAAGAGTAACAGATGGAGTACGGGGTGGCTGTTGCTGCTGTTACACCACTTTAACAGTACAAAACAGAGCCAGCTGTTGCCCGATTATGATACGCTTTGCAACACAATTAATTTATTCTTATTTCTTTTCCCTTGGACCCAATAAACAAGGAACTACTTGGGCAATCCATTTATAGAAAGACTGCAGCTATTATAACTGCTTCAAATGACTAAAAATTAATGAATAAAGTTAAACAACAACAAAAACATTGATGAGGAACCAATAAACATCTAATACATACATCTCCCACCAACTTGAGGATGGCTGGGAAATGAATGAAAAATTGTTTGCCTCTTCAAACAGTACAGCTGAGTAGTATGGCTGAGAAGGCCTCTGGGAATCATCTGGTCCAAGGCCCTCTTTCTCCAGATAAAGAAAATGAAACCCAAAGACCTAAAAGAAGAGCTCCAGAGTCCCACAGCCAGCTAGCAGGGAGAGTCTAGAGCTGTGCATAAAATTCTAAAAATGAAACGATAAAAACATATCTGAACAGTGGTTTTCTGCTGTGACACCTAAGACAGATGGTGTTCACATACATGTACCCTCCCCAAAGGCATCTGTGATCCCTGACAAAGCACTCTAATAGCTTGTAGCCAGCACAGCCTTTACCAGTAGGTCAAAGAAAGATGGGCTGTGGACTGCGTGCAATTCCAGAAGGAACTCTAACCCTCTCCTGCATGCTCGAGGAAGCATATCTGCATGCAGGGAGAGCGACATCATGACAGACGACCGAGACTTTGCTCTAATATTTAAAGAGGAAGTCATTGGCAAAGGTATCATTAATGCACAGCAGCAGGAGAACCAACTAAACAAAAGACTCCGTGGGCACAGAATTCTTTTCTAAAGCTACTAAATGGTCGTTAATTTATCTTTCAAATAAAACTGGGCTTTGATTTACAGTATTGCAGCTTCTTTATGAGTAGCACACAGGCCACTGTTCTCTGACCGAGCCTCCGCAGAACACACCTTTAAATGGTACTTCGTGGTGGATAACAGCGAGGGGCCTGGTGAACGTCTTCTTATTCTGCATCATGGCCCAGATCATTGAGGCATCCAGTGAGGTGCAGGCTTCATCAGGAAGCACACACTGCAGAGAGGAGAACAGAGTCAGGGGGTCATTCAGAAGGGCCAGCATGATCGTCCTATGGCCCCTTATCAGACAGCTCACAGCTATTTACCCCAGAAAAACAGGATGCCAGGATGGTTTTCAAAGAACCACCAATAATCTGAGAGCTATGAGAGCAGGCTCAGTGTATTCTCAGCTGCACTTGAAGATGCAAACATTGCTGGATGGATTCCCACAAAACAACTGGAGGTTTTAGTGTTATTTAGTCTGAAAAATAAAGTAACTATATGACAAATATTGGCCCTTCACCAAGCTGGCTTACACATAAACGGCTCATGTTTGTGATTTGTGATGGTAGGAAACTTCATGTATTGCATTATGAGGGTGACAGATTTTACATCTGTTGTCCAAAAAGATAATCATGTTGTCGAGTGCATTTGATTTCTTTAATTACAGTACAGGCTCATGCAAAATGAAGCTTTCCAGGGTCATCTGCTTTTAATGTTCCAAAATGAAGTCCTAGGGAGTTGTGCCTAGGGGTGGAGGCCATGAGATCAGCTGTTTCCAGCTATTTTCAGGCTCCAAACTTAGAACCAGCATGCCCAAGCTTGGTGTATCTGTTTCCATTACCTTTTCCTTTAAAATAACTTTGGCTCTTTGTCTACGCTCATCAATAGGTGAAATGCTAATGTCAGTGACATCCTATCACTTTTGTTGGAAGGGGAAACATATCAATTATTTTTTTAAAATCTATATATAGCTAGGCATCCAGAAAAGTTAACTAGCTTCCAGATCTTCCAGTCACAAAAGAGCAGAGACTTGTCGCTTTATTGTCATTGCTGCTCTGAGCAACATGAAAGTCAGATACATGTTATAAGACGATTCCCCTCTCTTCCAACCCCTGCCCCAAACAAACAAGAAAAGTCTTTACAACAGCCCTCCTGTAAAGGGAAACAATGGGTTTTTCATTGAGAGAACTCATTGAGAAGATTTGCATTTTAGGAAGAGCTTTCTTACTTTCCTTCCAGTTCCTTGGTTAAGCAAGAGTCTACAACAAATTTCACTGCAAGATCCCGGGCAAGTCGCTGAACCTCTGCTCTCAATTTCATCAGCAATAGGCAGGGCTGGACTCAACAGTCCTTGAGAATTCTTCCTAGAAGAATCTTTGGCTCGGTCTATTGTCATAGAAAGCAGTCATAGGCGTGTGGAAGTATTAACCATAGGCCATAAACAGAGGGATAGCGGTAACAGCTCTATCAATGGTCCACTGTCCTCACCTCCACTGTCTCACCTGCTCTTCTACCTAGGAAGGAAGGCTATACTATTACTCCAACGGTGCAGACAAGGACACGGAGGTTCTGAGAGATCAGGAAATTGCTAATGTCCTGTTAGTAAGAATCAGGCCTTCCTTCTCGGCCCCCATGCTCTTTCCACTCTATCTTGCCTTGGATATAACCTTAGGCTTAGGGTCACATCCTGTATCAACCCCAGGCACTTAGAACTTTCCTTTAAATGTTCTAGAAGGAAATATTAGGACTAATTTTCACAGACTGACACACTATGAAGCTGGGTTGCTATAGGCCAGGCTCACTAACAGGTGAGAGCCACAGCTATCAGTAAAGGCAGGGGTAACTGCCAGGCCTCCCCTCCTAGATTCCCAACTTTTAAAAGTTATTCTCTGGGTCCCACAGCCACACAAGAAGTTCTGCATGGCTCTCGACCACTGTCCACTATGGCCCAAGCTTGATGGCCACTGGAAGGTGGAGGCCCACAAGGCTAGGGCACCAATGTTTCCTAAGACAACCTAAAGAACACAGCCTAAATCACCTTATATATATATATACATATGTGCTCCCTGAGGACTAAGAGATCAGATTCACTATATTTTCAAATGTATTATAAAATTTCCTGTGGTCTAATGGAGAAATCGATGCCCTGGAGAGTATAATGGTGTGAAGGATTCAGATAAATGACAATCCGTCTCATAACAATAATTTTTCCTTCTCCTTTTATGCCCATCTCTCACAACCTATGTACCAGGTGAGAAAATTCTGTCCCTGTAATACATTGTTAATGACACAGTTCAATTATTGGACTTCTAGACGTTGACTGATATGTAACTGTAAAAGGACGAGAAGTCAGCTTACACTGTGTGAGATATCTAACTAAAATAAACATGCATACGAAGTTATACATAATTACGAAAGATCACAGAAACAAAACTAGACAGAAGATACCCTTCGTGCAAAAAGCCAAAACAATGAGGTCATCACCCTTGCGGATGCCCCCTACCATAGCCACACCAACAAGGTCAAAGGGTTCTGATTTCTGTTGTGGCAAAGGCATGTACTGGTTCTATGTGGGGAGCAACATGAGGCAAACATGACGAACCACAATATGAAACCAAGAAAAATTAAAATATTTGTTAGTTTCCCTTAGAAGTCCTCATGAGACAAGTCAACCTTATAACTCACACAGAGAAGGTCAAAAAACAACTGCAATACAAATCTCAGCGGGACCTGGAAAAATTAATCCTCACGTTGAACTTGTCCTTCGGCTCTCTGTACTCTTGGCACTGTGTACTATTAGAACAGCAAAGATAAAGCCAGACCTCTCCTTCAATGGAAAACAGTCTTGATTTATCGTTCATAAGATACTACTGAATAGCATGCATGGAAAAAAAAAAGCATACGGTCAGGATTCATTCTCCAAGACTCCATAAAACTCACAGTTCCCTGCTAACATGAACTTTATGATTTTGACTGGGCAGTTCCCAAACCAAAAACCTCAACCTGCAGCAAGCTGTGATTAAACCTTTCTGGTAGGTCACTGCCTCACCTAAAGATGTCAAAATAACAGGAGAAAATAGATGAAGGCCCACTAACCTTGGGTAGCTTCTGGGGGTCCTTTTCCTTTTTGGTACACAGCGTGAGCTCACACTGGAGAAAGAGCAGGGAGGTATTGAAGACAGGCTTAAAAACAAAGCTGAACCGTTTCTTATCTATCTCGGCTTGTGGGATAGGAAAGTGCACCCTCTTGGGATTGTAGAATTTCACAGATTCATCTTTAGGACAAATGTTCTCAATGATAGTATAATCTGACATCCTATCAGGGTTTGAATACGGAGAGATAAAGCACGTTTGGATGGCAAATCCCAGTTCTTGGTCGGCCTTGGTAACAGACACCTACAACAGAACAGAAAGCTCAATTCAGAAACAAGTTAGCATCTCACTCTCACTGTAGGCACAAGGACAACATACCAACATGGCCCTTCTGATGAGAGACACTGCTTGATTTGTGTAACACACCTATATAGTCTTCTTTCTAATCACAAAAGTAACAGATTCACTGAAGAAACAGATATTTTCCATTTAAATTTGGTATGGATGATGACAGTGAATTATTTAGTTTAAGTGCCAGCCTGGACTCTAATATTCTAAGATTCTAATACAAGATAAATTAGTCTCTTTGACTTCCTGTAAGTCCTCTGGCAAATGAAAAAAAAAGTACATCATGCACCTAGAGTAGACTTTTCCAAAATAAATAAAACACCAACAGGTAAAAACCCTAATGTCATAATAGTGTTATCACTTGTAAGGCAACCTCTTTTAAAAATTACTCAAAAAACAAAGGACAGAGGTAGATGTACTTAAACCAGGCAGGGAAGACCAAACTTCTAAACTGCAGCAAGTCAGAAGGAGCCTAAACACTGCAGCAGAGCTACTGATTCATCTGAAGTCCTGCTTCACGGTGAGCAGCCAGAGCTGGCTTCTGGGGCTGGATGTTGGGCATGGTGCAATCTGGTGGCGATCACGGGCCTGGCAAAGTGTCCCAGCTCTTCAGAGGTCCAAACCAGACCTTGCCAAGTCCTCTCCCTTCACTCTTTAAGCCCAAGGGTATTTTAAGGGAAATCTAATCTGGAAACGTTTCCGACTCATTTACACTTCCCTCTTACAAAACATTTGTATGGGCTATGTCCAAACCTTGTTAAGGTTCTTTTCTTTAGAAACAGGAAGTAGTGTGTGGCCAAGTGTAAACAGAATTCAAATCTCAACCATCCTGAACTCAGCTAAAATCTCCGAACCAGACTGGATTCTCCATCTGGCGACACATGGATCACTGCGTGAACTGCCTCTCTCCCCTATTGCCTCATTCCTTGACTAAACTAAGAATCAAAATAAACTTAAACACTTTAGAAATAAAGTTGGTCTTTAACCATAAGCCAATAGCCCCAGAATCCTTTCAAAGGCATGAAGCTATAAACACACTTTGCATTCTGAGATACCCACAGGAAATCCCTGACATCACATGGGGCTTTTAGCCCACGGCACTATTTTGAAAGATCCCTATGTGGTTAACTGCAAGACACTCAACAGTGAAGATGATGAAGATGATAATGACATTTTGCTGTGCCTTAAAGCTTAATCCCTGAGAACAATCTTATAAGTATTTTCATCTTCATTTTATAAATGGAGGGAAAATGGAACACACAGGATAGATGACTTGTTCAAAATCATAGCTAGCAAATACTGGGGAAAACCAAGGCTTGAGCCCAGGTCTTCTGAACCCAAGTCCATTTTCTCTTCACTATTTCACTACAGCTACAGGGTCAGTTCAAGCTGCCCATGATGCAGTCAGGGAGGGTGCTTAGTAAGACATCTTTCCAGGAAGTAGTATTTAGTAGTCTGAAAATATTCACACTTCATTATTTTTACAGTATTTCTGAAAAACGAGATATTTAATCTTGGAAAAATGGCAAACTACATATACTCTATTTACTCAAAAGTGCCCTTTAACATGAACTCAGAACCAATGCAAACCTTTTCTCTAATCTCAGAGAAAGCATGCAATGGCAGAATAGCTAAGGTACTCCAAAAAATTGTTTGAGAGGAAAAAAAGATTATTGTCAATAAATCTGTTACTCTGAAATGGACTGGAAGTGAGTAGTGGCAGGACTCACTCGCCATGAGCATTGACCTTTGGTTTCTCCCCCCACAGAATGAGGCACTGACACTGACTAGATACAGAGACTGTGACAATCTGTAAAGTCAAAATTATATGCATACAACACAGCTCTCTGATAGTTAGGAAATGCCAGCTAATACTAGTAGTGCTAATCTAGATTTACATTTGGGGGGTTATATTAGACATCAACCCTGAATATTCATTGGAAGGACTGATGCTGAAGCTGAAGCTCCAGTACTTTGGCCACCTGATGTGAAGAGCTGACTCACTGGAAAAGCCCCTGATGCTGGGAAAGATTGAAGGCAAGAGGAGAAGGGGGCAACAGAGGATGAGATGGTTGGCTGGCATCACCAACTCAATGAACATGAGTTTGAGGAAACTCAGGGACAAAGTGATGGACAGAGAAGCCTGGCATGCTGCAGTGCATGAGGTTGCAAAGAGGCGGACATGACTTACCGACTGAACAAGAACAGTATATAGACATATTTATAATTTCCCAAGACAAATGAACTAAAAGGAAATCTGCCAACTGTGTGACCAACTATCACCCAAAGATGGCCAAAGACCAAGTGGCAAAGCTGATAACGTCTTGGATTAAAGGAAGAGACCATGATCTAGAGGAAATGGGAGATTCTGGGAGGGGATGTGATAAGAATGGCCACAGGAGGAAACATGGAAATAGCTCTTTCGACCAAGTCAATAATTAAGTTTTACTTACTTTCCCCAAATAAAACATTTTCTTATCAGCGGTGGAGTCCAAACTGAGAAAAAAAAGACTAGGCATGGCTACTATCCTATTTAGCAAAATATTTACCAATTCTCTCTCATATTTTAGGGGGTTTAAAACAATTTTAAAATAAAGTAGTTTATAACATTTCCCTCTTCCCCAAATTCTCTTCAGTGTATTATTATGTATTTTCCCTGGTGGCTCAGCTGGTAAAGAATCTGCCTGCAGTGAGGGAGACCTGGGAAGATCCCCGGGTTGGGAAGATCCCCTGGAGAAGGGAAAGGCTACCCACTCCAGTATTCTGACCTGGAGAATTCCATGGAATATACAGTCCATGGGGTCGCAAAGAGTTGGACATGACTGAGCGACTTTCACATATCGTTTTAATGATGTTTAAAATGGCATAGCCAAAAGACTTGGTTCATTTTTTCCCACCACTTTCACAATGTCTTTGAGCAAATCAATTATGAACAATATAGATGGTCTATAAATGGGAAAATAAGAATGAAAAAGAAAATGTATTTCAAGTAAGCCAGCACTGGGGGTTGGGGGAGGCAGTTGGGGAAGGGGGAAAAAACCCAAAACATCCAGAGTTGGATGTATGAGAAAGATTTAAGACAGCAAAGCCACAAATTGGCAAAGCCAGGGACACATCTGGAAAAGAACAAACTGCAGTTAAGCAGCACCCCTAAAACCTACAGTACAATAGTGCATCACTGACCAACCACACATGTGGATGGAGCAGCCGGAATAGCAAGAAGAAAGAGAGAGCTCTGATTAGGGACAGCACATAGAAAGCAGTATATCTTCCCTAACAGAGAAAGGAGTACCCAATGAAAGAGAAGATCTCTCAGAAGAGGGAAATCAGAAAGGAGGAGATGATCCAAGAAAATGTCTAGAGCCTGTGGGCTCCGTCCCAGAATCAGTACAAATGTGAGTTATTTGTCTTTCTTAAATAGAAATATGTGTACTGAAGTCACTTTTAATATATGGAAGTATCCCATTTTGGCCCCTTAAGCTTCTCCCTCTTCCCATAGTGGAGAACACCAGCCTGCATCTTAGCACCAAAACCAGCTCAATAGAGGACGACTTTCCTGTAAGACCAGCAAACATTCTGGGGCCATGAGGATAATTATCTGCTCTAGAATCCAGTCTGTGAACTTGGGTATTTGCACTGCAAAGCGGTTACATTTTCTCCCCCTTGAAAATGGCACTTTGAGGATATATGATGGCATCCTGTGGACAACAGTGTGGTCTCTGGAGCTAGATGGACTGAGTATGAACTCTGACTCTGAACTCTACTAGGTACTAATTGTGTGACCTTAGACAAATTTGGGCCTCAATTTCCTCATCCACAAAATGGGGATATTAACAGTCCTGTGTTATAGAACTGCTCAGAAGAATACGAGTACTTATAACTGAGAACTTATAACTGCGCTTGGCACAAAATAAATCTACAATAAACTTTAGCTGTTGTTATTTCATTATTATCACCACTACCTAATAGTTCTGTAGTCAGTCCACAGATTTACATTATGTGTGGTTATTACTGTTATATATAGGAAATAATTTTAATAAATTTATAGATACATTGGGGCTTCCCTCATAGCTCAGTCAGTAAAGAATCTGCCTGCAATGCAGGAGATCTGGGTTTGATCCGTTGGTCAGGAAGATCCCCTGGAGAAGGAAACGGCAACCCATTCCAGTATTCTTGCCTGGAGAATCCCATAGACAGAGGAGCCTAGCAGGCTACAGTCCATGGGGTTGCAAGGGTCGGACAGGACTTAGTGACTAAACCACCAAATCACCACCACAGATACATTTAGATAATGATCTAGGAAAAAAACAATTTTCATGAGCTATGGTAACATACAGTATTTCACTCAAAAGTATGCACAGTTTAAAAGACAGTCTCTGAGGGGGTTTGAAATATTCCTTTGTTAACTCTGATATTGCAACTACTGAATGAATGCCCTTGACAAAAATACAAAGGACAAAGTAAGGACAAGGCTTTATTAGAATTTACGTCCCTGATTAAAAAAAACAAAACATTTCATCCATTCATCTATAAAATGCTCTCTCCTTTTAGCATAGTGCAATGAATCCTGAAATTTCCTGCTTTGGTCAGAAACCAATGTGGAAGTGTCTTCTGAGTGAAGCCTTCATCCAGAGCTGGTCAAGACTGAGGAAGGCAGGAAGAGGTCTGCCCTCAGGGGCTTTCACTCATGCTCAGGAGCCACTAAGAATCTCCGCTAACCTAACTGCTGCTAAGTCACTTCAGTCGTGTCCAACTCTGTGCGACCCCATAGACGGCAGCCCACCAGGCTCCCCCGTCCCTGGGATTCTCCAGGCAAGAACACTGGAGTAGGTTGCCATTTCCTTCTCCAATGCATGAAAGTGAAAAGTGAAAGGGAAGTCGCTCAGTCGTGTCCGACCCTCAGCGATCCCATGGACTGCAGCCTTCCAGGCTCCTCTGTCCATGGGATTTTCCAGGCAAGAGTACTGGAGTGGGTTGCCATTGCTTTCTCCGCCATTAACCTAACAGCCAAAGGCTAACATATGGGTCTCACCTCAACATAAACGTGTCCATTCTCTGCCACAGAGAACACCCCCTGGGAGGGCACGAGAAAGAGGTCAGTGTTGTACAGCTCCATGTTGAAGGTGACGTTTCTGTTGGGTTCATCCTGGAAGCTACGGGGATTCCCCACCTGTCGTAGGCTACAATTAAACTGGAGAAAAGAAGAAAACAGATGGAAATAAATCAAAGTCAAATGAAGCTTGTAGCTTTAGAAGCTTTAGCCTTTAACATCTGATTTTATTTTCCAGTGGTCCCCGACTAAAGCCAACCAAAAAGACAACATTCTCTACAAACTACCTCCTACAAACAAATACATACCACCACAATTTCAAGTCGGCTGAAGAAGGAAGTGTCCCCTTCATCCATGTCTCCCGGAAATCCATTATCACCAGACTCTAAATCTTCATAACCATCTGGCCAGCCACTACTATCCCCAGAGGGTGGAACCTGAATTACAATCTAAAAGCAAGGAAAGCACAATGTTATGAAAACACCCAATCACATACCTTTGGTTCCACCTCACATAAACACCCATGTAATAAATTCTAAGGTGAACTGAAAATCTGACTTAACTGAAAAAAAAAAAACCTCCCAGTTTTTTTTAGGATTTTATCCTCAAAGAAATGAAAAAGAAGAAGCCCAATGCATAATAAATTAAGATTTAAAATAAAATATGTATTTTAAATAGTGTGAAAACACCAGATACTGAAATGGAGTTGGGTGGGGTTTTTAACAGGCCCACCTGTATGTAGGGGGTGGGGGAGTTTCTCCTTAGGGGCCTTTATACTGAAAACTCTAAGAAACACTGATTTGTCTAATCTGAGGAGTTCTTGTAAGTTGTGTCTGTCAAGATTTGATAGGGACTTCCCTGGTGGTCCAGCGGCTTAAGACTGAGCTCCCAATGCAAGGGGCCTGTGTTTCATCCTTGGTCAGAGAACCATATTCCACATGCTGCAACTAAGAATTTGCATGCCAAGGCCCCACACAGCCAAATTAATAAATTAAAAAAAAAGAAAAAGATTTGGTCAAGTTTGGTTTGAGTCAGAAGCAAAGAACCTGATGTTCACTACTGAGCCATTCTCTCCTCACCCTTCTCTATATGCGTCCATCTCCCCCACTATCTCCTGTATGAGGTATAGATGCAGGAAAGAACAATAAGTTCTATGCCATAAAAACCTATCTTAACACTGGTAGACGGTTAGTTCTATGTAAGATGAAAAAATTCACCCAGGGATTAGGACTCCATAAATTAACTCCTAATTTATTTGCATAAATGGGATAGTTATAATTTTTGTTTGATTCTATGTTCCACCTCCTTAGATTTTGAATATGTTGTAAAATGAAACTAGATATTGTCTGAAAACTACTACAAACAATTATAACTGGAAGAAATGGATAAAACAGCCACTGAGAGGAGAGCAGAATGGGAAAGAAATGAAGGAAAACTGCCTCTCTATTCCTTCCCAGGTCCTCAAAGAAATTGGTGATGCAACTGAAGCAAGTTAGGTTATTACTTACCCTATAATAATTTTTTTAAAAAAGAAGACGACGCAATATACTTTTCTCTCCTAAGGTAGATGGCACTTTTTTTTAAACTTAACCAGTTATCATGGCCTCTTATTGGCATTAATTCAAATCAAAGTTTAAAATTCCAGGGCTTCCCTGGTGTCTCAGTGGTAAAGAATCCGCCTGCCAATGTAGGAGACATAGGTTTGATCCCTGATCTGGGAAGATCCTACTTGCCTCAGAGCAACTAACCCCGTGAGCCATAACTACTGAGCCTGTGCTCTAGAGCCTGGGAGCTGCAACTACCGAGTCCACATGCTGCAACTGCTGAAGCTCACGTGCCCTAGAGCCCGTGTTCCGCAACCGGAGAAACCCCTGCAATGAGAAGCCTGTGCACTGCAACTAGAGGAAGCCCGCACAGCAACAAAGACCTAGCACAGCCAAAAGTATATAGAAATATTTTTTTAGAAGTTTAAAATTCCAAAATCACATATACCAGTAATATATGACATTCATTACATCTGGAAAAACTGGATAATTGCAAGAAAATGAGTGTTGGAATTGGCAGAAGAGTGTTCATCAAGGAAGTCAAAGGTTAATAAATAATTTCAGTAACAAAGCAGAGTAGCTGCTCCAGCCTAGGGCTGGGGGAAGATCAGTGGATGAGAGGTTGGGAAGCTGGATTCAGTCCTGGCTCTACCACTAACTCGTCTCGCAAATCCAAACAAGTCTCGTAACTCCCTGGAGTTCAATTTCCTCACCTGTGAAATGAGGACGCTGAATGAGATCATCTTAGGGTTCTTTCCAGCTCAAACATTCTAAAATTGTCTGAGGAACAATAAACTTGGCTCACAGGAGAGTCAGTCCGTACATGAGCCATGCTGACCAGAAAGCCAGTCTCTTCCCTGGCTGGGTCCTGTTTGCGGACAACCAGCAGTGGAATAAACAGAGTAGTCGGGGCCTCCCCAGCCCATGCCGAAGCTGGGAGCACAGACATACACACACGCGTCAAAGCTGGACACGGGGATCTTGGAGCCCTGTTTCTATCATCAAAAGTACAACTCAAATCGCAAAATTATCACTTGAAAGTCCTTTTGAAATTTCATGTTCAAATTCTTCCAACAGTCACTGTGTAGTGTTCACTTCTACACAAACAGATTTAATCTGAAAAGATTAAGGTGAACTGCCAAGAATGATGTCTGGAAAGTGAAGGATAGCTACTGCAATGACTATCATTGAGGAATCTCTCGCTAACTTCAAAAGTAGGAGATGTTCTTCAGTTTAGGGTCTTTCCTAAGGATGGAGAGAGATTTAACAATTTCTCAAAGGACCTTTTCAGACTTCTCTCTTTTGGTTCTTTTGTTCATGAGGGAGGGAAAAGTTCTCCTACTTCTAGACATGCCTCAGATGAGGCCATGGATCTCAGATGAACCATGGATCTGGTTAGCTCAGTTGTACAGAGGTGCTCATTCATAGCCTTGGAGTTTGTCCTCATGTGAACCAGGCCATCTGAGCCTCCAGCTTAGCCAGAAAAAGCCATAATCACCTTGCCAGTGAACACTTTGCCTCCAGGAGATGGAAGGAAGGGTGGGAAAGATCATCACAAATGTTCCAGGAGAGAAAACAGGGCCTCCCAACTCCCACAGACTCACCAACGAAACAAAAGTGTTCAGGGTCAGAGTACATCCCATTTTGTTGAGAACCAACACTGGGCTTCATTCAAGTCTAGGGTATATGGCCCTCCTCACTTTCATAGAAATCTTAAGACTAATTTTAAGGTAACACCCAGCAAGGCTCAGGCAAAGGGAAAGCTTTGTCCTGGAGAACACTCACGGAGTTGTAGTAAACCACACCATCAGGGGCTGCTCGCCGGAGCCGAGTCCCGCAGCCATTCAGGGGAGACTCCAAAATGAAATGGGTGTTATTTGTCTTGGCCTTGCAGGTGGGATCCAACAAGGTGAGCTCCATCCCAGAGTAGCCGCTGGCCTGAAACAACCACCACCAAAGACATAAAGAGGGGCCCACAGCCCATTCTATAGCATGCAGTTAACACATTTTGCCTGGTCTTCCGAATAAAGGTCACTAGAAGCCTGCACTCCCTCTCCCCCCTTACCTCCTTTCAGCCTACCATCTCTCAACAGCCCCAGAAATGTGTTTGTTGGCCTTGGAAATTCAATAGCAAAATATTGACACACAAGGATCTGGAACCCCCCCTCACTGAGAACAACAGGAACCGGGTGAGACTCACAGCCAAGGGGAAGTGAGCCCATCCAACTGAGAAAACAGTATCAAATCTCCAGAGTTCAAAAGTGAAAGAGCTGGAAATAACTCACACAGACTGAGGTGAGACGGACAGGGAGGTAACCTCCCATTCTCTCCTTTAAGAAACTGCACCAACCTGAAAAGAATCTTTGTCTACAGCCACAGTCATCTTCTCATTGTCACACTTGACGGACAGGGCAACATCTGTGCTGCCCTGCACCTCCTCTGGCTCTCTGGGATCAGGGAACAGGTGGATGCCAGGGATGACAGGGTCCTTTGGCCGAGGGATCCCATCTTCTCCCCCTTCCTTCCGGCCTCTCCTGGAGATGTCAGGGAAGGGAAAAGGGAAACCTCCATTTCGGCTTCCCCCTCCCCGAATGGGTGGGTTGTCCAGGGCAGGCAGAGTGCCAGGGCCTAGCAGGATCCGTAGCTCAGGAGGGACGGTATGGACCTCCTCATCTCCCATCTCCTCTGATGGCAAGAGAAGAAGGCAGAACCTCATCAGTGTTTGATGCCAGGTCACAATCATTATCATGAGAGGTAAGAACAGGAGCAACGAGCAAAGAATGGGCATATGTAAAATTATCCCTAATGAGCAATGTATAAAGGAGATGTGGAGTCTGTCTCGAAGCCTGAATTCTAGTCCTGATAACCTTTCTAACTGGTCTGGTGGCTTTGGGTAAGTAGCTTACTTCTCTGTGCTTTGGTTTCCCAATTTTTTTAAATTAAGAGGTTGGATTAGATCAGTGGTTCTCAACTTTGGCTGCACACTGAAATCACTCTGGGAGCCTAAAAAAAAGCATCCCTATGCTCAAGCTGTACCCCAGCCCAATTAAAAACTGAACTCTCTTTAAATCATTATGTTTTAAAGCTCCCCATGTGATTCCAATGTGCAGCCAAGATTAAGAACTGCTGGATTAGATGATTTCTAAGGGGATGACAGAGGACGAGATGGCTGGATGGCATCACTGACTCGATGGACGTGAGTCTGAGTGAACTCCGGGAGTTGGTGATGGACAGGGAGGCCTAGTGTGCTGTGATTCATGGGGTCGCAAAGAGTCGGACACAACTGAGTGACTGAACTGAACTGAACTGAAGGCCCTTCAAGCTATAAAAACTCTATCTGAATAAGTTATGTGGGATGATATTATTCCATTCAAATGCCAATGAAATACTTTCCTTGAATCTAGAGATTCTTTAGACAGTCTCTCTAAAGATTTCTTGAAACAATACTGCTATTTTGAAATTATTTTGCTACCTCCTATTTCACTGCTAAATTCTAACAGATATCTAGGTAACCTGGCCTTTTAGAACGTAGTCCCCCCACAAAAAGAAAAAGCTGCTTAGCTTCAATTATTCCTTCAAAGTCAACTGACACATACTTGAGGTTAATCCATCCTGCAATGGGAGTTGGAAAAGAGGATGTTAGCTCTCCTTCAATACCATTTTTTCAAAAAGGATGACACAGTTAGTTGTAGTTGTATGGGTCCAAAAGAAGTAAGAGGTTTGGAGGTTTTTAATTTGTTAACAAAAAACCTTCACAACCACCCTGTGAGATGGGTCCTATTGTTTCCCCCATATGGCTGAGGAGGAATCAGAGGCTCAGAAGTTAAGCAACTTCCAAAAACAGTGATCAAATATCAGAGCTGGGACTTGAACCAGGATTCGCAACCTTCATTCTACCAACCCTGCACTCAGTTGTGGTACCATGCAATGAGCAAGAGATCTAGGGATCAGAAAACCTGGGGTTCAAGTCTTAGTAGCTATAAGACTCTGGAGAACCTCAAAGAGCTTATTAAGCCTCTGCTTTCTCCTCCATCTAAATGGGGTAATAACTCCTATATTCCCTCTGGGTGAGAATGAGAAAGCACAAGTATGAGTCCTCGTGACTTCCTATGAGATCTGGCCTGACCTAAGACTTCTCTCCTGCTGTCCCAACCCCTCTGTATCTCAGCCCAAAGTGATCACTAGGCTCTTCTGAGAAAAGAACCCAGGCTAATTTATCCTTAATATATGCAGAGAGAAAGTGATCTATAACTAAGTTTTCCAACACGCAATTGACTCTATGTTAGTAAAAAGTCTGTATTCAAGATAGTTTCCCCAAAATGATCTAGCACAATTCTACGTAACTTTAAGCTTTACAGTAAAAAGTAGTCAAATGAATTCTTAAAATTTGCAACAGAAAAACAGCACCATATGAGTTGAAATGAAAAGTTCCTCATTGGAAAGCACATTTGGGGGGATATTTTTTATACAAATAACAACAAAAAAAACCATACTTACCACTGCTTTCAAGCCGAAGATGGAATCTATTAGCCATAGGAGCCACCGTGTATGATGTTACTGGACTATAGCCATTGTCCAAAGCCCACTTGACCAGACTCTCTTGGGTTGAAGGAATGTCATCTCTTTTTGATTTGGTCATTACCATAGATCTTTCACTTTCTTTCCCAAAGCCAATACTATTAGGAGCCTGAAGATAATAATAAAATTTCATTCATGAGTCTATAAAATTAAACAGTGCCTTAATACCTGAAACAAATAGATTCTCTATTGTGTATGAGCAAACTATTTATTCTTTTGATCCCTACTTTCCTTGGGCTGAGAATACTGATGTGAAAACTTGTAACAGCAGATTAAGAAATATCATTCATGCTGACTGGTTGCATCATTCGGGTTGCTTATGTTGATACAAATAACATAAGCATTTTTGTCATTAGTGGATAATCTAATTATCATAAGCACGATTAGCATGTCACTAGAGTTAATGTGTAAATTATTAACATATACATCAAATATGATACAAAACTTTCATTATTTTTATTTAAAATTATATATAAAGTACTCAGAAATGTGTATTCTATATTATCCGAACATGCCTGTGTTCTGCTTTCTATGTTGTTGTTGTTATTTCTATGTTGATGCTAAGTCGCATCCAACCGTTTTGCAATACCCGCTAGGCTCCTCTGTCCAAGGGATTTTCCTAGCAAGAATACTGAAGTGGGTTGCTATTTCCTTCTCCAGGGGATCTCCCCCACCCAGGGATCGAAACTTCATCTCCTGCATTGGCAGGTAGATTCTTTACTGCTGAGCCACCAAGGAACCCCTTAATTCCTATATCCTAGAGTTAAATGACAGAGAAGGCAATGGCACCCCACTCCAGTACTGTTGCCTGGCAAATCCCATGGATGGGGGAGCCTGGTAGGCTGCAGTCCATGGGGTCGCTAAGAGTCAGATGCAACTGAGCGACTTCACTTTCACTCTTCACTTTCATGCATTGGAGAAGGAAATGGCAACCCACTCCAGTGTTCTTGCCTGGAGAATCCCAGGGACGGGGGAGCTTGATGGGCTGCCATCTATGGGGTCGCACAGAGTCGGCCACGACTGAAGTGACTTAGCAGCAGCAGTACCAGAGTTAAATGAAAGAAGGCACAACCTAGTTACTTCACTGTGGAAACTATCCTATCTTTGCAAACTATGAATGACACAGGGTGAACCAACCAATGTCGATATTTCACTTATAACTCATGATCAATTTAGCAATCCTGTAACTATAGACATTTGCCAGTTCTATTAACGGAATATGGTTAGATTTTATGGTCTAAAATATTAATTAAGCCACCATACCTCTAAGTACCAATACTTTTATCCCATAATACAAGTAACTCTTAAAATTAACTTCCATTTGGTAGTCAGTTAAAAATTAAAACTGAGTGATAAGAATCTTTCCAGGAAAGAATATCGAAGGACTCTGAGTACTAAGAACATGGAAGGTAAATTTCACATTACACTTTGATCCTGTTGCAGTGATCTCCTCAGATGGTGAGGGAGCTGAATGCTGCAGGGAGCACCCAAAGGGAAGTCACCACAGTTTCAACATCTGTTCCTACAGGGCTGGAAGGCCCTTCTAGCAAGCGGATTATGCCATTTCATGTCGTATAAAAATCACTTTAATTTCCATGCCCAATTATTTTCTTCTGCATACATGCAGCATTTTTCCTAAATTCCCCATTTGTTTCCCATTCTGTTTGCCCCTAACATGACTAAATATTAATCCTTTCCCATTATAAAACCATAGAAGATTCGCAGCCTCTAATTTCTCTTGGCCTTTCTGGTTGTGGGATACTGGCTGAGGACAAGCATTTTCAACTCAAAGCTGAAAGAGTCTCACCCAGTATATTTTCCTATTACTCGAAGCGCTCATCAGGTAAGCAAGTCACCATAACGCACGCAAAGGGACCAGAAAGAGCTGCAACCAAGTTCTGTAGCCATTAGCAAAAAAAAAAAAAAAAACAACTCAGTTTCACA
Organism: Budorcas taxicolor; assembly: GCF_023091745.1. NCBI lineage: Eukaryota > Metazoa > Chordata > Mammalia > Artiodactyla > Bovidae > Budorcas > Budorcas taxicolor. The sequence continues at coordinate 51,968,018 of NC_068912.1, read as the reverse complement.
GATTTGGATTATTCTGCTCTTACTGGGATTCAGAAAACATTCCTTAGGGAAAGGAAAAGAAGAAAGAGGAGAGGGAGAGGAGGAGGACGGAAGGAAACTAAAATGAAGTAAAGAAGGATCCAATTAGTTCTTAGACCTTCTTACTCATTGAGTCAACAGCAGTTTTTTCAGCACAGCTTCCTCTGGGCTTTCAAGGCAGCCTGTCGTTTTGATTGGCTGGAGTTGCAACACTGGCCTAAACAATACTGCTTGGCCTCATCTGCCCTAGTCTTTCATGTTGTTGGACAGCTGAGAAAATACTGTATTTCCAGAATACTGTCATCGTAACTGCCACCTGTTCTTTTTGTAGCAAAATGGAATAAGTTGTTTATACCTTTCCACAAGAACACTAGGAGCTGTCAGCACAACTCATATTGATTACACCTCAGGATTTACAAAGCTAGAAATCTATCTATGCGTTTGTAAAGCAGCAAGGTTTGGGACAATGGCAGGCAAGTTGGTTCCCATCAATGACTGGGTTCCTTATCCTGTGTTTCTGGGAGTTCCCAGGCTCCCAAGGCCTCAGTATAGCTACTCCATTAAGGAGTATTCAAGGTGGTCTCAAATACCACCGCCATCTTTCCCAGCCATATCTCCACGAAGGACAATGAGTTGAATAGACTCTGAGTACCTTTCCCTCTCCCCACCATCCACACACCTGCATCAAAACTGCTGGTATCTGGGAGGGCGGGGGCTGGAGGAAAAGTTAGGCAGAGGGTGCAGTCCATACTCACAACGGGATTAAAAAATATCTCTTCTAAGAATAAACTCCCTATTTGCAAACTTGAAGCCCTGAGGCCCTATGAAATCATACAACAGAAAATTTCTAACAAGTTATCTCCATCTATTCTTTTATGTTTTGGAATCTTTTCCAAAATGTGATTATGCATGGTCCATAAGGGCCCTGAACTAAAAGCCAGAGCTGGGCATGATGATGTAATGTGGATACTTCCAGTAATCCCATCTGGCCCAGCACAACCCTCTGTGTCTCTTTGGACCATCCTGTCTTTTAGAGGGTTCATTCTGCCCACATCGTATCACGCACACACATACATACCCCACCTATGTTTAATGGTGCTTTTCTTTAAATTTTCCCCATCAAGTTCCACACAATTCCTTTAGTAAACATTTGTCTTTGTCTTCACTTTGTTAATTATCCCTACAAACTCTTAAAGAATTGCTAATAGAAGGAAGATAGAAACCTACTCCCTACCACCATCTTTTATGGCAGGCACTGTGCTAAATGCTTAATATATGTTTTCTTATTTAATTCTTCTCCAAAATACAAGGAGTAGGTGTTATTATTCTTTTCTAGAGAAGAGGAACCTGAGGCTCACAGAAGTTAGGTAGTACATGTAGCTGAGAACTCACCATGTGCAGGCAGTGTGCTGACTGCTTTAGATGAAATACCCAGGGCACACTTAACAAGTATTTGTTGAATGAATGAATGGACTCTGTTAAACCTTACAAGAACTCTCAAGGTGAGTATTATCATTGTATCCATTTCACAGGTAAGGAAACAGACTCAAACTTCAATGAGATTGACCAGGATCAACTGGGATAACAGCAATTGGAAATAGGATTTGAATCCAGACCTGGCTGGCCCCAAAGCCAGCATTCTCTCCACTCCACCTTTTTATTAGCAGGTAACTTTCCCTCCCAGCACAGTCAGAACTCACATCTGAGACAGGAGTTAAGAAATCACAAAGCATGAAACTGATTGGGAGAATAAAAAGGAACATCATGAAACATTACCTAATTGTTTAGTAATGTTGTCATGCATTGTCCAAAATTGGCCTGGAACAGGAGTACAGCCAAGGAGAGCAATATAAACAGATCTTGCACTGAGATGAGCAATCTCTTTTTCTAGCCTCTCTGATTCACAGGAGAAGTGGGGACCTTCAGAGTGAACTCCAGGACTGCCCTGGACTAGGCACACATGCTCGGGGAGAGAAAGAGCCATCAAAGGGTCAGGGCCAAGAGAACATTTACACAAGAACTCCAGCAGGGACTTAAAATGTACCGTATGTTTTTGCCTTTCAAAGCATGATTCCCTTTCCTGTTTTTGTTATTCTGAAATTAAAAACATTTGGCTGGTGTGCCAGGCAGCAAAGGCTGCAAACAGCCCAGGTCACCAACACTGCCTATGCCATGCCAGGGAAAGCAATCACAACAGCTCTGACTTCAGAAAATCACTGCTGGGCTTTGTGCTCAATACCAAATTGATGTATCACCACTACACATGGTGGTTTATTGGGATCCCCTAAAAGTTATTAAAAAAAAAAAAAACCCACAGGAACCAGAAATGATTACTTTAAAATTAAGATGTGTGTGCTAATGGCTTTACCCACTGCCTCTGGCAAATGCTCGTACAGGATGCTGCCTAGGGGACTGTTGTGTGACATGTCACACAGAAGGTGCCATGAATGAATAATACTAATGCCAAAGGCATCCCTCTCCCAAAACATAAACCCACTGAAAACATAAACCCCACTCCAACTGATTCAGTGCAGGAACTGAAAGAGGAACTGGCCACAGTTTTTAAAAAAGACAACACACAGGACAGATGCAGATGCACAGAAGAGAGATGCAGATGTGCAGAACAGACTTGTGGACACAGCAGGGGAAGGATGTACAGAACAGACTTGTGGACACAGCAGGGGAAGGAGAGGTGGGATGAATTGAGAAAGTAGCACTGACACATAAACACCACCAACACATATACACTACCAACACATCTTACACTTACCTGTGTAAGACAGACAGTTTCTGTGTAACACAGGGAGCTCAGCCCAGTGATCTGTGATGACCTAGAGGGGTGGGATGGTGGAGTGGAAGGGAGGCTCAAGGGGGAGGGGATATAGGTATCCTGATGGCTGATTCACGTTGTTGTATGGCAGAAACCAACACAACATTGTAAAGCAATTATCTTCCAGTTTAAAATTTTTAATTTAAATTCAATTTAAATTAATTAAAAAGAAATTTTTTTAAGACAATGCACTAATATTTAAGCCCACAAAAAGAGATGCTGAAGATGTAATTGGCTTCCCAGGTGGCGCTAGTGGTAAGGAACCTGCCTGCCAATGCAGGAGACATAAGAGACAAGGGTTTGATCCCTGGGTTAGGAAGATCCCCTGGAGGAGGGCATGGTAACCCACTCCAGTATTCTTGCCTGGAGAATCCCATGGGCAGAGGGGCCTGGCAGTCTACAGTCCATAGGGTCACAAAGAGTTGGGCACAGCTGAAGCAACTTAGCACGCACATATGCATGCAAAGAAATAATTATCTTTTTAAAAATGAGGAAGGGGAATTCTTTAACTTTCAATATAATTTGCTGCAATATTCTGTCAAATAGTTATTTCCCTAAACATACTTGGAAAAAATGTATTCCACCAAATTTCAACATTTAACTTTTCCGGAAATGAGCTGCTATCTGCCCATCATGCCACCCAGTTAAACTTCTTACGTATATTTCCTTCATGAAATAGAATGCTTAGGAAACAGGCCGGGGATACTTTTCCAGCATCATCTCACTAACCTGTGCACAGCTGTAATTCTCTTATCAGGGTTTTATCCTTAGGAGCAAGTAAAAATACATGCCAATACCAAGTATTTGTCTCGAAAAGAAAAATAAGCTGGAGTTAGCTCATTTCCCACATCTTTCATAAAGACCCAACCCTACAGTAAGAGCTGATATTCATAGCCATGACACTGAGGCCCCCACAGGATTCTCAGCCATGAAATGCTTGTGTTCATTGTTTTGTACTTACTAAGACTGGAAATCCCAGGGACAGAGGAACCTGGCAGGCTACAGTCCAAGGGGTCGCAAAGTAGGATACAACTTAGCAACAAAACAACAAGACTGGAAAGCGCACTAATACATTTCAGGAATTTCGTGAGATCCAGAGGTCTCATGGGAGAGGCTCGTGGGATCCAGAGAGGTGAAGGGACTTGCCCGAGGTCACAGTTCATAAGTGGCAGAGTCTGAACTTGAATCCAGGTCTGTACTGACCCCAAAGACCTTTTTTAACTACCACACTGCCTGTCCTTGACAGAAGAAGCCAAGGAACAGCCTATTTTATAAAGTGAAAAATAATGGAGAAAAACTTCACAAAAATAACACATACAAACACAGCTTAAATTACTGCCATTCATCAAAACAAAGAAATGCTTAACCAACTTACAATAGCTTTCAGGTTTCCCTTAATATCGAAAGATTTGATCACCCAGTTGACAGACTTTTTGCATTTCAAGATCAGGATCAGATTTTTGACCACCTCAGGATCCTTCCGAGAAGGTCTTATGTCAATTATGATATCCACCTGGAAAGCACTGTGAGTGGAAAACAAAGGCAGAGTTAGGACCCAAATGCCAGAAAGTTGCAACTCCCCTCTTCCAAGTCTTCATGTTTCCAGTGTCTGGCCAGTTGATTAAAAAGCTGGAGTGGATCCCAGGCAAATGACATGTGCAAAACAGATTGTTTAGTGCACACATAACAAAATGATTTTACATAACAATAGAAAATACGCCTGTGGTTAATTAGCCACTAAACTTTTTCTCTTCGTTGGGGAAAAAAAAATGGTGGTTATTTCATGTGGCCACTGTTTGAAAGGGACTTGAACAAACTACAAGAGTTTACTTTTGAAGCAGAATTGTTGCTTCTTCAGGCTCAACACCTTTGATATGTAACATTCTAATTTGTTATATGCTCAAAATCCTTCAAACCAGGAGTGGGTGGCAGTTTGGTGAGTGGAGGGTGGCAGGGTGGACGCAAGAGGGTGGCAGGGTGGACGCAAGAGGGAGGCAGTAAAAAAAAGTTAGAAAACGTCAGAATAAAATAAGAAGCAAAAGGCTAGAGCATTTCTTGACTTATATAAGGTTTGCTTAAGCCATTAACATTTGTTACAAAATCATATCTGCATTAACTTCCCCAAACTTCTGGAGATAGCTATTTAAAAAAAAAAAAACAAAAAACAGATGGTCAACCAAGTGATTATTGGAAAATTAATGAACACAATCCAAACTTCTAAGAATCCAGTACAGAAGAGAATTCTTACCAAATAATAACATCTCTGGCATTCTGGATTTAGAGGAAAGTCTTTATTTCCATCTTGGTTTTACACACTTGGAAAGCATAAAATGAGTGAAGCCTTAGGGCTAATACCTAAGTATACATGCTTCCATTACTTCTATTCCCGTTCCCTTTTAATTTTCCACAGTTCTTCACATGGAACAAAATTTCCATTTTCAGAAACCAATCTGTAGTTTATTCACTTTTGAAATCAAAGTTTGACTAGAATTTTAACTGCAAAATCCTTCTATAATATAAATTAACAGTTTTACTCACTAGTCCCTATGAAATGCAGGTGAAAGTGGGAGAAAGGCCTACTTTCTCCCTTTCCTTTCTTACGCAAATTCCCTAATCATTCTTGATAAAGAGAGTTAAATTTTCAGTCCTGGACAGGATGCTAGGGGTTGAAGAGAAAGGCTAGTATCTAATAGCTCTCTGATGTGTCACCGTGAAGGGCCACTCCTCTGACACACATACACACACTCACACATACACACACTCACACATAGTCACACACAGCTTCAAACAGTTATGAGTGCCTAAAGTGCTCTGAGGACACTATAAACAGAGATTTGTTTAAAAAAATATTGTTAAAATGATAACTATGCTAATAGGGCACACTTTGTAATTTTCTTATCAGGGGTAACCTCAGTCATAGGTGATAATAATTGAGTAAGAGTGTCTGTTCTATAACCAGTACAGTCCATCTTCTGTGTCTCCAGGTTCCACATTTGCAGATGTAACCAACCACAGATGGAAAATATTGGGGGAAAAAATTCCAGGAAATTCCAAAAAGTAAAATTTGAATTTGCTCCTTGCAGGCAACTATTTACATAGCATTTATATTGTATTTAATATAAGCACAAGCTGGAATCAAGATTGCTGGGAGAAATATCAATAACCTCAGATATGCAGATGACACCACCCTTATGGCAGAAAGTGAAGAGGAACTAAAAAGCCTCTTGATGAAGGTGAAAGAGGAGAGTGAAAAAGCTGGCTTAAAACTCAACATTCAAAACACTAAGATCATGGCATATGGTCCCATCACTCCATGGCAAATAGATGGGGAAACAAGGGAAACAGTGACAGACTTTATTTTCTTGGGTTCCAAAATCACTGCAAATGGTGACTGCAGCCATGAAATTAAAAGACCCTTGCTCCTTGGAACAGCTATGACCAACCTAGACAGCATATTAAAAAGCAGAGACATTGCTTTGCCAACAAAGGTCGGTATAGTGCAAGCAGTGATCCTTCCAGGAGTCTTGCATGGATGTGAGAGTCAGACCATAAAGAAGGATGAGCGCCAAAGAATTGATGCATTCGAACTGTGGTGTTGGAGAAGACTTTTGAGAGTCCCCTGGACTCCAAGGAGATCAAACCAGTCAGTCCTAAAGGAAATCAACCTTGAATATTCATTGGAAGGACTGATGCTGAAGTTGAAACTCCAATACTTTGGCCACCTGATATGAAGAGTCGACACATCAGAAAAGACCTGATACTGGGAAAGATTGAAGGCAGAAGGAGAAGGGTATGACAGAGGATGAGATGGTCAGATGGCATCACTGACTCAATGGACATGAGTTTGAGCAAGCTCTGGAAGATGGTGAAGGACAGGGAAGCCTGGTTTGCTTCAGTCCATGGTCACTAAGAGCCGGTCGGTCACGACTGAGTGACTGCACAACAACAACAAATATTGTATTTACAATTAATTAGACAGCATTTGGAGAAGGCAATGGCACCCCACTCCAGTACTCTTGCCTGGAAAATCCCACGGATGGAGGAGCCTGGTGGGCCGCAGTCCGTGGGGTCGCTAAGAGTCGGACACGACTGACCGACTTCACTTTCACTCTTCACTTTCATGCATTGGAGAAGGAAATGGCAACCCAATCCAGTGTTCTTGCCTGGAGAATCCCAGGGACGGGGGAGCCTGGTGGGCTGCCGTCTATGGGGTCGCACAGAGTCGGACATGACTGAAGCGACTTAGCAGCAGCAGATAGCATTTACATTATAATAGGTATGATAAGTAATCTAGAGGCAATTTAAAGTATACAGGAGACTGCATGTAGGTTATATGCAAATACTATGCCATTTTTATAAAAGACTTGAGCATCTATGGATTTTGGTATCTGAGTGGGATCTGCAAACAGTCTCCTGCAGATACCAATGGACGACTGTACCAAGAAGTTCAGATTATGCTTCAGAACTCATCTGGGATATATGGAATCTAGACAGAGATCAGAAAATAAAACATGACACTGGCACCTTTACTGTTTTCTTCAAAGATTCTGTGAATATCAGCCGCTCCCTCCCTCTCACACGAGGGAGGGCTGAGCCTCTCCCTGCCTCAAGTCAGAATCATGTCAAGTCACATCATGTCTTTGTTTTCTTCGCTTGTTCAGAAAACACACACACACACACACTCACTCACCTGTACGGGTTAGAGTTGGGGGTGATTAACTCAATGATATGTACTTCCTTATCCTGGGGCTGGTTGGACATCACACACCCTTCTGCAGCTTTGGGCTGAAGGTACTCAGCAAGATAATTGAGGGAGAGAAAATTCTTCCCTATGTTGCACATGGGAGGGAACACTTGATCTGAAAATACAAAGACAAAAGAAAGAAACACACACAATGAGCTATGTGGTAACCAGACTCAAAGGAGAGAAGGTAAGAGGGACCCTGGGCAAGTGCGGGACACAGGGAACCTCAAGTTTCTGCCCTGAAATGCTGCCTCTGTGGTCATCAGTGGGCTCCTTCTGATCAACTCCAGTGGCCTCTTCTAGTCTAAATCCTCTCCCTTCCTGTTTTCTTTGATTCTGCTTTGTCCTCACCCATTTCCTCTGACCTGTCTTTCAGTCTCTCACGGGCTCTTCCTCTGCTCATCCTTTAAACATCTGTGGTCCTCAATCTTCAGTGCACATCAGAAGCCACCTGTTTGGACTCCACCCCGGAGAGTCTGACTCAGAAGATCTAGGTGGGAGCTAGAAGGCTTTCGTTTTGAAAAGCGCCACAGTTAATCCTGATATAAACCAAGGCTAAGAATATCAGTTGCTTCCTCAACTCTTTTTATTTCATCTTCTTCCTAGATGATCTCAATCATTCCCACAGCTTCAACTTGTACCTAGACCATGACTCCTGAGCTGCATACCTGCACGGTCATCTGCCTCCCAAGCGCCCTCCACCTAAAAACCCAACAGCTATGTCACTCGGCATACTCAATGCTGAATCCAATGACCTATCTATCCTAGCCCCAAGGATGCTCCTCTTTGGATATTTGCTATTTCAATTAATAGAAGAACCAGAAACCTAATTAACTCTCTGGCCTATGCTGTAGAATTAATCATTTCTTCATATTTCTTCCTCAGAGTCATTTATACTCTAAAGACTGTTCGAGTGAGGGCAGATTTCCACTCTTTCTCGTAATCTTGACACAGACAGCAAACGTTTATATGGCACTTTACAGTTTGCAAGGTGCTTTCACAAACATTATCTCATTGTGCTGAGGGCTGTTCATCACCTCCACCAGGGAAAGTGATGCACTTACGAAGAGTCCTAAGATACTCGCCCAAGAGCACATGCTGCTTACACAGCACCATGGCTGATGGGATTTCCATCAAGTGGTTTAAATGTTTAAACAGAACTTGAAACTGCTGGCAGTGTGACAGCTGGGACCAGTGTCAAGGAAGTTCTAGGTGCAGCAAGCTTTTTTCAGAAGGGGTAATTAATCAGAGACCTGGCACTTTAATGAAACAGACTTCTGTCTTTTTCATTTAATGGACAGGATGCCAGGGTTCAAATTCATATGCAAGTCTCACTTAGGAGTGAGGCCTCAGCCCAGGAGTTCCCCAGATTGGGTTGATACTGCCCACCCAACTGCGCAACGTCCCTGTGCTAAAGTCTACAACACGCATTGTGGCATTCTGGCTCCAGGCACCAGGGCATCCCCAGTGTCACCCCCAGACCAGGGGGGCTGGGGGAGTTCACGGGGCCCCTGCTTAAAGGTTCACTTCAAGAAAGTGTTGGCTGTGCATTCTGTATTCTTCCCTAAAGACCCCCTTAAAGAGGCCCAGGCTCTGCTGACTCTGGCTGCTGGAGCAGCACCCCCCCGACATCTGCTAAGGATTTTGCCAGATGAGCAGATGAGGAATGCACGCCCTGCAGCTGCAGCCCTGCGAGTGCCTCCCCCAGATCACAGGACAGAAAGTGACACTGGGGTGGCAAGGCTGCAACTTCATCAAGCGTCAGAAGATGGAGGCATGGGCCAGGGACAGGCCCGTCTGGAACTCGAGAGACAAGGACCCCCTCCTGGGACTCTGGCCTGTATTCCCGGTTCACAGATGAGCCTGGGGTGCATCTGGCACATATACAGTAGGCACGTGGCATAGGTTTTCGGAATTAACAAATACTGGTGTGAGATTTGAGACAAGCAACAAAAAGCTCACCCACACTGTGACCCTCCAAAGCCACCAGGAAAGGTTTAATTGTTTAAAAGTTGCTGCTATTAAGGGCTTAAGTCCCAGATGCCATTGTCACTAAGTTGAGTAAGCTGATCACTTTTTGTTGTGTGTGCATGCATGTATGTGGGGTTTTTTTTTGCCCCCAAATGACCTTCCGCATGCCTGGCATCAAAACTTATACCAACTGCCAAGCAGAGAGGAAACCACACAGGGGAATCCCCGGGTAGAAACCTGGCAAGTGTGGGGGAGGGGGGAAGTCACATGCTTATTTGTATTTTAGGAAAGGATTGACAAACCACTGTGAGAGCTAGAATAACATACTCGAAGAACCTGAGAGGTAATGTAAAGACCTCATTTTCCTGCTATGGAAACTGAGGCTCTGGTGGTAGGTAAATCAGAATGTTGCCTGAAGCCTCGCAGATAATAAGCCCAGCTGGGATAAGAACGGAAAGCCCTCAGTTCTTCCACTCTAAGCAGATAGGTCAGAGCAGTAGTTCTCAAACTTTACCAAGTAATAGAAGCACCATAGGCTTCTCAGGTAGTACAGTGGTAAAGAATCCACCTGCAGTGCTGGAGACACAGGAGACGGAGGTTCGATCCCTGGGTCAGGAAGATCCCCTGGAGGAGGAAATGGCAACACTCCAGTGTTTCTGCTGGGAAAATCCCATGGACAGAGGAGGCTGGCAGGCTTCAATCCATAGGGTTGTGAAGAATCAGACACAACTGAGTGACTGAGCACTCAGAATTACTCTAGAGTGCCTGCTAAAACACAGATGGCTGGACCCTACCACCAGAGTTTTTAAGTCAGTTGGTCTGGGGTGGGCCTGAGAACCAGCATTTCTAAAAGCTCCCAGGTGATGAGGATGCTGCTGGGATAGGGACCACACTTGGTATAGAATAAGAAGAGGCCCATGGCCTAGGATCCCTAACTCAGCTGGGTAGAGACAGGTCAGGTTCTGGGAAACCAGCGGATGAGGTCTGCTCAGCAGAGTCTAATCCATGGTGATAGACAACAGTGCCTTGTGGTCCACCAACCTAGCCAAGGACCCTCACTTCCCCAGCTGCTCCTCTCCATGGTATGGGCCAGTGATTTACACCTGACTGGTGTCTGGAGTCAAGTTCTAGTATTTCCAAAGGTGTTGACAAGAAATTAAAGTTTTACTGGGCAGGACACAAGGTCCTTAAAGTTCTTCCCTGATCCAGTCTGCAGCCTTGGGGAAATCAATGCATTCTTGTGCACTGAAGCTCATGCCCCTCTTAAGAGAACAGAATAGAACCCACCTTCTACATGTTACCATAACACATGTTGTCATTCTAACAAATTCCAGGGAAGTAGTCAATATCCAGTCAATATGCACTAGAATTCTGCTTCAAAAAGAGACAGTGGTCAGGGCTTAGAACCTTTATTAAAAGAGATTTTTTGTTTGTTTTGTCCCAATGGGGCTTGACCTCTATGATTAGCGACCTGAATACCATGAGAGTTTAATAACAAACTCCAAATTTTGAAACTTGCTCTCCTTTAAACTCCTCCTCCCTCTATTCAACTACACAAGCCTTTTCATCTAGGTAACCTACTTTTATGTTTGTTGTCCAGTCGCTAAGCCATGTCTGACTCCTTGGGACTACACGCACTGCAGCATGCCAGGCTCCTCTCTCCTAGAGTCTGCTCAGATTCATGTCTACTGAGTCAGTGATACTGTCTAACCATCTTCTCCTCTGCTTCTCTATTCTCTTTTCGCCTTCAATCTTTCCCATCATCTCACTGGGCTAAGACTTAAAATGCACCATCAGGCAATAAGCATTAGACTCAAAGGTCTGAAACCTGAGTTTGAGTTCTAGTTTTGTCATTTGCTAATAACAATGTGGATTTGAGCAAGTTAGCTTAACCCTCCACTGACCCCTCTGCAAAATGGTCAAAATAATGGTTTCCTCCTAGGATTACTGGCAGGGCTAAATGAGGGTGCATGTAGAAATCCCCTGATACGGCCTCTGCGCACAGCACACACTCAACATCACTGTCCTGAATCTATCAAACATCCCAGATCTGGAAAAGAGCTGGGGACGAGCATTCAATAACTCACTCACGCTTCCACACAGTCGATGATAGAGGAGACAACTGCTAGAGAATTCAGAAGAAAGCAGATGGACCCAGAGGGCCTGAAACGCCATTTTTACACAATCACCTGACTGTAACAAGGGCCCATTCACAAGAGTTGTTATTTCTAGTAACTTATTTGGGAGTTCCAAATATACTCAACTAAAAATAATGATAAAGAAGTTATTTGAGAAATAATATGCTTTCAAAATTGAATCACCAGATATTTATATCCCTCTGCAAGGCAAGGAAATTAAAATAGGCCATTTCTTTTCAAGGCTAAACAGCTCCTTTCTCCAATAATTTGTCCTTGTAACAAGCATTCGTATTAAAAATACATTCAAACACTCTTCCTCTGCTATTGTCCAAAATTTAACTGATGTCTCCAGGCTTCAAATGCCCCTGGCTATGCCCCAGTAGTTCTCAAACTTGAAGACTCACAGATAATAAGCCCAGGCTATGCCCCAACACTGACACTGGCTTTAAATGTTTGCAGAATAACAGGTGGGAGGAAGCTCTAACTGCTGACTCACCATGCTAACTCTCCTTGCACTCCATCAGTTAGCCCTTCCTTTCCCACACCTCAGCTTGTCAGCTTCCACTCACTTCTGACTTCTGTGCCTGGGTGTCTTCTAAATTCTACCTAACAACTTCCTCCTCTCTCAACCAGGCTACTCCCCACTTCTCCCCCTTTACCAGGCCTATCTCCTCAGAAGGAAAAAGGGAAGGAGAGGATGTGGTGGGGAGCGGGCCCCAGCGATCCCTCAGGTCCCTGCCAGCTCCAACAATCTGTAATTCTCTGATTCCTTGCCCTAGCCACCTGGTCTCCGAAAAGAAAACAACTGACTGTCATAAATCAGTCATTAATTGAGACCACACAGAATTTACCTTCCCCCACTTTAATATAAATGTTTCTTGCTATCTTGAGTTCAGTGAATGAAGTGACCGCTCCATATTCCTTTCGGGCCCAATTTAACAGATGTTCGTTTCCATGGGGGAAGCTCCTTTCTTCTGTTTCTGCTGACAAGGAGAAGTTTCTTGATGAAAAATGGACCAGAGAACCTTCAGACACCTAGAAGAAACAGAGTTGCATATTTAATGTGGTGCAATCACCTGCAGCTAAATCATTATCAGAAAAAGCTCCTGTCAGACAATTAATAAATATCCGTCAATCTAACTCTTCCTTTTCTTACACAATGGCAACAGCTTTCTTCAGCAGCTCATTCAAGAAATAATCCCAAGCCTACCTTCTTCCAGGTAATGACAAAACTGCAAACAATGCAGGACGGCCCTTTGAACTTTTAAAGAACTTTGTGACGAGACCACAGAGTGCTTTGTGAGGAATCATAAGACTTCTCAGCGCTATTTTCCAGATATCTAAATTGAAGGCCAACCTTTCAGATAATGTATTTCAAGTCCAATAGGAAGCCTTGGTGAGTGTTTCCATGGACTTGTAACGGATCAGTAAAAGTGATTCCAAAGGCTTGACTTCGATGTCCACATCTTCCATAGCTGCAGCTTCTGCCAAGAGTCACCACCGCGGGAACACAGCAAGAGTCCCTTTGGTTTACTGGCTCCTGAGCCCTGAGATAAAATGCGACCAGAGCTGGCCGGTCTTCTACCACTCTACACTACTTCCTCGCAGTGCGATGAATGTGTATTACAGTTTATTTTGTAAGACCCCCAAATTCCCATAGATAATGGAGTCAAGAGGCCGTTAGACTGATCCTCATAAAATGTCTGGGATGATTTATGCAAGACCCAATATTTGCTTGGATGTATTTAGACCACTGCTGACCTAGCATATCACGGTATATATAATTAACACAGACAAAGGGGGAAAATTATCATCTAGCTGCTACACTATAATTAAATTCAGTTGCTGGTGAAAGTATGCATGTCATCTTTATTGTCCAGCAACTGATTTTATCAGTGTCAGGGTGGAACCTCAAAATGTGAGCAAAAAGGCTCAAAACCTCCCAAGCCACAGAACTATAAACGTTTTGTATTGAATTTCACATTAACAACAGAACTACCATGTGATCTAGCAATTCCACTTCTGGATATTTATCTGAAGAAAATGAAAACACTAACTTGAAAAGATATATGAACCATGCAGCATTATTTACAATAGCCAAGATATGGAAATGACCTAAAACGTTCACTGATGAATGAATAAAGATGTGGTATATATACACGATGGAATATTTTCAGCCATGAAAAAGAATAAAATCTTGCCATTTGCAACAGCATGAATGGACCTCAAGGACATTATGCTAAGTGAAATAAGTCAGATGGAGAAAGACAAATGCCAAATGATCTCACTTATATATGGAATCTGAAAACAAAACAAAAATCCAGATTCACAGATACTAAGAACAGACTGGTGGTCGCCAGAGGTGGGAGATAGGGGATGAGTGAGATGGGTGAAAGGGGTCAAAAGGTACAAACTTTGGGATTTCCCTGGTGGTTCAGTGGTTAAGAGTCTGCCTTGCAGTGCAGGGGACACGAATTCCATCCCTGACTGGGGAACTGAGATCCTATAGGCAGTGAAACAACTAAGCCCGAGCATCACAACTAGAGAGCCCACGTACTGCAACGGAAGATCCCAACTGCCACAACTAAGACCCAGTGCAGCCAAATAATAAATAAAATAATTTTAAAATGCATATGTATATAAAAGGTACAAACTTCATGTTATTAAAAAATATGTTATGGGGATTTAATGTACAGCATAGTGACTATGGTTAGTAACATTTATTACATATTTGAAAATTGCTAAAGACCATGGATATTAAAAGTTCTCACTATAAGAGAAAAACTTCTCTACATATGGTGACCGATGTTAACTAGACTTATTGTGATGACCATTTTACAATACATACAAATATTAAAGATTATGTGGAACACCTAAAACTAGTATAATGTTATATTATCAATTATACTTCAATAAAAAATGTTTTCATGTTAACTATCATCAACAACAAAAAGCAAGCAGTTTCTGCAGTGGTTACAGCCAGACTAAAAGCAAGTTGAGGGCAGAGATCATGCTTATGGCTCTACCCTTTCCAGCAGTGTTTTCAACCTCAACACACATACAAAATAGTTGTTGTTGTTGTGTTTAGTCATTCAGTTGTGTCTGGCCGAACATGACTTTGCCACCCCATGGACTATATAGCCTTCTAGGCTCCTCTGTCCATGGGATTTCCCAGGCAAGAATACTGGAGTGGGTTGCCATGTCTTCCTCCAGGGGATCTTCCTGACCCAGGGACAGAACCCTTGTCTCTTGCTTGGCAGGCAGATTCTTTACCACTGAGCCACCTGGGAAGCCCCATATAAAATACTTCTTACCCTTAAATACTGTGCTAGGCATTAATATTTTCTCAACTATATATACTTATTGGAGAAGGAAATGGCAACTCACTCCAGTGTTCTTGCCTGGAGAATCCCAGGGACGGGGGAGCCTGGTGGGCTGCCGTCTATCGGGTCTCACAGAGTCGGACAGAACTGAAGCGACTTAGCAGCAGCAGATATACTTATACTTTTTAAATGCTAGCAAAGCAGTACTTCACCCCATTGACTCCATCACCGACTCATGCTGTGGTCTCCCTCTTGGCTGAAAACCAGAAGCATCTGAGGAGTTTCTAAATATCCTGAGACCCAGGCCACTCCCTCAGTCAACTAGAATTTGGGAGTGGGAGCCAGGCATCAGCATTTTTTAAAGCTTCCTCAACAATTTCAATGTTCAACCACAGTTGAAAAGCCTGGCCTTAATGGGTACTGAGTGATCCACAGTTTGAAAAGCCCATCATGGGCACCTCACAGCCTCCTCTACACCAGTGGTTCTTACCAGGGGTTATTCTGCCCATCAGGGAACATGTGGCAACATCTGAAAACAGTTTTGATTGTCACAAACAGGAGGGAAGAGCTACTGGCATCTAGTGAATAGAGGCCAGGGACGCTGCTAAACATCCTAAAATGCACAGGATGGCCCCCATGACAAAGAATTATCCTAAACTTCAACAGCACCACAACTGAGAAATCCTGGCCTATGCTTTGGACTGACTGAATGTTATTGCTACTCAAAGAGCTACTGGATTCTCAAATCGGATCTCCAAACTGACAGCTCTTTCTATCCTAAAAACTGGGCTGCTATGCACTTTACAAAGAATAATAAAAACTTTCTGGTTTGTATTGGCTCAGGAAACCCAGAACTAATCACTAAGAAGCTGGGTGTAAACTATGACCACCTATAACAGTGACCACTCATTACACCTACTATGTATCAGGCACTATAGAGCGCTACCAAATGTGGCAATGACATTTGCTACACGTCCCAATGCCAGTTATAAACAAAACCAGTGGGAGCACACTTAGCTCTGACCTTGTTTTGACATCGCCTGCATAAGAAAAAGCTCCTGAGCCATCTACCTGCCAACAATAACCATGCCAACCTATTCATAAATCCTCTGAAGCTTAGCTACTCATCAACACTGAACTTCAGACAATGCTTATCTGATTTTCTGACTTAAGCACTGTAGTAAAATCCTCTTTTCACTGAAAAGCACTTGCACTAAAAAGTCACTTTTATCAAGGCTGTCACCGCAAAAACCCACAGCAGTGCAGAGGCCTTTGTCCCACTGCCAGCGCAGTTCTGAATGTTTAGGCAAGCCTCCCTGGATGTTCCGTTCTTTCCTTTTTTCTCATTCATGTTACAACCAGAAAATAAAACACTAGGGCTTTAAATTATGTTATGCAGAGAGTACATTTCTTCAGAGTGGAAGGTGGGATAGATCACCCTGGTGCATTCCAGAGGCAAGAATGTGAGCAGTGTAAATAAGAGAAGAAATGGGGAGCAACCTGGGAATGTATCCTGAAGTCATTAAACGCAATGCCATCGTGGAGCTGACTCCTCGAGAAGGAGGAGCGCCCTTCACTCACCATCTGCCCCACTCATCTGGCTTCTCCAGGGCCAGCAGCAGCACAGATCACACACTCAGGGCTGAGGAATTTGGAAAAGGAGTCAACTGCCACTCCTCAGGCAAATTCCAACGAGAAGAAAGCAAAGCTGCCAGGGGCAGTGAAGCGTCCCTGACTGCAGGTCAGTGGAAATTTTCTGCCGTAGCAAGGGGTTAGTCAGCGCTCCTCCTGACCACCCATTCTCTGACTTGACACAGCAGCTCACACACAAAGGCCTCCCCTGAGCCCCACCGAGTTTTACAAGGTATGGTTATTTTCACCTGATCTTCAGGATGACCTCTGATGTAAGCTACTCCAATTTCCACAGAGAGAACCTCAGAGAAGCTAAAGGCCTACCCAAGGTCAGAGAATCAGCAACCAGGCCGGATCAAAACAGGCGACTTCTCACTCCTGGTCACAGCTGGCCCTGCCTGCATCCTTCCAGAAAGCAGACTTCACTGGCTCTCAGAGCAGGAGATGTCCCTTCTTACTTATAGTTGCCTGTAAGATTTGCCTTCCACCCACTTGTCTGAGCTGGGCTTTCCAAACCAAAGAATCCCTTCTTCTTTCTTCCATGAGACGAACCTTCAAATGTTTGTAGCTATCACTCAACCCTGACCACCACTTCACTTCTTGAGGGCAACAGTCCCAACCCCCTGGACTCCTCCCTAGATACCACGGTTGTCATATCTTCATCAGCAGAGTCTCTGGAATGTGGTGCCTGGGACGAGACCCAGGGTTTGGGGTGTGGTCTGATGAGAGTACTGTGAAGGTTAGCTTCAGGTGTCAGTGTGATTGGGCTACAGGGTGCCAGTTATTCGGTCAAACATTATTATGGGCATTTCTGCGAGGGTGTTTTGGATGAGATTAACATTTCTTTTTCATTTAGTTAATTTATTTTTGGCTGTGCTGGGTCTTCGTTGCTGCATGTGGACTCTAGCTGCAGCAATCAGGGGCTACTATTTGTTGTGGTACACAGGCTTCTTGTTAGGGCGGCTTCTCTTGTTGCAGAGCACAGGCCCTTGCAGTTGTGGTTCTCAGGCTCAGCAGCTGCAGCTCACAGGGCAGGCTCAGTATTTGCAGCACATGGGCTTAGTTGCCCCAGGGCATATGGAATCTTCCCAAACCAGGGATCAAATCCATGTCCCCTGCCCTGGTAGGAGAATTCCCAACCATCTGACTACCAGGGAAGTCCACAATTAACACTTAGATCAGTAGACCAACTAAAACAAATTGCCCTTCCCAATTGGTATGGGCCTCACCCAATCAGTTGAAGGCCTAAATGGAGCAAAAGGCTGACCCTTCCCCTGAGTAAGAGAGAATTCTCCAGCTGACAGCCTTTGAATTGGGACATCAGCTCTTCCTGGGCCTACAGCAGTCTGCTGTCCTTTTAGCAGTCCGCTGTCCTTCAGTATCAAACTGAGAAGCTGAGTCTGCAGAATTTGTAGCCTCCATAATCACGTGAGTCAATTCTTTACGAAATATCTTTCTATGGATGCCACATGAGGCCCAAGATCACTGAACCCTATATCAGGTGAACCCTACTATAATCTCATATCCATTCACTTATGCTTTAAACAAACATCCAACAAATATTTATTGAGAGCCAAGCATTGTTCGAAGTGCTGGGAATATAGTGGAGAAGGCAACAGACAAAATTCCCTGCTTTGTGAAGCTTACAGTCTAGCAAGGAAGTCAGAGGAACAAAATAAACAATTAAAATACATGTTAACAAGTGTGAAGGAATGATATAAATTGAGAGAAGAGAAGAGGGGCACTCTACTTTTAAGTGTAAAATCTGACTGAGAAAGTCACTGGGCAGGTCAAGAACTGAAGGAGATGACAGAGGCAGCCATGTGGACATCAGGGGAAGGGTGCCGGGGAGGAGCCAGCAGCAAGTGCATAGGTCTGGCACAGAAAAGAGACAGCAAGGAGGCGGGCATGGCTGGAGCACAGGGGTGAGATAGAGATGAGTAGGAGTAAAGTCAGAGAGGCCACAGGGGAGACCAGCAGGTCCAACACAGACCACTGAAAAGGACTGTAGTGTTTAGTCTGGGTGAGATGGGCCGCCACTGAGGATTCATGAAAACATCTAACAAGTCACGCTGGCTGCTGTGGCCAGTCTAGACTGAAGCGGAACAAGGAGCAGGAGACTAGTACTAGACTTCTGGAATAATCCAGGGAAGAAAGAACGGCAGCTCACACCAGGGAGGTGGAGATAGGAATAACAGTACCTCAAGCCTCAGGTCTTGATTTTATCAGCTCAAGGCTCTTCTCCTCCTTCCCCTACACTGGTGTATCTTAATATAAATCAAAGTCTTTAGACTCATTTCAATTCCATAGAGACCATATAAAAATCTATTCTGTTGATGTCAAAAATCTCTAAACTTCATGTGTGTGCCATCTCCACACTTGTCTAAATCCCTGAGATGCTGAACCAGACAAGGCTGAGGTCTGTTGACTTGCAGGCACGTTCTCACGCTGACCTGAGCACATGCAACAGAACTTGCAGGGGCCCAGGCTGTTTTCCAGGGCTTCCCCAGTGGGGCAGTGGTAAAGAATCCACCTGCAGTGCAGAAGCTGAAGGAGATGTGGGTTTGATCCCTGGGTTGGGAACAGCCCCTGGAGGATGGCATGGCAACCCACTCCAGTATTCTTGCCTGGAGAATCCCATGGACAGAGGAGCCTGGTGGGCTACAGTCCATGGGGTTGCAAAGAGTCAAGACACCACTGAAGTGACTTAGCACGCCTGCAGGCTGTTCACCAACTACAAAGTGATCTCATGGAATAGTCCTCATCTTGTTTGCAAGGGCGTCATCCTAGGACCCCTCAAGAGCTCTCCTGAAATAAAGACATGACAGGCCAGTGCCACTCCTCTACCGGTCAGCACTCCAGTCCCTGCCTGATCTCCCTAGAGTGGAGTCCTTGCTAGAGTCTGGTTTGGGCTAAAGTTTATGGAAGAAAAGAGATGTAAAGAGAATAGCAAAAAAAAAAAGAGAGCGAGAGGGGAAAATATTATGTTTCTAACATGAGGAGGGGTTACAATCACTATTACAAGGATAATTACTACATGACTGAATATGGAATTGTTTTAAAAAATGTTAAGAGCAAGGGTTTTACATTTGGATAAAATGGCAGAAACTTTTCAAGGCAATTCATTCCATCCTCCACCTTATTTGCAGGTCCTTGCCCTGCTACCCACGCCACTGCTGGCTCTTACATCTCAACCAACGTCCCATCTCAACCATTACAGTAACCTCCTGCTGTGTAAGCTGCCAATCTCTTTCTAAAAAGTAAAACACATAATGATGGAGAATAGCATCTAAGCATTTTAACTGGCACATGATTAGAGAGGGCTTCTGCTCACCCCACTTCCCAGAACTCCCCCAAGCACCTGCCCTGTGAAATCACTCACAGTGGCACAACACATCATGCTACTTAAAATCTCCTGGGTCTTTATACATTCTTCTCCCCACCTGGCTTGCTCATCCCCTACCCCGTGCTCACCTTGTAACTGCTCCTTGTCCTCCACAGGTAGCACCTTCTCTGTAAAACCTCTCAGACTCCTTTCTCTCCTGGAGATGGAGCTGCCGTTTGCACACCACGAGCCCAGCCCCTCTCACATGAACTGCTACCATTTACCAGCAAACCTGCTGCCATGCCACCTGACAAACATCATGAGAGCCAAGAAAGCACCCAGCTCGTTCTAAATCATCTCCTAGGCCTGGCAAGGTGCTTGGCACAAAGTAGAGACTCAGTAACCACTTGCTGAATGAAAGCTCAATGGTGTTACAGGAAAGGCTAAGCCATAATATCTTTATTCTTACAAACCTTGCTTTCCTCACTGCCCAGGAAATGATCTTTTGCCAGGCTTTGAAACTAGTATTTGATTTTTCACCTACTAACTCCCCTAAAAACCAATTATTAAATCATTTAGTAGTTCTGTGCCTTCCTGCACAAACCACTGAACTTTTCTCCTGCTTACTAATTAAAACCCAGTCCTCTGACATTCCAACATGACAAACGTTTTCCTGTGGGAACGAACAGAGCCCCAAGCTCGGAGAATCCTGAACCTTAGCAAGTGTCCATTGAAGGGACAAACATGAAGCACTGGACTGCCCAACAGGCCCCAGGCTTTGAAATGCACTGAACCACCCCCTCTCGTGACTGCTCTTCCCTACTGAAACCATGCGCACCATTTGTATTTTAAATTCTGATTATGCTACCAGACTTTTTTTTAAAAGAACATTACTCTCTCTGCCAGTGCTGGGAGTTTTATTACAAGAACTTACGGCTAGGCAACAAGAGCCAAGTTTGTTATTTTTTCTGGATCAGATTCAACAACCTTGTCCAAAGAGCAAGAAAAAAAGCAAAAGAGGCAACCAGCCCTTTTGTTTCCACACCTGTGTTTAAGCTTTAACTCTTAAAGTCCTAAGCAGACCCTCTGAAGCCTCAAGATGGATCTCTCCAGGCCCAGTGAAGGGAAGCAATGCTGGTTAATGGGTGTAGACGCTGTTTTCCTGGAACTGGGGCTCCTCATCTTAGCCCTTATCTCAGCACATCAGCTGACTCAGAGGTCTGGCGGTTGCCTCACAGTCTCTCTCTGGCCTCCCCCAAGCTGCTGTGATCTCTTCAGTGTGGAGGGAGACAGAATCGTTGCTGAGGATAACACCATATTTTAAGTCCTCACTTAGTCCTACCTGCCCTCTCCCACCTCATCCATGCTCCCAGGTGAAAATGCAGGCTGCGCTTAACTGCCCGGGTGGCAGTTAAGTTTTCTCTTAAGTTTCCGCCTTCATGTCTACTCACATTACCTTCTCAATGTGGCTTATATAAAATTACAATCCAACCACCCCGCAACCCCAACTCTAGCACCCAAACCTGAGTTACATATTCTTATTTCTAGAATATAATATAGTCAGCTTCTAAACTACCGTGTAATTTACTTATATATTATGCCTATAGCCCATCTCCTCCCACTAGTATGTAAGCTCCTTCAGAGGCTGGGATTTTAGACTGCTTTGCTTATAGGCATATCCAAAGCACAGTGTTGGATATAAAAAAGACACTCAATAACTATTTGATGAAAGCATGAATCTGAAGTCCTATTAACTGGCAGCGGCTGCCTAAATAAAGCTCTATGCTGGAAAGTATTCTGAGGTCATATTTAGGAGCAGGGGAGAGACGGGAAAGAGTGCCATGGTCAATTTTGTGTCTGCCAGGTCAGGCCCTCCTTGCTCTACAGCTGTTCAGTACAGTAGCCACTAGCCATTGAGAGCCTGAAATGTATGTAATTAATTGATCAGTGTCATAAATGTAAAATACACACCAGATTTTGAAGATATAGTAAAACCAGTGATAAGAAGATGTCTCAGAATTCCCTGGTGGTACAGTGGATAAGAATCTGCCTGCCACGGGTTCCATTCCTGGTCAGGAAAGATTACACATGCCAAGAAGCAGCTAAGCCTGTAAGCCACTACTACTGACCCCGACGGTCGCCAGCTATTGAAGCCTGCATGCCCTAGAGCCTGCATTCTGCAACTACAGAAATCACCGCAATGAGAAGCCCACGCACCACAATGAAGAGGCGCCCTGGCTCGCCACAACTAGAGAGAACGGCAGCAATGAAGACGCAGTGCAACACAGTCTAATTAATTAATTTTTTAAAAAAGGAAGACATCCACCTCTTTCAGAAGTGTGATCCTCAAACTTACGTATCACCGTGGAAGTATGTTAACATGCAGATTCTGGGGTGGAGTGGGCATGTAGGGTCCAGGAGACTGCTTTATAATCATCTGCCTGCCACCCCATGATGGCCAGGCATACTTGAGGATCACTGTTCTAGGCCATAGATAAAAACATTATGTAATCTTTGTAAAGCATGAATAGGATTACTTGGAGAACAAGCAAGAATTTTCTCCTGCACACTAGTTTTTAAAAAAGCCAAGAGCGATAGTGTAAAGCAAGTCATTTTGGGAGTCATCTTCTTATATATCAAAAAAGATACAAATGAGCCCTGTGAAATGAGGAACTATAGCTCCCCCATGATAAAGAAATGCCTGCTGAAATGTCAGAGGAAAATCTGTTTCAAGAATCAATCAATCATTCTTTCTCTGTGTGTGTCACACACACACACACACACACACACACACACACACACACGTGTGTGCGCGCACCCAATAGCTGGTCCATTTGGAGCTTGAGTTATCACTTGGGTGAGTGCCTGCTATGCTATTCAGGTTACAGCTGCATGAGGCTGCTCTAACGCACATACCCAACTTCATACATTTACATGACTTTGGCATTGCTGAAAGTGCAGCACTTGCACAATCAGGGTCAGCTCCTCTCTCTCTCCTGACCTGCCTTACACCCAGTCTTTACTACTCCTATTCCTTTTTCCTGACACTTGCACCAACACATCTCTTTCTGGAGATGCCTGCTTAACAGAACAGAAGAAGTAAAATAAGGAAAACAAATAAAGCAAAGGAAAATACACGGTCATTTCAGAAACACCTACCATGCCAAGAATGTGTTAGTTCAATTCTAGGGGGGAGAAAAAGACTTATGGTAAAGTAGGAGAGGCATCTCTCTAGAGTTTAGGTTTTTGCATAAGTAAGATCTATGCAGATCTGATCTGCCCTAGAACTCATAAGAGTGCCCACACTCTTATGAGGAGATGGTGCTTTGATGTATTTCATGCACCAAGTCCAGCAAAAACAAACTTACATAAAGTGCTGGAACAGTACTGAAACATTTACCTCCCAAAAGAGGACAGAACCCTACATTCTGAAAGAGGAAAATCACACTTTCTCCCTACCCCAATTCCTGGTAGGACTGTGCTTGCCTATTTCCTCCTGTCATATGATTTGAAACCTGTTTTCTATTAATCATATATCATAACTTTGTGTTTTTTTCAGTTTTTTTTTTAAAGAAATAATAACTTCCATGACCATGGAACCTACAAGCATAATTTGCAAGGCTAAATATTCATGAGCCATGTGATTGTGATCTCTGCCAACAGTGCACTCAAGAAACATGAATCCATGTGACCATTTAAAAATTTTTGGATGCTTTAATTTTGTATCCACAACCAGATTACTCTGTCCAACAAAATGACTTAAAACATATTCAACAATTTTCCTCAAAACACTCATGGTGATCATCCTCTGCTTTTAATTTTTATTTCTGTTGAAATATAAAGAACTAAAGGATTGAAAATGCCCTCTGTTTTTAATGCCCTACATATTTACACATGTCCAAGAGGAAAGCTCTGAATGCTACCCAAAGAATAGAAACATGCACAAACTTGAACATGAGCCAGTACAAAAGCAATACTCTAATCTCCCATGGAAATGTTACAAAAATGAGAGTATATATGAATACGCACATACACAAAGACAAGAAAAATAACTCACTGATTCTGAAAGACGAACTCAGTCCCCACAGGTTACCAAATTAATGAAGTGCAAGCTGCTTTATCATATAGAGTTTTCCAAAGTAAAGCCCCAGGCCACACAGGGATCCTCGATGACCTTATAAAATCATCTCTCAAGACTCTTTATATTTACCCTTTCCCATCTTCCAATATAGCATGATGTTAGAAGGAGTGTGACCCAAAATTTAAAGTGTATTTATCATCTAGAGTGTTTTCCAGGAAGTAAACAAAATGCTGGCATCATTATCAGTCCTTGCCATGATCCACAATACACTGTGGCCCATCAAATATGCTTCTGGGAAATTCCTCACTAAGAAGGATTCATTCTTCTATTTTTCTTTTAAGTTATATCCAATCTGCCAACGCAGGTTCAAGGGCACAAACTGAATTTTTCAAACACCTGACTCCAAACAGGCACCTATAATTCCCTCTACAGAGTTTTTCTTTATCAAGACAGGACAATCTAAGTTAGAAACAAGGAAACTAGGGTTCAAAGAAGTTAAAGAATACACCTGGGGCACAAAGTTGGTAGAAAGCAGGGTTGACAAAAAAACCAAACACCTCTCTTCCCACTCTAGAGCTCTTTCTACTCCACCTCCATTGAGTAGTAGCTACTAAGCTCAAGAAATCAGTAAAGTAAGGTAGAGAGGAGCTCCCTGGGCTCCCATCAATAGAACACTGGGAGAGAAAATCATAAAAGCAATTACAGGTCACTCAGTGCACATTTCATAGATTCTGAATCCTCACATCTGACAACTCTGTTGTCAGAGTTCCTACTGAGAGGTTAGGTGAAGCCCCAGCTTACAGAAATTTAGCAAGGGACAAGTGCATGCTCAAACTGCATCTGCAGAACTCCAAAAACTACAATAGAAACCCAGGTGTGTACAAGAGTGACAAAGGAAAGCACTGAGGCAGAGCTGGGGATCACGCCTTCTCTGCCTCTTGCACAGTCTCCCTGTCTGGTTATTTCCTTCTCTCTCTGTCCATCTCTCTGTCTCTCTCCCGTTTCCCAGCAGCTGGAGGAGTCGTGCTGGCAGCAGTGGAGGAGAAACAGAATGGAAGGGGCAGATAGAAAATCATAAGGACTGATATGGAAGCGAAAAACGGCTTGGCTGGAAGAAGAGAGATCTGTTATGGTAAACAACAGCGACAAAAACTGCACAGGATCTGAAAATGACTGAATAGAGACTACAGTTGATCTAAGATGACAAGAACATCAGGCTGTAAAAATGTGAAATATAAAAGCCTCTGTGACATTCACTTTTATATGTCAGTTTGGCTTGGCTATAGTCTCCAATTATTCAATCAAACAATAATCTAGATGTGCTGTGAAGGTATTCTGTAGATGTAATTAAAGTCCATAACCAGGTGACTCTAAGTAAGGGACTATTTTAGCTAATCTGTGTGGGTCTGATTCAATCAGTTGAAAGGCCTTCACAGCAGAGCTGAGGCTTCCCTAAGGAAGCAGGCATTCCATCTGTGGACAGCAGCTCCATTCCTGCTGAAGAGTTCCAGCCACCCTACCTGACTGCCGGCCCTATGGATGTCTGCCTTGCTTTGCCTGTGTGCACAGTGGTGCAAGCCAATTTCTTGCAATAAATCTCTCCCCATATATACCTCCTACTGTTTTCCTTTCTGGATAACCCCTGACTGATACAGCTTCTGCAAAGGGCTGATGCAAGCTCCAAGAGAATGGAGCTGCATATTCTGACCCAGAAACCACAGACCTAAGAACACTTTGGGGAAAGGGGTTTCAAAGGGACATGTCCTCGGGTGCCAGGATGGAGTGGGGCCTTCAATCCAAACCACTGGCTGGAGCCCTCTTGAACTTCCTTCAGCTTAGCTTCCAACCAAAGGCAGGCTGCATAGTTTTCCAGTGTAAGGTTCACAGTCTCTGGAGAAGACTAAGGAGATCTCCTATGCCAAAGCTGGGAAGGCTGAACTGAACTTCATTTAACGTCAATGAAGAAATGATCCCCAGAGGGCTAAGGACAGATGCAGATATTAGAGCCGGGCATCCTGGTGGGGTTGACCGAGAGAGACCAAGCGGAGGAACCCACGGACTTAATGTTGCTGGAAAAGTGGTCAAGAAGCAGTTTTTAAGTTGTAACCTGAATGATGTCCCGTAGGAGAGTCACCTTCCTTGTACTATGACTGAGGGACAATGGCGAAGGCGCCAAACAAAGGGGAAAATATCACAGAAAGAAGGGCTCAAAACACCAATAGGGGGGACTTCCCTGGTGGTCTAGCAGTTAAGACTCCCTCTTCCAATGTAGGGGGTGTGGGTTCTGTCCCTGGTTGAGGAGCTAAGATCCCACATGCTTCTGGGCCAAAACACCAAACAATATTGTAACAAATTCAATAAAGACTTTAAAAAAAAAATGGGGGTTGTTTCAATCCCTTTCAGAAGGCTTTGGTACTTTTAAGGTGGCAGCCACTATAACTAACTTCCAGCCACGAGCACCGGTAGCACTATTTCAGAAGCTTCACACAGCATCTGAGAATATTGTTGTTATGTACAGTCAGACACAGTCAGGACAACCTCTTGCAACTAGGTCTTGGGGAAAACCATTTATCCTATGTTTAGCTGCCTCAAATAACTCCAACGACTCTGCCTAAGGAGTCAGAGTGTCCTGTGGTCCTTTTGAGAAACAGTGACTATCAGCTCCTATGGGGAACGCTTACCAAGGACCTCAATGTCTGCAATTCATAAGAGGACCAATGCAACGCCAATGAGCTTTCAAGTCAGCCTCACTAGTACTTCCCAGGAGACAGAGTTCCCCCAACTCATGACATGAAAAAAATATTCTTCAATCTCCCTTAACAAAATATTTGCTTTTTCTACCAAACAGCTCTCCGGAGGCTGCCTACCGCATTCACCAAGGGCACTGGAGATGTAACATTTGATACAATTGCCCAATGCTTGGGAAGGGCAGATTGCTCACATTACCAGATCAGCCTGAAACAGTAAAGCCTTAAAGGACACCATGGGATTCCACACAAAGAAACACTAGCCCTCTCCCACGCAGACATGGCACAGCAAGTCCAGCAGAGGCAGGAAAAGTCTATGTTTGCATGAAGCCTTCAGGACAGGATGTCTTGATCAGGAAGAATACACCCAGGCAAACCTCAGAAGGCCAAGGGGCCACTCACTGGCAGCATTCACCAGCTTTCATACGAGTTAGGGTAAATCCTAGGAAGTCTTTCAAGAACTCTTTCTGGACCAAGATTACTAGCTGAAACTGGACTCTTTCCAATGCTCTTAATTACCTCCGTGACATTTAGGAAGAGCTCTCTCGCCGCAAAAGGGCCAGAAACTCACTCCTAGGAAATATGGTAGTTGACCGCTCCAGTGCATGAAAGGACCAAGCCCCTTATAATTAAGGCTCTTATGGACAAGCCACAAAACCAGGAGATAAGCAGCCTCTGGAACAAAAGTGCCTGGTACAGAACCACTTGGAATATCCCACAGGACACAGTGAGTCATTCCACAAGAGATATTTTTAAAAAAGAAAAAGGAAGAACCAATCTTGAAACATTTAGCTATTTAATCTGCCTTTAAGAGAGAATTTATTTGGGGAAAGACCTCACTGGAAAATTCAAAATGGCGTATCTGGACCCCTAGTATATAGGGGTGACACTTCCAGCTAAGCACTTCTGGTGCTTAGGTCAGCACCCCTAAGCCCTCAACCACACGCTGCTCCAGGGTCAGCCTCACAGAGGGAGCTGCCTTAATTGCACTTGAAATAAGAGGATTCGCACATTCTCCAGTTTTCAGGATCCGCCAGTGGTACTTCCCAGTCTCATAACCATCTTTCCCATCTTACTTGAGGGCAGGCAATCCACCCCATTTCGCTCTGGAGCCTCCACACTTAGCATAGTTCCCAGTGTCCTGCAGGCACTGAAAACTGGGTGTTGGATGAATGAACAAGTAGCTACAGAAACCTCACACCAAGTATGCTAACACCATGTTTTTCTAAAGGTGGGGAGAACTGCCAAACAAGAGAAAGGAGGAAATTCAAAAAGAAAAAAGAAATCATGTCCAGGTTTTTTAACTGCAGCACAGTAGAGAATATAGAAATTTTTTAAAAGTTCCCTCCTCCACAAGCAAACTTGAATGTCTGAGCTATTCAGAGGGTATTTTTGGATGCTCAGGGCTCAATTACACATCACTTGGATTCAAAAGAGGAATTTCTGGACATGCGCTGTGCTACAGGCTGTGCGTGTCCCTTCCTAGAGTAATGCTAAGCACACATCTGGGGCTATTTAACAACTGATTGGAAATTTCGCCTTCTGATTTCCAGTTAAATACTGGGCACAGGAAAACAAATAGCACTTGTTTTTCACTGAGCCTTGTCAGTCATCCAAACTGCCGCGTAGACCAGAGAACTGCCTGTGGTTTGGTGGCAGAGCCCCAACATATTTGGACCTGTTCCCCGCCCCCCCCCCCACCCCCCGCCGTTTAAGTGACAGGGATAAACCAATTTTGGCAACCTTAGCCTGTTTACCCAACCCCCAATCCCCATCAGAAACACAAAACTAGGTTTTAAATATTAAGCATGGTCCTGGTATTAATTTACATTTTTCATTAGGGTTAAATTTTTATTTGTTTTTAATCCAAAGAGCATAGAATTTGG
The DNA here is from genome assembly GCF_023091745.1 of Budorcas taxicolor. Lineage (NCBI taxonomy): Eukaryota > Metazoa > Chordata > Mammalia > Artiodactyla > Bovidae > Budorcas > Budorcas taxicolor. The sequence continues at coordinate 51,939,323 of NC_068912.1, read as the reverse complement.
TTTCTCTCATTTATTTCAATTGCCCTGCCCTGATATTTACTTGGATTTGCTGAAGGGGCAATGTTTAGATTACCATTTTCTGTTTCCAGTTAAACTGGGATGTAATATTAGTATGCGGCAGTTGTACTATCATTCTTGGAGAGTTTGAAAACTGGGAGTAACTTCAGAGATTGCCTAGTGCCACCTCCTAACTTTAGAGATGAGGAAACTGAGACCTGGGTAGTTAAGTGGTTTTGTGTAGTGCTTGATGTATAATTAGTCAGTGATGGAACCAAAGATTAGTACTTGGGCCTCCTGACATCCAGGCCAGAGTGTGAACTAGAAACAAAAATCTGAGTTACCTCTGGATAGAACTGACAGATAAAATCAGGACACGTAGTTAAATCTGAATTTCAGACAAACAATGAATAATATTTTGGTGTTAAGTATGCCCCAAATACTGGAAACTCTACCTTTAAGGGGGCCCCTTTGACTCACCACTTTTGTTCAAACACACATATTTACAGGCATTGCTTTCCTGATTTTACTGATAAATGGCTGGAAAAAATAAATCAAAGCACTGTTATCCCAAGAGTGAATGAGGTTGGAAGAAGTTGCTGCTTATCTCTCTCAAGCACCCCAACAAAGAGGAGCCCCCACTTACCACAACTAGAGAAAGCCTGTGTGTGCAGCAATGAAGACCAAGGGCAGCCAAAAATAAATAAATAAAAAACAAAACAAAATAAAGGCTGCAAAGACTCCTGGATTAGACATTTCACGTTACTGGAAACCAGGCATTTGAGAACGTCTGCTTGTTCTAGAGTTCTAAGTCTACAGACCTTGCAGCAGAGAATGCTCAGGTTTGTAATACAAATAAAGCAAGGTTTTTTGTTTTTCTTTTTAAATAAAACTCACAGAATAAAGTAAAATGATTTTAAAGTTGGGTTCACTGATTTTACAACATCATTTTGAAAATAATTCTGTAGCAAGTTTTTTTTTTTCTAACAGCTTTATTAAGATGCAATTCAACCTTATTATAATTCTATTATATAAATTACATAAACAAAATTATACAATTTACCCTTATAATTCATTGAGATATCATAATATTCCTCCTTTTAAACTGTACAAGTCAGTGTTTTAAGTATATTCACAACTGTGGTAATAATCACCATTATCTAATTTCAGAACATTTTTCACCCCAAAGAAACTCCATACCGTTAGTAGCCATTTCCCATCCTCCTCTCCCACTAGCCTCTGGCAACTACTGATTGTCTTTCCATCTCTATGGATTTGCCTGTTTGGGACATTTCATATAAATGGAATTATGCACTGTAGATTTTTGTGTCTGACTTCTTTTATGGAGAAGTAAATGGCAACCCACTCCAGTACTCTTGCCTGGAAAATCCCATGGACAGAGGAGCCTGGTAGGCCCCAGTCCATGGGGTCACAAAGAGTTTCAGACACGACTGAACGACTTCACTTTCAGTTCTTTTATTTATGTTTTCAAGGTTCATCCATATTGTCGTATGTATCAGACTTCATTCCTTTGGTCAAATAATATCTCAGGGTATAGATATACCACTTTTTAACCCTTCACCAGCTGATGGACATTTGGGTTGTTTTCACTTTTTTATTATTACGAATTATGCTGTTATGAACAATTGTAGACAAGTTTTTCCATGCACATATATTTTGCCCAATTGTCTTCCAAAGCACTATTTAATCTTCCCACCAAGGAAGGGTATTCCAATTCCCCTAAATCTTCAACACCACTTGTTATTATCTGCCATTTTTATTAAAGCCATTCTAGCGAACGTCAAGTAGATTCTCATTGTGGTTTTATTTATTTATTTATTGGTTTTCTTTTTTTTCTGTTTATTTATTTTACTTTACAATATTGTATTGGTTTTGCCATACATTGACTTGAATTTGCCATGGGTGTACATGTGCTCCCCATCCTGAATCCCCCTCCCACCTCCCTCCCCATCTCATCCCTCTGGGTCATCCCAGTGCACCAGCCCTGAGCACCCTGTATCATGCATCTTTGCATTTTCCTAATGACAAATGATATTGAGCATCTTTTCACATGTTTATTGGCCATTTGTGTTTTTCTTTGGAGAAATGCCTATTCAAATTATAGCATGTTTTTAAAGATAATCCAGTATTATGACTCTGCTCAATCATTTTTAGCAAACTTAGGTTAAAAGTTTAGACATTTATTGCACTATTTTGTCTTTGATGCAGAAATAATTGCATAAATAAAGATAAGTTTAGATGATCCTTCTAAGAGAGTTTGTACTTGTAGTTTCAACTTGACAGATTGAGAGAGTAGGATTATTTTTATTTTAGGTTGCACTGAAGGATAACTCTAACCGACTCAATCTTCTCTGGGATATCCCTACACCTTGCAAAAGAAAACCTAAAGTCTGTGACAACTCGATCGTGTGTGTGTGTGTGTGTGTGTGTGTGTGTGAGTGACATACTCAAAGATCTACTACTTGACACTCAGCCTGAAATAATCACTCTCAACCACTCCCATTTCTGAGGTAACCAGAACAACCAGATAAAAGAACTGCACTTGCAGAGGAAACTCAATCCCACTTCCTCCCTACCTGACACACTCCCTCTTGCCTACACAGTGGAATCAAGAGGAGGACTGAAAAGATTTGACAGTAGAAAACAGATAACCAGATACCATCTTAAGATGGCATTAAAATATAATGTTTTCAGTCACCCTCGTAGGTGTCTGAGACAGTCTGTGTAAAACAAGATCCTGCTAACTAATTATGAAAGGTTTCCTTTTGTAAATTGGACAGTTATAATAATGCAGACTTGACTACTTAAAAGGTCACCCTGTTTGTAGATGAGTAAATATCACTACTTGAACTTCTCTCACAATCCTGGGCTTCCCCTGAAGCTCAGCTGGAAAAGAATCTGCCTGCAATGCAGGAGACCCCAGTTCAATTCCTGGGTCAGGAAGATCCCCTGGAGAAGAGATAAACTACCCACTCCAGTATTCTTGGGCTTCCCTGGTGGACGGTAAAGAATCCACCTGCAATGTGGGAGACCGGGGTTTGATCCCTGGGTTGGGAAGATCCCCTGGAGGAGGGCATGGCAACCCACTACAGTATTCTTGCCTGAAGAATCCTCATAAACAGAGGAGCCTGGCGGGCTATAGTTCATGGGGTCACAGAAAGTCGGACACAACTGAGCAGCTAAGCACAGCACAATCCTACTTAAAAATAATAACTGTTGGGGAATTTTCTAGCAGTCCAGTGGTTAGGACTTCGTGCTTTCACTGCTGAGGGTGCCCCAATCCCTGATCAGGGAACTAAGCTCTTGCAAGTCACACAATGCAGACAAAACACACACACACACACACACACACAAAACTTTTAAAGTATTATAACTCTAAAGTAAAGACAGCTTTAGGACACTAAAACAAATCCATCAGCAAAGGACATGCACATCTTAGACTGAGAATCATGGGACCTACCCTCTCTCCTCGGCTCCCTTGAGCTCTCCAGGTAACCTGGGAAAAGACACTGAAGGACATGGCTAAGCCTCAGTTTCCAAAGATTCCAGGGACCTTCTGAAGTGTTTGGATGAAACACTTTATGTAAAATAATTTAGTTATCTTATCCCTTACCTCTAACTACAATGAACGAATAAAGGAAACACACCTGCAATTATCTATCCAGATCCCTCTGCCCCAGTGGCTGTCAAGTCATTCATTTCAAGTTACAGAGAACAAGGGAAGGGCTCACCTTGCCTCCTTCCCTTCAGCACCATCTCTGTTAGGGAGAGTTGCCCAGCTTGTGAGAGAACTTGTACCCTTTCATTGTCTAATGATCTAAGAACCCGAATGAACAACAGATGCTCCACCATCTCTTTCAGGTCACGAGGAAATGCACAGATAGAGAAAACCGTTTTCCCTAAAGAAAGCCTGTTGGACAGCAAGGCAGAGTTCAGGTGCCCCAGAATCTGGATCCTTGACTTCTCCCAGTGCTGCCTCCCATGTGTTGGTAATTTGAGTTTCATCACTTGTTCTACAATCTCCTTACATGGGATAAACTCCAGATAGGGCTGATGTTGAATTGTTTACTAAAACCATCTCCTGCGGTTCACTGTTAGTGTGTCATAAGCTGATGGCCAAGAAGCAGTTCTTACCGATGTTAAACAGAATTAAAGCAAATAAATAATAACTAGGCGTAAGACACTTTCCCTTAAAAGTCACAGAGAGGCAGTTTGAAGAAAGAATCCAGAAAGCGATGGCTGCAACTACAATATATGTGACCCCCACTTTCATCTGGATCTACAGCCCAAAGAAACAGGAACTCCTTTCAGTCTGGGGCCAGCCAAGCTAGTTGTTGTTGTTGTTCAGCCACTCAGTCGTTTTGACTCTTTGCGACCCCAAGGACTGCAGCATGCCAGGCCTCCCTGGCCAAGCTAGACATTTCATAATTAGAAATGTAAATTCAACATCCTTCCCAAGTGGTCTTTACTAATGACTAATAATAAATAGCAACAAAAATGGTAGTAATGTTTATGAAATTATCCATGCCAGGTCCCATACTAAACATTTCACATGTAATTGCATTTAATCAAGAGAACAACCTCATGATGTAGTGACTATTATCACTCCCAAATTACAACTGAGGAAAGTTAAGCTTAGAGAAATTAAACACTTTCCCCTTGTTACTGCTTAGATTCAAACCAGTGTAGGCAAAAGTCCTTGCTCATAACCTGCCCAATGTAGTAGCTCCCGAAATTGAGCTCCTGAAATGGTTAGGGTGCTTAAGGTATTGTATTTCTGACTTTACTTCATTTAAATAGACCTACACAGCTAGTACCTACAGAATTGGACAGCGCAACTCTGCACAATAAGGGCAAAATGAGTATAGGGTTTTATAGTAATGACCGTTACACAAATGCCTTTAACTATAGGAGACTGACAGTGCTTTTGAGTATGAAGGGAGCCAATTTAGAATAAGTGCTTGTAGAGTTAAGTCCTTTCTGGATTTGAATCTCAACTCTGTCAGTAACTAGCCAAGTGATCTGGGTCACTACTTAACCTCTCTAAATCTTAGTTCCTCATCTGGAAATGCATCTGTAAATATCCCCATCATCATGGGGTTATTGTGAGAATTAAATAAGAGAAAACATTAGAGCACTTATGCAATATCTGGAACATACTAAGTGCTAAATAAATGTGCCGATAACAATAAGGTGTGTATGCATGTGTGTGCGCTCATTTGTGTCTGATTCTTTGCAACACCGTGGACTTCTTTGTCCAAGGAATTCTCCAGGCAAGAATACTGGAGTGGGTTGCCATTTCCTCCTCCATGGGATCTTTCCAACCCAGGGACTGAACCTATGTCTCTTGTGTCTCTTACACTGGCAGGCGGATTTTTTACCACTGAGCCACCTGGGAAGCCCAATAACAACTAATTTTGACTTTTGGCCTTTTAAATTTAGAAGTAATGAGAGTTTAAATTCTCAGAAAAGGCTATAATTTAACTTACTAGTAACTCCTATCTTGTAAATGTACTTTGGGGTTTAAAATGTTCACATTTACAAAGTTGCAAATATAGTACAAAGAACTCATGTATACTCTTTAACTAGATTCACCAGTTTTCAATATCTTGCCATATTTGCTTTATATTCTATCTATATATGAATTTTTCTCTGAACTATTTGGCCCTTTAACCCTTAATGCTTAAGTGTATTATGTCTACTAAGAAGGATATGCTCTTGAATAAGAAAAGTACTATTATAAAATTCATGAAATACAACACTGATACTTTAATCTATAGGCTCAATTTCAGTTCCTCCTGTTGTCACCATAACGTTCCTCACAGTGACAGTGCCAGTCCTTACCCAGGGATCCCAGATGTCTTTTTAGCCTCCTTCAATCTGGAATGGCTCTTCAACCTTTCTTCGATAACCAACATTTTTGCAAAGGACAGGCCAGTTACTCTATAGAACGTGACCCAATTTAGTTTTCTTCAGCATTTGCTCATGATTAGACTCAGTTTATATGGATTTTGGCTAGAATAATAACTAGTAAGACTATGTAAATATACTGTTCCTCAAATACCCTCCACCACCACTGGATTCAGCATCTATTGATGACTCTTGCCTAATCAACTTCTACTATGACAGTTACAAATTGATGATTTTCTAATTCCATCCTTCCTTCTATAGCTATTCATTGGTATTCTTCTATAAAAACTTTCCCTTCCTCCCTTTTTACTCATTTAATTATCTACTTTTTAATTGTATTATCTATGGAGTCTTATTCTATTCAGTGGGTACCTCTGAGTTTTTAAAAGTACACTTCAAATACAAGTGATAAGAAACTACAGATCTGAATTAAGTATCATTAATTAGGCAAAATGTATTCATGGTGCAAGATGAACACCACTAACTGTGGACTCTTCTCGTTTTGATTGCTTGTAGGCAAGAGAGGTTTGGGAGTCCGAGGCTCTGCAGTTGAGGGCATTAGCATGTATCCCCAGCAATAGACAATGTGAGTTATCACTGTGCAGTGTTGCTCATCATCAGACATGATATCATACCCCAAAAATTCTATCCAAACAACCCGTCAATTTCTCCACAACTAGCGAGCTTGGATGTTTCTGGCAAACTCAAAAGGACATGATTTACAAATAGTAGGTAATATTTGGATCCTTCCACAAGAGCTGGGTTCCAGCTTTTTTATAAAATACAAATGTTTTCATTTTGGAGCTCACTGTGTCACTTTCTCAACAAACAGATCCTACAAGCACTTACACTAAACTGGCTCCCTTCATACTCAAAAAGCACTGTCAGTCTCCTATAGTTAGGCCCGTGTTATATATGAATAAAATGGGTCTGTACGTATTTATTTTGCGGTCAGAGACCACACATCTAATGGCTACTTACAATATTTACAATCTCCTGGTACCATGGGGAGGAAGGAAGGGGAGACTGAGACCAAAGCTAAGGCCACACAGAGTATGACTACAGATCCTGCTCAAACATGCAAGCAAGACCAGACTCTTCATGCATAGAAGAGGACATGTGAGTGGTATTTGTTTTCTGTGAATGCTTATCAATGCCACCCAAATATCACTAAGAGCAAAATCCAACTTTAATACACTGTGGACTCTGCTATTGTTAACATTTCAATGAAATAAGCCTTTTTAAAAGCTTTGAAAATTTTAGGGTCATTATATCCTTATGCTCAAGGATCACACTGGGAGGGTTTTAAGCACTTACCAAGAAAAGTCTGGAGACCCCAACTGCCAGTCTCTCTGTCTTCAGATGCCAAACCAGAGGCTGGGGGGAATTGAGCAGGAACACAACAGGCTTGTGGTGAATGTGGACTGAGGAGATGGGATTCAGGTGCAGAGTGACCTGGGAAGAAACAGAAAGAGAAGTCTTAGCACCAGCTTTCCATCAAAACCACTAAGCACAGCACATGGCATACTGTTTCACAGCTCACCATTAACAGAAACAAGCTGAAAGCTAGTTCAGATTCCACAGATAAGATATATTAGGCTGAACTGGATGATTCTGCCAATATTTGACCTTTTTTAACCACAAAAAACAGCTATATCATGTGGTTCAATCCATACTAATTTCAACCAAAACGTGAATCAGCTCCCAGTAAAAGCAGAATACAAGTAAACAGAACACTTTTTTTTTTTTTTTTCAGAGTTGGCAAAGGCAAAATAAAAGTTACCTTCCCTCAGGGCTGCCTTATCCTTCAAATCAAATGACTAAATTTAAAAGTGGAGAACAGAATCACCTGGGGGCAGGTCATTCCTCTGAATTGTCAAAGAAATGACTTTGTTCTCTTCCAGGTAAGCTCCAATCTCTCTCTATAAAGTCAAGTGAGTTCTGCCAAAGAAAAGCACCGAAAGCTAAGGGAGAGGGGCTGCCAAAGGGAGCTGCCAGTGCTTTCATCATCCCAGCTATTAGCTCGAAGGGGTTTTCCAAAGAAATGAGGCACAGGGAACACACAGAATAAAAATGGGCTGTATACAGTTCCAACCCCAAAAAAGAAAAAACAGAGAGGAAAACCATGAGTTTGGACAGGAAAACTGTGGCCAGTTTTGATAGCAGATCAAGGACTACTGTAAGGTTACATTGGCATAATTAGCATCACCCAAAAGCACCTGTGAGGGGATCTGGACACAGAGGGTTCAACAACACCCTCCCAGAGCACATCAGCCAAGGTCAGTCAACATGAACATGGAAAAGCAAAAGGATGGATAAATACTGAACAGACACTTTCATATAAGTATGTCTCCACTGGCTTTCTGTCCAGAGGGGCGAGGCAAGACCCAGGAACTACTTGTATTTAAATAAACTGAGGTGGTGCTAGTGGTAAAGAACCCGCCTGCAGATGCAGGAGACGTAAGAGATGCAGGTTCAAGCCCTGGGTCAGGGAGATCCCCTAGAGGAGGGCAAGGCAACTGACTCCAGTATTCTTGCTTTGGAGAATCCCATGGACAGAGAAGCCTGGTGGGCTATAGTCCATAGGATCTCAAAGAGTCAGACACGGCTAAAACGACTTAGCATGAGTGCGTGCATGCATGTTAAGTCACTTTAGTTGTGTCTCTTTGTAACCCCATGGACTGTAGCCCACCAGGCTCCTCTGCCCATGGAATTCTCCAGGCAAGAATACTGGAGTACACACACATGCAAACAAGTTGAACTCAACAAAAAGCACCCTCAAGTGATTAGGCAAAAAACAAAAATGAACTTTAACTTGAAAGACACAGACTGAGAGATACACTGGAAATAATTTTACGTCTCAGCCATAATTCTTACGAAGATTAAATGGGCTACATCTATGATCTGAATCTGTACCATCATTAGGCATAGAGCTCTCAAAGCTGGATTACTTTACTCGATGTCTTCCCAATGACTGCTGGACTGCTCTGAACTCAGTGTATCTCTGCCTTTCATTGCAGAACTGCCTAGGACACCAGTGTCACTTATTATAGTGTATCCTCAGGTCACCGATAATAAGACACTAAATTATCAGTCTCCATGCCTTAGCACAGGGTAGGCACTCGATAAATGCCAATTCTCTGCTTTTCAAGGCCAAAAAGTATCTTATTCTATGAATAATTTGCATTATGGTATATAATACCATCTGGTTCATTTACTACTGAGAATATGTGTCTTGATTTTCAAAACAGACTGCAAATACCCAGTAGGCAAACATATGTCTTACATTTAATACTGTGCTTAATATAGAGTAGATAATTTTTAATGACTGATTTACCACAGTAAATTCATCAATTTATGTTACCTAAAAAGTTTTTTTAATCTGAATAGACTCAAAGGTATTTAGCTAACTAACTTCCAGAAAAGTGAAAAAACATAGAAGCAAGACTCTATCATGAGCTATTTCAGCAACACTGCTAGGGTCAGTTTAGTATTGGCATGCTGCTGCTGCTGCTGCTAAGTCGCTTCAGTCGTGTCCAACTCTGTGCTACCCCATAGGTGGCAGCCCATTAGGCTCCTCTGTCTCTGGGATTCTCCAGGCAAGAACACTGGAGTGGGTTGCCATTTCCTTCTCCAGTGCATGAAAGTGAAGAGTGAAAGTGAAGTTGCTCAGTCGTGCCCAACTCTTAGCGACCCCGTGGATTGCAGCCTACCGAGCTTTTCTCCGTCTATGGGATTTTCCAGGCAAGAGTACTGGAGTAGGGTGTCACTGCCTTCTCCGAGTATTGGCATAAGCATAGTATTAAAAGCAGAGTACTAATGAACAGTGATGTCAGGTACAGCTACAGCAAAATAACATGTTTTCTGATTGTACAGAATCAACTTCACAGAATTTTGGAGATATGTCCACATTTGGAAACAGTCAGATTGATCACCCCTATAAACAGGAGAGGCAGCAGAAACAGAGCAGGGGCAGAGATTCGTATTGCTACACTAACTAGAGAGAGAGACACCCACTACAGAAAGCACACACTATGGAGAGTGGGGAAGGAGAGATGAAATCATTCCTTGCCTAAGAGTACCTGACAATTGCAAAGAAACACTCTGTCACTACTAATATGTGAAAGTTTCCAGATTTATTCATTACAAAACTGTTTATTGAGCACAAAGAATAGTTGCAGTCCTCAGGCAGACGATTCTCCTTGGAGCTCACAGATAGAACAGTAATAAATATATATCTCCAATGAACAAGAATTTAGGGGGGGGGGGAACCTTAGGAAATGAGAAGAAAAATATGTATGAGACAGATACTGGTGCTCGAGTCCAAAATTTTCCAGATGGTCCAAAGTGTCGAGGCCTGGCTCACACCATCAAGGAGAGATTTCTAGGAGCCATGGCTCTCTGAGCTTTCCTGGAATCAGTTCCCTCTTCAATATGTGGCAGTGTCTGGCCAAGATGAATCCCCGACTCTGGCACATGGGGCCCAGGCAAAGCCCCAAAAACCATTTGGCAAAGAAGAATTGACACTACAATTGGGAAATTAAAAGAAAAATACTCAATACTTTCTAAAAAGATCAGTTGGCAGCAACACAGAGTCCCCCCAAGCACCTGCTCACCTAACCCCTCAGCAACCTTCCTCCACTTGAATAAATCATGCTGAAGGGAAGATAGAGGACAACCAAAAACAACCAACAAAGAATGAAGGTAAAAAAGCTCCCAGAAATGTGGGGAGAACATACCGAGAATAGCTCTTAAAGAATTCCTGGCTAAGGTGCCTAATTTCTCTCAGGCTGAAAAGAAAAAGGAGCAAAAAGGAGAAGAAAAGAATGAGAAAAAGAAAATCCTCTTTAGAATCAACTATAGATCAGGATAGACTATAGTTACAAAGATAAGAGCGTTGTGCTAAAGCTTTTTCCCCGCTGTGTAAACTGTCCAGGGATTACAGTCAGAAGATCAGAGGTGAGACAGGCTGCAGCAAAGAAACAGCAGTATATCCAATAATTTCCAACTTGGACATCCAAACAAAAGTTTAGAGAGTTGACTCTCAACCCTACGTCAAATTTACACATAAAAATAAGGGTCATCTCTTAGTCCACAGGTTTCACATGTGTGCGTGTCTGTGTGTGTGTGTGTGTGTGTGTGTGTACAAGGAATAACAAACTGAACCCAGAGGCCACGTGGTGGTGAAGGCAAATGGAGGTAAACTTAAAGGGGCTGCATCTCAAATGAGGGAACAGTGACAATCTCTGTAGTAGTGGCTTCTTAACCTCTGGGAGTTACCGAGCTCTTGAGAGCTTAATGCAAGTTATGAATCCCCCACACACACACACCCTCCACCACACACACACACACCAAAATACCCCACAGACACACAAAACTTTCTGACTGTGTCAGGGAAATACATCCATTGCAGGGCCGGTGAACTCCAGGTGAAGTAACCATTAACCCATGTTAAAGAATATACTCTAGAAGAGCAGGAAAATTCTAATCACAGAAACAGAAACAACATTAGTCTCTCTAATCAAACTAGAAATGACACCTTTATTTTTAAAATATCATCCCCTCAGGGAAAGAACATAATAGATGACAACTCAGAACTAAAAGAGGCTTCCCAGGTGGTGCTAGCGGTAAAGAACTCGCCTGCCAATGCAGGAGACATAAGAGACAGGGGTTCAATCCTTGGGTCAGGAAGATCCCCTGGAGAAGGTCATGGCAACCCACTCCAGTATCCTTGCCTGGAGAATCCCATGGACAGAGGAGCCTGGAGGGCTACAGTCCATAGGGTCACACAGAGTCAGACATGACTGAAACGACTTAGTACACATGGAGAACTAAAAAATGTTCACATGTAGCTTCTGGAATTTCAGTGACTTCTTGAAACCATACTTGATCACACAGCAGCCCAAAAAGCCCTGCCCAAGAGTTCCAGCACTAATCAGGTTTGCCTTAAACGGTGCTGAATATTCAGTCTTCCGAATGTCACGAGAAAATACCAGTGAATCTGATCTGTCACACCTCTGATGCAGACGTTGCTCATACACTACTGAAAACACAGGAAAACTGTTTGGTCCAATCTGCTGCATGACACCTGTTGACATTAGGTCTTAGGAGGCTATCTGTGCACTTCAACAAACTATTAGATGTAATTAATGTAGTTCTATTTTACAAAGAAATTCAAAGTAAATCTTTTTTGAGTACTCTTCTGGGGAATCTGAACACAGTTTTGACCGAAGTCAAGGCCAACTCTCAGGAGCATAAAGCCTCCGAGTGGGAAGACAAACTTCCTGTCTCCCATTTAGGAAGCGTGTCCTTGCCACGTTATCACCAGAAAACAACAGGAAGGGTTTTCTTTGGACCTTGTTTGGCTGAAGACTCGGTTCTCCACAGATTATCTGTGATAAGCAAAAACCATACTTTGCAGCAAACCCTGTAAATCACTTTATCTAAATGAATTATGTACTTTCTTACAGAAAAGAACACCACTCTCTTGATGGAAAGATGCCATATGAAAACTGTTTTGAATTTTCCAGGATTCATGGCAGAGATGCAAGATTATTTCTACCACAGTGATTTCAAAAATTTCTTATTAGTTATATCCCCTCCTCTTGGGGTTTGTTAAAACAAACAAAAGCAAAGCAAGCAAAGAAAAAAGTCTAACAGTTGTCTAATTTTGCTAACGTGTCAGTGAAGTTCCATGTCAACATTTCTGATTTTAGTAAGGGCCCCTATGGACCCATGAAACAGTGAAGTCATCCAAAACACAACCAGAGGGACTTCTGTTCTCTAAAATCAGACCAAATACTGGTCTGAAATGGATGATCCAACAATCAGTTTACACGAAGACAGATAAGAGAAGCACTCCAGCACTGTGTCTATAAACAAGACCCATAAACTCCCACCCTGGTGTTCGTATAGCCATATCCATGCCTTCTTCAGAAGTAAGCAGACCACCACTTAGCAACGGCGTTGGCAGTAACTGAAAACATCCTACATCTGATTCCCATAGCACTCATAATTTACACAGCCGGACTCAACCTACTTCAGGACACCAGGGTAACCACAGCTGAACTCGAATTTCCCTTACATTTGGGCAATGGGCCTTTTAGGAACTCAAATCTGACTCAGATGCACTTGAAATATGCAACCAGTTGCTGGGAGTGGGGAACAGCAGTTAGTTCTCTGCCGTGTTTTAAAGGGTATTCCAATCTGAGGAACCCCTACAGCTGACATTTTATTGACCGTTGCTTGTCTTTTGCCATCTGGGAATTGGTATAAAAAGATTCCCTTAAAATATTCTTGAAGGATTGGATCTGGAACTTTAAAAAAATTTCCTTATGATTTTATTTTTACATTTCTCTGAATTTCTAGAACATCAATCAGTTAAATGTTAAATTCAAGGAATTTTGACCCCTACTGTCCCCACCCTATCCTAAGAAGTCAATTGATCATTCACCTTTGCCTCATTGGCATTAAGGTTTTGAGTTCTTTTGACTTCACCTCTATGACAAATGACATCATGCTCCTTCCCAATGGTTTTGTCTTGAGACACTTAACATGATGAGAGGGACACAGCCAGTCAATTCCAAAACTAAGTTCTCCTCCCCCTCAACAAGGACAGGATTCAGGATTCCCCAGGAGACTGTGAAAATAATCTAATAAAACCACAAAATAAGGAAGAAAGGCCCTCAAATGAAAGTCTGAAATATAATGCAGAAATAAGTCTGCCTGTCTATATTTTGAATGCCCTGGAAAAATACTCGGAACTAAATTTGCATTGGGGGTTGAGAGACAAGGGCTCGTATAAACAGAGGAATATTTCTGAAGCTACAGGTCATGACCCTCTAAAGGCGTCTTGGCTGGGAGAGTTGCAAGGGGATTCTAGGGACCCCGGCCCTGCCTCCCAGAGTGGCCCACTGCTTAATCACTATAGGAAAAAGAGGCTGAGAAAGGGGAGACTCCAGGTGTCCTGAGAAATGGATGGGGCTGACAGCAAGGCTGGGAACACGGACAGTCACTTTCCCATTGTCCTTGAGCACTAAGCATCTGCCATCTGAAAATGGAACTGTCTCTGTCACTAACACACCACAGTCTTTCAGGATTCTCGCCTGCAGCACCCTCCAGCCAGCCCCTGGACCAACAAGTACACCCAGCTCAAAATGCAGCCTGCAGTGAAATCCTCCCTGCCCCACAGACAGAGCCGGGTTCAGGGCCATGCCCACAGACCACGCGTCAGTTTCTACTCTGCAAGGCACTGACTCCCCGCCTTACACTGTGAAACCCTCAGGGCACTCTTCAAGGGCAGAAACTAAGTCACACTCATTTCTGCATCATTGGGGCTAGCACAGGGCTGGATATCTAGTGAGCAGGCAACATGGTTTCTGAAAGATGAGTAAAAGAAAGCACCAATGACAGCTATTCATGAAATGTGACTCAAGTAATGGTTACAGAGTCAAATGGTTGCATTTTCCTGGCCAGAAAGTGACGTGGCAGGGGCAATGCATCGATAAGGAGGACATTAATTTCACTATCAAGTTCTACTGAACTTTAAAACACAGTCAAGAAAAGCAAACAGACACCAACTCATGCTCCCAAAACAAATGGTGGAGGCTGCCTGGAACGTGTGCTGGACAGAATTTCGAGGCCATGCCTAGGCTTTGTGAGAATAAACACCCTGCTTATCCTCCTCTGTTGTGTGTACAGGACAGGGCAGAGTACCACCTATGCCATAGAGGGGAATCACACTAGACAAACAGTGAAAGCCAAGAAAACAGAATGATTTTACTGATTATTTTTTACAGTTATGCAAATACAAATACATGAAACATGAAGAAAACCCTGGAGCATGTTCTCTTTCTCAGGGATAGATAACAAAGACAAAAATTTGACCAAAAGTTAAGTGATTTTCATTCAGGCAAGTGAAGTGTATTAGAACAGTTAGGAATTAAACTTCTAGAAAAACTGAAGGAACTTAATACTGGCAAAGTGATTAACATGAAAAAATATTTGCTTTAATTTTTTCATATTCCATGTCATACTTAATAAATAGATCGATTCCAAACACTTTATTATTGTATCTAACACTAATATACAACCAAAGCTTCCTGTAATATGTACTGTGTTCATTTATTTCCTCTCAATGTCTGCTTTTTACAATGGGCTCAAAATTGTTTGTGCTACCTGTTTAGTAAGCCATTCCTTTGACATGTATATGTCTATAATCACAGGATGTTAGGATAGCTTGTCATTACTGTGATAAACAGACTTGTACAATAAAGAGAATCATGGAGTGACCAGTATAAGCCAACTTAAAAGGCAGGCACAGCAAGAACCCAATGTCGACATGATGTGAGTACTGGATCAATCATTTCCATCTGCAGACTGCAGTTATGAATCTCAATAAAGATTGCTGCTTACACACCCTCTTAAAGTTAGCAAATGTACCACTCAGTGTGCAGGCAGTGATTAAATTTAATTTGATGCTCTAAATGTTAAAGGATGGCATTTGGATTTCCCTGGACTAGTACATTAACCTGAAGCTGGTAAGGAATTCTGAATGGGCATACAGTGTTTCCTTTCTAACACAAAAGAGAAATCTAAAGAGGAGTAATTACTAAGATACAGATGTTCAAAATCACTACACTTGGTTGCCATGTTAACAGGAATAGTAGTGAGAGGCATTAGTATCATCTCTCAAAGACAGTAAGCAGATTCATCGGTTCATATACTGGGTTAAGATTTGCTACTCTTGTCAAGAGTTATTTTGCATAATTATAGAGTTAATCCCATTTTAAAGATGAAGAAACTTGTGCTTAGAGATAATTTTGGCTAGATAATTTCTAGCCAAAAACATATGACTAGAAAGTGGCAGTGCTAAGAATAGAATGAACTTGTTTTATTCTTAAAAGTATTCATAGCCTATTCATAAGAACAGAATGGAATGTCTGTCTCTTTCCTTCTCCCTACCTTCCCATCTCATTCTTTTTTTTCACAATAGTAAAAGGTGTTTATCAGTCTTCATAATCAATAGCCAGACAAAAATAGAAGGTAATTATAGTTGCAAGCCATAATGGAAGCATGATTAACCTAAGAATATAAAATAATTATATACAATTTGGAGGGTTAAGTAATGTGGTAAGTGGAAGTGCATACATGAACATGTTTCCCATCCACCCAGCCAATCTATGTCTTTTGATTCCCACCTCATTCTTAATCTTGGGTGTTGGCCATAGGGCAGAGGGGGTGATGGGGATGCTCTAAAGGAGTAAGAAGCAGGGATTATTTTGCTTCTGGAAAGGAAAGAAAGATAGAGAAGAAAGGAAGAGGATTAAGTTGTGAGCAAGACAACAGAAGGCCAGTACAAGCTGAGAGGTCAGTGAAATCCACAGGGATGGGTCAACAAGTATTTTTATGAATACTATCCCCTTCCATCTCCTCTACAAAAGCTTTAATAATGCTCACCATTCTCATGAACGAATGCATTATGGCAGTCAAGATGGTGTTGGTTGCCTTTCAAATCCAAGTCAATCAAATGTATCTCAGACATGCCACATGTAGTTATATACCCAGAAAGTGGAGAGGGCCACGAGAATGCTAAGGCTCTGGAAATCTGCAGAGATATACCCTCCTCTGGGCTTCTACAATCAGAATCAGCAGACAGAGGTGAGAGCCAATCATTCCTTGAGCTCCAGGGCCTCCCAATTGATATATGGATTAGACCAAAGCATTCTCTAAGGAAACTAAATTCTGGTCACTGTAGGAAAGTCTTGGGAACTTTAAAGTCTGGTTTCCTTTGAAAGCTCTAGCAAAACAACTCCTGAAAGTCACAGTACCAGCCCCCTAAGGGTATTCTGGTTTCATCCAGCCAGGTCATAATTTTAAATGGAAATGTTTTAGAGGAACTTTAGCTTCAACATTACATGACCCATCCTTGAGAAAGGGAGAACAAATAACTCAGATGTCAAAGGTGAGAAAACATGTTATCTGTGCCTTGGGAGTATTTTTCCTGAAAAAGCATTATTTTTTGACCATATGTTCTACTGTCTCTTAGAGGCACAGAATTTTAAATGCTTTTAATTCAGGCAATGAACTATGTCAGAACAGGCTAATGCACAATAGAGCAAATGCGGTTTAAAGCGTTTACACTAGAGTTCAGTACTGTTTCCCTTCTCAGAGTTAAGTTTTCCCTAAGCCTTGCAATGAGTTTTCAGGGTAAGATCTATGATCACAGAGGGAAGGTTGCCAAAATATGCATACAGAATTTGGCATGCTGTAGTTGATAAGTGTCTAAGATGGGATCACATCTTCCTAAAGCCAATATTAAAGGGGTTGAATTTCCTATTTTCTTCAGGCACCATTAAAAGTAGTTCATTACATTTGCTCTAACTGGAAAGGGACAAGCTACAGTAAAGAGCTGGACCTGGTAACAAATTCATTATAGTTATGTTACACTCTTAGAAATCATTTCAGCACATATTAATACCCTGAAGGAAAAAGGAAAATAAAAAGTAAAAGAAAGAAGCAGAAGACTAAGTTCTAAGAAACCTGAACAACATTCCTTATTTAGATCAAGAATGATCCTCGTGACATTTATTTACAGGTATATCAGAATTGAGTGTCACGGCAGGGATTTTATCTCAAAATGAAACAAGTGCAAATTCTAACACAAACCATTTGATTTTCAAATCATAACTTACACACAGTCATTCATTTCCCAATAATGAAGATTCAATAATTCTGTCAATATCATACATATCAGTCAACCAGTTGAAACCCTGATAGGTCAAAGTCAGTCACTGGGAATCAGCGAGTTACAGAGCAACAGAGAACAGGACATTCTTTTCCAATAATTAAAATTGTCTCCCATATTTGACATTAGGAAATAGGAGGCTTTCCCTTAATATCTGGAAATATTAATTGTCTTAACTATTTATGCATAGTCTCACTTTTATACATAAAATGACTTTTTAAAAAGCTTATAATCTCTGAATTTTACTGAGTATTTTAAAAACACAAGGTACAGCAGTATTACAAAGACTTAGTTTCCCATGCAAATAAAGCAGATAAAAGCAACTCTTCCATAATACATCTATGAAGAAAGTTTCGAATCCTGACCAAAGTCGGGAAGGTTCTAAAAAAAATATCAGAATCAGCTTAAGCTCTGGATCATAATTCAGTGAAGATCCAAATGCACCTATTAAGTCAATAGCCACTAGTCTTCTTCTCATTTTCAGTAAAACTACTATAGTCTACCATTCTGTCTTTGACTCATCCTTCGAAACCACCACCACTAAGCAGTAAATACAGCCAAAATGGGAAAGGGATGGGGTGCTTGCATTACAAAATATTCAGGCTTAGACTATAAATTTAAACATTCCAAAATAACCAAGATCTCAAAGAAATAATTAAGATTCTCTACCATTCATGATATTTGGCCAGAAATAAGAAATCTGACTCAGTGACAAATCTCTCCATAAAAACATGAAATGAAATAAACAAAATGTGGTATATCCACACAATGGAATCTTATTCACCAATAGAAAGAATAAAGTTCTGACATACACTACAACACAGATAAACCTGGGAAACATGCAAAGTGAAAAAAGTCAGCACAAAAGGCCATATGTTGTATGATTCCATTTATTTGAAATGTTCAGAGCAGGTGAATCCATAGAGATAGGAAGTTATTGCCAGGGCTGGGACTGACTGCTAGCTGGCACAGAGCTTCTTTTTGAAGTGACAAAAATGTTCTGGAACAAAATAGTGGCGATATTTGCACTACATCATGAATGTACAAGTTTCACTCAACTGCATACTTTAAAATGGTTAAAATGGTAAATATTGTATAACGTGGCTCTTTTTTACCACACGATTTAAAAAAGTGTAATTTAAGCTTTCATACAGCATAGACCTGACCAATTCTTGAGTTTCAAATCTCTTCTAGAAAAAGCTTTACACGATAGTACAGGGAACTCAGCATATCCTAGTAGGCTGAATGCTCGCACCAACACTTACGACTCCAGATCTAAGGCAGTCAAAGCTCAGGAACACACAAAGCTGGCTTCAGATGGTACCTGTGTTTCCTGTGCATGTTTTTCATTTATTCAAACAGCATTAATTAAGTACCTAGGATGTGCCAGGCACCATACCCATTCCTGAACACAAAAATGGAATAAGATGCAGCCTATCTTTCCCCAAGGTAGTCACCACAATCCAGAGAAAGTCAGCTACATGAAGAGGTGATGATCAGTCAGTCCAGTTCAGTGGCTTAGTCGTGTCTGACTGACTCTTTGCAATCCCATGGCCTGCAGCATTCCAGGCTTCCCTGTCCATCACCAACTCCTGGAGGTGATGATAATATTCAATATAAAACCAACCAAGACTGCAATATGTCCAGGGTGTGTGGGGAGAGAAGATGTCAAGGGTTGGGGGAGGCGACACCAGCTTGGCTGGGCAGGGTTCCCAAGCAGGACAGATTAGACCTAAAGGTGTCTGAAAAAAACAGGCAAAATCTGTCAATGTGATACATTTTCTCGTTTCTTCCACTCCTTCCCAGTTTTCTGAACAACCTGTATTGGCTGGGTGAGTGTTTGTCAGAGATATTTTAGAAACAAAAGTCACACACAAGGATAAACTGGATTGAATGACCATTAAGACCCCCTTCTGATCCTAGAAGCTAGGGCTTCCATAACTTCATTACTGAATACTTTTCTTAAGACTTTCAGAATCACTTCACTCACTTATTTCATTTACTCTCTAAAGAAGTCTGCTAGATATTTTTTTAAAGTCTATATATTTAGCAAGCAATACAGTAAAATACTTGAGACTACTTCTCAACAGTAATTATTTCAAAAGAAAATGATACCAGGATAAAGCAAATCTAATAGGGAAGTGATGACAGTTCATTAGTATCTCATAAAGAGCTCAGAATACTATCCTGGTAGGTTCAGGTCCCATCTGTCTATGTCTTAGTATATTTGAGTCTGTGGGAGCTTGTCTCTTGCTTATAAGCCCAAGTTCTAAAATTAGAACTAGCTTTGAACAAGCCATTATTCTTCCTAAGATATATTAAATTAAATCTCCTCTTACCTCAAAAGAAATCAGAGTAGTCACATAGGAGAGTTGAGAAGGTTAAATAATTTATATTATGACAAACATAATTCTTTATAAACTCCAACATGTGAGGGAAATTTTATTATTCTCTGGAAGAAGGATGATGAAAAGTTAAAATTTTCAGACCTATTTTCGGGGGATAAAATTCTAAAATAACTTTGTTTTTAAAACAAGGAAACCTACTAAAATCAAAGTCACCATCAGATTCCATATCCTTAAGCAAACAAACTTTTCAAACCAGAGTTTAACAAGTAGCTAAACTCAATGATTTTTGTTTCTTTTTTCTATTAATTATCCACTTACCATGAAAGGTTCCCACTTAGCACTGAGACATAAAGCGTGATGTACAATGTGAATATAGTCCCTTTTAGAACAGTGAATGACCACACGTTTCATGGGAAGGAAGGGGTCTGACATTCGCCTCAAGCTAAACTTAGGAATGCCTTAGTATCCAACAGACTGTTTCGATGAATACTTTATGACTTAAAATGAAACCCATTAAGTGAAATATGACTAATCAGAATCACATAATGACTGAGAGCATGGACACTTGCAGCCTACTCCTTGCGTTCAATTCCAGCTCCACTAATTCCTTAGCTGTGTGACTGGGCAAACTGCTTGACCTCTCTGTGCTGCTATTTCTTCATCTGAAAAACAGAGTAGTGACTACTTTTTATGAGGAATAAATAAATACTTGTAAGCACTAGAAACACACTTGTCCCATAGTTTAAAATTACATATTAGTTATAGACAGGCCCTCAATATATCTCAGGAACTTTGCACAGTCATCACTTGAGGCATCATAGGAACTTATTCCATACAAAGATGGATCTCCCAGGCCTTCTCAACCTTTTCCTTCTTATAAAGTGCTCTCCATCATTACCCTACAACCCATGCCTACCAGCACTGTTCAGAAATTAGACATACTGATCTACTATGGTCTGGAAATTCTCAAGGACAAACCATATGCAATATCATCAGATTAGACCTATCAATTCTGTTCAGAAAGAGGTTGTTGTTTAGTCACTAAGTCACGTCCGACTCTTTTGAGACCCCTATGGACTGTAGACCACCAGGCTCCTCTGTATATGGGATTTCCCAGGCAAAGAATACTGCAGTGGGTTGCCATTTCCTTCTCTAGGGCATCTTCCCAACCCAGGAATCAAATCTGCATCTCTTGCATGGGCAGAAGGATTCTTTACCACTCAGCCCTTAGAAAGAGGCAGAGGTATGTGTTAACACACTGAATTTAACTACAGCTTCGTATTTTCATCTGGGATCAATTTTGTTCACCTCACAGAAAAAATACCACACTCTTGAAGAAGGCTTCATGTCATCGGTGCCCCAAGAAGGAAGAAGGCAGCTCTTCCCTGTGGGTGCTCCTGACCTCTGTCCAGTTAACCCTTCTTACAGTATCTAGCACCTGCTGCCTTGTATTAAGTTAATATACAAATTATCTGAGAAGAGGGAATGGGACTTTTTTCTTATTACCCTGGAGCCTAGTCAAGTACCCTGTACTTGGAAAGCACTACAAAATACTTAATGATGAATGAATGGACAAGCGAATCAATAAACATATTCTAGAGCATAATTTAATTTCTTCCAAGATCTACATTTTCTTCCAAGCAAGTTGGCCAGTGTCTCCTGTAATCCAATCCTTCAGGTCATTCTGCCTTCCTTCCTAAATTACAGGCAGTTTGACCCAGTGGTTAAGAGCAGTGACTCAGAGCCAGTTGGACTCTGGGGTTTCCACTTACCAGACTTAGGGCCTTGAGCCTGTTAAGACTCTATGGGCATCAGTTTCACCAACTTTATAACACGGGGATAATACGTGTGCTTATTCCATCAGATGGCAAAGAATTAAACATGTCTTGCATATAAAACACTTAGAATAGTGACTGGCACTGGCACATAGTAAGTGCTGCTTAAGTATTCACTATCATTACTTCCACCCTCTAAAGCCATAGTTTATTGAAAATTTTTCTCCATTCCCTTGGTTCCTATGGAAGGAAGGTTTTGTCTTTACTGTCCTCCACTGAAGTTTAAAGTCAAAACAGTTTTTCTCACAGTTTCCTGAACATCAAACTGCTGGCCTCCCTAGACTCAGCCCGCCTCTCTTCCTAAACCAGCTTCTCCTATCTGGGCACACACAAGCCCCATTAAGCTTCTCCACTGCCACCACCTTCTCTTCACCTGGCAACTCTACAGACTTCATCAGCCATTCTCCCAAAGCTCTTGCTCATGTCATTATCACGACCAACAGCATCTCCATGGCTCACTAAACTCTGGGCTTCAGCCGGACTTGGAGATACTTCAAAGTCCCCATATGATCTGGGAGAAGGATAGGGAAGCTGTTTGCTTTGTCCAGAATGAAAGGCCTGTTTCAATGTATTTGTTTACCCTGACACAAATCAACCACTCTCAGGCTTGCTACAAGCTTGATGAAGACCTCCACCAGATACACCACCAAAAAGGTTGAGACAGCTGCAAAGGTTTCTGTTTCCCTGGAGATGGAGTTTCATGGAAGGCTAAGAATCACCACAGCAACCAGACTACAAAAACAGTCCATGGGCTGCAGCCCCATAACTCTGGTAAAGCAATTTGTACTCCGTGAAAAGGCTAGGGCACAGAAGTTGAAAAATGATCAAAGTAAACACTGCTCTTCAAGCACCATTCTGTTGTGCTGATTTCAAGGCATCAAGTCACAGCATCAAAGTTTTGTTATGAAAGATGCACGCCAAGTGCCAAGGATTTGCTCGGCTGAACTAACTGCTCTGGTGTGAAGGTCTAGAGATAAGTTCATAGTACATTTTCCAAAACAACCATTTCAAATTTGCTCTAAGAGCAGACCAGGGTAAAAATGTACACCATTATATCAAGTTACCCTGCCCAAGCTAGAACAGCTGTTGATCCCAACCCTGGATTTAAAAAAAGAGAGAAGGTGATTTTTCTTTTTTTGGCCACACTGCACTGCATATGGGATCTTAGTTCCCTCACCAGGGATTGAACCCTTGCCCCATGCATTGGAAGCACAGAGTTTTAACCACTGGACCACGAGGGAAGTCCCAGAAGGTGATTTTCTGATAAAATCTTAAATAGACTTTATTTCATACTGACCTTTCCTGGACTAATTCTGATAAATTTAAGGGAAATTTCTAAACTTCATTTAACACTAATGAAGAAAATGACCTGTTCCAGGGTCTCTGATCCACTACCATCAATTTATGCTATACTTTAAACAGCAAATAAGAAACTACATAAGAATAAAAATATAATATATGTTATATCTATAATACATAGAAGCAGCAACTATAAAGTATAGGAACTTAGAAACAAATTTCTTCATAAACTTATAAGAGTCTTCGATTTTATTAACATGATCAAAGTTAATTATTAACTATGTTTACTACAGCTTTAATACACAGAACATTTTTATTTTAAGGAACGCAAAGTGATGTACCTGAGTAGCCCTATAGCATCCTCAAAAGTTAGGTAAGAAAAATATACAATTCCCATTAGCAATAATTTATGGAAGAAATTATCAGAATCTCAATTATATTGGTGGTACATAATGAATTGATAAAATAAAATACTTATTAGTAGGGAGAAATCTTAATTCAAATTACCCTGAACAGAACGTTTAGAAATTTGATTAGAACAATGTGACGTGTACACACACACCACATTCCTCCTCTCTAGATACATCCCATGCATAATGCAGCTCCCTGAATCCATTGTGAAGAAGGGGTCCACTTGCACAAGTTCTGGGGTTTGAGCAAGAGGCTCAGATGTAAGTGGGTCTGTGGGGAACAGAGAGGGAGCTCTGGGGGGAGGCTGAGAGTGAACAGAGCAGAACAGGCGGAACTAAGGGGACAGGGCAGGAGGGCAGGGAGAACCTCGAGAGAAATGTCAAGACAGGGAAGGTAGTGTGGGTAGGCTTGGAGAGCATTTAATTCAGATAGAGCTGAGGAAATATACAAAAGAATACAGAAAAATAAAGTTGGAAAGGTAGACTGGGGCCAGATCTCAATGAGCCGTGAAAGCCAAGCTTAACTAATCGGTGAAGGCAATTGAAAGAAGAGCGTGTAATGTAATTCACTGAGATGTAGCCATGGCTCGCCTCCTGACAAACAGTGGGTACGTCAACTTCTGGCATATCAAGTGTGACTTAGTTAATCACATTAATACATTAATGTACTAAACTCCCTTCAATCACCTCAGTTGTTTGCCCAATAGAATATATATCAGTAATAGAAATGTTTTTAAAACCCATTTTGTACAGGATCCCGTTCCAAATCTTATCCAGTATCATTATTAAGGAATTATCAAGGAGTATCTTGCAATGGGAGAAAAATAAATCTTAATCCTCAACCCCAAGGATCCTAGACTTGAGGGGTTTGTTCCCTTGCTTTATCCCCAGCTTATAGGCCCTCAATAAACACTTGTGGAGTTTGGGATATATTTTAACCATAAATAATGAATAAACTAGGCAACTACTATGAGTTACAAGCCTCAAGCATTTTTACAAGGAATAAGTCATGAGCCTGGTAATTCAGTCCTATTTATAATATTCTATGTAAGAATCTTTAAATCCCACCCTTAGTTCTCTACTCTGTAAGAAATGAACCAGATCATTTACTCCTAAAGTGAAAACAAGTCTTCATTCTCTATCCATTGTCTTCCTGAGATGAACTCCTAAATCTTCGGAAGACCTAACAATAAGTTTCCAGTAAACACCTGAAACAAATTTGGGTCATAATGTCTCATATCATATTCTTTTCAAAAGAGAAAGCAAGTAAACAGTTGGTCAGCAATTTTGGAATGCAGATAAGATTGTCTGATTTACAGAAAATGACTTATTGCCTGCCCTTGTGGAGAAGTTAATTATCCTTGCCTGTGAAACAGGGAAAAGGTACTTTCACTATAAACCACAAACACAGTTGCTTCTCAAACTTGTCTTCTTCCTGGGATAAGATTCTGGACATATCACTCATTTAAGGAAAAAACATTCTGCTTTAGTATCTTTCTCTGGGATTCAATTCCCCCATAAATGAAGGGACTAAGCCAAAGCCTACAGTTCTTTGAGCAACCAGTACAATCAGTAAGTCTTCAAGACAGAGCCCTAGGAATAGACGTGGCTGATGAAAGAGAATGGGCTGATATGACTGAGTCATCAACTCACAAATTCCAGGTCACGCTAAGCGACTTGTGCACTCAATTAAAAGGAAAGAGTGACAAAAGCTTAAACTTGCCAAAGTGAATATAGAGAGTAAAACAGAAGATTTTTATTTAAGAACTGAAAATATTCCAAAATGAATTTATTGAACTTTTCAGACCAATGAGAGCATTTTTAGAGAATCTTATTCTTTTCTTGTTAACTCTGGGTCAGTGTGTGCCTTACAGTCTTTTATGCTTGACAGAAACAAAATAAATCATAAAATACTCAAGGCTAATCCTAAAGGTAAATCAAGATTTACAGTGTCTTATAAAATACATAGTGTTGACAAGATAATAGTTCTAGGACAAGTTAATTTATTTGGTTTTGCTAATTTCTTTTAGATATACTTTTGAATAAGAGAGCTGCGTGATTTATACTGAATTTCAGGAAGACTGGAAGATTTTTCTATTTTCTATCTTTCTAGTAAATCAAAATACGATTTAAAAACAAGAGTCAACAATAACTCTATTATGCTGTCAGGTTCTAAAACCACTATTTTGATGGGATAATATCCCTTAATAAAGACAATGGTTGCTCTTGGTTAAACCATAAATCAATAGGCTGAGAACAAGTCTTAGTCACTACAATTGACTCATTCGGTGTCTATGACCAGCTCTAGATCCAAGGTGTGAAGTTATGAAGTTCTCTCATTCCCCCCAACTCTTTCTTTTTACTGCCACCTTTTTGTTCCCCTAGTACTTCACTGGCTGTTCAAAAGCAAAAGAATAGAGAAAAGGGTAAAATTAGAACCAGTGGGCTTCGTTACTGTAAGCAGTGATAAAAACCTGAAAGAAGAGGATAAAACACAAAATGAAATTTGTGCACAATAAAATCACTGACCTTTAGTGATACAGGAGATTTTAGACACAGTCTATTTTTTGTAGAGGAAATATTTATTGCAGAGGAAATTGTAGCCCAAAGAGGTGATGGCATGCCCCAGTTCCACAGCTGGTTATGGCATAATTGGGGCTAGAACCCAAATATCCATACCAGTGATCCAGCTTTTACTTATCCTGCTAGTGGAACTTTCCATGCCTCACCTTACAGAACCAGTTCTCTGATACTGAAAAAGATCTCCCTGAATCTTTAGAGTTCAGGGTCAGCTTCTTTAACCACTGGATAAGAACACAGAAACATAAAGAATGCCAAGAAGCAACTTCTCTCCCTGCAAAGCATCATATGATCTGACCCTTGACTAGCTAATCCCATCTCTTATGCTTTCCTCCTTGCTCACTAGATTCCAGCCAGGCTGGCCTTCTCATTCACCTCCACAACTCACTTCCAAGCTCTGGGCCTTGACATAAGCAGATCTTGTATTCGGCATATTCTTCTCATGGATCCATGCATCATTCACTCCTTTTCATCATTAGTATGTCTGTTGAAGTGTACCTCCTCAAGGAAGCCTTTCCTATCCACCCTAATGACCACTCCTTCAAGTACTTGAATACCTCATGTTCAAAACAACACAAGCATTACAAAGGCTGAGACTCTGCCTTCTTCACCACTATATCCCCAATCCCAGGAAAATGCCCGTACATGGTGAACACTCACATATTTTTAGAACGAATAAATGAATGAATGTATGAAACACAAAGGAAAGATGAACCAACATATGGGGCAACTTCACAACATGGTGCTGGGAAATCTTTGCATTTATGTTTTTGCAAAATTGAAGGGAAAAAAGGTAGCTGCGGATATAGAAAAGTTACCAGAAAGCCTTTTGGCATCTATCTAAACCATATCTGATAGGCATTTCTGATAAAAGGCCATGGCCAAGAAAACAAAAATAACCAACTTTCAGCCTACTTCAGATAAGCAAGAATTCAAGATCAAGTCATAATATATCTCAAAGTTCACCTGATTCTGCCAGCAGGAGCCCTGCAGTACTAAATTTTTGAGCATGTGAATGATACATTGTTTTACTGAAATATTTTCCAAGATTCCCTTCCAAATTCAACTCCTTGGTCTTTTTTTTCCCCTAAAGGGCAAAATTCTAACCTGTTTCCAAGCTATTTGGTAATATTTTGGCACAGATAATCCAGCAAAGAAAGTTGTTTGTATAGAACAGAGCTATTGGGAGTAACAGGACGCCCCAACCTGCCCCTCTTTCTGAGTCCTTAACCTATAGATGACAACCCACCTAGTCACATGTAATTCTTACCAAGTGGCTATTTTATTGAAGCTCAAAGACTTATCTCCAATATGATTAAAGTTAACAAACAATATCGGGAGCCATACAGTTAAGGAGAGCAAGGAGGTGAGATCATCTAAATGGGAGCAGGAACAGGGGGAGAATTTGCTATCCACTCTATCTTTGCTACCTTTGGTAGTCTCAAGCAGTGTCAAAGACTGCCTAGTAATAGGTGCTTAATAAATAGTGATTTAATGATCAAACAAGTGTCAAAACCTTGGGAAAGTCCACCTGGCCCACACCCACTCAACTGCACATCAACCCCATCTATAGGAGATGTATGCTGCAGATTCAAGGTTAGGCTCTACCAATTACTTCCTAGCTCATGATTTGGGGGAGAATATTTAACCTCTCTCAGCCTCAGTCTCGATGTCTGTAAACTAGTGTTGATGCCCCTTGTAGGGGCATTGATGAGACTGACCAGAATGCTGCCTTTCTTCATCCTCTGAGAAAGCAGTTTACCTGCTTGTTTAACTGTGGCTCCGATCAATGTGGTACCATTACCTCCTGCCAATAGGTCCCTGGATTTTGAAGCAGGATGACAAACTGATTACAGCTGCAAACACAATCCTTGATGATGTGAAAGTCACTCAGTCGTGTCTGACTCTTTGCAACCCCATGGACTGTAGCCTGCCAGGCTCCTCTGTCCATGGAATTCTCCAGGCTTCCCCATAAAGAATTGGTGGCTTTTCTGCTATTTCCCAGCTTTCCCCTCAACCTCTGGGACTCGGGTCTCATCAGAAACCAGGTGGGAAAGATACAGCACAAGCAGCACAAATGTGATTGGTCATCTTCACCAGTTACTCCTGTGCAGAAAAGGGTTGGGTGGGCAGGCTCAGGTCTTGCTCTCCAAATTTCATTGCAACTTGGGGGAATTTTGTTCAGAATCCAACAAAAAACCGTCCTGAGAATGCCATATTCATTCCATGCCTGACCCCAACACCACATCTGCTCTAAGGAGACCCCAAATTTCTGAACCATGGGAAATTTCTGAAACTCTATCACCTGCCTTTCCATCCTGGAGTATGCTTCCCAGAGAAACAGGAATATAGGAAGTGCTAAAGCCATGAACTTCTTCCAAGGCAGCTGAAGTCACTGGATGAGGTAAAGCCACAGGTTTCTCCCAATCTGAGGCTGGGAAGTTTGGGGACAAACATTTATCTTTAGAGGTCTACCTAAATTGCCCCTTCCTGCGTTGAAGATAGCCTCAATCCATCTGGCTCTGAAGACCTGCATCAAAACAGATGAGCACTCATTCTCCCACGGTAAACACCAACAGGCAGCGCCATCAGACGCAAGCTCCCACAGTTGCCAAGGTACTTGCTGTCCTAACCTATTCCATACTCCTCAATTCGGCTGTGTTTTATTTACCAGCCTCCTCCCCGTCTTGGAAAATTTTGCCTCCAGACCTCAGCCAAACCACATCCCTATTTCAGACCTCTCCAAATTCTCACCTCCAAGTAGCATTGCCAGGCTAGCACACCTGGCTCCAATTACTCCAGCAAGGCGCCTCCCCCGGCCCAGTCCCTTCCAACACGCCTGATTCCTTAGCACTTCTCTGTGTTTACCTCGGCCCAGCTGCAGTTGATTAAATCTATCTGGTTATGCTTCGATCATGGGTGTTTGGGGCAACAGTTTCTACGTCTCGGTCCCTTCAGTTCACAGGTGTTGTTCTTTGACAGGGTCCGCGCAGCGGTGCGCGGACTGCTGCCTTCGTCACTCCCACAATGCTCTGCGCTGGGGGCACAGTCCCGAAGGCTTGCGGCCGAGGCTGTCCCGTTGCTGGTTCTAATTACGTGGGGAGGGAGGGGCCTTAGCACGAGTAAACTGAAATGATTAGTTCCTCTAATGTTCTGTTTTTCAGTAAATAAAGAGAGAAGCAGAAAGATTCTTTGTGTGTACTCTGTCCTGATGAAACAGTGAACTGTTCGGAAAATCAAGAAATTTCTACAGTGCGAGGCAGTAAGACCTAAGCAGTGAAACTGAAAAGCATTATCCCAAGCATTTGGAGGCCAGATTTGCCTCCCGGATCTGGAAATCCTCCTTAAACCAGGTTTAAAACACACACACATAAGAAGACATCAAATATTATTAGTTTATATTTCAGCTATTAGTTGGTTCCTAACCCATTGCACACTGAGGGTTTCTTTAAGGATATTTTCTAGTTTTAACAATTCCAGAAACCCACTTTTTATTCTACTTTTCAATTGGTATTTTTCACTAAATGCAAATTAAGCTTTTTTTCTTTTAATTTGGAGGCCTGGACTAAAGTATTTTAAAAAAAAAAAAGCACTTAATTATCAATGTACACTCAAAAAAAAAGCACTGAAAGAAAATATTATATCTCAATCTTCCCAACCTCTTCATATGGACAAATGAAGAAACTCATTCCCATGGGCTTACAGATTTGCTCAAGTTTAAATAAAATCTTGATAAATGAAGAGACAATCATTAAGACGCACAATCCACTGATCTATTTTTTACACCTTGAAACCTGGAATAAGAAACATCACTTTAAGGAGTTTCCAACAGTCTAGTGGTTATGACTTGGTGCTTTCACTGCAGTGGCCTGAGTTCAATCCCTATTTGGGGAACTAAAATTCCACAAGCTGTGGTGCAGCCCCCCCAAACACACACATACACAAATTACTTTATGATTGAACCATATATACCGATAACCAGACTTTAGAGAAAATATAAGAAATCTCTAAATAAAAAATTTCTAACTCAGTCCATTTAATAAAGCTAAGCTGTTATAATCATCATATTCACTTATTCATTCAAGCATTTATCTCATGTATATTTATTGAATGCTTACTATGCGTTACTGCTACTGCTAAGTCACTTCAGTTGTGTCCGACTCTGTGCGACCCCATAAACGGCAGCCCACCAGGCTCCCCGTCCCTGGGATTCTCCAGGCAAGAACACTGGAGTGGGTGGCCATTTCCTTCTCCAATGCATGAAAGTGAAAAGTGAAAGTGAAGTCGCTCAGTCGTGTCCAACTCTTTGCGACCCCATGGACTGCAGCCTACCAGGCTCCTCCGTCCATGGGATTTTCTAGGCAAGAGTACTGGAGTGGGGTGCCGTTGTGGTCTAATTACTGAAGATAATGCACAAAGTAAAACACCTCATGGATATTCTAATGGAAGTTAGTAAGTTCAGTCGCTCAGTCGTGTCTGACTCTGTGACCCCATGAACCGCAGCACTCTAGGCCTCCCTGTCCAGCACCAACTCCCGGAGTTCACCCAAACCCATATACATTGAGTCAGTGATACCATCCAACCATCTCATCCTCTGTCATCCCCTTCTCCTCCGGCCCTCAATCTTTCCCAGCATCAGGGTCTTTTCCAATGAGTCAGCTCTTCATATCAGGTGGCCAAAATATTGGCGTTTCAGCTTCAACATCAGTCCTTCCAATGAACACCCAGGACCCATCTCCTTTAGGATGGACTGGTTGGATCTCCTTGCAGTCCAAGGGACTCTCAAGAGTATTCTCCAACACCACAGCTCAAAAGCATCAATTTTTCGGTGCTCAGCCTTCTTTATAGTCCTACTCTCCATAATTGACTACTGGAAAAACCATAGCCTTGACTAGACGGACCTTTGTTGACAAATATCTCTGCTTTTTAATATGCTGTCTAGGTTGGTCATAACTTTCCTTCCAAGGAGTAAGCTTCTTTTAATATCATGGCTGCAATCACCATCTGCAGTGATTTTGGAGCCCCCCAAAATAAAGTCAGCCACTGTTTCCACTGTTTCCCCAACTATTTGCCATGAAGTGATGGGACTGGATGCCATGATCTTAGTTTTCTGAATATTGAGCTTTAAGCCAACTTTTTCACTCTCCTCTTTCACTTTCATCAAGAGTCTCTTTAATTCTTCTTCACTTTCTGCCATAAGGGTGGTGACAGACAATAAACATGTTTAAATATAAATAGGTGGTGATATAAGTTATTTTTAAAAAGTAAAAAAGGGTTTGGAGATAGTAGGGGCAAGGGGTATGGATATTTTAAATGGAGTGGTCTATGAAGATCCAGTTGTGGATGTGACTGGTGATGGAAGTAAAGTCTAATGCTGTAAAGAGCAATATTGCATAGGAACCTGGGATGTTAGGTCCATGAATCCAGGCAAATTAGAAGTGGTCAAACAGGAAATGGCAAGAGTAAACATCGACATTTTAGAAATAGAGCTAAAATGGACTGGAATGGGTGAATTTAACTCAGATGACCATTATATTTACTACTGTGGGCAAGAATCCCCTAGAAGAAATGGAGTAGACATCATACGCAACCAAACAGTCTGAAATGCAGTACTTGGATGCAATCTCAGAAACAACAGAATGATCTCTGTTCGTTTCCAAGGCAAATCATTCAACATCACGGTAATCCAAGTCGATGCCGCAACCAGTAATGCTAAAGAAACTGAAGTTGAACGGTTCTAAGAAGACCTATAAGACCTTCTAGAACTAACACCCCAAAAAGATGTCCTTTTCATTATAGAGGACTGGAATGCAAAAGTAGGAAGTCAAGAAATACCAAATTAGCAAGCAAATTTGGCCTCGGAGTACAAAATGAAGCAGGGCAAAGGCTAGTGGAGTTTTGCCAAGAGAACGCACTGGTCATAGCAAACACCTTCTTCCAACAACATAAGAGAAGACTCTACTCATGGACATCACCAGATGATCAATACCGAAATTAGACTGATTATGTTCTTTGCAGCCAAAGATGAAGAAGCTCTATACAGTCAGCAAAAACAAGACCGGGAGCCAACTGTGACTCAGATCATGGACTCCTTATTCCCAAATTCAAACTTAAACTGAAGAAAATAGGGAAAACCACTAGACCATTCAGCTATGGCCTAAATCAATTCCCTAATGATTATACAGTGGAAGTGAGAAATAGATTTAAGGGACTAGATCTGATAGAGTGCCTGATGAACTATGGATGGAGGTTCGTGACATTGTACAGGAGACAAGGATCAAGACCATCCCCAAGAAAAAGAAGTGCAAAAAGGCAAAATGGTTGTCTGAGGAGGCCTTACAAATAGCTGTGAAACGAACAGAAGTGAAAGGCAAAGCAGAAAACAAAAGATATACCCATCTGAATGCAGGGTTCCAAAGAATAGCAAGGAGAGATAAGAAAGCCTTCCTCAGTGATCAATGCAAAGAAACAGAGGAAAACAATAGAATGGGAAAGACTAGAGATCTCTTCAAGAAAATTAGAGATACCAAGGGAACATTTCATGCAAAGATGGGCACAATAAAGGACAGAAATGGTATGGACCTAACAAAAGCAAAAGATATTAAGAAGAGATGGCAAGAATACACAGAAGAACTATACAAAAAAGATCTTCATGACCCAGATAATCACAATGGTATGATCATTCACCTAGAACCAGACATCCTGGAATGCAAAGTCAAGGGGTCCTATTAGGAAGCATCACTATGAACAAAGCTAGTGGAGGTGATGGAATTCCAGTTGAGCTATTTCAATCCTAAAAGACGATGCTATGCAAGTGCTGCACTCAATATGCCAGCAAGTATGGAAAATTCAACAGTGGCCACAGGACTGGAAAAGGTCAGTTTTCATTCCAATCCCTAAGAAAGGCAATGCCAAAGAATGCTCAACCTACCACACAACTGCACTCATCTCACACACTAGTAAAGTAATGCTCAAAATTGTCCAAGCCAGGCTTCAAAAGTACCTGATGTTCAAGCTGGATTTAGAAAAGGCAAAGAAACCAAAGATCAAATTGCCAACATCCACTGGATGATCAAAAAAGCACGAGAGTTCCAGAAAAACATCTATTTCTGCTTTATTGACTATGCCAAAGCCTTTGACTGTGTAGATCACAACAAATTGTGGAAAATTCTTCAAGAAACGGGGATACCAGATCACCCAACTTGCCTCCTGAGAAATCTGTATGTAGGTCAAGAAGCAGCAATTAGAACTGGACATGGAAAAACAGACTGGTTCCAAATCGGGAAAAGAGTACATCAAGGCTGTATATTGTCACCCTGTTTATTTAACTCATATGCTGAGTACATCATGCAAAATGTTGGACTGGATGAAGCACAAGCTGGAATCAAGATTGCTGGGAGAAGCATCAATAACCTCAGATATGCAAGACACCACCCTTATGGGAGAAAGTGAAGAAGAATTAAAGCATCTCTTGATGAAAGTAAAAGAGCAGAGTGAAAAAGTTGGCTTAAAACTCAACATTCAGAAAACTAAGATCATGGCATCTGGTCCCATCACTTCATGGCAAATAGAAGTGGAAACAATGGAAACAGTGACAGACTTTATTTTGGGGGGCTCCAAAATCACTGCAGACAGTGATTGCAGCCATGATATTAAAAGATGCTTGCTCCTTGGAAGAAAAGTTATGACCAACCTAGATAGCATATTAAAAAGCAGAGATATTACTTTGCCAACAAAGGTCTGTCTAGTCAAAGCTTTGGTTTTTCCAATAGTCATGTATGGATGTGAGAGCTGGACTATAAAGAAAGCTGAGCGCCCAAGAATCGATGCTTTTCAACTGTGGTGTTGGTGAAGACTCTTGAGAGTCCCTTGGACTGCGCGGAGATCCAACCAGTCCATCCTAAAGGAAATCAGTCCTGAATATTCATTGGAAGGACTGATGCTGAAGCTGAAACTCCAATACTTTGACCACCTGATGAAAGAACTGATTCATTGGGAAAGACCCTGATGCTGGGAATGATTGAACACAGGAGGAGAAGGGGATGACAGAGAAGAAGGGGATGACAGAGGATGAGCTGGTTGGATGGCATCACCGACTTAATGGACATGAGTTTGAGTAAGCTCCGGGAGTTGGTGATGGACAGGGAAGCCTGGCGTGCTGCAGTCCATGGGGTCGCAGAATTAGACATGATGGAGCGACTGAAGTGAACTGAACTGATGAAGATCTCTCTGTAGAGGTCATGGCTGGGCAGAGCCTGGAGGAAAGAAAGGAACAAGTCCAGTGAGTAAACAGGAGAAGTGCTCCAAGCAAAAGATAACAGGAAGGCACATGCTCTGCACTTTTGAAGGACATCTGGATCAACAACTACAGTACTGTGGAAATGGTGAGAGCAGAGGGGAGAGCATGAAAGTTACGCTAGGGACTGGGGATTTTACTCTAAATGTAATGGGAAGCCACAGTAGCAAGTTGAGCTGGTGAATTTTGTGACCGGACTTAAGTTTTTAAAGGATCATTCAAGCTGCTATGTATTGGCTAATAACGATAGTAGCTAACATTTTCTAAGTGCTTATTATATTTCAAGTACTGTTCTAAGCACATCACATTTTAACTATTTAACTGTCAGAGCAACTTATAAAGTATGTGCATGCGAAGTCACTTCAGTCCTGTCCCACTCTGTGTGACCCTATGGACTACAACCCGCCAGGCTCCTCTGTCCATGGGATTCTCCAGACAAGAATACTGGAGTGGGTCGCCATTCCCTTCTCCAGGGGATCTTCCCAACCCAGGGACTGGACCCACATCTCTTAAATCTCTTGCATTGGCAAACAGTTCTTTACCACTAGTGCCAGCTGGGAAGCCCAACTTATAAAGTAGATACTATTGTTATCCCCATAAGAAGAAAACGAGGCATGGAGAAGTTAGATAACTTGCTCAGTCAGCTCATAAACAGTGGAATCAGGATTCTAACACAGGCACTTGGGACTTGGGTTAGGGGTCCACTGAGCCTCAGGTGGTTCAAACCAAATGTGGTGGTGGGGGCAGAGGGGTAAGAGAAGCTGGTGGAGGGGGGGGTCGTCAAACGTGTGCAGACTCAAAGTATATTTTTATGGTAGAATGAATAGGATTGCATGTGACATCTGATAAACATAGAAAGTCAGTGGGTAATGACAAGGATTTTGGCCTCGGTAACTAGGTAGTAGTGCCCCTTATGGAGATGGAGAACATAAGCAGTGAACAGAATGGGGAGAGGAGGGCTGCATGGAACTGAAGATAACCTCCCAAATTAAGGTGAGACAGGGAGGGTATTAGCTTCCTATGTCTGCTGTAACTAAAAACATGATGGCTTAAAACAACAAAAAATTTATTCTCTTATCGTTCTCAAAGCGTCAGCAGATACACCAGCGTCTCCAGAAGCTCTAGAGGAGAAACCACTGCTTGCCTCTTCTGGCTTCTCACAGCTGTTGATATTCCTTGGCTTGTGGTCCCATCACTCCAGTCTCTGCCTCCATGATCACAGCACCTTCTCCTGCTCTGTCTACGTCAAGTCTCTGTCTTATAAGGACATATGTGATTGCATTCAGAGGCCACCCAGATGATTCAGGAGAAATGTTCTCACCTTCAAATTCTTCAGTTAATCACATCTGCAAAGACTTTTTCCATACAATATTAATATAGTAACATTCACAGGTTTGGGGGATTAGGATATGGGCATATCTATGGGAGCCATTATTTAACCTATAATAATCAGGCATATGTATAAGAAAAATAATAAAAATCAACAGGTGTGGACAAAGAGTTAGCAAAGTTTATTCCTTTTTCACATGAGAATTGGATCTTCTGTTAACTCTCTTATCTCTATAATCCTGGTACTCTGAAACAGTATGTCAACTATAATAAAAGGTAACATGCTTATAATAAAAATTATCCCTGGGATTGATAAATTTATGGGGATTGGAAAAATTTTAAATCTCTAATGAGAAGAGATATTTGGAGGCTTCTTCCCTGAGAACAGAGACCCTAGCAAACTAGGTATGTTTTTCATGGGCAACATGGAAACTATTCCTATAGAGCATAGTTGCCTATTAGTTCCTGGGAGGTATGAGGCTTCCAAACCAGAGCAACACACACATACATACACACACAAACACACACACACACATACTCCATGTAGATCTAGCATTGGAGTGCTCCAGATGGCTGTATGAACTCATGCATCCAAAGCCACAGGCATCCAAATGAAGAGGAAGGCCATGCTGCCCTGCTCTATGTTGCAGCCTCTTCCCTGTATCCTTTAGCAGATTGAAGCCACCTGTGGCCTGTGATAATTTCTTGGGTCTGAATGTTTGTTTGAACCCAAGAAGACCCCCTGGATGTTTGCTGCCACATGTAATACAGATATCATTTCAGTTTAATTATTTCCATTCCTTCCTCCACCAGACTCTTTAACATAGTTGCCAGCAGGGAAAAGAAGCAGCACATTTGTTCCATCCAGTCACCCTCCGGTGGTCTCGCTCATAAGCTATAAAATGACTAAAAGGGGCAAGGAAAAGCAAAACCTGGAAAACACAAATTAATAAATGCACAGAAACTAACTTGACTGCTTCCTCAGGGAGGAGAAGTGAGTAGAACCTTAGATGAGTATGTCATGCTTCCTGCACTATGCCTTCAAGAGGCCTATTCTCCAGGATTAGACACAGAAGTCCCAACCCACATCTCTGCTGGAAATGTGCAAGTGGGGTCATTACTCAGAGCCAAGATAAAGGATAAATCTTTATGAGTACCGTAAGTATGAGTCATAAAAAATAGGAAACACATGTAGGACATATACACAGTAATAGTACCAAGCCAGGGAAAGTGTTTAGGAAATGCGTGTAAGAACACATGGCAAAAAGAGAACTAAAAATTACCTCTGTACACTACTCCAAAAACATTAAAAAAAAAAAAAAAACCTCACAGCAAATCAGGGGTCCATATCACTCTGGTCTCTAATAAACACAGGTCATTTCCCTCCTTGGAACTAAGCTTTTTTTTTTCAATGCAAAAAGAGGAGAACTGAATCAAGAAAAAGTAACTTGGAGTAGGCTCTGAAAGATTTTATGATTTGGGAAATTTGAACAGCTTCCAACGAAAACACTGGGAATTAGATATTAACAGCATTAAAACTGAACAAAAAGAAATCTTTTCAGAAGAATACTTATTTTCAATGGTGATATTACCATTTCATTTAGATTCCTACTATCTTAACAACCAGTGATGATAAGGGGGAAAAGAGTGGAATCTTCATTCCCTACGAAAGCAGGAAATACATATTAAGAACAAAGCATTAAGAACACAGCAAAAGCAACAAAAGGCTAGCAGAAAACCCTCTAATGGCCTCTCAGCTTGGCAGAAAGAGCTCACACTAGGGAACAGGGAGAACCCTCTGGCCAGCTGCACCAGATGAAGTCTGAGAGGTGTTCAGAGAACAAGGCAGGGTACTTGGCCCCCAAAATTCCTCTGGGACAGATGGTGGCGGCAAAATGCCCACACATGACTCCACTGGAAATTAAGTTCTTCAGTCGCCTTGGATTTTGGAAGACCCCCAAATTTGAGACTCAGCATGGCAAGCAAAGGAGACATATGTCTCACAGCAAAGCACACGTGTCCATGTCCACGTGGCCCTTGGGCTTCACTGGACTTCAGCCTTCTCCTTTATCTTCAGAAACTACTGTCTCCCAAGGAAAGCCTTGCCTTCATATCTATCCCCTTGAGGTGGAGAGGAGTAGGCAAGAAATGTTTTGTGTTTTTTTTTTAACTTAAGTAAGTTTTCAATTTACTGAAGACTAAGAAAAGTCAGTATTCTTTAGGAACTATCCTGAGGTAGGAATCTCATATAATTCCCACCTCACAAAAAAATCCGGCTGCAGACAACCAGAAAAGACAACAGGAGCATGACTAGAGGTGGAAAATGTAATGCCTCACTTTCCTCTGCCTCTCTATTCTCAGCCCTCTCGGCACCTGCCACATCGCTTTAGTCCTCTCTCCCAAGGCACCTGCATATGCACTCATGTCCCTAGGAGTGAGGCCTTGTGGGGGGCTCACCTCTTAAAATATGAAGGCAGCTTCCCTTTAAATCAGTGCATAGGTGCTAGGCACATGAAACCTACAGCCACATCACCAACCTGCTGTAGCAAATCAAAAAGAATCAGATGAGGGACTTCCCTGGAGATCCAGAGCTTAAAGAATCCTCCTTGCAATGCAGGGGGTGTGGATTCAAACCCTGGTCAGGGAACTAAGATCCCACATACTGCAGAGCAAGTAAACCCATCTGCCTGCCTAAACCCATCCTGGATCCTACAGCTGGCTCTCCTTGGCTTATATTAGACCCAGTGACATCTAATTTAGTCTTTGTATCTTCAAA
This sequence comes from Budorcas taxicolor, assembly GCF_023091745.1. Lineage (NCBI taxonomy): Eukaryota > Metazoa > Chordata > Mammalia > Artiodactyla > Bovidae > Budorcas > Budorcas taxicolor. Next base: position 51,900,776 of record NC_068912.1, on the reverse strand, counting down.
AGTAGCCAAATCTTAGCTAAAATTTACCTCTCTTTTACCAAAGGATGTAAAAATTCTAGATGCAGTCAAAGGACTCTGTAGTTCAGGTGGAAAATTCCATAAATACCAAGCACTTATTGTAGAGTGTCTTGGACTAGAACCCAGATAATGCCAGATGATTGCAGGCAAAGAACCATACCCAGGAGTTAAAAGTACAGCCATTTTACCTTAGTTTCAGCATCCTAAATCAGGAGTGCATTCAGAGCAAAATGCCATCAGGATACTAGAAAATAATGCTAAACTTATAAAAGACAATTTTAAAAATTAATCTTTTCCCTGTGAGTTTAAAAGGCTATCTAGTATCTGGGCATTGATGTTTTAGCATGTCAGACAAGGCCAAGGAGTTTCAGGCAAAGAACTATTCCAATTAACCACCCGTCTAGCTGAGGCATCCAAGCAGCCTGGAAAGGACAACACAGAGCACAGAAGTGCAGTGGAAGCCAAAGCAGCAGGTCTTTCAAACAGATTCAGATTTCTGTGTCTTTAAGACCAGACCCTCATAAATGGATTGCTTCTGCTGGACACCATGCTCTAAATAAACAGACTCTTCTGGCCGACACACAACTTCCTGTAGGGCTCTGGTGGGTAAAGCTGGAAAAGGCTGCCAAATCCAATGACCAGCAACTTTTGAGCTGACTTAGAAAACAAGCTACAAAGACTTGAGTCCAGAGTAAACAAAGGAAAAAGCCACATTAAACAGGGAACAAATTACTATACAGGCAGGGATATTTTAAGTGCTCACTGAGCAAAAAAAACAAAATTAAAAAATCAAGTTATTAAGTATTTAATGATATAGGGTAAAGTAAAAATGCTTTCTTTCGATTGGAGGAATCAAGGTTAATTAATTCCAGCAACATGAAGAATTGGCTGGGAATCATCCCCCTGCATCAGGACAGATCGTTCTCAATGGCCCAACTTCAAACCCGACTCAGATCAAATGAGCTACCCAAGGGAGCAGCATAGAGTCGAAAACCATTTATAGCTTTTACCCAGCTGAGGGAAAAGACTAGCTGGTGTACTAATAGAGGACTAAAATCTATAAGGCTAAAGAAAAAAAAAAAAAAAAAAAAACTCAGAAACCGCCTGGAAAAGTCTAAAACAGAGACCTGGAGAATATACAGTAAATTGCAGTAGCCCAGGTGGCGCAGTGGTGAAGAATCTGCCTGCCAATGAAGGAATCACAAGAGACGTGTGTTCAATCCCTCGGTTGCGAAGATCCCATGGAGAAGGAAATGGCAATCTGCTCCAGTATTCTTGTCTGGAAAATTCCATGGACAGACAGGCCTGGCAGGCTACAGTCCATGAGGTTGCAAAGAATCAGACACAACTGAGCATGCAGAATGTATGCACACGATTTAATTAGGAAAAATAAATCAATGCAGTAATACAAAGCAGAGGATACCTGCTCTGCTGTAGCAGTTAAGGACTGGGAACAAAACACCAAGTCCACTGATATAATGAAATCAAATCAAATTACACAGTGGTAAAAGGGAAGAATTTAAGCAGACTTACAATGATACTTTAAATAATATCCTCAGCACTATGCAAAACCCAGAGTCCCTGCAAGGTGTGGATGGGAGGGGAGTTTGGGGGAGAATAGATACATATATATGCATGGCTGAGTCCCTTTGTTGTCCACCTGAAACTATCACAACATTGTTATTCAGCTATACCCCAATACAAAATAAAAAGTTTAAAAAAAACAATCCATGCAAAAGAGTCCAGTTTGGTTCCTGCCCTTAAAGAAGTCCACTCCCCAGCTGACTACACAAGATTAACACACGTGATTCAGCAGCAAATAATACAAGAAAACATATAATTCCATACTCTGGGGAGGTACAGATTGTGGGGGGCAAGGGAGTCAGAGCTACTTTAGAAAAGAGGGAGTTGGAGGAGGATAAAGGAACCAAGAAAAGACAAGCTGATGAGTTAAGACTTAGCACATGGTCTTCAAACATGATCCATGTTATGTTTGAAGAGTTAAGAAAGCAGTTCAGGCGGAATTAAGAAAAAGCTATAAGGCAATGGATTCAGCAGAAAGGTCAGGGGTGAGGCTCAGGAACATGCATTTAAGTATGTCCAAGGGATTCAGATACAGGGGCTCCGCATACCATATACCCTGATCCATAGGATTAAGTCCAAATCCTTACTTGTCCAGCTTTTCCAGTCTCATCTTCCACTTCCAGGACCCAGCCCACCCCCACCGCTGCTCCCATCATTACCACATCCTCTATTCCAGGGGTTGGCAAGCTTTATCTGAAAATGACCAGACTGTAGACATTTGGGGCTTTGTTATTCTTGTTACCCTAACTCAAGTCTTCCACCGTGGTGAGGAAGAGGCCACAGACAACAAGTAAACAAATGGGCATGGCTATGTGCCAATAAAACTTTATTTCTCCCCCCACAAAAAAAACTTTATTTACAAAAATAGGGATCAAATTGATGAATGGATAAGTAAGGTGTGGTATAGCCATATAACAGAATGCTGTTCAGAAATAAAAAGGAATGAAATAACCAATACATGCACAGTATGGATGAACCTCAAATGCATTACATTAAGTGAGAAAGCTAGTCATAAATGTCACCCATATTATGTGATTCGATTTATTTGAAAAATGCCCAGAATTTCAAATCTATAAAGTAGATTAGTGGGTGGGAGCATGGGGAATGAGGAATGATTGCTAATGGGCACTGAGTTTCCTTTCGGGGATACTAAAAATGTTCTAAACTTCAGTTGTCACAATAGTTGCACTAAAAATATATAAATATACTGAAAGTCATTGACTTAGATGCTTTAAACAGGTGAATTTTACAGTGTGTAAATTACATACATACAAAAATAGGCAACGGTAAGGATTGGGCCCAAAGCCCATAGTTTGCCACTGCCTGATCTATATGTACATCAGCCACTCCATGCACAAGGAAGAACTTTCCTCCACACGTGGTTTTGCTCTTCCCTCTGCACATGCTGAAGCCTTCCTTCCCCTCAGCCCACTAACTTCTACTTGACTTTGAAGTCTTTCATCAAGTGCTCTCTTCTGAGAATCGCTCCCTCTCCTGCATATAGGATTACCACTCCTGCTGCTGGGGACAAATAATGGTCATATTATCTGTCACACTGTATTAAATTGATTTTCCCTCAACCTGCAGCAATGCTCAAGACATAACGATGAGGAGGAATTCAGCAGAGAATCTATCTAGTATACAGTAGGTTCTCAATGAATAACTCATTGAATAAGTCTATCAATCAATGAACAAATGAATCAATTATAAGAACATTATTTAGGGAAAAATCATTTTAATGAAGAGGCCCACAGCTGGACTGAAATAATCAGGGCCTAATGTTGATTAGGCCAGTCCCAGCAGACTGGTTAAGGAGCTGCAAGGCAGTGGAGAGGAGCATAAAAACTCAGGAAATTTCAGAGGAAGGTCAATAAAACTTGGTGACTGAACAAATATAGGGTTTGAGTGAATAGGTAAGTCCAAGATGGTTCAAAAGTCCCAAGACAGAGGACTTCCCTGGCGGTCTAGTGATTAAGACTCCATGCTTCCATTGCAGGGGTCCTGGGTTCAATCCCTGTTGGGGGAACTAAGATCCCACATGCTATGCAGAGTGGCCAACGGGGGGTGGAAAATGAAACAAAAATACACTGAAAACACACACAGGTGATTTGAAAAAAAAAAAAGAAGAAGAAGGTGGAAAAAATGTCCCAAGACAAATGGTAGTGGTACCGTTGACGGGACAAGGAAGTTAGACTGATAAACCGGCACGGGGGTAAGGAGAAGACCAGCTTTGGAAGGTACTTACAGTCAATTTTAAAGATAAATAGCTAGCATTTGATTATTTCTTGTGTGCTAAGCATACATGCCAGTCCTAAGGGGGCCATAGAGATGTCTCTCCATCCTCAGTGAATCTTCTAAAGAATTGCCACTATCATCTCTATTTTACCAAAGAGGAAACAGGCTCAGAGAATTAAGTAACTCACCCAGAGTCACATGCTTGGGAAGTGACAGAGCTGAGGTCAGCCCTCTATCTGACACCAGGTAGAACCACAGTGATAGCCACTGCTCCACAGCACACCGCAGGCCCCTGAGAGTCTGAGGTCAGACGTGAGAGGTACAGTGCTTCAGAGAGTCGCCTGGAGCTCCACTTAAGAAGCCATGAGAGAGTCTGGGGAGTCGTTGGCATGGAGGTGGCAATCCAAATCCTGAGAACAGACAAGCCACCACAGGGAGAGCAGACAGGGGAAAACCAGGGCCAAGGACTACAGTTCAGTCAAAACCACTGAGAGAAAAGAAAGAGAAGCTGGGAACGAAGCAGAAAAACAGATGAAAGGGTAGAAGGAGAAGCAAGCTAAGGTAATATCCTGAAACCCAGAGAGAGATGCCAGAAGAGGGGGCACAGAAAAAGGAGCTGAGGTGGGGTGAAGAGTGAGGAAAGGGGCGGTGGTAGAAAGAACTCTGCAACGGGAGCTGGGGTCCCTGCGGTCCAGTCCAGCCCTGACACCAAATTCTTGTTTGACAGTGAATAAGCCATGGCTTCACTCCCTGGCCCTGGAAGGTGGTTAAAACTGGGTTGTCTTGAGGGCATCTCTCCAGTCCTAGCATCCCATGAGTTGGTCAAAAGGGAATCACCAGAGACAAATTCAGAAGAGCAGAAGTCAGGCTACAGAGAGGAAAGAAGGGGAAGGCAGGAAACACAGACTCACTCATTCAAGGCGAGGGGTATACAAGGAAAAGAAATAAGATGGTGCAGAGAGGCAATCAGCAGAGCCAGGTTCATACACAGCCTCTTCACTGAGAGAGAAAGGAAAGGAGAGTAACTAAACACGTGTCTCATTTTCAGAGATTAAAAAAAAAAAAAAAAACACAGTGGAGAGTGGAACTCTTGAAAGTAATGAATACTTCTGCAGAATTTGGGTATTTAAGTCAGAGGTATTAGCCAGTAAATTGACATTTTCAAACAAAATGTCAAGAGAGCAAATCAGAAATGGAAAGAAAAAAAATACAAGTTGGATATCTGGACACTCGGCAACACACACAAACTGGGCATTTGCCCAACCAGCACATCTGGGTCTCAGATTTGCAAACCTGCTCTTTACTTTGGTCTATTGCTTTTTAAAAATACTCCCCAAAGAGTTCTAAAAGCAAAAAGTCACATTTTCAAATGTGGAGGGTACTCCCAAAAAACGTTAGAAATATTTCCTAACAATATTTTGGGGAAATTACACAATTTTTTAAAAGTCAAGAGCGTTACCATGGCAACAAGGGTATGGGTTGAGGTCGTAACCCTAACCTCCATAAAGACCAAGACTGCACCAGTGGAAAATGCTGCTGCTGGACAAATTTCAGAAGGAGTCAAGGCAGCCTCTCCTCCAGACTGGGGAAGAGGCAATAACAAGAGAGGATTTTTCAGTCTGTCAGCTCCCAGCCAGCAAACAACATAACCGGCATTACCTCATGCTAAAATGGCAGAGTCCAACCAGGCTCAGTCCCTCTGTGGGGCAGGGAGTGTGCTTTCTGAGGGCTACGTTACTGTATCTGGATGTTACTGTGGTTAACGGCAGGGTTTAAGCCATGTGGCTAGCCAGTATGTCTTATAACTTCTTCACTTCTTATGTCCTAATCAGTTTGCTAAATTCTGATATTTATTAACACTATTATCACTCTGAATCTGCTTTCCCTTTTTCTAAAATTCCAAGATTGGGTTTCTGGAGAGTTCTCATTTGAGAGTTAGCTGTAGCTTGAAACTGAACATCTTGCCCCAATGTGTTAGAAACCATCGTTGACTAGCGAGGCCAGTTCTACCTGGCCTGCATTGTCTTCTGTTGAAATAGCAGCCGGGCGTCTGGCTGCCTGGCTGGCCCCACCCCTGCTCCTCTGTCCAGTCCTGGCCTGGCACCTTCATACTGCCCAGGAGCGTGTCATCATGTAACCTGCACTGAGTATCTTCAAGTGAAGGGGCAACTCATTTTAAATAATGTGGCTGTCCTATTTATTTAGGGCCTCCAATTCTATGTGAAAGCCAGGTTCGGTTATCTTTCAAGTTAATGAAATAATTTTGACAGCAACGCTCAAATGAATGGGGGAAGAAAGAAGGAGGGAAAAGAGGGAAAGAAGAAGGGAGAGAGGAGAGAAGAAAGGGAAAGGGAAAGAAATTGAAAAAAAAAAAAAAAGAGGAAAAGGAATGTCTTTTGAGAAATGAGACCATTGTGGTCAGGGTAACTTTCTGATAAATCTGCTATCGGTCTGTGACGAAATGGCCAGTTCAGAGATGACTTTACCTGTCAGGCTGAGGTGACTTCCAAAACAACTTCCATTTAAACAAACACCCAGCAGTGTTTACACATGGAAAGTGTTTGTTTAGTAACTGAATTTCACCAATATACAGTGTCTGTGTGTGAGGGGTTTACTTTGATGCCTGTTTATTTTAGCACATGCTACATATAAGATCTCTGAAACATAAATAGCCTTGAGTTCGTTTGAGGTTTTTTCCCCAGCATATACACAGGAGCAGCATTGGGAAGTCATTCAGAGGGGAAAATGCCCCACATAAGAGTAGGAATGTACCTAGTGTGCTAGTGTTCATTTGATATTTCTGCTCCCACATGTGTATTCGCCAAAACACAGTCCTGAAATTTTCTATCAGTTCTTTCAGTGGTGACATGTAAAGGTAAGAAACCCACCCACTCCCCCAACCCCTGCGCTGTTCTGTCCATATTTTAATAACTGGAGGTGGGGGCCAAAAAGAAAGAAGCTGTCCACTTAATATTGCAGAAACAGGGGAAAGATGACAGACAGATAGATTGGTAAGTAGGTTGCTGCAGGGATCTCAAATTTAATTCCTAAACTGCCAGATTCCTCAAAGGAAGCAAAAGAGATGTCACATTAGATGGCATAGTCCACACACTGAAGCTCCTGTACTTCACTCAGAGCAGAAAGAGTGCCTGAATGTTTTGTTTTCTCTCCACACAATTCCAGCAAGTTTGGTTACAAGTCATGGATTACTAGCAGAAGACAGGTGAGTTACTGTGGGGAGGCACTTAAAAGCTTTGTTTGGGGGGAGGAAAATGATCAACTGTGAAAAACAGATGGGCGGTTGGCATTTAGTGCAGGATTAACGGCCACATAGAGTGCAAGGGCTCCTAAACTCAGTCCCGCATGTTCTAGTTACTGACACTTGACGTGATAATCTTTTAAGCCAGAAAGGAAAAGGGAGACAATGCTACACACAAAACCACCCTCAGAACTGCCCCAAAGACACAAGGAAGGGGAAGAAAAGGAGCTCTGAATATCGGAAAGAGCTATCAGAAGCCTATGCAGGAAATGCAAACTTTCAGCGGGAGATCTGCTGGCTCATGGAACAGGTTTAAGTGTGACAGGATGGCCGGTTTCATAGCCAGAGCTAGGTCAGGGCTAAAGATGAAAGGGAAGTGGACTGTGGGGAAAGCCTGGACAGTAGAATCCAACAGAGTGGGGCTGCATATCCAGGGTCTGCTGTGTAACCTCCCTTCGGGCCGACAGTGAGAACAGGCAGAGACAACACGGGTGCCGGCCAGGTGGCTGGCCCACAGCAGTCACTTCACCATCACCACGATCATCGCTGTTACTGTTATCTGGGGCCTCAGGGAGCTAAGGGTAATGAATTAGAAGGGCTTCCCAGGTGGCACATTGGTAAAGAAATCACCTGCCAGTGCAGGAGATGCAAGAGACTCGGGTTCAATCCCTGGGTCGGGAAGAATCCCCCAGAGAAAGAAATGGCAATCCACTCCAGTATTCTTGCCTGGAAAATGCCACAGACAGAGAAGGCTGGCGGGCTACAGTCCACAGGGTCACAAAGAATCGAGCACGACTAAGCATAGACACACACAAGGGAGCTGTGAAGAGGCAAGCAGAACAGTTCGCATTTTAGATGGGTTCACTTCCTTCTCTTTCTCCCAACCGTGGTCTTCTCCTGCCCTCAAAAAAAACAGGAAAGGAACAACTATATGCCACAGTCCTTAGAGAAGGTGCAAAATAAAAATGACTTGGAGCCACATGTGTGATTAACTATACATCCCATTTGGCCCTGCCTGCCTAGAAGCCTGGAGCCAAATTTCAAACTCGATCATGCCAATCACATTAACCCTCATGGCTATCGAACTATATCTTTCTAACAAAATACACTTCTTTGTCCTCATTTTGTATTTCTGCTTACACTGTTGGTATGTCTGTTGTAAGCCCATCTCAAATCCCTTTTGGAATGAAACAGAGAATAATCCATAAAAGAATGGAGGGTTCTGAGCTTTCCGACAGGTGTGTGTGCTTAGTTGCTCAATCTGACTCAGTGTCTGACTCTTTGCAACCCCATGGACTGTAGCCCGCCAGGCTCCTCTGTCCATGTGATTCTTCAGGCAAAAATAGTGGAGTGGGTTGCCATGCCCTCTTCCAGGGGAACTTTCCAACCCAAGGATCAAACCCAGTCTACTCCATTGCAGGTAGATTCTTTACTGTCTGAGCCACCAGGGAAGCCCTCTGACGGGTGAGGATAAATTTATTAAACTTGGCCCCTTTCCCATGACAATGGATCCTCCCAGATCCTCACTCCACCCTACAGCCATCTCACTGGCATGGCACGCCCATTAACAGTTGCTTTTTTGATGTCAAAACACATACATAAATTTAAACACCCATAATTACTCCCAGAATCTGTTATATACATATATACTGCTAACTAAGAGCTTTTCATAATAAGCAAGCAGTTAGACAAGTGGGAAATAGAAAAGAAGCACTGCCACACACAAAAAAACAGGTCACAGTAAAAATTAGATGATGGGGAGCAAAATTGTTGCCATTCCAGCAACTAATGAAAGTATATCACTGTCAACAAGCAGCCTCTTAGTAGTGCCACAAACCTTCTTGCGAATCAGGAAACACCCAGAGGGACCAAACTCAGGGGCAGGCACATGGGGTCATCCGGAAAGAGTGGGCGGGCGGGGGGGTGGGGGGCGGTGGGCGTGCAGGGGGCAGATTTTACTTTGAACTTAAAGGGCACAGGGAGGATGAAACCTTGATTTGTTGTTGTTTAGTTACTAAGTCATGTCCAACTCTTTTGCAACCCTGTGGACAGCAGCTTACCACGCTCCTCTGTCCATGGGATTTCCCAGGCAAGAATACTAGAGGGGGTTGCCATCTCCTCCTCCAGCAAATCTTCCTGACCCAGGGATCCAAACCATGTCTCCTACACTGGCAGGCGGATTCTTCACCACTGAGCCACCAAGGAAGCCCAAAACTTATGATACATCCCACTTATTCTAAAAGACAAAACTGATCTCTCAGGCCTGTTTACCTTCTGCCTGCCTCTGTCACCAAAGAGTCTTTTTCCAATTTACTGTTCACTTCCAGGACTGCTATTTCCAAAGTAGATGATTACAAATGAGAGGTGTGGTCTCAGATGGAAAATACAACTACAGGTCTGTGTTGTCCTGATGAGAATCCAGCAGGGAAGTCAATAGCAAAACCATGCTTCGCCACAGACAGCTTTGTATTAATCATTGTAGCAAGCATGCTTCTGATAGAAATTCTCTGCTGGCCTATAAAATTGTTTCCCTAACTTTAGTATTTAACTTATATGCACAGTACATCATGAGAAACGCTAGACTGGAAGAAACACAAGCTGGAATTAAGATTGCCGGGAGAAATATCAATAACCTCAGATATGCAGATAACACCACCCTTATGGCAGAAAGTGAAGAGGAGTTAAAAAGCCTCTTGATGAAAGTGAAAAAGTTGGCTTAAAGCTCAATATTCAGAAAACGAAGATCATGGCATCCGGTCCCATCACTTCATGGGAAATAGATGGGGAAACAGTGGAAACAGTGTCAGACTTTATTTTGGGGGGCTCCAAAATCACTGCAGATGGTGATTGCAGCCATGAAATTAAAAGACGCTTACTCCTTGGAAGAAAAGTTATGACCAACCCAGATAGTATTTTCTAAAGCAGAGACGTTACTTTGCTGACTAAGGTCCATCTAGTCAAGGCTATGGTTTTTCCTGTGGTCATGTATGGATCTGAGAGTTGGACTGTGAAGAAGGCAGAGAGCCGAAGAGTTGATGCTTTTGAACTGTGGTGTTGGAGAAGACTCTTGAGGGTCCCTTGGACTGCAAGGAGATCCAACCAGTCCATTCTGAAGGAGATCAGCCCTGGGATTTCTTTGGAAGGAATGATGCTAAAGCTGAAACTCCAGTACTTTGGCCACCTCATGTGAAGAGTTGACTCATTGGAAAAGACTCTGATGCTGGGAGGGATTGGGGGCAGGAGGAGAAGGGGACGACAGAGGATGAGATGGCTGGGTGGCATCACTGACTCGATGGACGTGAATCTGAGTGAACTCCAGGAGTTGGTGATGGACAGGGAGGCCTGGTGTGCTGCGATTCATGGGGTCACAAAGAGTTGGACATGACTGAGCGACTGAACTGAACTGAACTGAACTGAACTGAACTTTAGTATAACTGTTTCCCCAAATCTTGTCAACCTGCTGGGGTTATTACTTTCAGGTGTAGGCTGTTATATCCTCCACAGAGGAAAAGCAGAAGCCTCTCAGTTGAGAAAACTTAAGGTGCCTGGGAGATAGGAATTTAGTAAAATGTTAGAGAAGGGATGATTTATAATAGATCTTAATGCTTATCCTCCACCAATAACAAGCCAGGAGGAGGGGGTGGGGATGGGGTTGATTTAGTAATTCCCTTGCATTAAGGAGGACAGCATGAAAAACAACTATGTTGGTCATAGGAGTCAAAGTAACAATGGCTTGGAGCCAGTAGGACATTCTTTTTCTAATTTACAAGCAACAACATTTATCATTTCATCTTGAAAAATATTTGCCCTTAATATTTGGTAGAAACATGCACAAAGGCTGTCTCTGATCCTCCCTCCCATTATTACCACCAGAATCAACTGGCTGTTATTTTTAGCACAGACCAATATAAAATAGCATATGTATAAAAATCAAGTTATCTTTAAAAACATCAGAAAGAGTTGGAAGGGCTTAGGTTGGAGGAGGAAGCAATCTTGGTGTTAAAAAAAACTAGATACAGTTAAGATAACTTTTATTTAAGGTAGTTAGAATACTGACAGGCTAAATCATTATTTTTTTAAGAGCTTTACTGAAATAAACCCACATGCCATAAAATTCATCCATTTAAAGTACAACTCCATGGCTTTTAGTATGTTCACATTTATTGACATTTATCATGAGTCTGAGTGAACTCCGGGAGTTGGTGATGGACAGGGAGGCCTGGCGTGCTGCGATTCATGGGGTCGCAAAGCGTCGGACACGACTGAGCGACTGAACTGAACTGATCAATGGTATTTAGTAATATTCATATACAATTGTGGAACCATCTGCTGCTGCTAAGTCGCTTCAGTCATGTCCAACTCTGTGCGACCCATAGACGGCAGCCCACCAGACTTCCCCGTCCCTGGGATTCTCCACGCAAGAACACTGGAGTGGGTTGCCATTGCCTTCTCCAACGCATAAAACTACAATTCAATTTCAGAACATTTTGTCCCCCTCAAAGAAACTCTGTACTCATACTCAGTCAGTACCCGATTTCTCTCTTTTGCCCTTCAGCCCTAAACAACCACCAATTTACTTTCTATCTCTATAAATTTGTCTACCATGGACATTTCATATGTATGGAATCAGACAGTATATGTCTTTTGTGTCTTTCACTTAGCATAATGTTTTTAAGGTTCATCCACGTTGTGGCATGTATCAGTATTTCATTTGTTTTTATTGCTGAATAACATTCCATCATATGGATATATATATATATCACATTTCATTTATCCATTCATCCATTGACAGGCATTCAGGTTGTTAACACTTTTGACTGGTATTCAGGCATGCAGATTGTTCCCATTTTTTGGCTATTATGAATAATGTTGCTATGACATTCGTGGACAACTTTTCATGTGGATGTATGTTTTCTTTTCTCTAGTATATACTCTTAGGAATGGAATTGCTGGGTCATATAGTCTAAATGATCTTCCAAAGCGATTGGCATGGCTGCAGTAATGAATTTCCAGAGTCACACATGAAGAAGGTAAGAGATACTTATTTTTCCTCCTCCATCTTACCGTCCATAAACAAACTTCTCCTTCATTGTCCCTTTGTCAGGGCCTCACTGCTCTGGATTATCCTTGATACTCACTCTGCAGACATAAAATACTCCAGGTCTACGCTATGAAAGCAGTTCAGAGCCAGAGAGAATTTCCAAAGATCACATGTCCCAACATTTTGTCTTCTAACAAGATAGAATACAACCATCTAATTCCTTAAAGTCCCCCAAAGAAGGGAAGAATGCAATTTCCCTCAGTTGCCTAGTCTCAGTAATACCTTCAAATCACTAATCCCAAAGCATACATACAGTAAACATTTTTAACCAAGTTTTAGAGACTATCCCCACAGGCCCTCTTCCTTTACTTCCTCACTGAGCATATGATGTCCCTTGATGCCAGCTCATTTTACGTATCTTCAGGACAACTGTGTCTATTTTTATCTAACACAGTAAATACAAGTGTGGGAGAGCTCTGCTATCATTCCTTGAGGTATTTTTCTTTTGCTTCAATAGTCTTATGTGAATCTATTTTCAGAACGAACAACAGTACTGCACAATTTAACATGCAGAATTTCTGCTGTTGCTGCTTTTGTAATAGCTCGGACTTGTTTTTTCTTTCTTGGTTCTTCTGAGACAGCATATATAACATGAGTAATTATCACTGCTAAAAAACTGCTGGAGTCAGCAGTGCCTCATATGAGCTGTACTTCCTCCTCCCCTTCTTCCCCTCCCACCACAAATTCTCCCCCATAAGTTAAAAATTAAAGACGCATTACTGGGATAAAGAAATCTGACCTGAAATATGTGCCGCAGCAACAATGGCAAGCAACCAAGAGTATTAACAATAATTTCCAATGTAGCTGGGAAGGTTAGATGATTTGTCTTTGAAATGAGCCAACTCCACACACTTTCGCAAGATTAAAATCAGTTTGCTTTCCCTTCTGGACACCTCGCCTCCCCTAGTCCTACTCTCCCCACCCTTCCCAGAATGAAGAGTGGTTGAGGCACATAAACAAATGGTTCTGGAAATTAACTTTCTTGATCAGAAACAAGCTCAAAGATAAATTCTGCTCTGCATGGGTTTTTCTACACTTCACTGGGATCGGGCTTTATTGTGGTTTCTCTCTTCCCAGAGAAATAATACCCTAATGATAACATTTCTGACACAGAAGCTTAAAAACAAAAAGAATGACAACTGCATGTTATCTTCAAAGAAGTAGCATGACCATTATCCACAATGTGGGTCATTTCAGAGCCATAAGACAGAGGAGGCTATTTCGCTCTTACGATAATGACCTTGGGCAAGTAAGTTATCATTGCACCTGTCTATAACCTATAAATTGAGGGCAGTAATAGGACTTCTTGGAATAAGTGTTTGAGTGGTTCAAACAGTGCTGAGGACAGAGGAAATACTGAGTCACTATGAGCTTGGGTCATCACCACCACCACCAAGACCATCTTCATCTTCGAGAAGATACCTGGCTAGCATAAGGAGCTACCCCCCACCCAGGGCTTTCATGTGAATATTAATACAATGGAATTAATATAATTCCATTTCCCTTGACACATCCTGCAGGAGAAGTAGGCTCACAAGACAAAGCAAAGAAAGAAGAAAGACAGCACAGGAGATGAGAGACATTCTACAATAACAGAAAAGTGGCAACATTGTGTTTTCACAACCATGTTTTAGAAGTAAAATTCTCAAAAACATTCTTTCCAATATGGCGGTGGCGGATGGGCAGGAAAGATGAAAAGCTGAGAAAGCTCTCTAGAGAGAAGTCCTAGAGTTGCCCAGTGCAGAGAGCAATCCTTCTGGATTAATTGAAATCCTTCTCTCTCTCTCATGTACTTTGTGTCCTCCTCCCCACTTATGTTCATACACAAGCATCCTCATTAAACCTAGAATGGACGAAGGAACTCCACATCCAAAGAAGTGTCTTTATAAATTCCAAGGGGCAGTGGGTAGAAAGCTGGCACCACACCTACCTCTCTCTGCGGCTGGCCAGGCCCCTGGTCAGCAGCGCGGAGGTTCAGGACATGAACCTCCTGAGGCAGCCCCACTGTGCCCCTACTGGCACATCCCGACAAGGCGGTGAAGCTCTCCATCAAGGCCTGGACCGGATGGGAGGCATTGACGGGCGACAGTTCACACCAGGCACCAGGCTCTGGACCTGCAGAGGGAATCACAAACACGAGCCCTTCAGAGACAGCAGTTAACTGTGGTACGATTAAATTAACTGTTATGGATGTATAAGCCACAGCCAACCCACCAGAGGTGCCTATCCAGGTAAGCTGTTTCTAGAAGTGAAAGGTGAAACTGTTAGTTGCTGCTGCTGCTGAGTAGCTTCAGTCGTGTCCAACTCTGTGCGACCCCATAGACGGCAGCTCAACAGGCTCCCCCACCCCTGGGATTCTCCAGACATGAACACTGAGTGGGTTGCCATTTCCTTCTCCAATGCATGAAAGTGAAAAGTGAAAGCGAAGTCGCTCAGTCGTGTCTGACTCTTAGTGACCCCATGGACTGCAGCCTACCAGGCTCCTCTGTCCGTGGATTTTCCAGGCAAGAGTACTGGAGTGGGGTGCCATTGCCTTCTTTGCTGTTAGTCGCTAGTCACGTCCAACTCTTTTGCAACACCATGAACTGTAGCCCTCCAGGCTCCTCTGTCCATGGGATCTCCAGACAAGAATACTGGAGTTGCCATTTCCTTCTCCAGGGGGTCTTCCTGACCCAGGGATAGAACCTGGTTCTCCTGCATTGTAGGCAGATTCTTTACCATCTGAGTCACCTGGGAAGCCCAAGTTGCTTCTAGAACTAAATGGCAAAAAAAAAAAAAAAAAAAAAACTAGTCTACTCTTCTAAAACCCCAACATTAAACTCCTTCTGGATGATTTTGATGTGTATTTGATTAAATTCCCTTTTAGACACACAAGTCACAAATGTTTTCTTCTGGATGGAGGAAACCTCCCATCTGACATCTGTGTTCAATCCTTCCTTCCCCTCTTAGAAGAAAACCAGAGATAAATAAATTGTGTACAGTCCAATATTTAATAGGTGTTTAACAGGTATTTAATAGTGCTTCCTCTTCTTAAAGAAAGCAAAACAAACTTAAGAACATACAAAACCAAGAAGGAATGAGCAGAGGCAGTTGAGGCCAGAGTTATACAGCAAAGTTTGGAAGAGGTCAGAAAGACTCTCCCAAGAGAAGTGGGATACGAGCAGAGCCTCTGAAAGAAAAAGTAAAGGTCTGATCATATGTGACTCCTGCTTCCTCATTCTCCCTTCCTCTAATCAATCAGAACTTAAATCTGAAATCCATCCACTCCTTCCTACCTCTACTTCCTGTAGCCTTCACTGTCTCTGTCCCTAGACAATTGTGGATATTCCTAGAAGGAGCCTCTGGTCTCAAGCTCTCCAAGCTACCTTCCACACAAGCATGGTTCACCTAACCCAGCGTGGTCCTCATTGCATCGCACTGTGTGTGCATTCAATTGTGTTCAATTCTCTGCGACCACATGGACTGTAGCCCACTAGGCTCCTCTGTCCATGGAATTTTCCAGGCAAGAGTACTGAAATGAGTTGCCATTTCCTTCTCCAGGAGATCTTCCTGATCCAGTGACTGAACTTGCATCTCTTATGTCTCCTGCATTGGCAGGCAGTCCTCAACCAAATAAATGGTCATTCCCAATGCAAAGACCTGCCCCTCTCATCCCTGTAGGCATGTCCAATCCCTTAGAGAATTGCTGGCCTATGAATAAAGCCTGTGCTCCTTAAACTGGCATGCAAGGCCTTTCTGGATCTAGCCCCTTCCTATTTCTCCAGCCTTACCCCTCCCCCATCCAAGAACCCCAAATGGCTTAAAGGTCTCCAAACATGATGTTTCTCAACTCCAAGTCTTCATTCAAGCTTGTTTCCTTTTCCCAAATTCCTCTTCCATGCTATCTCCACCCCTATAAGAAACATCCCAAACTGAGGAAGATCCTCAGACACTTCCTCTGTCCTCCCATAATTTTTCTGCCCACTTCTGCTGTTTCTTTTCTATGCTGTAACCACCAGTGTATAAGTCTTGTCTTTGCCAGTCCATTGGGACCTCCCTGACAGCTGTGGATTATCATCCTTCTATCCTCAGCACCCATCACAGTGCCTCACATGTATAAGATGCAAAAAAATATTTCTTAGATGAATCATTAAGCTTAAAGAAGAAAAGCTGTCCCCTCCCTGATCAGTGATTAGGGCACCTTTCTGTATGGAGCTAACATGGGGAAGAGACTGCTACACTGATGGGACATGCAGTAACTGAATCGCTAGGGAGGGACGTCCAGAAATAAGGAGGAGTCAGTGACACTTAAACCTCACATACCTCCGTAAGATTGGTGCTGTCCCCAATGAGTTGAGGAGACTGGGACTTGAACAGGTAGCATTCTAAATCACCACCTTCCAAATGGAACCAGATGAAAGACCTGCATGCGCTTCATGAGGTCTTCCTGACTCCATACAGTAAAAATACTCTCCAGGATGACAGCCCCAGTCTAAAATGCAAAACCAGGCAATCCTTCATCCCTCCCGCTATACTATAAGCAGACACCCTGCCTGGTGTGCCAAGTCTATTTCAGAACTCACAGAAATTATCTAGGCTGATAACAGTTATCTGGTCTGAAGTGAAGTGTGTACCTTCTCAAATAATCATGGCCACCCTCTGTATTGCTCTCCTGAGCCCAGCTGTTTTCTGAGAAAGAGAGGTGGTGAAGGAAGACGTCATAGCAGCACAGTCAGGAGGTACTGGACGTGCGACTCCCTGAAGTCCCTGAGCAAGGCAAAGGGTATGAGCGGGTGCCTGCACCCCTCCTCCAGCCATTACCAGCCCTGAGATGTCAGGTGCCTTTCACACCCCAGAGCTCCAGAAAGTCTCCTACTGCTACTTAACCCTGGGGACTGGCAGCAGCTATTGCTACCCATACTTGCTACCCTTCTGAACTGATTTCACGGCCTCCTGCCATGGACGTGCCATTATCACAAATGAAGTACAAATGAAAATACTTCTCGGTTCCATTTTTGTATGTATGTGCAAAGCTCTGACTGAGCTGCAATTCCACCCAGAACACATCCGCAAAAGGCTTGCAGTCTGCTTGATTCGCCCTTCTCCTTACCCACCCTCCTCCTTACACACCACCATCACCCATTAAGATCTTCCTTCAGTCACCACACTGCTCATCTCTACAAAAAACTCACTGGCAACAAATGAAAAGATAAGGTCTTACCCAGAGAGGAAAGGAATCAGAAGAGGAAAACCCCCAGCACCAGGCTTCCCCAGTGGCTCAACTGGTAAAGAATCTGCCTGAAATGCGGAGACCCAGGTTTGAACCCTGGGTTGGGAAGATCCCTTGGAGAAGGGAATAGTTACCCACTCCAGTATTCTTGCCTGGAGAATCCCATAGACAGAGGAGCCTAGCGGGCTACAGTTCATGGGGTCAGCAAAGAGTCAGACATGACTGAACGACTAACTTACTATACTGAAGACGAGTACACTTCACCTTAAGAGTGTCTGTTCCGTGTCCTAACAGAGTCCAAAACAAGGCACACCCCCACTATATAGGCTGCAGCTCCAGTCATGAGTTATCCAAGTTAGTCCAATGTCAAAGAAGAGAGAAAGCAATGCACAGGGCACACTCTGATCAACTGACGGGATAGCTGCACTTTACAGAGACCCACTGGGGTCAACATTTAAATACACTCAGTATACAGTATCCCTGACCATCAGACATACTAAAGTTGTGTTGGTTACTGAAGTGCTTTAAAGAATTTTTTTCCTCCAAGTTTAAAAAGGAAAAATAGCTACAACATATGATTAATATATTTTTCATTGGAAAAGACTCTAATGCTGGGAAAGATTGAGTGCAAGAGAAGGGGATGACAGAGGATGAGATGGTTGGATGGTATCACCAACTCAATGGACACGAGTTTGAGCAAACTCCAGGAGACTGAAGGACAGGGAAGCCTGGCGTGCTGCGGTCCATGGGATTGCAAAGGGTTGGCATGACTTAGCAACTGAACAACAATGATTAATATGGATATATTAATCCATATATATGGATATATTAATCCAAAATATGGATATATTCATCCTTCCTCCCTTAAGGAAGGAAGAGAGGGATGGAGGGAGACAGAGATTGTGAAAGAGAAAGATAAAAGTAAAGAAAAATCAGAAACTATCTATCCCATCCTCCAAGGGTATGTAAGAAATGGTGTCTTCAACAGTTCAACACACAATGTCAATCTGGTCTAGTTAGTAAGTAAGTAATAAGTAAATAAATAAGTAGCTCCCAGTAATTGCTCACTATAGGCTGGACAGTGCTAGGTGCTGTGTATCATTCCAATACCACCATAAGCAAGTGGTATTATCACCATTTTAAAGAAAAGGAATGTTTAAGTAACTCTTCTAAGCCTGCCCCAGTCACTCAAGGCCTCAAATTCACACATGCCTCCCAAGTTAGTATCTCTGTAAAGTGAAAGTTTTCATTAAAACACTTTGGGCCCACATGGGCTCACTGGTGAATTCTACCAAACATTTAAGAAATTACACCAATTCTCTATAATCTCTTTCAGAAGACAGCAGCAGAGGGAATACTTCCTAACTTATTACCCTAATACCAAAGCCAGACAAAGACCTTGCAAGAAAAGAAAACTACAGACCTGTATCGCTCGTGAACACAGGTGCAAAAATTCTCAACAAAATACTAGCGAATCAAATCCAGCAATGGATACAAGGGATTATACATCACAATCAAGTGGGATTTATCCCAGGTATGCAACATTTGAAAATCAATTAATATATCCATCTCACCAACTAGCTAAAAAAGAAAAATGAGAAAAATCACATGATCATGTCAATAAAAGCAGAAAAAGCATTTTACAAAATCTAACAGTCACTCATGATAAGGACTCTCAGCAAAGTAGGAAGAGATGGGAACTTCCTTAACTGGATAAAGAACCTGTACCAGAAGATCTCACAGTTAGCATTGTACTTAATGAGAACCTAAAAGCTCTCTCACTAAGATCAACAAGACAAGAACATCCCCTCTCACCACTCGTTTTCAACGTTATACTGGAAATGCTAGCTAATGCTAATGTATGGCCATGTGATGAAATTCTGGCTAGGTATAGCCTGAGGTGATAGGTACAATTTCTCAGAAGTTTCTTAAAAAAGGAAGGAGCTGTGTTCTTCTGCCCCCTCCTCCTTCCTGCTAGCTGGAATACAGACTGTGACGGACAGAGCTAAAACAGCCATCCTGGGCCATAAGACGGTAGCAACACGGTGAGTCTAACAAAGCATTAAGACAGATGTTGCCTGGGTCACTGATGAACATGGTGCTGTTGCTTCAGCTCTGGACTGCTTTTTTTAAAATATGAAATACATGTAGCTTTTCTCTTATTCAAACCAACACTGAGTTTTCTGCCATTTATAGCTTGACCTACCTTAATTAATATACTGGCTTTATTTTACTTCATCAAAAATACCAACCTTCTTCCCACCAGAGCCTGCATGTACAAAGTTTCTTTCAGCAACACTTTCCCCACCATTCCTATCACTTACCCGTGCCTTGGTGTGATGAACCCCTATTCATTCTTCAGATCTCTCAAGGAAGATTCTCTTAGCTCTTTTACATTAGATATACATTCTTTGGTACTCTCTTGGTACTATTTCTCTTCACTGCATTTCATGTGGTTCAGTTCAGTTCAGTTCAGTTTCTCAGTCATGTTCGACTCTTTGCGAACTGCAGCACCCCAGGCTTCCCTGTCCATCATCAAATCCCAGAGCTTGCTCAAATTCACGTCCATCGAGTCAGTGATGCCATCCGACCATCTCATTCTCTGTCGCCCCCTTCTCCTCCCACCCTCAATCTTTCCCAGCATCAGGGTCTTTTCAAATGAATCAGTTCTTCACATCAGGTGGCCAAAGGAGTTTCAGCTTCAGCCTCAGTCCTTCCAATGAATATTCAGGACTGACTTCCTTTAGGATGGACTGGTTGGATCTCCTTGCTGTCCAAGCGACTCTCAAGTCTTTTCCAACACCACAGTTCAAAAGCATCAATTCTTTGGCGCTCAGCTTTCTTTATAGTCCAACTCTCACATCCATACATGACTACTGGAAAAAACAAAGCTTTGACTAGATGGACCTTTGTCAGCAAAGTAATGTCTCTGCTTTTTAACATGCTGTCTAGGTTAGTCATAGCGTTTCTTCCAAGAAGCAAGCAACATTTTTTCGTGCAATTATCTGTTCAACATCTGCATACATTCTAGGACTACAGATACCACTAAAATGTGGAATCCAATCATTCTGTTTCCGCTGTATCCCTTATACCAGCACAATGTCTATCACATAGTATGCATTCAAATATTAATGAGGAAGGGGGCAGGAGAGGAAAAGGAAAAGAACAATGAGGTGATCCATGCACAAAGGACCACATCGAATAAGAGACTCAATCTTAGAATCTTTCTTTGACTCTTTACCTAGTGGCCACAGCTTCAGTCTTTTTTCTTTTTTTTTTAATTTTTGTTTTGTATTGGGGTATAGCTGATTAACAATGTTATGATAGTTTCAGGTAAACAGTGAAGGGACTCAGTCACACATATACATGTATCCATTCTCCCCCAACTCCCTTCCCATCCAGGCTGCCACATAACATTGAGCAGAGTTCCACATGCTGCCCAGGAGGTCCTTGTTGGTTATCCATTTTAAATACAGCAGTGCAGATGGACATGTCCATCCCAAACCCCCTAACCATCTCTTCCCCCGCAAAGCTTCAATCTTATGCTAAAGGGGAAAAAAAAAAATCGAGCAGGACATTTTTGGTTGCTAAGAATCAAGTCCCCATCAGGGCTTCCCCACCCTCAAATGTCACAGAAGGCAGGAAACGCAAACCTGTTTTTG
The DNA here is from genome assembly GCF_023091745.1 of Budorcas taxicolor. Classification (NCBI taxonomy): domain Eukaryota; kingdom Metazoa; phylum Chordata; class Mammalia; order Artiodactyla; family Bovidae; genus Budorcas; species Budorcas taxicolor. Next base: position 51,879,708 of record NC_068912.1, on the reverse strand, counting down.
TTCTCTCTTCCCCAACACGCTCTGGCAAGACACTTCTCTCCAAGGAGGCATAACAATCCCCCCTTCCCATCAGCAAGGCACACCCCTAGCCTCATCCTGCCACCTCCTGCGTCAGCCTCCGGGCCTTCCTGCCCCTCTCCTGCAGCCACAGCCTGCCTCTAGCAACTGGTTTTCCATCCTTCCCCACCAGGCTGCCCACATGGTGGCAGACTCATCTCCAGTTAAAAGAGTTTCCACCTGGGAAGCACTAATCCCCTCCCCAGACTCTACCACGCGAGCCTGGAGTAGGAAGGGGGCCACAATTCTCACATGACCACCACGGCGCCCAAGCACAGCACCTCACAGTCACAAAGGCTCAGGAACCAGGGAAACATGCTCCGAAACCCTGTCTGACTCACATGCTCACTTTTGTGGTGACCCGTGAGCTCTGCTACTGTCGGCTCGCCTCAGAGGGCTGGCAGTTTCTCTTGCGGCCACTGCTGGAAACCCACAGCCCTTCCCTCCCTGAGCCATCTCTTCCCCAAAGCCCAAGTGAGCAAGTGAGCACAAGCCCTAGTGGGGCTGCTGAGCGGCTCACCAAAAGCTACCTTACTGCAGTGAGAACCAACAGGGCACAGATCACAGCGGAGAGAAGTGCTGTTCATAAACAACAATCCTGTTAACCTTGCACTGTACTTTAGAGTTAAAAGACATTCTATAGAGATTCTATGAAGTGGGTAGAACAGATATCATTCCCACTGTACATATATTGCTGTAAGCCACAGAGCTGGGTGCAGATTTCGGTGAACTGCGTGCAGATTTCGGTGAACTGCTTCCTGACAGTAACACACCCCCAGAGATGCTTCTGCCTGTTGCCTCCCAATCTGGGTATTTCTGTTTCTTCCGGACATCTAGTACATGGCCCGTCCAGAAGTCTTTGGGGATAATTCCCAAAAGAATCTAATTAAGCCAGACTCTCTTTTTCCTGCTCAGTACCCTCCTGGGCAACCAGGACAGACACACAGCCCCTATTCGCCCACAAAATGCTACTTGTACTGAGTAAAAACATTTACCGACCTGAAGGCAACACAGATTCAAGTAAACCCTGTGGTAAGAAACTCCCCAAATGGCCCAGACCAAGCAGCCTCCTTCAGCAGGCAGGGCCCTCTGTGCAGCAGCTGGACCACCTGGAGCAGTGCTGTGAAGCATATGGTGAGACCCCTCAGCCTCCAGCTCGTGCGATAAGCCAGGGTTTAATTCTTCATGTGTAGAGTTATTATGCACCTTCTCTGAGCTGCATGCTGTATACATATAGTTTCTAATCCTCATAGCACAACTGGAAAGATTCTGCTAAAACCCCCACTTAAAACCCCAGTAGGAACTGGGACTCAGAGAGGTTAAGCGACTTGCCAAAGGTCACACACCACCAGTAAGCAGCAGGGTAGGATTCAAACCCAGTACTCTCTGACTCCAGATCCAAGTTCTTCCCATGACAAACCACTGCCTGCATCTTCCAGTCCTGCACCTCTGGACGTGATGAACAGGCCAACGCCATGGCCAAACATAAACATAATTCATGTCTGATAAAATAAAATACAATAAAAGAATTGCTTGGATCACACGTGCAACCTTTCGGTTGACTTAAAAGGCCATATATTTAATGAGAAAGCACAAGCTCATTTCTCATTTTACCAAATGTCTTCCTCTTTCTCACTAATGCCTGCTTATCTGCACACATGGGAAATGTTCCTAGGTCTGGCTATAACATGAATGTCTAAATTCCCAGTTCCACTTAAAGAAAAAAATGCAAACGGACTCACCCTTTCATTATATCCTTAGCTACAACACAGCATTCCAATCTCAGTTACAGAACCCCCACATCCCCACTGGCTGCAAGCCAGCCCTCAGATTTGACAAAACGCAGACGAAGCATTTGGGAACAGACCCATTTGCTGCACACACTTTAAATTTAATCTGTCCCCAAAGAAATTAATATCACACCTCATGCCAACACAGAGTAAAATATTGGGGGTTGGGGAGGGGGAGAGTGATTATTTGGGGGAAGGAACAGTAAGTAATTTTCACATTTAATAAATGTGATCCTTAAGCATTCTAAATACCAATACATACCAAGTTGACACAAACATCTGGTACCTATTCCACATAATTTCCAACACACTGATTCCCCATATCACCCAGAGTACTAATGAGGAGCGTGTGTTCAGCTGTAATAAGAGTGGTAAAGATGCAGAGGGAATCAGTGGGTAACATTATAGCCTGGGACCAAGACACTGCTGTGGGGAGATTTTATTCCAACAACACCATTGGCTAATAAGGGTTTCTGTTATGGTCCCACAGGGAATTCCACAATGCTGTCAGCTGCGAAGAGGGACAAACTCCCACAGACTGTGGGACTGGGCACTGCAGGATCTATTCTGCCCCTGAGCTAAAACTCCGTTCTACCCCCACAGGATGCAAGAATCTGTAAGAAAGGGCACCCAAGGTGATTTTGGTCAAAGGCACAGTCTGGCTTGAATGGAACTTTATGAGTGGGTACGTGACAAGCATCAGGATATGATGCAAAAACAAAGCTCCAAGAAAAAACACCTGGAAGGCTCCAAGCTCATGCAGTGTACACAACATATGTTCGTGTTTATACCTTCTCAAATTACAACTCAGTGGACCAACAGCCCCTTGGGGATGGAGCTGTGGAATGCACCACCATTAAAATTCAAAGAGGGACCTTTCTACCACAGCCCCCACCTGGGTTTTTTCAACAGTAAAACTTGGCTTACAGCTGAAGCCTATCCTTGATGGAAAAAAGATAGGCAGAAGAGCATATAATTTTCTAAATCCTGTACTATGGATTTCTCAGGAAAAAACAGCCAGTTGTTTTCTTTTTTTTAAGAGAACAACTCCTCAGGCATATCTTATAGTTTCATTCATTCTCCAAGTGAATATCTAAATCCAAACCTTTCTCTTGACAAACCAACACTCTTCCAAGAAGTCAACCCGCCAACTTCTTGGGCCAGAAGCCAGTGCATAGTTAGTTGCACATTGTTGTGTTGAAATCATGGTGCATCCATGTTGAAGAACTTCCTGTGTTCAAGTTGTGTTTTTAAATATTCAAAAGGAAACAATGGGCAGAGCTTTTTTAAGAATCTAAATTCTCAAAGTGTTGGCAAGTGCCAAGCCATCTACTCTTCCATCTAGGCAAAACACCACTAGACAACCTAGAAGTATCAGTGGATTTACCCAGCTCTGGGGGGTTGTTTCATTGTGTGTGTGTGTGTGTGTGTGTGTGTGTGTAATAACCTGAAGAGAAAAGGTAGCAGAAGAAGCATGTCCCAGAAGTCACCCCTGGGCACTGCAGAGAGTCCTTGCGTTAGAGACCTGGTAGTCCAGGAGGAGCACTGGATCAGGACATCTGAGAGCTGCATTCTAAATCCAGGTCTGCCACTTATAGTTGTTTGACCTTGTCTTTAAGTTTCCCATAATCTCCCTTTCTTTTACATTATGACAGGTTCAATTCATAGATCAAATGAGACCCTATACACGCAGATACTTTACAAATTTCAATTATTGTTAGAAACATAAAGTCCTCTAGGGAGAGGAGAAATAAATGAATGAAAACATTTTCTCCAAGTGAAAAAAAAAATCTTTTATGAACTTTTAGAATGATATTAATAAAATATCCAAGATAAGATATTCTTACACTACTCCCTAGCCATTACTCCCCCAAAATTATTTCTGAGAACTGCACTAAGAAGATTTAAAATAAAACTATAGTCAGTATTAGAGTAAAAATTCCAGTTCTCTGAGCACAATCTGGAAGTACAACTCCCAAAGGTGAGAACAGGTCATGTTTCTGCCTTCAGGAATTGCCACAGTCCAGAATGAGAATAATCAGGCACCATCTTGGCCAACTTTCTTACTGTTTATTTTCCATCGATAAGACGGTACACTTGTTCCTGTTTTTCTGACAAGATCTAAAGGAACCTGGGAATGAAGGGAACATTGTCTACAGAATTCATTTATGAGGAGATTAGAATTTATGGAATGTTATTGCCTAAATGGTTCAGCACAGGGACCAAGACAAATTGAAGATTTGGGAGGATGGAAGAAAACAGAATCTGTTTCCTCCTACTGTGCTTTTGAGATACACAAAATAATTCTAAGTATACTTCTTTATTAAAAGGAAAATAATTGATCTGGAATCAAAATATTAAATTCAATTTAGGCATGCAACCAATAAAAATTATAATTTAATTCCTACTAATGCAATATTTTACAGTAAAGTGAAATTTGCAGGGCTGGAAAGCCACTCCTCATTAACCCTGAGGGATAACATCACCAAATGTGTCTCTCGGATTTTGACTTCCACTTAAGATAATTGCTAAACTAATTTTTTTTTTAATCTCTAGCAAATTGGTGTCTGATGAGAAAGGAAAAATGGGAGAAACAGAGGTAAAGACGTGCACACAAACACAGAATTATAACCTGCTGCAACAGAATTATAACATGCTTCTCAGGGACAGCTGAGCCCTTCGTTAGGGCTGGGGTACAGGGTCTGGGTTAGTGGCAAGACAAGAAGCTATAAGTGGGGGGATGGTGGGGATGGTCAGAAAGGATGGAAGGGGGAAACCACAACTGCTGAGGAGATGAATCACAGGCTGTAACCATCGGTCCTGATTATAAATAGAAGGCAAGAGATTAAAAAAGGAAAATCTACCAACTATTGGTTTGGCCATGAAAAAAATATTACTAATTACAGACACGTGTACAAACTGGGCCATGAACTAAAATACACTGACTTTAAGGATTTTATATATAGATGAGGCACTCAATAATTGGTAGTTAAAGGAATGCAGGAAATGCTTAACAGGAATGCCAAAATTACTAAGCATCAATGATACATCGAATCCAATTACAATACTAAATCATAGTCCTTCCTCTTCAAACAAGGTAGGTCACTGCTCAGGTGCTTCTGTTAAGAAACAGCTGATAGTTTGCAAAGAAATCTATAAAAACTAATGTGCTTTTTCTCCTTTCACAGTGAAGTTAAAAGGCTCAGGAGTATAGATGGAGCTGGAATTTCCAGGGTTCAGTCAAACAAAGCCATTGACAGGACTTCTCACTGTAGACGGAGGGACGACAGACCTTCGAAAGACAGGTGGATATTTGTGCTAAGCAGCCCTGGGCTGGAAGCACATTTTCACACCTTACTCAATTCAGAGACTCCATAAGCCTCTTATTACATTTTTTTCCTTATGGCTAGTAACAGCTTTTAGTTATAAACCTATTGTTTCATTTATCCTAGCTTGTGTCTGGGTGTCTTCTACTTAGCTGGAAACACCATGATGGCAGGGACCATGTTTCTTTTGCTTACCTTCTATCTACCCAAGTGCTCGGCACAGTGCTTAGCATGAGGCAAGTGTTCACAATCACTTTTTGGGTAATGAATTCTTCAGTCAAACAACCAGTTCTTAGGATTAACTCATCTTTATTATCATTTAACTATAATTATTATTACCAACTCTCCAACTATAGAATATGTCCTAAAAAGGTACTTTTTAACCTGTCTCAGCCTCCTTTTGCATTAGGAATCATAGAGCTAAAGGAACTGTGGTTCTATGTAGTTCAGTCACCTCACTGTCACCCACAGTTGTTGGTAAAAAGACCTTCGCCTCCAGTTCTTTCTGAATTTCAGACAAGTTTTTCCATGCTTCTGGTCCCAAACATGCAAAATTAAGATACCAAGATAGGTCTGACCCAGAATCCCCCAGTTTTAATAAGTTCTATTCCTAGAAAATTCCTGATCCAACCAAAATGCCATGCAAAATATTCCTTTATTATTCATATACTCAACCACTTCTAGAAAGGAAACTGAGAGGATTGTAATTAAAAAAAAAAAAAGGAACTATAACCAAAAAAAAAAAACAGGTCCAGGAAAATTAAACTGCCAATCAATTAAAAGTGGCTATTTAAAAAAAAAAAAAACCCTTATTGAAGAACTTCAGAAACAACTTTATTTGCACACTAAACCTAATTCTGAGCTTCCCACCAGTCGAGCTTAAAAAAAAAAGAGAAAATGTGACGTTTACAAGATCTCAAAAAAGGAAACAAATCAGTTCTTTGGATAAGAAAATATTCTTCCTAAGTCTGAATTTAAGAGGCTTATAAAGCAAAGATCAGTGATTGCAAGAGTTACTTTACAAACAGCATAGGTACATAATTTTTCTTATATAGAAAGCAGTGAAAGTCGCTCAGTCATGTCCAACTCTTTGCAACCCCATGGACTATACAGTCCATAGAATTCTCCAGGCCAGAATACTGGAGTGGGTATCTTTTCCCTTCTCCACAGGGGATCTTCCCAACCCAGGGGTCGAACCCAGGTCTCCTGCATTGCAGGTGGATTCTTTACCAGCTGAGCCACAATGGAAACCCTTTCTTATATAGCTTCATTACAAATAGAGGAAATATACTCTTTAGTGAATTTCATTCAGGAATCTGGGAATTCTTAATGCACACAAAAACTCCTTTTCTGGAATTGGAAATTTGCTCGGTTCTTTTACTTTTAAATCAATAATTCACATTAATGTAGATATGAAGCCAAAAAAACAAGTGGCATTGGTTTGCTAAAGGTATTTAGGGAATTTTGTAATCTCAGTTTTTAAGACTATGTGTTTCTGCGTTAGTTGCTCAGTCATGTTAGACTCTTTGCAGCCCCATGGACTGTAGCCCTCCTCTGTCAATGGGATACTCCAGGCAAGAATACTGGAGTGGGTTTCCATTTCCTTCTCCAGGGGATCTTCCTGATCCAGGGATTGAACCCAGATCTCCCACATTGGAGGGCAGATTCTTCACCATCTGAGCCACCAGGGAAGCCCCTGCCATGCCATGCAATAAATCAGAAGTTTTGGGTTTTCCTGTGATAAGCAACTTCTGAAAAGATAAAATCTAAACAGAGTTATCAATTTAATAAAAGACTAAAAGAGAGGGATTTGATTCAACCATAGTGCATTTAACCTAAAGATAAATATAAAATAATGTTCTGTTGTTTAATAAACTCTCCACACCCTCCCCCAATCTTAAAACTAGGATAAATGAGATACCTGTTCAGAAAAACATCTACTGAGCATGCTCATGACAAAACTTCACACACAGTAAAGTGCTGTAAAACACACAGCTGTATCTGACAAAGCAACCTTTCAAAACGGATGTGTCATATGACGTGTCAAAGCTCAGCTTTTTTTTTTCAGTTTGTCACATTCAATCAAAGCAATTTTTGTTTTCCTGAAATCTGTGTGTTATTTCGGGGAAAACTTTTCTTCAGTGTTTTTCCACTCTGGATCAACTTGCTCCCCTCTTCCTCTCAAGTGAACCTAAGGAAACTAGTCTACCAGAAGGAATTCACCTTTTCTCACGTGGAGACAAGTTCTAATACTTTCAATGGTCAACCTGAAAATAAAATCCTTTGCATGCCAGTTCCTAAGACAAAAACAGCTTTGTTTCAAAATCTGCATAGAAAAGTGTACCAAAACTACACTAATCCATTATATACAGTAGTAATTAACTCCTTCTCTCAGTATTTTATATCATTCCCCCTCCCTTCTTCCCACCTATTTCATCTGGCCCAAAGAACGACCGCACCACCACATCATCAATGCCTCATTTATTCAGCACTGACTAGCAATGAGATAGACCACATAAGCAAATCTTCCAAATAACTGGGCTTTAGTCCTTTCCAGAAAGAAAGTAACTTTAGTCATTTCTAAGATAAATCTACCTAAAACATACTGCATACATAATTACTTCCTGGCCATCTTATACATCCTGCTGCTGCTAAGTCGCTTCAGTCGTGTCTGAGACCCCATAGACCGCAGCCTACCAGGTCCCCTGTCCCTGGAATTCTCCAGGCAAGAACACTGGAGAGGGTTGCCATTTCCTTCTCCAATGCATGAAAGTGAAAAGTGAAAGTGAAGTCGCTCACTCGTGTCTGACTCGTAGCGACCCCATGGACTGCAGCCTACCAGGCTCCTCTGTCCATGGTATTTTCCAGGCAAGAGTATTGGAGTGGGGTGCCATTGCCTTCTCCCTTATACATCCTAAATATCATTAATTCTTTTTTTTATTTCTTGAGGACATAGGGTCATCAGTACAAATACTAATGACAATTTGTTAAACTTGGTATGGTGTTTTAGCTTTTATCTCTACACCAAATGGTCCCATATTTCTCTGTTTTATAATTCTGCTTATACTTTTTACACTTCTGTTTCTCTCAGCTGTAGCTGAAAGCCTGTGTCTCTGCCTCAAGCCCATGACTACCATCTTTTACACTCTATTCTAAGTCAGCAAGCTCTGGATGAAGGCCATCCCACTTCCAGAGTAACTTCCATGGCTTTTGACAGCTATTTTCCTGATAACTCATGAAACATATTGGCTTTCTTCATGAGCTCCAGATACACAAGCCTGCTGTAAAACTGACATTGTATAATAATATGAATGACAATATTAACAGTATTATAGACAGTGACCACACAGATCTAATTTGAATGGCAAGCATCATAAAAAGCAAAGCTTACGCACTAAGAGTGAACCATTGGGAATTTAGCTCTCACAAAAACTGTGCTAAAAGCCCTACTTTCCCATTGCTCTAGGGCTTCAAATTTTATCTTTTCAAGAAGAGAAAGCAAATATATGGTTAGGTCTCATGTGTATTACATAAAGGTCTCATGATAGCTTCTCTTCTGTTCAGTTTTCACGATGAAAACTTAGCTGCTGCTAAGTCGCTTTAGTCGTGTCTGACTCTGTGCGACCCCACAGACGGCAGCCCACCAGGCTCCCCTGTCCCTGGGATTCTCCAGGCAAGAACATTGGAGTGGGTTGCCATTTCCTATAAAACCTACACATCCCCAGTTAATCACAATTTTAGCATCATTTGCACATGCGTCACTGTCATTCCTCAGTGGAACATGTCATCACCATTCCTTCAGGCACCATTAGGGAGATCAGACACTCCTACCAGTGGTCCCTATTACCAGTCAGTACAAACGATCCATGGTATAAATACAGTGCAGGGCAGGTTATGTGCTGGACAGTGCCATTTCACAAAGAAAACACACAACAAAGCCACTTAAACAGCCTCTCTACAGTACATGGTATCATCCTGCAGCTTTCTAAAATCATCATGACATGACTGTTCCCTACCTTCCCATGTTAGTTTGAGCTACAGGTCAGACTGAATTCCTTTCAAGACATGCTTACATAAGGAAAGGCGTATATTGAGGGCTACTGCAGTTTCAGACTCAGGGAGGCTCACTTTTTAAAGCTTTTTCTGAAATGAAATAGAGTTTCTTTGCTCCTAGAGATAACTCATAATTTATCCTCAATTTCAACCTTTTTTACTCTAAAAAGTATAGGAAGTTCCGTGGAAACAATGAATGGAAGTGACCTTTTCATCAAATAAGAACAGGAAACTTTCAGTAGTTTATGGTAAAACCACATATTTGAGCCAAAGTGAAAAATTAAACTAAGCTCTTTTAGCATAACTTTTTATCCTCTCCCATCCAAAACATACACAAACATGCAAAACTGACACCCATGACAAAAATCTCAACACCAAAATTAGTATTTATAGCCTTCAAAAACATATTTCCCCCAAATTACTTAATGAGCCTCTTCAAACAGGCCAACACCAACTCCTTCTATTATTGGGTGGCCAAAATGAGTCATAATAAAACTTTGGAATATTAAAGACAATAAGTGAGGAAATTCCAGAAAATATAAAAACTATTTCAGGGAGCCAAAACAGAACTATATTTATTTTTCTGTCCTAATGCATAGGAATGAATAAACCAGCAAATAAAACAGAAACTCACAAAAGTAAATCTATATCTGGCTGCAGTTCTATAACATAACATCTTCCAAATTTACACCCTCCTCCATACTAGAGAAATGATTTGCTTAAACAAAATCAACTACCAGCACCACTCCACAAACTCTGAGAATCTCTGACATACTGAGACAATTTTTAAAACAGGTATTTTTTCTTTTTTTCAGTCTTTTTAAAATTGAAGTATGGTTGATTTACAGTGTTGTGTTAGTTTTAGGTGTACTTCAAAGTGATTCAGTTATATAAATATTCATTCTTTTTCAGATTCTTTTCCTATATAGGTTATTACAAAATACTGAGTTCAGTTCCCTGTGCTATACAATAGGTCCTTGTTGTTTATCTATTTAATATACAGTAGTGTGTACATTCGGAGAAAGCAATGGCACCCCACTCCAGTACTCTTGCCTGGAAAATCCCATGGATAGAGGAGCCTGGTAGGCTGCAGTCCATGGGGTCACTAAGAGTTGGACATGACTAAGCGACTTCACTTTCACTTTTCACTTTCATGCATTGGAGAAGGAAATGGCAACCCACTCCAGTGTTCTTGCCTGGAGAATCCCAGGGAGAGGGGAGCCTGGTGGGCTGCCGTCTCTGGGGTCGCAGAGTTGGACACAACTGAAGCGACTTAGCAGCAGCAGCAGCAGCAACAGCAGCAGCAGTGTGTACATTGTTACTCTCAAACTCCTAAAAACAGGTATTTTTGAATCCATGACATCTAACATGGCAACTGACACATAATAGAGGCTCCATGTATGTTACAGAAAGAAAAGGCTCACATTTAATTCTCCTTCACTTTAGTCTTAGTCCAGCCCTGTCTGGTCTATGTATCACTTCCTTGAGCTTCAGGTGTTCTCAGCTTTAAAGTAAGGATAATACTTGTCCTAGCTAATCTCCAGAACTGTTAGCAAAACAAATGAAAGGGTTTTTTTTTTTTCTAATTAAATCAGGAAGCTTTATACAAAAACAAAGAGATGACTAATGTAAGAAAAATCAATAGAATTGAATTTCCTTTCTCCTTACTATCTTATGTTTTCCTTTCAAAAAAGAAGCTCACAACATATAATATGGACATAGAAACATAGAAAACAGAAGGTTGGACTTGGATTTAGAGGACTTGGGTTCTACTCTAAGATCTGTGACTAACAAGCTTCTTGACCTGGGCCATCTTACTTAGTTTCCTTCCCTGTAAACTGGGGCTAATACTGCCAATCTTGCCAAAATGAATGAACATAATGGGTAGCAAAGAATTCCATAAGCTTATAATTCTGTAAGAATTCTATAAAGTGAGACATCTATATAATAAATAATGACTTAGATTTGCCTATCAAAGAGTTTGGACTTTAGTAGCTCTGTTATAAAATCAACTGACAAGCAAAGAAGCTGACTGTGGTCAGACTTCTCCTAAACACCTGGCACCAGAAGGCTAAGCAAAGACAGAAGAGTGTAGAAGCCTTCACAGTGGAAACTCGTATATTTATTACAGCAAGAAATGGTCGGGGTGGGGAGGCCTTTCCTGGTGGCTAAGACTCTGTGCTCTCAATGCAGGGCGCCCAGGTTTGATCCCTGGTCAGGGAAACTAGATCCCACATGCTGCTACTGAGTTCATTTGCCACAACTAAAAGATCCTACATGCTGTAACTAAGACCTGACACAGCCAAATAAATAAATATTAACAAAAAAAAAAAAAAGAAAGAAAGAAATGAGGGCTTTAGAAATTGGAACTTAGAGCAAAGAACTGGATTTGAACCCCTCTGAGTCCACTTAAACTTGTGAACTGAGATATCAGGTCAGCTTGTCTCCATTCTTAGTTAAGACAGAGGCAAGCAAACCCTAATTCTACATGTGGATTCCCAGTGTTTCAGAATAAACAGCAGCTCATGCAGAAAGCAAGAGTAAGAGGAGAAAATAGATCAACAAACTACAACAGATTGGTCTCTTGGTAATTAAAAAGAAAAGCAAAAAACCTATCTCAAAGTTCAACTCAAAGCTGAATTCCTATTGAAGAACTGCTGCTGCTAAGTCACTTCAGTCATGTCCGGCTCTGTGCGACCCCATAGATGGCAGCCCACCTGGCTCTGCCATCCCTGGGATTCTCCAGGCAAGAACACTGGAGTGGGTTGCCATTTCCTTCTCCAACGCAGGAAAGTGAAAAGTGAAAGTGAAGTCGCTCAGTTGTGTCCGACTCTTAGCGACCCCATGGACTGCAGCCCACCAGGTTCCTCCATCTATGGGATTTTCCAGGCAAGAGTACTGGAGTGGGGTGCCATTGCCTTCTCCAAATTGAAGAACTACTGGAAGCTAAAACCTCCATATAATAATTTAAATTTGAGGCTGGTCTTCGAGAACACACTTGACAAAGATCATCAAAAGATCAATTTTTCTTCTCTACTCATTTTTCTCAATTATTTTTCATACTTAAACCTTTGAGCTTCACTTACCACTCCTGCTTTCGCAACTGCCAAAAGCAAATAGATATCAGTTTGGACTTATAGACAGTGTCTAACATATTCTTTTATATCTTTTTAAAAAATATTTTGCTTATGTCATTGAGTGAACAGCAAACACCCATACAGTCAACAACATGGGCTGGTGCACAGCAGTGATGTTGCAATTACTTCTGACAGTGATGAGATAATGCTCGATACTTTCTGAACTCCCAAATGTTCACTTAAATTGAACACACCACCTATTTCAGTTGTGGGGTCTCTTCATCTTTATGGGATTGTATTTTGGAAACCTCTAGAGATCATGGTTCCCATCTATGGGCCACAATTGAAACTTTAGACTCAAGCTATAAGCGTTAACATTCAAGTATAACTTTACTTAGTATGCGCACACCAAAAGCAAAATGAAGCATTAAGAAATTTAGTTACATACATTCTTTCCTATCTCTTTATATATGCAGAATAAAAAGTCTTCTTCTACTTTTTCCCCCTAAATTAATACAGGATTTCAACTAGATCAAGATATGATTATTTTCAATCATTGTTTAGTCACTAAGTCACGTCCAATTCTTCTATGACCCCATGAACTGTAACCCACCAGGCTCCTTTGTCCATGGGATTTCCCAGGCAAGAATACTGGAGTGGGTTGTCATTTTCTCCTCCGGAGGATCTTCCCAATGCAAGGATCAAACCCAGGTCTCCTGCATTGCAGGCGGCTTCTCTACCACCGAGCACCAGTAATTACACTCATATAATGGATATTCCTATTAAAGAAAACATCTTCATGTTCCCACATATGAAGCCAACTAATCCCTGATTACCTTATCATTTATATCTTTGCAACTACACATCTGACAAAATCAAACTGGCCCTAAATAATGAGAATCACTGACCTCACTAAGTACTCAAAAACCCAGTACATGAAATAACTCTAGTTATGTATTTTCTGTGAGAATAATAAGAGGGGTGGTAGGAGAGGAAATTGGATGAAGACAAAAGGTACAAATGTCTAGTTACAAGATAAATAAGAACTAGGATGTCATCTATAATATGATAAATATAGTTTACACTGTTGTATACGTGAAGGTTGAGAGTAAATCTCATCACAAGAAAAAATTTTTTTCTTTTTCTTTTATTTTGTATCTTTATAAAATGATGGATGTTCACTAAACATTGTGGTAATTGCTTCCTGATATATTTAAGTCAAATCATTATGCCGTATACCTTAAACTTACACAGCACTGTATGTCAACTTATATCTCGATAAACTTGGAAGAGGAAAAAAAAGTGCCATCTATTACAGTGAAAAAATAAAAAGAACAATAACTTTGAACTCTGTCTTAGATTTTGGACTCTGGCCTAATCAAAAAAGGTACCATGAGGCCTAACTCCAGCTAATATTAGTATGCTAACACAAGGCCTAACCATCTGACAATATTTTTACGCACAAAGCATCATACAGAACATACTGTCCAAAAAGCATGGAACTTGTGCTCTTTCCAAGGTCTGTATTTGACAGTCAGAAGAGGATTGCAGATTTTAACACAGTGTAATAAATGAGATGTAATCCCCTCTTCATGACAAGGTCATTTGCAAAAGAACAGTCTGACCTTGGTAGAGTTCTCAGAGGTTTAGACAAATAGGAACTGCAAGAAGTTTTTTGTTGTTTGTTTTCAAATACCACCTGTTTTAAATCACCCCCTTGATTTTAAAGCCGGAAAGGACGCAAATGTCTGAGTTACTATAGTCACCTTCCTCCCATTGCTTTTAACAACCTATAAAGCAATCCCTGAGGACACTAAACTTACACTGCCCTGGCCTTGCCAGGACAAATGCTGGCCCACATATTCCAGCAAGGCTATGAGTATTCTGAAGGTCAAACAAAATATGGGATTATGTCCAACCAGAAAGGAAGTCTGTGCTTTCTGGAAGCACCCGCTCAGCCTTGACTTGGTGTGCTATGAGGCAAGCAAACCAAGAGCTGAAAACAGCCTTCAGTTTTAATCAGTATTTTCTGAAGGATGCTACTGGTAACAGGGAAAAAAATCTGAATGTACTTGATGCTTACATCTTCCTTTGCCTTGGCTTCTCTCCTTTTACGGATGCATATATGAATGTTTGAAATAATACTTTACTAACAAATCTTTCAACTTAAACTATTATTAAACTATTAATAAATTTGGATATCTGCACCATTCATGAGAAAGACTTGAAACATCACTTAGGTTTTTTCCCCCTATGTACCAAGTAAGTTTCTACAAGTCCATCCTACAGTAAAGAGTGAAAAAGATGCTAAAATGAGAAAATAAGAAAGGGGATGGGGAGGAGAAAGCCTTTTGATGTCTACTTTTTATAAAGGACAAATCCTATTTGTTTTCAAGCACTAACACCTAAGACCAGTGGCAATTGGCATACCCGGCCACAAACATAATCCTCTCTATCTTTCTTTGGCACACTGAAACAGAAAGAAATTTCAGGGGCTTCCTGGTGGTTCAGTGGCTAAGAATCTGTCTTGCAGTGCAGGGGACACTGGATTAATTCGTGGTCTGGGAAGATCCCACATGCCTCGTAGTAACTAAGCCCATGTGCCGCAACTATTGAGCCAGTGCTCTAGAGTCCACGAGCTGCAACTACTGAGCCCATGAGCTACAGCTACTGAAGCCCACGTGCCTAGAGCCCATGCTCCACAACAAGAGAAGCCACCACAATGAGAAGCCTGTGTATTGCAACAAGGAGTAGCCACCATTTGCTGCAACGAGAGAAAGCCTGCGTGCAACAACAAAGATCCGCCACAGCCAGAAAATAAATAAGTAAATCCTTCTAAAAAAAAAAAAAAAGGAATTTCAACTGCCTTTTTTCTCAGAGGAGGAAACTGAGACCCAGAGCAATTAAAAGACAGTTTTGCTTGGCAGTCAGCTTCTATCAAAACAGAGCCCCACTTTCTCCTAGGGTCTGATCATCCAAAAGGCCACGTGCTTCCCCAGCTCTGGCACCTAATTTTTACTCCCCACTGTCTAAAAGCCGTCTGGCCTTTCATGACCACCTCAGTGGTCTTCACGGCCTCTAAGAAGCCTCTTTCACTGACATTTCCTCTGGATTTCTACAGCAAGCTGCTGCTGGTGCTGCTGCTGCTGCCAAGTCGCTTCAATCGTGTCCGACTCTGTGCGACCCCATAGATGGCAGCCCACCAGGCTCTGCCATCCCTGGGATTCTCCAGGCAAGAACACTGGAGTGGGTTGTCATTTTCTTCTCCAATGCATGAAAGTGAAAAGTCAAAGTGAAGTCACTCAGTCGTGTCTGATCCTCAGCGAGCCCATGGACTGCAGCCTCTCCGTCCATGGGATTTTCCAGGCAAGAGTACTGGAGTGGGGTGCCATTGCCTTCTCTGACAGCAAGCTGCTTCTTCCCAGATGGGCACACATCATCGCAGCAAGCTGCAACACTGAGCATTTCTTCGTGATTGCCCCAGTATCTAACTATATTAAAGTCAGAAAATTGATCTAACTTATCTAATCCTTCACAGAACGTAGACACGGCCTCAAACATAATCAGCATACAATAAATACTTGTTAAGTAGAACTACTTGATTAATGAATAAAAGTGACATTTCCAAGATTCCACAGCAAGTGGGCAGCAGAAGCAAAAATAAAACTAGTGCTTCATGATGACCAAATACAGCTTGTACCACCCCGCCATGAAAATCCATGACTGCGTTTGCATTTACATGTGTGGTGAGGTGTGTACCATGTCGTGCACACACATGCAAGTCTTCACAACCCAGCAAAGAACAGTGAGATTTTTCACCATGGATTCCGTTTTGATTTTTTTTTTAATAAATGTCCCCACAGACTGAGCTTCTATCTGATATTTTCACTTTTCACTATTAAGATTATTTTTAAACCAGATCATTTCCTCTTTTTTCCCTTTTTTTTTTCCTAAAGGAAAGTTTAGGACAGCGGGAAAACTGCTGAGCTGAGACACAAAGTAAAGCTGACTCCGCACATGCCTCATTGTTTTCTATTTTCATTCCAGCACAGTTGTGGCTGGAAACCAGTGTTTCGGATTCCTGGTGGACCCGAGTCCCTGGTATTCCAAACATTATATTTTCACACTACTCAGAGAGGTGTGAGACTATGTTTCCTCATATATATCATGTATCTTTAGGGAAGTAAACCAAAATATGTGTTTGAGGAAAGGAGGGGGAAAAGTGGACCGAGGGATTATTCAGAGACGTAATTCCACATCCACAGGCAGGACCTTTCGTGGCTGTGTTTTGGAGGTGGGAGGCTGAACGTAAACACTGACTACGTTTGTGCTGTTATACCCATACTGCATCACCACCTACTTGACTATGTGTCTGTTAAAAATGCTGACACACTCATTCTAAGAATGTCATTTACTCTATTACGGGTTTGTGTTCTGTTATATTGTGCTTTGTTTTCACGACTTCTGAGTTTTCTTCCTCAAATAACTTTGATGACTTATTTTCGATTTTTTTCATTGCCAACAGGCTTGATGGACACAAGTCACTTTGCCAGAGAACAGAACTGATTCCCCTAACCCAAACTGCTCAAATTCTACCTCTGTACTTCAGGGAACCTGCAAACATAGGGTCTAGGAAGAGCTTGAAACAACCCTTCAACCCTGACCATCACCTCACTCTAGTCCCTATAAAAGGGGCCACTTCTCAAGGAGCCAAGCCATCCCACAGGCTGAAAATAACCCTTTGATCTATATAGAAATTAAAACTCAAAGGAAGTTGAGACAATTCATCCACTGAGGGCCGTTCTCCAGTTGGGAGAGGGCCTCCAGGAGTGGGCTGCATCTAAGCACACAGCCTTTCCTGGTGGTGATTTATTTTTCTCAGCATGACAGTAAATCCACAGCTCACAATAGCAGGACATTGCTGTCAGAGCACCAAGGCCTCTTAGGAGTCCCCCTCTGAAGTCATGAATCTCACCTCCAAGCCTGATGACAGGGGCAGAGGTTTCCCCACCAACTCCAACCCCTAATCTAGAGATGCTTGTTCCTCCTTGCTCTCTTCATGCTATAACTACATTATTTCAGAGACATTTTACCTTCTATAATTTTTCTCCTTTTAAGTCTCTTAGGAGGGAATGGACTAGCTTTAGAACAATGGGGAAACAGACACTGAATTGGCAATCAGAAGATGGGGTGCAAAGTTGAACTGGTTTCTTAAAGCCATGTCACTTTTTTGCAAGTCACAATCTTTCTAAGTTTTAGTTTCAGAAAATAGTAAACAGTAGCACATTTTTCATGGGATTAATAAAGGCTTTTAGTGAGATAACACTTAAGAACGTACCAAGCAGTTGTGGAGAAGGAAATGGCAACCCACTCCAGTATTCTTGCCTGGAGAATCCCAGGGACAAAGGAGCCTGCAGGGCTGCCGTCTATGGGGTCACACAGAGTCAGACACGACTGAAGCAACTTAGCAGCAGCAGCAGCAGCAAGCACTTGTTAAAAGTTTACTAAATTTTGCCTAAAAATGATGATAATGCTCAATTAATACTTTCAAAGAGTTGATCATTCAATTTAAAAAAGGCCAATAGGAACATTTTGAACCTGTTACAACCTTCTCAGATAGGGTTGGGGAACAACTGAACTACCCAACACCCCTGTAAAGGCATTATACCATAACTGTAATGAGATCACACCAGTAACAATTGGTGTAATTGTAAATACACCAGAGACATGCTAGGAATAATGTAAAAAACATTCATGAGGGTACATCTGTACCATGAAATACATATGCTGCAGTTAAAACAGTCTATTAGTACTGAGAAAATATCTTAATGTCATATTGTTAAATTTCTATAAAAACTGGAAAAAAATATGTAAAGAATGAGAGAATTTATTAACTCCCTAGACATTTCCCTGGAGGTCCAGCAGCTAATACTCTGTGAAGCCCGGGTTCCACTCCTGGTCAGGGAACGAAATCCCACATGCACAACTAAAGATCCTGCATGCCACAATGAAGATCAAACATCCTGCACACCTCAGCTAAGACCTGGCATAGCCAAATAAATAAATACATAATATTTTTAATTAACTAATTTAATTAAAAAGAACACAGATTTAGGGCCAGACTGCTAGCTCTATGACTTACTGGCTGTGTAAGAACCATGCAGTATCATTATTAGTACTAGCATTGTTTGAAAGTGTTAGATGCTCAGTCGTGTCTCTTTGTGACTCCAAGCCCTCCAGGCTCCTCTGTCCATGGGATTCTCCAGGCAAGAATATTCGAGTGGGGAGTCATTCCCTTCGCCTGGAGATCTTCCCAACCCAGGGACTGAACCTAGGTCTCCTGCACTGCAGGCAGATTCTTTACCATCTGAGCCACCAGGGAGGCCCCATTAGCATTAGCATTAATATCCACATTCCAGGCACAAGGAAGAGCACCAGCAAACACCTACAGGTAAGAAACAGTGCAGTAGTGTGTGGAGACTATAAAACCATTTAGTGTCTTTGGAATATGAATTAAGCGAAAAATACATGAAAGAGATGAGGCCAGAAGGGTGGAAAGAGCCAAAGGTTACTCAGCCTTCTTACCTAACAGAGAGTTTCTGAAAATGCAATTATTTTTTTTCAGTTGATGAACAAATCAACTGAGATGCAACTTGACATCCACTTGGATGGTTATAATGAAAAACCAAATAATAACAAGAGTTGGCCAGGATGTGGAAATGAAAAATAGCACATTTTGAAAAACAGTTTGACAGTTCCTCAAAAGGTTCAACACAGAGTTACCATATGATCCAGCTATTCCTAAGTATATACATACCCAAGGGAAATAAAAACATATGTTCACACAAAAACCTGTACACAAATGTGCACAGCAGCATTATGCATAATAGCCAGAAACTAAAAACAACACAAATGTTCATCATCTGATGATGGATTAATGAAATATTGTATATACATACAACAGAATATGATTTGGCCATAAAAAAGGGATGAAATACTGATACATGATAAATCTTGAAAACATGCTAAGTAAAGGAAGCCAAACACAAGAAGTCACATACTGTATGGTTCCACTTATGTGGGGCATCCAAAATAGAAACAGAAGGCAGATTAGTGGTTGCCAGGTCTGGGGGAAGGTGAGAGTAGAGAGTGATAGTTAATGAGTATGGAGTTACTTCTGGGGGTAATGAAAATGTTCTAAAATCAATTGTGTTGGTGGTTGGACAATTCTGTGAATATACTAAAAACCAGTTAATTATACACTTTAAACAAGTGAATTGTATGGTATGTGAGTTACATCTTAATAAAGTTGTTATAAAATAAAGAACAGTAAGATGTCAGTGGTCCACTTATTTCAAGGAAGGTTTAATAAAAGTTAAATACAATATTCATTGGACGGACTGATGCTGAAGCTTCAATACTTTGGCCATCTGATGCGAAGAGACAACTCATTGGAAAAGCCCCTGAGAACGATTGGGAAAGATTGAGCAAAAGAAGAAGGGAGCAGCAGAGGATGAGATGGTTCATTAGTATCACCCACTCAATGGACATGAATTTGAGCAAATTCTGGGAGATAGCGAAGGACAGAGGAGCCTGGTGTGATGGAGTCCATGGGGCCGCAAAGAGACTTAGCAACTGAATGACAAAAAACACAAAGGAATTTGACACATGTCTTTTCATTCAATATGTTCAAACCCCATACTAAGTCCCTACCATGTGCCAGGTATGGTGACCACAATTATCAAGATAGACTTAGTCTTAAGAAGCTACACGCTAAGAGAGGTAAGATAGGCGGGTCCACATTGTAGCACCACATTAGAGGGCCCCATAGAACCATGTCTAGGGAACTGAGGGAACACAGATTAGGGCCAGGACCTTCTCTCCACTACTTTGTCCTTGACCTCTTATTTCTCTGTCAGGGTCCTACTGAATTCACATTTCCTCTATTTCAAGGTACCATCATATTTATTTTGGTAGGCCACTGTGGCCAGCAGTGTGATTGACTCTCCAGTTTATCAATCTAAGCCAATCACAGCAACTCCATTACTCTTTGCCAATGATTGGTTCACAGATGGGTGGAACTAAGTCAATTCAGCCACAGAATGCAAAAAGAGGCATGCTAGAGTTTAGGGGAAAAGGCTTTCACATTATTAAGCAAGCTGAAGGCAGCATCACTCTTCCTTAAACTATAAACAAGCCTACAACCCTAAATACCTACTGTCAGCGATCCCTACAATCACCAGCAGATCCGTCTTGAGTTACAATAACCCTTTGGCCAGGATAATGGAGATAAAACAATGAAATTAGTCAAGTTTCCATTTTCTCCTGTCCACTTTAAGATGCTCCTGAAAACACCACCTGATGTTTTTTCTTCCCTTGCTGGTCAGGAAGCACCTACAGAGCCGAGACTAGAAGTGACATCTCTTGTTTCATTTCCTCCCTCAGAATCTAGCACGTAGTCAACCATTGCAAGTCACATCTTCTGAAAAAACAGAAACAATGAACAGAACTGTTATTCTGTTCTTGTTACACTCAAGCCTAGACATTTTAAAAGGCAGAATTTAATAGAAAAATATTTTACCTAAATAAAAGCCTTCCCTATTAAAATAGATGAACACAATTCCCTTTACTGATTCAAGCAAGGACCACATTTCACAAAGGGAAGGTTCCTGTCCCGTCCCCTCAACCACCTCCTGTGTGCCAATGTGGGAAAGCCCTGGGCTTCTGGGGAAGGTAAGCTGCTTGGAATAGGGACTTGTAGATGTGCTATAATGAAGAAGGAAATGGCAAGCCACTCCAGGACTATTGCCTGGAAAATCCCATGGACAAAAGAGCCTGGTAGGCTACAGTCCATGGGGTCGCAAAGAGTCGGACACGACTGAGCGACTTCACTTCACTTCTTCAGATGTGCTATAAAGTGGCGGACTAATGGCTGGCATCTGATGTGAAGCATCATAGCAACAATCACAACAACAGAACCCGTGGGGCATGTATGGACTGGCGATTACAACATGGAACAGCACTAGTTTCTATTCTCAGCACGTGTTACTGACTTACTGACAAGATGGTTAAACATAAAAAAGGTCCATTATCAGTGGTAACTGGGACAGAGTTCCTGGGCTAGGAGGAATAAGAAAGAAAACTCCAGCAGTAATCCCCAAACCTCCTATGTCTCAATAGTTTCAATCTCCTTCTCCAAACTCTTCTAAAACTGTCATTACCAAAGTAAACTAATTTAAGTTGACTTCCGCTTCCTTTCCCTGGTGTGAAGGCACCAAAGGACAGCAGGAAGAGACACACAAGATCCCAATTATCCTCCTCTTCTTAAGGCTTCTTTGTTTGCTTGCTGCATGAGGTCATTCATTAGCTAAGTTACTGGTTGTGATAACACAGCCCCAGGCACGCAGTAGGTACTTGGTAAATGTTTACTGAATAACTACAGGAAACTAGGAGAAAATATCTGAGTGTGGGACAGGAAGAAACAAAGCTTTGACTCTTCCAGGTTCACTTTTTTAGCCAACCTGTTAACAACAGTAATAGTACATGTCATCAAGAAGCTGAAAAGAGCTGGTTCTATAGCTAAGGCTGCTGTTACTCACTGCTTGCTGAATGAATAAATCTATTCAGTTTCTCTGACCCCCATCCAGAACACAAGTCGGTTATAACCAGCGCAGGCACTGACTTCCAGCTAACTTGCTATTAACCTCACTGGCTAACTGTGAATAGACGCTAGAGAAACCTGTTCAACTTCAGACTGTCCAGAACAATCATTTTGGTTAATGATGACTTCGTCTGGTCCAGGGTGCTGGCTTTTCAGCTCAGCCTGAGGTCTGCTGGTATTGACAGCACAAGTGCAGCACAGCCTCTAGCCATCCCCTTTGTTATCCTTTCCTCAAGGAACCTGAATGTCATCATAATTACAGAACAAACCTAGGAAAGTTTCCTTCTTCCCCTGATTACAATTACTCAGAGTGAAACACAGGATTCACCTGTACCAGTCTTCATGCCCATGAGGATCTCTCGAACATAACCAATCGACCTATTTTAGCTTTCCAGCCAGAGGAGGAAAGAGTTTGCCAACTGCAAACTCACAATTCACATATGTATCTCAGCCAAGACAACTCAGAAACATCATCAAATCCACAGCTCAGTGTACAAATGTTCAGTGCTGACATGAATGAAAACCAATTGGATACTTGTAGTTATACGTTAACTTAAATCCTCAGTTAAAGGAAAACGACCACTGATTTGGTTTGGTTTATCAACAGCAGAGTTCATGAGGGATTATCATTGGCAAACAGCAGCAGCCACCCAGTAACTACACAGGCCTGAGAACTCAAGGACTTCACTCCCTTCCCGGGTGGCAAGAGTCTCTTTGGATGGGTCACCTTCACCAGGGACAGAACTGTTCAAACCCCAAGACATGCAGCCGAAGTTAGGGGTAAAGGGCTGCTGGGGCAGAGGCAGACCTGAATTCTAGGATGGAGCTCTGGTTCAAGTCCACTTTCTTCTCACTGCCATCAAAATCTGTAGCACCCCCTCCTGGGCCCCTCTCCCTCTTTATCTCAAACTCCTTGTCATCAAGAAAAGCAGGTGAGGATCTCAAGGCCTCCTCAATGCAGCAAGTTGGTATTTCAAAATTTAGAGCTAAAGCTGCCTTACATGGATGTGGAGGAGTCCCTGTTTCTCTGACCACGTTTCTAGGCATCTCTGCTCTGTTGGAAAACCATCGATGCCAGCCCTCTCAAACTTCCCCACTATTTTTCCTCCACCAGGACCCCTCAGCTATAGCCTACACACACCCTCACCATGACAAAGCACAGAGTAGGGAAGGGGGCTTTGGAACAGCATCAGAAGATCCACGCACTGGCTCTGGCTCTGCCTAACTAACCACGTGAACTATATCCTTGGTTTAATACCTTTAAAATAAGGGAGTGTGGTTTGACAATTTCTACAGGTCCTCCCCAGAGAAGGCAATGGCACCCCACTCCAGTACTCTTGCCTGGAAAATCCCATGGACGGAGGAGCCTGGTAGGCTGCAGTCCATGGGGTCGCTAAGAGTCGGACACGACTGACCAACTTCACTTTCACTTTTCACTTTCATGCATCGGAGAAGGAAATGGCAACCCACTCCAGTGTTCTTGCCTGGGGAATACCAGGGACAGGGGAGCCTGGTGGGCTGCCGTCTCTGGAGTCGCACAGAGTCAGATATGACTGAAGTAACTTAGCAGCAACAGGTCCTCCCAGCTCCATATCTATTTATGCTTCAGCAAAGTAACCCAGTGAGCATCTAAGTGAGGCCAAAGGACACATATGCTGGAGATGTCCAGCCATGGAATCATAAAATCTAAGAATGCTAGCAGTACCCAGAACATAACAGTCCCCTCAAAGGAAGCTCCGATTTCAAAGTGTTCTCGAAGACGTCCACAGTGAACTCTCCATTTCCCATGGACAGTTATAACTACAAAGAGTGCTTTGGACTCTGTAAAAGCAAGGACTCAAAAAGGACAGACTCCAACCTCAGTTGTTCCAGATAAGAGTCCATTCCAAAGGTGCAGACCCCAAAAATAGCTTTACAGTTTATATAAAGGCAGGATCTAAAATAAGTTTTTCAGGAAGTCAGATCCTTGGTTCTAAACACTGATTCCTTCTAAATCCACAGCTAGAGGCCAGGCCAGTGCAATGCAAGGATAAGCTCAGAAAACTGCCCAGACCAGCTCCAGGGTCTTAGCCTTAGTCTTCCTCTAGCATAACCAAGATAAGCTCACTCTGGCATGGTTCTG
Organism: Budorcas taxicolor; assembly: GCF_023091745.1. NCBI lineage: Eukaryota > Metazoa > Chordata > Mammalia > Artiodactyla > Bovidae > Budorcas > Budorcas taxicolor. Next base: position 51,855,622 of record NC_068912.1, on the reverse strand, counting down.
CTTGGTAAGGGAGGATAATTAGGCAATTAAGCCATGGAGCATGTCCCCCGAGGGCTGAACACTTCCCTGGCTACTTTTGTTTGGTTCATCTTTGTTTTGGTTTAGCCCTGGCAATCTGGCAGGCAATGTATTTCCAGGGGGAGCTCTGTCCATGGTGTGGATGCCCCAGGCTTGAGGTCTTCATTCATTTTCATAAACAGAGCCCAGTTGCCACAGTGACTGGTGCTAGGAGCAGCTGCTAAATAGCAGAGGTCACCCAGAGCTTTCTTTGGGTTCTCCAGTCTGGGGCTATCTGTCCCTAGGCCTCTGTGAACAGAGGGTCAACAGGAGCTGCAGTCACGCCAGCCAGTATTTCAGACAGGAGTCCAGGTCCTGGGAGCGAACTGCCAAGCAAGCTGCAAAATACAAATATGATTTGGGGTGGGGTCCTGACAGATGTCAGCCTGGGGGGCACAAAAAGAATAAAGAAAATCAAGAATGGCAACTTCCTCCCAGCAGCTCCCACGGTCCCCAGAGCCAAGAAAGGAGGCAGGGCCAGAGCTCAGGGTAGAGGAAAGATCTTGGAAAAGTACATGCGAACTTGAGAAGTGAGGCTTCTGAATCACATGTGCCAATCAGAGCTTTCGCCCTTCCCGATGAGGGTGGGACGCCGTTCTCCCCACCCCCACAGCAGGACACACATCCTACTTCCCACCTGGCACACACAGATCAAAGAACTTCGAGACTGAAGGCCCAGAGGTCTAAGTTAGAAACCAATACTGTTGTGTTTCCACCTTCCCAAGGCAACCCTGTCCAAAGGCCACAAGATCTGCTTGGCCAGTAACACAAGCAGAGCAAGAATGAGGCACAAGCTGTGTCCAGAAACACGTGTGCCCCTGCCCACCTCCCTGGTGGTTGTCCACGGGCTAAGGTCAGTAACAGCTATTTTTTACTCTCCGAAGTAGAGCTCTGTCTTCAAGGTAGATATTTTCAGATTAAAAACAGCTATAGAAAAAGAGTCTACTCTTTAAGCAGGGCTTCCTTGGCCCATACAAACACAAGCCACCTTGGCCAGGGCCCAAGGAAGCTATAGAATAGAATTGGACATAAACCTCACTTAACGTCTTTCAGATCCACTCCCATGTTAACAACATGGAAGTAATAAACATTCTTTGGTCCCTGTGCCAGTTCCAGAGGCAAGTGATCATTTAAAACTTAAACAAATGACGGCTTACCTTTCCCAGAAACACATGCTTCTGTCTTTATCAACCAGGAGCCAATTAGACTGCTACAAGGAGAGGGAAATGGGATGAAAGTTCCCTAATTCATCAGCATAACTCAAAGAGAAACCTGAAAATTTGGATCAAACATGCTTTGCAAACAGAACCCAAATGTTTTACACATAGACTGTTTTTGTGTATTCTCACCCCTATAGTTTGTTACAGGCCAGAGGAAACCTAAACAGTTAAGAAGCTTGTCCTTAGGCAATAGTTCAATAATTTAGACTTCAAAGACTCCATATTAACCTCTGTTTACACAAAGTAATATGTTTCCTTTGCCTGCTGAACATCAAAATACTTCACAATTCATCACCTCTATTTTTTAAAAATATATAAATCCTGTTAAATATAATGCTGATATATTTTAAGGGGAAAAAAAAGACGTTCAAAATTTGCTCCATTCTCTGCATAGACAAAGTGATAATTAAGATTCAAAATGCATGGAATTTGATTAATGTAGACAATTATTTTTTTAACTTTTCCCTTCATAACTTTGTCCTTCGGGACTTCCCTGGGGTCCAGTTGTTAGGAACTCCACGCTTTCATTGCCGAGAGTGTGAGTTCAAGCCCTGGTCACTGAACTAAGATCCTAGAAGCCGTGCAGCATGGCCAAAAAAAAATTTCTCCTTGAGTTGTCTATTTTTTTTCCATTTTGGCCATGAACACTGTGATTCCAATAGTCTTTTTTATCCCCTTACTTAGAAATTCTACAAAGTTTAAACTCCAAGTAAAGATATAGCTTAGAAAATTCAGTCCCTTCATTTTCTAACTAGTTGGTACTTAAACTTCTTTTCCTCAGAGCATTCCTGGCTCCTAAGGAAGCACCCTAGGAATTAATTCCACACCCTGAAGAGAGATGTGTGAATGGAACAACAGTGAGTGGCCCTAAGTGCGGAAATAACTTTGGGAATACTAATCAATAGTCCTTTGTATTTGTATAGATATTTCAAATTTCCAAAGCTCTTTTATCTATTTTCCACTGTATTACCTTCAAAATATCCACACCTGACAACAATGATATTACATTACAATATCCCACACTCTCTTCTAAAGACTTTACATGGGTTTATGTATTTATTCCTTATAACAACCTTAAGATATAGTAGTATTACCTCCATTTTACAGATGAAAAATTTGAGGTAGAATCATGTTAAGTAACTCACTCAATGTCACAAAGTTATTGATAAGTTACAGACTTAGTCAAATGAGTAAACCAAGACCAGCATGAGGGCAGGGAACCTGGATTAGAATGCAGGAAGTAGCCTTCTTGTTCCAAAATCAAACAGTGTTTCTTCCCAGAAAGGATGCAGAATCAAGATATATGAAGGAACATGGCAATGAGTTTTGACCTAAATATGTATTCTCAAGCTACAGAAAATCCAGCTGCTCCCTGGTGGTTCAGCTGGTAAAGAATGCGCCTGCAATGCAGGAGACCCAGGTTTGATTGCTGGGTCTGGAAGATCCCCTGGAGAAGGGACAGGCTTCCCACTCCAGTATACTTGGGCTTCCCTACTGGCTCAGCTGGTAAAGAATCTGCCTGCAATGAGGGAGACCTGGGTTTGATCCCTAGGTTGGGAAAATCCCCTGGAAAAGGGAAAGGCTACCCACTCCAGTATTATGGCCTGGAGAATTCCATGGACTGTGTAGTCCATGGGGTCACAAAGAGTTGGACTCAACTGAGCTACTTCACTTTCACTTCTCTTTAATGTGCTGAAGTGAAGTGAAAGTCACTCAGTCGTGTCCAGCTTTTCACAACTGCACGGACTGTACCCTACCAGGCTTCTCCATCCATGGGATTTTCCAGGCAAGAGTACCGGAGTGCGTTGCCATTTCCTTCTCCAGGGGTATCTTCCCGACCTAAGGATTGAATCCAGGTCTCCCGCATTGTAGGCAGATGCTTTACCCTCTGAGCCACCATTACACCCAAAATCCAAGCAGGGCACTCAGATTTCCTTAAATTATCTGTTCAAAGTTTTCAACTAATATTATTTTAATTTTACATATATTTTCTACAACTTCAGATAGGCTTTGCAAATTACCTAAGAAAAAACTTAAAAGCCTTCAGAAAAAGGAACTACTTAGACATTATATGTTGGAATTTTCACTACATTTTTCTTCTACATTGTAATGTTTTGATGGCTTTTTTACAATTCATGTGTCTGGCAAACTTGTTTCATTAGCACTCAGAGTACAGCTAAGTTCATATAACATTGCCCAGGCTACACTATGAAGTTGCTATCCAGCTGGGCTGATTTAAAAACCCAATTCTCATAGCATGGTATACCTCTGGCTTTGATAACATTAGAAACCTCTATTTTGTTTCTAGAAAATCCTCACATATCAAAACAGAAAAGATACTTTTTTCCTGAAAATATTTGAAAGTTGCAAATAATAATAACAGATATCTTCCCCTCATGAGATCTCAATCCTATCCTCTGACAGTTTCTCCTTCAGCTCAGGCCCAAAGAATGGCCCATGACAGTAAAGAGCATATGCCACTTAGTTTACTGTGCTACATTGAAAATAAATTCACATTTGTGTGTTCAATCTTTGCTTTCATCATTTGAATGCTGAGCACCCACTATATTCCCAGTTCTTGGAACCGCTAGAGATAGAGCAGTGAACAAAGTAAGCAGTTTCTCTTCCGCTTTCCTGGAGCTTCCATTCTACATTAGAGGAGGAGCAGAGACAAATTTTTAAACATGGAAGATCAGGTTTTTAAAACACAAAGAAGTCCCACCTCCAGGAAAGGTCATGTACAACAATTCATGGGGGTATTTTGTACCACCGGGGGCCAGAGACACTGGCACTGCTTTCCCCCTCTCTGGTTCAGAGCCCCACCACAGGATCAACGGAACAAACTTCTATGCCAAATATTTTCTCAACTAGCTCAGGGCAACTCCACCTACAGATAAATCCAATGAGCCCCCTCAGCTTTGAATTACACTCTCTGGTCACTTCTCGACAATCCTGAATCATCCAGAACCCCTTTGTTTCACAGTCACTATTTGGGTGGGTTATTTGTTAGCCAAATGCTATGCAGCTCTACTGCACAGAACTTGGGCTGAAAGTAGAGGTTATAGCCAGGGGGACTGCATAACACAAGGAAGAGTTTCCCAAGAGTCAGAGATATTTTAAATTCAAGCAAAGGCTGGGGGATCAGTCAACAGGATATTAGAAGGGTGATTTATACATCAAGCTGAATTAGACCAGGTATTCCCGAAGGATCCTTAAAATACCAGCAACATACCACAAATCTAGAACTCTGGTGTGCCCTATAAATGTAAAACCTTTCCAGGTGTAACTTATCCTAAAACATTTCTTGAGGATAATGTCACTAATGAAATAAAAATTCAGATGTCATGAAGAAATAAGTGACCAAAAATATACCATGTATTAACTAAGCAATAATTTTAAAAGCAGACAAATACTAACAGCTACAGCCTTTTTATTGGCACTTAGTAAATGCGAGGCAGTGTTTTGAGCACTTGAAGCATATTATCTCATTAAATATTCAAAACAATCCATTGAGATGGATACTATTATTAGCTCCATTTTACAGATGAACATTGAAGCAAACAAGCCTACATGGCTACTTAATGGCAGACCTGAGATTTGTACCCAGGCAGCTGGCTCTCAGGTCTGTGGTGTGAAGCACTGTGCTCTCCTACGCTGTATTGTTGGGAGCTGGGGAGCGTTTTCCTCTTAGAGAGACATGAATATTCTAAAATAGTTAATTACTTAAAGGAATCTTAAAGTTTGATGAATGAAACTTTTCTGATATAAGATAATTATAAATTTCTGTTCCAGATATAATACATATGAAATTCACCTTACTATGATTTACTAAACTGTAAAAGTGCTCAGAAAGTTAGCTCAGCTTCCAGATCTTATTTCCAAGTAGTAGCTTAAACACTAGAAGATTCTGGCTCAAAATCAGTCATAAAGTTTTCCTATGACTGTGTAACAAACATACATTGAATTGGATATTTATATTTCTGCTAAACATCAGAGATGCCCAAATTGGTGATTATGACAGAGCTGGCCCTCAAATGTGGCAGTTTCCATTACAAAGTCCACTTCACAGGAATGCAGGATCCTGTTTAAAAACTGACTTACCCCGATTCTTAATATGACAATTTACTATTGGTTTCTCCTTCCCTTTTGTTTCCTCATCTTGGAAAACTAAGCCATCAAGTCTCCTTCCATTTAAACTAAAAAAGGAAAGTGTTAGTTCCAAAGTCTGGAATTCTTAGTATATTCCACTTGGCATTTTTCTAAGTCTATATTTGTAAATATCATGATGTCTAAAGAGTCTGAATAATCATATTTTTTAAAACCAAAATATTAAAGTACCAACTTCATGAAGACTATCAGTAAGTATATCACAGATATACAACTTGAGCCTACTTCAATATAGATACCAGTGGTACATTAAGAACCCAAAACAAATAAAAATGATTTATGCATACTTATAACTATTTGCATAAAATAAGTTTACACATATACAGAGAGAGAAAGAACATTATAGCAGAAAAATTCTAGAAAATCATGCACTTTTTAATTGGTGATATACATAAACTGACAAAAATATTCAGCAATAACTTAAATCTCTCCTATATTCATTCTAGGAAAATTCAGTAATAATTACAACTAAAACTTTTTGCAGGGGACAATAAAAGAATTTTATGGGCCAAAAAAGTCAGAACAAGGTCCTCACAAATATTTCTAGATCACATCCTGCAAATGAGATCTTTATCTTTAGCTTTGTGAATATTTAAAAATTACCTGTGTTGCTCCATAATGCTCACGCTGCCAACATGGCTTCTTTAACAGCAACAGCGATTTAGAATCATAGTTTGGGAACTGAAAGAAACCTGGAGATCCTCAGGTCAATCTCCCTCATCTGACAGGTGAGGAAACCGGTTACACAGATACTAGGTAAGTGACCTCCCTCAGGTCTCCTTTGAATCTGCATTTGGGCCAGAAGATATGATCTGCCAGGCACTACCCACCCTCACCCTCACCCCAAGACAGCACCTCTTTAGTGTTCAGTCAACACCAATTCTGAATTTTTTTGGTCATAGGGTTCATTTACGCTTTACAATTACTGAGGGCTCCAAAGAGATTTTGCTGATATGAACTCTACGTATCAACAGTGACCACAACAGAAGTGGGGAGGGAGGTGGGAGGAGGGTTCAGGATGAGGAACACATGTACAACCATGGCTGATTCATGTCAATGTATGGCAAAAACCACTACAATATTGTAAAGTAATTAGCCTCCAATTAAAATAAATAAATTTTTTAAAAAAGAAAAAATTTTAAGTATCTATTAATTCATTTAAAACCAATAATAATAAACCCACTGCATGTGAACATAAGTGGTATCATTTATGAAAAATAACTATTTTCCAAAATAAAACATAATTTAGTGAGAATAGTGGCACTGTTTTACATTTTTGCAAATCTCTTTAATGTCTGGCTTAACAGAAGACAGCTACGTTTTCAGATCTACTTTTGCATCCAATTTATTGTGATACGTTGCTCTGGTTGAAGGAGATGAAGAAATCTGGCCTCACACTGATATGTAGCTGGAAAGGAGAAGCAAATCTTATTAGTCTCTTCACATACTTGTGGCTACCTCTTCTTGTACTTTATACCTAAAGTACATAAAGTACATAGCAACACATAAACCGTTATTTCTTAGAGATTAATTTAAAAGTGTAATCTGAATCATATAATGAACTTTTCATACCTTGTTACAATAAAATCCATGTTTTTCCCCAAAATACTGAGTAATTATAAAGGGAAAAACAGTAACTCTACAGCAGAGAATTCTAGTAGACACCACTTTAGTCAAGTGATCAGGACTAACATCACCAGTAATAAGACACACCAACATAATGTAACACTGACTTGAGGCCTTGAGAGGGGACTTCACCTCTGTTGCAAACTTCCCAAGAGCACACAACCTCAAAGCAATCATAATCATATTAACCCAAATCAGGGGAAATTTTCCAAAACTGACCAGTACTTTTGCAAAACTGTCGAGGTCACCTGAAAGACAGAGAACCATAATAGATTGGAGGAGACTAAGGAGACATGACAATTACATGAAATGTGAGATTTTGACTTGGGTCCTGAAACATAAAAAGTACATGAGTGGGAAAACTGGTGAAATTCAAATAAATTCTATACTTCAGTTAACACTATGATATCAAGATTAACTTCTTAGTTTTGATAATTGCTCCATGGGTATAGAAGATGTTATAAGATGAAGGTGGGTGAAGGGCTTATGGGAATTCTCAGTAGTATATACACAACTTTTCTGTAAGTTTAAAATTATCTCAAGATATAAAGTTTCTTTAAAAAATCAATTGGTCTATCTTATACTATCAAAATGTGGGTTCTTTTACTCACACATGATTTTATAACATCTTGTATTGGTCATTTGGAAAATAATGGTTCACTGAGTTATGCAAAAATGCCAAATGTTGAGGTGTGTCTTATATGATATCAAAACATCACATTTGTTAATTTCTCCATCAACCTTATTAAAAAAGCATTTAATTATTAAGAAACTGCCATGGTCACAATGATAGATACAAATTGCCAAAATTTTAGTTTTTGCTTGAAAAATAAAATTGTATCATTGGTAACAAATATTGTCAGTTGTTCTCCTTGAAACAATACGCTCCCTCTATTTATTTTTGAATAATGTCTGCCAAATACCTAAGGTTAAATAACCATCATTTGTCTGTCACTCGTTCTTTCAAGCAAAATGGTATTCGATGAAAATCAGGCTAGTTCAGCTCACAGTTGAAGCAAAAGACAACCACTATACTTTGGAGTGTTGAAGTGCTACTTACTTACTTCCCATTTCATCATACAGAATATGAAAAAGGTATTTGAAGGGTTTTAATGCTTCATCAAGAATGTTCTTAAATAAAGCAGGTGAGTGGTAGTGAAGCACCGCCTCAATTCCTGATAAGGCGCCAGCAATTTTATCCAATGTTGCTTTTATACCGCTCAGTCGGTAAAAGCATCTGCCTGCAACATGGGAGGCCTGGGTTCAATTCCTGGGTTGGGAAGATCCCCTGGAGAAGGAAATGGCAACCCACTCCTGGAGAATCCCATGGACAGAGGAGCCTGGCGGGCTACAGTTTGTGAGATCGTAAGAGTCAGACATGACTTAGCGCTATCTTTCTTTTTCTTTTCTACAATATTAACCCAGGGAAAAAGACATCTTAGAATTATAAAAATAGTCCTGACTTCACAGACATCCTGAAAAGATCCAAGATCCATAGTTCACACTTTGAGTACCACTGATTTAAAGAGTTAACTTTCAGCTCCTGAATGAAATATACGACTACTACTTTAGCCAACACTAACGTACTAAAAAGAATTATATGCTAAGATTTACAGAAGTTTTACCAGGAAACAATAACTTCTTGATGTCAAAGACTCATAACAATCTAGTGACAGATCCAGTATCTGTTTTTAAATCAGTGCCCACACGTCACTCAGACACTGTTTATTCTGAAAAGACAGTGACCCTCGCCCAGTCTTCATGGAGTAGCCTTCATTCCACCACAGCCTCTTTCCCCAAAAGCAGAATATGTACATTAAGATTCCAATTTATTATTTTAGCAAACTCATTTCTCTTTATTGTACTTTAAGAACATGAGTTCTAAGTATTAATTTATTCAGTAAACATTAAGCACCCACTAGGTGCTGGGACTTCCCTGGTGGCTCAGACGGTAAAGCGTCTGTCTACCATGTGGGAGACCTGGGTTCGATCCCTGGGTCAGGAAGATCCCCTGGAGAAGGAAATGGCAATCCACTCCAGTACTATTGCCTGGAAAATCCCATGGATGGAGGATCCTGGTAGGCTACAGTCCATGCGGTTGCAAAGAGTCAGACACGACTGAGCAACTTCACAGGTGCTGGGAACCGAGGATTTATCACTGAACTGTCTCCATCTTCTCACTCAATGATAAGATTCAAGCAGAGTCAGACAAAGACACAGAAACTCCTCCACTTGAGAATTTTCATATAGATGGAAAAGCTGTACCAGAGCAAAGGCAAACTAACCTGAGTACTTTCATGGAGCTTACACTTTCATGGAGGAAGGTAAGTAATAAACAAAAATAAATCATAAACATGTTTTAAGGTGACACGTGCTATGAGGGAAAAAATGAAGCAAGTTTAGAAGAATGGGAATACCAGGAATTGGGATTACAATTTTAAATAAGGTGCTTAGGATGGGACTGAGCCCAGAGTGCTACATGGATGGGGAAAATTACTGATAGGAGAAGGCAATGGCAGCCTACTGCAGTACTCTTGCCTGGAAAATCCCATGGATGGAGGAGCCTGGTAGGCTGCAGTCCATGGGGTCGCTAAGAGTCGGACACGACTGAGCGACTTCACTTTCACCTTTCACTTTCATGCACTGGAGAAGGAAATGGCAATCCACTCCTGTGTTCTTGCCTGGAGAATCCCAGGGACGGGGGAGCCTGGTGGGCTGCCGTCTATGGTGTCGCACAGAGTCGGACACGACTGAAGCGACTTAGCAGCAGCAGAACATCATTTTCAATAGTTTCATTTAAGTAAACATGACCCTCTGATTTGCAAGGATTATATCATCTATAATGGGGACACAGTACAATGAGTATAATCAATATCTATTTTATACACAGGGACACTGAGTATATGGTCATACAGCCTACAAATAGAAAAGCCTGGGCCTGAATCTGTGTCTGAATCCAAAGTCCAATGTCGCTCTTTCCTGGCTGGAACCATGGAGGTTGCAGAAGAGAAGAAAAAGAAGGTTCCTGCTGTGCCAGAAACCCTTAAGAAAAAGCGGAAGAATTTCGCAGAGCTTAAGATCAAGCGACTGAGAAAGAAGTTTGCCCAAAAGATGCTTCGAAAGGCAAGGAGGAAGCTTATCTATGAAAAAGCTAAGCATTACCACAAGGAATACAGGCAGATGTACAGAACTGAAATTCGAATGGCTAGGATGGCACGAAAAGTCGGCAACTTCTATGTACCCGCAGAACCCAAATTGGCGTTTGTCATCAGGATCAGAGGTATCAACGGTGTGAGCCCAAAGGTTCGAAAGGTGCTGCAGCTCCTTCGCCTCCAGCAGATCTTCAACGGCACCTTTGTGAAGCTCAACAAGGCATCAATTAATATGCTGAGAATTGTGGAGCCATACATTGCATGGGGGTACCCAAATCTGAAGTCTGTAAATGAATTGATCTACAAGCGTGGTTATGGCAAAATCAACAAAAAGCGAATTGCCCTGACAGACAATGCATTGATTGTTCGATCTCTTGGGAAATATGGAATCATCTGCATGGAGGATCTGATTCATGAGATCTATACCGTTGGAAAACGTTTCAAAGAAGCAAACAACTTCCTGTGGCCCTTTAAATTGTCTTCTCCACGAGGTGGAATGAAGAAAAAGACCACCCATTTTGTAGAAGGTGGAGATGCTGGCAACAGGGAAGACCAGATCAACAGGCTTATTAGAAGGATGAACTAAGGTATCTACCAGGATTATTTTTGTGTTCTGGTTAATAAACAATTGAAACAAATTGAAAAAAAAAAAAACAAAGTCCAATGTCACAACTAAGATTCTGACTCTGACTTTAATACATCTCTGTCAAGATTAAACATCATGGTAGAAAATTACTTTTCCTACATAAAAGTATAATAGGAATCCTCAGGCATTGCTCAAGTATTCCTGGTAGTTCAGCTGGTAAAGAATCTGCCTGCAATGCAGGAGACCCTGGTTCAATTCCTGGGTCGGAACGATCCACTGGAGAAGGCATAGCCTACCCACTCTAGTATTCTTGGGTGTCCCTAGTGGCTCAGCTAGAAAAGAATCCACCTGCGATTTAGGAGACCTGGGTTCGATCCCTGGGTTGGGAAGATCCCCAGGAGAAGGAAAAGGCTACCCACTCCAGTATTCTGGCCTAAAGAATTCCATAGACTGTATAATCTATGGGGTCACAAAGAGTCAGACATGACTGAGTGCTTTCACTTTCACTTCTACAAAATCCTTTACTTACAAGTAAAGCTTCACTGGTGACTGTGCTTAGTCCCTCAGTCCTGTCTGACTCTTTGCAACCCCATGGACTTAGTGCCAGGCTCCTCTGTCCATGGGATTCTCCATGGCTAGAATACTGGAGTGAGCAGCATTTCCTTCTCCAGAGGATCTTCCCAATCCAGGGATTGAACCTAGGTCTCCTCCATTGTAGTTGGATTCTTTACCATCTGAGCCACCAGAGAAGCCTTCATTGGTGATTATGCTCCAGCAAAAATCTGCTGGAAAACCCAAAGGCTTGGAAAAAGGGCACAGCTTTCAATCTTTGGGTTCTGAGACTGTCTAAAGGGAGAAGTATGCTTGCTTTACCACAGTGAAGAGATGCAGTGGCTTTTCCTCTGCTCAGCAACACCAGTTTGAGTCTCAGCTGAAGAACATATTTCGTATAGTATGCACTGAGCTCTGAATTCCTACAACAAAGAGCAAAGCTAGCAAGCCAATAATTCTTTATCAGATGGCCTTAGTTATTTGTGACTGAGTTCACTCTCCAGATGGCCAGCAGTATTAGTTCTTATCCCTGTTAATCAAGAGTAGTTTAAAGACAGAATTATATATCTAAAACAGAGGTTCTCAAACTTAATCCTAATGAAACAGACATGCTTAATGAACACTCTTCATATTTGAATACACTACACAGTCTTCAAAATAAATTCCTGAAAACTCTAAAGGAGTACTGAAAGAAATTAAACAAATTGAGGGGTATACCATGTTCATGGATGCCAAAACAGATATGACATGCTACAGATTCTGTGTTCTTTTCATTCTATCAATGACAATCCTAACCCCTCTCTCTCACACTCAAATGTATTTAAATGCAAATAACCATGGTTAGGGTAAACACGAATTCTGTCTTTGTAAAGTAAAATCACCCTTTAAAGTCATCAATTTAACTCTTAGTTGTAACACTATTCATGATCTCTTATAACTTAACTGGGATATACGGTAAGTCTTGACACTGTAGCACGACATTACTTTCCAAAATAAAAATGTAATGAGATTGAGAAAAATAGAGCAGCAAAGAAAAATCAGTCATTTATTGGTTCAAAGGCTTTATTCCCAACTTTTAAAAATATCTTTCATGATTCCTCACCGCTCTGAGACCAGAATTCTTATCAACTCCATCAGGTTGCCTGGGGATCATCTATAGAAAGTGTTAAAAGTCAAAGTAGCTACTTCAAGCTTGCTGGCTGAGGAGGAGGCAGGTTGCCCAGAACCTCAGGACAGCCAGCCTCACACAGAGTAAACACAGGCTGCTGTGCCCTCAGTAATAAATTCCTCAACCAGCACATACTCTGCTGAGGTTTTCACGTAAGTTTTTTTCCAATAGATTCCGAGTAATAAACAAGCATAATAGATTTTCTTGGGCCCTCCTTGAATTCAGGAAGATCTGACAATATCACGAAATAGCTCAACACAGTTCTCTGAAATTTTTCATTAGAATTCTTTTCTCCTGAATCATGTTAATAAAGTACACTTTGGCCTCAGATTCATACGCAACTACTTACTCACAAGCAGCTCAAGCCCAGAAGGACGGGAAAAGATGCTAAAGCCTATGAGTAAAAGGCAGGGCCAGCCCCAGGCCCAGGAATTGCAAGGCTTCTGGATAGACGTTTTCCAACGAAGCTGTATATTGCTTAGAAGAGTGCTCCTTTACACTTGACTGGCTCTGAGATAAGTCTGAAACACTCTTCTCTGCTTTCATCTTCAACTGCCCACACTGTTCTCAGAGTCAGAACTGGCACTTGACTCGGTAAGCCTCAAATCTCTCTCATCTTTAAGGGGCAGGGACTTCCATTATTTTTCTCCATTATTTTTCTATAATTCATCAGGCTGAGCTAATTCTAGGTATTTTTATTCTATAACATATGTCAAATTAGCAAAATAATGCAAGTCTATTTTCCCCCTTCATACATACAGTATACTCTGAACTTATACTGTGTGCACTTGATTCCAAATTGAGATTTTTGAACAGTATTTTCCAAATGCAGTGGCTATTTGCTACTCTGAGCCAGCTCAACAGAGGAAATGAGGAATCTGATTTGTTTTATTTTAAAAGAAAGAAAAAAAACTGCTTAAGGCTTGATCCTGGTGCCTTTGAACATTTAACACTTAGAACCTGAATTGTTTCATAACAAACTCAAGCTCCCTTTCCTCCCTCCAAGAAGAGGCCCTTGGGAAGTATTTATTTAGTTAATAAGAGTTGAGTAATTGTGTTTTTCTCACAAGACAAAAAACAAACAAAAACTTCTAGAAGATGCTCTTTGAGCTCCCTAGCCCTGCAAGGTCCATATGATCTCCATCAGCCACGAGCCTGGAGCAGTAAACTGGGAATTTAGGGAACAATGTGGCCACAAACACTTCTCCAAAAAGAAAAACAACTCCTCTCTTGGCCCAACTCCAAAAGGCAATTGAGCCGGGTAAGGTCCAGGCTAATCTCTAAACAGCCTCTCTGCCAACTTTCTCCTACAGTCATTAGGTTTTTCAGCACGGACTTTGCAAATAATCTAAAACAATTAATTATGCTTTCGAATTCACCCTGTACCATTAATGAAACACTGCCAGACAGCCTTTGATAACATATTTCCAGAGCTAATTAAATGTGACAAACCAGAGGACACAGACTCCCCAAACACTCAAGAGGGCCAGGCCAGAGATCTGGTTGGTGGCAGTGAAGCCACCCATGCAAACAATCCTGGGGTGACAAAGTGGGGGGCTGCTGGAGTCAGGCCCTTAGGGTCCTCACAATATATCAGACCCTGCCCTCAAATTATATCGTTATCAGGTTCTTAAAGTTCAAATTATTTTTCCACCCTAAAGATATTTTTTCCTTCTAATGATTGGAAACTCTTAATTTGATACTTAGAAGGTTTTTATTGCTTCTAGTCTATACCTCCACACTTCCGTTAGTTGCTCAGTTGTGTCTGACTCTTCGTGACCCTATGGACTGTAGCCCTCCAGGTTCCTCTGTCCATGGAATTTTCCAGGCAAGAATACTGGAGTGGGCTGCTGTTTCCTTCTCCAGGGGATCTTCCCAACCAGGGATCGAACCTGGGTCTCCCACAACTTGGGCAGATCCTTTACTGATTGAGCCACCAGGGAAGACCATACCTCTACCCCAAAAACATGGGTTTTAATTTTTTAAAACAGAGGGATGAATAATAGTTTTTAAAAGTAGATATCAAAATAAATTTCATCCCCAAATTATCTTCTTTCAATCAAAGAGTCCTGCATAATCCAAGATTTCCCTCTCCCATAACCTCAGTCATGTGGGAAATCTCAGTTTTTTTCACTAATGCCCCACAGAATTCCAGGCTGCTCTACATGCATGGACAGTAAGATAAACACACTTTGGGGAGGCCTAGAAAAAAACCCTGCAGGGGGCAAGAAGTAAAACTGTAGTTGCATTCCTCTGGACTTTCCTGTTCCAGTTTCAAAAACAGAAAGACCACCACCTGGGGCTTGGTGAGCACAGGGCCGGATTCAAGCTGTCCAACGCCCCTCCCCCACCCCCCAATGACAGTGATGAGACCTGAGAAAGCAAATCAGAAAACTTTATAAACGACTCAGTGGTAAAATAAATAAATAGAAATTATTCGAAAAGACAACTTTTCAAGCACAGAGGTTAAACCTTCTCAGTGTCTTATCTCAATTTTTAATGAATATGATGTTGGGTACTTAATAAATATCAACAACAACTTTGGGGAATTATTTTTTTCCCCTTTTAAAAAATGTTAATTTTTTTAAAGTTCTAGCCTGGAATCTGATTACAGGAATAAAATAGGAATCAGTGAGGAAGCCAGAGCTAAAAACTAGAATAGAAGAAAGTATGCTATAATTATCCAGCTCCTTGCTGACATCTAGCATGTAACTTAAATTTATAAAATGTATTACAATGAATTTCTGCACTTATTTACTATGTAAAACTGGATTCAATTCTATTTCTCTGAAACACAAGTTTTGCTATGAGAGGCAACTTTGCAAAAGGTGATAAGACCCTCAAAAATTCATATTCCTGAAAAACAGACCACATGGGGAATGAAAAGGATGAGATTTAGAAGTTGGGAAGGGAGGGTTGAGGATTTTCAGACATTGATTTTTCAAGGAAAGTCATTCACAGTGCAAAGAATTTTCTTTAGACAGTTTGGAAGGTTGTTCTGTTTTTCAATATTCAGTTTTCACTGTTACATAAAAGTAACTATCTTTACTATTAGGTTATGGCTTAGTATTCCACTAATACGAGATATCAGTCTTTATCCTTTTTCCCCCTCAAAGGGAACAAATTGAAAGAAAACCGCAAAGTCATTCTTAATTTCACAAGCATTTCACTTCCAAGGATCTTTCCTTCTACAATCTGATCTTGACTACCATCATCTCTTGCTTCATTTATTACGATGGCCACCGACCAGTATCCCCAAATTCACCCTTGCCCAACAGTATATTCTCAACACTGCAGCCAGAGTGATCTTGCTAAAATATCCTTCAGATCACATCATTCTGCTGCTTAATGGCTCTTTCTCACTAGAGTAAAAACTCTGCAGTGGTCAACAAGGCTATATGCAGCCCTACACCTGTCCCCAAGGAACTCTGACTTTCCGCTCCAGCAGCCACCTAGCCTGTTTATCAAGGCTCAAGCACTTCAGACAAGCTCCCACCTTAGGATCTTTGCACATACTCTTCCTCCTGCCTGGAATGCTCATTTCCCCAGATATCCACTTAGCTCATCTCCTTCCAATCTTTGCTCAAATGTCATCATCCCAGTGAGGCCCTCCCTGGATCACCTTACTTTAAACTGTACTTGCCCACTAATAATCCCTAGCCCTGTTGCCTTTTCTCCACTAACCCTGCTAAAATGTGCATAGTTTTTGTTTCTGGTCTCTGTCTCTCTTCACTAAAGTGTAAACTTCAGGTGCACAAGGATTTTTGACTGTTTACTCACTGCTATATGTCTAACAGCTGGAATGGTATCTAGAATGCTCAGGAGATGCTTGCTGAATAAATCAATCAACATTTTAGGAAACTTAACCATGTAAGAAGGTGGCAAAAACTCATTGTTCACACTACAAAGTCTCCCCTTTCTGTGCCACAGAAGCTAGCAAAGTACCTGAGCCCTAGTATACACTCAAAACTAATTCACCAGACTACAAACACCCATCTAAACACAGCAGGATTTAAACACTGAAAGAAAAGGTGAAATGATAAATGGGATAAAGGGGCAAGTGGGAGCACTGTGGCATTTTGCTTCACCATGCAACAACACAGTGCCAAAGTGGGCCGCACAGATGTGTCCCGCTGGAAAAGCTCGTTGCAGGAAAGTGCCCAGCGGCTCAGCAGCACCCCTGACGAAAACAACAGAGAAGGAACTGACTCCAGAAGCGGGTGCTCTGCTCTCTCCTGAGGCCTTTGCTACCTGAGCATCCTTGTGGATGGGGCCAGAGGGCAGGAGGATGGGAGGTGTTACTCCTGGTGGCTAGTCTATTATCTAGGCCAGAACGAAGTTATTCAGGCATGCGAGGACAAAGGGAAGAAGCAACACAAAGAACTCAGGGCACTCTTAATGGAACCTTTTCCTTCTGCCACAGCTACACCACTTATAACTGTATGATTCCTTTCACTGCCAACAGAGAATATCTTTTTTTTTTTTTAATCAACATTTTCCTTTAAAGGCAGTAAGCTTTTCTACATTCTACTCTAGTTTAAACTAGTTTGGTTTCTTTTTTTTCCTTAAGATTTCTAAGAGTTGGCAGGACAGGGCAGGAGAAGAGCTAGGCCTCCGTCCCCAGGGCACCTGCTGCCTGGTCTTTGGAAGGAATGTTCTGAGAGCAAGCACATTGGTAAGCCCTCTAGAATGCCACCTGATTTACAGTGTCCTCTCAGAGAACAAAAATAAGACCACATTAGACTTCAGGGTAAATCTTTTTTAGGCCACTCTGGCAGAGAACGTTTCAAAGAAAATGAAAGTCAGCAGTTCACGTGGATGCAGTGCAAGGTGGGCAAATCTCCTGAGACAGGCAAGCACCTCCAAGCCCTGATGCCGGTCCTGGGGGAAGGCCTCACAGTGACACTGCCCAGAACACTCCGTGTTCTAAAACACTTCCAAAACCAGCACTTGGAGCTCTAGCAATGATTCAAGGTGGCCCCAGAACAGGAGGATTCAGTTATCAAAGCAAACAAGCTGAGAATGCCTAATTTCCCATATCCACAATGTGTGAAAATATAAGCCTTGTGCAATTAAACAGCTACATGGTCACACACAGATCGCTCTGTCCTGATGGGAAAGTGGATCAGCATTTACAAAATGCACCATGATGGGTATCCTAAAATAACCCAGATCAAGAATCCAGAAAACTGGGTGGCAATTATACAGTCTAAGATAAGGAGGCAGAGGAGAGAAATCTGGATTCTGTGAACTTGTGACATCAAAGTGAAAATGTTAGTCGCTCAGTCATGTCCAACTCTTTGCAACCCCATGGACTATAGCCCACCAGGCTCCTCTGTCCATGGGATTCTTCCAGCAAGAATCCTGGAGTGGGTAGCCGTTTCCCTCTCCAGGGGATCTTCCCGAACCAAGAATCAAACTCAAGTCTCTTACACTGCAGGTAGATCCTCACCCTCTTGGTAAGTATCTTTCTTAATCTATATGCACATCTGGTTACCCAACAACTATCTATTCTCCTTGCACATAAAAAAGAAAAAGGCCTTTTTTTTATATATCATATCATATCCCACCCCTATTGGTAGATTATGCAAGGCAAGGTAATCTTTGAGAAATAAACTCATCTTTCTTGACTAGCTAACTGCCCCAACTCAGTGTGTGTGTGTGTGTGTGTGTGTGTGTGCGTGTGTGTGTGTGTTGTTTCTGTGCAAAAGCCTAAAGAAAGGGAAACAGGGACCTCATTACACTTGGGTGTACATGGTCTCTCCAGAGGGATCACTACCTAAAATGCAGGCCATTCTATTCACTCTGCGTCTTTTAATAATAGTTCTTTGCTCCTTAAAATAAATAGAAAACTGGCACCCTGGTGATAGCTGGCATCACAACTGACAGTATCTTTTCCCTATGTATCCGCAAGTAGAATTAAACACAAAAGTAGTTATAATAACCACCTGAAAACTATAATAATCACTGACCAAATCAACTAGCTTTGTCCAAAGACTTAGGGGTTAGCAAGAGATCTTTCTGAATTTGTTTTGAACCTTCAAGTCTATTCCTCCTATGTTTACTTTCCCTGGTGGCAGCCCCCATTGGCACCCTCCCTACCCTCCTGCCATTACGAGTTACAGCTGCTGAGCCCTCAGTTGGCAGAGAAGGGAAAACTGTGGCAGAACCACCTCTGCGGTCCTCAGGCCATTGATCTCAAGCCCAAGAGAAAGAGTGCCAGTTCCCTTTGGGCAGCACAACGGAAAGAACATGAACTCTGTGTCTACTGCCATGCTGCCACACTTAACTGTCATATGACTATTATGACACAAAGGACCATTTCAACTTTTTAAAAATTAACTCTCATTATATATGACATTTTTCTCCCTTAAGCCTCAGTTTCATTATTTGTAAAATTAGTATTATAATAATAGTGGTAGGAGTGGTGGCAGTAGTAAAAATTATAAAAACAGTGATAATGACGAACACCTACTTCACTGGGTTTCTGTAAAGATTAAATGAACTGACTGGTGCAGAGTACCCAGCAGAGCACCTGGCATCATGGTTTCAAGAGGTGCTAAGGGGCATGCTGCAGGAAAATCACACTGACTCATCGGTGCAGTCTGTCTACAGAAGTGTGCTGGGTTCAGGTTCAGTCAAGAGGCAGACCAGCTTTCTAAACTAATTACTTGCTCTCAAACTGCTTACTCTCATTCCATAAATGAAAAAACAACCCTGCCCACCCAGGGACTGCTATGAGAATCAAATGAAACACCAGGCATGAAAGCATTTGAAAACAATAAAAATAAAGTGATATTATTACGTTTAGCCTCCACCCAAGGCTGTCTGCTTGTCCATTCCAAACCAAGTATTAACCAACTAGTATTAATACCTCTGCTTGCTGTCCTATGAACCCAAAGAGTTCAAAGCTTTCTTAGCAGGAAAATAGCTCCAACTAAAAACATCACTATTCTCCTGTGGCCTATACCTGGAATTCCAGGTACATCCAACAAAGATGAAAAGAAATGTGTCTGCTCAACAGAAATATGTGTTTGGGTCACGGGCAAGCCTCCAAAAGGCTACATCTAGGCACCAAATGGCAACTGCGGAATGAGGAACATAGCCAACCCCTCCACACTCCACTGGCACAGAGGCCAGCAGCGTCTCTGCAGAGCTCCCCTCAACAGCACCCCTTTGTCCTGACACAAGGGACACAGACAAGTCCATCTCTTTCCCCCAAACCGATTTCCCTGAGTTCTCCCTGCATGCCTCTTTTTCTCGTTACCAAGGCTTCTGGGAACACAGCCCTACCTAACGCTGGCCAGCCACGGAGGCAGCAGTTAATATTTTTTAAAGATGTGTAGTGGAACAGTTTTTAAAGTGAAAACTTAGTGAAGCTTAAGCCCACAGGAGCAAGCATTTGCATTTTTTAACTTTCCATTTTCTTCAGATTCATTCTAGGATGGAAGATAAGATAAAATTGATGATAAAAGCCTAAGGTAATTTCTAATCAGGTGGCATTAGGGTCCCTACAAAGCTCTTGCTCCAGACCATGGCCCTCCCTCCACACAATGCTGTACAATAACCAAGGAACAAGGGAGGGAAGGAAAAGTGCGAGTTTTGTCAAAGCAACCACTAACACCGGGATGTGGCTTGCTTCCTTCACCCTCAGCCACAAGCAGAGAAGGAAGGCTTTCAGTGAAGGCCCACACGCAGGCATCTACTATTCCAGCTCGGGCTCATTTTATGTGCTGTGCTGTGCTTGTCTCCTCCCTGTCTACATATCTAAAGGAAGCCTTCACCACTTCTGCTGGCAAGAACTCTATAACAGAGCTTCACAGCCGTGTCCGCGGAATAAGAATACAAACAAAGAAGGCTCGTTACGTGAGGGTCCTTTCACTCTGCTGACTTACATACGTCTCCCCTAAGAATAAGGGGGTTTAACCTGGTTCCAGGATGCCTCATTGGTGGCTACTCATCTGGTATTGAACCGATCAAGTAAAGAGGTTCATTCATTCCACACTGAGGGTCTCCTACATAGAGGCTCTAGTGGGCTGGTGGATGGGCTGGATTCTACAGCCAGACCTCCAGGATTCAAGTCCTCACTCTGCCACTTATTAGTTATTGAGTCTCAGTTTTCTTGTGAGGAAAAATGCAGATGATGATAATAATACTAATACCACATCACAGTGTTCTTTCATAAAGACAAAATGAGCTGGCAGAGAGCAAGCCTGAGCTAAATGTCAGCCTACGTGCCAGGCACTGTGGCCTTTGAGGCCAAGGAGGCCACATTCTTAGCCTTACTTTCTGAGGCTGCAGTTTGAATTCTAAGATTTGACAATGCATGCTTTTGACTACAGGAAGATGGAAGAAGAGAGAATCCAAACCTCACAATGAAATCCACAGCTTTGTTCTGACATTCAAGGTTCTCTATAATCCACTCCCATCCTTCCTTCTAAACAGACATCCTCTACATCCCCAAGCAGCTGTCTGGTTCATCTGTTCCTTCAAACAACATCAAGAGCCTTCCTGGCAGTCTAATGGTTAAGACTCCACGTTTATTGCAAAGGGAGCAGGTTTGATCCCTGATCAGAGAAGTAAGATCCCATATGCTGAAGGCAAAAACAGACAAACAGAAAAAAACAACATCAGACACCTAAGTGCCACTGTTCTCCCTCTCTGCTCACCCTCAGTGCCTTCCCCTTTCTTAAGTCATCCTGGTCTTCAAAACATAGCTCACGACATAGACTTCTACAGAGCCTTCCCTGGCTGCTCTAACCCACCCTTCTGACCCCTCTGAGGTCATCTGGCTTTTACTCACCATGCATTGATTATTTTGTTACATGGTTATATTCTATATGCCTAACTAAAGTACAAGCAACTCAAAAGAAGGATGAATCTTACATCTCTTTGTATATCCCTAAGTGCTCCGTCTCTGCAAACCATTCAATATCACGGTAACCCATGTCTATGCCCCGACTAGTAATGCTGAAGAAGCTGAACAGTTCTATGAAGACCTACAAGACCTTCTAGAACTAACACCAAAAGAGGATATCCTTTTCATTATAGGGGACTGGAATGCAAAAGTAGAAAGTCAAGAAATACCTGGAGTAACAGGCAAATTCAGCCTTGGGTACCGAATGAAGCAGGGCAAAGGCTAATAAGAGTTTTGCCAAGAGAACACACTGGTCATAGCAAACACCCTCTTCCAACAACACAAGAGAAGACTCTACTCATGGACATCACCAAATGGTCAATACCAAAATCAGAGTGATTATATTCTTTGCAGCCAAAGATGGAGAAGCTCTATACAGTCAACAAAAACAAGACCAGGAGCTGACTGTGACTCAGATCATGGACTTCTTATTCCCAAATTCAGACTTAAATTGAAGAAAGTTGGGAAAACCACTAGACCATTCAGCTATGACCTAAACCAAATCCCTAATGATTATACAGTGGAAGTGAGAAATAGATTTAAGGGACTAGATCTGGTAGACAGAGTGCCTGAAGAACTATGGATGGAGGTTCGTGACACTGTACGGGAAGAAGTGATCAAGACCATCCCCAAGAAAAAGAAATGCAACAAGGCAAAATGTTTCTCTGAGGAGGCCTTACAAATAGCTGTGAAAAGAAGAGAAGCCAAAGGCAAAGGGGAAAAGAAAAGATATACCCATCTGAATGCAGAGTTCCAAGGAACAGCAAGGAGAGATAAGAAAGCCTTCCTCAGTGATCAGTGCAAAGAAATAGAGGAAAACAATAGAATGGGAGAGACTAGAGATCTCTTCAAGAAAATGAGAGATACCAAGGGAACATGTCATGCAAAGATGGGCACAATAAAGAACAGAAATGGTATGGGCCTAACAGAAGCAGAAGATATTTCTCTCTTATTTTTCTCCTACTTTTTAATGAGATTTTAATTAAGATCACTTTTAATGTACCAGCTAAAAGGCAAATAACTTTTCAATCGTGAGACAAAGTGAAACTGCTGGCAGAGAGAATGGGCAGTTCAAATTCACACAACAGCATTCAAAAAAACTTTCCCTCAAGATATTTGCAACAAGGGGGGCATTCTTTCTGCTTTCCAATCTCATAAACCAAGTTTTTCAAAGTGACTTTCACTCGGTCTGCCTACATATGACTCCTCGTCCGAGTCAACTGAAGCTTTAACGGTGGTCCAGCTTCTTCAGTACACCACAGAGGTGAATAGCAGAGTTGTGACTAAGTGAGCTCATAAACTAAGAATATCCTTATTCATTGTTAATCTATAATTGCAGCACTCTCAGTGCATGCTTATTATTATCACTCTCATGCCATCTCTAGGGTCGCACAGAGTCGGACACGACTGAAGCGACTTAGCAGCAGCAGCAGTATGTCATCTGTATGTGCAAGTCAACAGTCAAAACCAAGAAGCTAATCATTTTTTAAGTCAATGTGTGTCTTCTTAAGGCCAGCCAGTTTTCAGAACTGGCCCAACAAATTAGCTCTAATATAGTCATTACAAAGGAGACACAAAGCAAAGTATAACAAAATAGAGCAAATTAAGTTTCTAAATTTGTTAAGTAACCCTGACTACCTACACTAAGATGTTGATGTGAGGGATCTGATACTCTTATTTAAGGAACAGTATTCCAACCAAACCATTTGCTTCTTCTCATCTACAATCTCACATTCTGATGGCCTCTAGGAAGCACAGTATATTTCGGTACTTTTTAATTTTTCTATTTTGTTTTGTTTCTGACCACACCACGTAACTTGTGGGATCCCAGGTCCCCAACCCAGGCCCTCAGCAATGAAATTACAGAGTCCTAATCACTGGACTGCTAGGGAATCCCCTCTGTCGTTTTTTAAAAATTACATCCTAAAAATAACTGAAATAGGCAAAATAAATGTTTCCTAAGTAGCCTGTGCTAGCAGTGTCACCTCTATACAAAAGATCTATTTATTTTACAATAAAGAACCAAAGGGCTTTCTTGAAATTCTTACTTAGGACAAGAAAGTAAATGTAATCTCTGCATGTAACAAACTTAAGTGGGTTTAAACAATATATTTGTTCTCTAGCCATCTCCACACTGAAGGTTAGTTAGTATCTGCATCACCAACGTTCGAATATCTAGCACTAACGGAGAAGGCAATGGCACCGCACTCCAGTACTCCTGCCTGGAAAATCCCATGGATGGAGGAACCTGGTGGGGTCCAGTCCATGGGGTCGCTAAGGGTCGGACACGACTGAGCGACTTCATTTTCACTTTTCACTTTCCTGCATTGGAGAAGGAAAGGGCAACCCAGAGAATCCCAGGGACAGGGGAGCCTGGTGAGCTACCGTCTATGGGGTCGCACAGAGTCGGACACGACTGAAGCAACTTAGCAGCTTAGCAGTGTAGTAAGATATAATATAGGCAAACACATTATGTATCTGTAGAGGAGTCAAGTATTTTATTCCTTGAAGAATGTAAATACTCAAGCTTTGCATAAACATCACATATTCTAAATTTTTCTAGACTGAAGGAAAATATATCCAAAAGAACATAATGAACATGCAATTTGTATTATGCTACTTACCTGCAGTTGCTAAGCAGGAACTCATTAAGGCAAACATGACAATCACACAATGAGAAGTCATTTTTATTTCTCCAAAAGTGTGTCCCATTCAGTCACCTCAGCCTGTAGTTCTTCAGATTATAGACAATCGGTGCAAATCAAAAGTGGCTTTAAAATCTTTCTTTCCAATTTTCAAATTGCCTGTAAAAATACACATTTTAAGAAGAAAACTTAATGCAGGAATTTCTGTTCATAAGTACATATTAAAGTAAAATGAAGAATTCCTAAAAAGTATAAGAAATTTACCTTAAAAGATGACTAGACGGCCCTCAAGCAAACTGGGGGGGAGGGGGGAGCAGTAATTACCAAATAAAGATTTTTACAGCAAATACTTTTGCAAATACATGTTTGCTTTGATGTTTTAAATCTTTGGTTTTATAGTAAAGTTTCAAGAGTATAGAATAAAATCAAGGTGCACTTAAACATAACATCATCAGTTATGTTGGAACACTAATCAATGACACTTAATAAGTGAACTTCAGCAAAAAAAAAAAAGACCAACTCTGATTAGAACTCAATCTAAGATGCAAACCATTATATATAGCATAGATAAACAAAAACATCTTATATAAAGCATATATAAAAAATATATTTTTTAATTTTTATTTTATAAATTTTTATATTTTATATTTTTATGTTTTTTATCAACATCCTATGATAAAGCATACTGGAAAAGAATGTGAAAAAGAATATATATGTGTATAACCAAATCACTTTGCTATATAGCAGAATTTAACACCAAATTATAAATCAATTAGAGTTCAATAAAAGTTTTTTAAAAGAACTCAGTCTAATGTTATAGTGACAGACCTATCATAAAGATCAAATTAAAACTAATCTAGAATCAATCTGAAAACATAAGGAACCATTAAAAAGCAAACTTCTTATTTCAACTGTTTGCCAACATTTTAACATGTGAAAACTTGTCTCTCAACTCCATCTGAGACTATCTGGTTACTTGACTAGAGGATCCAAGAGGCTTTTTAAAAACTTTTCCTATCTAGAGCCTTGAAATGACAAGTTTTGTGAAGGTGGGATTAACTGGAATATCCTCCAATGACCCTAAAAATTACCTCATTTAGACACTGCAACGTATTGATAAATTTTCCAACCTTATCTCCCTGAGTCTGGAACAACCCATAGAAGCTGCAATTCAACAAACATTTATTGAGCACCTACTATGCTCGAGGTGTTGTGTAAGGACATGATTCCTGGTGTCAGGAATAAAAATTATCTGACAACTGGATAAAACTATGACGACTCTGCCTGATCTAAGCTTCGGACAGGCAGGATCACAAGTTTCTAGGACCCACCTCAAACAGCTAGGGACCGCAGCCCTGTTACCCAGAGCTGGAAAAATGCATCCCCAGAAACAGCATGCTACCTTCAGACACAAAGCTAGTTCGGGCACTTGCAGACACAGTACAAATACATAAAAAAAAAGGCAAAACAAGATCGAATTAAATGGTTTTAATTCACTGCATCAAGTGTGAAGAGAAAGATATTTTAAATGCATCTCTGTAGTAGCAATACTAATAGCCTTGGAGAAGAAAGGAAATAGGGTGATTGGAGTACAGTGGTAGGAGAGGGCGGAAACCTTTTCAGTGAACTCCCTTTTGGGTTTTACAAGTATTACCTACCCAGCAATAACAATAAAGTTCGAATTTCAAAGATAATTTTTATATATGCTTTAAAACTAAACTATTACATATGCAGGAGGCACTGTGGTCCAATCTTGGTAGGAAAATAGTTTTAAAAACCTAGTATGAATAAAATACAGATTAGAGTAGCAGTAAAAGGTCTGCATAGGTGTGAATCCACTCTGCCACCTCCCAAATGAGTGATGTTGACCTGGACACTCTGCATGGATGAAACTATCCTCCAAACTATTGTGAGGATTAAATGAGTTAACACAGATACATTGTTTAGAACAGTGCCTAGCTCATAATAAGCAATGAATAAATGTTAGCTATTATTATCATTATTGGTCCATTCCCTTTGAGGTATATTTATACCAAGAAAGCAGAAAAATTAGGGTATAGCTATTTACATAATTTTTTGCTACTGAAAAATCAGTTTAACTTTTTGTTTACTGCAAAATAAACATTACAATGGACACCAAAAGGAGATAAGCTAAAGAGCAGATCACTAAGAAAACAAAGTTATCAAGCAAATTGAGGCACAGTTCATTGGTGGCACAATGGTCTTATCTCAAAAACTGACTAAATTATAGACACAACTCTGGACACCATAAAATTGTTTCCAATCACTGCTTAAAGTGATTGCCACCATAATTCCGCATCACCTCAGATGTAACGGAAGTCTCCTCGGTTACCTTAAAAATCAATGACCCAAAAGAAAAAAAAAAAATCAATGACAGCAAAGAGAATTTGTCCCTATTTTTTTCCCTTCAAAAAATTAGATTTCCTGAATGGATGGATAAGGAAAACTCTAGAAGAACATGTTATTTCAACAAATACTAAAAAGGCAACTTTTATAAAGCAAAACCCTATAAGGAGATCTCAGAAGATGACTTCCCAGAGGGTTTTTATAGTGCACACAAACTACATAACCAGCACGAGGCTTGTAGGAATATTTAATAAACTTGTGTCACCCCCTGCTTTCAGCTGCAGAGGGTCTGTGGGGCTGTGCACATTAATCCAGGGCTTAAACCAAGTCTGAATGAACCTGGTAGAGAAAGGCAAACGGTTCTATTAAAAAAATATAGACTGCAAATTGCTGACAAGAATATTGGGTAATTATTAAAACGCAGCAATTACAGATATAATAGAGCCAAGCTAAACAGTTTGATGCCCAAAGGCAAACCACAGCAAGTTTACACCGGATCTTAAAACATCTCTGAGGAAGTCCAAGACAAGTTGAAACTTACACACTGCTGCTTCAAACAAAGAAGGAGCTTTTCTTCTTTTAGCTTAAAAGTACCTCCACAATGTAACTTGTTCAAAAGAGAAAATAAACTGCAGAGAGTTTTTGTCTAATCTTCCCAATGTGGTGACAGGATCCTAAGGCAGAGGAGAATAAAAAGGGAAGTGTGTCATTCCATTCATTGGAACTCCAGTTTTGGCCAAGACTTGCACATATCAGCAGCTGAACACACAACCTGGGGATCAGTTCCCTAACTAGGAGAACACAGGATGATCAAAAGCTTCGAAAAAGTCACAGATCTGGAACAAAACTAGGGAATTCCCAATTCTTTTCTTTCTCTGAGGTTATATCACACTCCATCTGCACAGATCAGGGACTCAACCACCCTGGTTTCCTGACCTCTCTGTATCTCTTTGGACTTTAAGAACAAATAGCTTTCTTTAGATATATAAATAGGGTGCTCAAAATCTTAAAAGAACAATTTGAAAGATACTGTGAAACAGTCATTTTGCCCACATTTCAAAGTAATGTATTCCATTCAAAGGGTACCAAAACTTATAGTATCCACAAATGAACAAAAAATAATTCTGAGTGAGACCTTAATGGAGTTTTTTAAAAATGAATGTGATACTAATTCTTCTAATTTTCCCTGAGTCTATTTCTAAGGTCATTAAACTTAGTGCATTGCCCCATATTCTCTAGTGGTACAACGAGTTCACAGGGAAAGACCAGGATAAGCTGAAAACCCCTACCCAAATGAGTCCTGAAATACATCATGGTTTTTTGAACCAATATTCAAAAGGAATTGATTGGGAACTATTGGTATTCCCTGGGTTGATCAGGAATTTTTTAAGCGCAAACCTTGCTCTATCTTAGAGGGAAAACGTGGTGAAACAATGCCTGGCAATAAGCTAACAGCCAGCAAAAAAGATTACTAACTTCCCCTTAGATACCTAACACAGTGGCTAAGAACATGAGATTATTCAAAATTGGAACCTACAATTAGCTTCCACCCAATCAATTTCTCAATTAAAAGAATTAGCCTGCTAAAGATAACATGAACAGCTTTTAAACTTAGACGAGCTCAACAGAATTCATGGATGAAGAGAAGCCCAATCTCCAAGACCAGCCCTTGACCAAAATATTAACAATAAGGCAGAGTCAAGACTAGAAACAGGGTCTTCCCATGACAGCACTCTATCTTGAAGTTCCAGGTCAGTTGCCACAAACTAGTAACCGTTTTCTCTCCCTCAGTGCTCAATCTCTGGAAACAGAATGTTTTCTCCAAGAGAGAGGGAAGCCTGCCATAGCTGCCATCAGACATCGGTACTTCCATGTTGACACGTACACTTTGCACAAATCATTACTGATCACAAACTAAGACTTGACTTCAGGACTGTGGGTGGTGGTCATAATAAATAAACAATCCTTGGTGATGCTATATGACTCAAGTTCTTTGAAGATAAACACAAAGCTTTGCATTGTCATATCTTAACACTATGACTGTTCAGCCTCCAATATGGAAAATATTCAACAAATGTGAAGATCTTAAAGATGTGTATATTGAGTGGAATAAAAAATGACCTATTCCCTAAACCCAAATAGTAAATAACACCTGATTTTCTGGTCCTTCAGCATGAAAAGGTTTTCTAGCAGATCATTAAAATGTTTCTAGTCTGCCATTTAAGTGAATTTTTTGGAGAAAGGTATACTGTTAAGTCTGCAAATGGTTAAATAAAAGCTGGTAGAAGAACTGCTCTGATGGATATTCAAAATGTTATTCAGGGGATTTAGAAAAAAGGCAGGATGGATGACATCAATATATAGCTTGGCAGCCTGAAAAAAGGGGTGCATAGGATACAGAACAGATACTATTGTTTGATGACATTTGGATGCCCTTTAAGACCTGTACACAGAGACAGCAAAA
This sequence comes from Budorcas taxicolor, assembly GCF_023091745.1. Classification (NCBI taxonomy): domain Eukaryota; kingdom Metazoa; phylum Chordata; class Mammalia; order Artiodactyla; family Bovidae; genus Budorcas; species Budorcas taxicolor. The sequence goes on along the minus strand of NC_068912.1, from coordinate 51,826,701 downwards.
CCACCTTACTGAGTCACAGCAGCAACTCTCCCATTTCTCTACAACACAGAGAAACTGGCTAATCCCAAATCCCCATTTTCAGACAGACTTGGCACAAAGAGGGGAAAAGTGCTGGATGTGGATAAGAAATCTTTGGAATTGCATCCAAGTATAATCAATATTCAATATTTACTATGAGGAGCCGGGCACTCTTAAAGATATCAAAGATACAGCAGGGAAAAAAGGAGCCAAAAATCCTGCCTTCGTGGTGCTTACATTCTAGTAAAGGTAACACCATGTACTACATTAGGCAAGAATTTAATTTCCTGAGCCTCATTTCTCCCTTCAGTAAATCTTTATTGCTTATTCCATGCCAGGCAATGGGAATATAATGGCCACAAAAAGAGACATATTCTTCTGCCCTCATAGGCTTAAAGTGTGGTGGGATAACCAGCAAATAATCACCAGAAAATGTAATTATAGGCTATGATAAGAGCTCTTTAAAAAAGTATCACCACTTGAAGGATAAGTAAAGATTTAAAAGCTCTGGTGAAGGATAACATTACAGATAAAGGAACTATCACAAGTCACTGATGCTGAAGGGAGCTTGGCTGCAGAGTCAATAGGAAGGGAAAGGAACAGGTTCAAGAAAGAGTTTAAGCAGGAAAGCGGCATGATCCCAGTAGGTTTTTAAAGTTTCCCTGGTACGGGCAATGTGGAAAACACTATGCGGGTGGTTTAGCTGCTCAGTTGTGTCCAACTCTTTGCGACCCAATGGACTATAGTCCGCCAGGCTCCTCTGGCCATGGAATTTTCCCAGCAAGAACACTGGAGTGGGTTGCCATTTCCTTCTCCAGGGGATCTTCCTGACCCAGGGATTCAACCTGCATCTCCTGCATTGCAGGTGGTCTCCTACATCTCCTACATTGAGCTACCAGGGAAGCCCATGTGGAAAACAGCTGGAGGTTTCTCAAAACACTAAAAACAGAACTACCATATGATCCAGCAATTCCACTTCTGGCTTTATACCTGAAGGAAGTTAAACCACTGCAAAAGAGATATCTGCAACCCCATGTTCACTGCAGCATTATCTGCAGTAGCCAAGATATGGAAACAAACTACATGTCCACTGATGGATGACTGGATAAAGAAAAGGTGGTGTGTCTATAATGGACTATTACTCAGCCACAAAAGAAGGAAATCCTGCCATTTGCAACAAAACTGATAGATCTCGTAGTCAATATGCTAAGTGAAGTAAGTCAGAGAAAGACAAATACTATATGAGCTCACTTATCTGTGAATTCTATAAAACTGAACTCTTAGGAACAGAGACCAGATTGGTATTGCCAGAAGCGGGAGTAAACAGTAGAGGAAATGGGTGAATGTAGACAAAAGGTACAAACTTCCAGTTATCTAAATAAGTTCTGGGGATAGCATGTACATGATGACTGTAGTTAACAATACTGTACTGTACATTTGCAAGTCGGTAAGAATCAATCTTAAAAGTTAACACAAGTTATAAAAAAGCTGTTAACTATGTGAGGTAATGGATGTTAACTAAACTTACTATGGTAATCATTTTGCAATATACAAATCATTACGTTGTATTTTATGCCATGTTATGTGTGAATTATATCTCAATAAAACTGAAAAAATTTAATTAAAAATAAATAAAGACTTTTCTGGGTACCATGTGGGGAACACACCAAAGGAGCCCAGAGTGCTAAGATGATCAGTTAAAACTCAGACAGCAGTCAGACAAGATCGGTGGTTTAGATTAGAATGGAACCTCAGTTTCTTGATTTGTAAGAAAATAAACTAAAGAAAGCTGAGCGCTGAAGAAATGATGCTTTTGAACTGTGGCATTGGAAAAGACTCTTAAGAGTCCCTTGGACTGCAAGGAGATCAAACCAATCAATCCTAGAGGAAATCAGTCCTGAATATTCATTGGAAGGACTGATGCTGAAGCTGAAACTGCAATACTTTGGCCACCTGATGCGAAGAACTGACTCATTGGAAAAAACCCTGATGCTGGGAAAGATTGAAGGCAGGAAGAGAAGGGGATAACAGAAGATGAGATGGTTGGATGGCATCACTGACTCAATGGACATGAGTTTAAGCAAGTTCCAGGAGTTGGTGATGGACAGGGAAGTCTGGCATGCTACAGTCCATGGGGTCACAAACAGTCGGACATGGCTGAGCGACTGAACTGAACTGAAACTAACCTTACCTACATCACAGTGTGGTAACAAGGAATCAAATGAAATTGTACAAGTAACAGCACAAAAGCTGTATTACTTATCATTAGCAGCCTGTCTCTACCAAAGGGAATTATTATCCTGAAGCCTAAGATTAAGTAAAGTCTCAATATTCTGTGCCTGCCAGTGGAAAGGAAAAAAGAAGGATCACTCTTGAGTTACCTGGGCTTCCCTGGTGGTTCAGACAGTATAGAACCTGCCTGCCAATGCAGGAGATATAGGTTCGACCCCTGGGTCAGGAAGATCTCCTGGAGAAGGAATGGCTATCCAACCCAGGATTCTTGCCTGGAGAATTCCATGGACAGAGGAGCCTGGTAGGCTATAGTCCATGGGGTCCTAAAGAGTTGGACACAACTGAGCAACTAGCACTTTTACTTTCACTTCACTCTTGAGCTACCTATTCTTATAGGTAGGAATTCTACATGAAGACCCAGTAAAAGAAGGCAGGATGCACAGAGGGCACAAGAAGTACAGAGAAGCTGGGTTCTGTTCTCCTCTACCCCTTCAGGGCCTGGTCCACCCCCACTCCTGGCTAAGAATGTAACCAACACATCTCTGGCCCCAGCAACCTTAATTTCCTCGGGGCTGACCTTCAGTCAGTCCTTAAGAGCCCTCTGTCTATCCCAAGCACAAGAGATCTCACTGCCCAAGCAAAATACAGCATAAAGAGGGTGGGCCTGGATACATCTCACAAGGTTGTAAAAGACCAGGTTTTGTTCAAGTTCAAACAAACTAGGACTGATATTTTTAACTCACCCTTGCAGTATTCCAAGAACCACCTTTCACATTTAATATTTCTGCATCTAAAGATTTCAGTTGCTTATAATTCTAAGCTAGAATTCACAGAGAACTATTCTTAGGGGTTCCAAATCTGGCTTACTCAGATGTATTATATTGGACCAGTCATTTAGCCTCCATCACCCCCTCATCTGCAAAATAGTAATGATATTTTGATTGTAATATATGAGACAGAATATGGGCATGATACCTAAAACAATATCTGGCCCACATAATACATTTTTTTCCCATTCAATATGTTTTAAAAAAATAATAGTCATTGAAGTTTTATAGTTAAAATACATCATCTTTAAAAAAAAGGCAAACTACCAGTCACAGTATAATATAAACAGCAGTTTACATCAAAGTTTATATTAATTTTGGGATTAGACTTTGTCACCTAGAATTTCAGAAATTCCCTCCATCACCAAAAAGTAATGATTCCAAACCTAATACAAAAGTCCTAAAGACAGTTATCATATTGTAATGCCGTTCCAAAAAGGCAGTAAAGCTACTGCCTCAACAGCTCTTGTATAAGTTACAAAGATCTGGCTGCATGGCCCTCCTCAGTTCTACCATATGATTCCCAAATTAGCTTCAGGGGTTTAGCCAGGGGGCTTCAGAGCTCAGCCTGGCACTGCCACCAAACTAACCCAGATGCCTAGAGGGAAGAAACAGCTATCACCAAAAGGCTTTATTAAATCACAAAGCAGCAATCATTCCAGCCAAAGCAGCACAGCTGAATATTCTCAGGTCCTAGCTTGTACCAAGTCATTTAAAAAAGCTTTGGGGTGGGACTTCTCTGGCAGTTGAAGGGCTAAGACTCCACACTTCCACTGCAGGGGGAGTGGGTTTGATCACTAGTCAGGGAACTAACATTTCACATGCTGTGTGGCATGGCCAAAAAATAAATTAAAAGTGCTACATCTCCTAGACCGCCAACAGACTATTTTGTACAACATATATTAATTCACTGAAACATTTGATTCACATCTTTATATGCAGGGATTCTGCAAATATATGAATTCAGGATAAACACTCCAGCAATAAGACTATTGTGCTAATCACAATTAAGCACGTTTTTTTATTCCTCTCACTGACTTCCAAGATAAAATTCTTTCTCTTGGGTGGGAATAATCCCTCAACAGATACATTTTGATCACTCAACTGATATTATTTGGTAAAGAAAGGGTTCAGCCACCCAGGCTTGTGAAACATAAAGAATTAAAACCCTTTGATGGTTGCCCACTGCTGTCAGGATAAAGACCAAAACACTTTGCATGGTTGCCGGATGTTGCCAACTTAGTCCCACCTCATCCTCTGCATGCTCCATTCACGCTCACCTTAATTCAGTTCTACAAAAGGGTCAAGTCCTTGCTTCCAGAAGTGACCTTCACTGTATTGGAATTCAATGACCCGCCATGGTTCCCCTAACATGGCCAATTTCTAACATCTTTAAGACTTCAGGTCTCTGTATATGCATTACTTCTTTAAGGAAGCCTCCTCTAATTCTCTTGAAATTAAACTTGGACACCTAGAATATAGTGTAGTCCACCCCCAGAGTAAATCTCCATGTAATTACTTCCTTCCAGGTGTGGCTTTCCTACTCATCTGTTCATTTCAAAAGAGGGATGACAGTTGCCCTGGCTCACTTAGCATATAGAAGGCAACCAGTGAAGGTACCATCTGGATCTCAAGTATAAAATACTATCTTCTACATTACAATTAAAAGTAGTATGAAAAGATGGTGCATTATCAGAACATCTCTCAATAATAAATGAATGGTTTCCCTGGTGGCTCAGATGGGAAAGAATCTGTCTGCAGTGCAGGAGCCTTGAGTTGGATCCCTGGGTTGGGAAGATCCCCTGGAAAAGGGAATGGCTACACATCCAGTATTCTTGCCTGGAGTATTTCATGGACAGAGGAGTCTAGCGGGCTACAGTCCAGTGGGTCGCAAAGAGTCGAACATGAGTGAGCAACTAACACTTTCACACTTTCTTTCACTTTCTAACTATTAAGAATTGTATCTAAGAAAGACCCTATACCTCAGGCAGCCTCAAAGGAACAGCAGAGGCAAGAATTTGGGTATCAACACATTTTACAAGCTCAGACAAATCACTTCATTCTGGGCTTTAACTTTTTCATCTCTAACATGAAGAGATTAAACAAGAAAATATTTTATTCTCTACCTTACTTATAATTGTCATTGTAAGAGCTAAAAACTAATGCTGAATCTTTCCTATAAAATGAGACTTCAAATACACTTGTGGAAATGTGAAACACACGATCATGGAGTAGCTAGCAGGAATGACAACAAAACTGCGAAGTATTATCCTAGAAAAACATTCAACTTGACAATATAAGTGTAAAGAAAGTATTAATACTACATTTTTTAACACACAACTTATATAAACAAAAAATATTTAAACAAATTATCTTATAAGCAAGGCAAGAAATCACAAAACCTGAATTTTGTCAGATCTGCCTATTTCATCAAAATTGCCATTTTTATTCTACTCTTCAAACTCCATGAATTCTACTTGTTCTCCTCACCTCATTTCAAAAGTCACTTCTGATTACTCCCATCCCTCTGTAAACACTGTTTCCTTAACATTTTGTGTATAATTTGTTCCATGTTATCCTCTACTTAGAGCCAACTCAGAATGTTAGAAATAGATAACATTTACTCCAACCCTTTAATTTTGCAGATTAGCAAACCAAGAATTAAAAAGTCTCAATGACTGGTCCACTGATACACAGCTAGTTAGTAGCACAGCCAAGACTTGTCCTCAGGCTGCTTTGTAATTATTCTGTGGTCGTTCATGTGATTCTGCAACATTCGCCTTCCTATTAGAGGCTAACACGCTGCCACCTTCTTTGGACCTCGCAAAACGTCCCAGTTCCCATCTATGGGGCACCTACTCTGTTTTTCACAACTTCTCATTTCAACCTCCCAAAAACCCAAGGAGACAGATTTCTTTAACTTCATTTTATAGCGATAAAAGTGGGGCTTAAGATGCTAAACCACCCCCAAGCTAGTAAATCCTGGCACCAGGATTTGAGCCCGGGTCTGTCTGATTCCACAGCCTATGATCTTAACCACCAAACAGGAGCTTGTCTGTTGTGGACACCAACCAAGCCCCACACAGTCACTTTCCAATAGTGGCAGCCTGATTAGATTTGACATAAGGGAGAAGTTATTTTGTTTTGTAACCATGGAGGCGAGGCTCAATCAGCAGTTTTATTTCATTCATTCATTATTTATTACCACCTACCAAGTACCAGATGGCACTAGTGTTAAAGAACCCGTCTGCCAATGCAGGAGACCTAAGAGATGCAGGTTCAATCCTTGGATTGGGAAGATGCACTGGAAGAGGGCATGGCAACCTACTCCGGTATTCTTGCCAGGAGAATCCCATGGACAGAGGAGCCTGGTGGGCTACAGTCCATGAGGTCGCACAGAGACGGACACGACTGAAGCAACTTAGCACCACCACCACCATGTACCAGAGAGTTTCCCTGGTGGCTCAGTGGTAAAGAATTCACATGCCAATGCAGGAGACACAGGAGACATGAGTTCAATCCCTGGGTCGGAAAGATCCCCCGGAGAAAGAAATGGCAACCCACTCCAGTATTTTTGCCTGGGAAATGCCATGGACAGACAAGCCTGGTGGGCTACAGTCCATGGGGTCGTAAAGAGTTGGGTGTGCCTTAGCAAGTAAACAACCACCATGTACTAGACACTATTCAGAGAGCTCATATGTTCTTAGCGTTCAGGAAACGGTAGCTTTGATTTTTAACTAGGTCACTGACAGCAGCTCCATTCAAGACAATTTACTTTCAATTTGATGGTTTTGAATCCCAGGGTTAAATTGTGCTACAGCTTTGTATAGGGCCAATAACATCCTCCTAAGCCTTTGAGTTCCTTGGCTGAGCTTCCTGTCCTGATGAGGGGGGCTCTGTAGAAATCATACTGATGTTATCACAAAAAGAGAGAGAGGTAAGTAACTCTAAAATGACTGTTACACTAATATAAATTAGCTCTATACTCAACCCAACCCCCTACCCCCAAAATTGGATGCTTCTTCAGAAGTATTATTTACTACCCCTTGGGTTTAAGTCATTGGTTTCAAAGGACCATACCCCCACCAGCACTACTGACAAAAGCAAGCAGTAATTTCTTTTTTGTTTTTTTCTTTTTGGCTACACTGCACAGCATGCAGAACTTCCCTAATGGGGAACTGGTGGGGATAGGACTGGTGCCCTCTGCAGCAGAAGCACAGTCTTAACCAATGGACCGCTAGGGAAGTGTACAAATGGTAATTTCAACAGCTGTCTTGAAAAGGGTTAAAACCTCTCTTCAAAATTAAGACAGTAATTTAATTTTTTAAAAATCCATACTCCAATGTCCTTTTTGTCTAAACTAAACAATTCTTTTCAAAGAAATTAGAACATCAAAGCAAAACTCAGGAGTTTGGCCTGGCAGTCTCAAGACCATTCCTTAGGGTATAGCCCCGAAGCAACTCTAGAAGGTTCAGTGAGCGGCCCTGTGCATGGGCCCAGAGCCAAGGGAAGATGTCAGGGCCACAAGGAAATTCTGCTCCTCTGCCCCATACCCTTTCCCCCAGCTCTTCTGTTTAATACCATGTTTACTTTTCATCTTCGTAGTCCCATGGGTTAAAGGGCAAACCACAGGCAGAGAGAAACCACAGCAAGCCCTAGCCTGTTAGAGGTAAAATGGGAGTCTTCCCAAACCACTTTAAGGCTGAGCAGAACCCACTGTCACTGCTTCAAGTCAGACAATTAAAAGAGGTCAGTGTTCTAGTCTGACAGATCTTGAATGGGGATTTTTAAAAAATCAGATTCTCCCTCCAGACATACCTGATAGTGTTCCCTTTTCAATGTCATAAGTGTACATTTAACTGGATCTACAAGAAACCACAAATCTTGCTTCCTCTCATTTATATATTCATCCAACAAATATTTATCTATTTTCCTGCTCAGTCAGTGCCAGGTCTGTGTGGGGATTCAAAAGGGAATAAAATACACAAAAATCCCTGACCTTGTGGAGCTTACATTCTAGTCAGAGGAGACCAAAACTATAAACAAGATATACAATTATATATGAGGCAGAGATAAATGCTGAGAAAATTAATAAAACAAGAGAAGCAAAACAGGAAGGTTTGTTTGTGTGCATGTTTGTTTGTTTCAAGTAAAGACCTAACCTAACCCTAAGAAGTGAACAGTGTAGATATCTGGGAGAAAAACATTACAAGCAACGAACACAGCACATGCAAAGGCCCTGAGACAGTGTGTGTCTGGCATGGGAAAGGGAAGGCAGGTCAAGTAGCTAGAGTAGAGTAAGCAAGCCAGAAAATGGAGGGTGAAGTCAAAGAGGTAACAGGCAAGGGAGCCGGGCTGGTTAAGGCTTTATGGATCATTATAAGGATTGGGGTTTTTACGCTGAGAAAGACAGGAACAAGAGCGTGTTTTAATTAGAGAAATGACAGCATCTGACTTAGGTTTTATCAAGGCCATTCTGACTACTGGGTGGAGACTACTGGAGAGGGGCAGAGGGAAGCACTGCTCCCCGCCCTGCCATCTTGGGCAGACCACCCAAGCTCTCTGTACCTGGCTGTCCTCATCTTTAGAGGGGTTTGGAAAGGATTATTTCTAAGCCCCAATCTAATCCTAAACTACATGACTCTGAGTTTATTTCCTTTGTCTTATCTACAGTTACAATTCATATCAGCTGCAAACTTGGTCTTTCCCTCAAGCTTTAGCAGAAGTGGAGCCGAGTTGAATTCCGTTTGACAACATACATGGCCATGCCCATGCCACACACCCAGGTTACAAAGATGGTAAGACTCAATCCTGCTCTAGGGAAGTCTGGAGAAGAAGAAAGTAAATTCTCAGGAGGCAGCAGGAGAAAGACTCTAAGAGAAATAAAGGGAGGAAGCAATCAACCACCTGCCAGGAAGAGCCACGTGAAACTTCAGCAGAGAAGGTGATGATGGAGTTAAACAGGGGGCCACCAGAAAGAAGGAAAAGGAGGGGATGCTACAGAAAAGACCAGTACTAAAGGAACAGGGCATGAGAGCACAGGGTGTGCTCCGGGAAACATAAGGAGTCTTGTAGGAGCACAGTGAGGTTCATGGGAGAAGTGAAGGAAAACAGCTAAAAAGTAGGCTGAGCTACATTGTGAGTAACCAGACATCCCCTGCCAAGGATAATGGAACAGCAGACATTTTAAATAAAAGAAAGGAAAACACAGATCTGTATTTTCAGTTCAGTTCAGTTCAGTTGCTCAGTCGTGTCCAATCTGTATTTTAGAAGGTTCCAATCATAATGGACCAACAATTTGAGAGAAAGATATTGAAACCAGGAAAACTAACTGGAATACATCTGCAATAATCCAGGTGAGATGATGATTTGCAAATAGAGAAGAACATGCCAATTGCAGGGCTTGACCTATAGACCTAGTTCAGTTCAGTTCAGTTCAGTTGCTCAGTCGTGTCCGACTCTTTGCAACCCCATGAATTGCAGCACGCCCGGCCTCCCTGTCCATCACCAACTCCCGGAGTTCACTCAGACTCATGTCAATTGAGTCAGTGATGCCATCCAGCCATCTCATCCTCTGTCATCCCCTTCTCCTCCTGCCCCCAATCCCTCCCAGCATCAGAGTCTTTTCCAATGAGTCAACTCTTCCCATGAGGTGGCCAAAGTACTCGAGTTTCAGCTTCAGCATCATTCCTTCCAAAGAAATCCCAGGGTTGATCTCCTTCAGAATGGACTGGTTGGATCTCCTTGCAGTCCAAGGGACTCTCAAGAGTCTTCTCCAACACCACAGTTCAAAAGCATCAATTCTTCGGTGCTCAGCTTTCTTCACAGTCCAACTCTCACATCCATACATGACCACTGGAAAAACCATAGACTTGACTAGACGGACCTTTGTTGGCAAAGTAATGTCTCTGCTTTTCAATATGCTATCTAGGTTGGTCATAACTTTTCTTCCAAGGAGTAAGCGTCTTTTAATTTCATGGCTGCAATCACCATCTGCAGTGATTTTGGAGCCCAGAAAAATAAAGTCTGACACTGTTTCCACTGTTTCCCCATCTATTTCCCATGAAGTGATCTCTACTGTAGAGAAACCAATCTCTATTGTAGAGCTAAGATTGGTGTTTACATGTTAAAATGATGAAAAAAAGTCAAAGGAATGATAAAATATCATGATACGTTGGAAATTATATGAAATTCCAATTTCTGTGTCCATAAATAAAGTCTCCTGGAACTCAGCGAAAATAAAGAAAATACCAGTTGAGATATGCTAAAAGTAAGACACCATGAGACTAGTGTGAGTCGGTGGAGGAGGTAAGCAAAAGGAAATTGGGTATGCCTGAGGATCCTAGCTTGGCAACTGGTGCCACTTACTGACATGTGAAATACATGAGTTAGGGGCTGGGGACCACAGAGAAATCGTACCCTGGGATTGGGACTTAATTTTTCGGTTTTATTGTTGTTTTGTTTTGTTTTTCAGCCCTCTCCAGGGGCATGTAGCGTCTTCCCAAATGGCACAGTGGTAAATAATCTGCCTGACAAAACAGGAAATGCAAAGAGACACAGGCTCAATCCCTGGGTTGGGAAGATGCCCTGGAGTAGGAAATGGCAACCCACTCCAGTATTCTTGCCTGGGAAATGGACAGAGGAGCCTGGCAGGCTACAGTCCATGGAGCTGCAAAGGGTCTGACACGACTGAGCGACTGCGCGCATACGAGGGGCATCTGGTATCTTAGTTCCCCAAACAGGGATGGAACCCACACCCTCTGCAATGGACGCAGGAAGTCTCAACCACTGGACCGCCATGGGGCTTGGCTTAACAGAAAAATCGACAGAATAGCCAGGTAGTTGCTGGAAATAAGGAGACAGACACATAAAACTGGGAGTTAGGTGACCACTGTGACAGAGAAATATGAGCCATTGAATGACGGGAGGAGTGGAGGGAAACATCGAAGCTGGAAAACAACAACCTACACAGAACAAGCACTGAGAAGGGAACCTGAAGAGATCGGGCAGAAGTGGGGGAAACCAGGACAGAATAGTTCCAGGAAACCGAGGTAATAAAACGTGGGAGAGAGTAAGGCACCAGAGAGAGGACACTTAAGATGCTGACTGAAAACAAGCTCGGAATTTTGCACTTCGCACCTTCTCTGGCACCCGCCCATCTGGGGTGGCGGTGCAGTGGGCGTGGGAGCCCGCCTGCTGCAGGCCGAGGAGTTTGCCAGAGGTGAGAAGAAAAGAGTCAATCGCTGAACACCACTAGCCCCGAAGGACGACGTTGTTATGAAAGATTCTGTACCATCGGGAAAGTTTTATTCAACACTCTGGAGGCTTAAGGTGTGAGAAACAGGAACTAAGATCTGTTGGTGATCTTCTGGTGGTAGAAAGGAGATTTCTTAGTTAACACCTGGGTCTCATGGGACCACTAATCCTGAAACTAACAGCAGGCTGTATTTAAGAAAGGCTAGTTGCTTCCAACAAGCGCTGAGGACAATAGATTCACTCACACGTCACCCAGCTCCCAGTTAGGCTTCTCACCTCCGATTGTTCTCACACTAGCAAACCTAGTCTTTCTCCCAGAGCAGCTTTATACTAATCCGTAGGGACTACATCTTCATTCAAAGCATAGTGTGAGGAAAAGAAAGAAGTGAAAGTGTTAGTGGCTCAGTCCTGTTAAACTCTTTGCGACCTCTTGCACTGTAGCCGCCCAGGCTTCTCTGTCCAGGGAATACTCCAGGCAAGAATACTGGAGTAGGTTGCCATTCCCTCCTCCAGGGGATCTTCCCCATCCAGGGGGTCGAACTTGGATCTCCTCCACTGCAAGCAGATTCTTTACGGCTTGAGACAGGAGGGAAGCCCACAAAGCGTAGTATAAAGTGTAATAAACAAACCATAGCCCCAACTAGCTGGGATGATGCTGGAAAGCCATAATCTGGCAGCATTCAGACAGGAAAAGGCTTTACCAGTAATACCAGCTGGGTCCCAAAACACTGGGACCAAGCCCCTCAGTGTCAGCAGAAGCTGCCTAACTCTGCTCCTCTATTTGCACTCTGAGAAACAAAAAGGAGCTGAAGGAGGAAGTTTCTTTAAACCTAAAATTATTCTTAATTTCCAATACAGACTGCTTGAAAAAAAAAAAGAAAGCCAACAGAATAACTAGCAATTTTTTTTTTTACTGTGTGCCTATGGTCCTTTCTCCTTCACCCTCTGAAAAAAATCAACCCAACCCCCAAAATGGTCATTTTTCTTGGCCTAATTTCCCTATTTTTGTGATTTATAATTGGAAACAGACTGCTTTTTCCTGGCTTCAGGGAACAGGATCTTCAGGGTTATAAGAGTTGCCAACTACAGAATTTCAACCTTAGTAAAATTTCTTTTGCAAACCTCTTACCTATGTAACTACTAGAAATATATATTAATCCCCCCCAAAAAAATTTAAATTTAAATGCCTTATATTTTGCAAAAGTGAATTTTCCCCTAACAAATTAGACACCCCCCACCTCTCTCCTAGCCCCCCTATTCAATGAAGCTAAATGGAATCCTGCTTTATGTTATTTCCTATCTGAACATCATCAAAGCCTTATCTAACAAGGTATCTATATAGGATACTTTCTGGAAGCACTTTTTTTTTTAATTTGGTAGAACTGCTTCTACGGGAAATCTCCTTGTTTGCCCACACACTGAATAAAATTAAAACCTTCAATATATTAGAGAGCAGCCATTCTAGAAATGAAATAAAGAGGCCACAAACTGAAAAAAGCATATGTACCCCCCCCAAAATATGAAATGTATCAAGTAGGTCATCGTTCTCCTGGCTCCTGTGTCAAAAACATGATGCATCCAATGGCTGCACAGCTTTGTAATGGATGAATATGATGGATTCAAAACAAAAAAAGCAGCTATGTATTTTTTCATGATTCACAGGGCATATTATAAACATACGGCAAGTAGCTGTGTTGTTGTTGTTTAGTCATTAAGTCATTTCTGACTCTTTTTGTGACGCCATGGACTATAGCTTGCCAGGCTCCTCTGTCTTGGGATTCACTAGGCAAGAATACTGGAGTGGGTTGCCATTTCCTTCTCCAAGGGATCTCTCTGACCCAGGGATCAAACCTACATCTCCTGCACTGGCTCTTTACCACTGAGCCACCCAGGAAGCCCTAACTATCTCTGCTGCTACTGCAAAGTTGCTTCAGTCGTGTCCGACTCTGTGCAACCCCGTGGACTGCAGCCTACCAGGCTCCTCCATCCATGGGATTTTCCAGGCAAGAGTACTGGAGTGGGTTGCCATTGCCTTCTCCTGTAACTATCTCTATAAAGACACAAAAATAAGAAACTAAGAGGAATGTCTGCTCAGAAAGGACTTGACAAATAGAGACCAACAATAGTAAACATACCCATTTGGAAGATCAGAAACTTCTCCCACACATATAGGGAAGACCTTACATGCAGTGATGCAAAATGTATGTAATGAGTCAATGGTGCTTTCCCTCAAAGTTGAATTTCATTTGCCAGCCAATTGCACAAAGTGTAATATAGTAAAATGAGATAGTTATTCTTTATGGACACTCAGAAGGAGAGTTTTGTGTTTGAGTACGTTTTGTTTTAAAGAAAAATACCAGAAAAGAGATAACTCAAAACAACACAGGGGAGTATCACACAAAAGTATTTAGGCTACCACATGAACACAAGGTTTTGAGATTGGAATCTAAATATTTCACCTCAAATAACCTTCCAAGTATTTTTTTTTTTTAAAAAAGCAACATTCTATTCCAGCAATCATCATGCAGTTAATTATAAAATGAAATTTGCAAATAGCCACCAGTGTATTTTTGCATCCAATGAACAATTTCATGTGTCAAAACACATAAATCACTAAAAATGCTAACGGAATTATACTCCCAAAAGGGAATCTTTTCACACACCGAATGGAATTAAGTATTCATCAAATTTCCATTAATAAAATAGTATAATCAGAATTAAAAAAAAGAAACCCTAAGTTCTGCTAGGCCCTCCACCTGGTCCACTTGGTGTTCTTACCCATCACTGGTGCTTAGTCATCACACCTGTAAACTCCAGACCTTTTCCCAGGGCAATCTGATCACAGGAGAGCTCAAGGACTAGTATTTTTAAAGACTGTTTTCTAAAGATCTTTTTTTTTCAGGGACTAATCAACTTAAATGTGTTTTTACAAATGGTCCATCGGCAAATTCAAACAAAAAGCTGACCTTCAGCCTGTACCAGGGAAATGAATTATGAGCTTGGAAGCACAAACAAGCAGGTGCTTCTTCCTTCTTCTGCAAAAAGTACCCAACCCTGAAGTCCCCTTTCTCCCAGAGCCTGGTGTCCAAGAATTAAGGGAAAGTATATGCCTCTGGATCACCATCCTTTTTCTTAAAGTGAAGACAGAGCCGACACTTCAGACTAGATTCTAAATTATTACTGTGGCAACAATTTAAAATTAAATCCTAAAAATGAACTTTGTCAGGCTAAAGGAATCACCAGCACTAGCAACAGACTTAACCTTTTTTTTTCTATAATTATCTTAAGCAGGAACTATCAAGATAGCCGAAGGGTGTGCTTCTGGAGACGATGTTTCAGACCTTAGGGGATAATCTCAATTTTAAATATGGTCTCCATCCCTTATACCTTTAGTTGTCAGCCTACTAAGTCTTGTTTGACCTAGAAAACTGAAGAATAAAACATGCAGAAGAAGGTACAAATGAGAGGGGCCCCATGCAGAAAATTTAAGAATGTTGCTTCAAACATTAAATACTGCACGTCTTGGTGGAGAAATAAAAACAATTTCCTCCTAAAGAAGGCAAGAGTCTTGGAAATCTGTGCTAAATCTTAAAACTTTGCAAACAGAGAAAATAAATCTCAATGTCAGTTAACAAACAAATGTGCTATTTCAAAAGAAATAAAAAAAGAAATCTAGAAATGGACAGAGCCCAGGAAATGGACCCAAATCCTTTTTCGTAAGGCACTTCCAAGCTGTGATTTATTTCAGCTTGACTAGAAACCGAACAAATCAGCAATAGCTTGTGTTTTATGAAATGCTACAAAAAGACAACGCTATCATTCCAAGTGTTACTCTGAAGATGTGGAAGCCTCAAATGCCCTGGATTCACTCTTATATTCCAAACTATCCATGTTCCTAAAGGCAATACAAGATTGCTCTTAAGTTAAAGACCCCCAAACCACTATCTAACTTGAATCATGCAAAGTTCAAAAAGTAGTTAATAATTTTTAAAAAAAGTAGTTAATATTTTAAGTTTCAAAATTTCAAAAGAAGTTTAAAAATATAAGCAAAACGCTCCAGTGGAGAGACTGAGAGATAAAATCATTTATAAAATAATTGTTGAATTAAAAGAAAAAAAAGGAGAAAAGCCAGAGTGTCCTCATTAACTAATGAACCTGACAATTATAATTAGTTTTTGTCCAACAGCAATAAGGGAAGAAAAAAATACATTTTCAAAATGGATTATCAAGAACAGGGGTAATTTAAAATGACCACAGATCAAATTCATCCAGGAAAAATATTACAGCAATGTTGATACTTACCAGTGATCCTCTAAATGTTAACGGTTCTACCTGTTATGCTTAAAATGTAAAGTCAGAAATTTCCACAAATTTATGATCCTGGGAAGTTGGTCAACAGTTAGGTATTAAAGAGTCTGCAGAGATCACCTTCTTAGTACTCAAAGGACATTTGAGTTCTCCGTGTGCTTAGGCCCAGAGCAGGCCCTCAGAAGAGCAAGAATCACTTGATTTTTACAAGATACAATCAAGTTTGCATGCAAAAAGAAAGATTAATTCCTTTGAGTCTTCAAAAGAATGGGACAATACTTCTCTTTAAGCAAACCAACTTTGTCAATAATGGTGGTTTAAAAAAAAAAAACAGGCTTTCCTAAACCCTAGGAAGCCTTAAGGCATCCTGCTATCAGGGGACTGGCTAAGTCCAACACCAGGAACCTTAAGCCTATTAGGGAGTTGGGAGTTGCTACAAGTTTGCTGAATAAGTAAACTAAAAGACCATGGAAAACTAGACTAAATAAAACGCTACTCTGAAGTGTAACTGCAGTATTGAGATTTAGAAAGGACGGACTAAGTTTGAAAGTTACTTTAAAATAAAATCCTCTTGACCTAACTTGGTAAATGAAATAAAGTACCTGATACTCAAGAAGCAAGAAAGGAAACTAACCTACAAAATTGCAGAGATGAAAAACTTTTTTAAAAAGTTAATTTAACTGCTTTTCCAAGCATGTTAATTCCTAAATATTGCTTATATATTTATCCATAGATACACTGCATCTATACTAAACAAACATGTTATTTCTGAACTATTATCGTACTAAAATATAAGCCTCTGAAGAATGTACTGGAATAGAAACAACATAACAATTCCTTATTGTCTTGCACTCAGATGTTAATGAAAAATGATAATGACAGGATTGTGAGAACACCAGCCTTCCTGAGAACAAATTCACTATATCCACTCTACTACAAAAGACAAATGAGCTTCATTACAAAAGAATTCACAATGCATCTCTCTGGACTCCCAGTTCTCCTAGATAGCTTGAAATATTATTCAAAGTACACAAAATCATTTTACATATGCCTCTTAATGAAAACAAATGGAAATAAACTGTGTGTGTATTTAATATCTGTCCATACACCACAGAGTTCTAGACATATATCCAATATATAGGCCCTGTCCTCAAAGTTATTCTTACATTCATCAGTTGAAATTAAACCCAGTTCTCCATAGTCAAGTCAGAAAGCAAACTGGTTGTTTTGCTAGATAAAGCCACAACATTTTCCATTCCTGAAATGTATGCTGAATACTCGAAAAAAACTGGCTTAGGTGCCCAACAGACATCAATACATAGTGTGCAATGCTCCCCCTATTGGCTAATATTCAAAATAACAATGAATTCCCCAGGGGTTGCCTTTGAAGTGCTGGGGTTCAAAATTAAGTTGGTGATTTTTATGTTTAAAAACATGAGCTGGGTCAACAGTTGTTAAGCAAAGGTGCCATGTAATGGTCAGATTCCATCAAAACAGGAAAAATTAAGTTGACAAATGACAAAGACAAACTGAAGGGCTGAAAACATGCTGAAGCCTTGAAACACTAAACAATGCAGAATTGAAGCCAAAAGCAGAGAACATCAAGAAACAGAGCAACATCCTTTAACTGACACAATGGCATGAAATCAATTTCATTTTAATAGCCCTTAAGGGGGTAAGAATTATTTCCCTGCCTCCTGTGCCAACCCCAAGCTGTTTCCTAAGGAAGCCAAGTAACACGGACCAACAATGTCTGGAGAATTAATATGAGAAATGAAGTTTAAATATCTAAATTAATTAATATAAATCAGAGTTCTATTTATAATTACTTGGAGCCAGTTTCAGAGAAGCTGAAATTTGGCACCCCCGTGGGTAGATCATCTACATTAATCACGGACACCTGATTTGTGTTTCAAGAGATGTGTGTTCAACTCAGTGGGAAGTTGAAGGATGGGAAAAGCTGCCCAAACTCACTGCACACAATTCTGACTGCACTTGCTGCTCTCTGCTGAGTGGCTAAGCTAGCTCTGGAGTCAGACAGAACTAACAGTTGTGTAATAGCCTGGGCAAGTAACTAACTTCTAGTGTCTTATCTGCAAATTAGGGCTATTAATAGTGTTTTTTTCCAGAGAGTTGGTGTAACGATTAAGTGTCCATAAGGCATTTAGGAGAGTGTCTGGCACAGAGTTTGGGCCCAATAAACGTTAGCTTTTATTATTTCCGGAAAGAAAGTAGCTAATTTCACACTGAAGTACCTGTTTGCAACCTAAAATACTATTCCAGGAAAATTAAAAGGTCTTGACATGTGCTTTGCTACTTGTGGGAGACTTATCTCCTCCCAAACCCATCGCTTATTTCTCTTGGAAGGGATGCAGAGTTCAGAAAAAGTCTGGTTCCCCATCTCAGTCTATCATTCCTACCATCCCTTACCCTCCACGCTCCCATCCAGTCTCCACTGGGCTCAGGACAAGCACAGCTAATAGCGGTGCACAGGTACTGTTCTAGTACTTTACATATTTTAAATCATTCAATTCTCACAGTAACATTGAGGCCAATACTATTATTATTCCCATTTCACAGCTAAGGGAATGGAGTGATTTTCTTCTCTCAGCTCTTTTTTGTAGACACTAAATCCATTAAGATCTACTCGGTCAAGGTGGGAGCCAGTATTGGTGGCTCAGATGGTAAAGAAACTGCCTGCCAAGCAGGAAATCCAGGTTCCATCCCTGGGTCGGGAAGATCCCCTGAAGAAGGGAATGGCAACCCACTCCAATATTCTTGCCTGGAGAATCTCATGGACAGAGGAGCCTGGAGAGCTAGCCACAGTCCATTACAGTCCCTGGGGTCGCAGGGTCAGTCATGAAGGAGCAACTACCACACACACACTGTCAAGGTAATTCACGTTTGACAAGCTGGTCCCCTACACTAAATGATTCTAGAAAGTGAAGCAAATGCCCTAATAAGAACAAGACTGCAAGGAGATTCTCCTAGCAACAGTCCAAGAGTTTCCAGATTATTCTAACCAAATGAACATGCTAAGGGAAGCCTTCAAAATAAACCGGGAAAGGTGGCTAGCAAGTTAAAGCGGGAGGGAGGATTCTCTGCGGGACTCAGGGCTGCAGCGCTCGGCGCCGCCCGCAGTGCACCCTGAGGGCGCGGCCCGCGGGGAGTGAAGCTCCTGTTGGTGCGCCAGTGCCGGGGCCGCAGCCTCTGCAATGGCAATTGAGTATGAACCCACAACAAATCTTTCCCACCGACGGTGTCACGCGCCCAGTGGGAAGTGACCAGCGCGCCCCGCGGAGGTCAGAAGAAACCGCGGAAAGGAAGAGTGAGGGCAGGCGCGGAGCAGATGTCCTCCCCAGCACACCGCATCGCCCGGAGCGCTGCCCACCCGGGACGGCCGCTCCCCTGTGCACCTCACAGCGTAAACACCAACCGACCAACGCCGCCCCCAAGAAGCCCAGGGGTCCGGGCGGCCGGAGCGATCCCGGCCGGGAAACAGGCGCGGAACCCAGCGCAACGCCAACAGCCCCCGCGCAGCCTGGAGAGCCCTTGGCCGGCACGGGTGCTGGGCTAGCCTGGCGGCCAAGAGTGTCCCGGCGCGGGCTGCAGCGCCGCTAGGCTGAGCCCGCACGTACCTCGGAGGCAGTGTGTCAGACGGAGATCCACCCGCCACAAGTTGCAGGAAAGCAGAGCAAAGTTTCCCCGCCCAGCGCCCGGCGGCCGCGAGCTCCGGCAGCTGCTGCGCCGCGGCGCAACTACGCCATCCCGACCCGCCGGAGACTTTCTCCTCCTGCAGGGAGCTCAGGGAATCGCGCAGGGAAAGTGGCCGGGCACGAGAGCCGCCGACTTCCCTCCCTCACTCACTAGGAAGAGGAAAGCGCCACTCGGCGTCCCCGAAACCCTCGATTACCCCCATCGGGCCGACCCAGCGCACTCGCTCCCCCTCACACACGCGGGCGGGGATGGGCAGGACGCCACAGCAATCAGCGCGCGGGGGGAAGGGCGCTCCTCCTCCGCGGTCCCCACCGGAGCTCCGGGCCGCCGAGAAACGCCTCCTCCCGCCGCCCGCCTCCCCTCTCTCCTCCCCCTTTTCCTCTCGCGCTGATGGATGAACCCCGAGCGCGGCCGGAGCCTGAGTTTCCCTTCGGACCGAGGAGGGAGGGAGAGGAAAGGAGTACCGGGAACGGCTGGGGTGCTGCGCGCCCAGGTTGGGGCGAAAGGCTGTGGGGCAGAGGGTCCCAGTCCTCGGAGAAGAGCCACATTGGGGCAGGGGGCAGGGGTGGAACGTGGACGCGAGCTGCAGGGATTCCCATCCTCCAACTAGGTGTTTCCAACTTTTCAGAGCTCTCTGGAAGAGTTGGGTTATTTGGTTCCCTCCGTCTTGATATAAAAATTCTAAAACCTGCGGTAAACCTCTTGCGTACACCCTAGCAAAGGCCCCCACGCGCACATTCATTCTGTCCCTGCTTGTTTTTCCCACCTGCAGTCCTGCTTGCTATATATCAAGATGCGTTCTAATGGTGGGTCTTGTCTCCTCCTAACAGCTGAGAGTGCATAACGCAGCCATTACCCCCTGCTCACTAGATGAATTATACAAATGAAGGAGCTTGGTCAGCATTACTGGCATTATCCCTAGATTGGCGCGATGTAAGTGAAGGTGTTGACGCTGTGCAACTTCCTGCGTGCAAGTCCGGTTGAACTGACTGCTGCAAGGGTTGATGAACGCTGTCATCAGAATACCACTTTGATACTCCTTTTTTACACCTGGTTTTTCTGTTAAAAGATATTCTTAAACCAAAGGACACTGTTTTACCAAGAGGCCGGTGAAATGACTCTAAGCTGACAGGTTTCAGAGACCAGACGTCCTGTCTTGACTCTGCGCTTTGACTAGATGTGGAACCCTGGACTATGAGCTTAAACTCTCCAAGTCTGATTTCTCCTCTGTTAAATGAGAAGCTTGGCCTAGGAGACCTCTTCAAATCCTAAAAGGTTATGGTCCTAGGCTTTTAATCGCTAGAGAGTAGAATGGGAAAGTTTCTTACATTATTACTTCTGCAATATTATTATTTGGAAAGTTACTGGGTTTTCCTACTTTGGGAGAAGAGGAAGTGTTTCTCCTCTTTTTTCTCTTGTACCTATACACAGAGAACACACTCAATTGGAGATATTTCCACAAAAGCCAAATCATTATTGAATCACCTGGATTACTGCAAAAATCTCTAAAATGAACAGTTCATTCCTTACCAATATTTATTGAACACCTATTGTGTGAGAGGCTTGAGTGAGGCCTTGGAGAAATATATAGGGCTAATGCCCTGTAGGAGCCAACAGTCTAGGTAGAGTTATAGATTCAAGGACTTAGACTTCTCATAGACTCAAATTACAAAGTATTCATGCCTCAAACTGTCAAGTTTTAGTTTCAAGAGCAGACATGAACACTTAAACTGGGTTTGAATATTTAATCCTACATTTAAACATATCAATCATGTTAACTAAAGCTTTTAAATTTCTAAATAAAATGACGTAGAAGTAGAGAGAGAAAAACCAAGTCCTAGATAACAGTCTTGTCTTTAGAGAGTGATGAAGTAACTTCACAATAATCAGATTCTCAATAGTGTAACCAATTATGTGTAACTCAAAACTGGACAATTATTCTGTGCCAGGCAGAGTTCTGAACATTCTATATACATAAACACATTTACTTCTCAAGCCCTATAAAGCTGGGTACAAACTGAGGCCTATGTGCACACCTACCTTAAGGTCTTAGAATTTCTAAGATAGTACATATAATAAGTGAGAGAGTCAGAATTCAAATCCACATGCATCTAGCTTAGAGCCCAAGTCCTCAACCACCAGGACATTGTTATTGTTGTTGCTATTCAGTCACTAATTCGTGTCCAACTATTTGTGACCCCGTGGACTGCAGTACACCAGGCTTACCTGTCCTTCACTATCTCCCGGAGTTTGCTCAGATTCATGTCCAGTGAGTTGGTGATGCTATCTAAAGATCTCATCCTCTGTCCCCTCTTCTTTTGCCTTCAATCTTTCCCAGCCTCAGGATCTTTTCCAATGAATTGGTTCTTTGCATCAAGTGACCAAAGTTTTGTAACTTCAGCATTAGTCCTTCCAATGAATATTCAGGGTCGATTTCCTTCAGGATTGACTGGTTTGATCTCCTTGCATGTACTACCTGGCATCAAAAGCTTTACATTATTGGCAAAATGAAAGGTTTGAGGAGTTTAGTCCGTTGGGATTTTTTTTTTTTCTCAAAACATCTTTAAAATGTAGGGCTATTTAATTAGAGTCTCTAGATGATATGGAAAAATCCAAGAAATTATATCAGTATTTGCAAAACTAACAATGCCTACATAGGTGTTTCGTCTCAATCTTTATGCTAATAATGTGATATTATTTGCAGAAATGCAGACACCTGAAGCATAAAGCAAAGGTTTTAAACAAAATTCTGATTCCCCAGCAAAAGGGTTCTCCAGAAAAGGAGTTCCCTTACATTTTAGTAATACAATATTCACTGATTTCTAGAGGGAATAAATCCTCTCCTTTGATTGGTCTCTTACAAATTAGGACTTTGTTCAAGTTACAGATTTATTCCCATAAGATAAAAACTTCCTTTGTTTCAAGGTGGTGTCTTAGTCATTTGATTCAAATTTTTTCAAAAAGAATTGCAAGCAGAGAGGTGAGATAAAGATGTGCACTCTATTACTTGCAAAAAAAAAGGTTTGACAGCAGAGCGTCGAAATTTACGGAGACCGTGTTTCTTGCAAGGAACCACCCTTCCTATAGGTGTGAACCTACTGCTTTACAACAGTGGCATGTCCCCAGATTCTGTTGATTAGCAGACAACTGAACAAATTCAAAATAACCTGCTTGTTTTCCTTATAGAAGTCAACACCTCGAAATGCTAAAAGACTGTATCATTAGAAAATCATTCGGTTGTTTTTCTTTTCTAAGTCCTCCTTTAGTACTTAGCATATGCTTTGCGCTTTACAAATCGTAGCTCATTCAATCCTTATGACACTGTATCATCCTCATTACAGATTAGAAAATGATGCAGCGAGTGAAGAAACTTGCACAAAGTCACACAACCAGCAAGTGTGACTTGGCTGGTTGACCCAGAGTGTGCTCTGAACCTCCACTTTATGCTGCTACAGGTGAAAATAGAGCCCCATCCACTCAAAGCAGAGTCATATTCTTAAAGCTCAATTCTTTAAAAGTTTCAAAAGATAAAGTTTGTTGAGAAATATTACCCTCCACCACCACATAAAAACTGATTCCTTTCACCCAGGAAAGAAAGGAGAAGAGACACTAACTTTAAAGTTTGTCTGAAACAGCCAAGATCTTAGAAGCAATTGCATAACTCCTTTTAAGAATGTGTGACAGAACATGAACCAACTGTTCCAAAATTGTTGTGACAGGAGACTGGTCTACAAACTAGTCTGTGCTCCTATTTTCTGCTCGGCTGACCTATTATTACGGCAAGACTTACTACCTTATTTCTCAAGTTTGCCCATAAAGATTCCAATTCATACCTGTAGGTGTTTTATATATCACCATAACCTAAAAGCCATAATCTAAAGCCACATTTTTCTGTATCTATATCCAAGATTAGAATATGATTTTCACTGATAAAATTTGCAGCTGGCAAATTTCAAATTAATGAGGAAAAAAGTACTCTCAGATGAGCCTGTTTGCAGAGCAGAGCCCAAAACAGACACCTGACTCAGGCCTGGCGGATTCCTCAGAGAATTTGGAAATAAAAATCCAAAGCAAATTCCCTTCCAGTAAGCCAGAGTTCCTGCAAACTTGTCATTTCCTGTGCCTGTGCGGAGCCTCCAATGGCAGTTTCCACAATGCACCTTCAATTTCCCCCTCAGCGGGTCTTCTGAAAAAGCAGGAAACCTCACACCATTTCAAAGGAATAGCAAACCCCACTGAGATCCCTGTGGTCTTAGCTCCCTAGGGGATGGGGCCGAGCCTCTGCTCTCCCGGCCACAGGTGCAGGCACTCCAGAGGGAAGGCTTCTCCCTGGCCCCCACCTCCTTAGGTGCCTGCAGAGAACTTTTGTTTTGGCCTAGAGAAGAGAAAAAAATCACAAACATCTTATTTTGTGACAGGGGGACTAAAATAAGACCAAGAGCCCCCTGCACATATATTAATATCTGTGAACATTACAAATCTTATTACTTTCATTTAATGAATACAAGAAATGCTGAAACACCACTTGTAAAAATACCAAAATTTAATATTGCCATCGCTATTGATCCTCTGTTATTGTTGTTATTATTACTCTTTACGAGCACTCACTCTGTGTAAGCCCTTGTTACAAGTTTAGCCTTATAAAATTTATTTCCTAACCTATTTTGAAAAGGAATAACTCCATGTGTTTGTTAAAATTACCTGTTATAACATTTCTTTAGGTTACTCTCACAATGTTTTGTTTTGTTTTTTTCATGCAATCTAAGGAGGAGAGTTTCTCAACTGGGTCCTGTAGACATAGTCTTTAGAATTTAGTAATAAGTTGAGTAAGAAATTTGCTTTCATTTTGCATTTTTGTTTTAATGATAATCTTAAAAAGCTGTGTTTATCCTCTTTTGGGGGAAGGGGGACAGGGAAAATTAAAAAACAATAGACTTCCCCATAATAAAAGATTCTTGTTTCTCTGGTCAATGTTTTTTCTCTTTTGAAGTGGAAATTCTTTTCCAGAGGTGCCAAAGAATTTTTTTAAGGGTCCTTAACTTCTTAACATTTGAAAAATTTTCTACAGAATTTTAAATTAAATTTTCCTTTACCATTTCCCCAGTTTAGCCATATAATTTCTGGAAAATGTTATCCTCTCTCATGAAAAACCAACCAATATTCATTGACATTTGCTAAGCCATATAAAGGGTCGAAAGATACATATAGAAGTGATACGAAATACAATAAAAAATTAGCTAAGGAATAGGAACGTATTATGTGAAGTATCAAATGTGACTTTATGTGCTAAAGAACTGAGATGATCCTTGGTCTGGGTTGATCTGAGAATATGAGAAGGGAGCCCAGGATGCACCACATGCAGAGGAGGGAAGGAACATTCTGAACAATGGCAAAGGGATGTTAAGGCTATAAAGCAGGAGCACCTACAAGACTTGTCCCAAGAAAGAAGCTAAAGTAAGAACAGCCTATTCACCTCCCCTAAAGAGACTAAAAGGACCTCTCATAGTCTGAAAATCCCGTTTCCTTCGGTTTCAATAAGAAATCCAAGCCTTCTTAGTCATTGCTTACTGGATTCTTACCACCACATGGCTTTGAACATTTCCTAACTTATTCTCTCTTTCTCATTTTCTCAACCTTCCAAACCTTTCCAGTTTGCATCTGGAACTTATGACAAATTACCAGCAAAATCCCTTGTATATTCACCTCTGGAAAATTCAGTCGCTAAAAATGAAAGTTATTTGACTTTCTCCCCTCCTGGGACCTGTTCTTCCATCCCACCTCAGTTGCTTGAAAACATGATCCTGTCCAGGTCGTTTCCATCAGAAATAAGTGCTCCACCTCCCAAATCTCAATTCCAAGCATTCTTCTCTAACCATCAGTCTCTATTGTTCCAAATCACTGCCTCTTGTACCTTGATTTCAAATATGATTTGAGCCCATCAGGATCGCTAATCCATCATCCCAACTACTTTTTCTTTACCATCCACAACCATGATTGCTCTCACTTTAAATTATGACCACAGTCCTCAATGGATTCTTAGCACTGTTCAGCAGTCCCACTATATTTTCCTTATCAGCTCACTCTCTTATTCTTCAGGAGGTTTATTTTACTTATCTTTCTCTTTCCTCAAATATTTAGTACCTTCTACCCCTTACCTAATGACGTTGTTTCTTATTTCTTTTTTACTAAGAAATATCACAGGCCTCTGAAGAAAATATCCCCAGCTTCCCAACACCTCTGTCAGTGTATCTGTGTCTATTCTCTGCTCTGAAGTTCTCTCTTCTTGGCCCTTCTCCCTCCTGTGTCCTGGATTATTTCTTTAGCTACTCAAAGACTTTTCAGTTCAGTTCAGTTCAGTCGCTCAGTCATGTCCGACTCTTTGCAACCCCATGAATCGCAGCACACCAGGCCTCCCTGTCCATCACCATCTCCCGGAGTTCACTCATACTCACGTCCATCGAGTCCGTGATGCCATCCAGCCATCTCATCCTCTGTTATCCCCTTCTGCTCCTGCCCCCAATCCCTCCCAGCATCAGAGTCTTTTCCAGTGAGTCAACTCTTCACATGAGGTGGCCAAAGTACTGGAGTTTCAGCTTTAGCATCGTTCCTTCCAAATAAATCCCAGGGTTGATCTCCTTCAGAATGGACTGGTTGGATCTCCTTGCAGTCCAAGGGACTCTCAAGAGTCTTCTCCAACACCACAGTTCAAAACCGTCAATTCTTCGGCGATCAGCCTTCTTCACAGTCCAACTCTCACATCCATACATGACCACTGCAAAAACCATAGCCTTGACTAGACGGACCTTTGTTGGCAAAGTAATGTCTCTGCTTTTGAATATACTATCTAGGTTGGTCATAAATTTTCTTCCAAGGAGTAAGCCTCTTTTAATTTCTTGGCTGCAATCACCATCTGGAGTGATTTTGGAGCCCCCCAAAATAAAGTCTGCCACTGTTTCCACTGTTTCCCCATCTGTTTCCCATGAAGTGATGGGACCGGATGCCATGATCTTCGTTTTCTGAATATTGAGCTTTAAGCCAACTTTTTCACTCTCCTCTTTCACTTTCATCAAGAGGCTTTTTAACTCCTCTTCACTTTCTGCCATAAGGGTGGTGTCATCTGCACATCTGAGGTTATTGATGTTTCTCCCGGCAATCTTGATTCCAGCTTGTGTTTCTTCTAGTCCAGTGTTTCTCCATATGTACTCTGCATATAAGTTAAATAAGCAGGGTGACAATATACAGCCTTGACGTACTCCTTTTCCAATTTGGAACCAGTCTGTTGTTCCATGTTCAGTTCTAACTGTTGCTTCCTGACCTGTATACAGATTTCTCAAGAGGCAGCTTACGTGGTCTGGTATTCCCATCTCTCTCAGAGTTTTCCACAGTTTATTGTGATCCACAGAGTCAAAGGCTTTGGCATAGTCAATAAAGCAGAAATAGATGTTTTTCTGGAACTCTCTCACTTTTTCCATGATCCAGCGGATGTTGGCAATTTGATCTCTGGTTCCTTTGCGTTTTCTAAAACCAGCTTGAACGTCAGGGAGTTCACGGTTCACATATTGCTGAAGACTGGCTTGGAGAATTTTGAGTATGACTTTACTAGCATGTGAGAGTGCAATTGTGCGGTAGTCTGAGTATTCTTTGGCATTGCCTTTCTTTGGAATTGGAATGAAAACTGATCTTTTCCAGTCCTGTGGCCACTGCTGAGTTTTCCAAATTTGCTGGCGTATTGAGTGCAGCACTGTAACAGCATCCTCTTTTAGGATTTGAAACAGCTCCACTGGAATTCCATCACCTCCTCTAGCTTTGTTCATAGTGACGCTTTCTAAGGCCCACTTGACTTCACTTTCCAAGATGTCTGGTTCTAGATTAGTGATCACATCATCATGATTATCTGGGTCATGGAGGTTTTTTTGTACAGTTCTTCTGTGTATTCTTGCCACCTCTTCTTAATATCTTCTGCTTCTGTTAGGTCCATACCAGTTCTGTCCTTTATTGAGCCCATCTTTGCATGAAATGTTCCCTTGGTATCTCTCATTTTCTTAAAGAGATCTCTAGTCTTTCCCATTCTGTTGTTTTCCTCTATTTCTTTGCATTGATCGCTAAAGATGGCTTTCCTATCTCTTCTTGCTATTCTTTGGAACTCTGCATTCAGATGCTTATATCTTTCCTTTTCTCCTTTGCTTTTCACCTCTCTTCTTTTCACAGCTATTTGTAAGGCCTCCCCAGACAGCCATTTTGCTTTTTTTTGCATTTCTTTCTCTTGGGAATGGTCTTGATTCCTGTCTCCTGTACAATGTCACAAACCTCCGTCCATAGTTCATCAGGCGCTCTATCTATCAGATCTAGGCCCTTAAATCTATTTCTCACTTCCACTGTATAATCATAAGGGATTTGATTTAGGTCATACCTGAATGGTCTAGCAGTTTTCCCTACTTTCTTCAATTTAAGTCTGAATTTGGCAATAAGGAGTTCATGATCTGAGCCACAGTCAGCTCCCGGTCTTGTTTTTGTTGACTGTGTAGAGCTTCTCCATCTTTGGCTGCATAGAATATAATCAATCTGATTTCGGTGTTGACCATCTGGTGATGTCCATGTGTAGAGTCTTCTCTTGTGTTGTTGGAAGAGGGTGTTTGCTATGACCAGTGCATTTTCTTGGCAAAACTCTATTAGTCTTTGCCCTGCTTCATTCCGCATTCCAAGGCCGAATTTGCCTGTTACTCCAGGTGTTTCTTGACTTCCTACTTTTGCATTCCAGTCCCCTATAATGAAAAGGACATCTTTTTTGGGTGTTAGTTCCAAAAGGTCTTGTAGGTCTTCATAAAGCCATTCAACTTCAGCTTCTTCAGCGTTACTGGTTGGGGCATAGACTTGGATAACTGTGATATTGAATGGTTTGCCTTGGAGATGAACAGAGATCATTCTGTCGTTTTTGAGATTGCATCCAAGTACTGCATTTCAATCCTTTTTCACTTGCATCCTCAGATTTCTTTCTTTCTCTCCGCCACCCCTCACCCCAGCCCCACGTCACATCAAATCATTCCAGTCAACTTATAAATATACTATAATGTTTCTCACCTTAGAAAATTTTACTTAACTCCACATACCCATCTCACTTCAATTTCTCACTTTCAATTTCAACTCCCTTTATAATAAAACTCCAAAAAAGATATCTACATTTGTTGCCCATGCCTCTTCACCCATCACTTTCTCCTCAACCAGATCTAATCAGACCACAGTTGTCAAGGTTACAGTGTGGCCAAACCAGTCACCAATTCTGTTTTCATCTTGTTTAGTCACGCAATAACTTATGACCCAGGAACTCACTCTCTCCTCACTGAGACATTTTCTTTGGCTACAGGAATATAGAGCACTAATAACATTTTTTCCTTCCTCCTAGCTGAACCTTCTAAGTTATCGATGATAGCTCTTCTTCCTGCTCCCAGAATTTAAATGTTGGCTTGTCCTGGGGCAGTGTCTTTGGTCCCCTTCTCTATTAAGACTCTCAAGGTGCTATCAAGGACCTCTCTCTTTAAATGTATCTACACATTGATAAAGCTCCCCTGGTGACACAGCAGTAAAGAATCTGCCTGCAATGCAGGAGCTGCAGGAGACAGGAGTTCGATCCCTGGATTGGGAAGATCCCCTGGAGGAGGGCATGGCAACCCGGTCCAGTATTCTTGCCTGCAGAATCCCATGGACAGAGGAGCCTGACGGGCTACAGTCCATGGGGTCACAAAGAGTAGGACATGACTGAAGCAGCTTAGCATACACGTGAGCACACGTTGACAATCCTCAAAATTCTGTCTCCAGCCTGGACCTCTCCCCTAACTCCAAACTTGTGCATTTAGTTGACATCCACTCGATGTGTTCAGTAGGAAAACTGAACGTTACATGTGAAAAACTGTACTCTTGATCCCCATGAACACATCTTCCATCTCCTCATCTCAGTCAATCAGTTGTTGTTGTTTAGTTACTAAATCATGTCCAACTCTTTGTGACTCCACGGACGATAGCCCACCAGGCTCCTCTGTCCACGGGACTTCTCAGGCAAGAATATTGGAGTACCATTTCCTTCTCCAGGGGATATTCTTGACTCAGGGATTGAACCTGCCTCTCCTGCATTGGCAGGTGGATTTTTTTTACCATCAAGCCATCACAGAAACCCAAGATCCCACACGCTGCAGAGCAACTAAAGCCCACGCACCTCAACCCAGATCCCGAGTTCGGCAGCTAAGACCCAACACAGCCAAACGAATAAATTCGTTTTTTAAAAAAATTGACTACCAGTACTATCTAACTTATACAGTTTTTTCTCTTATACAAGTATGATATCTCTAGTCTTCTTGCATTTGTAATCTTGCTTCCCACCCATTAATATACACACATCTTCACACACATACTTATTCAGTACTGTCCATCTACAATTCATGTTAGTGAATAAAACCCAGCCCCTCTTTCGAGCAGGCTGTCTGAGTTCACATTAGACTACAAAAACCACGAGGGCAGGGATCATGGCTGTTTTAACCAACATTGTGTTCCCAGCTCCTAGCAGAGCACAATGCTCCTTGCCTCTAACAACTATCCAATAAACATTGAATTAATGGACAGCTTCCAGATAGACACCCACAGCTAGAGACCAAGAACAGTGAAGTTTTATAACAACCATTGAGACAGATGCCCCTCTAGAGGCTCAACAAGATACTGACCCAAGAGTTTTGGGTTGGGTTGAGCAAGCCAGGACTCAGGGAGCAGCAGAATACATCTGACTTGGAAGAACCAGCACCAGTTTGCCCAGGCAGGAAGTAAGTATGTGGTATAAGTAACATGAATGAAGCTTCAACTAGAAGCCACAGATTTAGCATGAGGAAGGGGCTTCCTGATCTCGGTCAGACCTGTTAGCAAGGTGTAGGTAAACCAGGTGACCCGACTGAAGCAAATAAGGCTGCTGAATCCAGTTAGCTGAAAGGAGAGAAAGAGCCAGGAGCCACTAAGAGTAGAAATAATATGCAATGCCTTTGCGTGTCACTCGTATTTTATACTGTGTTGATAGAGACTTTTAAAAAATCATATCCACACTACTATTATCATTGCTGGAAAATGCTGGCCCTCTTGAAATGCTGAAAGCATGGATTTAGTATCCTTTAGTATCCTAAAGGATAATGAAGCAGATCTTTGGTCTTTGGCTGCTCCTGAAGTGAGAGAGAAAGGAAGGAAGCATTCATTAACTTAAACAGTCTCCTCCCTTCCCACTCACTTTTCCCTTTGAGAAAGGACAACACACTTCCTTCTTTGCCTCTGGTCTCTGACACTACGCAGTCCCACTAGGATCCCCTTCAGCTTTCTCTGTAGAAACAATTTCAACTCTGTTTTAAAAATCAGATAAACCAGTTGTTCAGGCCCTGTTTGAAAATCAAAAGCTTCACAGGTTTTGTGCATTCTATATGACCTTTGTTCTTCACTCTTGTTTCTTCTCTTTTGACCAAATTTTCTCCTACTTTTCCTTAAACGTAATTTTACTAAATTAAAATGCCAAGCATGAGTGGGACGGAGGTTCAAGAGGGAGGGGACACAGTTTGTATACACATAGCTAATTCATTCCATTGTACAGCAGAAATTAACACATTGTAAAGCAATTATACTCCTATCAAATAAATAAATAAATGCATGTATATTTTGTGCACATTTGTAAAAATAAACATACAAGTTAGTAAATTTTATAGATTTTTTCCTTCATATAAATTATTTTCCAGTCTTTTGTTGTGCCTTTAGAATTTCAGTGGGTATTCTTTCAACTTTTCTCAAGGCCTGAAATTTTTCAAAATACAAAGTTAAGAGGGAAGAAACCTTTACTGGGAATGCTGAGTTATAACTTTGCATTTGACCTGAGATGTCAGTCTCAGATTTCATTCTCTTGGATAGAAACCCCTTTCAACTTTTTTTTTCCAGAGAGCTAAGTGGTATGCACCTTAAAAATGCAGGGGGGGGGGGGGGCGGGGAAGGGGTGCGGAGGGCACACTGAGACTCCCAAACTAGTTCTTCAAACATTTGACTTTTCTTAAATAACTCTTCAGTTCAACTCAGCTGGAATTTTGAGTATCGCTTGAGTGCACTTGTGCCCTTGCACAGTTAGTTTTCTCTTTCCTGTGTTTTTCACTAACTGGTATTTCAACTTACGAGATTCCCTTTCAGAGGAGAATATAATGGTCATTTTAATAGAATTCTGCAACCCTACTGCTTTAAAAGGTATTGTACTATCCAACTGTAGCCTAAGATATGATGTGACATTTGGGTATTTATATGATGGACACGCAACATCAGTATTGAGTAGGGAGGACATAAAACCTGGCTTGGAGAGAGGTGTATTCATTGGAAAGGCTGATATGCCTGAAAAGCATGTTTTTAAAGCCTTTGTTATCTTTAGGAAAACCTCACATAGAAACACCAGAGAAGCATCGTGTCCTGAAGGGCTTTGACGTGGCATAGTTCTGGTTACAGCATATTTTCCTTGTATATGTTGGTTCAGCAACTCAAAGCAGCCTCTTAATTATGTGATTGTGACAAGATTAGTTGATGGACAATCCAAAAGTCCTAAAGGTCAACAGAGGGACCCTCTATCCAACCCTACTTTTACTCTTCAGTTATTTTTAGGCTGGTAAAAATGTGCTAGGCTGTTACTCAGAGGATTACACACATTTTGTTGCAAGACTTGTTCATAACCATTGTGTGGGCTAAAATGTGCCAACTTACCAAAACTAAGCACAGAGTAGAAGATAAAATAAAAAATAATACATCTTGTTTATAAGAAATTTTCAAAATACAGAAAAATACAAAGAATTTTATAAACATCCACATGTCAACACACAGAATTGATCATTTGTTAACATTTTGACAAATTCTTTATCTTTCTATACAAGAAATAAAATATTACAGATAAAATTCAAGTCCCCTTGACCCTCCCACCTCAACTCCAGTCCAAACCAATTACCCTGCCAGTGTCTTCAGAGGAAACCACGTTTATGAATTTAGTGTGTATCCTTCCAGTGTATACCCTTCTAGTGCACTTTGTTATACTGTTGCATATACATATATGTGTATGTGTATTTGTATAGTCATATGCAGCTATGCAGGCTCCCCTGGTGGCTCAGTGGTAAAGAATCTGCCTGCAATGCAGGAGACAATGCAAGAAATTTGAATTTAATCCCTGGCTCTGGAAGATCCCTTGGAAGAGAGAGTGGCAACGCACTCCAGTACTCTTGCCTGGGAAATCTCACGGACAGAGGAACCTGGTAGGCTACAGTCCATAAGGTCGCAAAGAGTCAAACGCAACTGAAGCAACTTAGCATGCACACTTGCATTCATATATACATACATATAGATAGAAAGCAATTCTTCATAATATGAGGGAACGTATTTGTCCACTTTAAAATGTTACATAAGTAGCATATAATCTACAACTTGCCTTTTTTATTCAACATTATGATTTTTAAATCTATCATTGTGGTATTTCTTCTAGTCGATGGATAATAGAATACTCTATCTAATAGAATATCCATAGATAGGATAATAGTAGTCCACACAATTACTATACCATTTTAAATTTAAGTTTCAAGTTTCCCTGAAGATGGTTATTGGAACTGTTTCTACTTACTGTTGTTACAAGATTTCAACAAACAAGGATTGTTGTATCTGCCTCCCACTTCACACGTGTGACAACTTCTCTAGTCTATGATGCATAACTAGAAGAGTAATTATTAAGTTGAAGGGTATAAACAATTAAAGGTTTATAAGTATTACATTGTATACTCCACAGGGAGTATATTAATTTAGATTCCCACTGATGGAATGAGCCATGCTGCTTGTCCAAAATTTTGCCAATAGTTAATACTATGAAACTTTCCAATTTCTTTTAATCTGAAAAGTGATTTGTTTTTCCCTGACTCCTAGTAAAATTGAACATGGGTTCATATGTTTAACTACTAGTTTTCCTCCACTGAGATATATGTTCATTTTCTAGACAAGGCAAATCTCAAAAGAATTTGAAAACTAGTTTCTCAAAAAGATATCATACTAAAATTTTGATATATAGGTAGTTATTGTTTAAACTGACATTTAATATATTTGTCTTCATTTTATTACATCATGGGGAATAAGATGATTTAATTTTTTTTAATACAAATAAAAATATGCTTCTTAGATGCGGTAGCAAAACAAATATCTTCAGTGTTCCACCCAATGTTTGGCAAATAATAGGTGCTCAATAAATATCTGCTAAATTGAAAAATAAAAGGAGTAGGGCAAGAGGTAATTTTAGAAGGAGTATTTCAGAACTAGTGCTCTAGTAAAGATAAAACTATACACTTAAAAAAGAATTTAAAAATATGCAGTTTATACTTCTACTAATCACGCTATCTCTTGTAATGACTTAGATTCATGGTTCCACTTTTCAGGTTCAAAATCAAATGTTTCTAATGCTAATGTCTTAACCAAGGTGACTTACCATGGACTTATCATCAAAGGTCTACACACAAGGCTTCCCTGCCCGCCCTATGATGGTGTGTCCTGGCTTTGACTACAGATAAAACAAAGAAAGTTGAGTGTAGATGTAGCAACTCCGAGTTTTCAGCTGAAAAAGTAACACATGTAAGGACTCTGATAATATCAAGAAACTGCTTTGACTCTCTTCTTGCTCACTTGACTTGGATTTTATATGCAGATACTGGTAATGGTTGTTCCTTAAGATTTTGAAATATCCTCTCTCTAGAGATTAGTCCATTCATATTAAACTTGATTTTAACTAATCTGTTGACTGTTAAATGGGCCACTTCTGAGCTAACATCATTTTAGTAAGAGTCACATTTAAAATCTCTGTAATGAGAATTCAAAATAAGCCGACTAGAACTTCCTAATGCAGTAGCTAGCTTAACAAAAAAGTATCCCATTGAAGAAACTGCACACTTTGACCATTTTCACTTTGCAATATGTATTCTTCTTGCTCACTCTTTTCTGTTGACACCCTTGAAAGATTGTTCAATATTAATGCTCTGTTTGGAAAACAGCCAGTTAAAGAAAAGCTGAGTCATCATATAGCTTTCAGTTCAGTTCAGTTGCTCAGTCCTGTCCGACTGTTTGCAACCCCATGAACTGCAACATGCCAGGCCTTCCTGTCCATCACCAACTCCCAGAGTCCACCCAAACCCATATCCATTGAGTCGGTGATGCCATCCAACCATCTCATCCTCTGTCATCCCCTTCTCCTCCTGCCCTCAATCTTTCCCAGCATCAGAGTCTTTTCCAATCAGTCAGCTCTTCGCATCAGGTGGCCAAAGTACTGGAGTTTCAGCTTCAGCGTCAGTCCTTCCAATGAACACCCAGGACTGATTTCCTTTAGGATGGACTGGTTGGATCTTGTTGCAGTCCAAGGGACTCTCAAGAGTTTTCTCCAACACCACAGGTCAAAAGCATCAATTCTTCTGTGCTCAGCTTTCTTTATAGCACAACTCTCACATCCATACGTGACTATTGGAAAAACCATAGCCTTGACTAGATGGACCTTTGCTGGCAAAGTAATGTCTCTGCTTTTGAATATGCTGTCTAGGTTGGTCATAACTTTCCTTCCAAGGAGTAAACGTCTTTTAATTTCATGGCTGCAATCCTCATCTGCAGTGATTTTGGAGCCCAGAAAAATAAAGTCAGCCACTGTTTCCACTGTTTCCCCATCTATTTCCCATGAAGCGATGGGACCGGATGCCATGATCTTTGTTTTCTGAATGTTGAGCTTTAAGCCAACTTTTTCACTCTCCTCGTTCACTTTCAAGAGGCTCTTAGTTCTTCTTCATTTTCTGCCCTAAGGGTGGTGTCATCTGCATATCTGAGGTTATTGATATTTCTCCCAGCAATCTTGATTCCAGCTTGCGCTTCTTCCAGCTTAGCATTTCTCATGATGTACTCTGCATGTAAGTTAAATAAGCAGGGTGACCATATACAGTCTTGACGTACTCCTTTTCCGATTTGGAACCAGTCTGTTGTTCCATGTCCAGTTCTAACTGTTGCTTCCTGACCTCCATACAGATTTCTCAAGAGGCAGGTCAGGTGGTCTGGTGTTCCCATCTCTTTCAGAATTTTCCACAGTTTATTGTGATCCACACAGTCAAAGGCTATGGCATAGTCAATGTTTTTCTGGAACTCTCTTGCTTTTTCAATGATTCAGCGAGTGTTGGCAACTTGATACCTGGTTCCTCTGCCTTTTCTAAAACCACCTTGGACATCTTGAAGTTCATGGTTCATGTATTGCAGAAGCCTGGCTTGGAGAATTTTAAGCATCACTTTACTAGTGTGTGAGATGAGTGCAATTAATTGTACAGTAGTTTGAGCATTTTTTGGCATTGCCTTTCTTTGGGATTGGAATGGAAATTGACCTTTTCCAGTCCTGTGGCCACTGCTGAGTTTTCCAAATTTGCTGGCGTATTGAGTGCAGCACTTTCACAGCATCCTCTTTTAGGATTTGAAATAGCTCAACTGGAATTCCATCACCTCCACTAGCTTTGTTCATAGTGATGCTTCCTAAGGCCCACTTACCTTCAATTTCCAAGATGTCTGACTCAGGTGAGTGATCACACCATTGTGATTATCTGGGATGTGAAGATCTTTTTTGTACAGTTCTTCTGTGTATTCTTGCCACCTCTTCTTAATATCTTCTGCTTCTGTTAGGTCCATACCAGTTCTGTCCTTTATTGAGCCCATCTTTGCATAAAATGTTCCCTTAGTATCTCTAACTTTCTTGAAGAGATCTCTAGTCTTTCCCATTCTGTTGTTTTCCTCTATTTCTTTGCATTGATCACTGAGGAAGGCTTTCTTTATCTCTCCTTGCTATTCTTTGGAACTCTGCATTCAGATGAGTATATCTTTCCTTTTCTCCTTTGCTTTTCACTTCCCTTCTTTTCACAGCTATTTGTAAGGCCTCCTCAGACAGCCATTTTGCTTTTTTTTTTTTGCATTTCTTTCTCTTGGGAATGGTTTTGATTCCTGTCTCCTGTACAATGTCACAAACCTCCATCCATAGTTCATCAGGCACTCTGTCTATCATATCTAGTCCTTTAAATCTATTTCTCACTTCCACTATATAGTCATAAGGGATTTGATTTAGGTCATACCTGAATGGTCTGGTGGTTTTCTCCACTTTCTTCAATCATAGCTTTACCATATCTCAAAACAACAAATACTAAAACAGCAGCTGCCCTACTCTCTGGGTGTTTCCCCACTGGTGCTTATGGTGAAGGAGATGGGCTTCACAGCAAACTTAGGAAAAATGAAAGAAAGTGACTATCTTAAAGGAAAGCAGATGACAAAAATATCATGACTTGTATGATGCAGGGGAGTATTCTCACAACGGTGCGCCGAGGACTGCTTGCTCCCTTGGTTATATGGGATTAGACCATAATATATTAACATGGATATTAATGAATACATTAACATTAATGTCAACCTATTTAATAAAAATATTAACTTCTAATGTTTAATATTTGTGTACTAACATGTGGCAACCCACTCCAGTATTCTTGCCTGGAGAATCCCATGGACAGAGGAGCCTGGTGGGCTACAGTCCACGGGGTCGCAAATAGTTGGACATGACTGAGCAAGCAACTTAACTTAGTAACATTAATATTAATGTTAACATAACAAAGCCTTTGAGAAGTTCCGGATAAAACCGAATCACATTTTTAACTCTTTAACCCTACATTTTCCAAACCTTGTGACCCCAGAACCCTTTTTAAAAATATGATACCCATAGAACTAATGTTCTACAGAACACGGTTTGGCAAACTCTGATATACAATAAAAAACACATAATAATGCATTTCACAAAACACAAAATAATGCATTTCATCAGTGTTTTTCATCAACAAATATTTCCTTTAATGATGACTGGCAACTACTAACATGAGGTTCTGGAATGCTTCCCCAGCTTACATGCTTCAGAGAAAGCATTCTGGGCCAAAACTCAAATCCTTTTCTCTCCCTACATCTCCCTTTCCCCTCTACAAATGGCCTTGGATTCAGTCCTTACACACTGATAAGAAACTGTCTGACCTGGGACCCCACACCTATCCATTGTTGTTTAGTTGCTCAGCGTGTCCAGCCCTTTGGGACCCCATAATCATAGCCCATGGCTCCTCTGCCCACGGGATTCCCCAGGCAAGAATACTGGAGTGCATTGCCATTTCCTCCTCCAGAGGATCTTCTGTCCCTTGTAATCTGACACAAATATCTGAGCTGCTTCTCCTGGGCCCCCGTGTGAACATGCATTACCATTAGGCCTGAAAAGATAATAAAGGAACATTCTGAATCACCTCCTACATTAAACTGCATTCATATACAATTTGTGTGTGTGTGGTAAAAAACACTTCACATAAAATTTGCCATCTTAACCACGTTTAAGTTTACAGTTCAGCTGTGTAAAGTACATTCACTTTGTTGTGCAACAGCTCTCCAGACCTTTTTTCATCTTGCAAAACTGAAATTCTCTACCCACTGAATAACATCTCCCCATTTCTCCCTCCCCCCAGCCTCTGACAAGCACCATCTTACTTTCTGTTTCAATGAATTTGACTACTCTATATTCTTCACAAAAATAAAATCATACAGTATTTGTCTTTTTATGACTGGCTTATTTCACTTAGAATAATGTCCTCAGGTCCATATATGTTGTAGTATGTGACAGGATTTCATTCTGTTTTTAAGACTAATATTCCATTGTGTGGACTAGTTTTTTAATTCATTCACTCACTGATGTACATTTGAGTTGTTTCCACCATTTGGCTGCAATGAACAGGAGTGTGCAACTATTTCTCTGAGATTCTGCTGTCAATTCTTTTGGATGTATATCCAGAAGTGGAATTGCTGGACTATACAGTAATTCTATTTTTTATTTTTTGAAGAAACCTCTATACTGTTTTCCATAGCAGCTGTACCATTTTACATTTCCACCAACTCTACAGAAAGGTTCCAATTTTCTCCATAGATCACAGCACTTATTTTCTGGCTTTTTTTTTTTTGATAGTCATATATAGTTTTATTAGGTATATTTTTATTGGTTCTAATTCTGAGAAAAATATTTATTTTTTTTTAAAGAGGTCACCAGTGTTTATTTTATTTTATTTTATTTTTTTAGTTTTTTAATTTTAAAATCTTTAATTCTTACATGTGTTCCCAAACATGAACCCCCCTCCCACCTCCCTCCCCATAACATCTCTGTGGGTCATCCCCATGCACCAGCCCAAAGCATGCTGTATCCTGCGTCAGACATAGACTGGCGATTTAATTCTTACATGATAGTATACATGATAGAATGCCATTCTCCCAAATCATCCCACCCTCTCCCTCTCCCTCTGAGTCCAAAAGCCCGTTATACACAGCTGTGTCTTTTTTCCTGTCTTGCATACAGGGTCGTCATTGCCATCTTTCTAAATTCCATATATATGTGTTAGTATACTGTATTGGTGTTTTTCTTTCTGGCTTACTTCACTGTGTATAATCGGCTCCAGTTTCATCCATCTCATCAGAACTGATTCAAATGAATTCTTTTTAACGGCTGAGTAATACTCCATTGTGTATATGTACCACAGCTTTCTTATCCATTCATCTGCTGATGGACATCTAGGTTGTTTCCGTGTCCTGGCTATTATAAACAGTGCTGCGATGAACATTGGGGTACATGTGTCTCTTTCAATTCTGGTTTCCTCGGTGTGTATGCCCAGCAGTGGGATTGCTGGGTCATAAGGTAGTTCTATATATAGAAAACTATAAAACACTGATGAAAGAAATCAAAGAGGACACTAATAGATGGAGAAATATACCATGTTCATGGATTGGAAGAATCAATATAGTGAAAATGAGTATACTACCCAAAGCAATTTACAAATTCAATGCAATCCCTATCAAGCTACCAGCCATATTTTTCACAGAACTAGAACAAATAATTTCAAGATTTGTATGGAAATACAAAAAACCTCGAGTTGCCAAAGCAATCTTGAGAAAGAAGAATGGAACTGGAGGAATCAACTTGCCTGACTTCAGGCTCTACTACAAAGCCACAGTCATCAAAACAGTATGGTACTGGCACAAAGACAGACATATAGATCAATGGAACAAAATAGAAAGTCCAGAGATAAATCCACACACATATGGACACCTTATCTTTGACAAAGGAGGCAAGAATATACAATGGAGTAAAGACAATCTCTTTAACAAGTGGTGTTGGGAAAACTGGTCAACCACTTGTAAAAGAATGAAACTAGATCACTTTCTAACACCGCACACAAAAATAAACTCAAAATGGATTAAAGGTCTAAATGTAAGACCAGAAACTATAAAACTCCTAGAGGAGAACATAGGCAAAACACTCTCAGACATAAATCACAGCAGGATCCTCTATGATCCACCTCCCAGAATTCTGGAAATAAAAGCAAAAATAAACAAATGGGTTCTAATCAAAATTAAAAGCTTCTGCACAACAAAGGAAAATATAAGCAAGGTGAAAAGACAGCCTCTGAATGGGAGAAAATAATAGCAAATGAAGCAACTGACAAACAACTAATCTCAAAAATATACAAGCAACTTATGCAGCTCAATTCCAGAAAAATAAACGACCCAATCAAAAAATGGGCCAAAGAACTAAATAGACATTTCTCCAAAGAAGACATACGGATGGCTAACAGACACATGAAAAGACGCTCAACATCACTCATTATCAGAGAAATGCAAATCAAAACCACAATGAGGTACCACTTCACACCAGTCAGAATGTCTGCAATCCAAAAGTCTGCAAGCAATAAATGCTGGAGAGGGTGTGGAGAAAAGGGAACCCTCCTACACTGTTGGTGGGAATGCAATCTAGTACAGCCACTATGGAGAACAGTGTGGAGATTCCTTAAAAAATTGCAAATAGAACTACCTTATGAGAAAAATATTTAATAGCTCTTCATTAATCTAAGTATTTAATTACCTGGAACACATACAAGTGGTCTCTAAAGAGAAATAAGTCATTTCTCCAGCATGAAAGAAAAGCACCATAAGAACCAGTGTCTACAAATATGTAATCAAGGGAATCTACATCCAAAAATCAGGATGATTTTTGCAATGGCTTGATCTTTCATATGTTTAAGATGACAAGGATTTAAACGTTTTTACTTAGCTATTTGTTTAAACAATAGCATTGTAAACACTATTGTATTCTGCATTGTAATATGTTTGTGCTAAGTCACTTCAGTTGTGTCCAACTCTTTGCAACCCTATGGAGCCTGCCAGGCTCCTCTGTCCATGGGATTCTCCAGGCAAGAATACTGGAGTGGGTTGCCATTTCCTCCTCCAGGAGATCTTCCCGGCCCAGGAATTGAACCTGGGTCTCCTTCATTGAAAGCAGATTCTTTACTGATTGAGCCATGTAATATGTTTAAAAATATTAAATTTTAAACTGATTTTTTCAACTGTTCATGAGACTTTATGGAAATAAACATATCAAAATGAATGGTGTGTATTCCCTAATATTCCAGGGATTTCTAGAAATTTTTCCTGTCAATATTAACTTGATCTTTCCAGCATCTTTATGGGCTAAATATCATAATTGGAAAACGGAGATACAACAATCTGAGCAAAGATACATATTTAATAAGTGGTCAAAGCTAGGTGTTCTCTTTCCAAATCCCTACTTCTTCTCATTCCCTCATTAGAAAACATAATTTTGTTTGAATTAGTTCAATTTTAAAATTTCTTTTTACATAATTTTGGGATCTCTAAATACACAAAATACATCTTTGCTTCAAGTAAGGGCTCAATTAATTGCATTTTGGACTGGGTGTCTGTGTGGAAAGTTAAAACAAACATGTGGTACCAATACAAAGCTGTGTCTCCTATGTCTCCTGCATTGTATAGGTGGATTCTTGACCTGCTGAGCCATCGGGGAAGCTTATATATATGTGTGTGTGTGTGTGTGTGTGTGTGTGTGTGTATTCATAAGAACTTATATCTACTATATACTATGTAATATATCTATATAGATATGTCTGCCATTAGCCATGTGTATCTCCAAAATATGTTGAAAAAATCAACAATGAACTTGTGAACTTCGGAAACTTAAAGACAAAACAGTGGTTAAAAGCACAGTCTTTGAAGTTAGACAAACCTGGGCTTGAGCACATTGTTGAACTTCTCTAAGATTTCTTATCTGTAAAAGGAGAACAATAACACCTACCTTTTAGACTTTATGTGAGAATTAAACAAAAAATAATGACAGGCTTTGCACACTTCTTGGCACATAAAATGTCCCAATATGTTGTAGCTATTATTAGCACCAAGTTTTGGATCATTTCTCATGGCATCAATTCCTGTAGAATAATCCTATTAATGTTGAAAATGTAGGTGATTAAGTTGAATCTATAATGGCACTCTGATATACCCTGAAATTATATCTTTTAATAATCCTTGGGATCAGTTAGTTTATTTAACACTTGTCTCTAGGGTACAAGAAAATGTTAGTTATTTGAGCTTTCTAAATTTAGGATCCCAAACCAACAAACACTACTTATCCAAAAGAGATTTTGATAGGATTTTCTATTAGAACTGCTGGCAAGTTACTTTTGCTTGTACCAAGTTGATCATTCCCACCTTTAGATGGATAACAACATCCAAAGCTCTTTTGGTTCAAAATAATAGAAATATAACTTAAACTAGCTTAAGCCAAAGGGAATGTACTGGCTCCAGTAACTGGACACTTCAAGGGTTGATCTAGCTTCAGATGGTGCTAAATGCTACCAGAGCTCTAGTTCTCTCTGTGTGCTGGCAAGCTTTCTGCAGAGATCTTCTTCCATGAAGCCTGGGGTTAAGACCATAAGCTTCAGGCATATGTGATTCGTTCAGCTGGAGAACCCAGAGAAAAAGAACTCCTCTCTCTCCTAGCAGCTATAAATCTTATAGAAACAAATCTTGGAGAAGATTCTTCTTGTTTCAGAGCGGGTGGGACACAGTAGTCTTTTCACTGGGACCTCATGGCCTAGGGAGAGGTGATTTCTGAAAGAAAATCAAGACCTGATTCCTGACAAATGAAGGTGGTAGAATGAGTGGGTAAAAACAATAGATGCCCACAGCAGAGAGTTTGAGTTGGATTGTCTGAGAAAGACTGCAGCATGGCCATCATGGCAACTATTAAAATATACGCTATTTCATGGAACTACTTTAAAGTGTTTCAAAGGGGTTTTGGGGTGGGGCATTCTTGATTCATGCTTATTCTTTGTGCTAAGCTCCACATGTGGTAAACATCTGCAAAAAAAAAAAAAAAAGGATAGTTATCTGCACATGTTCTCCATCCTAAGTGATATAGTATGTGTAATTACATGAAACAAAGGGGGAAATTTACCTTTCCATATTGAAAAAGTAAATAAGACCATTAACAAATAATAATCATGCACAGTTTTGTGAAAAAGAAGAAAAGGAAAAAAATTTCACTGTATTAAAAAAGCAAATCAGACCGCTATTAAATAATAGTCTAAAAATTTGCCAGTTTCAAAATAACATTCTCCAAGCAATTTATGTAATACTAAAAACAAAATAAAAGGAAGACATTAGCATTATTTGCATCGCCAAATGACTATTGAGTCAGTTTTTCTAAGTGAAACAGAATTGTATTTGCAACTGAAATTAAGTTATTTTGAGTATTTAAAAAAAAAGAAAGAAAACTCTATCTCCTTTACTTAGTCCGGATGCTGAAAATAACTTTTAAACTCCTGATTTCATTCTTTAGTTTTTCAGCACATGAGTGCGTAAAATACTGATGCCTCTCAAATTAGAAGATTCTTGCTGAGACCTCAGTGTGCACTACAAACATGATCTCATCTTTCAGCTTGGTCATGTTTCAAATCCAGGAGTGAGGGCAAGTTTATGATCAGGGAGGAGAAAAAGGAAAATATTTACATAAGCTCCATAATACAACTTTTTTAAAACCCCAAAGAAATCCACACTATATTTATATATGTACTCTCTGAACTTCACATATAAGGGTATACAATCCAAATAGGGAATCGTCACAGAATACAGGGAGTTAGAAAAAAGCAAAGATGTCTTTTGCAATGGAAGCACAAAAAAGAATGAGATGAGCCATCTGAAGATATTTTCCCAAGAGCGACACACCCAAAATTTGAAACTTTATTCCTGATAACATTAGAGTATATTCCTAAATCACGAGGACATTGCATAAAAAACCTCATCTGATGCCAATCTCTTAACTTGCAGTTGTGTTGAAAACTGTTATGTAATGAACGATCTTCTTTGGGGAATTGAGCAGCATGTAATAAAGTCTATGTTTATATTTTGCCTTAACAACAACAACAAAAATCTCATCTGTAAGGCATCAAATTCAAACATTAACTAATTAATTAATATATAATACACTGGCATTCAAGAAATGAAATATTGTCAAGATTTTTTTGGTTTATATCCAGAGCCCTTGGAAAGGAGAATGGACATTGTGTGTTATATTATATGTGGTAGTTTACTAGAATCACTTAATTAAAATCTAGTTTTTCCTCTAATATTTCAAAGTATTTGCTAAGCTGAACATGAGAATTTCAGTAACTTACCAATGCTATCCTAAATTACCTCAATAGGGTATAGATGTAATATCTGTCAGTGATGTTATCTAAAAGAAATAATAAGAAAAGTGGACTGTGCAATCTATTCAGTCGATATAATTAAGTTAGATATTTATTCTATCCTGGATAATTCTATGTTAAATCTGTTGTTTGAATTATCAAGTTTCTTCTCTAAACATTCTAATTTCATTGTAAACTCCATTTCATTTTT
The DNA here is from genome assembly GCF_023091745.1 of Budorcas taxicolor. Lineage (NCBI taxonomy): Eukaryota > Metazoa > Chordata > Mammalia > Artiodactyla > Bovidae > Budorcas > Budorcas taxicolor. The sequence continues at coordinate 51,782,491 of NC_068912.1, read as the reverse complement.
TATTTAGATTTTTTTTAATTAGACTATTTATTTGAAATTTTTTTAATGCACTCATTTGTCGCTGTCAACTTCCCTCTTACCAGGGCTTTTGTTGTAAATTCATTTAAATGTGGACTAAGATTCGATCTGTTGTAGCCTTTTTTCACTACCAATTTCCTGCAAAGTATACCTTTATGTCCTCCAATTAGTAGCACAGAACCACTTCCACACTAGATGTTCAGAAAAGATTCCTTTAGCAAATGACTAAAAGCCCTGAAAACTTACCAAAAAAGAGAAGATACTGTCCCCAAAACATATTTTCAGCCAGCATTTACACTGCTGCTAACTCCCATTTTGTTGTGCAAATGTGAGGAAACCATTTCTTATTCTTTCACTGGAACATTTAGGAAATGCTCATGACATACACAGAGAACTACTCCTTTCTGTTACCTTCGAGGTAAACACATTCTTGGCCTTCCCTGGTGGCTCAGAGGTAAAGAATACACCTGCCAATGCAGGAAACATGGGTTCAATCCCTGGGTTGGGAAGATCCCATGGAGAAGGAATGGCATCCCACTCCAGCATTCTTGCCTGGGAAATCTCATGGACAGAGGAGCCTGGGCAGGCGACAGTCCATGGGGTTACAAAAGAGCTGGAAACAACAAAACACATTATAGATCCTCACTTCACCCGCCCACTCTACCACAGCCAGTCTCCAGCTTAAGCTTCCTTTCTTTAAGTCTCCTTGAATCAGATGAACGAATCCAAGGGCTGGAAAGAAAGGAACAGTTCACCTCACTGTGCATCCTACTGGGGATCAGTCTTTTTACCTATTATCTATTTGTATTCAGAAAAGTCTCCTCCTTTAAGAATCGTGTCTGATCATAGCTGCTTCTCCACATATGTCAAGTACCCGGCTCATAGTAGATACTAAGTAAATGTCAGCTCCCACTCTCCAGTTCAAAACAGATCACTCTAACAGGATTTTAAATTTAAAAGGACTAATAAGATCAAACAGTAGCAGAGAAACATCAAAATCTATTAGTAGCTCTGCCACTAACTAATTGGGTAACAAACTTTTTGGCTTTCCTTTGTAAAGTAGAGAGAAAAACACATTTCCAAGATGTAGACAAATTCAGTTATAAAGTTATCAACTATATAGGAAATTTTAAGTGAGCTATCAGGATGAATCTCATAGTTTTTTAACAGAAAGGTAATATACTGTGGTATAGTTATTCCATAGGTGTTCTTGAACTTAATCCATGATGATATCTAGAGATATTTTCATAACATGTGATTGATTATTAGATTAAGACATGGTTAAATTGAAGTATTTCACTTCTACCTACCAGAATTGAAGTTCCCTAAGGCTAGATGTTCAAGCTGGTTTAGAAAAGGCAGAGGAACCAGAGATTAAATTGCCAACATCCTCTGGATCATGGAAAAAGCAAGAGAGTTCCAGAAAAACATCTATTTCTGCTTTATAGACTATGCCAAAGCCTTTGACTGTGTGGATCACAATAAACTGTGGAAAATTCTGAAAGAAATGGGAATACCAGAGCACCTGACCTGCCTCTTGAGAAACCTATATGCAGGTCAGGAAGCAACAGGTAGAACTGGACATGGAACAACAGACTGGTTCCAAATAGGAAAAGGAGTACGTCAAGGCTGTATATTGTCACCCTGCTTATTTAACTTATATGCAGAGTACATCATGAGAAACGCTGGATTGGAAGAAACACAAGCTGGAATCAAGATTGCCGGGAGAAACATCAATAACCTCAGATATGCAGATGACACCACCCTTATGGCAGAAAGTGAAGAGGAGCTAAAAAGCCTCTTGATGAAAGTGAAAGAGGAGAGTGAAAAAGTTGGCTTAAAGCTCAACATTCAGAAAATGAAGATCATGGCATCTGGTCCCATCACTTCATGGCAAATAGATAGGGAAACAGTGGAAACAGTGTCAGACTTTATTTTGGGGGGCTCCAAAATCACTGCAGATGGTGACTGCAGCCATGAAATTAAAAGACGCTTACTCCTTGGAAGAAAAGTTATGACCAACCTAGACAGCATATTCAAAAGCAGAGACATTACTTTGCCAACAAAGGTCTGTCTAGTCAAGGCTATGGTTTTTCCTGTAGTCATGTATGGATGTGAGAGTTGGACTGTGAAGAAAGCTGAGTGCCGAAGAATTGACGGTTTTGAACTGTGGTGTTGGAGAAGACTCTTGAGCGTCCCTTGGACTGCAAGGAGATCCAACCAGTCCATTCTGAAGGAGATCAACCCTGGGATTTCTCTGGAAGGAATGATGCTGAAGCTGAAACTCGAGTACTTTGGCCACCTCATGGGAAGAGTTGACTCATTGGAAAAGACTCTGATGCTGGGAGGGATTGGGGGCAGGAGCAGAAGGGGATGACACAGGATGAGATGGCTGGATGGCGTCATTGTGATCCAATGTGACTCGATGGATGCCAGTCTGAGTGAACTCCGGGAGTTGGTGATGGACAGGGAGGCCTGGCGTGCTGCAATTCATGGGGTTGCAAAGAGTCGGACACGACTGAGTGACTGAAATGAACTGAACTGAAGGCTAGATTTATCTCCTTAGTTCACTCATTTATGTATTCTCAACAGCTTGAATGGTGGTTGATATGCAGGAAGCACTGAAATATTTGTTCAATTAGTGAGTAAAAGAGGGATGAAAAATGGTTCTTTATAACATGGACTTCTATTTCAGATTGCCTGATGTTTGAAGTTGTTGTCTTTCCATTTCCAGGCATTCTCTTCAATCCTTAAATGTTAGAGTCTATGTCTGTTAGGGTCTATGTCACTGTAAACCTAAGTAGTGCAGGTGAGATCTGTTCAAGTACATTAAAAAAAAAGTCTGTATGTGCAGATTATAGTATGATTTTAACAAGAAACAAAGTCTGAGGCTTTGCTTCTGCAAAGTCAAAAGCAACTAATTAAAAATATATTAATACTTTTAGGGACTTCCTTGGACTTCCCTGGTGGCTCAGACAGTAAAGCGTCTGCCTACAATGTGGGAGACCCGGGTTCAATCCCTGGGTTGGGAAGATCTCCTGGAGAAGGAAATGGCAATCTGCTTCAATATTCTTGCTTGGAAAATCCTATGGACGGAGGAGCCTGGTAGGCTACAGCCCACGGGGTCGCAAAGAGTCAGACACGGCTGAGCGACTTCACTTTCACTTTCTGGCAGTCCAGTGGTTGAGAGTCTGCACTTCTAAAACAAGGGGCATGGGTTCAGTCCCTGGTCAGGAAACTAAGATTCCACATGGCATGCAAAAATACACTTTTAGTTTTAAAAGATGTAATTATGTTATTTCAAACAAATGTTTTGACTTTTAGTTCTTCTAGACACTTTTTTGTTTGGGCTGCATTAAAACTACCTTAGTTATGTATTTTTGAGACTGTTAACCCAAGAATTCCATTTTGTTTGAGTTAAAATCTCCTTACAAATTCATCCAGAAGACAAGACATATTGCTTTTCTGTTTTTCTGTTCAGGCAACCACTGTTAAGTAGCCTGCTATTTATCCTCCAAACACTTAGGCCCCAAACAATGAGATCTATGAAACTGGAATAAGCCTTTTAAAAATATGAATAATAAAGACAATTATGATAATGGAGTCTCTCTTTGTTGTTGTTCAGTTGCTCAGTTAAATCTGACCCTTACTAGAGTCCCTCTAGTAAGCATTCAATGTTTTCTCATGCACACTTTTATTTTTTAAAGTACTCTACCAAAAACACATGCTTGAAGTTTCAGCTGCTGATTCAAAAATATCAATTGAGACACAAAAATAAGCACTTTCATTTATTTACATTTCTATATTCACAAAAACATAGAAAATACAGCATCCATTTACAGAATTTTTTAGAGGAAAGAAATATGTTAACAGAGGAATGTCTCTGATGTTTACATTAAAATGAGTGCAGATACTGATCTCTCAAAGGTTCTCAAGACTTCCTTTATGTCCTAGACAAAGAAGAATCCTCTGATTTAATATTTAGTTTGCTCATTAATCATCACAGCTCTGCATTTTTTTTAAAAAGGCCAATATATTTTACAAGGAAAGAACTGCTCGCCTCTTGTTTACTTAAAATATAGCTGAAACAAGAATGAACGAATCACAGAAAATACATTTTAGTGATCAAAATACGAAAGATTAAAAACATATTCTGGCTACATTAATAAAACTTTCAAAGGATTGCAACCAATTCTGTTGCAGCTTCAGAAGTTCCTGTTTTGGCAGTTAAAAGAAGAACACGAAACATTTTGTGAATCTTTTTTCTTTGTGGATAATTAAACACAAGCCATGAGAAAACAAATGTACAGATGCACACCATATTTTCATCACTCTGTGGGCTAGAGCCACGTACTGGAGGCTTAATATTCAAAAGAAAAAACATTAAAACCACATTTGAGACATTACTGACTTTTCCCCCCTAAATTAATGGTTTTTGATAGTTTTATCAAGCTTAGTCCCTGTGTTCTTTTTATTTAAAGTGATTGAATTTGGTTATCATCTTCTTTCCTCTTTCAGGGAGGCCAAATACATTCTCAAGTAATTGTTAAGGTGTGAGTGCGGGTGGTGTGCCTCCAGAGTGTGAGGGATATCACCCTTCACTGGGGCTTTCTTTTCATTCATAAATGATTGCTGGTTGCTATCAAGAATTTCTCTTCTTCCCTTTGCAGGTAGGAACTACTCGTAAGTGAAAACTGATAGGTAGCATTATTCTCCTTCCTGCACTCTGGGAATGAGCATTCTCCAAGAGCAGAGAATCAGACTCAATATCATTACTAATCACTTTTCTAACTCTAAAGAGCCACATAGAAAAGACCTAACCTGATCATTCTTAGAATTCATCTGGCAACTCAATTATTAGTGGCAGTATATGTGCATTCATTTCTCTTCAGCCAACACACAATGTGACTATGTCACAGGCCAAGGGTGACTTGATACCAGGGAGGCCACCAAGAACAGGACAGAAGAGCTCCCCTCGTGAAGATTTTAAGTCCAGTAGGGAGAGACATTAATCAAATCATCTCACTAACAAAAATACAGATATATTAAAAAAATTATTATCTATACAATTACAACTATCAGAAGGACTAGGCAGAAAAGGTATACAGTGATTTAAGGCCAAAAATAGGGGGATCTGCTATGGTAGAAGGGAAATCAGGACAGTTTCCCTAATGAAGTGGTGATGCTGTGTACTGAGGGCTGGGGTGGGAGATTGGTGGGAGAAAGGGAGAGAAGAGGTGGAGGCAGGGAGAACATTCCAGACTCAGGGAGCAAGGAGAGAGCTATGGAGCTGCAAAAATCTGAATGGAGGTCCCTGTGGCTGGATCTCAGACAGCAGAGTGGGTAAGAGTGGGAGATGGTATGAAGCCATAAGTAGAGGCTGTATAATCTTTATGCAAGGAGCAGTGGGTAGACACTGAAGGCGGAAGAGCGTGCTTTGTGTTAAAACCTCCCTCTGACAGCAGAACTAGCAGGAAGTTCTGGGGCAGGTGGAAGGCCTGCAGGGAGTCCAGCCAGGCTTGAGCACCTTGGAGGTCCCAGCAGGCTGATGCTGGACTGATGATGGTAGTCATGGAGACAAGAGAAGGTAACATCAACAGGCCAGTGGAAGTAGACTTCACCTTGGAGAGAACAGAAACATCAGAACAGTCCTTATTAGAAGGCTGCGGAGTCCATGCAATGGATTTCCTCTTGTCATTGTGGGAAACCATCTGCTGTGTGCCACTGGTGTTTCTCTGACTTTTCTCTTCTTTCTGGAGAAGGAGACATCAGCTCAGATTCCATCAGTGGTACTCCAAGGGGTGAAGGAAGGAAGTCTGAATGTGAGTTTGGGGGCAGAGAAAGAATTTTCTTTCGCTGCTCTCACCCTCCCTGGCAACACAATGGAGCAGGCATGGCCAAGCGTCAGGGTTTCCCTCTTTCTGGTTGCCTGTTTCTACTTAGCTAGCCCAGCCTAAGCCCCAGGCTTTATGCTTTTGTTCTCTTACACTCCTGTCACCACCAGGTCATAACCTGCTCTGAGTAAAGCATCTGATAAACAAATGCTCATTGAGGTAGATGTAAAGGAAAAGGTGGCACATGACTTCTTCCAAAGATTCTTTTCCTTTCAAAACCTAAAAAAAATCTCTAATGGTGAAAAGCCACCCATCAGTCAACAGATAAATTATTTGGGAAGGTAGAATGGCATTGTTTTGCCCTGAAGTTACACTGCCTTCCCAGTCAACCATGCTCTTTCTACCACTTGCCTCTCTTCCAACCTGTGGGCAGCAGAAGTGAGAAAAAAAAAAAAAAAGAGGCAAAGGATTGAGGAATTTCCCACAAATGGAGTGAAATATCACACACGGCCATTCACAAATCTTCCAAGAGTCTATGGTTCACTCTCTAAGACAATACATCATTTCCTGTGGTTTAAATTTAATCTGTATGCTGACAATGAGTTTATACCTTCCCTCTTGACCCTTCCTCTGAGCTCCAGCCTCCTCCATCCATCCACCTACGTACTGACCTTTCTCTGCTTGGACATCTTGCAAGCATTTCAAATTTAACACATCCAAATTAGAACTTTTTTGATCCTATTTTAATTCTATTTTTAATTGAGGAGGTACCATATTGTTTCCATAGTAGCTGCACCAACTCCACATTCCCATCAACAGTGCACAGGGTCCCAATTTTCTACATCTTTGCCAAACTAGCTATTTTTTCTTTTCTTTTTTTTCTTAATTTAAATTGAAGTATAGTTGATTTACAAAGTTGTGTTAGTTTCGGGTGTATAGGAAAGTGATTCAGTTGTATATACATATATCCTTTTTCAGATACTTTTCCATTATAGGTTATTATGAGATATTGAATATAGTTTCCTGTACTATACCTTGTTGAAAGACCTTGTTGTTTATCTGTTTTGCCAAATTAGAACTTTTGATGCCCCTCGAACAACCTGCAAGCCCTTACTTCCTCAACTCAATAAATGACATCAAACACCCAGAAACCTGAGGGTCATCCTGGATGCCTCCCTTTCTGTATTAGTTTCCTGTGGCTGTCTTAATAAACTGCCACAAACTTGATGGCTTAAAACAACAAACTTAGTTTTTTACTACCCTAGTGGCCAGAAATCTGAAAACAAGGTGTCAACAGAGCTGCTCTCCCTCTGGAGGCTCCAGCGAGAATCCTTCCTTGCCTGGTCCAGCATCTAGTGGTTCCAGACATTCCTAGTGGCAGCATCACTCCAGTCTCTGTGACTGTCTTCACATTTCCTTCTCCTCTTTTTTCTGTGTTTATTATAAAATCGCTTGTCATTGGATTTAGGGCCCATGCAGATAATCCAGGATGTTCGCATTTGGAGATCCTTAATTACATCTGCAAAGATCTTTTTTTCCTAAATAAAGTCACAATCTCAGGCTCCAGAGATTAAACAAACTGTGGAAAATTCTTCCAAGAGATGGGAATACCAGGCCACCTGATCTGTCTCCTGAGAAATCTGTTTGCAGGTTAAGAAGCAACAGTTAGGACTGGACATGGAACAATGGACTGGTTCAAATTGGGAAAGGAGTACATCAAGGCTGTATATTGTCATCCTGCTTATTTAACTTATATGCAGAGTACATCATGCAAAATGTCAGACTGGATGAAGCACAAGCTGGAATCAAGATGGCTGGGGCAGATATCAATAACCTCAGATATGCAGATAACACCACCCTTATGGCAGAAACCAAAGAGGAACTAAAGAGCCTCTTGAAGAAAGTGAAAGAGGAGAGTGAAAAAGCTGGTCTAAAACTCAACATTCAAAAAACAAAGATCATGGCATCCAGTCCCATCACTTTATGCCAAATAGATGGGAAACAATGGAAACAGTGAGAGACTTATTTTCTTGGCTCCAAAAATCACTGCAGATGGTGACCGCAGCCATGAAATTAGACACTTGCTTATTGGAAGAAAAGCTATGACCAACCTAGACAGCATATTAAAAAGTAGAGACATTACTTTGCTGACAAAGGTCCGTATAGTCAAAGCTATAGTTTTTCCAGTAGCCATGTACAGATGTGAGAGTTGGACAATAAAAAAGGCTGAACACCAAAGAATTGATGCTTTTGAACTGTGGTGCTGGAGAAGATTCTTGAGAGTCCCTTGGACTACAAGGTGATCCAACCAGTCAATCCTAAAGGAAATCAATCCTGAATATTCATTGGAAGGACTGATGCTGAAGTTGAAGCTCCAGTACTTTGGCCACCTGATGCGAAGAACTGACTTATTGGAAAAGATCCTGATGCTGGGAAAGATTGAAGGCGGGAGGAGAAGGGGATGTCAGAGGATGAGACGGTGGGATTGCATCACCAATTCAATGGATGTGAGTTTGAGCAAACTCTGGAAGATAGTGAAGGACAGGGAAGACTGGTGTGCTGCAGTCCATGGGGTTGCAAAGAGTTGACTGAGCAACTGAACAACAATAAAGCTTTTCAAGCGCCCTCATTCAACCACTATACTCCCATTATCCCACACAGCCAATTCATCAACAAGTTCTGGAGCTCCTAACTTCAAATCTTCTCACTCAGCCAAGTCCATCTGTCCTCATTGCTTTGAAGATGTCGTACTTCATGGCTTCATTGCTATGACCCCAATTCAAGGTACCTTCGTCTTTCTTGAGAATTTCTGCCGTGGTCCCCTAGCAGCACTGGTCCCCTTGTTTCCATTCTTGTCTCTTCCCCTGACTCCTCCATAGTTTATTCCCTATAGAGCACCCAAGAATGACTTAAAATTTTCGTGCCAGACCATATCAGTAACCTGCTTTAAAATTTCTAAATTTTTTTAAACTCCCTTTGCACTTAGAACAAAATCCAGCATTACTTAACCCCAGCTCCCTTCCCCAACCTGTCCTCCAACCCCCATACTAAATATCCGAGCCACATGGGACTCTTTCATTGCTCAGAGTCTGCCCTACTTAAGGAGGCCTTCTCCACTGCTAACACAGCACCCTGTCCAGGACTTCCATTAGCATGTCTCAGTTTGTATTGATTTACCATCTCTCCAAACTAGACTGAATCCCCCCTCCACCTGCCAGAAGGAGGACCAAGCTCCTTTTGATCAGCACTACATGTCCAGTGCCCAACTGAACACACATGCAATGGATGCCCAATAAACCTTTGTTAAACAATTGAATTGCTTAATTAATGGTTCTCCTTGGTTGTAAAATTAAGAACATAACTTGATTGGTATCCCAGGTCCCTGGCCTCCAGTTCCCACATACCATCCATCCGCCCTCATTTGCAACTTCTCCTTAAGGGGAAGCTTTGATACCTGCAAATTCCATACTCTATTTATTTATTTATGACTGTGCTGAGTTTTTGTTGCCATGCCCAGGCTTTCTCTACTTGTGGCGAGTGGGGGCTACTGTCTTTGTGGTGCTCGGGCTTCTTATTACGGTCGTTTCTCTTGTTGCTGAGCTCAGGCTGTAGGGCACTTGGGCTTCGGTAGTAGGACCTTGCGGGCTCTAGGGCAAGGGCTCAGAAGTTGTGGATCACGGGCTTAGTTGCTCTGAGGCATGTGGGATCTTCCTGAACCAGAGATCAAACCTGCGTCCCCTGCTTTGGCAGGTGGATTCTTAACCACTAGACCACCAGGGAAGCTCCATGTTCCATATTCTTATCTTCCTTCCCTCTTTGATTTATACCATTTTCTCCTTCTGCAATATCTATTCCCGGCTTCTGTTTCCCACATCTTAGTTGTTTTTCTATTCCCAGTTCAAATCTCTCCTCCTCCAGGAAGCCCTCTGACACCACCTCCACCTCTGTTGTTCTCTCGCCCCTCTGCTCTCTTCCACAACTTCACTGCTACTCATTTCTCCAACCTGACTAAAAGATCCAAGAACAATTCTGTTTTTCACTTCTTTGAATTGACATTATAGGAACTGAGACAACAAAATGTCCTGGAAACCAGCCACTGGCTATTTTTCTAGTCTCAGTTCCACCTACAACTACCCCTGTGCCCTGGAACACTTTACCTCATCTCTCGAGTTTATTTTCTTCATGGATAAACAAAAGGGTAGAGCACATTAGTTAAAGTCTCCTCTAGCTCTAAAATGCCAAAATGTTAATAATCAATCAATTTTAGCAAATCTACTTTAGAAGTGAATGTAGAGATTAAGTCAGTTAGTATGTAAGGAACTTTAGAGAAGTACTGGACACTTTGGAATTCCTCAATAAATGAGTTACTGATTACTTCACCCCTCCCCACAAAAGCAGAGGTTTAGCAATTTGAATAAAGTAACCACTCAAGTTCAGCAGCTAGTAATGACAAAGCCCAAGACCTCTAGCCTTAAAAAACCAAACAACAACAAAAAAGGCATGCTCCCCCACTCAATCTCACTGATAAAAGCAATCACTTTACATACAAGGATTTTAGTTGTACAAATATTTTGCATAATTACTATCTCACTTCATCTTCATAGCAACCCAGTGAAGCAGGTATTATTATTTTACTCATTTCCCAGACAAGGAAAGTGAGGGTCAGAGGGACTGAATCACTCACTAAAGATTACACAACCACCAAGTGGCTAAACTAGAACCGCAGTCCACAGTTTAGCCTTGTTGTTCAGTCGCTAAGTCGTTTCCCACTCTTCTGTGACACTATGGACTGTAGCCCACCAGGCTCCCCTGTCTATGGGATTTCCCAGGCAAGAATACTGGAGTGGGTTGCTCTGTCCTTTTCCAGGGATTTTCCCAAGTCTCCTGCATTGTCAGGCAGATTGTTTACCACTGAGCCACCAGGGAAGCCCAGAATTTAGCCTTAAAACCTGTTATTTCTAAAATGCCACATGGCTCATGGTACTGTTCAGTTCAGTTCAGTTCAGTCACTCAGTCGTGTCCCACTCTTTGTGACCCCATGAATTGCAGCATGCCAGGCCTCCCTGTCCATCGTCAACTCACGGAGTTTACCCAAACTCATGTCCATCGAGTCAGTGATGCCATCCAGCCATCTCATCCTCTGTCGTCCCCTTCTCTTCCTGCCCCCAATTCCTCCCAGCATCAGGCAGGGTCTTTTCCAATGAGGCAACTCTTTGCATGAGGTGGCCAAAGTATTGGAGTTTCAGCTTTAGCATCAGTCCTTCCAATGAACACCCAGGACTGGTCTCCTTTAGGGTGGACTGGTTGGATCTCCTTGCAGTCCAAGGGATTCTCAAGAGTCTTCTCCAACACCACAGTTCAAAAGCATCAATTCTTTGGCACTCAGCTTTCTTCACAGTCCAACTCTCACATTCATACATGACCACTGGAAAAACCATAGCCTTGACTAGACGGACCTTTGTTGGCAAAGTAATGTCTCTGCTTTTTAATATGCTATCTAGCTTGGTCATAAAGCAAGGAACATAAAGTAAAGTTCATTTTGTTACATCACAATTCTGCCAATAGAAAATATTTTTACCTGTGCTAAAAATACACCAAACAAAACCTTTACACCATTAAAACCAATATTTAATGAATTTAAGTGATAGTTTTTAGGTACAGGCGATATCCCTTGAATGTTTTTCCAGATCCATTCAGCACACACACACTTCCCGTTGATACTAATGGGGATCACACACCCCAACCCTTCACAGAAAACACACCCCAAACCACCAACCATTTAGGAGGTGAAAACTTCCAAGAATCAGGTTCATGTTGTCATGTGCCTTGGCACCCTGCCAGCCATTGAGACTATCAGCTGACACAGTGTGGAAGCTTCATAACTTCAACTATTTTTCCCCCAAACATATTTTTAAGTCTGGGGAGACCGCCCTCCAAAAAAGTGATACATTTTAGGATCTATCCCAAGTCGAAAGGGAAGATTAGGAAGCTTTCTCATTGACTTATGAGTGCTAAATCATGTCTGACTCTTTGCAACCCTATGGATTGTAGCCTGCAAGGCTCCTCTGTCTATGCAATTATCTAGGCAAGAATACTAGAGTTGGTTGTCATGCCCTGCTCCAGGGTATCTTCCTGACCCAGGTATCAAACCAGAGTCTCTTTCATCTCCTGCACCAGCGGGCGGGTTCTTTACTACTAGCACCACCTGGGAAACCTATATATATATATGTACTTCATTTATTTATTTGTTTGTTTTATTTTTGTTTGTGCTGGGTCTTTCATTGCTGTCTTCAGGCTTTCTCTAGTTTCGGAGAGCAGGGCCTACTCTCTAGCTACAGGCTTTTCATTGCCCTGGCTTCTCTTGTTGGTGGAGCACTGGCTCTAGGTATGTGGGCTTCAGTAACTGCGGCATGAGGGCCCTAGAGCATGCAGGCTTCATTGTTCCGAGGCACATGGAATCTTCCCGAACCACTGATCACACCTGCATCCTCTGCACTGGCAGGCAGATTCTTATCCACAGTGCCACCAGGGAAGTCCTCATTTACTTTTTAAAAGCTTAAAAGGATTTGTATGTTCAGGCTCGTTCATCACAGCAAATTGAGACTCAATAGCAAATTTTCAGAAGGGTCACTTTCTCCCTCTTTGAGTGGAATTATAAGAGCCCTGGACTAGAAGGCCCAGGATATGGGTTCTAGGCTCTCTTTACTCCCTTGGGCAAATCCCTTAAACTGTGAGCCTCAGTTTTCCTATTAAAAATGAAAATGGATTAAAAATAAACAAGAACAGCAACAACAAAAATACCTGTATTCTCCATTTCACAGGGGGTTCATGAGATAGTTTTTGTGAAAGTGTTTTGTCTACTATAAAGCATTCTTCAAAGCAAAGTATCTCTGCTCCAAAAAGGTGAACTTGAGACAAACGTCCTTTTTAAAAGTATGTGTGTATATTCTGCCACCTAGTGGCCACACAAAGAAATTATTTTAACTATATCATTCTGAAGGAGCTTGGTCCTGGGTGTTCTTTGGAAGGAGTGATGCTAAAGCTGAAACTCCAGTACTTTGGCCACCTCATGCAAAGAGTTGACTCATTGGAAAAGACTTTGATGCTTGGAGGGATTGGGGGCAGGAGGAGAAGGGGACGACAGAGGATGAGATGGCTGGATGGCATCACTGACTCAATGGACGTGAGCTTGATGAACTCTGGGAGTTGGTGATGGACAGGGAGGCCTGGCGTGCTGCGATTCATGGGGTCGCAAAGAGTTGGACACGACTGAGCAACTGAACTGAACTGAACTGATACCATTATTGATATTAAGATAAAATTAATAAAATAAATTTTGTTAATATTTTAATTTTTGAATCAGTTTTTTCAGTATGTCAAAATTTTATCAGCTTTTACTGACTTGATCAATGTTGTATCACTGATAAAACAGAAAAAAAAATCACCAGCAACATAGTTACATAGCTGTTATTTACTGGAACTAAATTTGTTACCTAACACATTTTTTCAAGTCAAATCTGTTTGTTTTTTTTCCCCAGCATATAGTCATTTACCCTGAGAGTAATTGCTGGGTACCACTTTGTGCCAGAGGTACAGCCAAAAACCAAGCCAAGTTCCAGCTGCCAGCAGAGCCTACACTATAGTGAGGGAGAAAGGCAACCAGTGGGTGAATATGGAATATGTCAGTTGATGATGAGTTCTGTGAAGAGGAAAAAACAGAGTAGGGGGACTTAAGAGTGACCAGAAAGGCACTATGTGCTCCACTTCAGATAGGGTTGTCAAGGAAGACCTCTCAATCAAAACAACAATAACAACAAAACCCGAAAAAGGTGGAGGAAAAAATCATACTAATATCTGGGGGTCAAGAGTATTTCAGGCCAAGAGAATAGTACAAAATCCTAGAGGTGGAATATACCTGATGTGATTGAAGAACAGCAAGCAGGCCCAGGGAGCAGAGAGTAAGGAGACGGTAGGGGTCAGGGTCAGAGAGATGGTAAGGATGCCAGTTCAGTATAGGAATCCACACTTGGCACTGGGATCTCTGAGTGAGACAGAAAGGCATTGGAGGGTTTTAAGTAGTGGAATGCCCTAATAATTCTGAGTAACTCTCTAACAACATAAAATACCAAATAACCTGACAGACAAGTTTAATGGAATGCCTGGAGAGAAATTTCTCCCATAAGAACATAAATTTTTCAAAACGTTTATAAAGACAGCTCTTTTAAGGGAACGCACAAGGAGGGTTATAGAGGAAGAATGTATAGCATCTCTACACCGAAACAAGTTAAGTCAGGCAAGCCAAAGCTGTGCTACTTTTATTTGATTGTCTCAAAAAAAAAAGCTTTTATAACAGTGGTACATAAATTCTCAAGACACCCTTCAATGAAGAAATATTTACTGAATGTCCACTATAGGCAGGTGACCTGAAAAGTTCACTTTGGGTTACAAGTCAGGGCTCTAACCTTAAAAGCACTTAAGATATAGCTGAGGAGATAAAATGCATGCATATAAAAAGGTAACACAAGGTAATATACAAACGCAGGAGAGCTGGAGCCAAGGCCACAGCACTGTGAAGAAGAGGCTGTGTTCATGTGTGAGCCACAGGAGGACACACGCCAAGAAGGAACTGAAGCAGAGGAAACGGTATGGGCAAGGTCCCGGAGAGGTGGTCTAGCTCCAGGAAACTACCCAAAAAGGTCCAGAGGTTATGCCTGGAATTGTAGACTCTGAAATTTAGTTCTGAAAGGAACTCATTACAAGAAAAAGTTTGTAATGATATACAGTGGTGGGTATTAATGAGACTTATTGGGATGATCATTTTGCAATACTTACAAACATTGAATCATTATGTTGGATGGCTGAAACCATACATATAATATAATGCTGCATTTTTTTTTTTTTTTAAGGGAAAAGAACTGGAAGGAAATTTGGACATGATTGAATCCAGTGCTCTTGTTTTGCAAAAGGAAAATAAGATCAAGATCCTAGTGGTTAGTGACAGCTAGGCCTAGACCAGAGGCTTCTGTCCCTCACTTTTGCATACCACCATCAGGAAAATGACAGCAAGCCTATGGATTTGCTACAATTACTAAACAAGTTAAGATGGAGCCTTGTAGAACCATGAGACTATGGAGAACACAGCCATTGTGGTGGTTAGAAGGATACAGACCTAGGAGTTAGGTGATAAGCAGGGTAGAAAGAAGTAACTAGGTGTGAGATCCTAGAAAATATGTATCAGTCCCTGTCCCCAGTTCCTGACACAGGGCTCCTGAAACCCTTGTAACTTCCTGAGTGATAGAAGTCTCTTTCGTTCTAATGAGGCAAACCTGGTGGCTCCTGGACAGCCCCCTGAGTGGGGACTGGTCGCCAGAAAGAACAAGCCATGACTAGGAGTTTGGAACTTTCAGTCCCACTCCCCATTCTCTTGAGAAGGGAAAAGGGCTGAAAAGGGGGTTAATGATCAATCATGCTTCTGTGAGAGAAAACTTCATAAAAATCCTGAAAGTACGGGGTTCAGAGAGCTTCCAGGTTGCTGAACACGTGGATGTGCTGCAAAAGGGGTGCCCCTGGGAAAGCTCCACACCCTTTCCATGCCCCATGGGTATCTTTCCCATCAGTATGATTATCTGTAGCCTTTATCCTGATGCTTTTTATTAAAAAGTAGGTAAAGCGTAAGTAAACTGTTTCCTTGCGTTTTGTGAGTCACTGCAGCAAATGGATCACACCTAAGGAGGGGATCAGGGGAACCTCTGATTTACAGTCTGTCAGAAGTACAGATGACAACCTGGGCTTGCAACTGGCATCTGAAGCTGGAGACGGGAGTGGGAGGTCGGGGGAGGTGGGGGTAGTCCCATATGACTGAGCCCACAACCTTTGGAATCAGATGCTGTCTACAGGTATATAGGATCAGAATTAAGTTAAATTCTTAGACTCCTTACTTATTGGTATGAGGGAACAAAGCCTAACCCCTAACACTGGACTTAGGTGTAGAACCCCTTTGGTCGGCCTCCAGAGAGTAACTGACCGGTACTGAGAGGCATCAGTAACAATGAACAAGGATGAGGAATCCTGACCCTGCAAACATGAGCAGGAGGCTCAGAGACTGAGATGGAGAATTCAGACTATCACAAGAGGCAGGAGGAGCTCAGGTGAGAAAAGACAGGGGAGGGGAAGGTCTTTGGGGGCAAGGGGAGGAAGTAAATTAATATGCTTTGGACTTTGTTCTCTCTCTCTCTCTCATCGGCTACAATTCCTACATGGATAATGCTGGCAAATAAAAGATACGAACTGGGGATATCGAGATGTGTCATCTTTATAAAGTAATACCTCCTAAGTCACTTCAGTCATGTCCGACTCTGTGTGACCCCATAGACCGCAGCCTACTAGGCTCCCCCGTCCCTGGGATTCTCCAGGCAAGAACACTGGAGTGGGTTGCCATTTCCTTCTCCAATGCATGAAAGTGAAAAGTGAAAGTGAAGTCGCTTAGTCATGTCCGACTCTTTGTGACCCCATGGACTGCAGCCCACCAGGTTCCTCCATCCATGGGATTTTCCAGGCAAGAGTACTCGAGTAGGGTGCCATTGCCTTATCCTAATAGCTTCTAAAAAATATATATATCTGTCACTTTTGCTCTAGGAAGAAATTGGTTTTTGTTTTTCCCAGTTTTACTGAGATATAATTGACGTATAACATTGTTTCAAATTCAAGGTGTAGAATACAACGATTTGACATATGTATGTACTGTGAAATGATTACCACAATAAATTTAGTTAATATCTATGACCACACATAGTGCCTTTTTTTTTTCTTGTGATGAGAACTTTAAAAAATTACTCTTGGGCTTCCCTGGTGGTCCAGTGGTTAAGAATCTGCCTTGCAATGCAAGGGACACTGGTTTGACCTCTGCTCCAGTAAGATCCCACATGCCTCAGAGCAATTAATCTCATGCACTACAATTTCTGAGCCCACGCTCTAGAGCCCTCGAGTTGCAACTACTAAAGCCCAAGTGCCCTAAAGCCCGTGCTCAGCAACAAGAGAAGCCAGTGCAATGAGAAGCCCTAGCACAGCTGTGAAGAAGAGCGCCTGCTGACAGCAACCAGAGAAAGCACTCTCACAAAAACAGACTCACCACAGATGAAAAAATTTTTTAATCTACTCTTTAGATAAACTTTCAAGTAGAAAAGGTTAATGTGGGTTTTTTTCCCCATTCCAGACTCCACTGTTTTTTCCACTAATGTTCTTTTTCTATTCCAAGATCCACAAAATAATCGATTGCTTTAGTAAAGAATCTTTTGACAACGTTCTTAATTTTAATATCATCTAGTTTATTTACATTTTCTTTTCATAGGTTTTTTTTGTGTCAAAATGTTTTTCCCTCAGATCACCTATCAGTTCAGTTCAGTTCAGTCACTCAGTCATGTCCGACTCCTTGCGACCCCATGACCTGTAGCACACCAGGCCTCCCTGTCCATCACCAACTCCCGGAGTTCACTCAAACTCATGTCCATCGAGTCGGTGATGCCATCCAGCCATCTCATCCTCTGTTAGCCCCTTCTCCTCCTGCCCCCAATCCCTCTCAGCATCAGAGTCTTTTGCAATGAGTCAGCTCTTCACATGAGGTGGCCAAAGTACTGGAGTTTCAACTTCAGCATCATTCCTTCCAATGAACACCCAGGACTGATCTCCTTTAGGATGGACTGGTTGGATCTCCTTGCAGTCCATGGGACTCTCAAGAGTCTTCTCCAACACCACAGTTCAAAAGCATCAATTCTTCAGTGTTCAGCTTTCTTCATAGTCCAATTCTCACATCCATACATGACCACTGGAAAAACCATAGCTTTGACTAAATGGACCTTTGTTGGGAAAGTAATATCTCTGCTTTTCAATGTACTATCTAGGTTAGCCATAACTTTCCTTCCAAGGAGTAACTGTCTTTTAATTTCATGGCTGCAGTCACCATCTGCAGTGATTTTGGAGCCCCCAAAAATGAAGTCTGACACTGTTTCCCCATCTATTTCTCATAAAGTGATGGGACCAGATGCCATGATCTTCATTTTCTGAATGTTGAGCTTTAAGCCAACTTTTTCACTCTCCTCTTTCACTTTCATCAAGATCACCTACATTTTCTATAAAAAATTTTGAAGTATTGTTTTTGACATTTAACTTCTTAACCCATCTAGAATTGATTTTCAGTTCAGTTTAGTCACTCAGTTTTGTCCGACTCTTTGCAACCCCATGGACTGCCACACGCCAGGCCTCCCTGTCCATCACCAACTCCTGGAGCTTGCTCAAACTCATGTCCATTGAGTCAGTAATGCTATCCAACCATCTCACCCTCTGTCATCTCCTTCTCCTCCTGCCTTCAATCTTTCCCAGCATTAGGGTCTTTGACGGATTTGATTTGATGGTGCAAATTAAAGGTCCAGTGTCATCTTTTTCCAAATGGACTTTTTCTCAGTTTTATCTATTTATTTATACACTTTAATATCTTCTTATTGAGTTCCATAAAAAATTTTTTGAGATATTGATTGGAATTTCATTGAAACTTCAAAACTATTTGGAAAAAAGTGAAACCATTACAATATTGAATCTTTCTTTCTATCTTTGGGCAAATTTTATCTCTACGTTTATTTGAGTCTTCCTTCTTTGATGTATCCTAGTTAAGTTTTATAAGTCCCTAAGTATTTAATATTCTCTGACACTATCGGACATGACTGAAGCGACTTAGCAGCAGCAGCAGACACTATTGAAAATGGTGTCTTCTTTCGGAAACATTTTCTAATTGTTTGTTGTCATGTAGAATCTGGTATTCAGCCACCTTGCTAAAAGTTGTTATGAATAATGACACACTTACTTCCTCCTTCCCAATCCTATGCCTCTTAATTTCTTTTGGCCTCTTTCACTGACTGTGCTCTACAGTCAAAGTGATGATGAGAGTATTATTGTCTTGATAGGGTTCAGGACCTACTACCACAAAATATAGTTCCTTGGCACTTTGACTAACTTAAGCTGAAGAAGTTTGAGAAAAAGGCAGAAACCGGAAAGTCATGCTAACTTCATCCCCTTGCCCTTCTTCTCTGAAACAGGTCTTAAAACTTCCAGGTGAGTGATACACTCCCTGTACCAGGAGGAAGGAAGAAATTCTCTTTTTTTGTTTTCAAAATAAAAGTTCAAACAAAAAGTTTTAATTATTTTTTGCTGCTGCTGCTGCTGCTAAGTCGCTTCAGTCGTGTCCAACTCTGTGACCCCATAGACGGCAGCCCACCAGGCTCCCCCGTCCCTGGGATTCTCCAGGCAAGAACACTGGAGTGGGTTGCCATTTCCTTCTCCAATGCATGAAAGTGAAAAGTGAAAGTGAAGTCACTGAGTCGTGTCCAACCCTTAGCGACCCCATGGACTGCTTTCAATTGGAGAATAATTGCTTTACAATGGGTTAGTTTCCGTTATACAACAATGTGAATCAGCTGTAAGCATACATATATCCCCTCCCTCTTGAACCTCCCTCTCACCACCCTAATCTCACTCTTCTAGGTTATCGGGGAGCATCAAGCTGCTCCCTGCGCTATACACCAGCTTCCTGCTGGCTAACAATGCCAGGGTAGTGTACATGCTATTCTCTCAAGTTGTCCCACTTGCTCCTTCCCCTTCTGTGTCCACGAGTTCATTCTCTACATCTGCATCTCTATTCCTGCCCTGCGAATAGGTCCATGGGTACTGTTTTTCTAGATTCCACATATATGCATTAATATACAATATTTGTTTTTCTCTTTCTGACTTACTTCACTCTGTATGACAGACTCTTAAGTTCATCCACATCACTACAAATGATCCAGTTTTGTTTCTTTTAATGGCCAAGTAATATTCCATTGCATATATGTACCACAACTTCTTTATCCATTCATCTGTCAATAGACACCTAGGTTGCTTCCATGTCCTGGCTATTGTAAACAGTGCTGCAATGAACTTTAGGTACATGGATCTTCTGAATTATGGTTTTCTCAGGGTATACACCCAGTAGTGGGATTCTTAAATTATATGTTTATTCTTAAGGAATCTTCATACTATTCTTCACAGTGGCCGTATCAATGTACGTTCCCACCAAGAGTGCAAGCAGATTCCGTTTTTTCCATACCCTCTCCAGCATTTATTGTTTGTAGATTTTTTGATGATGGCCATTCTGACCAGGGTGAGGTAATACCTCATTGTAGTTTTGATTTGCATTTCTCTAATAATGAATGATGTTGAGCATCTTTTCATGAGTTTGTTGGTTATCTGTTTATCTTCTTTGGAGAAATATCTGTTTAGATCTGGAAAGAAGAAATTCTTACCACTAGAGTCAGGGAATTTGAAACCAAGAAATCTATATAAACAAGATTTTGATAATCACTACCTTCATAGTCACTTCTACACCACTTACTACCCTTAGCTCAAACCCCTTTGTCTCGTCAATTCTTCACAGATTTATTGTTTCTTTGTCTAAATGGTACAAAAACTTCCTACTCTGGTCACTTCTTTGGGTTTTAATTCCCTTGTGAAGTCTCCCATGAACATTAAAAATTCAGTAAAATCTGTGTGCATTTTTCCCATTATACTTTGTTATTTCAATTTTCAGAGCAGCCAGGGAACCCTAAATTGTGGATTGAATTGCATCTCCCAAAAAGATATGCGTAAATCAGAAGCACACACATCCCCCATATCTGCAAGTGTGACTTTATTTGGAAACAGGGTCTCTGCAGACATAATCAAGATGTAAGGTGGTGTATCTATTAGAGAAGGAATGCCAAAGATTTCTGGAAACACCAGAAGCTGAGAGAAGAGCATAGGGCAGTTTCTTCCCTGGAGTACATCCCTCTGGATGCCTTCATCTCAGACTCCAACACTCTGGAACTGAGAGAACACATTTCTGTTGTTTTAAGTTACCCAGATTGTGGTATTTGGCTACAGCAGCCCTAACAAACTAATACAGCATCTCTTAAGAATAATGATCTTAAAAAGAGTAATGAGTCCACAAGACAAAGACAGAAGAACTTTTTATTTACTTTGAAATTACCATTCCTAGCTTGCTATATAAAACATTCCAATTTGTCAAATAAATATCACATAATTATCCTTAAAGATCAACCAGAAAAGAGGAAAATATCACCTTGATTTATGGCCTCACAACCTAAATTTACTCTTTCTGTGCGTGCTAAGTCACTCCAGTCATGTCCGACTCTTTGCGACCCTATGGACTGATCCTGCCAAGCTCCTCTGACCAGGGGATTCCCCAGGCAAGAATACTTGAGTGGGTGGCCACGGCCCTCCTCCAGAGGATCTTCCCAACCCCAGGGAAACCAGGGATTATCTCCTGCAACTGCTGTATTGCAGGCAGATTCTTTACTACTGAGCCACCAGGGAAGCCCTTACTCTTTCCAAGGAGCATTTTAATCTACAGATAATGGCTTTATAAATGGTCTACCTTCTTAGACACTACTATTGCTTAGTCTTTTAATCCTAAAATGATGTTTTATATCCTTCTCCAGTTTAGAAAACTGTTATGTTATGGACCTTTGTTAGCCAACTACTGTTCATGGTAAATCAGTCAAGCACTTCTTTTGATCATGTTACATATAAAATACTCATTCTGCTTTTTTCCCCTTCTTTTCCTTTTTCTTAAATTGAAGTACAGGTGATTTACAATGTTGTGTTAGTTTCAAGTGTAGGGCAAAGTGATTCATATAAAAATATGTTGAAAATGTATTAAACAAATATAAAATATATTAATATATATGTATTTTATATTTTATAATATATATATAAAATTCTGCTTTTAAAATGAACTTTGCTTGGATAAAAATTTCTGAATCATTGAAAGGCAGACAATCAAATCACTACAGCTGCAGTCTCATGTTACATAGTCACTTGTTAACTTTCACACCCAATACAAAAGATAAAATTTAGAGGAATACTTTTCATTCACAAAATCCTGGCAAATTTTTTTTTAATGAGATTATGATATAATAAAAATTGAATACTTGATCTTTGTTCCAGTTCCTGGCCCAGAAATCCTAAAACCCTTGGAATCTCTGGAGTGTGAAATGTCTTTTGAATGATAAAGAGATGATTCGGGTGGGGGCCCCTAGATAACTCCAAGATGGGATCCTCATCAAGAGAAAAACCGACCAGGTGGCAATAGGATTAGAACTTTCAGCCCTAATTCCGTGACCTCTGGGAAGATGAGAGGAACCTGGAGTTTGAGTACAGTTATCAATGGCCAATGGGTTTCCCTGGTGGCTCAGATGGTAAAGTGTCTGCCTACAGTGCAGGAGACCCAGGTTCAATCCCTGGGTTGGGAAGATCTCCTGGAGAAGGAAATGGCAACTCACTCCAGTATTCTTGCCTGGAAAATCCCATGGACAGAGGAACCTGATAGGCTATAGTCCATGGGGTCACAAAGAGTTGGACAAGACTGAGTGACTTCACTTTCACTTTCTTTATCAATGGCCAAAGATTTAATCAGTCATGCCTGCAAAGTGAAACCTAGCTTAAAATCCCTAAATGATGGGACTCTGGGAGCTTCTAGGCTGGTGAACACATTGATATGCTGGGAGAGTGGCATGCTTCCCACCTTGCCCTATGCATCTCTTCCTTTGGCTGTTCCAGGGTTATATCCTTTATGATAAACTCGTAAACATAAGTAATGTTTTTGAGAACTCTATTATGTAATAAATGCTCTTCCTACTTAAATTAGCTAGGGTAGATTTTGTTCTTTGCAATTAGAAACCCTAACTGATGCAGGGAGGTATCCTGGGCATAAGTAGGAGCTAACAATGGTACCCTTACTCCACTGTTCACTTTAAGTACATCACAGTTGCAATTAACATGGGCCTGGTTAACAGCCATATAGAGTATTATGTGGTATAAAATATATACATACATATTTGGTCTTTCCCACCCCTGGTGGCTCAGTCAGTAATGAATCCATCTGTAATGCAGGAGACCCAGGTTCAATCCCTGGGTCGGGAAGATCCCTGGGTCAGGAAGATACTCTGGAGAAGGAAATGGCAACCCACTCCAGTATTCTTGCCTGGGAAATCCCGAACAGAGGAGCTTAGCAGGCTACAGTCCGTGGGGGTCACAAAGAGTGGAACACAAACTACCATTCCTAACACAGAGCTCCTAAAAACCTTAGAATTTCTTCAGCAACTGAAGTGCCTTCTGTTATTCACAAGAGGCCCCCCCAGGACCACACCTGAATTTATGCTAACAATGTGGCTGAGGGTAAGGCTCCTTAGATCCACAGCAGCTGGTCACAAGAAAGACCAAACACTTGATGAACAAAACACTTCCCACATCTTACCCTATGCATCTATTGCTTGTGACTGTTCCTGTGTTGTATTTTATTTTATTTTTTTGGCCATGCTGCACAGCATGTGGTATCTTAGTTCCTTGACCAGTGATCAAAACCATGCCCCTTGCTTGTATTAGAAGCTCAGAGTCTTAACCACTGGACCACCAGGGAAGTCCCTGAGTTGTATCCTTTATGAAGTGAAGTGAAAGTCTCTCAGTCATGTTCAACTCTTTGTGACCCCATGGACTATACAGTCCAAGGAATTCTCTAGAATACTGGAACTGGTAGCCTTTCCCTTCTCCAGGGGATCTTCCCAACCCAGGCATCGAACCCAGGTCTCCCACATTGCAGGCAGATTCTTTACCAATGAGCTATAAGAGAAGCCCAAGAATACTGGAGTGGGTAGCCTAGCCCTTCTCCAGAGGCTCTTCCCGACCCAGGAATTGAACTGGGATCTCCTACATTGCAGGCGGATTCTTTAACAACTGAGCTATGAGGGTGTATACTTTATAATAAACCTTAAAATGTAAAGGTTTCTGTGACTAGTTCTAATGAATTACAAATCTGAGCAGGGGGTCATGGGAACCCCTAAATTTGTAGCTGGCTGAGCAGAACTGTGATAGCCAAGCTACCTCATTTGTGGATGGTGTCTTATATAGAGGCAGTCTTGTGAAACAGAGCCCTTAACTTGTGGGGTCTGTGCTAACTACAGACACTAAATGGCAGAATTGAATTAAATTTTTGGAAATATGGTTGGTGTTGAAAAATTGGAGGACTGTTTGTGTCAGAAAATCCACATGGTATACCATCTAGTTTGACTTTAAAAGTTTTCTATGAAGGAGACACATATTAAAAATAACAATAATGCAAACAAATAGTAATAATGTTAATAAAATGACAAAACTGACTTAAACTCATAAGCTTTCCATTAACCAAGAAAGAGTGTGATTAATTAACCAACCAAGACAGACTAATGAGATATTATAAGCAGTCATCCAACAAATAAGAAAGTAATCTGCTTTTTAAAAGAATTTCATGCTATCGAAATAAAGCTTCAAAATTGACGTGTGAAATTATTTCCATTGTTTGGTAATTTTATTTCCCAAAACATTCACTGAATATTCATTGGAAGGACTGATGCGGAAGCAGAACCTACAACTCTTTGGCTACCTGATGGGAAGAGTTGACTCATTAGAAAAGACCCTGATTCCAGGAAAGATTGAGAGCGGGAGGAGAAGGGGACGACAGAGGATGAGATGGTTGGACGGCATCCCCGACTCAATGGACATGAGTTGGAGCAAGCTCCGGGAGACAGTGAAGGACAGGGAAGCCTGGCGTGCTGCAGTGCATGGGGTCGCCAAGAGTTGGACACGACTCAGTGACTGAACAAAAGCAACAAAGTTCACCTTTAAGGCATAATATCAATAAAAAAGACTTGGAGGCATAATTTATCACTTGTTTAGAAATTTCAATGAGTTTCGAACCAGTTTGTTAAAAATATCAAAAATGCAAAATTTCCCAATTCACAAAAACATTGATTTCCATCAAGAGAGAAAGAAAGTTACTAGCCAGATTTTAACAAAACCTGCAAAATTGGTGGACTGAAATGAAGAATGAGTATCAAGATTCAGAAAGTACAGACAATTGTGTATTTCCATTTGACTCTATATCTTGGTGAGATAGCTCTATCAGCTAGGGCTATCGTTAAAACCAAATACCAAAGCAGACTGAAAGTTAGTTAAGTTACTCAGTCGTGTCCGACTCTTTGCGACCCCATGGACTGTGTAGTCTACTCCGTCCATGGGATTCTTCAGGCAAGAATACTGGGGTGGGTTGTCATTTCCTTCTCCAGGGATCTTCCTGACCCAGAGATCGAACCCAGGTCTCCCACACTGCAGGCAGACACTTTAACCTCTGAGCCACAAACCCTCTTAAGCAGACTGAACTAGATATTTATCACAAAGTGTTAACCAAGACTTTAACTAGCAAATGTGTGTAAATATGTCATTGCTTTCATTTTATCACTCATTATATTAAATATTGTGGGTGTATGCTAAACTTTTTAGTTTTACTGATGGAGTATTTGATCATGCCAAAAAATTTTAAATATGTCTAGGTCAGTGTTTTCCAAAGTATGGTCTATAGACATCTACATCAGAATCAGAATCCCACACAGTACTCTTCAAATGCTGTTTGAGTACTGTTCAAGACAAACAGCAACAAATGGAGATATTCTCCCTGGGTATATTTAGAGGGACTGAAAGAGAAACATGGAACAATTTTATCACCATATGGATTCCTTGTAATTTAATGGTTTGTCTTTGATGAATTTCAAGACACTGGTGAAATGCTTCCAAAAATTAATTTAGATTTGCAGCACTTCAACATAGATTTCATGTTAAGTTAAAATTGGCATTAGTAAGAAACATGGACGTTATACAACCACCAACTTTA
Organism: Budorcas taxicolor; assembly: GCF_023091745.1. Lineage (NCBI taxonomy): Eukaryota > Metazoa > Chordata > Mammalia > Artiodactyla > Bovidae > Budorcas > Budorcas taxicolor. Next base: position 51,756,856 of record NC_068912.1, on the reverse strand, counting down.
TTTAAGGAGTTACTTAGTGAACTGGAAAAAGAAACCAGAGACAGGGAAGTCATGGATGGAAGGAAATGAATGAACGTGGCCGGAAGGAGAGCAGCAGAGATGGTCCCTTCTACAGAATGTTCTTGCTTCCAGTTTCTAAATCTCCTAAAAAGAGACTTTCATTTCCACTGCCTTTTATCTACCCACCTTGAGTTACTGAACCAAACCTGGGTCTGCTTGCCCAAGGCACAGCAAAGCCAATCAGTTGACACCAAGTTGTGGTGAAGGAAAGTATAGCATTTACCAAAAGGTGCCCAGTATGGGGCCAAGCATGGAGAATGAGCAGCTAATGCTCAAAAGATGGGAACTCCCTGGTGACTTTCAGGGAAGGATTTTTAAAGACTGTGAGGGGAAGGATGTGTGATCAGCTTATGCACAATTCTCTGATTGGCTGATAGTGAGGTAACAGGGTGATATTTCTGGAACCTCAGTTGCTAACTTTCTGGTTCCAGCTGGTCTGGATTTACTTGCTGGTGGTCAGCAGGTAGTTAACTTCTTCCACCTAACGGGAGTTTTAGCATCTGCAGAACAATTCAAGCATATGGCTCAGGATATTATCTACAGCCCTTGAGGAGGAACTAAAGGTTCTTGACTTTGTTTACGGCTTTTGCTTGCTTGACTCTTTTCCTTTGTTTCTGCATTTTCTCACTTCTCTGATTAATTTTTTTTTTTTTTTTAAGAAATCAAGGAAAGCATAGAAGGCTAAATCTTTTCTACAAACAAGACGCAGGGGATGTGGTAATTGACTCTCTGAATATCATACTACCTAGTAGCTCAGTGGTAGAGAATCCACCTGCAACGCAGAAGATGCAGGAGATGTGGGTTTGATCCCTAGGTCAAGAAGATCCCCTGGGGGAAGAAATGGCAACCTACCACAGTACTCTTGCTGGGAAATTCCATGGACAGAGGAGTCTGGTGGGTTATATAGTCCACGGGCTCCCAAAGAGTGGGACATGACAGAGGGAGTAAAACACACACATTGTACTTTTGAGAGACAATTTGTTTATTAGCCTAAGAGATCAGGACAACAGATTTATCTCATCATCAATAATTTGAATTGCATCATTCTTTTGTAAAGCTTATGACCAAGAAACATGAGCATTATTGATTCTGACTTACTTTCAAATCTCAGCCGTTCCAGGTAGCGTGGACTGCAGCCTACCAGGCTCTTCCATCCATGGGAGTTTCCAGGCAAGAGTACTGGAGTGGGGTGCCATTGCCTTCTCCGAGGTAAATAAATACATAGATGTTATATGTTTGAGGATCTAGCTATACAAACATTTTTTTAGTCAAGTAATTTTATCATGTCAATGTCATCAAAAATATTTTTACCACTAGTAATACTTTAAAACTTACGTGTGTGTTAATAATTATCCCTCAAAAGTACAGTAAAACAAATTCAAAGGAAAACAAATCAAAATGAACATGAATTTCTTTATCATGAGCTGTATTCCAGTTTGTCAAAATAAAATTCCTCTATTGCTTATTTGTTTCTTAGGAGCCTTTGTGTACATTATAAATTTTACCTATGTGTCAACCGTTTAAGAAATGGCCAAGTTACAATGTACAGTCCCCCAATAGAAATGCATTCTTAAAATTTATTAGGTCTGAACAAGGAGTCAGAATTCACTAAAATTAACAATACAAAAGCTCCTAAGAAACAAAAGAATAAGCAATAAAAGAGTTTTGACAAATTGGTTTGCTTTTCTTTAAATTTGTTTTGAGCACTATAACTAATTTTGCTATCATAGCTCTTTCTCTGATTTGTTCAGAAGGGATTTTATTCTTTTTTTTCCCCTTTTCCTAGAATTGTAGAGAAATTCACTCAGTTGTGTCTGACTCTTTGGGACCCCATCAACTGTAGCCCGCCAGGCTCCTCTGCCCATGGAATTCTCCAGAATACTGGAGTGTGTAGCTGTTCCTTTCTCCAGGGGGTCTTCCCAACCCAGGGATCGAACCCAGGTCTCCCGCATTGCAGGTGATTCTTTACCTTATGAGCCACCAAGGATGCCCCTTATGAACCACTTATTTTAGTTCTGATCAAAGAATTCAGTTATTGGAAAGACTCATTGGATTACTGAAAGAACTTTTTCAGCCCCTCTTACATGGATCATGATTGTCAAAGACAGTCAAAAGACTAGGTGTGAAGTTTTCCTCTGGTTCGTTTGCTTTCTCAATACAATAGAGAATATATTTGTAAACTTTCAGTCAGTTAATGAGTTTAGATACATAGGGTTTATATAATTTCAATGATATTTGAAAGCTGGTTGCCCATTTAAATTGCTGTCAACCCCACAAAGTACTAAGGGGCTCCCGAATTCACTCTTCCATACAAGATAGTCTCTTCTGCAGTCAGTATAGAGCCCTGTCAGGGAACTTTAGGCTTCTTTCCAAGCCCAGTTAAAGGCGCTGTCTCCTACTTTTACTTTGGCAAGTGGATTTCTCTGTTCCCTTTATCTCTTTGTCTCCTACATTTCCACATTTGGTGAAGAGTGAGTCTTTAGACCTGAAAAGACATTTTCCCAAAGAAGATGTACAGGTGGTCAATAGGTGCATGAAAAGATGCTCAGCATCATTAATCATCAGGGAAATGGAAATAAAAATTCTCACATCTGTCAGAATGGCCATCATTGAAAGGACCACAAGTAACATATGTTGGTGAGGATATAGAGAAAAGGGAACCCTAGTACACTGCTTGTGAGAATGTAAATTGCTACGGCCACTAGGAAGAATAGTATGGAGGTCCCTCAAACAATTAAAAATAGAATTACTACACGATCTAGCAATTCTACTCCTGGTTATATATCCAAAGAAAATGAGAACACTAATTCTAAATGATAAATGCACCCCAGTGTTCATAGCCACATTATTTGCAATAATCAAGATAGGGAAGCCATCTAAGTGTAAAATCAACAGATGAATGGGTAAAGAAGATGTGGTATATAAACACAATGGAATACAACTCAGCCATACGAAAGAATGAAATTTTGCATTTTTCAACAACATGGTTAGACCTGGAGGATATTATGGTGAGTGAAATAAGTCAGATAGAGAAGGACAAATACTGTATGTTATCACTTATATGTGGAATTGAAAAAATAAAACAAATGAATAGAGCAAAACAAAAACACAGATATAGAGAACAAAGTAGTGGTTACCAGTGGGGAGAGGGAAGAGGGAGGGGCAATATAGGGGATTAAGAGTTACAAACTACTCTGTATAAAATAAGTAAGACACAAGGATGTATGGTACAGCACAGGGAATATAGGCAAAATTTTATAATAACTTTAAATGTAGTACAATATATTAAAAATACTTATTCCTGTGTTGTATATTTGAAACTAATATGATATTGTACATCAACTATAATAATAAAGAAAAGAGTAGGTCTTTAGGAACAAATAATTTATTCATTATTAGATCACTATTCATGAACATCTGCTATATGTTAGCTATTCTACTAGGTTAAAGAGCAAAACAGATAAAAATCCATTCTCTGAATTTCCATTCAAGGAAGATATAGATATTAAAACAATAAACAATTATATAATGTGTCAGATGGTTATATGTGCTATGGAGACAATTTGGGAAATGAATAGGGAGTATAGGGGTGGTGGTGGTGGTTGCTTTTTAAATAGGATGGTGAGAGAAGCTGTCACCAGTAAGGTGAGCAGAAAAGTGATGGATTAAGAAATACAGTATAGGGACCTCCCCTGGTGGTCCAGTTAAGACTCTGCACTTTCATTGTAGGGGCCTTGGGTTCAATCCCTAGCTCAGTCCTAGGGATTGGTTAGTTCTGGTTAAGAACTAACTGGAAATACTTGCTGGAGAATTAATATCCCACATACTGTGGGGTGCAGCCAAATAAAGAAGGAAATACAACATAATTGGCCATTAGAGGTTCATTGTCATACATTTAAAGGAATACCTGACAGCAGGGTTGTGCATTTTCCTTTAGCCAAACCAGCTGCAAGATGCAAGGCAGATGTAGGCTTAACAAGGATTTAATTTAAGCTTTAACAAGGGCTTAATAAAGGTTGTGATCTTGCCATGCATGAAATGAGGAGGGAGCAAGAGGAGACAGAGGAGTTAAGGGTGATCACGAGAAGGGATTATCATGATTGACCATAGCATCAAGTTGGATAATAAAGGCAGAGAGGACAGTAGGTGAGGGATAGTGAAAAGGTGATCACATTGATGGTTGTCTGATCCAGTGAAGGTGAAGGATAGTTGGATTCCCTAAGTTTCTGATTCTCTTCTAGGTCCCTTGGGGTTTGATCCTTTATTTTTATTTTAGAGGGTAGGGCTCACCAATGTCTCTCTTCAGTGCCTTTGGTCAGGAAGTACCTGAAAATGCAATCAAGCCCAAACAACAGTCATTCAGTTGGTCAGTTTCTTCAAAAGGGCTAAGAATTTCTGAGGCCTTCCAGATTAGGTTATTATAGTAGTTTCACAGAGACATTTTTTGTAACTTTCTACTGCACATGATTTAGATTTTTTAGATAGAAATTCTTTGTGTCATACAGTTTCACCATTCTAGATGCAAAATTAACATTCTTTTAGTGTTTTCCAGTGTTATTTTGCCGTTAAAAAAATCTTCATACATAAGATTAATGAGGAATTTTACAGATAAATTTTCTTAATCTGATTAAATTCTTAGGCTTTGTATTATACAAAATTTATGGCTTCTCTTTTCACAGATGGAGCCCCTGTCAACTGCCCACCCTCCCAAAATTATTTTTGTAATCTTTACCTATTTGAAATGATTATATTAAAATAATTACTTACTAAACATGTTCATTCACGTTCAAATTTGAAACTTTGATGCTTTAAAGTATATATATATATTATATATATATATATATATTTAATACTATTTCCAAACTAAATATTTGTTAGAGAAAATTGTCAGCTTATACCTACTGGTAAATGTTATACATTTTATTTTCAAAATCATTTAAAATCTTGTATAATTTCACTTTTAAAAAGTGAATATATATATAAGAGCTAAAAAGTTACAAATAATATTGATTTCTAAGGAAAGTAAATTCAAAATTTCAAGCCAACGAATTGAATAGGCAGGAAGCAAGACTAGGACTAGTCATGCCTCACCTCGAAGTTAGGAAACGTGCTATTTGATACAAAACCCTTTTTCATGCTTTGCTGACTAACTGGCTCTGTTTCTTCAAACAGTTATGGAGGAGCCTACAAGCATACACAGAAGAACCATACAAAAAAGATCTTCATGACCCAGATAACCACAATCACTCACCCAGAGCCAGAAATCCTAGAATACAAAGTCAAGTGGGCCTTAGGAAGCACCACTAGAAACAAAGCTAGTGGAGGTGATAGAATTCCAGTTGAGCTATTTCAAATCCTAAAAGATGATGCTGTTAAAGTGCTGCACTCAATATACCAGCATATTTGGAAAACTCAGCAGTGGCCACAGGACTGGAAAAGGTCAGTTTTCATTCCAATCCCAAAGAAAGGCAATGCTAAAGAATGTTCAACCACCATTCAATTGCACTCATCTCACATGCTAGCAAAGGAATGCTCAAAATTCTCCAAGCCAGCCTTCAACAGAACATGAACTGAGAACTTCCAGATGTTCAAGCTCGATTTAGAAGAGGCAGAGGAACCAGAGATCAGATTGCCAAAATCTGCTGGATCATTGAAAAAGCAAGAGAGTTCCAGAAAAAATATCTACTTCTGCTTCATTGACTACACCAAAGCCTTTGACTGTGTGGATCACAACAAATTGTGGAAAATTCTTAGAGGTGGGACTACTAGATCACCTTACCTGCCTCCTGAGAAATCTGTATGCAGGTAAGGAAGCAACAGTTAGAACCAGACATGGAACAGTGGACTGGTTCCAAATTGGGAAAGGAGTACATCAAGGCTGTATATTGTCACCCTGCTTATTTAACTTACATGCAGGACACATCATGTGAAATGCCAGGCTGGATGAAGTACAAGCTGGAATCAAGATTGCTGGGAGAAATATCAATAACTTCACATACGAAGAAGACATCACCCTTATGACAGAAAGCAAAGAGGAATTTAAAAGTCTCTTGATGAAAGTGAAAGAGGAAAGTGAAAAAGTTGGCTTAAAACTCAAAATTCAGAAAACTAAGATCATGGGATCTGGTCCCATCACTTCATGGCAAATCGATGGGGAAACAATGGAAACAGTGACAGACTTTCTTTTCTTGGACTCCAAAGTCACTGCAGATGGTGACTCAGTTCAGTTCAGTTCAGTTCAGTCGCTCAGTTGTGTCTGACTCTTTGCAACCCCATGATGGTGACTGCAGCCATGAAATTAAAAGACGCTCCTTGGAAGAAAAGCTTTGACCAACCTAGACAGCATATTAAAAAGCAGAGACATTACTTTGTCAACAAAGGTCAGCCTAGTCAAAGCTATGGTTTTTCCAGTAGTCATGTATGGATGTGAGAGTTGGACTATAAAGAAAGCTGAGCACCAAAGAATTGATGGTTTTGAACTGTGGTGTTGGAGAAGACTCTTTAGATTCCCTTGAACTGCAAGGAGGTCAAAGCAGTCAATCCTAAAGGAAATCAATCTTGAACATCCACTGGAAGGACTGATGCTGAAGCTGAAGCTCAACAATTTGGCCACCTGATGTGAAGAACTGACTCATTGGAAAAGACGCTGATGCTGGGAAAGACTGAAGGCAGGAGGAGAAGGGGACGACAGAGGATGAGATGGTTGGATGGCATCACCGACTTGATGGATATGAGTTTGAGCAAGCTCCCAGAGTTGGTGATGGACAGGGAAGCCTGGCGTGCAGCAGTCCATGGGGTTGTAAAGAGTCAGACAAAACTGAGAGACTGAACTGAAATGACCTGAGTAAAAATTGGCTTTTGGATTAAGCAATGCAGAAGTAACAGATATTTTATTTATTTATTTATATGTTGGCTGCACAGAGTCTTTGTTGTGACAAGTGCTAGCTTCTTGAGTTGTGGCACATGGGCTCTAGAACCCTCAGGCTCAGTAGCTGGGATCCCTGGGCTTAGCTGCAGTATGTGGTATCTTAATTCCCTGACTGACGGAACCCAGACCCCCTACATAAGGAGTGTAGAGTTTTATCCACTGGGCCACCAGGGAAGTGCCACAAATATTTTTATTTTTAGTGATGAATCAACTCTTATGTCTCTATATATTTTATAGCCTCCAAATTTCTATACAAAACCATTTGTAAATTAAAATTCCTTTCACTGTGAGTTCTGGGGATACTTTTGACTCCATGGAAGACCAGAGAGATAGATTTCCTCTTGTTGAACGTGATGATGGGATGAAGGATGGAAACTTTAAAATGTGTTTTAGCTACATTCATGTGATATCTGAATTTAAACTAAAATGAATAGTTCATGGAAATATGTTTGATGCTTTTCTTAAAAAAGTCTCTCAGTCTTCTTTTTTTGTGACCCCCGCCAGACTCCTCAGTCCATTGAATTCTCCAGGCAAGAATACTGAAATGGGTTGCCATTTCCTTCTTCAGAGGATTTTCTGTACCCAGCAATCAAATCCAGGGTTCCTACATTGCAGGCAGATTCTTTACCATCTGAGCCACCAGGGAAAGCCCCTCAAAATGTAATTACAACTATTTCCATTTGTCATAGAATAGTCCTGTGATATCCAAGTCTTAAACTATACTTTCTTTTCAATATTTTAGAAGCTACTTTTCTCTATATGTCTTTCTATCACACGTTCCTGGCACATCTCAGTATTGGATAAAAGCAACTATCTTCTCCATTACAGTCACCAATTTCTCAACTGTCTCAAATATGTCTTACTGACACACCTTTCCATAGTCAGCTTTTTTTCCTGTTCTCTATAATTTTTTTTTTTTTTTTAAGATTTATTTACTTCTTTGGCTGGCTGCACTGGGTCTTTGGGTCTTAGTTGTGGCACAAAGAATCTTTTCTTTTTTAAGTTGCAGCATGCTTCTGCATTGGGAGCTCAGAGTCCTAGCCACTAGACCACCAGAGAAGTCCTCCTCTATGAAAAAGAGAAAGTATTAGTCACTCAGTCATGTCCATCTCTTTGTGACCCATGTACTATAGCCCACTAGCCTTCCGTCCATGAAATTCTCCAAGCAAGAATACTGGAGTGGGTAGTTGTTCCATTCTCAGGGATGGAACTGGAGAAGGCACTGGCACCCCACTCCAGTTCTCTTGCCTTGAAAATCCCATGGATGGAAAAGTCTGATAGGCTCCAGTCCATGGGGTCGCTAAGAGTCAGACATGATTGAGCAACTTCACTTTCCTTTTTCCCTTTCATGCATTGGAGAAGGAAATGGCAACCCACTCCAGTGTTCTTGCCTGGAGAATCCCAGGGATGGGGGAGCCTGGTGGGCTGCCGTCTATGGTGTCGCACAGAGTCGGACACGACTGAAGCAATTTAGCAGCAGCAGCAGCAGGGATGGAACCTGCGTCTCCTACATTACAGGCAGATTCTTTACTGTCTGAGCCACCAGGGAAACCCTCCTCTCTAATTATTCTAAACCTTTTCACCTTCTAAACCTCCTTCTTGCCTTCTCCCATATTCAGCCTGGATTGTATTTTGAACTGTACAATAAATTTCCTATTCAAAATCTCTACCCATATATCTTACAGGCACCCTGAATTAATCGCATTCAAAACTGCACCAATGCTCTTCCCTCTGTCTCAAATTTGCTCTTCCCTCCTACAATTCCTTTCCTAGTAAATGGTGCATTCCTTAAGCCAGAAACCCCAAATCATCTTTATATCCAATCTAACACCAAATCCTGTGAAATATACTCCCAAATTAATTCATTCTCCATATTTTTCATTCTGCAACCATTTTGTTTTTTAAAAAATAAAAACTCAAATCTGGTTTTGTCACTCTCCTTATCCACCCCTACCCTTAATTCAAATGGGATTTTGTCACAGTTCTTAGAACACAGCAGGATCAAGGGCTAATGTACTCAAAGATAATACACTTTAGAGCCTTTTGATATTTTGCACTCATTGTGCTTACTGTCTAGTGGGGAAAATAAGACATGAAATATACCAGTGGCTATATAAGTACAATCTAGTAATAAGTGCTATATAATTAAGTTGTAATGAGAGTGCCTTAAACAGGAAGATGCAATCTAGTGGAGGCCTCCTTGAGGAAGTGACTTTAGGTTGACACCTGAGTGTGGCATGGAAGGAAAAGAGAGAAGAGTTCATTACAGAAGCAGAGAGAGAGAGGAAATAAGGCACCTACCAGAAGGAAGCGGCTGGAGATGGGAGCACTGCAGGAAGGGAGGTTGGAGCTTAACATAGATAAATCACATAAGACTTTGTAGTTCATCTTAAGAGTTTTGATCTCTATCTTTAAATAATGGGAAATAAGTGAATGATTTTAAGAGTGTTAACATGATGAGATTTAGCTTTCCTAAAAAAGATCACTACGTTTCTCTGTGGAGTATGCTTTTATTCCTTCCACTGGTTCTCAGGAGAAGGAGAGCCACAAACATGACAGTGAGCAAGATTTGCACTAAGTCACTCCTGGGTTTTATTTCCTTTGACTTCTTTCTCTTAGCTCTTTCATGGTGATGGTCACACCAGAGGTCTATACCTGGGTTACACCCTAAGTCTTACCTTTTTGCTGCATGATGAGATCTTATACAGTAAAAACAAGTATTAAATCTAAATAAAGTAAATGCTGTGGTATTAACTCTTCCATACAATTCTTGGTCATTGGGTTACTTGGAAACAAAGACTAAAACAAGCAAAAAAAAAAAAAAAAAAGACTTTCTTTGAGTAAGAGTCTTTCTAATGTAAAAATGCCTACAATTCTTTATGTTGACCTCTAGTAGTTGTGACTTTCTTGGGAACACTTGGTCCTGATGACCTTTACTCTCACATAAAAGAGGCTGAATCTCATGCAAGTTGTTAATGACCCTCAGATTTACGCTTCAGGAAACTGGAGGTTGATTGGGTTTTGATGGGTTTATCAGACAGTTCTCAGCTGTTTTTTCTCCTCCCCTCCCTCACCCACTCTTCCATCTAGGAATGAATACTAAGGAATTTAGAAACATTGTTTGCAATGGGATCCAAAGGCAACTACTGTGCTGAATACAATTTTCGAATTCACTCCCACAAATAATGAGGAGGTACTGACTGTCTCCTTACCCAGCTCTTGTGAAATAGATCATTAAGTGCCATTTTAAACCCAAAGAGCTCATGTTGGCTCCAATTTCAGCTTTTACCAAATGCTCTGTGGGGTCGCATAGAGTCGGACACGACTGAAGCGACTTGGCAACAGCAGCAAACACTCACTACTTTCAAGAGAATGGAGTTTTGGGGAGGGTAGGAGCAAAGTATAAAAAGCAATGAAAACACCTCAAGTCGAAACTCATGAAACCTCATGACAACATGAGCTCATCCGTTGATTCGTTTTGACGGTACACGCCTTTAGGGCGGCGCTCCAACTCCTATATCCTTCGCTCTCTGGACCGGGCCTGGCTCTCAGGAGGAAGCAAGCAGTCAGCAAACTTGCAGTCGGTGTCTGAACCACCCAGGCCCCAGCCAAGGACCTCGGAACTCAGACCTCAGGCACCATTCCAGCGGTCTGGAGCCCGGCTGAGTCACGTGACGCGCTCCAGCCAATGGGCCCGCCGCCGGCGGAGCGTCGCGGATAAAGGCGCCTGTCGCTGCCCGCTAGCGGCCGCCATTGTGGTGAGAGCTGGCGGCGACGGACTGTGGAGAACTGCTTCCCTGCACCGCTTCATCTTGTGCAAGCTGAAAGGAGCGATCCGAGAAGTCCTTTCCACAAGGGGTAAGGGAACCCCAGCGGGAAGCACTACTCTGGGATCCAGGCCCTCGCTGTCACCCTGGGTAGGGAGTAACCGTTGTTGTTTTTTTCCCCCATCTCCTCCCCTCCCCCATCAACATTGTGCGACAGTAAAGGCAGTTAGAGAGGCCATCCCAGTGTGTGGCTGCAGCCCAGGTGAGCTGCCAGTTCCTTTCCTTTGGCCTTACCAGCAGCAAGCTCCTTCCCCCAGTGGACCTTCTAAAAAAAACAAAAAATAATTTTTTCTTGGCTTTTCTGTTAAACGCTTGGTTCTTTTTTTTTCCCCCCCCAAGGAAGGAGTGGGAAAAGGGAGGTTGGGCGAGGGGTTAGGGGTCTAGTTGTGCAGCCTCCTTCCATTTTGAAAAACACTCATGTTCTTCGTAGTTCTCATAGGTCTTGGATTGGTGGATCGCTGCTTCTACTGTAGTTTCGTGAATGCAGGAGAGAGCAAGGAGCTTTCGATGTAGCTGACGTTTTAGTTGTGTTTATTCTGGGTGTCATCGTTTGGGACAGGAGATTCCGTCCTTGATTCATTAATTCATTCAACTTAACGTTATTAAGTAAAGCCTTGAAACATATTAAAGCCTCTGTTGGATGTTGTGAAATCTGGAGATGGGCGGTGGCTTGTGTTAAGAATTAGAATGAGGTATGTACAGGATGCTTTGGGACCTGTGGGAAGCGCCCGTATGGTTGGAAGGCAGTAGGGGAGGCTTCTGGGTTGGGAATTACTGATCTGGGTCTTGAGACCAATACAAGTTAGTTTAAAGAGTGAGGGGAACTCTGATGAGAAATTTTGCAGAGGCTTGGACATGGTGTGAGTACAGAGTAGGGTGGGACAGTGAAGGGCAGATTTTTGAATGTGGCTGGCACCATGTTGGGAGAGTAGCAAGAGATGAGTCTAGTGAGGTAGGCAAGGGGCCAAGAGGATTTGTCTGTGTATCATGAAAGGCTATGGGTTGAGCAGTATGATCTTAAGTGGCTGAACAAAAAAATCAAAACATCCCCATTGGCATTAATTCAGGTGGGAGATTATAAGTGATTGAACAAAGAAAGTGGTTTGGAGATAGAAAATAGGAACACTTACATATATTCTGAATATGTAAATTTATATTCAAATAAATTGTTTAGAGGTATTTGATACCTTGAAGAGTCTGAGAACTGCAAAAAGGGAGTAAACAAGACCTCTGGGGGATATTAATGGGTTAAAGAAGATGAGATTATAATTCCTTTGGAATTCTAATCTGACCCACCTACTTGTTCCCTTAGCACCCTCTTAATCTCCATCACAGCAATAATTATATGTATCCTGTTGTAATTGCCTGTTTATAAATCTTTGTGAAGAGATGACTGTATCCCCATTTCTGCTCAGTCCACCATTGTAGGTGCTTTGTAAATATTTAATAAGTGAACAAACAGAATCTGGGGAAAGTGGTATCCTGGAAACCAGAAAAGAGTTTCAAGAGAATCACAATAGACTGGTGACAGATATAGCTGAGAGGTCAAGTAAGGTATAAGATTCAAAAAGTATCCATTGGATTAAACAAGTGAATATGGTAAGTATTAACTTTAGTGTAAGGGCAGTTTTGGGCTTCCCTTGTGGCTCAGCTGGTAAAGTATCCGCCTGCAGTGCGGGAGACCTGGGTTCAATCCCTGGGTTGGGAAGATCCCCTGGAGAAGGAAAAGGCTACCACTCCAGTATTCTGGCCTGGAAAATTCCAGGGACTGTAGAGTCCATGGGGTCGCAAAGAGTCGGACACGACTGAGCGACTTTCACTTCACAAGGGCAGTTCTAGAGGAATGGCAGGAAAAAGTCATGTTTGAGGTGGGGAGTAAAAACATCATTTTTCAAGGTGCTCTGCTGTGAGATACAGAAGAGAAGATAGAGACCCCAAGGAGAGAATAGGATCAAGAGAGGAATTTTTAAAAATTGAGAAAGTTTATCTGGATGGTAAGCTAGTATAGAAATACTTAAGATGCAGGCAAAAGAAAGCAAGTGTTATTCTAGAGTATCTGGGGAAAGAGTTCAGCAAGAAAATTGAGGGACAAGCAGATGAGAAGATTGAATTGTTGTGAAGAATATACGTCATCTACAAATCACCTGTTTGACCTTATTAAATGAAGCCTGAAGAAACCATTTTCTCCCTTGAACTGGAGATGTCTAGTTCGAAAGTCAGTATTTGAGCTCATCACAAGGGCAGATTACTTTTGACCTGAGTCCTAGAGGCATCAGGTGTTCAAAATCCAAACTCCGCCCCCCTCCCCCCACCACCACAATTACCATCACTTTTATTCAGGATATACAGGAGATAAGAGTGTTTGAAAAAAACTAAGAAATAAGCAGCCTTTCACAAAGCTAATAAAGACAGAAAGCCCAAATACAAAAAAAGAATGCTTTGAGGGATATAACACTAGAGGTGTATAAGCAAAGATAACTTAAAATAGGGAAGGAAAGATAGCTTAAATTTAAGGTATACAGTGTAATGATTTACTTTACATACATCATGAACTGATTATCACAATACATTTAGTAAACATCCATAATCTCATATAGGTACAAAATTAAAGCAATAGAAAAAAATTTTTTTATTCTCATGATGAGAACTCTTAACAGAATCCAAGTTTTTTATGCTGTACTGCTTCCTTGCATGTGTGAGATCTGTGAACTCAACCAGAAGTGTCACCATGCAACAAAATAACTTATTCTCTGACATTTATCAAAATTGAAAATATTTTTAAACAATCTTTATTCAAAGCATCAAAAATTTTCAACTCTTTTAAATTGAGAAGTAAAAAAAAATAAAAATTAATAAATTGAGAAGTAAGTGTGAAAAAACAGTTTCTAAAAGGATACACAAGAAGTTGCTAAGAGTTTAGGGAGGGGCATCTGGTTAACTGGAGGACAAAAATGGGAAACTATTGTGTACTGTTCAAACCATGGGGATGTTAAAATTCAAATAAACTTCATTTTTATGAAATCCATAAATGGTATATTGTCTTAAGAATTTCTCCAGAATTCCCAAGATTATTTTATAATGGGCAAAAGGGATCTGATTTTCAGGCAACTTGCTGATGGAACCATAGAATGATTGACAAGGTGGCGCTACATTATTTTGTGATTATCAGAGTAAACCAGAATTCATAATCATTGATGATACATTGTCTTTGAGCAGTTGTGATTGGTAGTTGTTAACACTCAGTTCTTAGTGATATGAGATTTCATCTGCCCATACTATCTGTATATCCATGTTGAAGTGTAAGTGATTTTAGAGAAGAGTGGTTACCTTGAAGTAACCAATCTATTTAAGTGACAAATTACTTCTGACACCTTACTGATTGTGACCTACCATTATGTCAATTACAGTAAACCTTTTGGAGGCTATGTTGCTAGACCATTCCGCTGGAATTTTCTGTTTACTCTTGGTTATTAGGAGTAAAAGCTGAAAAGAATAAACGTCTTCAGAGAATGTAAAATAAAATTGACAGCCATCTGACAGAAATTGGCCAGTTATTTTTTAAAGCCACATGAGCTCCTTTTAAAAAGTTTTAAAATAAGGAACAAGATAGGGATTGGCTTCCCCAGTGGCTCAGCTGGTAAAGAACTTGCCTGCCAGTGCAGCAGATGCAAGTTCTATCCCTGGGTCAGGAAGATCCCCTGGAGAAGAAAATGGCATCCCACTGCAGTATTCTTGCCTGGGAAATCCCATGGACAGAAGAGCCTGTTAGGCTACAGTCCATGGGGTCACAAAGAGTACAAGCACACACACAGGGAACTCCCTGGTGGTCCAGTGGTTAGGACTGTCACTGCTGAGGGCTCAGGTTCATCCCCGGTAGAGGCTGAACTAAGACCTCACAAGCCTTGTGGTGTGGCTGGGAAAAAAAAACAGAGGACTAACATAACGTTTAAGACCAAGACTGGGATAATTATAAAGCAGTTTTATAAAGGGGATAATTGCTAGTCCTCTATTGCTGGATAGTTTCACCTCATACTAGAAACCAGGACCTCCAGCCAAGTAATGCAGAGCACTTCTGAGATAATTATCAGATTACCAAATATTAGCTATTCTTTTGCCCAGTGATGATTATCAGAGCTTTTGTCCATGGTCAGTCCATCTGCAGCGTTAAGTCACAATGTACTTTATTATCAAAGATTGCTGATAGAGAAAAATGGATAAAATAGTACAAAGGACCCCTGTATAACACCAACAATTGTCAACATTTTGCTGTGTTTGCTTGTCTATACAGGTTTTTTCCCCAAAATCTTTAAACATTTCATAAATGTGGCTATTCACACTGAAGTTTTTATTTATTTATTTTTTAATTGAAGGATAATTGCTTTACAGAATTTTGTTGATTTCTGCCAAACATCAGCATGAATCAGCCATAGGTGTACATATGTCCCCTCCCTCTTGAACCTCCCTCCCATCTCCCTCCCCATCCCAGCCCTCTAGGGTTGTTACAGAGCCCCTGTTTGAGTTCCCCGAGCCATACAGCAAATTCCCATTAGCTGTCTATTTTACATAAGGTAATGTAAGTTTCCGTGTTACTCCGTACATCTCACCCTCTCCTCTCCCCTGCTCCCAACTTGCGTCCGTAAGTCTGTTCTCTGTCTGTCTCCACTGCTGCCCTGTAAATTTCATCAGTATCATCTTTCTAGATTCCATATATATGCATTAGTATATGGTGTTTTTCTTTCTCTTTCTGACTTATTTCACTTTATATAATAGACTGTAGGTTTATCTACCTCATTAGAACTGACTCAAATGCATTTCTTTTTATGGCTGAGTAATATTCCATTGTATATATGTACCACAGCTTCTTTATCCATTCATCTGTCAATGGACATCTAGGTTGCTTCCATGTTCTAGCTATTGTAAATAGTGCTGCAGTGAACAGTGGAGTACATGTGTGTTTTTCAATTTTGGTTTCCTCAGGGTGTGTGCCTAGTAGTGGGATTGCTGGGTCACATGGTGGTTTTATTCCTAGTTTTTTAAGTAACATCCATACTGTCTTCCATAGTGGTTGTATCAGTTTACATTCCCACCAACAGTGCAAGAGGTTTCCCTTTTCTCTACACCCTCTCCAGCATTTATTATTTATTGTTGTAGACTTCTTGGTGATGGCCATTCTGACTGGTGTGAGGTGACATCTCATTGTAGTTTTGATTTGCAGTTCTCTAATAATGAGCAATGTTGAGCATCTTTTCATTGTTTGTTAGCCATCTATATGTTGTCTTTGGAGAAATGTCTGTTTAGGTCTTTTTCCCACTTTTTGATTGGGTTGTTTGTTTTTCTGGTATTGTATGAGTTGCTTGTATATTTTGGAAATTAATCCTTTGTCAGTTGTTTCATTTGTTATTATTTTCTCCTATTATGAAGGTTGTCTTTTTACCTCCTTTATAGTTTCCTTTGCTGTGCAAAAGCTTTTAAGTTTAGGTCCCACTTGTTTATTTTTGTTTTTATTTCCATTAGTATAGGAAGTGGGTCACAGAGCATCTTGCTTTGATTTATATCATCAAGTGTTCTGCTTCTGTTTTCCTCTAAGAGTTTTACAGTTTCTGATCTTACATTTAGGTCTTTAACCCATTTTGAGTTTATCTTTGTGTATGGTGTTAGAAAGTGCTCTAATTTGAGTCTTTTACACATAGCTGTCCAGTTTTTCCAGCACCACTTATTGAAGAGGCTGCCTTTGCCCCATTGTGTATTCTTGCCTCCTTTATCAAAGATAAGGTTCCCATAGGTGTGTGGCTTTATTTCTGGGCTTTCTATCTTGTTCTGTTGGTCTATATTTCTGTTTTTGTGCCAGTACCATACTGTCTTGATAGCTGTAGCTTTGTAGTATAGTCTGAAGTCAGGAAGGTTGATTGCTCCAGCTCCTTTCTTTTATTTGTTTCCAGCTCCATTCTTCTTTCTCAAAATTGCTTTGGTTATTCAGGGTCTTTTGTGTTTTCATATGAATTGTGAAATTTTTTGTTCTAGTTCTGTGAAAAATGCCATTGGTAATTTGATAGGGATCAAGTTGAATCTGTAGATTGCATTTGGTAGTAGTCATTTTCACATTATTTATTCTTCCAACCCAGGAACATGGAATATCCCCATCTGTTATTGTTGTCTCTGATTTCTTTCATCAATGTCTTACAATTTTCTGTATACAGTTCTTTTGTGTCCTTAAGTAGGTTTATTCCTAGATATTTTATACTTTTTGTTGCAGTGGTCATACTAAAATTTTTGAGCATGTATTTAAAGTAAACTTTTTTCTCTTACATAATTGTCCTACTGTTCTCACACCTATTGAACCAATTCCCTCATTGTCCCCAAAAATGTCTTTTTTTTTTTTTAACTATACCCTACAGCACACAGGATCTTAATTTCCCAACCAGGGTTGAACCTGTGCACCCTGCAGTGGAAGTGTGGAGTCTTAACCACTGGACCTCCAGGGAACTCCTCAAAAATGTCTTTAATAGTTGCTCTCAAACCAAAATTTTATATAGGGTAGTAACTTGAGTTCTGTTATTATGTCTTAATTCAGAGCTTTTCCTGATTTTCTTTAAGTCTTGAGTTTTTATAAAAAGATGGGCCATTTGTCTTATAAAATATTCCATATTATAAATTTGTCTCATGGTTTTTGTTTTATTCTAGCAGTGTCAAAAAACTTTTCTGCTGTGATGGCAGTGTTCTGTAGCTGCACCGTCGCATACAATAGGCACTAGGAATATGTGGCTATTAAGCACTTACAATGCAATTGAATTTTTTTTTAATTAATTAATTTTTTGGCTGCACTGGGTCCTTATTGCTGTACATAGTCTCAGTAGTTGTGATACATGGGTTTAGTTGCCCTAAGGCAAGGGGGATCTTCCCCAACCAGAGACTGAACCCATGTCCCCTGCATTGTCAGGCAGATTGTCAACCACTGGACCACCAGGGAAGTCCCGAGGCTAAATTTTTAATCTTGGTAATTTTGGTTAATTTAAATTTAAAGTTGTACCACAGCCTTGTCTAACTCAATGAAACTAAGCCATGCCCACGGGGCAACCACGGGCAGGCGGGTCATGGTGGAGAGGTCTGACAGAATGTGGTCCACTGGAGAAGGGAATGGCAAACCACTTCAGTATTCTTGCCTTGAGAATCCCATGAACAGTATGAAAAGGCAAAATGATAGGATACTGAAAGAATAACTCCCCAGGACAGTAGGTGCCCAGTATACTACTGGAGATCAGTAGAGAAATAACTCTAGAAAGAAGGAAGGGATGGAGCCAAAGCAAAAACAACACCGAGCTGTGGATGTAACTGGTGATAGAAGCAAGGTCCGATGCTGTAAAGAGCAATATTGCATAGGAACCTGGAATGTCAGGTCCATGAATCAAGGCAAATTGGAAGTGGTCAAACAAGAAAGAGATGGCAAGAGTGGATGTCGACATTCTAGGAATCAGCGAACTAAAATGGACTGGAATGGGTGAATTTAACTCAGATGACCATTATATCTACTACTTCAGGCAGGAATCCCTCAGACGAAAGAGAGTAGCCATCATGGTCAACAAAAGAGTCCGAAATGCAGTACTTGGATGCAATCTCAAAAACGACAGAATGATCTCTGTTCGTCTCCAAGGCAAACCATTCAATATCACAGTTATCCAAGTCTATGCCCCAACCAGTAACGCTGAAGAAGCTGAAGTTGATCAGTTCTATGAAGACCTACAAGACCTTTTAGAACTAACACCTAAAAAAGATGTCCTTTTCATTATAGGGGACTGGAATGCAAAAGTAGGAAGTCAAGAAACACCTGGAGTAACAGGCAAATTTGGCCTTGGAATGCGGAATGAAGCAGGGCAAAGACTAATAGAGTTTTGCCAAGAAAATGCACTGGTCATAGCACACACCCTCTTCCAACAACACAAGAGAAGACTACACATGGACATCACCAGACGGTCAACACCGAAATCAGATTGATTATATTCTATGCAGCCAAAGATGGAGAAGCTCTACACAGTCAACAAAAACAAGACCGGGAGCTGACTGTGGCTCAGATCATGAACTCCTTATTGCCAAATTCAGACTTAAATTGAAGAAAGTAGGGAAAACCGCTAGACCATTCAGGTATGACCTAAATCAAATCCCTTATGATTATACAGTGGAAGTGAGAAATAGATTTAAGGGCCTAGATCTGATAGAGTGCCTGATGAACTATGGAAGAGGTTCGTGACATTGTACAGGAGACAGGGATCAAGACCATCCCCATGGAAGAGAAATGCAAAAAAGCAAAATGGCTGTCTGGGGAGGCCTTACAAATAGCTGTGAAAAGAAGAGAGGAGAAAAGCAAAGGAGAAAAGGAAAGCTATAAGCATCTGAATGCAGAGTTCCAAAGACTAGCAAGAAGAGATAAGAAAGCCTTCTTCAGCGATCAATGCAAAGAAATAGAGGAAAACAACAGAATGGGAAAGACTAGAAATCTCTTCAAGAAAATGAGAGATACCAAGGGAACATTTCATGCAAAGATGGGCTCGATAAAGGACAGAACTGGTATGGACCTAACAGAAGCAGAAGATATTAAGAAGAGGTGGCAAGAATACACAGAAGAACTGTACAAAAAAGATCTTCACGATCCGGATAACCACGATGGTGTGGTCACTCATCTAGAGCCAGACATCCTGGAATGTGAAGTCTAGTGGGCCTTAGAAAGCATCACTACAAACAAAGCTAGTGCAGGTGATGGAATTCCAGTGGAGCTATTTCAAATCCTGAAAGATGATGCCGTGAAAGTGCTGCACTCAATATGCCAGCAAATTTGGAAAACTCAGCAGTGGCCACAGGACTGGAAAAGGTCAGTTTTTATTCCAATCCCAAAGAAAGGCAATGCCAAAGAATGCTCAAACTACTGCACAATTGCACTCATCTCACATGCTAGTCAAGTAATGCTCAAAATTCTCCAAGCCAGGCTTCAGCAATACGTGAACTGTGAACTTACTGATGTTTAAGCTGGTTTTAGAAAAGGCAGAGGAACCAGAGATCAAATTGCCAACATCCGCTGGATCATGGAAAAAGCAACAGAGTTCCAGAAAAACATCTATTTGCTTTATTGACTATGCCAAAGCCTTTGACTGTGTGGATCACAATAAACTGTGGAAAATTCTTCAAGAGATGGGAATACCAGACCACCTGACCTGCCTCTTGAGAAACCTATATGCAGGTCAGGAAGCAGCAGTTAGAACTGGACATGGAACAACAGACTGGTTCCAAATAGGAAAAGGAATACATCAAGGCTGTATATGGTCACCCTGCTTATTTAACTTATATGCAGAGTAAATCATGAAAAATGCTGGACTGGAAGAAACAAGCTGGAATCAAGATTGCCGGGAGAAATATCAATAATCTCAGATATGCAGATGACACCACCCTTATGGCAGAAAGTGAAGAGGAACTCAAAAGCCTCTTGATGAAAGTGAAAGAGGGGAGTAAAAAAGTTGGCTTAAAGCTCAACATTCAGAAAATGATGATCATGGCATCCGGTCCATCACTTCATGGGAAATAGATGGGAAAACAGTGGAAACAGTGGCAGACTTTATTTTTGGGGGCTCCAAAATCACTGCAGATGGTGACTGCAGCCATGAAATTAAAAGCGGCTTACTCCTTGGAAGAAAAGTTATGACCAACCTAGACAGCATATTCAAAAGCAGAGACATTACTTTGCCGACTAAAGTCCCTCTAGTCAAGGCTATGGTTTCTCCAGTAGTCATGTATGGATGTGAGAGTTGGACTATGAAGAAAGCTGAGCGCCAAAGAATTGATGCTTTTGAACTGTGGTGTTGGAGAAGACTCTTGAGAGTCCCTTGGACTGCAAGGAGATCCAACCAGTCCATTCTGAAGGAGATCAGCCCTGGGATTTCTTTGGAAGGAATGATGCTAAAGCTGAAACTCCAATACTTTGGCCACCTCATGTGAAGAGTTGACTCATTGGAAAAGACTCTGATGCTGGGAGGGATTGGGGGCAGGAGGAGAAGGGGACGACAGAAGATGAGATGGCTGGATGGCATCACTGACTCAATGGACGTGAATCTGAGTGAACTCCGGGAGTTGGTGATGGACAGGGAGGCCTGGCGTGCTGCGATTCATGGGGTTACAAAGAGTCGGACATGACTGAGCAACTGAACTGAACTGAGAGGCTATCATACTGGACAGCACAGCTGTAGCCACTGAATTTTCTGTTACAAAAATGTTAAATCTACAAGCTTGTTAAACATTTTTGGCAAAAATTCTTTATAGACGCTATGTAGACTGTATTTTGTCTTGTCTGGACATATATGTATGTGTGTGTGTGTCTTTTATCCCAATACATAGTATTTAAATTTTTACTAGTTAGTACTGTTTTCCTAAATAATACAAAAGCCTCAGTTTTGGATTTGACTAATTTGGTACAGATGTCTGATTAAAATACCACGATTAAGAAGATGTGGACAAGTGTTGAAATAAAATGGTCATATGAGGACGTGGTATGAGTAGTTATGGGTGCATTGGGTGCAAAAGGGAACAATTTTAAGAGTGTTGCTAGCCATTACAAATACTACAGAGTCTGAGGAGATAACTGAGGAAGGCCAGTGAGGGAATTGGAATATTTCAAAATATTTTAGTGATCTTGGGAGAGCAGTTTCAGAAGAGAGCTGGAGAAAGCAGATGGATATATTTGACCTTCACAAAATTTTTTGCGCACCCACGGGTTTTTTTGTTTTTTTTTTAAGGGCTGCTTTAGGTTCACAGCAAAATGGAAATGTACAGAGGTTTCCCATGTATTTCCTGCCCCAACACATGCATAGTCTCTTGTTAGGAGCATCCTGAAACAAAATGGTATATTTGTTACAATAGATGAACAATTTTGTTCATCTCTATACTTTTCAATTTTGTTGACACAACATTATAATTTAAAATCTGTTGTTTGCATTAGGGTTCACTGTTTGTGTTATTCTTCCTAAAGATTTGGACAAATGTATAATGGCATGTATCCATCATTATCGTATCATACAGAGTATCTTCATTACCGTAAAAATTCTCTTCTCCATTTTTTTCATCCTTTTCTCTCCCTACCTCCTGGCAACCAGTGAGGTTTTTACTGTCTCCATAGTTTTATCTTTTCCAGAATGTCATATGTTGTTGTTGTATTTAGTATTCCTTTATGTCTTTTTGTGGCTGTATAAATCATTTCTTTTTAGCACTAAGTAATATTCCATTGTCTGACTGTTGCTTCACAGTTTATCCATTCTCCTGCTGAGGAACATCTTTATTGCTCCCAAGTTTTGGTAAAAATGAATAAAGCTACTATAAACATCCGCATACAGATTTTTGTGTGGAAAGGTGTTTTTAAGAAAAATAATTTTAAGATGCTGAATAGAACATGTTTGTAGGCAGAGATATCAGCTGAAGTTAATAACAGATAAACACAGAAAATGAAACCTTAAGATAAAGCAGGAAGCAGAACCATGTGTTGCATAATCTTTATTCAAGTAGAGGAAAGCCTTCATAAACATAATTAAAAAAGAAACATACAATAATGGAAATAAAGAATTACTGAAACAATAGGTTTCTGGAAAAAGGGAAAGAAGATGCTTATGGAGGAGAGGTGAGGCACTTATGAAATAAGAGGAAATAGACTAGGGAATAAAAGAAACCAAGAGGTTAATGTTTAAATAAAGTTTCTTATAAACTGAGATCATTTGCAAATGGGTATAATGAGGCTGAGGTTTTTTTTGTTTTTTTTTTTGTTTTTTTTTTTTACTGTCATGTCCCAGCTGTAGCATGTGGGATCTTAGTTCCCTGACCAGGGCACAAACTCATGCCCCCTGCATTGGGAACCCAGAATCTTAGCCACTGGACCGCCATAGAAGCCCTGAGGCTGATATTTTGAGGAGTGGAACAAATTTGAAAATGGTGTTTTATAATTGATATACATTCATTCATTCATTATTATTTTTTTTTGAAGACAGATTCCTGAGCAGCAGCAACTAACTTAGATGTAAAACATTCTTGATTTCTCTCCCCACTTCTCCCTATATAAACAAGTCACATCTGCTCTATCTCTAACATAAAATTCAACCTGAAAAAAAAAATGAAAAAAAAAAATTCAACCTGAACACTTTAATTCAGCGTATGTGGGCTCTGTCTTATGCATTGAATCAATGCAAACAAGGTCCATAAACTGAAACAGTATTTACATTTTGGGGATTAGGGGGAGGGTTGGATTGGAAGACTGACAGTGACAAGTAGGTAAAAATAATAGTAGGGAAAAGGGTATTAGCTGATAAATTAGAACTGGGGAGGAGCTAGTTAAGTATGCCTATTTAAAATGAAAATGTGAAGGAAAAGTCACTCTAAGGAGTTGACAGTTTTGAATAGGATCTAGAAGAGCATTTCAAGCAGAGTGTAAAGGCCCAGAGACTAGAACTGGCTTGATGCAAAGAACTGAAAAAAAAGAGGATGGCTGGTGTGAAGTTGATTGAGCTGCGAGAGTAGGAAAGGAGGTGGAAGGAACAATGAATCAGACCTTGGAAGGTTTCAGCTCAGTCTGGCGGTGATGGTGTTAGTCTTTGTTAAAGGATGATCACTGGGGCTAGGGTCATAGTGGTGGGAGAAGTGAGAATTTGAGATGTGTTTTGGAGGAGGAATCATCAGAGAAATAAAATCAAAATCACAGTGATATCCCATCTTACACCCACCAGAATAGCTAAAATGCAAGCTGTCCATAATACCAAATACAAAGATATGGAATAACTGGAATTTTTAGACTATTGTTGTGTATATAAATTGGTACATTTTGGAAAACTGGTGGTATCTACTAAGGTTGAACATATACATAACCTTTGTCCCAACAAAGGGTTTATACCCTTTGTTAAACCCTTCTGGGTTTATACCTAACATAAGGCATGTACATATACACTAAAGGATTTCATGGCATTATTTGTCATAGTTAAATACTGGAAAACCTAAAAGTCCCAGTAGGAATGGATAAATTTTGATATGATTTTTCAGTAGAATGCACAGGCAAAAACATAGATAAATCTCAAAAACAATATTGGTAAAAAAAGACAGACACAATGTAACACATAGTAAACAATACTGTGCTGCTAAGTCGCTTCAGTCGTGTCCGACTCTGTGTGACCCCATAGACAGCAGCCCGCCAGGCTCCCCCATCCCTGGGATTCTCCAGGCAAGAACACTGGAGTGGGTTGCCATTTCCTTCTCCAGTGCATGAAAGTGAAGAGTGAAAGTGAAGTCGCTCAGTCATGTCCGACTCTTAGCGACCCTGTGGACTGCAGCCCACCAGGCTCCTGTGTCCATGGGATTTTCCAGGCAAGAGTACTGGAGTGGGGTGCCATTGCCTTCTACAAAACAATACTATATTTAGGTAAAATTCAAAAACACAGTCACAATTTAATGTATGGGGATAGAAGTCATCCTAGTGGTTATCTGTGGAGGAGGAGGATGCAGTGATTTGGATATTCAAAAGGTAGGCTACCTTTAAATAATTGCAAAGCCAGGAGAAGAGCCAGTTTCAGTTGCAACACTGAAATAGCACCTTCTTTCTTCTCAATGACTTTTTACTGAGTTCTAGTGCATATTTGTATAAGATGAGAAAAGTGAAATGATGAGATAAAATTGTAAGACTGATAATCATCTCCAAGTTAATTCATTTTAATGTAGTGGTTCTTTTGCTTAGTGGCTCAGTTGTGTCCAACTCTTTGTGACCCCATGGACTATAGCCTGCCATGCTCTTCTGTCCATGGGGATTCTCCAGGCAAGAACACTGAAGTGGTTTGCTGTGCCCTCCTCCAGGGAAACTTCCCAACCCAGGGATCAAACCCAGGTCTCCCTCATTGCAGGCAGATTCTTTACTGTCTGAGCCACCAGGGAACCCCTAGAATACTTGAGTGAGTAGCCTATCCCTTCTCCAGGGGATCTTCCTGACTCAGGAATCAAACTGGGGTATCCCGCATTGCAGATGGATTCTTTATCAGCGGAGCTACCAGGGAAGCCCCAGTAGTGGTTCTTAATCTTAACTATACATCAGAATGTCCAGGGAACTTAAAAAAGAAATAAAACTGATTCTCAAGCCATATCTCCAGGGGTTGGGACCTAGAAGTGGGTTTATTTAGATACACATTCTGTAGACAGTGATTCTCTGAAAAGGCAAGATGACCTTGGGAGAAATACACTCCACAGACAGTGGGTGGGCTATCTCAGAAGGGCATTGGTATTTTTTTAAATGATCCACAGTGCCTCACGCCCATTACAATGGCTGCTATTAATCAAAAGAACAGAAAATAGCACATGTGAGGATGTGGAGAAATTGGAACCCTTAGATGGTAGGAATGTAAAACAATGCTGCTGCTGTAGAAAACAGTATGAGATTCCTCAAAAAATTAAAAATTTCCATACAATTTTTAGCAATTCCACATCTGCACTTGCGGGGATATACCCCTACGAATTGAAAGCAGGGTCTTGAATAGGTATTTATTTGTTGTTTAGTCGCTAAGTCGTGTCCGACTTTTTTTGCGACCCCATGGACTGTAGCTCACCAGGCTTCTCTGTCCATGGGATTTCCCAGGCAAGAATACTGGAGTGGGTTGCCATTTCCTTCTCCAGGGGATCTTCCTAACCCAAGGACTGAACCTGCATCTCGTGCATTGGCAGGTGGATTCTTTACCAGTGAGCCACCTGGGAAACCCATATATTTTTTTTTTTATAGCAGCACTATTCACAATAACCAGAAGGTGGAAACTATTCAAGTGTCTGTCAGTGAATGAATGGAGAAACAAAATGTGTATACATACCATGGGATATTAAGATGAAGGAAATTCTTACACATGCTACAATATGGATGAACCTCAGACCTTATGCTAAGATAGATAGTGAAGTGAAAGTCACTCACTCGTGTCCAACTTTTTGCAACCCCATGGACTATACAGTCCATGAAATTCTCCAGGCCAGAATGCTGGAGTGGGTAGCCTTTCCCTTCTCCAGGGAATCTTCCCAACCCAGGGATCGAACCCAGGTCTCCTGCATTACAGCCAGGTTCTTTACCAGCTGAGCCACCATAAACAAGTCACAAAAAGACAAATACTGTGTGGTTGTACTTCTATTGTACAAATACTTACATTGTACAAGTACTGTGTGATTGTACTTATATGAGATTACTTATATGAGATTGTACTTATATAAGATTACTGGAGTAGTCACATTCGTAGAAACAGAAAGTTAAACAGTGGTTGCCAGGAGCTGGAGAGAGGGGAGATTTAGCAATTGTTTAGTGTGTATAGTATGGAGTTTCAGTTTTGTGAGATACACAAGTTCTGATAAACAAGTTGAGATAAGTTGCTCAAAAATATGAAAATACTTAATGCTTTTGAAGAGTATGCTTAAAAAGAGTTAAGATAGTAAATTTTATGCTGTATGTATTTTGCCACAATTCTACAGCAAGAGTTGAAAACTAACACTGCTTTAATGCAATATGTGTGTGTGTTTGTGCATATACTGGCTAAATGTTAACACTGATCTCTAAAAATGGACAATTTATTTACTAATCATACTTTTCATTTTGCTGATACACTTGGTAGTACCTTTGCTCTTTTATCCTTAAAGTAATATTGTTGTCTAGGGATGTTACATGGGACTTGCCTGGTGGTTCAGACAGTAAAAGCGTCTGTCTGCAATGTGGGAGACCTGGGTTCGATCCCTGGGTTGGGAAGATTCCCTGGAGAAGGAAACAGCAACCCACTCCAGTACTCTTGCCTAGAAAATACCATGGATGGAGGAGCTTGGTGCAGGATACTGTCCATGGGGTCACAAAGAGTCGGGCACGACTGAGCTACTTCACTTGGTCACTTGGTCACTTGGGATGTTACATACCATCTCTCTGAAATATTCATGAAGCTCTAAACTATTCTGTGTTAGTTTTAGTAATATGCGCTGAACAGTAGCATTTTAACATTAGTCATTTTTCTTCCTAATAATTCACTTTTAAAATAAATCACTTTAAATTAGCCAGAAAAATTCCTTTGCCTTTCTCCCTTCGCTAATTAATAGTTGTAGAATAAACTGTATACTCACGTTACCTTTAACATTCCCTATTACTTCTTTTTTTTTAAACCAGGAATTTATAGACTTTTCCTGCTAAGACCTCAATTTGTGTTTAAGAAAGGCAGAAAGAAATTACTGTAAAACATTGGAGTAACTTAAATCACCCAAAATGAAGGCATACATAATGAAACAACTTTTAGTACTTATATAGAAAAAGGTTCGTGTTTGTTTTTCAAATTGAATAATTTGGTTTTTTTTTCTCTTGCTGTCCTAATCATGATATGCTTTAAAATATGAAATCTACTTTTGAAGGAAACTCTTCTATTCCTATAGAAACCATTTTAAAGGTGCTTTGAAAATAACTCAGTTTTTGTTGTTGTTTTGTTTTGTTTTGTTTTTAACAGGATATGTACCTGTAGACAACACTAGAATATAAGGATTTGAAGCAGTTGAGAATGTCTCTGCCAAGTCGACAAACAGCTATTGTTAACCCTCCACCACCAGAGTGTATAAATACTAAGAAAAATGGGCGATTGACGAATCAGCTGCAGTATCTACAGAAAGTTGTCCTGAAGGCTTTGTGGAAGCATAGTTTCTCCTGGCCTTTTCAGCAGCCTGTGGATGCTGTCAAACTAAAGTTGCCTGTGAGTGTGTCTTATGTTTGTTTAAAACAAATAAAGCCCTGTAAATGTCCACTGACAGACTAATATTATGAAATATATTTAATAAATTATTTGGCACCACTAAAGAATATCCCAATGAATATTTTTTCCTTAGCAAAAAAACTTATTTTTCTGAGGATTGAAATTCTCATTTTAGCAATTTCTGGTAAATTATAAGTATATGGTTTCTTGTTTATAGCATATGTTCTTGATTTTTGACGTAAGGTTGTCTTAAATGTCCCCTTCCTTCTCCAAGAAGTCACTCTTGACAATTCCTGGCAGACTCAGGTGCTTCACACACAGAATTCAACTTTAGGTCTTATATTAGAAATTTTTGTGCCTGCTAAGTCGCTTTAGTTGTGTCCAACTCTTTGGGACCCTATGGACTGTAGCCTGCCAGGTTCCCCTGTCTATGGGATTTTCTAGGCAAGAATACTGGAGTGAGTTACCATGCCCTCCTCCAGGGGATCTTTCCAACCCAGGGTTCAAACTCAGATCTCCTGCATTGGGAGGCAGATGCTTTACCACTAGCACCACCGTTTAGCCATCTGATAGTAGAATGCTGAAGAATTTGTAATATAACTAGTAAACTGTGGAGCCGAGATTGTACTCATAAATCCTAGTTTCTTTTTCTTCATGCCGTTTACTTGTTATTTTCCAGGATGGTTCTACTCTTTTATTATTTTGTTATGCATTCTATTTTGTTATTGGCTTTTGTTTTTCTTCTCTCTGAAGAAAAATGTCATGGTAATCACCTTTGTTTCTAATCACAAAAGGTTTTATTTCCATATTATGGCTTTTAAAGGTAATCAATTTCTGTCTCTAATTACAGGTGTATAGTTTCTTAAAATTCTTTATGTACCAATTGTTGTGAATTCATTCTTACAACTAACATTTAGAATTTCTTCTTATACCATAGGATTATTATACCATTATAAAAAACCCAATGGATTTAAATACAATCAAGAAGCGCTTGGAACATAAATACTATGTGAAAGCTTCGGAATGTATAGAAGATTTCAATACAATGTTCTCAAATTGTTATTTATACAACAAGGTCTGTAAGCCTTATGCCATACATGCTAATTCTTTGCTTTTACATAGAGGAGATGTATATAAATAAGTGTGTTGATTTCAAATTTCAAGTCTTGATTTGGGGTACATTACATATTTGTCAAAATACTGTTTTTCACTTGATTTTCTAATTTGCACATAGCAGTATTTGTCCATTTTGCTATACTTTTGTCTGAATAGCTATAATGGCTTATTATGTTTTTATCTGTGAGTAGAGTAAAGCGTTATTTCAAAATGTTCTCATCTACGTTTCTGCCATTTTAGTTATAAGATGAATGATAAATCTTATTATACACTAAACTTAGTTAAATTTTTATGGTATGGATTGCTAGCTATAACCTAAGAAGCCAAATGAATGATGTACTTCTAAAATTCATACAAATTAACTTAAACTTCAGACATGTTCTCTTTTCTCCCAGCAGTAGTATTTGTATTTGTGTTAATGTACTAGCCTGTATGATAATATATGTGGACATTGTGAGCTGAATCTTCACTTTTATTTTCACCCATAAAATCGGATTTGTGTATTCAGTTTTCCTCCATATAGGATTCCTGTTTCCCTGAGTACAGCATCTTTTTCAAATGGTCCTATCATATCTAGAAATTTTTAATTTATATCTCATTTATTCAGAATCACTAGTGACACTGAAATGTAATAGAAATGTTGGTTTGAAAAAAAAAATGTTGGTTTAGTTTCCAAGGTAATCATCAGTGCCACCTTATGTGTAATAGATTTAAGACTATAGTCAATATGAATTTTTTAAAAAATCATAACTAATAGTGTTCTGACAATACCATTGGTAAATTCATTTTAACAATTCTAAAGAGTCCACTTACATTTAATTTTTTAAAAGAAAGTTCAGTAATTTTCCTGAACTGTTAATAGCTAACTTAGAAATGTGTCTCCACTTTAGGCTTTTGCTTTGTAATTTACTTTTTTCTCAGTAGTCAAGTAAAGCAAGTTGAAGACTTCTAAGCAGATAGTTAAGATTTAAAAACTTAGTTCTACAGTGTCACTTTAATGCTTAGTTAATTGAAAATTGAATCACATCAAGTCAAACTATGAGGTACTTTCCACAGCCATGAATATGTTTTGTTTGTAACCTGTTTGTAAGGTGGAAATTAATACTTTTGTGTATAAGTAAGATTGGTTGGATTATAACCCTCTAGTGCCCAGAAAGGCATCCCCAGTCCTTTTTAGAAGTTAAAGGGGTAGGATGATAGAATTTTAAGTGTGAGCCGCTGTACTGTTTTCTAAACTTAATTTAGAAGCAATAAATACTGTCTAAGAGTACTATCAAATTTGACACAGTGGCCATACTGTGTAAACTTACATTGCATTTTGTGTATTTTCTAGCCTGGAGATGACATTGTTCTTATGGCTCAAGCTCTAGAAAAGCTGTTCAGGCAGAAATTATCTCAGATGCCACAAGAAGAACAAGTTGTGGGTGGTAAGGAAAGAATAAAGAAAGGTAAGCAAGAAAAAGTTTATGTTCTCTTTCTTTCTCTGTCATATATATTTGAATGCTTGTGTGTGTGTGTATAAGTATAATGACTGGAACTAAATAGTAAATCCCTGGGACTTCCCTGGTCCAGTGGTTAGGATTTGGTGCTCTCACTGCCAGAGGAATGAGTTTGATCCCTGGTGGGAGAACTAAGATCTTGCAAGCAATGCAGTGCTGCGAAAAGTAAATAAATCCCTGAAAGGAGATAGACATCTAGAAGTCCTTTTACATCCTCTTATATTGGTATAAAATGTCCCTTTAAACAATCTGAACCTTGAGCACAAAGATGGCTGTCATAATGACTGTCATACGAGATTAGGATTACATAGATTATGGCCTTGCAGCCAGGTTTCCTATAGAATAGTGCCTTTCACATTGTTAATGTTGTTGGTTAGTTGCTAGGCTTCTTTGTCCATGGGATTTCCCAGGCAAGAACAGTAAAGTGGGTTGCCTTTTTCTTCTCCAGGGGATCTTCATGACCCAAAGATTGAACCCACATCTGCTGCACTGGCAGGTGAGCTTTACTGCTGAGCCACCTGGGAAACCCTATGCCATTCACATAGTGAGCACCAAATAAATCCTAGTTGCAATTGCTATTTCAATGGATCATGTATCTGTGTTGTATTAATTAAGAGGGCCAAAATTGCCAATAATTTCTGTACCAAAAGATCACCGAGCTAAGAATGAAAAGTTGCTGTTGGGTTTGAAAATTCTCATTTTCTAATTCTTAACTCAAAACTCTAGGAGGGAGGGGAATTTCCCTGGTGGTCCAGTGGTTAAGACTTTGCTTTCCAGTGCAGCAGGTACAGGTTTGATCCCTAAATGGGGAGCTAGGATCTCACATGTCTTGTGCCCCAAATAACATAAAACAGAAGCAATATTGTAACAAATTCAATAAAGATTTAAAAGTGATTCACATAAAAAAATTTTTTAACTTTAATGGGAAGTGTTTGACAGCTAATATCATAATATTTAAATAAGAAGTTATAAAATTAATCTTAAGTGTTCAGAAGGATTATTGAAAGAGGTAAACCAAGATTGTCACAGTTCAAATGTTGGTTTATCTTTGGGTCACTGAAGCTATAAATCTTGGTTAAGTTCTGTAATCATTCCATGTTTCTTCATCTGTGATATCTGGAAATGATTTAGTTTTCATTTTTATAAATATTTGTAAGGTATATGTTGAGTGACTGGGACATAGGAAACTTGTTCCACTTCAGGGGACGGTTGCGGTTGTTTTATTGATAGTATGATATACTTTTTTCCTAGTTGTTAATAGATCTTTAGGGTGGATCATAACTTATAGCTTACTTTGGTCCATCCTGTGAGATAGATACTTACTGATTAATAACTTATTATTTTATTCTTATTTTTGAAGATTGATCTTAAGTCTTACAGAATAAGCCTAAGCATTATAAAACTTCTTAAAATAATAAGGCAGTGCATTAGAAAAACCATCAGGTAAAATTACACATAGCATGTGCTGTGGTTCGAGTGAGAAATTGACTTGCACTGGAAAAGCTGCAGAAGGCTTTAGAGGTGATAGAACTCAAGTTTGGGAAGGTGTAGATTTCCAAGTGACTTTCAGTAGAAGCTTTCTATTGCTTAAGTCATGTTATTTTTTTTATGCATGTTGGTAGGTAAACTGCCATATGATGGTAGCTAGTCTAAATAATGTGATTACATGTTGATACTTTATGGCAAAGAAAAAACTTTGCCATAATTGAATTGGTGTTGATTTATTGATTGAACAGATATTTAGGTACTTCTTATGTACCAAAACACTATTCTGTATTAGAGTTTACATTTTAGTAGTGAAAGAGATACATACATGATAGGTTCAAAGAACATTCCAGACAGAGAGGTCAACTAGGGCAAACTCCTATAGCACGATCCTTTTCTCTTTTGTTACTTTGGGCCATTGCCTTCATTTATGATCTGAATCTTGCTTCCCTCCTTACTTTCTTAAGGATTTTATTGCTTTGGTTATCCTGTTTCATGCATCATTAATCTTTCATTCTCTATCAGGTTAGTTTTATTATGCTATAAATATGCTCTAGTATTTTATCTTTAAAACTCACCTTTTCCCTGTATCCTTCCTGTTTTTTTGTTTTCTTCTTACAGACTCATGAACACACTTCAGTATAGGTTCTAGCCATACTACATACATCACTAAAAAGGTTCTTATCAGTAGTCTTTACGTTGTGAAATTTAAGTAATATTTTTCTATTCTTATTTGTCAGTGTTTGCTTTAGAAGGCTACTGTCTCTTGAAATGCCTTTGTTTCTTGGTATATATTAGTTCTGTGGGTTTGCTTTCCATTCTGTAGTCCTCTTGGCCTTATCAATCTCTATTGAGGTATTTTTCAGGGCTTGGTATTAGGTATACTTTTCCTAAATTCCATCTGTGTTCTATTAACTCCTAGATTTATAGGATTTGGGGAGTTAGAGATTCTTATATATTGTATGTCAAATATGATAATAGCATGGAAAAAAGTGAACTATTGACTGGTGGAATAGAGAAAGGGGGTTGTTTTATATAGGTTGGCTGGAGAAGGGAAGGTCATATTTGAGAATTTGAGTAAAGCCTGAAGGAAATGTTGAAGTGAACCATAAGGCTGTCTCCTGACAGGTGGAACAAATAGTCTGCTTATGCTTACCAGACTTGAGGACAGCAGGCCAGTAGTCTGGAGTGAAATAAGTGAAGGGGTAGGATGATAGGAAAAAGAGGTTGGAAGGAGAGCAGACATATGGGGAAAAGGGTAAAGAGGTCTTATGGGGTCCTGAGAAACCATTGTGAGGACTTTAGCTTTTACTTGGAGGAAAAGTTAGAAACCATTGGGCATTGAGCAGAAGTGTCTCAATCTTATTTGAATTGATTGTTATTTTTGAGAATAGAATACAAGATGTAAAAAGCAGAAGGAAAGAAGGCCTCTTAGGATGCTAGTGCAGTAATGCAGGGTTATTACCACCTGTAATACTTGAATTCTGGATAAGAAGATAGAGCAAAAGTTTGCTGATGGATTGGAAATGGGGTTTGAGAAAGAGAGTGGAGTCACAGATGACTCCAGTGTTTCTGACCTGAGCAATTAGAAGAATAGAGTTAACCCTGATGGAAGGATGGGCGTTTGAAATATAGTCATGCCTCGAAATCATGAGGGACAGGTTCCAGGACCCCTCCGTGGATACCAAAATCTTTGGATGTTTGGGTTCTTTATATAAAATGGCATAGTACAGTGGTCCTTCATATCCATGGGTTGCATCTGAGCATTGTATCCAAGGAGGGTTGAATCCGCATGTACGGAACGTGTGGATCCTGGGTACTGATTGTAATAGATTTCAGAGTAATGTGATCCAGATGTCTCCAGTTAGCACTCTTTGGGAACATACAGGACAACAAAACATGTACAGATATTCCTTTGATGACAGAATCATGTTCACATCTGTTCTGTGTCAGCCAGTGATGGACTAACATGCAGAGCATTCTGAAGACCTCACACAATACCATGTAGTTGTCTCCAGTGTGTCTGAAATTTTTGCTCAGGTTTACAGCTACATAAAGCTAAAATCACAAAAGTTGAACTAAATGTATTAAAGTAGGATGCTAAGAGAAAAATTGCTTTATGTCTTACTCAGATACTAACTCTTGTTCACATTTTACTAGGTACTCAACAGAATATGACAGTTTCTATTAAAGGAAAACAGTCCCCCAAAGCGCTGGGAAAACTGCTTCCACAGCAAGTAATTCCTTCTGTATTTCCTGAAATATCTGTTTCTCCTTCAAACCTGGCACAAGGTGCTCCACTCAACACTGTCTCACAAACAGTCACCCAGGTAAGTTTACTTTCACTTTAAAATGTTTCAGTGTAAGTTTGTTTTTGTGATCTATACCGTTTTTTGAAGTTGATAGAAAAATTGGTCTTAAGCATACAGCAGTTGGACTTCCCTCATAGCTCATTTGGTAAAGAATCTGTCTGCAGTGCAGGGAGACCTGGGTTCAATCCCTGGTTCGGGAAGATCCCCTGGAGAAGGAAATGGCAACCCACTATAGTATTCTTGCCTGGAGAATCCCATGGACAGAGGAGCTTGGCAGGCTACAGTCCATGGGGTCGCAAGAGTCAGACACGACTTAGCAACTAAAGACAGAGAGAGATACAGCAGTCAAAAGTCTTTTTGTCTGTACACATTTTGTGAACGGAGACCTGGGGTGCAAACCAGATTCTTAGGTAGAATCTGAACTGATTTATTATCTCTGTAGTATTAGTATCAGTTGTCTAGCTACTTTTTGGTGTGTGAGGGGTGTAACTTTTATTGGTTCACAACTTGGTGGGTTAACAATTTTCTTTTTAAAATTGTGTACCCTAGCTGATTTCAGGTATTCAGAAACTTTTTTTTTTTTAATATAACCATGACTTTTCCCCACCTTTCGTTGGTCTCAAAGTTGACCACACAATTCTTTGGGATGTGGGAAGGAAATATTTGAACTATTTATTTTACCTATGAACAAAAATTAACTTTTCCTAAAAACATAGATGACCTGGTGCTAAATATCATTTCATTTTTTTAACTGATAAGGGTAATGATCATAGTTTGAAAACTGTTGCTCTGAATGTCACCTTAAATATAATCTTGTTTTCAAATTGTTTCACTTTAGGTTACAAAGGGTGTGAAGAGGAAAGCAGATACAACAACTCCTACAACTTCAGTAGTTAAAGCAAGTGGTGAATCTTCCCCAACACTTACAGAAAAAAAATCAGGGAAAATGCCACCTATAAAAGAAAATATGCTAAAGAATGTTTTGCCGGATTCTCAGCAACAATATAAAGTTTTAAAGAATGCTAAAGTAACCGAACAATTAAGGCACTGTAGTGAGATTCTTAAAGAAATGCTTGGAAAGAAACACTTGTCATATGCATGGCCCTTTTATAATCCTGTTGATGTTAATGCTTTGGGACTCCATAACTACTATGATATTGTGAAAACCCCAATGGATCTTGGAACCATCAAGGTAAATGTTGTCTTAATAAGAGGAACTTCTTTTCTTGACTATAAAAGTAATCTTGTCATCATAAAGAAATTTAAAATTCAGAAAAAGATAAAAAATCACCAGTCATACCACCTGAAGTAAATGATGGGAACATTTTTAAATAATGGGAACATTTTAAAGTGTGTCTTCTTATTTTCTTCAGTTCAAGCACATTCTTGGTTATTTTACCACAGTGTTTGAGTTATAGAATGTAATATAACTCTGTACCCTAAACTTTCACTTTGTAGATATTTTATTGTTATATATTTAAAATATTTTTAATTTGCATAATTATAATACAAAAAAGTTTTTTGGCGAGGCATTTATATGGTTTCCAATTCTCTGCCAGGTAAGTTTTCTTTATTGCTGATTTGGAAACTTTAAATTACTGGGAATATTTAGTTATGTATATTTATTTTAGGGAAACTACTAAAAGAATAGAACTATACCATTTTCAAAATGATGCATTATCTCAGTGTTCTTCCTAAATGACTACTCATTGTACTCCCTGTTCTTTATTATTATCTGGAAGTTTGGTTCTTCTTTTATTAAATAAACACAGTTTTATTTTATTTCATCATCAACATTTTTTGTGAACATGTTACTAACTTTTGTGCTCACCCTTATTTCTTGCTTCTTACTCTTTCCTGTCTTGGTTTTTCTTTTTGCTGAAGTGCAAGCTTTAGTGGTTCATCCATGAGCATTTATAGGTAGTAAACTCTTCATAGTTTTTTCTCTGAAAGTATCTGTGCTTTGTCTATTCTTGAATGGTTCCTTAACTATGACATTCTAGAACTAGTTATTTTCCCCAGCACTAGGACAGTATCTTTTGGCATTTATTGTTGTTGTTAGGAAGTCTGCTATCAGTCTGCTTGCATCCCTTTGTAGATAATCTCTTTCCTCTCTCCAACTGTGTGTTTAATTGTATTCTTCTTGATTGGAAATTAGCACTTTCAAGATGAAGCTCATTTTTTAAGTTCTGAAAAAACAACTAACCATTCAGTTCAGTTCAGTCGCTCAGTCGTGTCTGACTCTTTGCGACCCCGTGAATCGCAGCACACCAGGCCTCCCTGTCCATCACCAACTATCGGAGTTTACTCACACTCGCATCCATCGAGTCAGTGATGCCATCCAGCCATCTCATCCTCTGCCGTCCCCTTCTCCAATCCCTCCCGGCATCAGAGTCTTTTCCAATGAGTCAACTCTTCGCATGAAGTGGCCAGAGTACTGGAGTTTCAGCTTTAGCATCATTCCTTCCAAAGAAATCCCAGGGCTGATCTCCTTCAGAATGGACTGGTTGGATCTCCTCGCAGTCCAAGGGACTCTCAAGAGTCTTCAAAAGCATCAATTCTTTGGCGCTCAGCTTTCTTCACAGTCCAACTCTCACATCCATACATGACCACTGGAAAAACCATAGCCTTAACTAGATGGACCTTAGTCGGCAAAGTAATGTCTCTGCTTTTGAATATGCTATCTAGGTTGGTCATAACTTTCCTTCCAAGGAGTAAGCCTCTTTTAATTTCATGGCTGCAGTCACCATCTGCAGTGATTTTGGAGCCCAAAAAAATAAAGGCTGCCACTGTTTCCACTGTTTCCCCATCTATTTCCCATGAAGTGATGGGACAGTTCAAAATACGCTTTTCTACTTATTCCCCTAATACTTAAGCTAATTCAGACTGAAAGGTCATGAAACAGTACCTGAAATAGGTAAACCTGAGCTGAGTCTTAAAGGGTAAGTAGGACTTAGTAAGTTACAGAACATTTCAGGCAGGGGAAGCAACTTGGAACGCCCTGAGGTAATTAAAAAAAAAAATTCCAGAATACAATATTTAAGCCAACATGAATGTAACATAAAAAAGTGATTAGGAGGAAATGAGTCTGGAGGGAAACTGGGACTTGAACATGAAAAGCCCTCATCGTAGAGGCCTAGAGCTGGCATTAAACGTGAGGGTTATGTCCGCATATTTGTTTCCTATAATGACTTCTCTAGTAACAGTGTGAAGACTGGGTGATGAGGCTATTAAAGAATTCCAGGGATAAGAAGATAGTGACTTTAATTTAGTTCTTTGAAATCATTCCAAATTGCCAGTGATCGGAGTGGTAGAAAATTATGCTTCTTGTTTAGTTTTGTGTTTTTTAAATTACAAATAAAGTCTGGCATGCTATATTTGTTTATTGGCCTTTTGTATTTGTTCATAGATTTTATGTTAATATACACTTACTTTTCCCAGCAGTTACAGGATTTTCTTGTCTGATCATTTCTCATTTTATAGTAACTGCCTCACTGGCTACTCTACATCCTCACTGTTCTACCCACTTTATATGCAGCTACCTAAAAATGTAACCCATCCTGATATTTCTCCTGTTCAGTTTTTAATGTCTTTCCATTCCCAGGAGAATTTTAATATTATAAACCTTTCATTTAGATGTTCAAGGCTGATTTAAGGAGTTTATTTACTCATTGTTTTGCTACAATCAAACTAGTCTATCCTAGATTATCTGGAAACACTCCATTTTTCCCCTGCTTTTGTGATTTTTGTTTCTGTTCTTTTCTTTACTTGGAATGTCCTCCTTCATCTCTACTTGTCAAAATTCATTGGATCTTTTTCAAAGTCTAAAAATACAAAACGTGTAGCAGAGTTTTAATTTTGTCAAATCTGGATGGTGGGTATCTGGTTTTGGTATTACCTATTATTCTCTTCTATGTTGGAATTATTTTATAATATAAACACTTAATATAGGTACCCAAAATTCTGTAATTTTTTAATTTAGGCAAAAATGGATAACCAGGAATATAAAGATGCATATGAATTTGCTGCAGATGTTAGATTAATGTTCATGAATTGCTATAAGTACAACCCTCCAGACCATGAAGTGGTTACAATGGCAAGAATGCTTCAGGTGAGTTTTTACTTGCATTCTGAAAGTGAGTTTCTTCTGAACATAGCTTAAAATGTTTCATAACTCATGAGATAAAAAATAATACCCCTTACCCCCACCAAGTAGTAAAGCATAATTTGTACTTTTAAAATTGTGGGGGTGGGTTGTTTGCTTTATGAGGTATAGTATCCATTAGTAGTGAATGTTTTAATGAAGCTGCCCTATATATAGAAGACATTGGGGAAATACTAGTGAAGAAAGGACAGTAGATATCTGAGACAGAGTTGACTGGAGTCAGTGTCCCATTCAATGAGCCTGAACAGAAGGCTCAAGGACTTTTGAGGCTGAGTCATTGGGAATTAGTAGAATGATGCAGTCACAGGGCAGAAGATCTGAAAAGAAGTCCCCCAGTTAATCTGAAAGATCTGTCTTACCTGGAAAAACACAAAAGTTGCTAAGATTGGTAGTCAGGGAAGCATGAGGTCTTAACTATATTTCTGGTAAATCTTTTTTTTCCTCCACTTTTATAGAGATATAATTGACATTGCATTAGTTTAAGGTATATAAGATTATGATTCAATATATGCATACACTGTGAAATGATTACCACAAAGAAAACAAGAGTTCTCATCAACATATGACACTGAGGGAATTTCCTGGCAGTTCAGTGTTTAGGACTCCACCACACTTTCACTGCCAGGGGCTAGAGTTCAGTCCTGATTGGGGAACTGGGATACAGCAAGTTGCACAGTGCAGCCGAAAAAAGTGACACTGAAATGTGCATTTTCTTAAAAGATGTTCTTGCTGCATTAAATCAGAAATGCAGAGCTCTTAACAGTGTCATTTTCCATTATAGGATGTTTTCGAAGTGCATTTTGCAAAGATCCCAGATGAACCTGTTGAGAGTATGCCTGTATATTACATCAAAACAGATACCACAAAAACCCTTGGTAGAGAAAGCAGTAGTGAAGCTTCTTCTGAAGATAACTCTTCTGGTGATTCTGAAGATGAACGAGTTCAGCGTCTTGCAAAGCTTCAGGAGCAGGTAGGTCATTTTACTGATAGAAGTTTTTATATTCTTCCTATGAGCTGCTGCTACTTGCTGATGATCTGTTATAAAATCCAGTTTGTAGATTAAAAGTAGATTAAAAGCTGTTATATCTAGATCGCTTAGCAACTGTGACTTTACTTATTGGCATATACTTAATGTTTAATAGTTTTTTCTACTAAAAAACCTATACATCTTAAAATTCTGTTATTTATATTACTAACCACAATGAGTTGATTCTTACTGAAACATTTATATAACATAACCTTGACAGTTTATGGGTGGGATCTTTATTTAACATTTGTTACCTTTTATGATAAAATGTTAACCTGCTATGAGTTCAATCCTGAAAAATCAGTGATTTAAGACTTAAGACTACCTGGAAAAATAATGATTCTTGGTCTGTTTTTAGATGAATATTTAAGTTTATGGGTTAAATATATAATATTCTTTGAAACACACCCTTCAAAATAATGAATTTATGAAATATCAGTCTGAAGTAAATGAATTTCATAAAGGATACTGTTGACTTTTGAGTGCCTTCATTTTTTTCTCCTCTCTTTATTTAGAATCATTAATGCTTAAAGCATTTTTCCTTTATTAGCTTGAAGCTGTTCATCAACAGCTACAGGTTCTGTCCCAAGTACCTTTTCGTAAGCTAAAGAGAAAGAATGAGAAGTCTAAAAGGAAAAAGAAAAAAGAAAAGATTGATAACAGAGATGAAAATCCAAGGAAAAAGTTTAAGCAAATGAAACTAAAGGAAAAACCCAAGCGCAAGTAAGTATCTTTAAATGATGCCTTATTAAGATAACATTTCTGAAATACATTTGATTAAATTTAACTTTTGTTACAGTCTGCCAAAGAAGAGGAAACCACAGGTCTTCACTATGAAATCTGAAGATGAAGATAATGCAAAACCTATGAACTACGATGAGAAAAGACAGTTGAGTTTGGATATAAACAAACTCCCTGGAGATAAACTTGGGCGAGTCGTTCATATAATACAATCCAGAGAGCCTTCATTGAGAAATTCCAGCCCTGATGAGATAGAGATAGACTTTGAAACACTGAAATCGTCAACACTGAGAGAGCTGCAAAAATATGTTGCTGGATGTCTAAGAAAAAGATCACTAAAACCTCATGGTATGTATTAGGAAGCAGTCTAGTATTTGTGTTGTACTCACTCTTTTGGTTGTACTCACTTTTTTTTTTCCCCTTCTAACTCACATAGGTAAGAGAACAATGAAGTCAAGAGAAGAACTTCATTCAGAGAAAAAACTAGAATTGGAAAAGCGGTTACTGGATGTCAATAATCAGTTAAATTCTAGAAAACGTCAAACAAAACGTAGGTATCTGTTTTTTGCTTGTTTGTTTTTTTAATTTACTTATTTATTTTTGGCTTCACTGGGTCTTAGTTGCTGTGCGTGGGCTTTCTCTAGTTGCAGCAAGCTAGAGCTGCTCTTCTAGTTGTGGTGCATGGGGCTCTTATTGTGGTGGCTTCTGCTGTTGTGGAGCACAGGCTCTAGGCACGCAGGCTTCAGTAGTTGTGGCTCATTGGCTCTAGAGCTCAGGCTCAGTACACAGTTGTGGTACACAGACTTAGTCACCCCGCAGCATATGGAATTTTCTGGAACCAGGGATTAAACCTGTGTCCCCTGCATTGGCAGGTGAATTCTTAACCATTGGACCACCAGGAAAGTCCCAGTAGCAGTTTTTAAAATGTTCCTGTGACAGTTTAACATCTGCCATTTTTAATGTCTTTTCTTCTTTTGTAGCTGAGAAAACTCAATCATCCAAGGCCATTGGAAGTGGTTCCCGACTGAGTGAAAGCAGCAGCAGTAGCAGCAGCAGTAGTTCATCAGAGTCTGAAAGTAGTAGCAGTGATTCAAGTTCTTCAGACAGCAGTGATTCCGAATCAGGTTAGCTTACTTCTGCTTGTGGGAAAATATTTCTCTTGTAATATTGAGACTTATAGTGTGAAAAAATGTTTGTTACTTACCCAGAATCTATGGTGGGATGCCACACTTATTTAATTGCATGTTGACAGTCTTACAACTTTTTCTTAAAAGAGATGCTGTGTAAAGTGAAACTTCTTATTATACATATGTGACCTACAGGCTTGTAATATTGCAAATAGGCTTGTACTGTTGAAAATAATTTACTAAAGGTGGGATAATATCAATATATAATTC
This sequence comes from Budorcas taxicolor, assembly GCF_023091745.1. Classification (NCBI taxonomy): domain Eukaryota; kingdom Metazoa; phylum Chordata; class Mammalia; order Artiodactyla; family Bovidae; genus Budorcas; species Budorcas taxicolor. The sequence goes on along the minus strand of NC_068912.1, from coordinate 51,715,554 downwards.
AGATCTTAATAGCAAAAATATAAAAAAATAAAATGCTGATCTTCTTTTAATAAAATATTATTTGAGGACATCTTTTATTTTGCTATATCAAATCACTCTAATGTTGCAAAGTGCAGTGTTGTGACAATACATTCTGAATTGGATAATCATTTTGAATTAAGAAACCAGTCATCCTAGAAGTGGTGTGAAGCAGATTTTTTTTCACTCCAGTGTTTCCTTCACTGTAGGTTATCTTCTATTTGTAGAAAAATATACCTTAACTTCAGATTCTCAGTTATGCTAAAGTATGATATTACCTCATAGAGTTTATCATCAACTATATCAAGCGTAACTCATTCATTCATGTTTTGTTTGTACTCTTTCATTGACAGTTATGTAGTTGACAGGTAATTGTTGCCCTCAGGATATGGTCTTGGCAGAGGCATTCCAGCATTGTTCACCAAAAGGCGTATTCAAATACAGGACACTTATAGGCCTCAAATTTTGCTTTATTTTAAATAAGACATTTCTTGTTTGTCATGAGATTCAATTCTTTTTAAAACATCCCACACAAAATGTTGTCACATCAGGAATTCTTAGCATTTGTAAGAATATCCTTCTTATTTTGGTCTGGTATTAAGCATCTGCTGCCTTGCAGTACATTGTTTCACTTCTGGTTCTTTTTAGTTTGTAGTGCTGATGGCCTCATGTTGTTTAAGATTTATAAAGTATATAGTGGTAAACATCTTTGTTAGAATAAACAGAATTTTTACTTTTATTGAAATTTGTCATCCTAGAAAATTTTTTAATAATTTAGGACTCCGTATACATTATTTCCTTGTAGTTGACTTTTAAGCAAAACATGCTGGAAAACTCTTTAAAAGTATTTTAAATTGTGACTAGCATTTGTAATTTCATCTAATAAAGCATTTATTGCCTAAGAAGTTAGAGCACTTTGTCTTTTATTTATAGGATAAAACTCTTATTAAATTATCTAATTTTATATTGACTACTGATCAATAAAGACTTGAGTATTAGCAGAAAAGTACTTCAGAGTGCTTCAGTGAAGTACTTTAATTTGAATTATCAGTTTCTAATAGAATCTTACAATATGTTGCTTGAAGGAAAGAATGTCATCTACTGTGTTCTTAAAATAGTGTATTATGTGTTTTCCTAACTTTCAAACAGGATAACTCAGCCTCAGAATTCTAATTTTAAAGCACTATTGAATTTTTATTTTATGACTGACATTCTTGTTTGATGTCATCTTTTTCAAATAACGAAGTGTTTTTAAAAACACCTGTTAAAATCAAAGAAGCAAATTTTTACATTTCAGTCTACTGTATGGAGAGTATATAGATTTATGACACTAAGGTCAGTTTGTCTTCTAAAATGATAGGATAATAAGAGTTTTTGTTTTATGTTTGAAATTTTCATTGTTTTATAAACCAGCTATGTACTTCATTGGAAAAACAATATATATAAGTTGCAAATGCAATGCTTAACTTATGCAGTAATTAACTTTGCTTAATAAAATAGTAAATGAAGCAATAGGACCTTTTCTCCTATTAACTTCAGTTGTACCCTTAAAAATACTGTAAGGCTCTTGATTTCTAGTATATAAGTTAACATTTTCTTTAACTTTCCTGAGAACAACAAAAACTAAGTAAAAGCACTGCAAATTGTGAAAAATAATTAATTCAGGCTATATCATTAGCTATACCTATTTTAAAAATAAGCAAAGCATCTATCATTCTTAAATTATGCACATGATGTTATCAAGAAACAGATGGACAAACCCCAAGTCTTAAGTTTCACGGTGAGGGGAAATGGAGATCTGGAAAAAAAATAATTTGTGAAAATTGGGTATATTAGTAAAAGTTAACTGAAAATATAAGTAAGACTTTGTAACTTTAAAATTTATTGTGATTTGTCAAGAGCTGAAACTTTAAAAAGGAGTATCTCAATTATCAGAACTCGGGTTAAATAAGAGTTTGGATTATTCAAAATAGGCCATATGCATATAATTTCATTTCTTCAAAATTTTAGTAGTGGCATCTTTTCTGAAAGCTTCTGTGAGAAATTCTTCTCTGGTCTACGGCCATACCACCCTGAATGCACCTGATCTCATCTGATCTTGGAAGCTAACCAGGGTCGAGCCTGGTTAGTACTTGGATGGGATAATTTCTCCTCTGATAGAAGAATATTGATCTCCCGTAATTTTTCTTAATCTGTTTTTTAATACTTGTCTTTCTGGATTTTTATAGCAACTTCAGACCATATGCAGTTTTCTTAACCAAGTCACAATCAATTTGTTATCAAGGACAGATTTCTAAATTAATAGATCTCTAAATTAGATCTCTAATTTCTAAATTGCTTAACAGTATTGACTTAAAGTTCTCCTTATAGCTTTCTTGTATTATGAGTTGCTTTCTTTACTGCTGTATTATTCTGTTCTAGGTATATTAAAATGTTTTAACAGTGACATCTGAAAAACATTTATATGTTATAGATAGTGGTAGAGCTGTTTATTCCACATTAAATTGTTACGTTCTGCTGCTGCTGCTAAGTCACTTCAGCCGTGTCCGACTCTGCGACCCCATAGATGGCAGCCCACCAGGCTCCCCAATCTCTGGGATTCTCCAGGCAAGAACACTGGAGTGGGGTGCCATTGCCTTCTCCGTGTTATGTTCTATGTAATCTTAAATCTTATTTTATGCATGTTTGAAAAAATGGACTAATTCTGCTTGGGCTAATTAAATTGGATTAATTAAATGGAAGAGGAGTAAGTTACAAGGAAAGAGTTAATAATTCTTTATTATTTCAAATAAGATATTAAATCAGTTCTAAGAGCTGTCATGAAATTCCATATCTTTGAAAAACATAAGCAAGAAATCTATTGGCTGGAAGCAGTACTTAATTGCAAATTTCAGTGTGACTTGATATTGCCATTTAAATTATCTTCTTGAGTTACATTGGCATATGCAAATTATCATGTGCTGATAAGTCAAGAACAATGACGGGGAATTCCCTGGCAGTTCAGTGGTTAGGCCTCTGCACTTTTCACTGCCAAGGGCCTGGGTTCTATCCCTGATCAAGGAACAAGATCCCACAGCCATGAGGCATGGCCAAAAAAAATAATAAAATCCTATCCTATTTATATTTATGCCAGTGATTAAACATTGGCATAATATAAAACCTTTCTATTTTTCATAACCCCAAATATCACATGGCAGATCAAAAGATACAAATAGGCTTGACAATATAAATGAATTCCAGATGCATATATCCTGTGTTAACTAGGCTATACTAGAATATACACACAAGCAATTGAGTTTTTTTAATATTCAACAAAGATTGGCTATCTTGAGTGATACAATGAGGAGTATTAACAGATTTAATAATACTGAGAAACCATCAGATGGAGCAGCTCATAGATAATACTGCTTTTTTGATTCTAACTTTGTAGGAAATAGCTTCAGGAACTGTCCAGATGTTAGCTCAAATACCTGACTAGTGTGGAATATAATACTTTTCAGGAATGATTATCATTTCAATTGTTAAAACAGTTATATACAAAGAAATTGAATGGTTATGGCAACAGTTCTTTACCTGATTAAGACAAAATGAATTTGTCACTTCATATTTTGGAATTTTTGCTTTTATTGGCTTCAGTGTAATGTTCTGAAAGTGAAATTTATGCAATTCCTTAAGTAACAGTTGTTCCTTTCTTTTTTTGAACTTTCTTAGTTACACTGACTTAAAAGTAGGAATAAAAGAATCATTTCTCATTTTAGCTATATAAGCCAGGTCTTCTGTAGAAGTGACAATGATGCAGTTTTTTTTTTTCATGCAAGCAAGAAAGGAAAAACTTGATTAAAGTTTAGATTTTAGTTTACCTTTTAAGGGGGAGGATGGTTTAGTAAATATAGGAAGTATGAAATGATGGATTCTTTACGAGCTGAGCCACAAGGGAATACTGAAGTGGGTAGCTATCCCTTCTCCAGTGGATCTTCTTGACCCAGGAATCAAACCAGGATCACCTGTATTGCAGGCAGATTCATTACCAACTGAGCTTCAGGGAAGCCATGAAATGACAGTTTGGAGTAATTTTTCACCCTTCAAGCTAGAAAGTTTAAGAGAAATGATTAGTATTCAGCATTTAAGTATTTTAAGCTTTCATTAATTTCTTATCAATTAAAGTGTTTTTAAAGCCCCAGAAGGATAAATTCAGGGACCCAGACTTGCTTAAAAACTTGTACATATTGAGGTCTGTATTTGAGCCAGGAGTCTTAGAAATAGGACACATTGTCATGTGCATTTTAAAAACTGGGTCTTACTGAATAAACAGGCTGTATAGAATAATGTTTTTCAACCTTGGCAGCAGTACATTAGAAATCACCTGTAAAACTTTAAAAACAGTGTCTAGATATGAACTGGAGAGTGGGACCAGATAAATACAGTGTCAAAGGTTCCATGTGACTAAAGTGCTGCCATGTTTGAGAACCATCAATCTAGGTGTTTTTGTTTGTTTCCACTTTCTAACTCTAGTTAAAATGACTTTGGTAAAAGGAAGAGACAGCTTATAATCAGTTCTATATTAAAATAAGTACCACACACTTAGATGAAAATGCTCAAAACATTCTTTGAAGGGGGCAAAATTTTTTTGTTCAAAGTGCTTGATTTTTATTTGTAGAACATTAGATGATAAACTTGGGCAGATTATTTAACATCTCTGGATATGCTTTCTTTCCAATAAAATAAGGAAATGACCTCCAATCACTTTTCTGTACCCAGTCCTTTATAACAGAAGTGTGATTTGTTTTTCTAATTTAAAAATCTTCAGTAATTTTTTTCTGCTATAATGGTATTACATTCTGGTTTTACATTATGTATGGTATTATATTCATATTCAGTTTATCAAGTTTTTAAGTCACTATTGGCTTGCTGATAATATTTGGTATCTCTGGAGCATTGATCTCAGTGCTTTGATAGATGATGGATATTATTAACAACTCCTTCAATCAAATAGTTAACTCCAGATCTCTCTTTTTGATTCTGTGATTAAAATTTGTTTAGTTGGAAGTGAAAACTTTCAATCAGTTTTATATTGAAGTTTTTAGGGAAATATGAAAATAGCACACATTATATACTGTGCAAAATACTCATTTGTTCAGTAGTTAACATATGTTATCCAATTGGATCCTTATAAGGTAGGTATACATGTTATCACAGTTCCCTGGAGAAGTTAGTTGACAAGCAGATATGTTGTCACTGCAGTGCTCAGCTTTATTAAGACCTGACAGGGCTTCTTCATTTATTGAAATGTGGTCTTAAGCTTGATAGTGAAAATATATATATTTTCCTTTTAATTCCAAAGGCCAGGAACTTATAAACAAACAGAAATATGCCCTTTTGTTTCTGGAAAGTTAACTATGTAAGAATAGAAGGAGAAGCAAAATACTGAGTTTTAGGCTATCATTATTCGTGTATCTATAGTCTGTAAGACTTGTTTGAGGCATCCTATACTTGGTGTTGGGTTTTTTTTTTTTTTAATTAAAATTCTTTGATGCCTTATGCTCATGTTTTTTAGATTTTGAGGTGATAGTTTTTTAATAGTTGTGAGCTTTAGTTTTATATCAGAAAACTAAGATAATGCCCTTAAATTTTTCATCACAACACTAATGTATTTTTATTATAGTTAAGAGTTTATATCATTGAATAATTTGTTTAGGTGCATATTTGGATAATTAAGATAGATATATGGATGTATGTATATGATCATATTAATGAAGTCTATTTTTTGTTTTTGTTATTTTGTTCAAAGCTGAAATCATAATTTCTCTCCTAAATGTGAAAGCTACCTGAATCTATATCCTCAGTCTTTGCAGTCTGTCTTCTTGCCTTCCCTTTCCACCTAACCCCTAACACTTAACATAATATTTAGTGGAGTGACATTAAGATGGTTCATGTCATTTTAAATACTTAAAAATTTTAAATTAAAGCACGTCCTTTAGCATTTAGCAATTTTAACAATGTCCAGCATCAAACATTTTAGGAAAGAACAGTAACACATCCAGTGGAAACTGATGGCATTTCAGGAAGCAGAAGGTAACTATTAAAATTAGAATGTTAAGCTTGAATAAGATTTGGTGTTGACCAGCTTTGGTGCTCTGAAGCCTGAAGCAAATGATGCTGAGGTGGCTCATGAAAGCTGTCTTGGAGAGATGGATCAAGGCATTAACTACCAGTTTGGTGCTTTACTACATGACTTAGGCTTGTGATTGGGGAGGATAGCACCAGAGTGAATTGTAGGATCAAGAAAGAGGAACCTATGAACACCATGTCAGAGAGATCTCTCTTAATATCTACTCTACTGCCAGTGTCACCTGTAAAGGTATTTCTAAAGGTAAAGGAGGTACTATAAAACCCATTTGTTGCTATGCAGTTGAGGCTGTCAAATAGCTCAGAAGTAAATAGAGTATTAATTAGATGGGATCTTTATTATAATGCTTAGCAAGCAGAGCAGACTTTATCATGCCTAATCAAATAGCTTCACTTTTAATAAGACTGTATCCTCTCAGATACACTCCTTTCTCTTATAGTAAATTCTTAATTAATTAAGCCTCTTAATGGCTATTTGGTAAAAGATGGTTTTAGTATAAATGCTACTGCTTGTTTAAACCCTTATCTCTGCTGTAACTTGTTTCTTTTTAAACTTTCACTTATTCAAGCGGTTTACTCTAAAGTAACACATCATTCTTTTTGCCTAATAATCCAAGTTGAAATTTGTGAGGAGATATTTATTCCATTAGGTAGAAAAGAAAGTATCCCTTTTCAAAGCAAGTATCTCTTTAGAAATTTTGACTGATTCCAAGAGGGCAGAAACCTGGTAAGTGTAAGAATTTATTGATTTAAGAAGTTGACCGTTTTCTTAAAATCACTTTATTTCTAATATGCAAGACCTACAATTTAGATGATTTTTAAGTTGGCAAGTATTAAAATATTTTTATATACATTTGCAGAAATGTTTCCTAAATTTACTGGAGTAAAACAGAATGATTCTCCTAAAGAGAGATTACAGGTAAGTTAATTCTTCATTTTACCTTAGAATTTTAAGATTATATGGGTTATAACTAAATGGTTATAATTGTTTGATTTTATTTAAATGAAGAGTTGTCACTCATTTTTTAAAAAGATTTTTTTCTTATTTTTTTGTGTTGTCACCCATTTTTTCCCTTAGATGTTGATAGATTTCTTCATAAAAAAGATTGAATAGGGAAATGATTTGGCTGCATTTTTCTAATAGATTTTTTTTAAGTCAAACTGTAAGTAGAACAAGTTATAGTTTTGGCTAAGTCTTAAGGCTCTAAATACAGGAAGTCTTGGTATCCCCATATGCATGCAGTAAGGTGTGCACAGTAAGGTGGAATTTCTCCCCCAAAAGTAGTAGGGCGGTGGTAGTCAGAGTTTCTAAAGCTTATAATTACCATCTATTGATTTTAGCACATCTTATGTTTGATTAGTAGTTGCCATGCTTTGAAAATGGTAAAAGTAATTTTATCTTTTATTCCTAATTCTAGTTGTCATCCTCATAAAACTTTTAATCCTTTGTACCCATTTCAAATACAGAATTATAGGTATATACCTTTTATTATTCCCCTGGAGAAGAGAATGGCAATCCACTCCAGTATTCTTGCCTGGAGAATTCCAGAGACAGAGGCACATGGCAGGCTACAGTCCGTGGGGGTCTCAAAGAGTTGGATACAACTGAGTGACTAACACACACCTTTTGTTAAGGGCTCCTGGTAACTCAGACAGTAAAGAATCCACCTGCAATGCAGGAGACTGGGGTTCAATCCCTGGGTTAGAAAGGTCCTCTGGAGAGGGGAATGGCTACCCACTCCAGTATCATTGCCTGGAGCATTCCATAGAAAGATGAGCCTGGTAGGCTACCGTCCATGGGTTTGAAAAGAGTCAGACCCAACTGAGCAACTAGCACAAACACCCCTTTTATTAGATCATAAGCTTATGTAATAACATCTAACTCCAAGGGGAACACAATATAATACTATCTTGAAGGACCTCTTAAGAAGAGAGATAATCACACAGTTAAAGAGATTGTATGGCTAAGTGCTGTAATCATCTGTAGTCATAATTTATTGAGAAAATGAAGGAGGAATATATATACACACACACACATACACTACATGAAGGAGGAAATGCGTAAAATGGGTTTTAAATTACAGAGAAAGGGAAGAAATGGTTAGGTATATTGACATGCTGATTAGGGACTTTTTTAAACAGGTAGTAGCATAAAGCGAGTCAGAAAGCATAGGTGTGTTCAGGGAAATATGGTAGCAGATGGTGTTTGTATGGGATTAGTTGTCTTTGGAGATGTAATGGGGGGGCTTTGTACACCTAGATAAAGTGTTAATATTTAATTTGCTAGGTAAGCATTAACTCTCAAAGGTTTTTGAGTAGGAAGAAGATCCAGATGATCTGTCTTGCCATAGGTATTAGTGGAAACAGAAAATTATGTCAAGTTATAAACAAACTTTGGAATAATTCTCAATATAGCACATAGAATCCTATCTTTATGATCTGTTTGTGACCAAGTTTTTCTCAGTGTCACTCACTGAAGAATTTAATGCTCATTCAAGACATAAGAAGAAAGTATATTTATAGAATAATGAATAAATGTACATACTTATATGTTTCAGAAAGTAATGTTTTGCTGATTTAAATCTCAGCATTTGACTTTAAAACTTTGGGCTTGGGTCTCTATTACTGTTGAGATAAACATTCCTATGGCCTTAATTTTATTCAGGCTAGCCTAAGTATTCATACACTTCGATTATGCCTTATCAACTGATGATAATCCTAACCCTTTTATTCAGTGGAGGGGTCTGTAGTTTAGCAGATAAGGTACCTGGGCTTGGGCACTGTAACTTATCTTGCCACTGAATAAATATGAAAATTTAAGTTACATCTAAGTCCTGTTGTCAACTGTGAAAATGAAAGTCACTCAGTCGTGTCTGACTCTTTGTGACCCCATGGACTGTAGTCCACTAGGCTCCTCTGTCCATGGAATTCTCCAGGCAAGAATATTGGAGTGAGTAGCTCTTCCCTTTTCCAGGAGATCTTCCCAACGCAGGAATCAAACTCAGATCTCCTGCATTGCAGGCAGATTCTTTACCATCTGAGCCACCAGGCATGCCCTCTGTGAACTATAAGTGGGGATAATAACTATATCAAACTCATAGGATTATTGGAGAAGGAAGTGGCAATCCACTCCATTTTTCTTGCCTGGAGAATCCCGTGGACAGAGGAAACAGGTGGGCTACGGTCCGTGGGGTTGCAGAGTTGGAGACCACAGCAACTAACATAGGATTATGGGCATTCCTAGTAGCTCAGCTGGTAAAGAATCCACTTGCAATGCAGGAGACCCTGGTTTCACTTTCACCTTCTTTCTTTTCATAGGATTATTGTGAGAATCAACTATATAAAAGGCTCACCCAAGTATTAAATAAATATTTATTATAATGCAGTTTTTCTTAATAAGTAGTTAGTGAAGTGAAAGTGGCTCAGTCCTGTGCAACTGTTTGCAACTATACAGTCCATGGAATTCTCCAGGCCAGAATACTGGAGTGGTAGCCTTTCCCTTTTCCAGGGGATTTTCCGAACCCAGGGATTGAACCCAGGTGTCCGGGATTGAACCCAGGTGTCCTGCATTGCAGGCGGATTCTTTACCAGCTGAGCCAAAAGGGAAGCCCAATGAATAGTTAACAGAATACTCAATCAGAATTTGTTGATAATCTGTGGGTCAACCACCATGTGATTTTTTTTTTTCATAAACACACCCTCCATTTATATCTCTAATTCACTAAGGAAAAGGAGGTAAAGAAAGTGGATTAGTCTCTAGATTTGGTATAAAAGCTCAGTTTTTATTTTCAGTAAGTCACAGGAAAGCATTTGAAAATAGACAGCACTGTTTAATAACATATGTGTTATGTCTGTGTATGCTAGTAACTTAAGACCATAGACTTTGATGACTGACTCTACTTAAAAGCTATATAATGGCCAAGTTGTTTAATCTTTCTAAACCTTTTCTCATTTGTAAGATAGCAATAATTATACCTTATAAATTTGTGACTTTAATAACATATTCAAAGACAGTGTTAAGTTATATTCTGTTCTCTTGTATTTTTATTTTGTCATACTTATTCTGTGATTAAAGCTCTGAACGATTTGTTTAACTCTGTCTTAACAGGTAAAATCTGTGCAAGATATAACCTCTGGGGTAACTAGCCTGGTTCAACAGACTGCATGTTCAAATGGAACACCACCAAACCACCACCAATTAGTATTTAATCATCAAGAACCAGAACATTCACAGAGTGTGGAAAACATCTCACCTTTACAAATTCTGCCTCTTTTAGGTAAGAAATTAATGAGTAAATAGCTGTGATTGAACAGTTGACTTCTAAATGAAAATGCCAAGGTCATCCTAAATATTATGTATCTGAAATACTGAAAATCATAACTAGTAAATTCCAGGGTAGAAATAATCCCTGAAGCATATTCCTTTATGCCCAAATGTATTCATTACATTTGAATGAAAGAAAATTGTATGTATAGTTCACACACAACTTACTTTCATACAGAGTGGATACACTGGCATATGGACCATACACAAAAACCTGTCACTGCTGTAGTTCATGGGCTTCCCTGGTGGCTCAGAGGTTAAAGCGTCTGCCTCCAATGCGGGAGACCGGGTACGATCCCCGGGTTGGGAAGATCCCCTGGAGAAGGAAATGGCAACCCACTCCAGTATTCTTGCCTGGAGAATCCCATGGATGGAGGAGCCTGGTAGGCTACAGACCACGGGGTCGTAAAGAGTCGGACATAGCAAGCTCTGAGCAGACTTGTGAAATGTTGCTCTAATTTCCATGATGTTTTTGTGGGTTGGAAAAGTAGATTAGAATGGGGAAAAGATTGTTGCAGACTCTAGAGGTAGAGAACTACTTAGAAACATTAAAAACAGTTTACAGTTAAAGAAACTTGAGCTAGAAATACTTGCCTAGTGGTAGTTCCCATTTACCAAAAACATCTTCCAAAACTGGACATTTTTATAGTTAGATTCATTTGACTTTATAAATGTCTCATCTGTTACATCTTGTCAGAAGTGAAGGTATCACCTTTCTCATCATGGTTGTCCTGGGGAATGTATGACATAGGGAGATGCTTCTCTGACAGTGGTGAGCCCACCTAATGGGGTGCCTGAACCTTGATACAACACAAGGCCTAGACTAGGAGCAGATGTGAACATACCATGTCCAGGTCTCCTGCTGTCTAGACTGCTCCCTGGTTTCCATTTGACCTTCCAAGGGCAGAAGTTTCTCCAAAGCAGAAGAAATTTCTAAGATGTTTTACTGAAGCACAGATGAGGAGGAACACGATGATCCTCCTTTATTGCTTCCAGTAAAAGCTCCCTACTGTTCTGTGTTAGAATATTCCATTTTGTATTTAACTTAAGTTACAGCTCTTCACTGGAGGAGTGGAGATAAGGGAGAAAATATCAGAGGCAACACTGGGATGTATCCCAGGAAGAAGAATAAATAAAGATCCAAAATATGAAATATTTATATCCATTCTTTTTAGAAAAAATATTTTTAAGGTCTTCAGGAGAGTAACTGAAGATGTAGTTGTTCTAAGTCATATATTGTCTTAAATACCATTGCTACATTTGGATCTTTTATTTTGCACACAATGAGCAGGTTCAAACAAGAGCTTGACAAAATCAGATTTTACATTAGGAAGAGATTGCTGCTTGCTATATAGGGGATGAACTAAGATGAAGATGCTCTGATATAGTTGGGACCAAGTAAAGAAGCTGAGTGCTGTAGTCTAGGAAAGAAACTATGATGACCAAAACTAAGGCAGTAAGTACAAAAAGGATGTGGCTAAATTAGATATTTCTGTGGCAGAATTACTAAGCTTTATTAGAATCAGTGTCTTACCCAGAGTATTATCCAATAGCTGGCTTGAAAATAAAAGGGATTTTTCATTTTGGACATGTTTGTGTGCTGAGTCGCCTCAGTCATGTCTGACTCTTTGTGACCCTATAGACTGTAGCCCATCAGGCTCCTTAGTCCATGGGATTCTCCAGGAAAGAATACTGGAGTGGGTTGCCGTGTCCTCAACACTCCAGGGGATCTTCCCCACCCAGGGATCAAACCGACTTAAATTTAAGTCTCCTGCATTGGCAGGCAAGTTCTTCAACACTAGCGCTATCACATTTAAGATACTGCAGAATATCTAATTGGAAATATATAATTAGAAATAGTTTTCTGGAACTAACAGGATGTAACAAGAACTACATTTAAGAATATATGGAAGCTGTTTGAAGCCATAAGAATGAAGGAAAAGATACAGAGCAGGAAGAGAAAGATCAATAACAAATTCTAGGTAACCAGACTCCCTCAGTAAAAGTAGAAAAAAATGAATAAGTTAAAACAAGACGTAATCACAACCTAGAGGAAAAGGGAAAGTGGTATAATAGAAACCCAGCAGATACATTTTAGGAGGAAATCATCACAGTTATCACATCCTTGTACAAAGCATTAAAGTACTGTGAGGAATGAGGAGAGAAGGTTATAATTGGCAATGTGATATGCTGGGTTTTTTTTGCATTTGCTTTTTTTTTTGCTTTTACAAAAGCTTCTTTTGTGGCCATTGTGATTGGGCAGAGGCAGATTCTTGTAAATTGAGAAGTAACGGAATCTGAATGTAAACCAGTCTACTAGGAAGTTTGTTGGTGAAGAGAATGGGAAGATGGCTGTGGCTTTAAACAGGAAGATAGGTATTTTGTTTTTGTAAGACTAGAAGAGAGATTGCTTTGTTTTGAATTTTGAATGTGAGAGATTTGAATATGTCTGAATGTCAGTGGGATAGGGAAAGGTTGTTTTCATTATAGCAAATTCATAGAGAATGGTGGGGATAGCTTTGAAGAAGAACAGACACTGAAAAATAATGGAAAGAATGCAGTCTAAATGGTCTTTGGAGACTTCCCTGGTCGTCCTGTGGCTAAGACTCCATGCTCCCAATGCAGGGACCTGGGTTCAATCGCTGGTTGGGGAACTAGATCCCACATGCTACAACTAAGACCTGGTGCAGCCAAATATATATATATATGTGGCTGTGGGTGTGTGGGTATACATTTATATTTAACGGTCTTTTGTTCCTATTTTAACATCCTATCTATAAAATGTCAGGCTTTGACTAAGTCTTCAACTGGATCAGTTTCTAGTATTTTCTTCAATTTCTGCTTTTTTGTGATTGTTTAGTTCCGTCGCTCAGTCGTGTCCAACTCTTTGCAACCCCATGGATTGCAGCACGACAGGCCTCACTGTCCATCACCAACTCCCGGAGCCCACTCAAACTCATGTCCATCAAGTCCGTGATGCCATCCAACCAGCTCATCCTCTGTTGTCCCCTTCTCCTCCCACCTTCAATCTTTCCCAGCATCAGGGTCTTTTCAAGTGAGTCAGTTCTTTGCATCAGGTGGCCAAAGTATTGGAGTTTCAGCTTCAGCATCAGTCTTTCCAATGAACACCCAGGACTGATTTCCTTTAGGATGGACTAGTTGGATCTCTTTGCTGTCCAAGGGACTCTCAAGAGTCTTCTCCAACACCACAGTTCAAAAGCATCAGTTCTTCAGTGCTCAGCTTTCTTTATAGTCCAACTCTCACATCCATATGTGACTTCTGGAAAAACCATAGCTTTGACTAGATGTAAAACCATAAAAACTAGTAAAACCATAGCTTTTACTTTGTTGGCAAAGTAATATCTCTGCTTTTTAATATGCTGTCTAGGTTGGTCACAGCTTTTCTTCCAAGGAGCAAGTGTATTTTACTTTCATGGCTACAGTCACCATCTACAGTGATTTTGGAGCCCAGGAAAAGAAAGTCTGTCACTGTTTCCATTGTTTCCTCATCTATTTGCCATGAAGTGATGGGACCAGATGCCATGATCTTGATTTTCTGAATGTTGAGCTTTAAGTCAACTTTTTCACTCTCCTCTCTCACTTTCATCAAGAGGCTCTTTAGTTCTTCATTTTCTGCCATAAGGGTGGTGTCGTCTGCATATCTGAGGTTATCGATATTTCTCCCGGCAATCTTGATTCCAGCTTGTACTTCATCCAGCCTGGCATTTCACATGATGTACTCTGCATATAAGTTAAAAAAGCAGGGTGACAACATACAGTCTTGACGTATTCTTTCCCCAATTTGGAACCAGTCTGTTGTTCCATGTCCAGTTCTAACTGTTCCCTCTTGACCTGCATACAGATTTCTCAGGAGGCAGGTCATGTGGTCTGGAACTTTCCAGTTTGTTGTGATCCACACAGTCAAAGGCTTTGGCATAGTCAGTAAAGCAAAAGTAGATGTTTTTCTGGAACTCTCTTGCTTTTTTGATGTTTCAGCAGATGTTGGCAGTTTGATCCCTAGTTCCTTCTGCCTTTTCTAAATCTAGCTTGAACATCTGGAAGTTCTCAGTTCACGTACTATTGAAGCCTGGCTTGGAAAATTTTGACCATTACTTTGCTGGAGTGTGAGATAAGGGCAATTGTGCGGTAATGTGAACATTCTTTGGCATTGCCTTTCTTTGGGATTGGAATGAAAACTGACCTTTTCTGGTCCTGTTGCCACTGCTGTATTTGCTGGCATGTTGAGTGCAGCAGTTTCACAGCATCATCTTTTAGGATCTTAAATAGCTCCACTGGAATTCCATTCCACCTCCACTAGCTTTGTTTGTAGTGATGCTTCCTAAGGCCTATTTGACTTCGCATTCCACGATGTCTGGATCTAGGTGAGTGATCACACCATCATGGTTATCTGAGTCATGAAGATCTTTTTTGTATATTCTGTGTATTTTTGCCACTTTTCCTTAATATCTTCTGCTTCTGTTAGGTCCATACCATTTCTGTCCTTTATTGTGCTCATCTTTGGTATAAAGTAAAAATATTTTGCCCTAAAAGAAATGAAAGTAAAATTTAAGGAGGTGAAGAAGGCGGAAAATACCTGCCTTGAAAGATGAACATTTCTGTACTTGTTGTTGTTTAGTCACCAAGCTGTGTCTGACTCTTTTGCATCTGCATGGACTGTAGCCTCCTCTTTCCATGGCTCCTCTTTCCATGGGATTTTCCAGGCGGGGCTACTGGAGTGGGTTGCCATTTCCTTCTTGAGAGGATCTTCCTGACCTAGCGATGGAACCAGCACTGGGATTAACCTGGTCTTCTGCATTGCAGGTGGTCTCCCCACCATACCAAAGACCGGTCTTCATCCAGAGAAGGTGATGTTGTATGTGGTGGGATTGGAAGGGCATCCTCTATTTTGAGCTCCTTCCAAAAAACCAAATGATTAATTCCAAGGAGTACTGCTTCCAGTTAGACCAACTGAAAACAGCACTTGACATAAAGAGTCTGGAATTAACATATAGCACACACGTGCATGTGTGTGTGTGCACACACGTGCATGTGTGTGTGTGCTCAGGTATGTCTGCCTCTTTGCAATACGATGGACTGCAGACTGCCAGGCTTCTCTGACCATGGAATTTTCCAGGCAAGAATACTGGAGTGGGTTGCCATTTCCTACTCCGGGGGATATTCCCAACCGAGGGATCAAACCCTCATCTCTTGAGTCTCCTGCATTGACAGGAATTCTTTACCACCGTGCCACCTGGGAACCTCAGAAAAGACATGATTTTCCATTTATTTTGGTCTTTACAAAATTCTCTTAATGGAAAAAATTTCAATTCCCTGTAAGACTATAAAAATAACCTGGAACAGTTCATTGTTCCAAAAAGATAAAAAGTTTTGGGAAGATGAAATTATGAAGTCACCTGAAAAATGGTAGAAGGTAGTAGCACAAAATGGTGAATATGTTGTTCAATAAAATTCTTGGTGAAAATGAAAAATGTCTTCTATTTTTACTTGAAAACCAAAGGAACTTTTTGGACAATAGATTAGGTGCAGGTCATAAAGAACCTTGATTTCTAGAGACCTTGGACTTAATTGTAATGGTATAGTTAGTGGGGAACCAATTAAGATTTCTGGAACAAAGTCTGTGCTTAAGTCCAGTTAATCTGCCAGTATTGTGTAGGTAGTTGGAGGGATGGGGAATAGAGACAGAGAAGAAGGCTAAAAATTAAGCTATTAAAGTAGTAGAGAAAAACTAAGTGATAGAAAAAGGGAAAAGTTGAAAGAAAGCACAAAGGTTGAGTGAGCAGGTCTTCAAAAGATGAATATATGCCAAGTTTTAATAACTAAAGGTGTATATGCTTTGGGGCTCAGTCCATAACCCAAGACTGGATATGGGTCCAGTTTGAGAGACCTGGAACACAGATGAATAACAGATGTCTGATGAAGGATGAGTTTTGTAGTGTTTTAAGGTTCCAGAGGGCATTCCTATGAAGTTGTCTTTCAGTCAGATCCTTGATATACTTGGCTTCTTTGACACTGTTCTCTTGATCATTACATCTCTGAATGTTCTTTACAGATACCTACATTTATCTGCCTGCTGTATATATTGATAGTACTCTGAGTTACATCCTTAAGCCTTTATCATTTTACTTTACTCCAGGCTTTTCTAGCCAGATTCTGAAGCACAGGCTTACTAAAGTAGGATCCCCTCTATCCTCAGCTTTCAGCAATAGGCTTGGAGCAGACTTCCTATTTACTCAGGTATGCCATACATTGATCATCTTCCACTTATTATGGCATGTAAACCCCTTCATGGATCACAGCCTTGTCGTGGCGAAGGGGCTTGTGTAACTCAATGAAGCTATGAACCATGCCGTGCAGGGCCACCCAAGACGGACAGGTCATAGTGAAGAGTTCTGACAAATTGTGGTCCGCTGGAGGAGGAAATGGCAACCCACTCCAGTATTCTTGCCCTGAAAACCCCACGAACAGTATGAAAAGGAAAAACGATATGACACCAGAAGATGAACCCCCCCGGGTCAAAATGTGTCCAATATGCTACTAGGGAAGAACAGAGGCCAATTACCAATAGCTCCAGAAAGAATGAAGCAGCTGGGCCAAAGCAGAAATGATACTCAGTTGTGGATATGTCTGGTGGTGAAAGTAAAGTCCAGTGCTATAAAGAACCATATTTCATATGAACCTGAAATGTTAGGTCCATGAATCAAGGTAAATTGGATGTGGTCAAGCAGGAGATGGCAAAGTGAACATCGACATCTTAGGAATCAGTGGACAAAAATGGACAGGAATGGGCGGATTTAATTCAGATGACCATTATATCTACTGCTGTGGGCAAGAATACCTTAGAAGAAATGGAGTAGCCCTCATAGTCAATAAGAGTCCGAAATGCAGTACTTGAGTCAATATCAAAAATAACAGATGTTTTCGATTCATTTCCAAGGCAAACCATCCAAAATGTCAGCTATACTTTATGTTGACTACCCACCCCAGCCAAAAAAAAAAAAAAAAACGAAGGAAAAGAAATACAGGGAGGTAAAATTTCAAGTGAAAAATGTTTATTTTACAGTGTTACAATTCTCCAACTAACGATACCCCAAAATTAAGAAGCATAAAAAAACTGTTTGTTTTCGTAGTTTCTAACATAGAAAGGGGGAAAATGTCAAATTGTGGAGAATCAAGATGAAATATATTAACTTGACTGTACTGTTCTAAAAATGTGTGCATCTAGATGATTCTGAACAACTGCTGAATGGCCTAACTGTGATGCCTCAGTCCAGTGATAATGACACAGTGATGTTAGAATCAGAGTATCAAGGTCAAGTTCCAGTGCAAAAGGTAAGAATGATGTTATTTTTTTCTCACAGATCTTGAAGGAATTTACAATTGAATATAGAAATGGCACAGAGTTATTTTAAGTGCTAATTTGAATGAATTTTGGATCTCTTAAGACTAACTTTTGCCTATTTGTTAAAAAACAGAAGTTAAACTGTGAGCAACACCTTTCCCCACCCTCTACCATCAGTCCTCATATTTGTGTTTAATTTTAAATTCTAGAATGCTGGTATTTGCCAGCTATCGTTATTTTAAAACATGTTATAAAACTAGCTTTTACAATCCTTTGTAGGTGATTTCCTCATGGAGTCTTCTGTGCACTTAATCTCAGACCACACATTGATCAGTCTTTCAACAAGTATTCTAGATGTTTGGGATACATTAGACACATCAGGTACTATTCTAGACATTTGAATATAGTTGTTGTTTTCCAGTCACTAAGTTGTGTCTGACTCTTTGTGATCCCATGGCCTGTGGCACAAAGGCTCCCCTGTCCACTATGCCCCGGATTTTACTCAAATTCATGTCCATTGAGTTAGTGATGCTATCCAACGATCTCATCCTCTGCTGCCCTTTCTCCTTTTGCCTTCAATCTTTCCCAGCATCAGAGTCTTTTCCAGTGAGGTCGGCTCTTCGCATCAGATGACCAAAGTATTGGAATTTCAGCTTTAGCATCAGTCCTTCCAATGAATAGTCAGGGTTGATTTCCTTTAGGAGAACTGGTTTGATCTCCTTAAAATCAAAGTGACTCTCAAAACTAATTGTCAGAAACTGACCATGAATGAGATATTCACATATGCCCTCTTTTTCTCTCCCTTCCTTCCTTCCATTATTTCCTATTGATGTTTTGGACTGGATAAGTTTTTGTTGAGAGTATGGTCTATACATTGTAGGATGCTTCACAGGGACCCTCACTTCTACCCACTAGATGTTAGTAACACCCTTTTCTTCACCTGTATGTGACAACCAAAAACTTTACTGACATCACCATATGTCTTCCCTGGGCAAAGGAGAATCACCCTCAGCTGAAAAGCAGTGCCTTAATTTTACCTCGAATCTAGCTATTGCCCCATCCCTGTAATTTGCCCTATCAGAAGAACCAATGATGTCTAAAATTGCTGCATCCCTCCAAAAGTGTTGATGGTGTGAGGAAATCAGGGTCTTCTACTACTTCTCTCTCTGAACATCCACTGTGGTGATTTCAGTTACAGTCTCTCTGCAGATAACTCAAATATATACTTCTAGACCTGGCATCCTGTGAGTTTTAATCCGTTTTGATTTCTCAGTCTCCTGAAGTCAAGAAATTGCTAAACTCTGGGTTTTATTTTCAAGATGTTTCCTTTTCCACTTCTACCTCATAGACCAGGCCTTATTGCCTTCAATGTAAGCTCTCTGTAATATTTATAACTGCAGACAAACTTGAAACCCTCCTTGTTCAAATCTGTTTTTATTTATTTATTTTTGGTTGCACTGGGTCTTCATCGCGGTGCCCAGGCTTCTCATTGCATTGTCTTCTCTTGTTGTGGAGTACAGACTCTAGGCACATAAGCTTCAGTAGTTCCAGCATGCAGGCTCTCTGTAGGTTACGGCATGCAGGCCCTAGGGCATGGGCATGGTAGTTGTGGTACATGGCTTTAGTTGCTCCGTGGCACGTGGAATCTTTGCAGACTAGGGATTGAACCCATTTCCCCTGCATTGGCAGCATAGTGAAGTCCCCATTCTGCTTTTAACATTCTTTTAACTGTACTTCTTGATGTATTGCTCTGATCATATAATTATTATATATGAAACCTTCAATAGTTTCTAGCTTTGACTTCAAAATGAAGATTAAGCACCTTTACACTGTGACTCCGATTTAGCTTTTCAGTCTTAAGCATATGCCTATGTTCTTCCTTCAGTGAGGAATGCTTTCCATTCTCACGTCAAAATCGTATTCTTCTCTGTAATATCTGAAAAACTGTCCCATACTCCAAGCCCAAATATGAACTTTCCTGTTTTAGGATCTGCCAGAATTTTATTGCAGTTAAATAGACATTTTAAGGACAAAACCAGAGACCAGGGTTTCATCCTCCCTTTATTTCCTACTAAGAAATGCTGGACTGGAAGAAACACAAGCTGGAATCAAGATTGCTGGGAGAAGAAATATCAATAACCTCAGATATGCAGATGACACCACCCTTATGGCAGTAAGTGAAGAGGAACTAAAAAGCCTCTTGATGAAGGTGAAAGAGGAGAGTGAAAAAGTTGGCTTAAAGCTCAACATTCAAAAATGAAGATCATGGCATCCGGTCCCATCACTTCATGGGAAATAGATGGGGAAACAGTGGAAACAGATGGTGATTGCAGCCATGAAATTAAAAGACGCTTACTCCTTGGAAGAAAAGTTATGAGCAACCTAGATAGTATATTCAAAAGCAGAGACATTACTTTGCCGACTAAGGTCCGTCTAGACAAGGCTATGGTTTTTCTTGTGGTCATGTATGGATGTGAGAGTTGGACTGCGAAGAAGGCTGAGCGCCGAAGAATTGATGCTTTTGAACTGTGGTGTTGGAGAAGACTCTTGAGAGTCCCTTGGACTGCAAGGAGATCCAACCAGTCCATTCTGAAGGAGATCAACCCTGGGATTTATTTGGAAGGAATGATGCTAAAGCTGAAACTCCAGTACTTTAGCCACCTCATGCGAAGGGTTGATTCATTGGAAAAGATTCTGATGCTAGGAGGGATTGGGGGCAGGAGGAGAAGGGGACGATAGAGGATGAGATGGCTGGATTGCATCATGGACTTGATGGACTTGAGTCTGAGTGAACTCCGGGAGATGGTGATGAACACAGGGAGGCCTGGCGTGCTGTGATTCATGGGGTCGCAAAGAGTCGGACACAACTGAGCAACTGAACTGAACTGATACTACCATGTATTACCTGTTATGTTTCATGTCTCTATCTGAAAGCAATATTCTTTAACTGACTCAGTAGAAAAGTGAAGTGTGAAACTAGTATTTAGCCCATTCCATGGGTAGGAACAAAAACAGGTTTTATTGGCAACATATAAGAAAGACTTCATAAATACAACTGGGTGACCAATGGTGAAGGTGTGTGTGTGTTAGGGGTGAAGAAGGATGTTTGACTCCGTTAATAAAATATATTATTAAAAGTCTACTTTTTTGAAAAAAAATGCAGTATCGGAAGATTTTCAACTGCATACATTTCTGTTGGTCAGCCACTGATCTTTACCTTGGCCTGTCTCAGTTAAGAACAGTGATCACAAGCAGTTAATTCTTTTCTTCATACCAAAGAAAGGAAAACAAAGCTATGTCAGAGGGTTTTCAACAAATACTGTACCATTCTTACTTCTTACAGTCTTTTTGCCATCATCTTACTTTGCCTCTGATTAATCACTTGTATACTTGCTTTTATTTTTTGCATAGAATTTAAGATTGTAACCTAATTTTTGTATTGAAATATAGTTGCTTTATAGTGTTGTGTTAATTACTGCTATATAGCAAAATGATTCATATATACATATATATATAATACATACACACACATTTTCCATTATGGTCATAGGATATTGATTATAGTTGTCTGTGCTATACAGTAGATCCTTGTTCATAAATGTCTTGATTACAGTGACCAGTTAATTTTTATATTCTTTATAGATTTCATACCCTTAACATATGTTTCATATTAAATTGAAATAACTGTCAAGCATGCTGTTTTAATTTGGTCTTAGATGAATAACTGAATTTAGCTAATCTATTATCCTATTTTTTTCTACTTTAGTAACCTTTAACTTTAGTAAAATTACCTAAAGCTTTTGGAATCTTTATTTTTAATTTTTATCAAAAATAATATTTTTCTTTCAAATAGTTGACATCTTTAGATGTATACTGAATCAAATATTTGTTTTAGGATATAAAGATCAAGAATGCAGATTCTTGGAAAAGTTTAGGCAAACCAGTCAAAACATCAGGTGTACTGAAATCATCAGATGAGCTCTTCAACCAGTTTAGAAAAGCAGCAATAGAAAAGGAAGTAAGAGCTCGAACACAGGAACTAATACGGAAGCATCTGGAACAGAATACAAAGGAACCAAAAGTATTTCAAGAAAATCAGAGGTCTGTAATTATTTGGATTAGTGTAGATTTTGGGAGATATAGACATGTATTTTAAATATATTAAATTTCTTTTTTGTAAGTGACTATATTCAGCAATTTAGTAGACCACAGAGCAAATTATATTTAGAAAAGTGAATTTTTACTGATTTTTAAAAAATTAAGTAGTAATACCTATTTTAAAGGGGATATAAATAATCAAGTGATTAAAGAAGCTATTAAAAATACTAATATTACTAAATTATAATGGTATCATTATTTTCCAGAAATGTCTTAATATTGTTTCCATTCTATGTATAAGAAGATAATGGTAAACTTTGGTCATAATTTTCCAAAACCTTCTCTTTATTAACATATATTGCCCTATGTAAAATCTGACTTCAGAAATATTAAAAAATAATGTCATAACATATGAAGAAGGACATCTAGAACACTGCTTTATATTTGTCGTTTGACAATGTATCTTCATTATAAAAAGTTTTAAGGAACTTGAAACCTACTTTTCACTTTACTGTTTCTTAAGGGACCATGGCTTCACTCTAGAATCTTCTCCAAATAAAATGCAAAACAGGTGTCTTGGAGAAGAACAAAAACAAGATCAGCAGTCACAGGAAGCTCAAGATAAAGGCAAACTGTGGCTTCTGAAAGACCGAAATTTAGCACGAGAGAAGGAGCAAGAGCGGAGGAGAAGAGAAGCAGTAAGTGAATTTTAGTTTACTGAATCTAACAAAGGAAAGATTTAACAGAGCAGTGTCTTTACATGTTCAAAGATGTATTCTAGGTGGTTCTTCAGTAACAATTTCCTCTTTAGTGTGAGGAGTTAACTTCTTTAGTGAGGATCAAGTTCATTCTAAAATTAAGAGTAAAATTAAAATCTCATAGTCAAATGACACAAGCATAGTATAATAATAGAGTATCAATCCTCGAGCCTTTGGGTTTGGGTTTGAACTTTGGGTTCAAATCCTGGTTCTTCCATTAAATAGACCTTAGAGCCTGGGCTATTCATTTAACCTCCTTGTGCCTCAATTTCCTTATTTGTAAAGGTAAAAGGTGAAATGAATTTACTTGTATTAAGCACATTTGAAAATGCCTGGCACAAAGGTAGAATCACTTACTGTTGTTATTCTTGAAAAACCTATAAACTACCTGTGAATTGTGGCCAAAAGATATGCCACCTTAGTCAGTGTTTAGTTCAACTCTGCATCAAGTTATATGTCAGTTATACCTTGATGAAACTGGAAACCAAAAAAAACAAAATTTCTGTTTAAGGTGTCCTTAATATATAAAAAGTGTAGAATTCTTCCTTTTATCTGTGGATTATTTAGAAGTGTGTTATTTAGTTTTCCAAATATTTGGAAATTTTCTAGCTAGTGAAAATAATAGAAAATTAGTGATTTCTAATTGAATTCCATTGTGGTTAGAGAACACACAACATCTTGAATTATTTTAAATTCACTAATAAGACTTGTTTTATAGCCCAGATTACAATCTACCTTGGTAAATATTCTGTATGCACTTAGAACAATGTGCATTCTGCTTCTGTTGGGTAGGGCATTAAACAGGACAAGTTGGTTGATAATGTTTTTTCAAGTCTATTAAATTCTTGCTGATTTTCTGCCTGTCTGTTCTATCAAATATGGAGAAAGGGCATTGGTACCTATGATGATACAATTATAGCCTTGGCTTTTTACCCTTGCAATTCTATCAATTTTATTTCCTGTATTTTGAAGTTGTTCTTAGGTGCATAAACATACAGGACTGTTATATCCTCTTGATTAACTGATCCCTTTTCATTATAAAATGACTTTTTTTATTCCACATAATATTGTTTTCTCTGAAATATAACAATTTCACCTTTTTTAAGACTAGTGTTGGCATGGTGCAAAATTTTTTTCCTTCCTTTTAATTTATCTGTGCTTCATATTTTAAATTATTTTCTTGCAACCTATAGTGTAGTCTTGCCTTTGAAAAAAAATCCAATCTCTGCCTTTTACAGGAATGTTTAACCAGTTACATTCAATACGATTATAGATATGGTTACATTTGAGGCCATCATCTTATTTTTTATGTGTGTCATCTATTCTTTTTTCTCCGCACTCTTTTAGATTAATAAGTATTTTTATGATTCCTTCTTTTTCTTTATTGGCTTATTATAACTCTTTGTTACTTTAGTGGTTGCCTTATGGTTTATCATATATATTGATAGTTTAGCTTGTCACAGTCTTCTTTCAACTTATATTACATCACTTCACATTTAGTATAATATCCTTAAAATAGTGTAGTTCCACTTCCTCCCTTCCAGCCTTTAGGCTGTTGTTTAAGCAGTCAAATTATCTCTCAAATTTTAAACGACATTTTTAAAAAACTTGTCTAGTTACCGTTTCCAGTGTTTTTCATTCATTTAGATCTAGATTTCCAAATGGTATGATTTTCCTTTTCCTTTAAGGACTTCCTTCTAACATTTCTTGTGGTATAGGTCAACTGGTGATGAATTTTTCCAGCTATTTTACATCTGAAAATATCGTTATTTGGCCTTTGTTCTTCATTAATTTTGATAATTAGTACTTTCTTTTTAAAATGTTTTAGATTGACAGCAAAACTGAATGAAAGTAGAGTTCCCACATGTTCCTCTCCTTTCTCCTACCAATACACAGTCTCTCCCACCATTAATATCCCACATTAGTGTGGTACATTTGTTACACAGTCTATGAATTAACATTGCCACACCATTGTCAATGTTGGTTTACCAAGCAGAGTCCATAGTTTGCACCCGAGTTCACTCTCTGTGTTGTAATTTATGGGTTTTGACAAATGTATAATGACATACTGTTCTCCTTATGTTCACCCCTCCCTCCTAAACCTTTACAGCCACTGATCTTTTTACTGCCATAGTTTTGCCATTTCCAGAATGTTGTATAGTTGAAATCTTTAGTGATTCCAATTACTTTTGTGTTAGACCACTTGAAGTTGTCCCATCTCAGACATTATAGTCATCATATCTAGAAGTTTGATTTGGGTATTTTTAATGTTTTTAGTTAACTCTATTAAACTTTTGAACAAATAGAATACAATTATCATAATTGTTTAACGGGTTCTCTGCTAATTCTAATATTTGTCACTTGCATGTTGGTTTCGATTGATTAATCTCCTTTACAGATAATGTTTTTCTCTTTCTTTACTTAACCTGGTAACCATTGATGCCAGATATAAATTTATCTTGTTGACTGCTGGATATTTTTGTAATCCTGGAAAGGTCATGTGAATTCACAGGTCATACAGAATACTAGTTCCAGAAGAAAAAAGTCATTGGCTTTTGTCTGTAGTGTTGACTGGGCTTACCAGATGGCTCAGTGGTAAAGAATCCGCCTGCCAATGCAGGAGACACAGGGTTTGATGCCTGGGTCTAGAAGATCCCCTGGAGAAGGAAATGGGAACCCACTCCACTATTCTTGCCTGAGAAATTCCATGGACCAGAGGAGTCTGGTAGGCTGCAGTCCATGGGGTCACAGAGTCAGACATGACTAAGTGACTGAGCACACAGGCACACAGGTAGTATTGATTATGATACAAATGAATTTCCTAGGAAATAAAACACAAGTTTTATCGGTTTATTTATAATGTGAAGACAGAAACAAACTGTATAGACCAGTGTTGTAACATATGATGGAGTTTGCTTTAGAGCAGTATGCTCTTATACAACAGCAGTCCCCAATCTTTTTGGCACCAGGGACTAGTTTTCTGGAAGACAATTTTTCCACAGACTGGGGTGGGGGTGGGGTGCTTACCAGATGATTCAAGTGCATTACACCTACTGTGTACTTTATTTCTATTATTATTACACTGTGATGTATAGTGAAATAATTGTACAGCTCACCAAGATGCAGAATCAGTGAGAGCCCTGAGCTTGTTTTCCTGCAACTAGATGATCGCATCTCCGGGGATGGGAGACAGTGACGTCTGAAGTGTGTTGCTTATGTCCAGTCTACTCCATAATCTCCCGTCTGTGACCTGGGGGTTGGGGATCCCTGTTACAGAACTTTCTACAATTAGAGGAACGTGCTTTACTCAATCGACTATAATAGCAGCTAGTTACATGTTATTAAGGGCTTAAAACGTGGCTGATGCAACTAAGGAAGTCAATTTTTCATTTTATTGAATTTTAATAAATTTAAATAGCAAATTTTTATATATATATTTGAAGTTCCTTATTAAAATTTAAGTAGTACTTTACTAGAAGTATTTCTCTAGTGACCTAGGAATTTTTCCTTTTGGTATTCACAAGAGCCTGACTGTAGCTACCCACAAGTGATATCTCAGCAACCTTCCTGCTACCCAACAACCCAACTAGGTAATCTGGTATTTCTAAAATCCAAGCATTTTTCTGGAACCCACTGAAACGTGACTAGAAGTGCCACCTCTAGCAGCTGGACAATTAAAAACTTGACTTTGGAGCTACCTACTATCATTCTTGATACTCCAGACTCTTAGGCTGCAGCTTCTGGGCCAGACTGGTACTGTAAATGGCAGCAATAACTTGACATCTAGCATAAGCTCCCTAGGAGAGCCTCTCCTCTGCCAGTTCCCTTGACCCAAGTTTTGATCTTAAGTTTGAATGGTTGAAGTGTATATTAGGACCACCTAAAAAGGAATATCCAGGTTATAGAGTCAGCTGCAGAAAGCTTTAATATTTAAATTGTGGTATCTAAGGTTAGTTGGTACAGGCAGTATCCAGTTTGACATCAATCAATATCCACAAATTCAGATTTAGTCAAGATGGAAGAGAATCTAAAATAAAGTACTTTTAAATAAAACAAGTTTCATTACATATTTTTGGAACTTTGTGGTAAGTCTGGATACTTAGAGATAAGAGTATCAGTGATATTTAAACCAGGACAGTGTATCCAACATTCACTGGAGCATTAAAATAGAACTTCTGAGGACTATTAGCTTGGGCTAGACATTTTGTATCCTAATAGCTGGCACTAGGAAAATAGCTGGGGTTAAGATCTAAGAATTTACCCTTGTCTCTAAATCATATTTAAAGACATTTTCATAGTTTTTAAGAATCACACAACTTATTATTAAATAATATCCTTTTGGTAGCCAAGTCATAATTCCAAATCTCCCACATAATCAAAGAACACTGATTCTCATCCAGGATGTCAACCAGCTGGTTACAAACTGGTGCTACTACTGTGAGCTGTTACTGTTCACTGGTCTTAAAAAAAAAAACTGAACTTTCATAGTTGGTGTCATTTTACATGTGGCAAAAACTAACTTGTGTCTCACGGACATTTAGAGAAGTCTTCAGAGTACAGTAAGAAAACATTTGTTTCTTTTGTCTTAATTTAGCTTTTCCTATACTTTAGCTTATTTTATTTAGTTTTTTTAGCATTTAATAAACAAAACTGTACTGAATGTTATACATTCAGTCTGGTTGCTCTTCATAAATACCTGTATATTAAATAAACTTGATTAGATAATTTGCCTTAGGTTACACAGTATTAGGCAGAATCATGACTTTAACATTACATGTTATAGTTCTCTCACAGGGGTAAGATACTAGTTCATTCAGAAAATAATTTTGTGTATCTAGTCCTGTGTTGGTTAGAGAGATACATCAAACCATGTAATCTTAGTTGATGTGTAGATTAACACTGAGAACTTTCTTACTTGGAGAGAGAAGTTAAACTTGTTCTTTGTGCTCTTGTAAGTTTTAATTTTTATTTATCATGTGAAAGGTATTTTAACAACAATCAGTAGTTGAACAGAAATTAGAAGTTATGTACAAACTCATTATGTTAAATGAAGTACATTCATTTTCTGTATTCCAAATATTGCATTATCATTTCCTTATATAGATGTAATACAATGAAGGCATAAACTTTTTAAGTAACATTTATATTTTCTCTTCTTTTCTACAGATGGCTGGTACCATTGATATGACTCTTCAAAGTGACATTATGACAATGTTTGAAAACAACTTTGATTACAACTCAGTTTTTTGATTAACCATCAACTTAAATGAATTATAAAAGATTAAAAAGCAAATGGTAAAATGATTGCTTTCCAACACCAAGATACCAACTTATATTGTATTTTGACTGCTCTAAGATGATTAAACAATTTTCACTTACATTTTTTGTTAACTATATGTTCATTTTTTTAATGACATAATTTATAGGAAATTTTATAGTTTGGGATACCTAAAAATTGAATAAACTCCCAAATGTTATTCATTTTACCAGTATTCTACTATATATTATAGGTCCTATCTAAGCAGTGAAAATCCCAAAAGATGGTCCCTTCTTGTTTCAAAGATGGTCCGTTCTTGTTTTGATATAGAGATCAAAAAAAGAGTTCTTGTTGAGTTTCTAACTTTTTTTTTTTTTTTTTTACAGGGAGTTGTCCTTTAATGGAGTTCAGGCCTCTTTTTGGAGTATAGGACCCTTTTGTAATGTAAATAATGTTTCAATGAGCCATGATTCTGCCTGGGTTTCTTTAAATGACTCTGGGTGGCAGAATGTGGGGCCTACAAGAGAGGTTGTTTTGTTTTGTTAATTTATTATTTTATTTACTTTTTAAAATTGAAGTATAATTAATCTGTAATACTGTGTTAGTTCCAGGTGTACAACATAGTGATTCAACATGTCTGTATATTACAAAATGATCACCATGAGTTTGTAACTTTTAAAACAGATATTTGTCTGCCTTCAGAAATATTTAGAACCTCTAACAAATAACACCTGGTTTCTTTGAGTGTCAGATTTCATAAGATTCTCTATTGGTTCTATATTCAAAATGTATATTTATTATCTATGGTTTGAAAGATGTTAAATTTGAGACAAAATAACAGTGAATATTAATTATGTATGTGTCTTTAAGAATCTATACATTTCTTAATATGCATGTGATAGCAATGGATGTCTAAATTTTTACTTTACTAAGTATTTAAATCTGTGAAATATTTTGTTTCATCACCCTCAAGTTGGAATTATGTATAAATTATGTATATCAGCTTCATGTATTTTAAAATTTGGACTCTTGTAACATTCAGGCACTATTCCAGTATCATCTAAAGTAAAAATTCAAAGTGTATATGTATTGTAGAGAGAAAGAGAAAGTTTTCTTGGCTTTATTTATTTTTATAATCAATATGATAATTTCTTGAAATACCTTTAAGCTGTCAACCATTTTAAAAATACGATTCAACTAGAGGCTGAAATGGTGGTGATACCTTCATGAAACAGCCAGAATAAAAGTCATAGTCATACATATTATACTATATTTTTAAACAAGAAATTAGTATGTATATATTAAACAGTATGCATTGTTATTTTCCTAAAAGAGCATATGGACTTCTCTATATATTCTAATTTATATTTATATCTAGTCTAATTTCTATATATCTATATATTCTAATATATATATATGTAGTCTTAGATACATCAGAAATGCATAGTGGTTACCTCTAGGTGATGGGGTTATAGGGTTTTGTTTTGTTTTTTTTCTTTTTCTTTAGACCTTTCAATATTTTCTGGCTCATTTAAATATTTATTATGTAATGCTTTTAAGATCTATGGGAAATTTTCCATTTTTAAGAGAATAAAAATACTAAATACTAAATAAAAATACTAAAGAATTTACTCTGTCAAATACACATTAACTCTTTCAACAACTGCCTTTAAATAATAAAACTGTTCAGTGAATGATCTTTGTCTACATCCAAAAAGAAAGTTCAGCTTCAATTAATATCCTTTTACATTAAATGGTTTACTTGAGGTTTTTCTATAAACCTTTGGAACACCCCTTACAGAGAGCTATGTTATGGTTATCAGTGTTTAGTTTAACCAATTTAACATTTTAACCTTTGCTCAATCAGTAAGAGATCTGGCACAATGTAGATAGTCAACAAAATTTTGGTAGGCTTGTTTAAGTCAGTTTTGCAGAGAAAATATTGATGTATAACTGATCCTTCCTCAATTTGTACATTATTTCTTAGTAAAAAAATGCTTGACTTCTCTTAACTTCTTGCATGGATTTTACTTGTTAACAATATTATATAATCAACCTTTTTGCTTTTTTTTTTCCTCTTTTTTTCTTGAGTTGTTCTGGAAGAGTGGGACCAGCTTCATCAGCATCATTTGGGAACATGCAGGTTCTCAGACTTAAGACTCACTAAATCAGAACCTCTGGTATGGGGGCCAGCAACCTATAGTTGAACAAGCCCTCCAGTGATACTAATACACACTGAAGTTTGAGAACCACTGCTCTAACTGAATCCTGGCTGTCTCCTGCAGGCTCTCACTAGTAGCACCTATTTTTTCACTAATAGTTTTCTTGCCTTTGTAGTGCTACTTGCAGACTATTCTTTCCTTCCCTAAATACCCCAGGTTTTAAGTTTTTCATGATCATCAGACAGTACTACCCATAGTCACTTACCATCCCTGGTTCACTCCTTATTCCCCAGAGATCTTAGTCTCTGTTTCACTGTCACTCTCTTAGTTGACAACTTCTCAGTCCCTTGAGTTCTCTGCTAATGATCTTGATAGCTCCTCAACTTTAGCCACTCCCTTGTCATTGCCAACAACTGTAACTCTTCTTAGTCTCAATTTCAAGCGTCCTAATTCCTCAATAATTGCTCTTATCTCTTCTTACTTTGGATAGGCCGTGACTCTAGCAATAACAGTCCTTTAATCCTAGTGTCTTTCATAGTATTTCTCCCCTCTCTCCCTCACTTACCCAGAGTCTATAGTATATTATTATTAATAATCGCTCCCTTGCATATACTCTCAACTCTGTTGCTCCATTCTTTGTTGAATTACTTGGCAAAACTCGTCTTTATTAATCTTATTGCCTGCTCTGCAGCCACGAAATTGGTTAGAGAAAGGCATAAACCTCCAAGAAAAAGGCACAAATCACTACAGATCCTACAGTCACTAAAAAGATAAAAGGGGATACTACAAATAACTTTATATTCATAAATTTGAAAAAATGGACCAATTCCTCAAAAAATATAACCATCAAAGCTCAATATGAAATCATCTAAATAGCTGTATACCATTAAAATTTTTTAATTCATAATTAATAGCTTCTGAAAAAAATCACCAAGCCCATATGATTTCACTGAAAAATTATACCAACCATTTAAAGGATTAGTACCAATATAAAAGATACTCTTACAGGAAAAAAACCTATTTCAGAAAATGTCTCTTCCAGAAATAGGCCTATTCTGTATTTTTGTCAATAGGACAAATTCTATCAACAAGGATATTTCCCGAGAAGGAAATGGCAACCCACTCTAGTGTTCTTGCCTGGAGAATCCCAGGGACGGCAGAGCCTGATGGGCTGCCGTCTGTGGGGTCACACAGAGTCGGACACCACTGAAGCGACTTAGCAGCAGCAGCAATGAGGCCAGTATTACCCTGACAGTAAAATCAAAGACTACCAAAAATAAGTAAAAGCTGCATACTGTTATCTCTCTTCAGCAAAACACTAGCAAACCAAATCCCACAACGTATGGAAAGAATTATCAACCCCAAAACCCAAGTCATACAAATTGGAAATGAATAAAACTCTTGTTTTTGGTGTGGTTTTTTCCCTTAAATTTCTTTAGCTTTAATTTTCCAAAATATTAAATAATGGAAGCAGGAATCATTTATAATTCCAGTTTTAAGGAAAATGGCTGCAGTACTTCACCATACACTATTTTGGGGGGTAACTATAATGTTAAACAGTTTCTAAATAAATTTAGCTTTCAGTAATAGCTAATGGAGATCAGCCCTGGGTGTTCTTTGGAAGGAATGGTGCTAAAGCTGAAACTCCAGTACTTTGGCCACCTCATGTGAAGAGTTGACTCATTGGGAAAGACTCTGATGCTGGGAGGGATTGGGAGCAGGAGGAGAAGGGGACAACAGAGGATGAGATGGCTGGATGGCATCACTGACTCGATGGACGTGAGTTTGAGTGAACTCCAGGAGTTGGTGATGGACAGGGAGGCTGGCCTGGCATGCTGTGATTCATGGGGTCACAAAGAGTCAGACATGACTGAGTGACTGAACTGAATAGCTAATGAATTTTTGCATGTGACTTTCTACACAAAAAAAATCCCAAGAAATGTTAAACCATAGTTAAATAAGTGATTTAAGCAGGGTCACAGGATACAAAGTCAACATACAAAAATCTGATCTCTATATGCTAAAGAGAATGTGAAAACTTAAAAAATGGAATATCTAGGTATACACTTAAGAAAACATACAGGAACTGTATGCTGTAAAGTACAAAATGCTTATGAACAAATCAAAGGAGAAAGACCTAAATTAGTGACAACAGAGTAAAATGTCAGTTCTCAAAAGCACACCCTATCAAAAACCCAACAGTTTTTCATAGACGTTTATTCTAAAATGTATATGGAATGGGACGAGGACTAAAATAATTAAATATTGACCCGAAAAAGAATGACATGAATCATTCTGTGTGATATTAAGACTTCTATAAAGCTACAGTAATCAAGAAACCAGAGATCAGGGGACTAAAATAAATAACCTAGAAGTTGAACCATAAAAATCTGCACAATTGATTTTTGACAGAGGTGCAATTCAGTGGAGGGAGAAAGGAAGGATAGCCTTTACAACAAATGGTGCTCAGACAACTAGATATCCATAAGCAAAAAAAAAAAAAAACCAACCCAGAACAATCTCAACCTAAATCTCAAATTTTATGTAAAAATTAACTCAAAATGCATCTTGAACTTAAGTGTAAAATAAACCATAAAACTAACAGGAAAAAAATCTTAAGGCGCTATGGTTAGAAAGATTTTCTTTTAGACTTCATACCAAAAGCATGATCCATAAGTGAGAGATTGATAAATTGGATCTCTTCAAATTAAAACTTTTGTCCTATGAAAAGCTACAGATTAGGAACAAGAATTTGCAAACCACTTATCTGACAAAAATAAATACAATAAAGAACTCTCCAAACAACTAAAAATTTTAACTAGAAAGTGGGCAAAAAGACATACAATTTACTCAAAGAGAATATACATACGGCATACACACATGAAAGCATGTTCACCATCACTGGCCATCGGTGACATACATATAAACCACAATGAGATACCACTGTACACCTATCAGAAAGGTTAAAAAAGAAAAATAGTGGCAAGAATGCTGGTAAGAATGGAGAAAAACTGGGTCACTCATACATTGCTCATGGAAATATAATGGTACAGCCGATGTAGAAACCAGTTTTCAGTTTCTTACAAATAAAACATGCAAAGCCATATGACGCAGCAATTGTACTGGGCATTTATCTAAGATAAATGATAACTTACATTCACACAAAAACCTGTACATAAATGTTCACAGTAGCTATTTTTGTAATAGTGAAAAACTGGAAACCACTCATGTCATTTAATAGGTAAATGTTTAAAGTGAAGTCTCTCAGTCGTGTCCGACTCTGACCCCATGGACATCAGGCTCCTCTGCCCATGGGATTTTCTAGGCGAGAGTACTGGAGTGGGTTGCCACATCCTTCTCAGTATATACATATGGTGGAATACTACTCAGCAAAAAAAAAAGAATTATTGATATATACAATAACTTGAATTTATAAGGAATTATTATCCTGAGTAGGAAAAAAAATGCCCTAAGGTCATATACTGTATGATTTCATTTATATAACACTTTTGAAATGTCAAAAATTTTGGCAATGGAGGACAAATTAGTGGTCAACAAAGATTAGGGACAAGGTTATGGTTATTACAGAGCAATGTGAGGTGTCCTTGGGGTAATGGAGTTTGACTTTGGTGGTATGTACACAAAGCTACATACTACATATATGACATAAATAAAAGCAAAAAATACACTGGATAAAATATATGCAAATTCTATTTCTCTTATGACTGGATATAACTTTATGTCATTTAAAATGTCAGTGTAAAAAACGTAATACTCAAAACTAAAAAAAAATAACACTGTGGTAATCATTTCACAATATATACAAATACCAGGTCATTGTGTTGTACACTTAAAACTAATCCAATGTTATATGTCACATATCTAAATTTTCTAAAATTGGGGAATCAGGCTTCTACTTGGAATCTAGAAAATGGGAAAAGCACTTCTCACATCATTACAATGAATTAAAAAGCCAGAAGTCTTTACATTTGCAACTTTTCTTACATTAATCTGAGGGCTAATATTGCAGGGTTACCTGAAAGTTAAGAAGATAAATGCACCAAAGGAGAGACATGACATAAGCACTGGCTTACCTGAGGTCAGTTCAGTCGCTCAGTCGTGTCCGACTCTTTGCGACCCCATCAATCGCAGCACGCCAGGCCTCCCCGTCCATCACCAACTCCCGGAGTTCACTCAAACTCATGTCCGAGTCGGTGATGCCATCCAGCCATCTCATCCTCTGTCATCCCCTTCTCCTGCCCCCAATCCCTCCCAGCATCAGGGTCTTTTCCAGTGAGTCAACTCTTCGCATGAAGTGGCCAAAGTATTGGAGTTTCAGCTTCAGCATCAGTCCTTCCAAAGAAATCCCAGGGCTGATCTCCTTTAGAATGGACTGGTTGGATCTCCTTGCAGTCCAAGGGACTCTCAAGAGTCTTCTCCAACACCACAGTTCAAAAGCATCAATTCTTCAGCACTCAGCCTTCTTCACAGTCCAACTCTTACATGACCACTGCAAAAACCATAGCCTTGACTAGACTGACCTTTGTTGGCAAAGTTATGTCTCTGCTTTTTAATATGTTATCTACATTGGTCATAACTTTCCTTCCAAGGAGTAAGTGTCTTTTAATACCACCAAATGCTACATAACCTGGCAACAACAATAACAGATCATCTGAAAGTTGTAACAAATTGCTAAAGTCTGGGTGTGTGCTAGCTTGAGAATATAAAACCTTTGGGAGCACAACAGAAATTTGTAATCACTTTCAGGCTCTTCTCCACAGACCTCCTCAGTACTTACAGAAAAGATTTAGGAGGGGACAGGACAGGATGAGGGTTCTGAGTAAGCCATCCTCTTGATGCAGGCCTAGAAGAGCAGAGCAGCAGATGCAGGAAAAGCACAAAGACTGCCCAGAACCTTTTCCCCCATTTTCCCTAAAAATTATAAAGCTTAAGCTTCTGGAGGAAGACTAGCAAACTCTTAACAATTTTAGGGCATATATGAAGACCCCCTGCAACTGGTGGAAAGGAAATAGAATTAAAACTTGAAATCTTGGGAGATGTGCAGGAACTCCATTGTGGGTTCAGACCATTAGAGAGATCCTATCACTGAGGGCAGGGAAGGATCATTGAGAAGGCATCACTGATATCCAAAGACATAGTACCTGCTGACATGGCTTAATTATAGGACAGCAGAGAATGCTCCTCACTTCCCTGCACTTCTTACCATTAGGATAAAATGCATTCAGTAACAAGTAAAAGCAGTCTACTGCAATCAGAGGTGCAAGAGCATAGAGTATAACACTAAGCATAAAGACTTAAAGGCAAGCATGTAGCAGCTGTCGAGAAAAAAATCACTGGCAAACCAAGATCTATCCTCATGGTAGCACCAGAGACTATTAAAAATCTGCGGTGTGCTTAGGATAACTGTAGCAACAATAAAATTCAATTCCAGCTCAACTTCTGCCTAGATTGATTTCACCTCCACAGTTAAGGCTAGCAAAAGAAAAAACTGTCCATTTCCAAGCTTAAATATATATATACTTTTGTCTCTTGCTTTATACAAAATGTCTTTCAACAAAAAATTATGAGGCATTAAAAAGAAGCAAGGAAAAAAAAAATCCTACTGTTAAGAGACAAAGCAATCAACAGAATCAGACTTACAGATGACACACAGTTGACTCAGAAAATTTTAAATGACTGATTATTACAAGCTGTAGAGGAAAAACAGACAATGTGTGATCAGATAGGTAATTTCAATAGAAATTATAGGAAAAAGAAAACACAAGTGCTAGAAAATAAAAAACATGGTAATAGTTATGAGGAATGACTTTGAAGGCCTCATCAATAGAATCAACACAGCCAAGGAAAGAATCAGTGAAGCTGAGTTTAGATTAAAAGAAATTACTCAAACAAAAAAGCAAAGAACCTAAAAAAGTGGTGCATGGTAGGACCAACACAACAGAATATCCAAAAGCTGTCGGGCAATATTAAAGTCTAACATATGTCTAAATGGAATCTCAGAAAGAGACGAGAGAATGGGAATGGAGAAATATTTGAAGGGACATCAGCTGAGAATTCTCTAAAATTAATTTGTATTGAGAAAAAAGAAAAACTAGTTTTTCCTTCTCTTTAGTAGGGAAAAACCCTCAGCTCTTCCTGCTGTGTGTCTAATCACCAAATGTGTGTGGGATTCCCTACAAATGAACAATTCTCTGTGACCTCATCTAGGTGTCCTACAATTTAACTCAATTCTTAATGTATTGATATCCACCTGGAGATAGTATCAGATCCCATGGCTCAGTCCCACAAGACTGATACACATTTCAGATGCCAATCATAAGTAGCAGATCCCTACATTACCCACAGCTTGTCTGAGGTAGACAAATCAGATTCCCATGGATTCAGATATTTGCTAGAGCAGCTACAGAACTCAAGGACACATTTATGTTTACCAGTCTACTAAAGGCTATAGTAAAGGACACAAATGAAGAACCAGATGATGAGACACACAGGGCAAGGTCTGGCAGGGCCCCAAGCACAGTAGTTTCTGTCCCTATGGAATTGGAGGTGCATCACCTTCCTGTACGGAGATATGTTCACCAACCTGGAAGTTCCCCAAACGCCTTCATCACAGAGGCACGATCAGTTATTAGCTCCATTTCCAGTCTCTTTCCCCTTTGGAGGAGGGAGGTAGAGCTGAAAATTCCAAGCTTTTAATCACATTTTGATCTTTCTGGTGACCAGCCCCCACCTGGAGCCATTCCGGAGCCCACTCAGAATGTCCTCATTAAAACAAAAGATCCTCCTGGGGCTCTTATCACTAGAAGTTTACAAGGGTTTTAAGAGCCCTGTGTCAGATATGAGTCAGAAACCAAATATTAGACTAACACATGCTCTTAGTGCTCTTATCACTTAGAAAATTACAAGGGTTTCAGGATCTATCTGTCAGGAACCAAAGGCAAAGACCAATATGTTAATGTATTTTCTATTGTCTAACATAATGACAGGCTCAAAAGCACAAATTCAAGAAGCTCAGAGAATGCTAAATAAGATTAAAAAAACAACAACAACACTAGATATATCATATTTAAACTGCTGAAAAAATCTTGAGGCACCCAAAGGAAAAATAACACAATAGAGAGGAAAGAAGAAAAGAATACAGCAAACTTACAAATTTCATCAGAAATTATAAAAATCATGAGTGGAGTAACGTCTTTAAAGTTCTAAAACAAAACCCTGTCAACTAGAATTCTATATCTATTGGAAATGTTATCAAAATTGAAAGAGAAATACTTTTTCAAGCAAACAAAAAGTGAAAGAATTTACTGCCAGCAGACCTTCACTACAACAAATGTTAAAGAAGGTTCTTCTGGTAAAAGGGATGTGATTCTAGAGGTCTCACCTGTATCTGTACAATGAATGAAGAACACCAGATATGGCATTTGTTGTTGTTCAGTCACTAACCCATGTCTGACTCTGTGGCCCCATGGACTGTAGCATGCCAGGCTCCTCTGTACTCCACTACCTCCCAGAGTTTGCTCAATTTTAGTCCATTGAGTCAGTGATGCCATCTAACCATCTCTCATCCTCTGCTGCCCCCTTCTTCTTTTCCCTTCAATGAAAGTAATTATTAAATTCATTTTTATTGTTTATAAATGCTCCAAAAGATAACTGGCTAAAGCAAAACTGGTAGCACTGACAGAAGAGAAATGGGCAAATCCACCATTACAGACAGATTTCACCATTCTTCTCTCAGCATTTGATAGAACAGTAGGCAGAAAGTCAGTAAAGATCTAATGGTCCTGAACAACACTGCTAACCATCTTTAACTGACATTAATGTTACACTCTCACTAAAAACAGCAGAATACACTTTTCAAATGCAGTTGGAACATTCACCAAATAGACTATATTTAGAGGGATAAAGCAAACCTTGACAAATTTACATGAATAGGTAGTTCATAAGCTGCTGCTGCTAAGTTGCTTCAGTTGTGTCCGACTCTGTGCGACCCCATAGATGGCAGCCCACCAGGCTCTCCCATCCCTGGGATTCTCCAGGCAAGAACACTGGAGTGGGTTGTCATTTCCTTCTCCAATGCATCCCACCAGATTTAA
Organism: Budorcas taxicolor; assembly: GCF_023091745.1. NCBI lineage: Eukaryota > Metazoa > Chordata > Mammalia > Artiodactyla > Bovidae > Budorcas > Budorcas taxicolor. Next base: position 51,677,337 of record NC_068912.1, on the reverse strand, counting down.
AGTAGAAATTAATACTAAAAAGATATCTGCAAAATATTTGGAAATTAAGCTTTTCTAAATAACCCATCTTAAAAGAGAAAAATCACAAGAATAATTAGAAAGTATTTTGAATTGTATGAAAGTTAAAATGCAACACATTAAAATTTATGGGATGCAGTGAAAGTGGCATTTAGAGGAGAATATTTTTACCACTCAGTGTTTATGTTAAAACAGAAGAAAAATCTCAAACCAGTTACTGAAGTTTCTACTTTAAGAAACTAGAAAAATCAAATCTAAAGCAGAAGAAAGAATAGGAAGAGGAGAAATCATTTACATTTACATTTAAATGAAATCTTAAGCAAAAAAAAAAAAAGAGAGAGAGAGAGAAATCAAGGAAACCAAAGGCTGTTTCTTTTTTTAAAAAAGACAATAAAATTGATAAGCCCTCTATCCAGACCTCCCATATAAAAATGAGAAGATGCAAATTGCAAATGTCAAGTGTGAAAGAGAATATTACAGATACACACACACACACAGATCTGCAGACATTCAAGAAATAACAAGGACATATTATGAAGAACTCTATGGCCAGAGATTCAACAACTTACAAGAAATGCATAAAACTCTTAAAAAATACAAACTGTCAAAGAGGAAATAGATCGTATGAATAGTTCTATAAGTATTAAGTAAATTGAATTGTATTTTAAACCCTTTAAAGAAGAATTTAAACAATAATAACAACTCTAGGCCTACATGCTTTTTTGCAGAATTCTACCAAACATTTAAGGAACAAATAATACCAATTTTATACACATTATTCCATAATATAAGAAAAATATAGATGCAAAAATCATCAACCAAATATTAGCAAGCTGATTTCAGCAATATAGTAAAAATACACTATTTCATGATCAACTGGGATTTATCCTGGGAATGAATGACTGGTCCAACACAAAAAATTTATAGATAATCACATCAGTAGATTAAAAAGGAAAAATTATGATTATCTCCAGAGAAACAGAAAAACCTTTTACAAAATTCAACCCCCATTGTGGGGAGAAGAAAAAGAAGAAAACCTCTCAGAAACTAGATATAAAAAGGAACTTCCTCAATATGATAAATAGCATCTTAAAAAAAAAATCTTCAGGGAATTCGCTGGTGGTCCAGTGGTTAGGACTCCCCGCTTTCACTGCCAAGCGTGCAGGTTCAATCCCTGGTTCCAGTACTAAGATCCCCAAAACTGTGCAGCATGGGAAAAAAAAACAACTTAAGCTAATAGTATGCTTAATAGTACATAACTGATTTCCCCTTATGACTGAGAACAAAGTAAAAATTAACTATTTCTACTCAGTATTGTATTGGAGGTCCTAGTTAGTGTAATAAGTGAAGAAAAATAAAAGGCAAACATATTGGAAAGGAAGAAATAAAAACTGTCTCTATTCACAAATGACATGATGATCTATATAGAACATCCCAAAGAATTTTTCAAAAAGCTACCAGCACTAAAAAGTAAATTTAGCAAGGTCCAGGATCTAAGACAAAAAAAAAAAAAAATCATGTAAGTACCTAGAATTGAAAAAATAACATTTATAATAATATATTTTTAAAAAGAAATACTTAGCTATAAATCTTACAAAATACATCCAGTATCTGTATGTTTAAAACTATGAAACACTGATAAAATCAATCAAAGAAGATTCTAAATAACTGGAGAGATGTATGTACATGGGAATCCTGGCGAGCTGCAGTCCCTGAGGTTGCAAAGAGTAGGATATGACTTAGCAACTGAACAACAATGTTCTGAATAACTCAATATTGTTAAAATATTAGTTCTCTCAAAATTGATTAACAGATTCAATGGATTCCAATCAACAATTTTTGTCAAAATTGACAAGCTAATACTAAAATCTGTATGGAAAAGTAACTAGCCAAAACAATTTTGATAAAGAAGAACAAAGCTGAAGGACTCATACCACATGAGTCGTAGACTTACTATATTACTTTACTACTTTTGACAAGTGCATATTGGGATTTCCCTGACAATCATACCTGTCCCCCAATGCAGGAAGCACAGACCAGGTTACTAAAACCCTGCATGGCTCATCGCACAGCCACAAAAAAGGCAAGTGTATACTGCAGAAGAAGACTCTTGAGAGTCCCTTGGCCTGCAAGGAGATCCAACCAGTCCATTCTGAAGGAGATCAACCCTGGGATTTCTCTGGAAGGAATGAAGCCAAAGCTGAAACTCCAGTACTTTGGCCACCTCATGCGAAGAGTTGACTCACTGGAAAAGACTCTGATGCTGGGAGGGATTGGGGGCAGGAGGAGAAGGGGACAACCGAGGATGAGATGGCTGGATGGCATCACTGACTCGATGGACATGAGTCTGAGTGGACTCCGGGAGATGGTGATGAACAGGGAGGCCTGGCATGCTGCAATTCATGGGGTCGCAAAGAGTAGGACACGACTGAGCGACTGAACTGAACTGACTGATACTGCAGAAAATATAGACATATAGATCAATGAAACAGACTAGAGGGTTCAAATATAGTCCCACATATAAAGTGATTTTCAACAGAGGTGCAAAGGCAATTTAATAGATGAAGAATATTCTTTTCAACAAATGATACCAAAATAACTGGATATCTACATGGGAAACATCAATGTCAACCCATACTTTGCATCTTATGCAAAAATTAACTCAAAATGAATTATAGACCTAAATACAAAACATAAAATAAATTTTTTAGAAGGAAACACAGGTTGGGGGGCACTTGCTGACCTTAACTTAGGTAGAGATTTCTCACATGCAAGACCAAAACTACTACATATAAAAGAAAAGTGACAAACTGGATAAAATCAAACTTAAGAAACTGTGCTCTTCAGAAGTCCTTAAAAATGAAAAGATAGACTAGGAAAATATTTGCAAATCACATGATGTATGATAAAGCATTTGTATCCAAAATACATTAGGAACTTTCAAACTCAGTAAGAAAATAAGCAACTCACTTTTCCAAAAAGTCAGTAAAAGATTTGGACAGCTGCTTTGATAAGAATAATATATTCAAGTGGCACACAAGTATATAAAGATTCCCAACATTATTATTATTGGGGAAATGTGAATAAAAATTTCAGTGAGATACTACATTACACAACTCTTAGAATGGCTAAAATCAGGAATTTTTTTTTTAACACTATTAAGTGCTCTCAAGAATAGGACCTAACAATAACTCTCACACATTGCTGGTGTGAATTAAACTTGCAGCCACTCTGGAAACCAGTTGGATAGTTTCCTATAAAGTTAAATGCATACCTACCTGACCCAGCAATCCCACTTCCAAGTGTTAACCCAAGTGAAACGAAAACTTACATCTTCCCACCAAAAACTTTACATCAGTGACTTTATTCATAACCACCAAAAACTGGGAAAAAACTCAAATATACGTCAACTGTGAACTGTTCCATAAGCAAGTATGGTACATCCATCTAACAAAAGACGAATAATAATAATAAAACAATATATGTAACAGTATAGTTGAGTCTCAGATAGATCATGCTAAAAGAAAGAAGCCAGAAGCTAGAAGTTGAATACTACATGATTCTATTTACACAATCTTCTTGTAAAGGAAAAAACCAGAGGGACAGAAAAAAGACCAGGGATTGCCAGAGGCTTGAATTTATAACCAGACACCTAGCTGGTCAGATAACGACTCAGAACCTACTTGGAGAATAGCAACACCTTCAGATGAGCTTTGGGAATGAATAAAGAAATGCCTTTCGGGTGGTATGAAAATCGTTTACTGCTCCCCCTCCCCCATGCGCCCCATAATTCCACGATCCAGAAAGAAGGCCTTAAATTGGGGCGGGGCGGGGGGGTGAGCAAGAAGAGGATATGAACATTGGTCAAAATGAATGGCTCTTCCTCCCACAGTATCTAGGATGGATTGGGAAAGTCTCACCTTCATTTCCCCCACAGTTATCTGTTTTGAAATGGGGCTTTACTCCTCGCGGAGGAAGGTCGGCTCTCCACCCTTGCCTATCCGGTGCGGCCCTCGCAGCGCTTGGGGTCCGCGGTGCGCCGCTCCGGGGCTGGGCGCGGCCGTCCCGAGCGCTCACCGTGAGGGTGGTAGCCCGGGGCTGTGACAACGGACCCGAGCCGGGCGCTGCAGCACGCGGACCCGCGGGGAGGCGTGCGCGGGGCAGGCGACCGCGGACCGGCTGGCGGGTCTGACGCACCGCCGCGCTCGCAGTCTCGCTCAGACTCCAGAGTGCGCGCCGCTGCTGCCCGTGCCTCAGAAGCGTCGCGTTGCGTTGCTGGCCGCGCCGCTGCCGCCGCCCGATGGCGAAGCTGCGGGACTGCCTGCCCCGCCTGATGGTCACGATCCGGTCCCTGCTCTTCTGGTGCCTGGTCTACTTCTACTGTGGGCTCTGCGCCTCCATCTACCTGCTCAAACTTTTGTGGAGCATCTGCAAGGGACCCACGCAGACCTTCCGGCGGGTCGCTCGGGAACACCCCCCCGCGTGCTTGAACGACCCCTCTCTGGGTACCCACTGCTACGTGCGGATCAAGGTGAAGGCGGGCGCGGGCCCGGCGCTATCGCGAGGGAACGTGACGGCCGTGAGAGCAGAGGCAGATCCCTGCATGACGCCCAGCCCAGCGTGCCCTAGTGTTCTCGCGGCTAGTAGGGCGCGCTGCAGGGACGGAGATGCCCGGGGGATGCTAGAGGGGCGAGGTGCCACGGGAGAGGGTCAGGGGGTTGTGTGTGTCGTTATGGTCCTTGCGTGTGTGTGTGAGAGAGAGTCTAATAATCTGGGTCCTGTTATTACTGTCCCCTACTCCTCCACCGCAACAACCTTCTCCAACTGCAAGGGGAAGCGGTCGTCTGTCACCTTTTTGCCCTTTAGAGCTCAGATAAGCTGTAGGGAATTGTTTCTGGTGGCGCCCTACTGTCTCAGGAGACGGTCCTTGCCCAAATTTTAGAGATTGGAACAGTAAATAGAATAAGTCATTGCAAATCAGGAGCTTATTCAGATCAGCAGAATGGAGCATTCACAGATGACCTAAGCAACATCAAACAATAAATAAATGGTGCATGTTTGTGGAGAAGGAAGCAGCGCTATGATGCCAGAGACCAAAGGAATGGCACAAAAAGGAAACGTCAACTATTCATGCAGACTCATTAATTGCCCATGCTTGTCCCAAGCTCTCTTACAGCCCACGATTATTCTATTTCCTGAGGCTCCAGGTGGTGAAGGGAGATGGCTTTTTGTGATGCACCCTACAAGTCTGACTCACTGGCCTTTCAAAAATAGCCTCCATGAAGGGATAGTTTTGTCACCAGGTCTGGGGTTCCTGTTAAGAGCTAGATTGCCCTGCAGCTCAGACCACAGAAGTGCATGTCCTTTTTACCCTGCAGTTGACATGAGAATTAAATGAGTCAATATTTGTAAAAAACAAATAAGCTAAAACCAAAAATCTTATAACAGTGCCTGGTACATAGTAAAATGAAATGAAATATTTATTCACTAAATCCAGTCAAGTTCCTACAGCCTTTCATCTTCCAAGACTCACCACCAATAAAAGAAGTTATTGAACTTCCAGGAAGGCATTCTGCAGTAGAGGGTAGAAGTCAGAGTTGTTATGTTCATCCTACCTGAGGGGGAAAATCAGTTTGAGAATCATTCGGAATTCATCACAATGACTCTCTTCTGACTTTGGCCACTTAAAGAGTTTCCCCAGAGACCTAGAACCAAGGAATAGAAAGAGCATTGTCCTGGGCAGTAGGACAAGATGGAGGTTCTAGCCACAGTCCTGCTCCCAACCATCTTAATGACCTGTAGTAACATCTTTGGACCTCAGTTTCTAACACTGCAAAAATGATAGGGTTGAACAAGATGAGCTTTAAGATTTTTTTCATGTCTGGAAACCCAATTACTTGGGTTATCTGATGTAAAACCCGGTCAGTCTCTGGGTTTTGGTTCTTGTTTTTTTACCTTACTTCCTTCTGAGTTTTTGTGTTTCTTTCTTGCCCCACTTTCCTTTCTTCTATTTGCTTTGTATTTGCTATATTTCTGTCTCATTTCTGTGATTTTTGTTTCCCTTGGGCAATCTTGTCTCCCATATGCAGAGCAAAGGTTTGAGCACTCAGAGCATTTGGCTGTTAGACATACACTGACATGACATGAGGAGCAGGCAGCCAGGGGAACTGTGCATGCAACTCTCAACTGAAAATAATGTGGGAGGGAGAGAACTAAAAATAAGGAAAGGAGGTGTGAATTATATAACTGATGGCACAGCTCTTGACGGGCAAGCTGAGAAAAGTATATGACTAGGAGGTAAATAATGGCAGGAATATAAATGCAGATCAGAATTATTTACTTGCCCTGCAGAATTTGAGTGAGATGAAGTGTGACACATCACTAAGAAAATTATGACTGTTTCAGAAGCTCATAATATAGATAAATTGACGCTGTAAATAGAAGATAATGTCAACAAAAGCGAATCTGTTAATTTACCCCGCTGATAAACAGTGGTTATTTTTTCTTTCTGAAAATTAATAATACTTATTTTATCTCTTGATATTAAAAATAATGCGTGAAATTTTTTAATGGAATGGAAATTGTACTTTTATAGTCAACACAAAGCGTCACTGGAATCTCATGCACTCTATTTCCTACTGCAGGATTCGGGGTTAAGATTTCATTATGTTGCTACTGGAGAAAGAGGCAAACCACTTATGCTGCTGCTTCATGGATTTCCAGAATTCTGGTAAACTTAACAATAACTTTTTCTTTGCACTAAAGATTTGGCTTACCATAGTGTCATTTTCTTGTAGTGATTTTTAATAGACCCCATGCTATGATCAAGTGCTGGCCTAGAGTTATTACTCCTAAGTGTTCCTCCGTCACAAGAATGATATTCCTTCTGTTTTAAAGAAACATGCATATTGTTATCCTAAATGTATTTATTTTTGAGAATTAAAACAAGTATCATATAGTGTTTCAAATTTTTGAAACAGTCAGTTGCAAAACAGTTTTTAACTTTTTATTTTATATTGTAATATAGCCAGTTAACAATGTTGTGATAGCTTCAGGTGGACAGCAAAGGGACTCAACTACACATACACATACATCCATTCTCCCCCAAACTCCTCTCCCATCCAGGCTGCCACATAACATTGAGCAGAGTTCCCTGCACTGTACAGTAGGACTTTGTTAGTTAGCTATTTTAAATATAGCAGTGTGGCTCAATGTTGTGTGGCAGCCTGGATAGGAGGGGAACTTAGGGAAGAATGAATACACGTATATGTATGACAGTCCCTTCATTTTTCACCTGCAACTATCACAATATTGTTAAAGACTAAATTAGTATAGCAGTGTGTACATATTGATCCCAAACTCCCTGACTATCCCTTCTCCCTATTTTTCCCCCTTGGCAATCATAAACCAGTTTTTATAGTACCTACTGATGGACATGAGTTTGAGCAAGCTCCAGGAGATAGTGATGGACAGGGAAGCCTGGCATGCTGCAATCCATGGGGATGCAAAGAGTCGGACATGACTGAGTGACTGAGCTGAACTGTGGACAAAATGCAACACTGGGTGGTAAAGCAGGTTCGAAAGAAACCAAAGAATTAGAATGCCTGTTACCTGGCAGCCTTTGGTAAGGCTTGGGTGAGGGGAAGGCAGGAGGAGAAGAGGGCTCATAGAAACTGAAAAAGGACTCTTTCCTATGTACATAGTAACAGGCTCAGATGAATTCAGGACAAATTAAGGATCAGAATATTTCATCTGGAGAAAAAACCTATAGCCAAAAATACACAGTTGCTAGTTACCTACGGGAAAATAGTCGGTTCCCCTTTGAACCCCACAGAACCAAATAAGTATAGATGAAACAACACATGATGAAACTTTAAAAAAATGAATAGCTTTTAAAAGATGGTAGATATTAAGGTGGTAAAAAGAAAATCAGATTTTTGCTAGCGTAGGGTTATGATCTTGGAATGGAAAAATGGACCAAAAAATTATATTCTCTAAACTGACTTAAATGTAGAATGTGTGGTATGTTTTTAAAGTTCTAGGACAATGCCCTGTCCCCAAATTTCTCCTTTACTTTTGCTCTTAACACCTAGAATTCTACATTACATATTCCTCACTTCCTTTAGAATTTTAAAGGTTTTGTGTGATCTGAATTCCTAATTTAAAATGCATCTAGCTCTGAAAAAATATTTAGTTAATACTTTTAGAGCAAAAGGCCTTTATTATAAATACTTTGAGATTGCTAGTGCACCAGGAAGTGTTAGGCATTGAAGAAGAGAATGGAGGAGGGCAAAACCCCATCTAGCCCATCATTTTTCTAAAGCAAAAAGTCTATGACATGCAAGCATGCTAAGTCACTCCAGTCGTGTCTGACTCTTTGCAACCTCATGGATGGTCGCCCGCCAGGCTCCTCTGTCCATGGGATTCTCTAGGCAGGAATACTGGAGTGGGTTGCCCTGCCCTCCTCCAGGGGATCTTCCCGACCCAGAGATAGAACCTTTGTCTCTTACATCTCCTGCATTGCAGGCAGGTTCTTTACCACTGGCACCACCTGGGAAGACCCTAGGACATGACTGGCTTACAAATAAAATGTTAGTCTAAAGTATTAATCAAATCTGCATAAAGTGATGTGGGCAGTGAATTGGCTCAGCTGCTTAGTTGCTGAGACTTCTGTTTGTGTAAGTCATACCCTAAAGCAAGATCTCTTTGCTGACATTTTGTCTTTCCTTCCAAATTACCACTGTTACTTGTTATGCAATCTAGTCAATTCCATTCATGAGCTCCATTCAGGAAGAAGTCAGTTCAAATCAGAATTTAGGATAACGGTGTTTTGATTAAACCACTTCAATCTCTCTCTCTTAGACTTTCCTTTTTCTGTCCCCAAAAGCCCTTTCTCTTGCACTTTTCCCCTTTTATGTGTGCGTGCTCAGTCTCTCAGTCGTGTTCAACTCTTTGCAACCCTGTGGACTGTAGCCCACCAGGCTCCCCTGTCCATGGAGTTCTCCAGTCAAGAATACTGGAGTTTGTTGTCATTTCCTCCTCCAGGGGATCCTCCTAACCCAGAGATCAAATCCACATCTCTGGGGATTCCTACATGGGCAGGCAGATTCTTTACCCGTGAGCCACCTGGGAGGCCCTCCTTTTATTTTTTTTTAGAGCCAAAAAGCTTTGGCATTTTGAACCAATTTCAATTTATATTGCCCATGTAAATATCCCTTTATTAATCAAGTTTTGCCTAAATGTACATCAGTTTATAATATTATAGATCAAGCAGGTCAGATTATTTGATACAGTGAAAACAAAATAATCATAAACTGGCAATGTATGTAAAAATGCTTTTTAAACAGAAAATCATTATACAAATATAAGGTATTATTTGCATTTATCATCATTAACTAAGAACAGCAGTTGAGAATTGGTGAAATTTAATATATACTATTAGATGTTACACAGAAACAATAAAACTCTGGGTCTTCTTAAAATATAAAGGAAACATCAAACAATATACAGATCTAAATTAGTGCCAAATAAGGCTGTCACAGATGATTTTCTCCCCCTCTATCTGCACCTCAATTTGCATTGCTTTTAAAAATATTTTGAGCTGATGCAAGCAGTTTCTGGCAATAACACCAGCTGTATGGGACACACTCGTCATTACTCAAGTGCTGAGGCAAGTAAGGGCTCTTCATGCATACAGCTGAGCACGGAGCCTGATGACTGTGGCTTTTTCTCCATTGTAAAAGGGAAGAGTATATTCTGCATCTCAAAGAAGCTAGCCTGGTAAAACTAGGAGCCCTCCTTGTGTTAAGAATAGCTAAGAAAGAAGTTGCTTTTTCTGAAGTGTCCTCTGCTTGAGCTTCCCAGGTGACTCAGTGGTAAAGAATCTGCCTGCAATGCAGGAGACTCAGGTTCAATCTCTGGGTGGGGAAGGTCCCCTGGAGAGAGAAATGGCAACCCACTCCAGTATTCTTGCTTGGGAAATTCCATGGACAGAGGAGCCTGGTGGGCTATAGTCCATGCGTTAGCAAAGACTCAGACACGACTGAGCAACTAAACAACAAAGCAACTGGGTGGGGGAGGAGGGGAACAGTGTGGATGAAAATAGCTAGTTTTGTTTATTTATAATATTTTCAAGAGTTACTGATTTTATGTTTCATTTTTGTATCAAGGGGGTTATTTTGTTTAATTCATGTGAATGACAAGCTCATCAGTCTATCACTGGGGTGATTTCTTTTTCAGTTTAGAGTTGTGTAAATCAAATATGCTTTATTTATGAACTCTAGGAAGATTACATTTAAAAATTATTTTGTAATTTATTAAGATAGCAGTTGCAGCCTTTAAATATTCCTAGAAATGTTTAAGATATTGTTTGGCTCCACTCATTGATAATAGAAATAGTTGGATTTATCTGGAAGGCAATTTAAATTATTAATAGCATAATAACATATGCAGGTATTATGTTTACATTAAATGTAAAATGCTATAAAATTGTACACATTATTTTGAGTCAAATTTCTACCTTGACATCTCTACTTAAATGAATTCTAAACAAAGACACAGGTACTTAGGATATTAAAACAATGCACATTTTAGTAGAAATTGAATATAAATTCTCCAAGAGGAATCTGGGAACTTTAGTTCAGAGTTGTCTCAAGGCTTGAACTGGGACAGAGTTTTACTAAACAACTGGTATTTCTAGCACTATCATAATTCAGTGCTTTCGTTTTTCCATTGTTTCACTCAGTCAACAAATCTTTATTGAGCACCTTCACATCTGCCAGGCAATTCAAGGAGCTCACAGTCAAGTGGAAATGCCAGGCACTCACAGATTAGTATAAAGCACATGCCCAGTACACTGAAAAGTGTGCAGACAAATGGAAGAATATGGAAGGGGCCACCCAACCCACCTGTGAAGGAGGGAACCTGGGAAGTCTCCAAGAAGAGAAGATGCCCAGCAAGAGGAGTTCAGTGAGGGGTGAAGGACAGGGGTAGTGGGGAGTAGGGAAATGCTGAGGAGCCATGATGTTTCAGAAAAAGGAAATATGTAAACAAAGTCATAAAAACAAGACCCATGTTTATTCACTGCAAGCAGATAAGTGCTGCAGGGGCAGCATAGCATGGATTCTCAGGCCAGACCACCTGGGTTTGGATCCTGGCTCTGCTATTTGCTAACTCTGTGACTTTCAGCACGTCCACAAACCTTGGTTTCTTCATCTGTAAAATGGGGATAATAATAGTACTTACTTTATACTACTATTTTGAAGATCAACATCACTATATGTGAAGCACTTAGAATTGTGTGCCTGGCCTGTAATAAGACAGATATAGATGTTAGCCCTTTTTTTATTATATAGCAAATGATAGAGGGTATAAGGTAGTCAAGCTGGAAGATTAGGAAGGTCAAATCTTAGAGGTTTTATCTGCCAAAATAAAGTGCTTGGACTTCATGTTGGGAGTAACTGAGAGTCAAGAAAGAGTTTGTGTTTTTATTACGTCACTCTGGTTTTATAGAAGATAGAGCCAAGGGGAATGAAACAGACACAATTAGACCAATCGATGGCTGCTGCATAAATGGATGCCCGGATGAAGGTAATGATATCAGGGATGGATAGGAAAAGTGATTCAGTTCAGTTCAGTTCAGTCCTCAGTTGTGTCCGACTCTTTGCGACCCCATGAATTGCAGCACGCCAGGCCTCCCTGTCTATCACCATCTCCCGGAGTTCACTCAAACTCACGTCCATTGACTCGGTGATGCCATCCAGCCATCTCATCCTCTGTCGTCCCCTTCTCCTCCTGCCCCCAATCCCTCCCAGCATCAGAGTCTTTTCCTGTGAGTCAACTCTTTGCATCAGGTGGCCAAAGTACTGGAGTTTCAGCTTCCAAAGAACACCCAAGTAAATATTAACATTTAAGAGGTTAAATTTACCGAACTTTATTGATTGGGTATGAAGGATTATAAAGAAGAAAGAATTAGGCTTCAGTTACAAAGACATTACAAAAAATCAATTCAAAATATTAAGTAAGGCTATGAGAAAATAGGCGGGAGTGGTTCAGTGGTAGAATTCTCGCTGGCCACATGGGGGGCCCAGGTTCTATTCCTGGCCCATGCAGCCACAGCTCCCCTTTAGGGCTTCCCTGGCGGCTCAGAGAGTAAAGAATCGGCTTGCAATGCAGGAGACTGGGAATACAAACTCCTGGAGATGGTGAGGGACAGGGAAGCCTGGTGTGCCGCAGTCCATGGGGTCACAAAGCATCAGGCAAGACTGGGCAACTGAACAACAACAACAACATGGAAAAATAAAATCACATGTGTTGACAGCTGAGTATCTTTTAAGGAATCAAACTGCTTCTGTTGTTTATTACAACCCAGAGAGATTATCAAGATTAAGAAAGACACTTTTGTTAAAGTTTTCAAATCCATGTTCATTGGCAATGCTTTTGCAGATTTTCACAAATCATAGATATCCTAGTAACAGACCAAAGACTCTGTCTATCCATTCATGAATCCTAATGTGTGTCTGACACCTTTCCTGATAATCTAGCTGTTGATGTAAAGTAGTCGATTTGTTTCTTCCTTCTCATTGTTTTGTGTTATTGTACATTGCAGTCTCCCTTCATTATTGGTTTATAATCTCAGATCACTCTGTTCTCCTTCCTATTATGCTCCAAAAATCTTTCCAGACAATGATCTACCATTTGTCTTTGTCAGATAATTTTATACTGTGTTCCCATGAACAGATGTGCACGTAGATGCTTTCAATGCATATTCTGAGTTCTATAACACAGGCAGTCACTTTGAAAAATCCAAGTCTCTTTTTCTGTTTGTTATCCATAATGTTTTTGCTTCTTAGAGGAAGGAACTCTCTTGGAGCTCTGTGTTTCGATTAATTCTGCAGTTTTATTATCAAGCATACGGGGAACACCTGGTCTAGCAAGCTTCCAGGACCTGGCTATCACTGTGGCCATTCTAATTGATCAGTGCCTGGGCCATTTTGGTTGGTAAATGTTTTTAACCACACACTTGCATGTCGTTTTAGTTTGGGATCTTCTCCTTCGAAGAATTTTGTTTTAGCAAGCAGAGGTTTATCTTTTTCCTTTTCTTTAAATTTCATTTATTTATTTTTGGCTGCGCTGTGTCTTCATTGCTACGCGTAGGCTTTCTTTAGTTGTTGTGAACGGGGGCTGCTCCCTGGTTGTGGTGTTGGGGCCTCTCATTGTGGTAGCTTCTCTTATTGTGGAACACGGGCTTAGTTGCCCCTCAGCATGTGGAATCTCCCCAGACCAAGGATTGAACCTGTGTCTCCAGCACTGACAGGCAGATTCTTTTTTTTAATATAAATTTATTTAATTGGAGGCTAATTACTTTACAATATTGTAGTGGTTTTTTCATACATTGACATGAATCCACCATGGGTGTACATGAGTTCCCCATCCTGAACCCCCCTCCCACCTCCATCCCCATCCCATCCCTCTGGGTCATCCTAGTGCACCAGCCCCAAGGACCCTGTCTCATTTACCACTGGCTCTCCAGGGATGTCTCAGAGATTTATCTTAAGTAGTTGTTCTATTGGAGAAGGCAGTGGCACCCCACTCCAGCACTCTTGCCTGGAGAATCCCAGGGACGGGGGAGCCTGGTGGGCTGTTGTCTATGGGGTCGCACAGAGTCGGACACGACTGAAGCGACTTAGCAGCAGCAGTAGCAGTAGAAGCGACTTAGCAGCAGCAGCAGCAGCAGTTGTTTTATTGGATTCTTCCAATTATCATCTTTTTAAAAATCATCAGACTTTTTCATCCATGAGTAACTGTTTTTATGAATGAAAACACTGAGTCCTATTTGACATGTAGCAAGCTGAGTAAAATGCCCCTTCTAGGAAAATACACTTTCATCTTGCAAGTTTTCTGAAAGAATCAAATGGTACAATATACAGAAGCACTTATAGGCACAGACTAAGTGATAGTGGTAAGCATTATTTAAGCAAAGCTTAGAAAATTGACTTCTTAGGTACATTTCTTAAGGTTTTAGTATCTGGTATTTTGTAGTTTCAGTAAATCCTTGCCCTTTGTTACATTCCCACTGGAGCTGGTAAAAAAAAAAAAAAAAAAAAAAGTCAATTTCAATAATGTGAGTGCTTTCTTTTCAAACAGGTTTTTTCTTTCCTGCCCACACATGGCTACATAACCTTTCTCAAAAATGAGAAGCTACTTACAGTTTTCCACTTAGACAATCTGTAATGGTAACCTTTATATTCGTTACTGTGGTATTTTTAACATATCTTATTTTCTGCAGGTATTCTTGGCGTCACCAACTAAGGGAATTTAAAAGTGAATATAGAGTTGTAGCACTGGATTTGAGAGGCTATGGAGAAACAGATGCTCCTGTTCATCGAGAGAATTATAAATTGGACTGTCTAATTACAGACATAAAGGATATTTTAGACTCATTAGGTAGGTTTTAAACAAATAGTATTAATTATTTTTAATGGACTGACATTCAACAAATTGTGAATTAATAACCTCATTTCTCGGGAGGGTGCTTCCATTTACCTGAGCTGTTATCTGGATCCTGTCATTTGGTGTATATCTATAGAAGGAATTTAAAATAATACATCCAGAATAACTATTCAGTTACCATCCAAAGTGACTCTCAAAATTTGTTTTTAAAAATTGACTTAATGTATACTATTTATTATTTTCAGAACTAATTATTAGAAATTTGATTCTTGCTCTCAGAAAGTTTATTTCTTCAGAACCCACACTTAAATATTCATTTAAACATATTGTTAGATGCAGAAACACTTGCATTATCTTTTATTGATCAGTTAGTGCCACAATAATATTGTGTAACAAACCACCCCAATCTCAGTGACATACAGTCAAAGGCATTCATTCCTGTGCTGGATCTGCAGGTCAACCTTAGGCTGAACTCTTCTGGGTCTTAGCCTCAGGCCACAGGTCCAGCTAGGACTGACTTCTCAGAGTGAATTGGGTTGCAGCCCCAGCTAAAGGAGAGAAGCTACCTGGGGGAAGCTCTTCTCACTGTGGTTGAAGTGGCAAGAGGATGAGCCCCATAGCAAAACACATTTCAAGTTTCTGGTCACTGCTCATTGGTCAAAGCAAGTCACATGACTGAGCCCCCAGATCAAGTTATACAGCCACCAAGAAACCAAAGGAAATCACACTGCCAAGTCTAATATGAAATGGATAGTAAAAAAACTTCCCTGGTGGTCCAGTGGATAAGACTCCATGCTTCCACTGTGGGAAGCATGGGTTCTATCCCTGCTGGGGGAACTAAGATCCTGAATGCCTCAGGCCGAAAAGGGGGGGGGGTTGGTGGTAAAGTATACTACCTCTATGCATTGGGAAGAGGGGAAGAAGGAGTAAATATTTTTTAGCAATAATCTAATCCACTACATCCCTTTTGACTAAAACCCAGTGTGTTTATAGAGCCAGTATAGTGGGAAACTCATGAAATCAAAGACCCATTTCTACAAGAGTCTAATGAGAGCATAGATCAGGTCAGTATTTTCAGAGGAAAAAAAATGGATGCAGTCAGGGGGTGTCAATGCAGCATTGTAATTTAGTGTGATTACAGTAAAATCAGAGACACTGATTTCCAACAGCCATATATCATATTTTGTGGTAATTCAGTCAGACTTGGCCTAATTTTGTCATCATGCAATTTTCTAGTCAAGTCAATATGTAATCTTGCTTATGACCTAGGTATGTGTAGTCTTTACCATGGTTTTCCAAACTCAGGTTTATGTAACCAGAGCTGAACTATTTCAGATTTTTTCTTTAAGTATAAATTCCCAAGAGAAGTTCTGAATCTTTAGGTCTATAATGGACCTGGGCATCTAAATTTTTGAAAAAAAAAAACTACACTAGTAGATTCAGACATACAGGTTTTGGAAACACCAAACTCAATATCTGCAGAAAGTACATAATTATGGTAGGAGAGTAGAAAGGTTAGCTTTAGAAACATATCTAGTACATATGCGGTAATGATGCACCCACCTGTTTCTTTTCAGTGATGTCAACATTCATTTCTCAACTACAGGGTATAGCAAATGTGTTCTTATTGGCCATGACTGGGGAGGCATGATTGCTTGGCTGATTGCCATCTGTTATCCAGAAATGGTGATGAAGCTTATTGTTATTAACTTCCCTCATCCAAATGTATTTACAGGTGAGTTTAAATTTCCATTAAGACATCTTTGATAGTATGACAACTCACTGTTGTCACTGACACTTTGGATTAAAAACAGTAAAAGTCAATTAATGTAATATTTTTTAAATTAAGTGACTAAACTATGATATTAGCACACAATAATATCAGTTATCTTGGCTTTAAATGTTCCTGAAGAGTCAAAGGAAGTATAGCTTTATATTTACTTGCATAATCTTATTTTTTTAGAAGACATTTTATTGCTAACTTGGGGAGAGTTAAAGGAAAAATGCAGTAACATTACTTTGACAGTAAAGAATCTTGACAGCCTAGAAATAAATTTTCCTCTTGCTTGACTGCTTTGAATATCAAGAATGGCAGCATTCTTTAAAGCAGCAGTTCTCAAATTTTTGGTCTCCTTTATACTTTTAAAAATTATTGAAGACCCCACTGAGCATTTATTTATATGAGTTATACCCATATGCATTGACTGTATTAGAAGTTAAAAACGAGAAATTTCTGTTTATGTATTCATTCATTAAAAAATAATTAATCCAGTACATATTAACATGTATAACATTTTACTGAAAACTAACTACATCTTCCAAAACAAAATTTTAGAGAGAAGAGTGTCATTATTTTACATTTTTGCAAACCTCTTTAATTTTTGGCTTAATAGAAGACAGCTGGATTCTCAGATCTGCTTCTACATTCAATCTGTTGCAAATGTTTGAATTGAAGTATATGAAGAAATCTGGCCTCACACAGATTTGTAATTGGAAAAGGGAGGAGTATTTTAATAACCTTT
This sequence comes from Budorcas taxicolor, assembly GCF_023091745.1. NCBI lineage: Eukaryota > Metazoa > Chordata > Mammalia > Artiodactyla > Bovidae > Budorcas > Budorcas taxicolor. The sequence continues at coordinate 51,660,346 of NC_068912.1, read as the reverse complement.
TCAAATAAGTGTGGATATTCTCCTTTAATACTACACCAAACTCAAAAATTGGTGATTTCTGAAAGGTTAGTAACAATGTGCAATCTGATGTCATATTAATGAACTTTTCATATTCTGTCACATTAAAATCCATTGGTCTCTCTAGCCCTTTGAATGGATTTTTTTAACCTATGCATGATTTTGCAGTCATCATGCATTGAAAGATATTGGTTCATTGAGTTATTCAGGTCTTCCATAAATTGACACATTTCATTATATGATATCAAAGAATCACTTTCATTAATATCACCCCAGTTTCATCAAAAAAGTCTTTATAGAAAAGCTGTCAAGCTCACAGTAGCAGACACAAGCTTCCAAAATTCTGATTTTCATTTGAAAGCTTGAAGTTGGTAATTGACAACAAACACTGATTGTTTTCCCCCAAGTGACAGGCTTGCTTTGTTCATTTTCAGGAGACTATCTGCTCAATACCCAAGTCTGACTGATGATAGTTTGTTAGTCATTCTCTTAAGTAAAAGCGATATTTTATTAAAAAGGCAGCTAATTCAACTTAACAGCTGAAGAATTGCTTTTCCTCTAGATAATCGTTGATTTTGGTATTCAACAGAACTGCCTTATATATATTTTCTAACTGCATCACAAGACACATACAAAAGGTAGAAATTTAATACAATTAATAATTTTGGCTATTTCATCAAACACATTCATAAGTGAAACTGCCACTTCATTTTATGTCTTTATTTATTTACAGCAAGTGTGTGGTGTGAGGAGTACGATGGATTATAAACAGTGTGGTATTGTTCAGTGCCACAGCTTTGATGTGTGCTCAGGCAACAATGGCTTTATCTACTGTTGCCTTTGCACCATATGTGCAAATGTCAAAGAAATGAGAAAAACTAATAGTATTGTATTGAAATAGTTTGACCACCTGGATCTTTTGAAAGGGTCTTGAGGATCCCCATGGGTCCACATGGGATATGTTTCAGAACCTCTGCTATAGAAAGAACTCTTAAAAGAATGATTTAAAACAAAGAAGCAAACAAAAACAAAACAACAAGCACCTGTGGAAATGGCTAGGCACATTTTTATTTGGTTTTGACATGTTATGATTTTGTCCTCTTGAACCATTCTTGTCAAATTTTCTGAGGTTCAGTACTGTCACAATCCACAGTAGTCCCCCAAGGAAAAAAACTCAGACCAACATATTTTTATTTCTTCTTCAAAATTAGAGGTGAAGGAGAAATTGAACATGACTACATAAATATTGTATGAATATGTATAAAAGTTAAATTTTAGATACATATCCAATTATCCTCTCTTGGTTAAGGTAAATAGTGTGACTGCTTAGGAGTCAAATATCAATCTGAGGTTCTTCATATTTCTCTCAGTTGCGTTAGGCAATAGAAGTTGCGCTACATGCTTGTTCAGTTGTCAGGACCCTCGGGTAAATGTTATTTTGGTGGTACTGCTATACGGGAGCTTCCCAGGTGGCACTAATGGTAAAGAACCACCTGCTAATGCAGCAAACGTGAGAGATGTGGGTTCGATCCCTGGGTCGGGAAGATCCTCTGAAGGAGGGATGGCAGCCAACTCCAGTATTCTTGGAGAATCCCATGGACAGAGGAGCCTGGCAGGCTACAGTCTTTTGGGTCGCAGAGTCAGACAGGATTGAAGCAACCCACGCACTGCTATTGTCCATACTGTAATTGATCATTTCGGTAACAAAATACTTGAATATTTCTGGAACTATTAATAATGGGTTCAACCCTGGTCGGGTCAATATGAGGTCTTCAAGTAATATGAATACATTTTCCCCTTAATATTGATATCTCTTAATGCAGGGCTAAGTAAATCTTACTCAATGACAACTTTACAAAAAGTATGAGCATAACAGTGCTCTACTTATCTGAGAAATATAATTTTTAAAACTCCAACCATTTTGAGTACAGTTACAATATTAGAAATAAGGGGAAAAATCACCTCTATAGTGAGGAAAATTTAGTACCCAATACACAACGATGCACATTTAATGTGTGTGTGTGTGTGTGTGTGTTATTCACTCAGTCGTGTCCAACTCTTTGCGACTCCATGGACTGTATCCTACCAGGTTCTTCTGTCCGTGGAATTCTCCAGGCAAGAACACTGGAGTGGATTGCCATTTCCTTCTCCAACATTTAATATGTATGATCACATTATTCCCTAGTTTTAAAACTTCAGTGTCTTCCCAAAGCACTTAAAATCATTATCATTCTGGCCTTACCTAACTGGGCTTCTGCTTTTCTTTCTGACTCATCTCATACCATCTCCTCTCCTCATTCACTACACACCAGCCACCCTGGCCTTCTTTCTGCTTCTTTAATGTGCCAAGCACAGGACCTACTTTCTGTTCCTTCACATCCTTCCTACATCCCCAGAGAAGCGTATTTCACCACCTTTACTAAATAATAGTTCCTCTTCCACACCACCAAACCATTGCTTTCAATCAGATTACCATGTTTAATTTTCTTTATGGTATTTCTGCTAACTAAAATGATCTTTTAAGTATTCATTACTTATTTATTATGTAAGTTCCTGGTAAATGGGAACCTCTTTTCTCTTGTTCACACTAAATCCCCTCACACATAGTAGATATTCAAAAATTCATTAAATGAAGGCATTTTCTAGATACATGAATGAATTTAAAGGAAATGCTTTAGTTTCTGTTGAGGCCAAATGAATAAGATATTTAAATCAGCCTGCCAGGAAAATCTTTTAAACAATAGACAATTATTTCCCCCATGTATCCTTAGGAAAAGTATTAAGTCACTGATAATAACTTTGGAGAAAAGGCAGTGTTGTTTGAGTTTTCTTATTCCTTTTGAGTCTATACTTCATGAAGTGGAACTTTCTTTTTATTCAAAGTGCTATAAATATTTAAAATACCCAAAATATCCAAAATAAAATATAAGAACATAGAAATTGTTCCCAAGAGAAATATATGGAAGCCTTATTTGTGAATACTTTTATGGGATCATCTCAAAGGTGAAATTGTCTTAAAAAGAAGTTACTTCAGTAGTAATTCATATCACTTGGATAAGGTCTAACATGGCATTTTAATTTCAGAATATATTTTACGACACCCGGCCCAGCTGTTCAAATCCAGCTATTATTACTTCTTCCAGATACCATGGTTCCCAGAGTTTATGTTCTCCATAAATGATTTCAAAGTAAGTCAAATATGGTGATGGATATTAACCAGACTTATTGTCTATGATCTTATTGTTTATTATTTTGAAGTATATACAAATATTGAATCATTATGTTGTACACTTGAAACTAACATAATATGATACGTTAATTATACCTCAATTAAAGTAAGAAAAGACTGGTGCCCAAGAGGATAACAAATTAGGAAGTTAAGAATAAAACAAAGATAGACTAAAGCACTGAAAACAAACCAAAAACCCAAAAAAACCGGTCCTCCTTATGTTGTTCTGATTTTAAATAATCATTTATTGTATATCTGTTATATGTTATGCACTCTTAGGCATCTCCTCCGATGCAAAAAAAAGAAATAAGTCAAACAAATGTATTGTATTAATGTAATATAATGTAAAATATATTATTATTAATGAAAAACATTTTAAATTAAAATCCATCTTTAAGAAGAAAAACAGACAAATGCTAAAACTTGATAAATGTTTCTAAGGTTTCATTTATAGGCATACACATTTATTTTTACAGTCTGTTTATATGGTTGAACGCCTGGCTGTTAATTCAAATTTTTGTGAGAGCCTGTACCCCTAAAGGCACATCTCTTTCTAGAGAACATTCCATGCAGAGATAAATGATATGAGTGCCAGATGAGAGAGGGTGACAGTAGTGGAAGCGGAAGCCCTTGGGGGTAATGAAACCCCAAGACAAAGTCAAACCTGCAGGTGTTGGTGCACCATGTCCAGTGACACCAAGAGTCAGGTGTAGTGTCTGTTTCTTCAGCTAATTGGGTGCTTATTTGTCCAACATGGTGTTAAGTATTTAGGGAGGTTAAAAAAGACATAGTATGTTTTAACTGGAAATGATTCTGCATATACCTCTGACGATAAGGACTTTAAAAGAAAACATAACTCTATGCCATTTTCAAACCTAAGAAAATGAACAACTTCTTAATATCATTTCAGTTCAGTTCAGTTCAGTCACTCAGTCATGTCCGACTCTTTGCGACCCCATGAATCACAGCACGCCAGGCCTCCCTGTCCATCACCAATTCCCGGAGTTCACTCAGACTCACGTCCATCGAGTCAGTGATGCCATCCAGCCATCTCATCCTCTTTTGTCCCCTTCTCCTCCTGCCCCCAATCCCTCCCAGCATCAGAGTCTTTTCCAATGAGTCAATGCTTCGCATGAGGTGGCCAAAATACTGGAGTTTAAGCTTTAGCATCATTCCTTCCAAAGAAATCCCAGGGCTGATCTCCTTCAGAATGGACTGGTTGGATCTCCTTGCAATCCAAGGAACTCTCAAGAGTCTTCTCCAACACCACAGTTCAAAAGCATCAATTCTTCGGTGCTCAGCCTTCTTCACAGTCCAACTCTCACATCCATACATAACCACAGGAAAAACCATAGCCTTGACTAGATGGACCTGAGTCGGCAAAGTAATGTCTCTGCTTTTGAATATTAGTATATATAGGTATATCTAGGTTGGTCATAACTTTTCTTCCAAGGAGTAAGCATCTTTTAATTTCATGGCTGCAATCACCATCTGCAGTGATTTTGGAGCCCCAAAAAATAAAGTCTGGCACTGTTTCCACTGTTTCCCCATCTATTTCCCATGAAGTGATGGGACCAGATGCCTTGATCTTCGTTTTCTGAATGTTGAGCTTTAAGCCAACTTTTTCACTCTCCACTTTCACTTTCATCAAGAGGCTCTTTAGTTCCTCTTCACTTTCTGCCATAAGGGTGGTGTCATCTGCATATTTGAGGTTATTGGTATTTCTCCCGGCAATCTTGATTCCAGCTTGTCTTTCTTCCAGTCCAGCGTTTCTCATGATGTACTCTGCATATAAGTTAAATAAGCAGGGTGACAATATACAGCCTTGACGTATTCCTTTTCCTATTTGGAACCAGTCTATTGTTCCATGTCCAGTTCTAACTGCTGCTTCCTGACCTGCATATAGGTTTCTCAAGAGGCAGGTCAGGTCGTCTGGTATTCCCATCTCTTTCAGAATTTTCCACAGTTTATTGTGATCCACACAGTCAAAGGCTTTGGCATAGTCAATAAAGCAGAAATAGATGTTTTTCTGGAATTCTCTTGCTTTTTTGATGATCCAGCGGATGTTGGCAATTTGATCTCTGGTTCCTCTGCCTTTTCTAAAACCAGCTTGAACATCAGGAAGTTCATAGTTCACGTATTGCTGAAGCCTGGCTTGGAGAATTTTGAGTATTACTTTACTAGCATGTGAGATGAGTGCAATTGTGCGGTAGTTTGAGCATTCTTTTGCATTGCCTTTCTTTGGGACTGGAATGAAAACTGACCTTTTGCAGTCCTGTGGCCACTGCTGAGTTTTCCAAATGTGCTGGCATATTGAGTGCAGCACTTTCACAGCATCATCTTTCAGGATTTGAAACAGCTCCACTGGAATTCCATCACCTCCACTAGCTTTATTCATAGTGATGCTTTCCAAGGCCCACTTGACTTCACATTCCAGGGTGTCTGGCTCCAGATTAGTGATCACACCATTGTGATTATCTGGGATGTGAAGATCTTTTTTGTACAGTTCTTCTGTATATTCTTGCTACTTCTTCTTAATATCTTCTGCTTCTGTTAGGTCCATACCATTTCTGTCCTTTATCGAGCCCATCTTTGCATGGAATGTTCCCTTGGTATCTCTAATTTTCTTGAAGAGATCTCTAGTCTTTCCCATGCTGTTGTTTTCCTCTATTTCTTTGCATTGATCACTGAAGAAGGCTTTCTTATCTCTTCTTGCTATTCTCTGGAACTCTGCATTCTTAATAATTTAATGTCCTTCAAATTCTCTTAACTGTCTCAACTGTCTTTATACACTTTATTTGAATCAGGAATCAAATAAGGACTAAACATTGTATTTGGTTGTTAAGGCTTTTAAAATCATTTAACAGTTCTTTTCTTCTTACCACCACTTTTCTTTGTAATGAAGAAATTTGTTATTCATATGTCCTGAGGAATGGTTCATATTCTGGATTTGACTGACTCCTTCATCGTGGTATTATTTAACTAGTTCTACCAACCCTTGTCTTTCCTACTTCATAGGTGCTACTGCTCTAGAGGCTTGATGGTTTCATTTGACAAGAATTATTTTATAGGTAGTACTGTATATTTCCTAATGCATTATGTCAAAAAAGCACAAAATGTCTAGTTGTCCCAGTTTTAGTAATGCTAATACTAACCAGTGGGCTTACAAATTGTTGGGCTATCCAAATTGCCTAACAACATTTCACCAAATAATTCTAGCAGACCTTGATCATCACTGCCTAGGTTCATTTAGAAAATAGTGATTTTCTAGTTCTTTTAGTCTTTCTGCTTTTATTAACTGGAATTCTTCTATAAAGAAGAGTTTTCCACATTCGTATTTGGTTATTCTGAAATATAGTTCCCACAAGAATGGCAGGATAAATGCTTCATAATTTCCCTTTATAAATAATGCCCAGAGTAAAGAGTTGGTGCCCTTGAAGCCCCCAATGATGACCAATGCAGGTTTTTTTCATATTATTATGAGTTCATGATTTTTGAAAATCTGTTTGCTATGGATGGGCATCACCGACTCGATGGACATGAGTTTGAGCAAGCTCCCAGAGTTGGTGATGGACAGGGAAGCCTGCCGTGCTGCAATCCCTGGGGTCACAAAAAGTCAGACATGACTGAGTGACTGAACTAAACTGAATTGATATATCAACTGATCACAGTCTTTATTTTCTTTGATATCCAGATTGTTACAAGTCTGTGTCCCCATGACACAAGAGCCCTTTAGTCAGTAGTAGCTTGCTTCCTTAACGTCCTAAGTTCATTATTTATGTTCTGTTCCAGATCTGGAATCAGTCATTTACTGAAGGAGCTCTAGCTCCTATTAGCAGGATATCGTATTTAGAGACCATGATTTAGGTGATCATTGTTACTGAGTTTTCATTGCTTCTGGATCTTTCCATTGGATGTGATTTGGACATACATATTTTTTAGACAGAAAAAAAATTATGAGTTCTTATCCACAATTTCCAAAGCAAATTTAAGACTATAGAATTTTTACATAACTTCTGTGATGTTATATGAAACATACATATGGTTTTAAGTTAAAAGTCTAATAAAACAATGTACATTCAGAGGAGTCTTACTTATCTCTCTTTCTCTATCTCCATCCTATTTCTTCTTTCTCCCATAGAAAACCATTTTGGCTAGTTTTGTTTCATCTTTTTATTTTTTCTATCAAAAACATAAGCAAACGTGCATATATTTGTTTTCTCCTTTTTTCACAAAAGATAACATACTATTAATATAAACACTATTTTCCACCCTTGCTTTGTTTTGCCACTTAACGATATATCCTGCAAATTACTCCATCATCATCATACAGATTGTCTCCATCTTTTCTTAGAGTCCTAAAAACTCTAATATGCCATTGTGTGGCTATGCCATAGCTTATTCAACCACCACTACCCCACCCACTGATAAACATTTGTTTCCATTCTTTTTCTGTCACAAATAATGTTCCAACGAATCACCTCCTGCACATGTCATTTAATATTTTTGCAAGCATGTTTTGGTGTTGAGGGTCTAATTTTAAACAAGAATCCCAAATAGCCAGTGGAAATCTACTGTATCACTCAGGGAGCTCAAACCAGTGCTCTGTGACAACCTAGAGGGGTGGGATGAGGTGGGAAGTGGGAGGGAGGTTCAAGAGGGAGTGGACATATGTATACCTATGGCTGATTCATGTTTTTATATGGCAGAAACCAACACAATATTGTAAAGCAATTATCCTCCAATTAAAAATAAACTTTTTACAAAAGAATCCCAATAATTCTGATTTAGCTAGTTAAGAGACACATTTTGAGAAATGCCAGTATAGAGATTTCAGATTGTAGGGGGGACCCATTTGTGAGTCATGATATAAGTTTTGCAATTCAGTAAAGTGACTTGCAATTTGAATTCTTAAATATAAAGTAGAACAGAACTGAAGATATCACTACATGCTGTAATAAGTATAAGAATTATTTCTTTAAACTTTTGTTTTAGAAATATATATGTAGATCTATGAACTGGATCACGATATAAAATGTGTTTGTTACTCTAGGTTGTGGTCAAAAAGAAGTTCAAAAAAGAAGTTCAAACAGGAGGTGGTGATGGATTGGTTGTCAGTAAACAGAGAAACAGTTGTTAGCTGGAACATTAGGGTAGGCTTTAGGATAGAGATAGTACTTAGCTCAGCAGAATGTGAATAGACACCAAGAAGACAGGATACTTTTCATAAAGGTGAAGTGTGGGGAAAAAAAGGTGAAGTGTGCATGGGGGACTAAAGGGAAGAATATCAAAAATAAAGCCAGGTCGGCAGAAATGTATAAAATGTGCTTGTAAACAATGAGGTCTCCAACCTGGCTACAGCAGAAGTTGGGAGCAATCACTGCACACTGACCATCATTCTCTTTCAAAAGCCAAATATTTAGTTACTGTCAAGTAGCTGAAAAGTCTCAATTATTCTTTTCTCACTTACCAGGCTTTGAAACATCTGTTTACTAGTCACAGCACTGGCATTGGAAGAAAAGGATGTCGACTAACAACAGAAGATCTTGAAGCTTACATTTATGTTTTTTCTCAGCCTGGAGCATTAAGTGGTCCAATTAACCATTACCGAAATATCTTCAGGTCAGTATAATTTGTTCTTTTTAGTTAAACAAAATATTCATTCCATACAGAGCCAATATTTGATTTTTAAGATTAAGTTCACCATTTATCCAGATACTCAAATTATTTTGGTTTTTATAAGTTGCATAATCTTTTTTTATAGAAAATTAAACATATGGAAAAATAAAGAGAATAATACAGTAGCTATCCCATGTAGGTGTAACTTGTTTTATCCATAACTCTATCCACTTCTGTCCCTTTGGATTTTGAATAGATGTATATTTTTAGTTATATTTTTAAATAATCATTTTAAAAATATCTGTTAAGCACTTTCTATATTCTGGACTATGCCAGCACTCAGAATACTATAATGAGCAAAATGAGACAAGGTCCTTGATCTCACAAAACTTGTAGCTGAGTAGAGAAAACAGCATCAAGCAAACAACTGCAGTAATGAATGTATGGTTATAAACTAACATAAAGACTTTGAAAGAAAGGGATGAGAATGGAAGAAATAACATTTGAATGAGGAAATTAAGGATAAGTTTGGTACTGACTGGATAAAGTTTGGGGTAGGGAGACTGGCATTCCAGAGAAAGGAAACAGCCTCTTCCAAGGCTTTGCAGGAAGATGGAAGGCCATGATTTTAAGTAACAAAGTGGCATAGCCAGAAAGTGAGGATGCAAAGAAGGGAAGGGAATGAGAATGAGTCGGAAAGGTAGGCAGTGGCTGGCTAAGCAGAGCCTGGGAGACCATATTAAGAGCTGTGAACGTGAAGCCAGTGAACGAGAGTTTCAAGCAGAAAAATGATCCAATTTGTATTTGGATATATTCACTCAATATGGAGAATGTGTGGAAAGAATGAATGTGGTGAAACTTCAGAAATCCAGGCTAAAGAAGATGGCAGCTTGAACTATTCCAAAAGCAATAGAGATGGGGAGAGTGGGTAGATTTAAGAGATATTTAATAGAAAAGTTGACACAGTTGGTAATGGGTTGGATGGGGAACTGAGAAGAATAGAGATGTCAAAGATAACTCCTGAATCCCTGTCATGAACAACTCTACAGATACTCAGGCCAATCACTGAGACAGAAAGTACTAGAAGAGAACTCATTTTGAGGTCATAAATTTTATTGACCTTAGACTAGTTGGGTTTGAAATGGTGCCTTAGATTATTCAAATAGTCAGTAGGCTACGAGGGTCTGGAATTCAGAGGAGAGAATCTGGGGTGAGGATATGTGATATCTTGGAGTCACTAACAGATAAATGAGGCTTTTGTTTCAGAAGATATTGTCTAGAGAGAAAATATAGTGTGAAAGATGAGACATGGAAATTTGTTTGAGTTTGGACTCTATATAGGAGAAAAAAGATTCTCTTTGAGTATTAGCAGCCACAGATTGCCTTAAAAATGTTTAGGGGTTTCAATTTATGCTACTACCATAATACTAGAAGTCTTAGGGGGAAAATTCTATTTTAACATCATCATAGGCTGGTAACACTCCCTAGGAAACCTAGCAGAAACAAAGACAGAATCTCTCTGGAAGATACACCTCAATTCAGGCTCACAATATCCCCACAGATAAGGTCCACTGAAGATGAGCTGATAATCCAAATTACAAAAAATACCAGCCCACCAATAGTGAGTCAGAACACAATTGCAGCAGAACTCCTAAAAATTTCAAATAATAGAAGTAATAAAGACTGTAAAGTAAGTTTAAATTATTAAATATATGAAAGAATAAAAATATGAGTAAAGAATAAGAAAAATATCATGACAGGGTGGAAAGGGCTGGAAAAGAACCAAAAGAACTTCTAGAAATGAAAAGTATGTTATTGAAGTCTTAAAGTCCATAGGTAAGTTAAAGAGCAGGTCAGACAAGCTAAAGAGGATTATGAATTGGAAGGCAGATCTAGAAAGAATTACCTAGAATATGACTTAGAGAGATAAAGAAATGAAAATACAAAAAACAGGTTATATTTGACATGTACAATAGAATTAGAAATCATATAGATAGATAAATGATAGCTAGATAAAGTTGGAAATCACTCACATATAATATATATGTAATAATTTGTTTTCTAATAAAATAAAATAATAGAAATAGAATGTATTATTTCCAAGCCAGTAGAAAGGGACTAGAAAACTATCAATTCAAAAGAAGGCAGGGAAGGAGAAAAAGGAAGCAAAGCAGGGTAAATAGAAAGCACAAAATAAGATGTCAAAAACAATTTCAATATGTCAATAAACACAATAAATATTAATGTGTTACGCCTACCAGTTAAAAACCAAAATGTCAGATTTGATTGAGACACAAGTAAATCACAAAGACACAAAAAGGTTGAAAGTAAGAGGATAGAAAAAAGTTGTAGCAGGTGTTACTTTAAATGAAAAAAAATCTCTCAAAGTCTTTGAATATGAAATCCATGAGACTATATGAATGAAAAGAGAAGTAAATCCCATCTTCTTTTTTGACTAACAACAATAACAAAATATACAAGTGTAAAAATATATGTGTATTTTTTGCAAAATAGAGATGTTTATTTAAAAGGTACTTGTAATAGTCACTCAGTCATGTCCTGGACTCTTTTGACCCCATGGACTGTAGCCTGCCAGGCTCCTATCTCCATGGAAATCTCCATGCAAGAATACTGGAGTGGGCTGCCATTCCCTTCTCCAGGGAAACTTCTCGACACATGGATCCAACCCAGGTCTTCTGAGTTGCAGACAGATTCTTTACCATCTGAGCCACCTGGAAAGTCCCAAAAGGTACTTGTAGGTAATAATTTATCAAGCAACGTAGACAGACATTGCAAAGGCTACAGGTTACATTTTATAGGATATAGCAACATTGTCTGAAGTTCATGTTTTGTCATTTGCTTTTCACAAATAACATTTAAGAGAATTATTATGAGAGAAAAATACATTTTCACACAAGTCTAAATTGTGGACAGGAGATATGAATGCTGGTTTTAAATGTTCTCAATTTATCCCTTTATCAGAGGAATAGCTTTGTGATGCAAAACAGTATGTTTTAAGTAGCTATAAGGAAAGAGGGAAAATATTCTCATATTTTTGAGATTCTTTTACTAACAATTAATCATTCATTAAGCAATGGCACCCCACTCCAGTACTCTTGCCTGGAAAATCCCAGGGACAGAGGAGCCTGGTAGGCTGCAGTCCATGGGGTTGCAAAGAGTCGGACATGACTGAGTGACCACTTTCACTTTTCACTTTCATGCATTGGAGAAGGAAATGGCAACCCACTCCAGTGTTTCTTGCCTGGAGAATCCCAGGCACGGGGGAGCCTGGTGGGCTGCCGTCTATGGGGTTGCACAGAGTCGGACACGACTGAAGCGATTTAGCAGTCATTCATTAGGAGGACTTGCATTCCCAAGAGTAAGCTCTAGAATCCTGTTACTTAGCTTGGAGAGAAAAAACAAAACAAAACAAAATGGAGGCCTGTGAAGTTAAAAACTCACAGTTTTACCTAAAGGCAAAAGATAATTTTAAACTAGATTGTTGTAGGTTAATGTTAGTTGCTCAGTCGTGTGTGACTCTTACGCGACTCCATGGTCTGTAGCCTGCCAGGCTCCTTTGTCCATGGAATTCTCCAGGCAAGAATACTGGAGTGGTTTGCTGTTCCCTTCTCCAGGGTATCTTCCCGACCCAGGGATGGAACTTAGGTTTCCTGCACTGCAGGCAGATTCTTTACTGTCTAAGCCACCAGGGAAGCCCCTGGTGTAGGTTAAATCTAGCTCAAACCTTCTGAAAGCTCAACTGATCCTTGACTCTTTTTACATACAGTAATTAAGGTAATACAAAAAAGTAATACAAAAAAGATCTTCATGACCCAGATAATCATGATGGTGTGATCACTCACCTACAGCCAGACATCCTGGAATGTGAAGTCAAGTGGGCCTTGGGAAGCATCACTATGAATAAAGCTAGTGGAGGTGATGGAGTTCCAGTAGAGCTGTTTCAAATCCTGAAAGATGATGCTGTGAAAGTGCTGCACTCAATATGCCAGCACATTTGGAAAACTCAGCAGTGGCCACAGGAGTGCAAAAGGTCAGTTTTCATTCCAGTCCCAAAGAAAGGCAACGCCAAAGAATGCTCAAACTACTGCACAATTGCACTCATCTCACACGCTAGTAGTGATCATTAAAATTCTCCAAGCCAGGCTTCAGCAATACGTGAACCATGAACTTCCAGATATTCAAGCTGGTTTTAGAAAAGGCAGAGGAACCAGAGATCAAGTTGCCAACATCCGCTGGATCATCAAAAAAGCAAGAGAATTCCAGAAAAATATCTATTTCTGCTTTATTGACTATGCCAAAGCCTTTGACTATGTGGATCACAATAAACTGTGGAAAATTCTGAAAGAGATGGGAATACCATACCACCTGACCTGTCTCTTGAGAAATCTGTATGCAGGTCAGGAAGCAACAGTTAGAACTGGACATGGAACAACAGACTGGTTCCAAATAGAAAAAGGAGTATATCAAGGCTGTATATTGTCACCCAGCTTATTTAGTTATATGCAGAGTACATCATGCGAAATGCTGGGCTGGAGGAAGCACAAGCTGGAATCAAGATTGCCGGGAGAAATATCAATAACCTCAGGTATGCAGATGACACCACCCTTATGGCAGAAACTGAAGAACTAAAGAGCCTTTTGATGAAAGTGAAAGAGGAGAGTGGAAAAGTTGGCTTAAAGCTCAACATTCAGAAAACGAAGATCAAGGCATCTGGTCCCATCACTTCATGGGAAATAGATGGGGAAACAGTGGAAACAGTGGCTGACTATTTTCTTGGGCTCCAGAATCACTGCAGATGATGACTGCAGCCATGAAATTAAAAGATGCTTACTCCTTGGAAGAAAAGTTATGACCAACCTAGACAGCATATTGAAAAGCAGAGACATTACTTTGCCAACAAAGGTCCATCTAGTCAAGGCTATGGCTTTTCCTGTGGTCATGTATGGATGTGAGAGTTGGACTGTAAAGAAGGTTGAGCACAGAAGAATTGATGCTTTTGAATTGTGGTTTTGGAGAAGACTCTTGAGAGTCCCTTGGACTGCAAGGAGATCCAACCAGTCCATCCTAAAGGGAATCAGTCCTGGGTGTTCATTGGAAGGATTGATGTTGAAGCTGAAACTCCAATACTTTGGCCACCTGATGTGAAGAGCTGACTCATTAGGAAAGACCCTGATGCTGGGAAAGATTGAGGGCAGGAGGAGAAGGGGATGACAGAGGATGAGATTGGTTGGATGGCATCACCAACTCAATGGACATGGGTTTGGGTGGACTCTGGGAGTTGGTGATGGACAGGGAAACCTGGTGTACTGCAGTTCATGGGGTCGCAAAGAGTCAGACAGGACTGAGCAACTGAACTGAACTGGACTGAACTGAATCAAGGTCAAGTACATCATTAAAAACAAGGTTATACAAATATAATGACTACAAATAAAGTATAGTACATTATACTCAGATATGAAAATCACCCTAAGGTCTCCCCAGGACCATACTTCCATTCAACGACTCTCCAAAATTTGGACCCAAGGAATCATAATGAACTTGGAATTGGACTAGTTATAGGAATAGCCTGCAAAAACATCTTTGAAAGTCTAACTTATAACAAAGCATCACATAACAAAGCAAAATCTGACAGACTTACAAGAAAAAAAATGGCAAATCCACAGTTACTATTGGAGATTTTCATCCACCTCTCTCAGAAGCTGATCAATCAAGCAGAAAATTAATAAGGATATAGATTTAAACAATCCAATTAACATCTTTAATGTGATGATCAACTCTAGAATCCTGCACCCAACAATGAGAAAATACACAGTATTTTTAAGCACATATCATATTTATAAGGGTTGATTTTTACATACTGGACCATAAAGCAAGCCTTAACCAAAGGATCAGTATCATATAGATTGTGTTCTCTGAACACAGTGAGGTGGGAAATTGACAGCAACAAACTTTTAGAAAACTCAATACAGTCAGAAAAATTTCAAACTTCTATATTACTTGTGGATCAAAAAAAATTATATCAGAAACTAGTAAACACAGAAAAAAGTATTACAGCCTGTAGAATACAGTTAAAACAATATTTAGAAATACATTTATGGTTTTTCATGCTTATATTAAGGACAGAAGATTCAAACTAGGGAGCTAAGACTTCAACCCAAGATATTTGGAAAAGAAGAACATGTAAACAAAAATAAATTAGAAGGAAAATAAAATTAGGTAAAAAGCAGAAATTAACACAATAAATAACAAAGACACAATAGAGAGAATCAACAAAAGCAGATTTTTTGAACACTATTAATATAATTAATATATTATCCTTCCCTGGACTTCCCTGGTGGCTTAGATGGTAAAGCGTCTGCCTACAGTGTGGGAGACCTGGGTTCAATCCTTGGGCCAGGAAGATCTCCTGGAGAAGGTAATAGCAACCCACTCCAGTGTCCTTGCCTGGAAAATCTCATGGACGGAGGAGCCTGGTGGGCTACAGTCCACGGGGTTACAAAGAGGCGGACACAACTGAGCGACTTCACTTCACTAATATAGAAAAACTTTGGCAAGATTGGTGTAAAAAAGGCATGAACAAACTATATCAGGAAGGAGAAAATAGACATAAATATAAACATAACAGATATTAAAATATAAAATTTATGTTAATAAATTTGAGAATCTTGTCAACATGGGGAGTTTTGAGGAAAAGCTTAACACACAAAACTGACTCATGAAGAACTAGAAAACCTGAATAGATATACACATTAAAGAAATTGGGTTATTAATTTAAGCATATGTACAAACTACATATAAATACACACCCATACAAAGAGGCCTAAGTGGTTTTACACATAAATTCTACCTCAGAAAATCCCACTTTTAAAAAAATTATTTATGCATTTTTGATTACACTGGGTCTTCATTGCAGTGATGTCTTTCTGTGGTTGCAGTGAGCAGGGGCTTCTCCTTGTTGCAGTGCGTGGACTTCTCGTTGTGGTCACTTCTCTTGTCACGGAGCATGCACGGGCTCTAGAGTACAAGGGCTTCAGTAGTTGCAACTCATGGGCCTCATAGCAGGTGCGCTTCAGGAGTCGTGGCTTATGCGCTCTGGAGTATAAGCTCAGAAGTTGTGGTGCATGCGCCTAGCTACTCCACGGCATGTGGGATCTTCCTGGATCAGAGATCACACCCATGTCTCCTGCTTTGGCAGACAGATTCTTTACCAATGAGCCACCAGGGAAGCCCCAGAAAATCCCACTCTTAAACAGACTCGGCTCTTTCAGGCATTATACAAAGAAGGTATATACTTCAGCTCATTTTCTCAGGTTGGTATAACTTCCGTAACAAAACAAGACAAGGACTGTATAACACAGGAAATTAGATCAAGTTATGTTGTAAATATAGATCCATAAATTCAAAATAAGATACTATCAAACAGAATCTAGCATGCATTAACAATTACACCTAACAGCATTAAAACCCATTAACTTACCACATTAACAGATTAAAGGGAAAAATAAGATCATCTAGGTAAATTAAGAAAAAGCATTTACTAAAATCCAACACATCTTCTAGCTACTATGTAGACTAGAAACAGAGGATAGGAGGAGGACCTCAGATAAACCTGAATTGCCTGAAGGGATATTTCTGGGGAAAAGACATTTGCTTTATTCAGTTGTCCAAGAAAAAAACTCAGGGGTTTGTACTGGTTATTTGTACCTGGGGCACTGGCAGGCATATAAAAATATATTCCGGGAATCAGCCAAGAGGATCAAAAACCTCCACTAAAAGGGCAAAATACTTTGTGGTACTGTTCACAACTGTATTTTCATGGGAAACTGGGGGACCTGAGAAGTCCTAGTTCTGTCTAAGAGAATAATACATTATTTCCTGCTTTATAAAAGCATCTTTGTAAGTTTTCTTCTCATTTGCCATTAAACTTGATATTCTCTATGTCTATTAGTGTCTTTCTGTTAATCATATTAGGCTTCCCTGGTGGCTCAGATGGTAGAAGAATCTGCCTTCAATGCAGGAGACCAGGGTTTGATCCCTGGGTCAGGAAGATATCCTGGAGAAGGGAATGGCAATCCACTCCAGTATTCTTGCCTGCAGAATTCCATGGACAGAGGAATTCTGTTAATCATATTATGGTTACATTATGACAACAATCCAGAAGGTACTTCTGTCTACCAGAAACCTATAGTAAACATCATACCTTGTGATGAAACACTGAAAACATTCCCTTAAAAAATAAAGACTAAACTTGTCTGCTATAACTGCTTCTCTTCTCTTCACCACTGTATTGAAAGTCTTAGCTAGCACATTAAAAAACAAAACAAAACTGAAGTTTATGTATAGATAATGTAGTTATGTGGGCTTTCCCAGGGGCACTGGTGGTAAAGAACCCACCTGCCAATGCAGGAGACATAAGAGATGCTGGTTCAATCCATGAGTCAGGAAGATCCCCTAGAGAAGGGAATGATAACCCACTCCAGTTTTCTTGCCTGGAGAATCCCATGGACAGAGGAGCCTAGCAGGCTACAGTCTATGGGGTTGCAAGGAGTTAGACACGACTGAAGCGACTTAGCACACACACACACACACACACACACACACACAATGTAGTTATATGGGCTTCCCAGGATGGCGCTAGTGGTACAGAATCCGCTGGCCAGTGCAGGAGACTCGGTAGGGAAGATCCCCTCGAGTAGGAAATGGCAACCCACTTCAGTATTCTTGCCTGGGAAATCCCATACACAGAGGAGCCTGGCGAGCTACAGTCCATGGGGTTGCCAAGCGTCGGACGTGACCGAGCAACTGAGCAGGCAAGCATGCAATGTATATTATATATTTAGAGAAAGGGAAAATCTACTGAAAAAATTATTAGAACAAAAACAGTTCAGCAAAGTTGGCATACATAAGATTACTATATGAAAATTACAATCTTATAAACCAACAATAGTTATAAAACATTTTAAAAATAGATATACCTACGATAGCAACAAAAATATTAGGTATAAAGGAATGACTCTAACAAAAGATGACCTTTATGGATTATCAAAATGTATTGGAAGCAATAAAGAATATGAACTAGGGGCCTTGTCTATTTACTAACCCATAGAGAAGTATTTTAATGTTTTAACATTGATACAGACTTGCTGATGTAAACTACTGAAAATAACCCTTGTCTATCATCTTTACAAGTGGAAAACTTCAATATCATAACATTGTTGATTTTTCCCAAATTAATCTATAAACTTAATAAAATTTCGGTCAAAACTGTCAGAAAGTTTTTCATGAAACGTAACAAGCTGATTTTAAAATTTGCATGGAGGAGCACAAGGCTGAGACAATTTTAAAGAATTTTAAAGAATTCAATTTTAAAGAAAAGAATAGGTAGGTAACTAACCCTGTCAGGAGGCTTCCCTGGTAACTCAGCTGGTAAAGAATCCACCTGCAATACAGGAGACCCCTGTTTGATTCCTGGATCTAGAAGATCCCCTAGAGAAGAGACAGGCTTCTTCCAGTATTCATGAATTAATATTATCTAGAGTTTATAAAGAATGTCTCCAAATCAATAAGGAAAAGACAACCCAATCAAAAATAAGTAAAGGATTTGAAATGGCAATTTGCAGAAAAGGGATCTAGGGGCTTCCCTGGTGGCTCAGTGGTAAAGAATCTGCCTGCCAATGCAGGAGACATAGGTTCAATCCCTGGTCCCGGAAGATCCCACATGCCTTGAAGCAGCTAAGCCCATGTACCACAGCTGTTGGGCCTGTGCTCTAGAGCCCGGGAACCACAGCTACTGAGCCCACTGCTGCCACTACTGAAGCCCATGTGCCCTAGAGCCGTGCTCTTCCACAACAAGAGATGTCACCACAATGAGATGTCCTAACACTGCAAAGAAGAGTAGCCCCTGCTCACTGCAACTAGAGAAGCCTGGGTACCAACAAAGACCCAGCACAGCCAAATATATATATTTTTTAAAGGGCTCTGTCAGTAACATGAAAGATGCTCCACCTTAGTAGTGGGACATAGGTTTTACTGCTTGCGATAGAGACCTAAAGTAACAGTGGCATTAAAAACGTTAATAGTCTAAGGCTAATATGGTGGCTATATTGTGTGCAGTCATCAAAGCTGTTAGGTCACTCTTTGGTCAGAGATCTTGGTCTATTTTGTTATTCTGCCATCCTTCATATATTGTCCTTATCTGTGTGGTTCAAGATGGTTTAACAACACATCTGCATTTCACTGAGTGGAAAGTGAGAAAGGGAAGGGGCAGGTATATTGGACACAACTTAGATGATGCCCAAATCATTTCTCATAAACCACATACCTTCAGCTTGCTGCAAGGACCCTGAGAAACATAGTCAGTCTTCATTCTGGATGGTCCTTTGGCCAGCTAATAATTAGATTTTCTATCAGTGTGGTAGAAGGGAAGAAGTTTGGGAAGCAGTCTCTACCATAACAGGTAAACAAAGTATTTTACACTCATTTGATTGGAAAAAAAATTAAACTTTTGAGAACAAGTGTTGGCAATGATATGGTACAAAGCAAATTCTCATATGCTGAGAGTGGAGCATATGGTCAGTTTGGAAAACAACTTGTAATATTGATGACGTGCATATTCTCTGAGGTGGCAAGTCTGTTTGGGGAATATACTGAAAGAAACCTCTCCCACATGGGCACAAGTGGATGGTTACAAGAATGAACTCAGTATTATTTAAATTATCAAAATAATTGGAAGTTTTAAAATGTCCAACCAGAGAATGAATCAATTGTGATCCATTGTACATGTAGTCATACAATAGAATTGTACACAACAGTGAAAGTAAATGAAGTGGAACTACATGTATCATCAATAGACGAATCTTAAAAATATAATCTTAAGGCACGGAAGCAATTTGTGAAAGGATATCTGCAATCTGACACTATTTAATAAAGTTTTAAACACGCCGCCTCTATGGACTGTTTATAGAAATACATATGCTGTATTTGGGGGGACCTGACAAATAGCATCCCTTTTTCCTGCCCAGTTTCTGAACCAGTTGAGAAATCACATAGGAGTTAGCAGATGAAAACCAAAATATGAACTTCATGACCCATAAAGGATAGATGGAAGACTGTGGCCCTCATATTAAATGAGAGCTGAAATGGTCTTGATAACTGTTGCCAGTCTAGACTTTAGAGCAGTTCACCTGTGGGAAAATTTAAAGGGTAAACTCACATCTCCTCAGCCCCTCAGTCCATCAGCTCCCTCGAATCTGATAAGAGAGGAAAGGAAAAAGAGAGTAAATCTCACCTCAGGACATATTATTTTATATACTCTCTTTAGTCCAGAACCCTGAATCAACAACTATCACTCAGGAGCCAGGGATGGGGCAAAGATCAAGGAGGGTTTAAGGAAAATCTCTCCTAAACGAAACTAAAGAAATGAATGAGAAGTATCCTAACACTAATAACCGTCTCATGGGGATGGTAAGAACCAAATTTGACCTAGTTTTTATTCCTAAGCCCTGTCTAACTCCCCAGGGACTGTAGCCCTCCAGGTTCTTCAGTCCATTTACCTAGTCACAAAGAATTTAATTTTTAGGAGCATTACAACCAAATGATGGCCACTTGCATGGAGTCAAAAGTTGTCTTTGGTGGACATATATGATATCCTGCACATTTTTTTTTTATCTCTCAATAGTATTTTATTTAAAAGTTCACAGTTAGAGCACTTGTAATAACACAAAAAGTTTAAAAGTGACAAAGGCTGCCCTGTAGCAAAGATTTTTCTTGTATGGAGAAGGAACAAGGACTTTGTGCCTAAAATGTGTAAAACCTAACATTGCATCAGGGGACTCAGTAGATCAACAGAACCTGTCCTCTGAAGGGAACGAACATAACTTCCAAGTTATTCCAAAGTGGACAGAAAGGAGTGTGCAGGATATCATCCTGCATCCTGTCATTCCTAGGTTGATAGCATCCTATCAACCCCAAGTAGACACACGTGAGGGCTTTTCTATAACTAGTGAAAATATAATCCAGTGCTGGAGAGTGTCTAGTTAAATGCTCATTCTCATTCTAAGTTAACAGCGGTGAAATTAAGACCATCCCACCTTTCTGAAAAACAGCTTAGCAGAAGGTGTCAAAAGCTTTAGAAATATGGAATTCCACTTCTAGGGCTCTGGCCTAAAGAAGTTAACTGAAATGCCAATAAAGATTTGGACACAAAATGCTCACTGTAGCATGTAGCTTCACATAAAACATCCTCCTCTTCTTTTAACTGATGCTATCTTCTAAATATTCAATTATACAGGAAGAGTCAAATCATTTATCGGTTATTATGCCATAAAGTAACGTTTTATAATTATTTTTGAAAAACCTTGTGAAATAAAAAGTTATAATTTAATATAGAATTTATATATGTATATTGTGTATAAACTGTATATTTGCTGTACTTATGGTTTCAACTATATGCATAGAAAATGACCATCTTTGAAATGATGCAGTTATGCATGATTTTCTTTATATTTTTCTGTATTTAAGAAAATATATAAATATATTTTAAAAAGAATCTCCTTGAAAAATAAATATAGCATCATGTAATATTAAAGCTCATTCCATATATATGTTCTGTCTTTTCAGTTCTAATTTTCACATAAAATGCATTAGATTATCCAACAAATGATTAAAATATATTTAAACTAACACTGTTTAAAAGCTCCCTTTTATCACACCATTCAGAAATTCTGGTTTCCTTTTAAAATAAATTATTCTTCAAGTGATGAATTTCATATTTAATTTATAGCCTTCATTATCAATTTTGCCATTCTCATCCAATTAAAACTTTTATTGGGCCCTTTGCTAAATAGACCTTTAAATTTTTTATGATACAGATTAATTGCCTGATGCAGTGTTTCTCAGTCGTGTATTTGTTTATTATCTTTCTTTGACGCACACAGGCTTCACTCTCGTGGCGCAGGCTCAGTAGTAGCAGCATATAGGCTTCTTTGCCCTGTGGCATATGGGATCCTAGTTCCCCGAACAGGATCCTTGCTTTGGAAGGTAGACTACTAATCATTGGACCACCAGGGAAGTTCCCTCAACCATTTTTTGTCATCACCTCCCTTCAGAGCCTTTTTAGACATTTTTTCATAATTGCCCCCACCCCATAAAATTTTAATATCTATTTATGTACTATGTGTATATTCATGGTTTATATCTAAAAAGTATAAATTTTTTCACTCTCCCAAGAACTAATTTTCACCCCTTTGGTGGTGATACTGCCCTCCTTAAAAATGTGTGGCCTAAAGAAACATTTTGGGAAAATGTTATTTTAACTCTTACAATGAGTCTCAAGCCCACGTCTTTTGTTTTTATAGCTGCCTGCCTCTCAAACATCACATGGTGATCACTCCAACACTGCTGCTGTGGGGAGAGAAAGACGCATTTATGGAGGTTGAGATGGCTGAAGTCACAAAGATTTATGTTAAAAACTATTTCAGGCTAACTATTTTATCAGAAACCAGTCATTGGCTCCAGCAAGAACAACCTGACATAGTGAACAAATTGATATGGACATTTCTAAAAGAAGAAACACGAAGAAAAGATTGACTTTTTCTATGAGGAATCTATAATGGAATCTCCAAATAATTTTTAAAAATTGTTCATCAACTTCTTTAAGCTTCATTAGCAAAAAATTGTTTTAATATGCTTTATTATAAATAAGTATCCTGACAAATGATATTGAAAAAAATCTGAGAATGTGTGAACTTGTAACATGTTGATTTTCTTTTGTTGTATTTTGCACAGAAAAGCATTTGCCTTAAAATGTATACACTTGGACAAAAAGGAAGTTGGAGAATGTGGCTCAATTTTGGGTTTTTTTTGCATTCTTTACCTTGTTAATATATGGTGCCTTTTACAAATGTATATTAAAGATTAGCTGTGCCATATTAAAATGCAAATGTGCAGTGGTATAAATTTTTATTTTATTGTTCAAAAGTTCTTTTTACTATTTTTTAACCATTAAAAAATTCTATTATCAAATATCTTGGATTTATAGTATATTTATTAGTTTGAAAGCAAATATGACAAGGTGGATGTGCATCTTAAAATAGGCCATAAATACTACTTACACTGGGAAGTGTAACAAGAGAGGATATGAAGATTCTTACATTTACATACATAGTTATTAAACATTATAGGGAAGCAAGTCCATTAAATTGTTTGCCTTAATTCTCTAGCTAAATGGGTGAGAGATTTAGAAAAAGGATGAAAATGTCCTTTTGCCCCATTTAAAACAAGAAGAAATGAATACTATACTTCCTATGTGCACTAGAATCTCAGCTCCACAGGGCAGAGACTTTTGTTTCATTAACTGACACAATATCCAGCATCTAGAATAAGAGCCTGATTCTTTGTGTGAACTCAAATATTTGCTAAATGAATAAATAAATTATCTGATACACTGTTAGGCACTGTGGGGGAAATATGAAAGAAAAGTAATATCATAACATTGATCTTTCCCTTAAGAAGTATACACAGAATGCATGTGTGCATGCTAAGTTGCTTTAGTCATGTCTGACTCTTTGCGACCCTATGGACTATGGGCCGCCAGGCTCCTCTGTCCATGGGATTCTCCAGGCAAGAATACTGGAGTGGACCACCATGCCCTCCTTCAGGGGATCTCCTTGACCCAGGGATCAAACCTATGTCTCTTATGTTTCCTGCATTGGCAGGTGGGTTCTTTACCACTAGCACCACCTGGGAATGCAGTTAAATTAAACAAGGGTTCAAAAGAGTAATGAACATTACAAATAAGAGTGAGAAAGGGATTCCCTGGCCCAGTGGTTAGGACTTGACCCTTTCACTGCTGGGCCTAGGTTCAATCCCTGGTCGGGGAACTAAGATCCCACAAGGGTGTGGTGAAAAAAAAAAAATAGGAAGAATTACAAAATAGAGGATGATGCCAACTTAAGAGATTACTACTCATTCTGTTGGGTTGCTCTCATTTGGAATGGGAGACAACCAGTAACAATGCCAAATCATGGCTTTTTTAGAGTCTACAACTGTGTTTCTATTTCCCTCACTAAGCATAGTTCTGAGAAGTGACAGAAGTAAGTGGAATGTCTCTAAATATTCTTATTATCGTATCCTAGCAACATGTGTTTACCAATAAAAGCCCAGTTTTCTATATACACTGTGGTATATGAGGTACTTCTACCTCCTAACCTTGCAAGGTAGGGAGTATCACCACTTTAGAGTTGTAAAAATGAGATTGATCACTGCCTACAGCATAAGAGTCAGAACCAGGATCTGACCTAGATCCATTTGGGTGTAAAGTCCATAATCTTTCCACTTAGATCACATTCTGTTTAACAGTCTTTGGTATCCATACTGTTCTTCCTATTTTATGGGTAACCTGGTATATTCCAATAATTAGAAACATCTTTCAGAAACCTACAATTTGACTTTGAATTCTGAAGGAATTTAAAGTAGCAAATAGCAAACAGGAATATTTAATACAGCAGATGCAACAAACTATAGCAGAGAGCCTGTTTCAACCACCTTTGATTATGCTTCCCTCTTGATCATTTTCAAAGAGCAGCAACTAAGGAAGGAACAAGACTTTACTGACCATGTGTCGTGACACAATAAAGTAATCCTAACTTATTTTAACGAAAGCCTGTTTCTGACAAATGTGATTTTAAGGTTTCTTGTTGTTGTTACTTATGTCACTTTGGAATGATGACCAGTTCATCTGGACTAATATTAAGTATATGAGTCGAAACGTGCCATGGCTGATCCTGGCCTATGATAATGGTGTTTTCTAATTTTCATTGGATGTTTCCATAGAAGAGTGCTTGCAACAGATATAAAGCCTCAGGGGCGCCATCAGTTAAACACAGTATAAAGAGACAGTCCTGTCTCTGCAGAAATCAATTTGTAGGAAGAGTAAATAAATTTGACTTACCAATTGCCAAAGCATCTCACAATAAGCAAACTTGACTGGTAAAGCCATTTAAATTAAAAAGTTGTGATTAACACATATTCATCTATTTGATAGGTCCTTAGTAGGTATATAATAGACAATAGAAGTTGTTATGTGAAAATAATTTACTAAGCATATTTGTCAAAAGGAAGCCATTTACAAAAAAGCAGAAAAGATTGTACTGTTGATATGGTTCTAATTCTCCTGTTACATCATTTACTATTTTTGATTCTTCTGATTTTAAACGTAATACATCATTTCCTATTAACTCACAATTGCCTCAAAGCGTTCCAATTATGTGCAAACAGATGGAGCACTTAAATATAGGGAAGGGGTGCATTCCGGGGGCTGCCCCCAGATCCAAGCTACAGGCGTCCTGAGACTACGGAAAAGTCGGCCTCATGGCACAGCCCACCTTGGACTTCAAGCCTGCGAGGTTGGACTCGGAGTCTGCGGTGTTGAGCTCCACATCTCTGCCGTTGGACTCCGAGGCTGCGGTGTTGAGTTCCTCGTCTCTGCCGTTGGACTCTGAGGCTGCGGTGGTGGACGCCAAGGCTGCGTTGGAATCCGCCTTCAGCCAAGAGACGAACAAGTCCCTGTTCCCGCCGGCAGTGGACAACCCCTTCATGCAGCACACGCATATCAGCGCGTGGCGCTGGGCCTACATCGTCCTCATGGGGACCGTGTTGGTGCCCGTGCGGGTGTCTTGCATTGCTTTCCTCATCATCTTCCTCTGGCCCATGGCTGCGCTTTCCACCATAGGCCGTCGTGCTCAACCAGCCGAGCCGGCCAAGAACTGGAGAAGACTGGCGCAACCAACTCTGAAGTTCTTCTTTCGGGTGACTTTTTTTTTAGCAGGGTTCCTGGTTAAAGTGAAAGGGAAAAAAGCAACCCGAGATGAGGCCCGCATCTTCGTGGCAGCCCCGCACTCCAGTTTCTTTGATGTGATCGCCTGTGTCGTGGCAGGGTTACCCTCGGTGGTCTCTGCGAGTAAGAACGCGAATATCCCGGTGGCTGGGAAATTCTTATTGTCGACGCAGCCGGTGCTTGTGACTCGAGAGGACCCCAATTCCAGGAAGACCACCCGGGAGGAAATCCTGAAGCGAGTGACATCTAACAGAAAGTGGCCACAGATCCTGATTTTCCCGGAAGGAGTGTGTACCAACCGCAGCTGTCTGGTCACTTTTAAACTAGGGGCTTTCTCTCCAGGGGTGCCTGTGCAGCCAGTGCTGCTCAGGTACCCAAACCCCCTGGACACGGTGACCTGGACCTGGCAGGGGTTTACAGGCTTCCAGGCCTGTATGTTGACCCTGAGTCAACCATTCACCAGGGTAGAAGTTGAGTTTATGCCTGTTCATATTCCAAACGTCCAAGAGAAAAAAGACCCTGTCCTTTTTGCCAATACAGTGAGGATCATCATGGCCAACGCTCTTGGGGTGCCCGTGACAGACCACACTTACGAAGACTGCAGACTGATGATTTCTGCAGGTAAACTTCAACTACCCATGGAAGCTGGTTTGGTGGAATTTACAAAAATTAGCCAGAATTTAAAGTTAGATTGGGATAATATTCATCAGTACTTGGATAAATACGCTGAAATTGCAGTTGCCTCCAAAGGAGGGAAGGTAGGAATCGAGGAGTTTGCAAATCATTTGAAGCTCCCAATTTCAGAGCCCTTGCAACAACTTTTTGCCCTCCTTGACAGGAATCACGACGGCACCATAGACTTCAGAGAGTATGTGATGGGTCTGACCGTCCTGTGCAATCCTGTCAACACTGAAAAGATTCTGCAAACGTCATTTAAGCTTTTTGATCTTGATAAAGATGGTTTCATAACTGAACAGGAATTAGCGGCTATACTTCGGGCAGCTTTTGGAGTACCAGATCTTGACGTTTCCACACTCTTTCGGGAGATAGCTGGACCAAACTTAGACCACATTTCATACAGGACCTTTAAGAAATTTGCCCTGAAGCATCCAGTATATGCCAAGTTATTTAGTTCATACTTAGACCTCCAGGCAGCCTATGTATATTCATTACCACAGCCAGTACAGGCTTGATGATTGCATTCAGATGTTAAAGTCAGCCCTGAAAATGGTGAAGTAACATCCAAGCTGAAACTATGATTGGAATAAAAATTATCCTTGGAGGAAAAATACAATGGTTTTTATTCTAAGTGGTCTGTGCACTTAATTACGATATTTAAAGTTTACTTAAGGAATATATATTTCAATTTGATTTTACAGTACCTAATTTTCTTCTTAAGATAGTTTGTTTCAGTGTGGTCTAAAGATAGAAAAATAAGAAATCTGCTTATAACTTTGTTCACTTAGCATGGTGCCTTTATTATTCTGCTTCAAGTAGGTAAAATAAGTAAATAAGTAAAAATGAAGTGTCTTCTTTTGCTAAAGTAAAGCCAGAGGAACATTATAGCCCACCACCTCTCCCTCATTGTTGCAGAGAAAATATCTCATTAAGAACTCTATTAGCAATAAATACATTGTTGCCATCATTATTCTCTCCAAAAAGGATTGGATCTGCTGCATAAAGCCTTCTTTGCTCTTTCTCAGAGTGGACAATGTCCATATTTTACAAGACAAAATAAAAATAAATATCAGGAAGATATAGTACTGGTAGTACCATTGAAACAGTTATAAATGGCATAGCTGCCTGTATTTTTTTTTTTTTAAGCTATGAAAGTGATTATTGAGAATGTGAAAAGAAATCACAAGAGACTTCAATATCTGGAAAGCTAGCTAATATAATAGACATAGTTGTTATAAATACAGAAATTCTCAGAAATTCTGTTATGTATGATTCTCACCAGAAGTGGAAAAGTTTACAGTTGCATGTTCTGCATTACTGAGAATATTCCTTCCATTCTGACTAGGCACTCATGAAAGCTGAGGCTTCTGCTTACTTTTTTGTACTTTCTTCATTATCCACATACTCCCAGCATCCTTTGCTATAAGACATCTTCACAGAGTGATGTGATCTCGAGCCCTAACCCTTCATGTCACTTTGTAGGACAAATCAGTGAAGTATTATTAGAAGCCATTCCTACACCAGGACAGGGAACTACAACTTATCCAGATATAGAAGTGATTTTGAACCAATAAATATGCCTTGCTAACTCAAACTACTGTATCCACAACTCAGGTTGTGGCTGAATCCCCAGAATGCCTACAGCCACTTAATGCCACCAGATATGAAAGGACATTTGACTAAGGAGAAAGAGTCTTGATCACTTGTAGTCAAAATCTCTTACTTTTGCAAACCTTACAAAAACATACCCAAGTAGACACATTCCTAGGGCTTTGCACCTACTAGAGCTTTGCAAGGGCTTGTGCAAGTGGGGTCCCTAAAGCTTAAATGTTATTAGTTAGCTTCCCGGTCCACTCCAGTACTCTTGCCTGGAAAATCCCATGGACGAAGGAGCCTGGAAGGCTGCAGTCGATGGGGTCGCTGAGGGTTGGACACGACTGACTGACTTCACTTTCACTTTTCACTTTCATGCATTGGAGAAGGAAATGGCAACCCACTCCAGCGTTCTTGCCTGGAGAATCCCAGGGACGGGGAGCCTGGTGAGCTGCCGTCTATGGGGTCACACAGAGTTGGACACAACTGAAGTGACTTAGCAGCAGCTAAGTATTTTGTATTTTGTACTAAGTATTTCCCAGTATTTTGAAAGAGTAGAAAGAAGAGATAAGAATGGGAAAAAGGTAAGCAGATGGAGAAAGCTTAAGGGAAAGAAAAACATCAGATTTTGAAATAATTTCCATGCAGTTCAGATCTGAGAAAAGAAGATGGATAAGTGACGTTTCATAATCCACACTATTTTAGTCCATTTGGGCTGCTATAACAAAAATACCATAGGTTGGGTGCCTTAAACAACCAAAATGTATTTCTCACAACTCTGGAGGCTACAAGGTTTAAGATCACTGCACTGGAGATTCAGTGTCTGGTGACAGCCTGCTTCTTGGTTCATAGATGTCTTCTCACTGTGTACTTACCTGGCCGAAGAGGCAGAGAGAGCTCTCTGAGGTCTCTCATTTATTTTTTCTAATTTTTATTTTTGTTTGTGCAGTATAGCTAGTAGAATCTTATTTCCTCTAGAAGAGCTTGAACCAGTGCCCTAGACAGCGAAAGCACATAGTCCTAATCACTGCACCTCTGCAGCATCCCCTGGACACTACTCACTCTTAGGCAGGCTCTTTCCTTGAGACATAATCATCTCCCCTTGGGGATGATCCTCCCTATCTCCAAATACTATCACATTGGGGATTAAGTTTCCACATATGAATTTTGGGAGGACACAAATATTCATTCCCTAGCACCCACCCAGATTGATAGTCCCATGAAAATAGTGCACACATATGTAATTAAAATGCAGTAATTTTGTTTTAATTTTTATTTATTTGGCTGCACCAAGTGTTAGTTGTGGCATGCAGGATCTTTAACTGTAGCATGTGAACTCTTAAGATGTGGCATGTGGCATCTAGTTTCCCGATCAGGGATGAAATCTGAGTCCCTTGCAACAGGAGCCAGGAGTCTGCTTAATTACCAGGGAAGTTTCTGCTGCTGCTGCTAAGTCGCTTCAGTTGTGTCCGACTCTGTGCGACCCCAGAGACGGCAGCTCACCACGCTCCCCCGTCCCTGGGATTCTCCAGGCAAGAACACTGGAGTAGGTTGCCATTTCCTTCTCCAATGCATGAAAGTGAAAAGTGAAAGTGAAGTCAGTCAGTCGTGTCCAACCCTCAGCGACCCCATGGACTGCAGCCATCCAGGCTCTACGCCCATGCGATTTTCCAGGCAAGAGTACTGGAGTGGGGTGCCATTGCCTTCTCTGAGGGAAGTCCCTACAATGATCTTTTTAAATTGGAAATTACTCATTTAAATAAGAGATTTCACTTAAAAAAAGTTACCAAGGTATATTTTTATTCAAACAATGGTATTATAAGTGAAATATTCAGTAAACTTTGAAATTATTTCTAATTAGATAGTGAGCTATACAAAATACGGGCTTTCCTGATGGCTCAGAGGTAAAAAATCTGCCTGCCAATACAGGAGACGTAAGAGATGAGGGTTCACTCCCTGGGTCAGAAGATTCCCTTGAGAAGGAAATGGCAACCCATTCCAGTATTCTTGCCTGGGAAATCCCATGGACAGAGTAGCCTGTTGGGCTGCAGTCCATGGGATGGCAAAAGAGTCGAACACGACTGAGCGACTAAACAACAACATACAAAATATCAGAGTCATTATTTCATTATACTCTGCAAAATGTTAAATACAGCTTTATCTAAACTCTCTTTAACACATAACATTTTTTACTGAAGTATATTTGATATACAATATTATATAAATAACAGGTGTACAGTATACTGATTCACAATTTTTAAAGGTTATACTCCATGTATAGTTATTATAAAATATTGGTTATATTCCCTGTGTTGTACAATATATTTTTGTAGCTTATTTTATACATAATAGTATACCTCTTAATTCCCTACTCCTATTTGCAACCCCTGTCTCTCTCCCCTATGGTAACCACTAGTTTGTTTTCTATCTCTGTAAAAGGTAACACTTAATCTTTTTATTGTAAAATGCATATAAATTAAAAATTATATCAAACAAATCTGTAGCTAATAATTACATGAGTATATTATATATTATAAATATAATCTATTTTAAGATAAACACTGTTGCAGCTAACTCAAATCAAGACATTAAAACTTTTCAGCATACAAGTTCCTCTATGCCCCCAATCATAATTACAATCTCTTCCTTCTTCCCCAAATTAGATTATTTTCTTGATTTTTTATAGTTTTACTTTCTGTATCTCTTTACATTTTTATTACCTAAATATGCATACTTTGATACTGCGATGGTAAATTATATATGTTGTGAAATAACAGAAAATATGTATTGGCCTTTGCTCCAGTTCCTAACACAAAGTTCCTAAAAACTCTAGTATTTTCCTAAGTGATAAGAGGATTAGGTTTCCCAGGTGGCAGCTAGTGGTAAAGAACCCGCCTGCCAATGCAGGAGACATAAGAGATGAGGGTTCAATCGCTGGGTTGGGAAGATTCCCTGGAGGAGGGCATGGATATCCACTCCAGCATTCTTGCCTGGAGAATCCCACAGAGGAGCCTGATGGGCTAGAGCCCATAGGGTCGCAAAGAATAGGACACAACTCAAGCAGTTTAGCACACGTGCAAGAGCATTAGGAGCATCCTTAGTTTTAATGTTTCGTCTCCGATCCCCATTCTTGACCTAGGGTTTCTAAACCCCTCAGGATTTTGTGAGTGATAGGAGACTCTTTTGTTCTTTTGAGGTGGCTCTTGGGCTTCTGGATGGGGGCTAGTCACCAGAAAGACAAACCCATGATTAGAAGCTTGAAATCTCCACCCCTCCATTCTCTAGACGGGCTGGAAAGAGAGTTAATGATCAGTCAACTTATGTGATGAAGCCTCCATAAAAGTCCTCAAAGCATAGATTTTGGAGAGCTTCTGGGTTGGTGAATACATGGAGGTGCTACCAGAGTTGCACAGTCAGAGAGGACATGGAAGCTCTGTGCCCTTTCCTATATACCTTGCCTCTCTCCAGTGGATGCTTACTTGTATCTTTTATCATATCCTTTTATAATAAACATGCAAACAGGAAGAAAACTGTTCCCCTGGGTTCTGTGAGCTGCTCTAGCAAATTAATTGAACCCAAGCAGAGGATTATGGGAACCTTCTATTTATAGGTGATTGGTCCGAATCACAGTGACAACCTGGACTGGCAATTGGCATCTGAAGGAGGGGGCAGTCTTGTGGGACTGAACCTTTAACCTGCTGGATCTGATGCTGCCTCCACGTAGTGTCAGAGTTGAGTTAAACTGTCTGGCATCCAGCTGGTATCACAGAATTGGTTGGTGCGTGTAAAACACTCCATGTATTTGGTGTCATGAACGTTGTGAATGTGGTGGTAGTGTGGGAGTAAAGGAGAGACACACCAGAAGAGAAGAGTGAATATTTTCTAAACATATGTCCACTTGGCTAGGCCATGGTACCCATATATCAGTATTTGGTCAGTCATTATTCTAGATGTAAAGGTATTTTTTAGACGAGATTAACATTTAAGTGAGAAGACTTTGAGTAAAGCATATTACTCTCTATAATATGAGTAGGTCTTTCAGAAAGGATAATTTAAATAAGATAATTAAACATTTATTCTGCCTTGGCAGTATGACGTGTATATCTGAATATCCAGTATTTCTAATAGATGAGGGAGAATTCTTCTTTACAAGAAGATTTCCAGCAAATTTCTATCAAATAAATGTAGAAAGAGTGATAGAATTATAAAATGATTTTACTCCACAGTTAACTGATTAAACTGAGTCTTCCATAGATAAAACTATCAGATGAAAATTAATGGTATATTTTAGCAACATTAAACTGGGGATAACTAAAAATTATGTGCCTTCTGATTTGATTCAAAATGAATTACTTCTTATAGAAGGCTGAATAATGCCTGCTCTGCTCCCTCTGCCCTGAAAGATGTCCATGTTCCTAATTCTAGAATCTGTGAATGTGTTAGGTTACATGGCAAAGGGGAATTAAGGTTTCAGATGGAATTAAGGATGCTAATTAGGTGGCCTTAAAGTCGCTCAGTCGTGTCCGACTCTTTGCAACCCCATGGACTGTAGCCCACCAGGCTCCTCCATCCATGGAATTTTCTAGGCAAGAGTACTGGAGTAGGTTGCCATTTCCTTCTCCAGGGGATCTTCCTGACCCGGGGATTGAACCCGGGTCTCCTACATTGCAGGCAGATGCTTTTACCATTTGAGCCACCAGGGAATCCCAAAACAAGGAGATTCTCCTGGATTATCCACTTTGTCCCCAGTAATCACAACAGTCCTCAAAAGAGGGAGAAGGAAGGAGAAGACGTCAGGATGATGCAATGTAAGAAGGACTCAGCCTGTTCGCTTTGAGGATGGAGAAGCAAAGCCAAGAACTGAGGAACATAGGCAGCCTTGAGAAGCTGGAAAAGGCAAGGAAACTCTGCCCTAGAGCCCTCAGTAAGGGATGCAGCCTGGCCCAAGCTGGATTTTAGCCCAGTGAGATCCACGTGGGACTTCCAACTTATAGAATTGAAAGTAAAAAATATGTATTGTTTTTAAGCCACAAAGTCTGTGGTGATTTGTTAAAGCAGCAATAGAAAACTAATATACCACTTATAGAATTGTTTTTACTAAAAAGTTGAACTTGAATAAAATGAACCAGAGATCAAATTATCAACATTCACTGGATCATGGAGAAAGTGAGAGTTCCAGAAAAGCATCTACTTCTGCTTCATTGACTACCTAAAGCCTTTGACTGTGTGGATCACAACAAACTGTGGAAAATTCTTAAAGACATGGGAATACCAGGCCACCTTACCTGCCTCCTGAGAAACCTATATGCAGGTCATAAGCAACAGTTAGAAGTAGACATGGAACAACTGATTGGTGAAAAATTGGGAAAGGAGTACGTCAAGGCAGTATAGTGTCACCATGCTTATTTAACTTATATGCAGAGTGCATTCTCCTGCGACTCTGCGATGCTGTAGACTGTAGCCTGCAAGGCTCCTCTGTCTATGGGATTCTCCAGGCAAGAATACTGGAGTGGGTTGCCATGACCTCTTTGAGGAGATCTTCCCAACTCAGAGATCAAACCTGATTCTCCTTTGTCTCCTGCATTGGCAGGTGGGCTCTTTACTGCTAGCACCACCTGGGAAGCCTGTATATGCAGAGTACATCATGTGAAATGCCGGGCTGGATGAATCAACCATAAGCTGAAATCAAGATTGCTGGGAGAAGTACCAACAACCTCATATGCAGATGATATACCACTCTAATTGCAGAAAGTGAAGAGGAACTAAAGAAACTTTTGATTAGAGTGAAAGAGGAGAGTGAAAAGGCTGGTTTGAAACTCAACATTAAAAAACTAAGATCATAGCATCCGGTCCCATCACATTATGTCAAATAGAAGAGGGAAAAGTGGAAGCAGTGACAGATTTCATTTTCTTGGCTCCAAAATCATTGTGGATGAGGACCGTAACCATGAAAGATGCTTGCTCCTAGAAAGGAAAGATATAAAAACCTAGACAGCATACTAAAAAGCAAAGGCATTACGTGTCTGACAAAGGTTCAAATAGTCAAAGCTATGGTTTTTTCTGTAGTCATGTATGAATGTGAGAGTTGAACCATAAAGATGGCTGAGTGCCGAAGAATTGATGCTTTCGAATCATAGTGCTGGAGAAGACGTGTGAGAGTCCCTTGGACTTCAAGGAGATCAAACCAGTCCATCCTAAAGGAAATCAGTCCTGAATATTCGTTGGAAGAACTGATGCTAAAGCTGAAGCTCCAATACTTTGACCACCTAATGGGAAAAACTGACTTATTGGTAAAGTCCCTAATTCTGGGAAATACTGAAGGCAAAAGGAAAAGGGGCAGCAGAGGATGAGATAGTTAGATAGTATCATGGACTCAATGGGCACGAATCTGAGAAAATTGGGAGACAGTGGAGAACAGAGGGGCCTGGCATACTACAGTCTGTGGGGTTGCGAAGAAGAGACACAACTTAGTGACAGAACAACAACAATAAAAAATAAGCCTCTTATTTCTTTTTTTACAATTTCCATTACAGGAAATATATGGGATAAATGAGCATACCAAATGATGCTTGCAAAAAGCAGTCAAATGTAAAATGTGGCATACTCTACAGCTCAGATTGCTTAGGCTTCTGCCACAATGTCAATGTCATGAGGGAAAATACAGGAGAGGGAACTCTTTTAAATTAGAAGAAACTCAGGAGGCAAAAGAACCAAATATAAGCCTGTATCTTGTTTGAAAACTGATCCAAACAAATCAACTGTAAAATATAGTTTGTACAATAGTTGGCAAAATTTTACAATGGGCTATATCGTAAATGGAATTATTGTCAACTAATAAGGAATACCATTAGTGGTTTGGTAATGGAAGGCAATGGCAACCCACTCCAGTACTCTTGCTTGGAAAATCCCATGGACAGAGGAACCTGGTAGGCTGCAGTCCATGGGGTCACTAAGAGTCGGACATGACTGAGTGACTTCACTTTCACTTTTCACTTTCATGCACTGGAGAAGGAAATGGCAACCCACTCCAGTGTTCTTGCCTGGAGAATCCTAGGGACGGGGGAGCCTGGCGGGCTGCCGTCTATGGGGTCGCACAGGGTCGGACACGACTGACGTGACTTAGCAGCAGCAGCAGCAATGCTATACAAGAAAATGTACAGCTTTTTTAAGAGATGCAAACTGAAGTATATAGGAGTAAAATGAAATGATGTTGGGTTTTTACCTGTAAAATTTTTAAAAGAAAGGGAAGAAAGAAAGAGAAAGAATGGAAAGAAGAAAGGGACTGAAGGAGAAGGGAGAAGGAGGGAGGAAGGAAAAAAGGAAGGAAGCAATAAAAGATGAAAAAGGAAAGAAAAATTGGTACAGCATATATACTCAAATCTTCATAATTGCTGATTTCTATTTATTTGTTAATAATAGCCACAGCCTTGTCTAACTCAATGAAACTATGAGCCATGCCGTGCAATACAAGTCTCTACCCCAACTAGTAATGCTGAAGAAGCTGAGGTTGAACAGTTCTATGACGACCTACAAGATCTTCTAGAACTAACATCAAAAATGTCTTTTTCATTATACAGGACTGGAATGCAAAAGTAGGAAGTCAAGAGATACCTGGTGTAACAGGTAAATTTGGCCTTGAGGTACAAAATGAAGCAGGTCAAAGGCTAACAGAGTTTTGCCAGGAGAACGCACTGGTCATAACAAACACTCTCTTCCAACAACACAAGAAAAGGCTCTACACATGGACATCACCAGATGATCAATGCCGAAATCAGATTGATTATATTCTTTGTAGCCAAAGATGGAGAAGCTCTACACAGTCAGCAAAAACAAGACTGGGAGCTGACTGTGGCTCAGATCATGAACTCCTTATTGCAAAATTCAGACTCAAATTAAAACAGTAGGGAAAACCACTAGACCATTCAGGTATGACCGAAATCAAATCCCTTAGGATTATACAGTGGAAGTGACAAATAGATTCCAGGGATTAGATCTGATAGACAGAGTGCCTGAAGAACTATGGATGGAGATTCGTGACATTGTACAAGAGGCAGTGATCAAGACCATCCCCAAGAAAAAGAAATGGAAAAAGGCAAATGGTTGTCTGAGGAGGCCTTACAAATAGCTGTGAAAAGAAGAGAAGGCAAAGACAAAGGAGAAAAGAAAAGATATGCCAATTTGAATGCAGAGTTCCAAAGAATAGCAAGGAGAGATATGAAAGCCTTCCTCAGTGATCAATGCAAAGAAATAGAGGAAAATGACAGAATGGGAAAGACTAGAGATCTTTTCAAGAAAATTAGAGATACCAAGGGAAAATTTCGTGCAAAGATGGGCACAATAAAGGACAGAAATGGTATGGACCTAAGAGAAGCAGAAGATATTAAGGAGAGGTGGCAAGAATACATAGAAGAACTATACAAAAAAAACCTTTATGACTCAGATAACCACAATGGTGTGATCACTCACCTAGAGCCAGACATCCTGGAATTCGAAGTCAAGTGGGCCCTAGGAAGCATCACTACAAACAAAGCTAGTGGAAGTGATGGAATTCCAGTTGAGCTATTTCAAATCCTAAAAGATGATGCTGTGAAAGTGCTGCACTGGTTATGCTGGCAAATTTGGAAAACTCAGCAGTGGCCACAGGACTGGAAAAGGTCAATTTTCATTCCAATCCCAAAGAAGGGCAATGCCAAAGAATGTTCAAACTACTGCACAGTTGCACTCATCTCACACGCTAGCAAAGTAATACTCAAAATTCTCCAAACCAGGCTTCAACAGTACCTGAACTTCCAGATATTCAAGCTGGATTTAGAAAAGGCAGAGGAACTAGAGATCAAACTGCCAACATCCGTTGGATCATCAAAAAAGCGAGAAAGTTCCAGAAAAACATTTACTTCTGTTTTATTGACTATGCCAAAGCCTTTGACTGTGGATCACAACAAACTGTGGAAAATTCTTCAAGAAATGGGAATACCAGACCACCTGACCTGCCTCCTAAGAAATCTGTATGCAGGTCAGAAAGCAACAGTTAGGACTGAACATAGAACAACAGACTGGTTCCAAATCAGAAAAGGAGTACGTCAAGGCTGTATACTGTCACCCTGCTTCTTTAAATTATATGCAGAATACATCATGCAAAATGCTGGGCTGGATGAAGCACAAGCTGGAATCAAGATTGCTGGGAGAAATATCAATAACCCCAGATATGCAGATGATACCACCCTTATGGCAGAAAGTGAAGAACTAACGAGCCTCTCTAAAGAGCCTCTTGATGAAAGTGAAACAGGAGAGTGAAAAGTTGGCTTAAAATTCAACATTCAGAAAACTAAGATCATGGCATCCATGATGGGCAGTAGATCCGAAGTGATCTGGATGGACGATCTGAAGTGATTGTCCCATCACTTCTTGGTCAATAGATGGGGAAATAATGGAAACAGTGAGAAACTTTTTTGGAGGGGATCCCCCAAATCACTGCAGATGGTGACTTCAGCCATGAAATTAAAAGACGCTTGCTCCTTGGAAGGAAAGCTATGACCAAGCTAGACAGTATATTAAAAACCAGAGACATTACTTTGCCAACAAAGGTCAGTCTAGTCAAGGTTATGGTTTTTCCAGAAGTCATGTATGGATGTGAGAGTTGGACTAAAGAAAGCTGAGCACCGAAGAATTGATGCTTTTGAACTGTGGTGTTGGAGAAGACTCTTGAGAGTCCCTTGGACTGCAAGGAGATCCAACCAGTCCATCCTAAAGGAAATCAGTCCTGAATATTCATTGGAAGGAGGGACGTTGAAGGTGAATACTTTGGCCACCTGATGGGAAGAACTGACTGCTTGGAAAAGACCCTGATGCTGGGAAAGATTTAAATCAGGAGGAGACAGGACTACAGAGGATGAGATGGTTGGATGGCATCACGGACTCAATGGACATGAGTTTGTTCTGGAGCTGGTGCTGGACCGGGAAGCCTGTCGTGCTGCAGTCCATGGGGCCGCAAGCAGTCAGACGTGACTGAGCAACTGAACTGGACTGAACTGATTTGTTTGTTTGTTTGAAATGCTTCATGTGAAAACATTTTTAAAGAAAGAAAAAACACTTCCAAGATAATCGCTTTTTCATGAAATCAAAGTGCTTGGAGTGCTTTTTTGCCTTCCAAGGCAGTTTTACCACATGAGGATCACAGTTAAGGCCAACCCTAAATAAAATTATGAGTTTAGTTTGTTTACACTCAGAGCTCCTGTTACAGTAGGACTTTCTAGTGTTCCTGATCATAAAGCCTCTGAGGGAAAATTTTTGATAATTTCACTCCTATTAAGGTATAAATGACTACATTTGTAAATATACTAAAATAAGAATAATATTTTAAATAAAAAATTTCAGATTGTGGAATACATAGCACCATTAACACTATTTTTGCTTTGTTTTGAAAGAGGGTACTTTTTCTTGAATTACTTCACAAACTTGACTAAGCTGCCTAAGGCAGTTTAAGATAATTAAATTTACATGGACCAGAAACTATGCGTTTATCCATTCCCAACCAGAGAGTAGACTAATTTTAACTTCATCAGCTTATAAAGGGGCATGGTAGAGATGTTAGGGGACTTTGAACAGAAAGGATCTGATGCTGAACTGCCTGGTTTTAATACCTGTACCACCACTTACTGGCTGTGTGACCTGGGCTAAGTTACCTAGCATCTCATGCCTCAACTTCCTCATCTGTAATGGGGCTCATAGCAGTACCAACCTAAACAATGGTTGTAAAAATTAGTTAATACATAGAAAGCAGGTAGAGAAGTTTTCTCACCTAAAAAGCACTCAATAAATATTAACCTATTATCTCTGACACTCCTTTCTACAGAAACAATTAAGAATCAATTAGCCACTATGTTTTTCAGAAATAAGGTGTCTGAATAATTGAGAAGGTCATTATTCTGAGAAATGGCTACTTCTTGGCTAATATTACGGTACAAGATGCATGTATTTTCCAAGCAATTAGTACCTACTTGTTATTACTTGTTACCTTGTGCAGAGTTTCTGAATGAAGCAAAAAGATCGAAACGTCTTCCTTTGGAAGAAGTAATCAATTAAAAAAATACCAAAAGACTTTTAAAGTGATTTCGTCTAGCTCTTTTCTTCACTCCAACATATTCAAAACTCTGTAGCTCATCAATCAACCCACTTCCCCGCGAAATTCAAGGCTCTGCTCCTACAATCTTACTTCCTTTTCCCACCTCATACAATTTTACAGGTTTATACGCATACCTCTGCAATATTACTGACATTGCTCAGCTAAAGTTCAAGGGCAGTTATATGAGCCACTCCCTGGATTAGAAGGGAAAGGAGTCTTCTAGAGGCTGTACACACCCTTTGCAGGGAGCTCAGGAGTGTTGCAACTCCTGTTGATTTTGTGAAGTTCTTTCCTCAACACACTTGTGACCCCGTGGACTGTAGCCCGCCAGGCTCCTCTGTCCATGGAATTCTCCAGGCAAGAATATTGGAATGGGTTGCCATTTCCTTTTCCAAGGGATCTTCCCAACCCAGGGATCGAACCCAGGTCTCCCACATTGCAGGTAGACTCTTTACAGACTGAGCCAGGGACGGCTTCCTGAACACTCACACACCCAATTTTTCTTGCCCAAAGCAGGTAAATAAGGAGTGTGACTCGCCGCAGGAAACGGCCAGTGAACTTGTCTTTCCTAGGGGGAAAAAGCGCTGACATCCAGGAAGATAAAAAGTGCTGAGAGACTGCACTGGCTGATTTGAACGCTGCTCGCAAGCATTTACTTACACGACTGGTTAGCACCAACCAGAAAGCAGAGAAACAGGGATAAACTGCAGAACCAGTGAGTCCCGGAGGACAGTTCGCTCCCTGGGCAATAGGGGTCGGAGTGCCTGCTGGCGGAGGTAAACAGAGCTACCACGCCTGCGCACACCCTCCCAGGTCACGTGCCGGCTCCGGCCTGGCCTCTAACATACCCTTGGATTGAGAGCTGGCGGCCCTAAGGGACCGTCAACAAACAGACGAGAGGCCGTCAACCTTTTCCTTTAGGGGGCGGATTCCGGGTAGGAGCCGAGCGTTCGGTTGAAAACGCCCCCTTCTTCTTGAGGCGGGGAAGTGAGACCTTGTCCTGGGCCTGCGGGGTGCCGCCGTGCTTCTTTGGGACATGGCCCGCTGCGGGGAGGATAGCGCGCCCCCCGGGGTACCTCTGGGATCCCCCGGAGTTTGCAGTAAGGGGTTGCAAAGGAAGGGACCCTGTGAGCGGCGCCGGCTGAAGGCGATGGTGTCGGAGCAGCTCAGCCAGGATCTGCTCAGGTAGGAGGAGGCGGGAACTCAGCCTCCTTCCGTTCTAAACGCTCCCCTCTCTGGACCAGAAACTGTAGCTCCTTCTCTCTTTCTCCATCCCTTCCTTCTTTGTTCTCCTCGCCTCGAGCCGCCGAGGGAGGCTCTATTGTCTCTTCACTAACTGGCGGGTTCGCTCCCCCTATATAACCAATCCGGAGGCCACGTGCCAGGTTCAAGACGAAAACCAAAGTTACTATCATAGTTCTGTGCAGCATCAGTTGATGCCAAAATACTCCCAGCACGGGCAGACTTAGGTCTTGAAAGGCTTTCGCTAATGTCGGGGTGGACCCAGGTTTTGGGGTCCTGAAACACAATATAAGCTTAAACGGTTCTAAGAAAAAATGATAAAATTAGGTAGAAGGGTGAGTATTTACAATGAGTAAAAATGGAACAACTCACCTGAGCGTTGGAGGTATCTTTCTTCTTATATTTCTTTAAACGGTTTAGCAGAAATACTTACATAGAAATACTTCCTGATTCCAACCTGACTTCCCCTCTCCTGCTAGAGTACTCTACGACTCCCGGCAACTCCCAGCTCCCATGAGGACTTAAGCAAATGCAGAGTTGTGAAGCTTAACTCAGGCTGTGATGAATCTCGGGCGAGTCATCCCTGTCTTTAAAGAAAATGAAGCTCAAAAATATTCCCTAGTTTCCATTTCTACCAAAACATTGATTCTTGAACTTTAGTGTGCATCAGAATCACCTGGAGGGCTTAGCTATACTGGGGCTCAGACCCTTATTCCGGTACAGTTGGACTGGGATGAAGCCTGAGATTTTTAAATGTCTAACAAGGTCCTAGGTGACTTTTGCATTTTTAACAGGGTCCCATAGGGTCGCAAAAGTCGGACAGGACTGAAGCAACTTAGCAGGCATGCACCCCAGCTAATGCTGATGCTGCTGGCCTGGGTCTCTGGTTGAGAAGGACTCAGACAATGTACACCTAATTACCGTCAATACTAATAACTAACAGTTGTGCAACATTTAAAAGTACTTATTGTGGCTCACAGTTAAAGCTCCAGAAGCTATTAATATAAACTGAACTTTATAAAGTTAAAAAAAAATAGTCCTTTTAATGTGGGCATTTCCATGAGAGATTCTGCCTTGTCTCCACCACTGGGGGAATTGATGTAAAAGACAGAAAAAAAAAAGAGTTATTCATCTGCTCCTAGGATGAATCTCTAAGGATGAGGCATGCCTTTTCTTAAGTGGCTTTATTATTCTGGCTGTATTGTGAGCCTTGAAGTTGTCATGAATTTAAGGAAGGTAATACGCCTAATTTATATAAAAATGAAGTTAAAAGTATAGCAGGTGACAGATATTGCCCTAGAGTTGCTATAGCATTTATGGAGACTTAGTTGTACTTCCCAGTAGATAGGAACCAACTCCAACAACAAATTTGATAATAAAGAAAGTATAGCAGATGAACAATTTATCCTCATCCTCGCAGCAAATAAGGATAGGATCCTGAACTCCCAAGTTCTTGTTACAAGCAGAGGTTTTGTTTTAAAAACAACAAAAAATTTTCATATGCCAGCCACCTTGAATGCTATGTTAAATTCATCTTCAAGCACAGCAATATCATTGATTTATTCTACAAATATTAATGAAGTAGCAAGCACCCATGTACTTAACACTGTATTACGTTTTAAAGAATCAAAGGTTAGTAAGATATGACTTTGATATTATGCTTGCACTCTAGTGAGAGAGATAATAGCCAAAGAAAAGGAATGGGGAAGGGAGTGACTTGAGGCTTTATAGGTGATGGTTGAGTGATCTTTTAGGGATTGATTAAAATTTTATTAGGTAGAAATTAGGAAAGAAGTTGGAGAGTATCTAAGAGAGGAGAATGGCTTTTATAAGGGCGTAGAGATTTGGAAGAGCTTGATTTATTTTGGGAAAGCAAGTTATATTGGGTTGTACCAAAAAGCAAGGAACAGAGACACCTCTGGGTTATCTGAGGCAATGGGATATATGGAGAAGTGAGGAAAAATGGGAAATAGTTTCAGTTGTCAAAAAGCTAGATTTAATGTAGAATTGGAAAGTTCCTTGGGATATGACAACAATTCTAAGACTTCATTGAGATATGGATGATTGTTTAAGACAATTGTAATAAAAATACCTAATACTTATTACCATCCTACTTGACACTGGGCTGACATGAAATGTTTTATTTATTCCACTGTGAGGTAAATCTTGTTGCTGGCCCCATTTAACAGATAAGGAAACTAAGCATCAGGTTCAGTTCCGTTCAGTCGCTCAGTTGTGTCCGACTCTTTGAGACCCTATGGATTGTAGCACGCCAGGCTTCCCTGTCCATCAGTAACTCACGGAACTTACTCAAATTCATGTCCATTGAGTCAGTGATGCCATCCAACCAACTTATCCTCCGTTGTCCCCTTCTCCTGCCTTCAATCTTTCCCAGCGTCAGGGTCTTTTCAAATGAGTCAGCTCTTTGCATCAGATGACCAAAGTATTGGAGTTTCAGCTTCAACATCAGTTCTTCCAATAAATATTCAGGACTGATTTACTTTAGGATGGACTGGTTGGATCTCCTTGCAGTCCAAGGGACTCTCAAGAGTCTTCTCCAACCCCACAGTTCAAAAGCATCAATTCTTTGGCACTCAGCTTTCTTTATAGTCCAACTCTCATATCCATACATGACTGCTGAAAAAACCGTAGCCTTGACTAGATGGACCTTTGTTGGCAAAGTAATGTCTGTTTTTTAATATGCTATCTAGGTTGGTCATAGCTTTTCCTCCAAGGAGTAAGCGTCTTTTAATTTCATGGCTGTAGTCACCATCTGCAGTGATTTCGGAGCCCCAAAAATAAAGTCTGACACTGTTTCCACTGTTTCTCCATCTATTTGCCGACTGGATGCCATGATCTTAGTTTTCTGAATTTTGAACTTTAAGCCAACTTTTTCACTCTCCTCTTTCACTTGAGAGGCTCTTTAGTTCTTCACTTTCTGCCATAAGGGTGGTGTCATCTGCATATCTGAGGTTATTGATATTTCTCCCGGCAATCTTGATTCCAGCTTGTGCTTCATCCAGCCCAGCATTTCTCATGATGTACTGTGCATATAAGTTAAATAAGCAGGGCGACAATATACAGCCTTGACCTACTCCTTTTCCTATTTGGAACCAGTCTGTTGTTCCATGTCCAGTTCTAACTGTTGCTTCCTGACCTGCATACAGATTTCTCAAGAGGCAGGTCAGGTGATCTGGTATTCCCATCTCTTTCAGAATTTTCCACAGTTTGTTGTGATCCACACAGTAAAGACTTTGGCATAGTCAATAAAGCAAAAGTAGATGTTTTTCTGGAACCCTCTTGCTTTTTTGAATATCCAGAGGATGTTGGCAATTTGATCTCTGGTTCCTCTGCCTTTTCTAAAACCAGCTTGAACATCTGCAAGTTCATCTGGAATATGCCAGCAAATTTGGAAAACTCAGCAGTGGCCACAGGACTGGAAAAGGTCAGTTTTCATTCCAATCCCTAAGAAAGGCAGTGCCAAAGAATGCTCAAACTACCACACAATTCCACTCATCTCACACGCTAGCAAAGTAATGCTCAAAATTCTCCAAGCCAGGCTTCAACAATATGTGAACCGTGAACTTCCAGATGTTCAAGCTGGTTTTAGAAAAGGCAGAGGAAGCAAAGCATCAAGAGAAGTGGTTAGGTCTGAATAAGAACCTTGGCAGTCTGGTTCCAGGGACATTAAAGTGATTTGCCCAAGGTCTCATGGCCAGATTATAGATCCAGTCAGTCTTCTTTCTCTAAAGTATGGTAGTTATGTGAAATGATCTTCCAGTATCTTTATTCCTTTATTTCTGATTCTCTCCTTACCCATTCCCTTTTCTTACTATACCTTGGATTTTCTTTAAAGCTCCCTTAAGAGTTCCATCAGTTGGCTCTTGATTAT
Organism: Budorcas taxicolor; assembly: GCF_023091745.1. Classification (NCBI taxonomy): domain Eukaryota; kingdom Metazoa; phylum Chordata; class Mammalia; order Artiodactyla; family Bovidae; genus Budorcas; species Budorcas taxicolor. The sequence goes on along the minus strand of NC_068912.1, from coordinate 51,616,098 downwards.
TATAGAATATCTCTGCTAGAGTTCACTTGTTTAACTACCACATTGGCTAGTGGTTAACCTTGGCTCAGTCGATTGTCCATTCAGAGGTGACTAAGAGCTTCAGGGACATGTGGCACAATTTGGTAGCTTTATTTGGGAGGGGATTGTGGGTATGGCAAGCAAAGTGACAGTAGATGAGGGTGAATGGGTAAAACTAAGACTAGATCATAGAGACCTTTCTTCAGTGAAGAATTTGGAATGTATTCTGGAAGCAGTGGAGAATCATTGATATTTTAAAAATATAGGATTTGCATAATTTGATCTTGAATTGAGGAAAGAAATTGGAAAAAAAATAAAAGGAAACCAACTAGATTTTGTGATAGTCAGGGGATACATAATGGCAGTGAAAAAGGAAAAGATAAAATGGATTTCTGTGTGCAGTTCATGGGCATGGTGACCAATTACATGTGGAAACAGAGAGAGAGAGAAACAGAAGATGGTGCCGAATCTTAGGACACTCAAAAGGAAGGAGGGTGGTGAATGTTCAGGAAGCCTTACAGGGGACAATTGAAAATATGTCTGGAGTTTAGGAGGGAAGTTGGCATAAAAGATAAAATGGCTGGTGACAGCACCAGCACCCAGCTGTCTAAGCTAAAACTATGAGAGAGATCCTAGGTTATTTCCTTACCTTCACCTTCTGCATCCAGTTACCAACTCCTGCCATTTTATTACCTAAATATATTTTAAGTTAATGCGTCATTTTCTATCACTGATGTTTCTCTCCTGGCTCAAGCCATGTACATCATCCATTTGTGTTGGGCAGTAGTTTTTCTCCCTCTAGTCTCATTTTCCCCTGATTCCTTTTCTACACAATAACAGATAATATTTTGAAAAATAAAATTGCCCATGTTTTGAACCATTTGGTCATTCCCCTTCAGCTGTGAGATAGAGTTAAGCTCTTTGCCTCTTACGCGTCTTTATCCCTGCAGCTTCACCTGTCACGTCTTGCCTCTCAGTACTCTATTGACCAATTTGTAGCTCCACACTCACACAAACCTTTGTGAGGAACATGGAGGCAGGAATCCCTTCTACTCTGCATTGCTTTCTTGACCAACTCCTACTGTCTTTAAAATTCCGTATGTAAGAATCGAATCGCCAGTCTATGTCTGACGCAGGATACAGCATGCTTGGGGCTGGTGCATCGGGATGACCCAGAGAGATGTTATGGGGAGGGAGGTGGGAGGGGGTTTCATGTTTGGGAACGCATGTAAGAATTAAAGATTTTAAAATTTAAAAAAATAAATAAATAAATAAGAATTTCCCAATCAAAAAAATAAATAAATAAATAAAATAAAATTCCGTATGGTTTTCCTGTCTTCTATAAGGGCTTCTCTTATAACTGTCCCTGAAAAAATTTTACTAGTTTGTCCTATGGAATATTTCATACTTTTTATTTTTCAGACCTGGCCTCCATCTCTTCTATAAACTCCTTGAGGGCAGATACGACATTTTAGTCATCTTTGTGTCCCCAGTGCTTAGTTCATATTACACGCTCAATAAATTTTTAGTGAGAAATTTGGTTTAATCAGTGGACTGAAATGCTTTTGATAGGTGAATACAGTACTTGACAGAGAAATAAGATGCAAGAAAGCTGGGTCTGGACACCACTGAGCCTTTCCTCCAACCTGTCCTTCCACTAGGGTTTATTATTAGATGAATCATAAACCTCCCCTTAGTCAAATATTGTTACTTGTAACAGATAACAGGGGCTTCCCTGGTGGCTCAGTGGTAAAGAATCCTATTGGTAATGCAGGAGGCTCCGTTTGATCCCTGGGTCAGGAAGATCCCTTGGAGAAGGAAATGACAACACACTCCAGTGTTCTTGCCTGGGAGATCCTATGGACAGAGAAACCTGATGGGGTACAGTCCATGGGGTCGCAGAAGAGTCAGACCCAACTTAGCAACTAAACAACAGCAACAGATAACAGGATTTACTTGTAATTGATCCAAGTGGTTTTATAAAATAAAAAGCACTGCATTTTCACATTAACATTTTTAAAACCACATTGACTTTTTTTATTTGACAAATACTCCTGAGCATCTATTATAAACAAGACAGATTGCCTAATGAGCTGTATGGCTGTCAGCTCCCCCAAGTAAATGCTTGTTTTTTATTTGGAGAGGAGTAGGGGAAGGGTAGAAGATGGGTGGGAAGGAGAATAAATGGAGTATTTGTACAATTTGAGTTTTTGTTAATGTTTGGAAAATCAATACATTTTTGTGTAAATTTTAACAATTACTTATGAAAATAATTTATTAAAATATTAACTAAAATGCATCTTGTTTGGTCACTGTTTCCAAGGTTCTAAAAGCTTTGTACTCTGAAACATTTGTTTTGTTTAGTGTAAAATACAACAAAATCCAAAAAGCAGATATTGAGCTATCTAATGAAGATACACAGTTTTTGCCTTTAGGGAGTTCATTATCTGGTAGGGAGAAAGATATACAAAAATAATAATGATGCGGTGACAGAAGTGCTATAAATAGAGGTATGTACTGAGCGACCAGAGGAAGGAGCCATTAACTGAGTCTTGGGGGAGTGTGTCAATGGCAACATGCTGAGCTTTCACTGTAATGATGTCTTTATCCATACTTGTGCCTCCTGTCATGTTTTAGTGTGGTCACCAGTTATATCCTGCAGTACAGAAGTCCTCTGAGAATGCATGCCTTGCTGATGATAATGTTATGTAATATGAAGTATTATTTAATGTTGCAGAGTAAGAATACAGAGTCAGCACACAGGAAAAGAGATTGTCTGACAGCTTTCTCTTATGATGCTGGTCTCTGTCCTTCTGTCACTTTACATGACAGCTTTACCATAACTATGTCTGCACGTTAATTATGTCCACATTGAATGGGCTTTCCACATGAGTCCATCATTTTGATAATAGAGATTAGAGCATGATTAGTTCTAGTTTTTTTTTGAGGGGGTGGTCAATGTAAAAGGACTTCAGTGTCACATTCTTGACAGCTAAGCCTGCATTTCAGACTTGTATTTAACAGTGGAACACAATAGTGTACCAGTTTCTGGTCTGAATTATCTATTACCACATCTGGTTTGCTGTTTACTTTTTTGGCTTCAGTTTTAGTAAGGTTTTTAAAAGTTGATTCAATAGTCAATGAACATATTACTTTGTGTTATCTTTCCAAAATAAATCTAAAGTATGTACATTTTAAAGGAAAATCAACCTACGTAGAAGATAACTTTATTGTTAGAAGGAATTAAAAAGAAAAGATATTTTTTGAAAAAGTAGTCGTACTCTTTCAGTGTAATTACCTTTTTTTCACTATAAATTTTAGAAAATTGCATTCTAAACCAACATTAAACAATATTCTTTGAATGAATTGAGAATAAACTCATTTTCATATTATGTTATCTATATTTTTAGTTTATGTGTTATTTTTAAAACTTATTTTATGAAAATGAGTGTATTATATATTTCTAAGCATCACTAATTAAACTGTGGTTCCTTTTTATTCCTATAGGCTTCTAAGAGAAGAAGTACATACAGATGTTACTTTCTCTATAGGTTGTACTTTGTTCAAAGCACACAAAGCAGTCCTTTTAGCAAGGGTTCCTGATTTCTATTTTCATACTGTTGGACATAGAGATAACTTAAAAAATCATGAACATGTCGCTGTGGAGAACTTTGAAGCTTCAGAATTTAGAACATTTTTACAGTAAGTGCTTTATCTTTTTTCCTCTTATTTAAATCTAGTATGTATTTGTTTATTTTTTAAACATATATGTGTGTTTATTTCATATATTTTCATAGCTGTTTTATAGCCTTCTAAGAAATCCATTCATTTAAATTCCATATTATCGTAATAATTAGTGTTAGTAGAGTCTAAGTATTAGGATTAAGAGTTTTTAGAGGATTAGTATTCAGAAAGGCTAATTTCTCATTTGAGATTGATCCTGAGAGAAGGGAAATGGTACCGCTGTCCAGTAATTTGAATGAATTACTCTATGCTGAGGTTTCTTAACCCTGGCACTATTAAGTTGGGTAATTCTTTGTTGGGTGGGGACTGTGCTGTACATTCTAGGATGTTTAGCAGCATCTCTGGCCTTCGGCCACTGGCTGTCATTGGCCTTCCTGAGCCCTGACCCCAAGTTGTAAATACCAAAATGTTTTCAGAGATTGCCAAATGCCCTCTGTGAGGTAGAATTGCCCCCTGTTGAGAACCATTGCAACATACTGACTTCTGTATTATTGTTATGTAAAGCATTAAATTCAGAGAAGGCAATGGCACCCCACTCCAGTACTCTTGCCTGGAGACTCCCATGGACAGAGGAGCCTGGTAGGCTGCAGTCCATGAGGCCGCTAAGAGTGGGACACGACTGAGCGACTTCACTTTCACTTTTCACTTTCATGCACTGGAGAAGGAAATGGCAACCCACTCCAGTGTTCTTGCCTGGAGAATCCCAGGGACAGAGAAGCCTGGTAGGAGACCGTCTGTGGGGTCGCACAGAGTCGGACACGACTGAAGCGACTTAGCAGCAGCAGCAGCAGTGAGGTCTAAGTATGCACTGATTAGTGATTCTTGATTTTAGTGTTTAATAATGATGTTATGTAAATGTGGAACTAAGTTTTGAAGCCAATACTAGGCAGTTGTGTCATTGTATAGTACTATAGGTTTGTCAATTACTGGTTTTTAAAAGCATCTTTATTGAGGTATAATTCATATAGCTCAGATGTTTCACTTGTATAATTCAGTGATTTTAGTATTTACACAGAGTTACGATCACAATTTAATTTTGGAGCATTTTCAATACCCCCAAAAGAAACCCCTTACCCATTAGCTATCACTCTACACTCTCTCACCTCTTGCCCTAGGTAACACTAATCTATTTTCCATGACTGTTCTGGACTTTTCACATAAAGAAAATCATGCAGTTTGTGGGGTTTGAGCCTGGCTTATTTCATTAAGCATAATGTTTTCTGGGTTTATCCATATTGCTGCATATATCTACTTCATTTCTTCTTATTGCCAAATAATATTTCATTGTATGGCAGTGCCACATTTTATATGTCCATTCTTCTGTTGATGGACATTTATGTTGTTTCCACTTTTGGTTAATGTTTCTATGAATATGCCTGTGCAGTTTGTGTGTGTGTGTGTGTGTGTGTGTGTGTGTGTGAACCCATTTTCATTTCTCTTGAGTATATACCTAGGAGTGGAATTGCTGGATCAAATGGTGCTGTGAGGGCTTCCCTGGTAGCTCAGCTGGTAAAGAATCTGCCTGTAATGCAGAAGACCCCAGTTTGATTCCTAGGTTGGGAAGATCTCTTGGAGAAGGGATAGGCTACCCGCTCCAATATTCTTGGGCTTCCCTGATGGATCAGACAGTAAAGAATCTGCCTGCAAAGCGGGAGACCTGGGTTCTATCCCTGAGTTAGGAAGATCCCCTGGAGGAGGGCATGGCAACCCACTCTAGTATTCTTGCCTGGAGTATCCCCATGGACAAAGAAGCCTGATGGGCTACAGTACGTGGGGTCACAAAGAGTAGGACACAACTGAGCAACTAAGCATAGCACAGCACATTGTGCTATGAACATTGCTATGCAATGTGTGTGTGTGTGTGTGTGTGTGTATGTGTGTGAGAACCTGTGTTTTCATTTCTCTTGGGTCAATATACCTAGGAGTGGAATTGCTGGATCATATGGTAATTCTATGTTTAACTCTTTGAAGAAATGCCAAACTCTTTTTCCAAAGAGGCTATACCATTTTACGTGCCTTCAAACAGTGTATGAAGGTTTCATTTTCTCTACATCCTTGTAACACATGCTGTTATTTTCTGTCATTTTTATTATATCCATCCTAGTGTATGTGAAGTGATATCTCATTGAGGTTCATTTGTGCTTCCCCAGTAGCTAATGATTTGGGCATATTTTCTTGTGCTTGTTATTTGTATATCTGCCTTGGAGAGCTGTTTATTCACATCCTTTGTCCATTTTTCAATTGGATTATTTGTCTTTATATCATTAAGTTATAAAACAGTTCATGTATTCTAGATACTAGGCTCATATCAGACATATGATTTGCAAATATTTTCCTCCATTCAGTGGGTTGTCTTGATGATGTCATTTACAACACAGAAGTTTTAGATTTTTAATGTAGCCTAGTTTTTAATTTTCTTTTGTCACTTTTGCTGCTGGTATTATAGATAAGAAACCATTGCCTGTTCTAGGGTCACAAAGATTTATTCTTACACTTTTTTCTACAAATTTTTTGGGTTTATGCTTTTAGCTCTTACATTCAGGTCTATGATCCATTTTGAGTTAATTTTTGTATATACTATAAGGAAGGCGACTGACTTTATTCTTTTGTATGTTGGATATCTAGTTGTCCCAGTACTATTTTTGAAGAGACTATTCTTTCTCCATTGGATTGTCAATATATCCTGTTGAAAATCAGTTGCCTATTGCTGTGGACTGAGTTGTTTCCCCTGAAAATTCATGTGTTGAGGCTCTACTGCCTAATGTGATGGTATTTGGAGATTGTACCTCTGGGAGGTAAATTAAGATTAGATGGGACCTCATGATAAGAACTGGAGAAGGCAGTGGCACCCCACTCCAGTACTCTTGCCTGGAAAATCCCATGGACGGAGGAGCCTGGTGGGCTGCAGTCCATGGGGTCGCAAAGGGTCAGACACGACTGAGCGACTTCACTTTCACTTTTCACTTTCATGCATTGGAGGAGGAAATGGCGACCCACTCCAGTGTTCTTGCCTGGAGAATCCCAGGGATGGGGGAGCCTGGTGGGCTGCTGTCTATGGGGTCGCACAGAGTTGGACACGACTGAAGTGACTTTGCAGCAGCAGCAGCAGCATGATAAGAACAATACCATTATAACAAGAGACACCAGAGAGAGAGTTGTTCTCTCTCTGTTTATGCCATGTAAGGATACAGTGAAAAGGTGACTAACTGCAAGCCATAGCGAGTTCTCACCAGAACCCCAGCATGGTGGCACCTGATCTTGATGTCTAGCCTCCAGAACTGTGAGAAATAAAGTTCTGTTTAAGTCACCAGTCTGTGATTTTTGTTATGGCAGCCCAAGGTGACTAACACATAGACATTAGGGTTTATTAGTGGTCTCTCAATTCATTTCCTTTGGTCTGTATGTCTATCCTTAATACTAGTACCAATTATCAGTTTAACTTTTATGAGAAATCAGAGTTGGATTTTTGTGTTGTTATGTCCTAAGTCCTAGGTATTTTTTAGATTCTAGTCTTCTGGTTATTTGCTAACATACTTTTTGCCTATAATAAAAATGTTGACTTTAGTGTAGAATATTCTTTTGGATAATTAAACTTTAAATATATGTGTGTGATTTGGCTTATTTTTCTTCATTTTATGCTATGACAGTTGCTTAAATGATCTGTTTTTATTATTTCAGAGTATTTTCATATGAAGCTACAATAAGCATAAACAGAAAATTGTCTAACTTTGGCTTTCTGTTTGTAAGAACAGTATGATATGCTATAATTTAAACAGATATTTTAGAAAATCATTATCAGTTTCCAGTATAGATCATTGGTTCATTGTTGAGTTCCAACCTTCAGTTGTAAAATACTGTATACACTTTTGTTTTTCTAGTAGGTGGTGGTATAGTGGCTTTGTTGTAGAGTAGGCTCTGTGGTGCGTTCTCTTGGCAAAACTCTATTAGCCTTTGCCCTGCTTCATTCCGTATTCCAAGGCCAAATTTGCCTGTTACTCCAGATGTTTCTTGACTTCCTACTTTTGCATTCCAGTTCCATATAATGAAAAGGACATCTTTTTTGGATGTTAATTCTAAAAGGTCTTGTAGGTCTTCACAGAACTGTTCAACTTCAGCTTCTTCAGCGTTACTGGTTGGGGCATAGATTTAGATGACTGTGATATTGAATGGTTTGCCTTGGAAATGAACAGAGATCATTCTGTCATTTTTGAGATTGCATCCAAGTACTGCATTTCAGACTCTTTTGTTGACCATGATGGTTACTCCATTTCTTCTAAGGGATTCCTGCCCACAGTAGTAGATATAATGGTCATCTGACTTAAATTTACCCATTCCAGTCCATTTTAGTTCGCTGATTCCTATAATGTCGATGTTCACTCTTGTCATCTCCTGTTTGACCACTTTCAGTTTGCCTTGATTCATGGACCTAACATTCCAGGTTCCTATGCAATATTGCTCTTTATAGCATCGGACCTTGCTTCTATCACCAGTCACATCCACAACTGGGTATTGTTTTTGCTTTGGCTCCATCCCTTCATTCTTTCTGGAGTTATTTCTCCACTGATCTCCAGTAGCATATTGGGCACCTACTGACCCGAGGAGTACCCCTTTCAGTATCCTATCCTTTTGCCTTTTCACACTGTTCATGGGGTTCTCAAGGCAAGAATACTGAAGTGGTTTGCCATTCCCTTCTCCAGTGGACCACATTCTGTCAGACCTCTCCACCATGACCAGCCCGTCTTGGGTGGCCCCTCACAGCCTGGCTTAGTTTCATTGAATTAGACAAGGCTGTGGTCCGTGTGATTAGATTGACTAGTTTTCTTTGCTTATGGTTTCAGTGTGTCTGCCCTCTGATGCCCCCTGGCAACACCTACCGTCTTACTTGGGTTTCTCTTATCTTGGACGTGGGGTATCTCTTCACGGCTGCTCCAGCAAAGCGCAGCTGCTGCTCCTTACCTTGGACCAGGGGTATCTCCTCACTGCTGCCCCTCCTGACCTTGGACATGGAGTTGCTCCTCTCGGCCGCCGCCTCTAGCCTCAGGCGGGGGTTGGTTCCTCCTGGCCACCGCCCCTGACCTTGGGTGTGGGGTATCTCCAACAATGCAAGAGAAGACTCTACACAAGGACATCACCAGACGGTCAACACCAAAATCAGATTGATTATATTCTTTGCAGCCAAAGATGGAGAAGCCCTATACAGTCAGCAAAAACAAGACTGGGAGCTGACTGTGGCTCAGATCATGAACTCCTTATTGCAAAATTCAGACTTAAATTGAAGAAAGTAGAGAAAACCATTAGACCCTTCAGGTATGACCTAAATCAAATCCCTTATGATTATACAGTGGAAGTGAGAAATAGATTTAAGGGACTAGATCTGATAGACAGAGTGCCTGATGAGCTATGGATAGAGGTTTGTGACATTGTACAGGAGACAGGGATCAAGACCATCCCCATGGAAAAGAAATGCAAAAAAGCAAACTGGCTGTCTGGGGAAGCCTTGCATATAGCTGTGAAAAGAAGAGAAGCGAAAAGCAAAGGAGAAAAGGAAAGATATAAGCATCTGAATGCAGAGTTCCAAAGAATAGCAAGGAGAGATAAGAAAGCCTTCCTCAGTGATCAATGCAAAGAAATAGAGGAAAACAACAGAATGGGAAAGACTAGAGATCTCTTCAAGAAAATTAGAGATACCAAGGGAACATTCCATGCAAAGATGGGCTCGATAAAGGACAGAAATGGTATGGACCTAACAGAAGCAGAAGATATTAAGAAGAAGTGGCAAGAATACACAGAAGAACTGTCCAAAAAAGATCTTCACAACCCAGATAATCACGATGGTGTGATCACTCACCTAGAGCCTGACATCCTGGAATTCGAAGTCAAGTGGGCCTTAGAAAGCATCACTACGAACAAAGCTGGTGGAGGTGATGGCATTCCAGTTGAGCTATTTCAAATCCTGAAAGATGATGCTGTGAAAGGGCTGCACTCAATATGCCAGCAAATTTGGAAAACTCAGCAGTGGCCACAGGACTGGAAAAGGTCAGTTTTCATTCCAATTCCAAAGAAAGGCAATGCCAAAGAATGCTCAAAATACCACACAATTGCACTCATCTCACATGCTAGTAAAGTAATGCTCAAAATTCTCCAAGCCAGGCTTCAGCAGTACGTGAACCATGAACTTCCTGATGTTTAAGCTGGTTTCAGAAAAGGCAGAGGAACCAGAGATCAAATTGCCAACATCTGCTGGATCATAGAAAAAGCAAGAGAGTTCCAGAAAAACATCTATTTCTGCTTTATTAACTATGCCAAAGCCTTTGACTATGTGGATCACAATAAACTGTGGAAAATTCTGAAAGAGATGGGAATACCAGACCACCTGACCTGCCTCCTGAGAAACCTATATGCAGGTCAGGAAGCAGCAGTTAGAACTGGACATGGAACAACAGACTGGTTCCAAATAGGAAAAGGAGTACATCAAGGCTGTATATTGTCACCCAGCTTATTTAACTTATATGTAGAGAACATCATGAGAAACGCTGGACTGGAAGAAGCACAAGCTGGAATCAAGATTGCCGGGAGAAATATCAATAACCTCAGATATGCAGATGACACCACCCTTATGGCAGAAAGTGAAGAGGAACTGAAAAGCCTCTTGATGAAAGTGAAAGAGGAGCGTGAAAAGGTTGGCTTAAAGCTCAACATTCAGAAAACGAAGATCATGGCATCTGGTCCCATCACTTCATGGGAAATAGATGGGGAAACAGTGGAAACAGTGTTAGACTTTATTTTCTTGGACTCCAAAATCACTGCAGATGGTGATTGCAGCCAAGAAATTCAAAGATGCTTACTCCTTGGAAGGAAAGTTATGACCAACCTAGATGGCATATTCAAAAGCAGAGACGTTACTTTGCCGACTAAGATCTGTCTAGTCAAGGCTATGGGTTTTCCAGTAGTCATGTATGGATGTGAGAGTTGGACTGTGAAGATTGCTGAGCACTGAAGAATTGATGCTTTTGAACTGTGGTGTTGGAGAAGACTCTTGGGAGTCCCTTGGACTGCAAGGAGATCCAACCCAGTCCATTCTAAAGGAGATCAGTCCTGGGTGTTCTTTGGAAGGAATGATGTTAAAGCTGAAACTCCAATATTTTGGCTACCTCATGCAAAGAGTTACTCATTGGAAAAGACTCTGATGCTGGGAGGGACTGGGGGCAGGAGGAGAAGGGGGTGACAGAGGATGAGATGGCTGGATGGCATCACCGACTCAATGGACGTGAGTTTGACTGAACTCTGGGAGTTGATGATGGACAGGGAGGCTGGGCGTGCTGCAATTCATGGGGTCGCAGAGTTGGACATGACTGAGCGACTGGACTGAGGCTCTGTGGTCAAGCAAGTCTACCATTTCTAACTGTGAATATGAATCACTCTAATCGCTTCCCGTTAGTTTTACCAGCTTAATAAAATGGATATAATAAGAATACCTACCTCATAATGTTGTTGCGAATGTTAAATTAGATGCTTTTAAAGCACTTAGCACAGTGACCTGGCATATGGTAAGCACTGAATAGTTTTTAGTAAGTGTTATTCCTCGTAGTTGCCCTATGAAATTATACATTTCTCCAGCTACTGAGTGTACGTTTAGAAGAAGATGCTTGGGAAAGGTCAAATTTTGTATATTAGAGAAAGAGAAATTATATTAATGCCACCCTTTATTTGTTATCATTGAAGTGTTAGGGAAAAAAGATCAAACGAGACACAATATGGTAGAGTGGCGGAAGCACTGAATCTGGCAACAAGACAGAGCTGCCTTTTGCCTGTGCATTACCTTGTTTTATGAGTTCTTTGAGTCTCAGTTTTCTCATATTTAGAATAATAAAGTTGGAGTAAATGACTTTGTGCTTCCTAGCACTTCACAACCCTCTATTGTAAGCTCTTAATCACATTCTGTTTCATGTTAGATTAGTGATGAATGTCTGAAGTATGTTAGGTAAGCTCTTTGAGATTGAATCTGCTCATCAATGTGAACATTCCTAATGATATCTCATCAGTGTCTTGCATATAGAAAATTCTTGTAACATACCTCCTCCCCCCTTTTTTAATTTATTTTTTTATTGAAGGATAATTGCTGTGAAGAATTTTCTTGTTTTCTGTCAAACCTCAGTGTGAGTCAGCCATAGGCATACATATGTTCCCTCCCTTTTGAACCTCCCTCCCATTTTCCTCCCCATCCCACCCCTCTAGGTTGATCCAGAGCCCCTCTTTGAGTTTCCTGAACCACACAGCAAATTCCCATTGGCTATCTCTTTTACATACGGTAACATAAGTTTCCATGTTACCCTTTCCATACATCTCACCCTCTACTCCTCTCTCCCTACGTCCATAAGTCTATTCTCTATGTTTATTTCTCCATTGCTGCCCTGTAAATAAATTTGTCGGTACCATTTTTCTAGATTCCATATATATGCATTAGAATATATTTATCTTTCTTTTTCTGACTTACTTTACTCTATATAATAGGTTTTAGAGTCATCCCACCTCATTAGGACTGACTCAAATATGTACCGTTTTATAGCTGAGTAGTATTCCATTATGTATGTGTACCACAACTTCTTTATCCATTCATCTGTCAGTGGACATCTAGGTTGCTTTCATGTTCTAGCTATTGTAATTAGTGCTGCAATGAACAATGGAATACATGTGTCTCTTTCAGTTTTGGTTTCCTCAGGGTATATGCCTAGGAGTGGGATTGCTGGGTCATATGGTGGTTTTATTCCTCGTTTTTTAAGGAATCTCCATACCATCTTCCATAGTGGCTGTATCAATTTACATTCCCACCAACAGTGCGGGAGCATTCCCTTTTCTCCACACCCTCTCCAGCATTTATTGTTTGTAGACCTTTGGATGATGGCCATTCTGACCGGTGTGAGGTGATATCTCATTGTAGTTTTGATTTGTATTTCTCTAATAATGAGCTGTTTTGTGCATCTTTTCATGTGTTTGTTAGCCATCTGTATGTCTTCTTTGGACAAATGTCTGTTTAGGTCTTTTTCCCACTTTTGATTGGGTTGTTTGTTTTTCCGGTATTGAGTTGTGTGAACTGCTTGTATATTTTGGAAATTAATCCTTTGTCAGTTGTTTCATTTGCTATTATTTTCTCCCATTATGAAGGTTGTCTTTTCACCTTGCTTATAGTTTCCTTTCCTGTGCAAAAGCTTTTAAGTTTAATCAGGTCCCACTTGTTTACTTTTGTTTTTATTTCTGTTACTCTAGGAGGTGGGTCATAGAGGATCTGCTTTGAATTATGTCATTGAGTGTTCTATGTTTTCCTCTAAGAGTTTTATAGCTTCTTGTCTTACATTTAGATCTTTAGTCCATTTTGAGTTTATCTTTGTGTATGGTGGTAGGAAGTGTTCTAATTTCATTCTTTTACAGTTTTCCCAGCACCATTTAGTGAAGATGCTGTCTTTGTCCCATTGTATATTCTTGCCTCCTTTTTGTCAAAAATAAGGTACCCATAGCTGCATGGGTGTATATCTGGGCTTTCTATCTTGTTCCATTGGTCTATATTTCTGTTTTTGTGCCAGGACCATACTGTCTTGATGACTGTAGCTTTGTAGTAGAATCTGAAGTCGGGAAGGTTGATTCCTCCAGCTCCATTCTTCTTCCTCGAGACTGCTTTGGCTGTTCAGGGTGTTTTGTGTTTCCATGTGAATTGTGAAATTTTTTGTTCTAGTTCTGTGAAAAATGCTGTTAGTAATTTGATAGGAATCACATTGAATCTGTATTACGTTTGGTAGTATAGTCATTTTCGTAATATTCTTTCTACCCAGGAACATGGAATATTTCTCCATCGGTTTATGTCATCTTTGATTTCTTTCATCAGTGTCTTATAATTTTCTGTGTACAGTTCTTTTGTCTCCTGAGGTAAGTTTATTCCTAGATATTTAATTTCTTTTTGTTGCAATGATAAATGGGATGGATTCCTTAATTTCTCTTTCTGATTTTTCATTGTTAGTATATAGAAATGCCAGTGACTTCTGTGTATTGATTTTGTATCCTGCAACTTTGCTAAATTCACTGATTAGCTCTAGTAATACCTTCTCTCCTTTTAAAAAGAAGATTGTATTGAAATTTGTCTGTGTTAATATAAAGCATAAGGAGAGGAATATAAAGTATTGAGATTATGATATTTTTAATAAAAATTCTGATCAAAGAGTCTTTGAAAAAAATTTATATATATAGCGACTTCAGATATGGCTCAAATGATTAGCAGTGGAAAGTACTGATAGTTTTTTCTTTATGACCTCGTGATAAAAATCTTTAATTTCCTAAGACTGACCGCACTATAGTTGTCTGAGAATGTGTGTGCATGTTTATGTGTGGGTAAAAAAGGGAAGACCTTTAAATTTTCATTTTAACATAAATGCTAGGATAAAATGTCAACCAAGTAAATACATAGAACAGCAGCACAGCATGAACGATTCCATTTCCCCTACAGCTTTCTCAAGTGGCGGCTGTTTTCTTTCCCAAATCCCTTATACTAGTAGGGTTGAAGTGGGTGGAACAGGTACCTTGTAATATTAACTATGTATAGACAGCATGGCAGCCCACTCCCGTATTCTTGCCTGGAGAATCCCACGGACAGAGGAGTCTAGTGGGCTGCAGTCCACGGGGTAGCAAAGAACTGGACACGACTGAAGCGACTGAGCACATATATATATCTTGGACCCTCACTGACTGGGGAAAGACTGCCCCTCTCAGAGTTAGCTAATTCCCAGAGCACACCTTTGATATGCAAACCAAGTAATCGTGAATCCATTCCTATACCCACCTTTCCCTCTGGTTCTTACACTCCAGAAGAGAACACTTCTCTGCCCTAATCATCCCAGAGCCAGATACCAGACAACCAGAGACCACCTTTATAGCTCAGAGCCCCCTCTTACCCAAATTATTCAAACTCTTTAGTCCTAAACTTGCTCAGCTGCTTACTTTGCCTCACTCATTCTTTCCTCCAAAACCACTTTTGCTCCCTCCTTTTTCCTCCAAATCGATCCTGTTGCACAATTCTACCTGTTGAGTACTTTGCTTCTGACACTTCCGGTCACGAGATTTGTAGTTTTTTCCCCTCACCAAGCAATTCTCAGGTTCTCCAGATATCAGTTGGGTGTCCTACAGATTTAATTCAGTCCTGACACTGTCTACCTGGAGATTGTTACCTGTGCTTTTGACCATCTGAATGCAGATTCCTATGACCCCTCCCTCAGGTTCAGCTCATTTGCTGGAGCAGCTCCTAGGACTCGGGAAAATATTTTACTTGACGTATTATTGGTAAAAACTCAGAAACAGCAAGATGGAGGTGATGCATAGGGCACGGGTTATGGGAAGCAGCTTCCATGCCCTCTCAGGGTTCACTACTCTCCCAGTACCTCCATGTGTCCACCAACCCAGAGGCTCACTTAAACCCATCTAAAGATGCAGGCTTCATTACATAGGAATGATTGATTAGTGTGTGTTAGTAGCTCAGTCATGTCCAAATCTTTGTGACCCCATGGACAGTAGCCCGCCTGGTTCCCATGGAATTCTCCAGAGAAGAATACCGAAGTGGGTTGCCATTTCCTTCTCCAGGGGATCTTCCTGACCCAGGGATTGAATCTGGGTCCCCCACATTGCAGGCAGATTCTTTACCGTCTGAACCACCAGGGAAGCCCAATCATTGGTCGTTGGTGGTTAATTTAGCCTCTCCCCTCTCCAGAGGTGGAGGGAAGAGCTTAGTTCCAACCTTCAAAGCACTTGGTTGGTTTTCCTGGATTCCAGTTCCCATCATTATGGGCTTTCTAAAAGTTACCTACCTCACTAATGTAAACTCTGGTGCGGTTTAAAGGGGCTTGCTGTGGATAACGAAAGACATACATTTCATTTTTATCCTTCTGGAGCTATTTCAGGAACTGGAAATAAAACTAAGTGCTATAATAAAGTCTATACCCCAACCAGTAATGCTGAAGTAGCTGAAGTTGAGTGGTTCTATGAAGGCCTATAAGACCTTCTAGAACTAACACCCCCAAAAACGTCCTTTTCATTACAGGGGACTGAAATGCAAAAGTAGGAAGTCAAGAAATACCTGCAGTAACAGGCAACTTTGGCCTTAAAGTACAAAATGAAGCAGGGCAAAGGCTAACAAGAGTTTTGCCAAGAGAACGCACTGGTCATAGTAAACACCCTCTTCCAACAACACAAGAGAAGGCTCTACACATGGACATGACCAGATGGTCAACACTGAAATCAGATTGATTATATTCTTTACAGCCAAAGATGGAGAAGCTCTATACTGTCAGCAAAAACAAGAGCAGGAGCTGACTATGGCTCAGATCATGAACTCCTTATTGCAAAATTCAGACCTAAATTGAAGACTGTAGGGAAAACCACTAGACTATTCCAGTATGACCTAAGTCAAATCCCTTACAATTATATAGTGGAAGTGATAAATAGATTCTAGGGATTAGATCTGATAGAGTGCCTCAAGAACTATGGATGGAAGTTTATGACATTGTACAGGAGGCAGTGATCAAGACAATCCCCAAGAAAAAGAAATGCAAAAAAGCAAAATGGTTGTCTGAGGAGGCCTTACAAATAGCTGAGAAAAGAAGAGAAGCAAAAGGCAAAGGAGAAGAGGAAAGGTATACCTATTTGAATGCAGAGTTCCAAGAATAGCAAGGAGAGACAAGAAAGCCTTCCTCAATGATCAATGAAAAGAAATAGAGGAAAACAATAGAATGGGAAAGAAAATTAGAGATACCAAGGGAAAATTTCGTGCAAAGATGGGCATAATAAAGGACAGAAATAGTATGGACCTAACAGAAGCAGAAGATATTAAGAAGAGGTGGCAAGAGTACACAGAAGAATGATACAAAAAAGATCTTCATGACCCAGATTACCACAATGGTGTGATCACTCACCTAGAGCCAGACATCCTGGAAAGGGAAGTCAAATGGGCCTTAGGACATCACTACGAACAAAGCTAGTGGAAGTGATGGAATTCCAGTTGAGCTATTTCAAATCCTAAAAGATGATGCTGTGAAAGTACTACACTCAGTATGCCAGCAAATTTGGAAAATTCAGCAGTGGCCACAGGACTGGAAACGGTCAGTTTTCATTCCAGTCCCAAAGAAAGGCAATGCCAAAGAATGCTCAAACTACCACATAGTTGCACTCATCTCACACGCCAGCAAAATAATGCTCACAATTCTCCAAGCCAGGTTTCAATTGTACATGAACCATGAACTTTCAGATGTTCAAGATGGATTTAGAAAGGCCAGAAGACCCAGAGATCAAATTGCCAACATCCATTGGATCATTGAAAAAGCAAAAGAGTTCCAGAAAGATACCTACTTCTGCTTTATTGACTATGCCAATGCCTTTGACTGTGTGGATCACAACAAACTGGAAAATTCAAGACCACCTGACCTGCCTCCTGAGAAATCTGTATACAGGTCAAGAAGCAGCAGTTAGAACTGGACATGGAACAACAGACTGGTTCCAAATCAGGAAAGAAGTACTTCAAGGCTGTATTATTGTCACCCAACTTATTTTAACTTATATGCAGAGTACATCATGCGAAATGCCAGGCTGGATGAAGCACAAGCTGGAATCAAGATTGCTGGGAGAAATATCAATAATCTCAGATATGCAGGTGACACCACCTTTATGGCAGAAAGTGAAGAAGAAC
This sequence comes from Budorcas taxicolor, assembly GCF_023091745.1. Lineage (NCBI taxonomy): Eukaryota > Metazoa > Chordata > Mammalia > Artiodactyla > Bovidae > Budorcas > Budorcas taxicolor. The sequence goes on along the minus strand of NC_068912.1, from coordinate 51,598,619 downwards.
TGAAGAGCCTCTTGATGTAAGTGAAAGAGGAAAGTGAAAAAGTTGGCTTAAAACTGAGCACTCAAAAAACTAAGATCATGGCATCTGGTCCCATCACTTCATGGCAAATAGATGGAGAAACAAAGGAAACAGTGACAGACTTTATTTGGGGGGGCTCCAAAATCACTGCAGATGGTGATTGCAGCCATGAAATTAAAAGATGCTTGCTCCTTGGAAGAAAAGCTATGACAAACCTAGACAGCATATTAAAAAGCAGAGACATTACTTTGCCAACAAAGGTCCGACTAGTCAAAGCTATGGTTTTCCCAGTAGTCATGTATGGATGTAAGAGTTGGACTAAAGAAAGCTGAGCCCCGAAAAATTGATGCTTTTGAACTGTGGTGTTGGAGAAGACTCTTGAGAGTCCCTTGGACTGCAAGGAGATCCAGCCAGTCAATCCTAAAGGAAATCAGTCCTGAATATTCATTGGAAAGACTGATGCTGCAGCTGAAGCTCCAATACTTTGGCCACCTGATGCGAAGAACTGGCTCATTGCAAAAGACCCTGATGCTGGGAAGGATTGAAGGTGGGAGGAGATGGGGATGACAGAGGACGAGTTGGTTGGTTGGCATCACTGACTCAATGGACTTGAGCTTGAGCAAGCTCTGGGAGTTGGTGATGGACAGGGAAGCCTGCCCTGCTACAGTCCATGGGGTTGCAAGGAGTCGGAAATGACCGAGCAACTGAACTGAATTAAACTGTAATAAAAGATAGCCTATGGCTTTTACATAGGAAGTTAGAAGGGTTTTGGAATCTACGTGCTGGGAATGGTGTACAAAGTTCATATTATAAATCACAATGTCACAACACCTCTGTCAAAAATCAGTTGCCTATAAATGTATGTTCTAGACACTCAGTTTGGTTCCATTGATCCATACATCTGTCCTTATGCCAGTACCACACAGTATTGATGGCTGTAGCTTTGTAGGAAGGTAAGAATTCAGAAAATGTGAATCTTCCAAATTTGTTCTATTTAAAGATTGTTTTGGCTATCCTAGCATTTCTATTTGAATTTGAGGATTCGTTTATCAATTTCTGCAGAAAACTAGCTGAATTTTGATAGGTATTGCACTGAATCCATAGATTAATTCAAAGAGTATTGCCATTTTAAAAATATTAAGTTATCAATGGAATGTGTTTCCATTTATTTAATTGCTTTCAGCATTGTTTTGTAGCTTTCAGCATATGAGACTTGTGCTTTTTGTGAAATATCAATATATTCCTAAGTATTTTATTTTTTTGATGCTGTTGTAAATGGAGTTATTTTCTAACTTAATTTTGGATTGTTTGTTATTAGTGACTTTTGCATATTGATCTTCTGTTTTGCAACTTTGCTGAACTTGTTTAGCAAACAGTTTAGGGATGAATTTCCAATGATTTTCTATGTATATGTTTGTTATTTGTAGTTCAAGATAGCTTTACTTATTCCTTTCCAATCCAGCTGTTTCTTTTTCTTGCTTAATTGCTCTGGCTAGAATCTCCATTTAAATGTTGAACAGAAGTGGTAAGAGCAGATAGACATCCTTGCTGATCTTAGGAAGAAAGTTTTCAATTGTTTACCGTTAAGTCTGGTGTTAGCTGTGGGTTTTTCATAGGTATGCTTTATCAGGTTGAGAATGTTTACCTCCATTTCTAGTTTGCTGAATGTTTTATGACAGGATGTTGGATTTTGTCAATATATGATTGTAGGGGACATAAACGTTCACACTAGAGCATATGGTGTATGACATTGATTTTCATATGTTTAATTACCCTTGAATTCCTAAAATAAAGCCCAGTTGGTCATGATGTATAGTTCTTTTTATATGTTGTTGGATTCATTTTGCTATTATTTTGTTGAAGATTTTTTCTCTACATTAATAAGAAATATTGGTCTGTAGTTTTCTTGTGATGTCTTTGTCTCCTTTTGATTCAAGATAGTACTGGCTTCACATAATGAGTTAGGTGTTCTGTCTTATATTTTTTGGAAAAGTTTATAAGGTAAATGTGAAGTTTGCCATTAATTAATTTTCTTTCATTGGGTAATGTTCACCAGGGAGGCCACCTGGTCCTGTGTCCTTCTTTGTGAGAAGTTTTTAAATACTAATTCAATCTCTTTACTTATTATTTGTCTATTCAGATACTCTTTCTTCTTAAATTAAGTTTTGTAGTGTGTGTCCTTCCTAGGAATTGTCCATTTCATTTAGGTTATATAATTTGTTGGCAATTACACACTCCTTTTTAACATTGCTTTTTTCTAGCTTTACAAACTTCCTCCTATTTTAGATGGACCTTTCTTTAGTGTAGATTAAGAAGATTTTCCAACTATGTGGCTGTTATCTATGAAAGCCACACATTGTGAAACTAGGTTTTAAGAATAACCAACATTAGAGAAAAAGAAAAAAAAGAAAAAAAAAAGAATAACCAATATTATTTTTATTAATATTTTGCATTTTTTCTTTTAGGATTGTATACTCATCAAACAGAAATATAAAAAACTACGAAGAAGAAATTCTTAGGAAAAAGATAGTGGAAAGTGGAGTACCGCAAAAGAAATGTGACTTCAGTGTTGGAAATTGTACTGACAATGATAGAAGGTTATCTGTAGAGTTCTTAAGTAAAAGATCATCTGATCATTCTCTTCTGAAACATGAAATTCCAAAAGATATCAACAGCAAAGAGGAAAATGTGATTTCCACTGGTGAGGTATTTTTTGTAGATTTTTATAAAATTTTATAGCCATGAAAGTAATTATATTCTAAACACTTAGAGAAAAACATACTTCAAAAATCAGCTCTATTGAACATTTTTTTATAAGTAGATGAAAGTCAGTATAAATGAAAGTAAATAATTTATGAGTAAATGGAAATAATAATATGGCCTACTCCCAGGTTTCCCAAGTAATTAGAGATGGAGTTATTATTAATTAATAAATACAGACATAATTCACAATTTTCCTTTTAAGCTTCTATATATTTTCATACTTATTCTTATCTACACCAGCAAAAGCTTTAGCAGACTGTAGAATCAGTTCTAACACAATATATGCGTTCCTTAAAAAACTCCACGCAACACAAAAATCACCAATACATTTTGTCATGACATAGTCACTGAAACTTTTGTCAGGACACATTTTTAAAAGATAGGAACCTAAAAAAACTAGGAGCATAGTTTTATCCATGTTGAATGATTCAGCAATACATAAATACTACAATAAATATGGCATTTGACCTTGAAAAAGAGCTCTAGTTTGTTTGTAGAAGTGGGTGTCCAAAGGTTTGCAGCTTGTGAATTGCTGTGAACTGGTGGAAGGAGGATGTTAAGGATGCAGATACAGATACAGTAAATATTCCAACAGGAGACTCAAGAGCCTTGGATAAGAGAACAAACTGTTCGCTACTTATAGAGCATCTCAGAACCACTTCCCAACCCTCAGTCCCCATGAGGGCTTAATGTTACCTGCTGTTCACATGCAATGGGGTTGCCTCTTGGGAGGGGAACACCAACTTTATGAGACGTCTATAGGCTGCTGGCAGACCTGCTCATCCTCCTCCACAGAGGGAGAGATCTTTACTTTGGAAGGTAGATAAATCTTGTCTGGTGAGGGGAAGGTAGGAGTGTAAAGAAATGATTTTGAGGAGAGGATAGTCTCTGAATCTTTCTGGAGTATCTCATTATCTCTAACTTCCAAGATGTGTTTATTGTTTAATCACCCTTTATCCAAGTTTGCCAGTGCTCTGCTCAGAAAGGACAGACCATACAAAAACACAAAAATATTCATAGAAAATGGTCTCCCAGCAGTTGTTATCTGAAATCAGATGGAAATTTGTAACACTAGAAATGAGTAGTCATGAGTGAACAGAGGTTTCTGGTAGGTGTCTTAGGTATTTATGTTTTATGTATATTCTTTCATGGCTCAGTCCAACTGGGTACAGTTCCTTGCATTGACTTATTATTTGTCATGGATTACCTAGCACCTATGGAAAGGAAAAATTCCCATTATGCAAAAATTGTTCCTTAATATGTCAGTTGTGTTGGATCAAACTCACGTTTTCAAAACGTGTTACAGTTGAATTGACTGTACATGATAGTATCTGTTAACTAAAAGATTTTTATTACTGATGTTTAGTGCAGCAGCAATAAAAACAAACTGATTTAAGCTCAGTTAGGTTTCTTTTATATATGTTCACCACATTGTATTATGGTAGATGAATGCATGCATGCATGCATGCCTCTTCTAGGCTTGAGATAGATCTGTACATTTTTTAAACTATCTCATTTAGTCTCAGCCCTACAAAGAAAGTGGTTACAGACTGATTTTATAGATGAGGACAATAAGGCTCAGAGAGTATAAGGGACTTTCCAAGGCCACAGAGATGGCGCAGTTGACCGAGCTGACATTTAACACCCATTTTTCTTGCCTCTAGTCTAGAATTCTGCCATGGGCCCGCAATAGCCGATTAAAGTGGCCAAACAGATTTTTAGTGTACATGGAAAGAGTTCATTTACCCCTCAACCCCTTGCCTCTATCTATTTTCTCCTCCATCACTCCATGGAAATCCCCCCCGCCCCCGCCCCCAGCCCCACGCTGACCAGTTGAATAGACACTTGTTTGCCACATCTTATAAAGTCCTTCGCCGTCCTCCGCGCTGTCAGTGCCACCCTCCTTGAAACTTGCTCTGTCTTCTCTGACACTGTGCTGTTGGGATTTTCCCTCTCAGTCACTGCTCAGTCTCCTTCACCGACACTTTCTCTTTAATTATTTTCTGAGCTTCATATCCAACCACTGACCAGACATATCTGTCTAAATATACCTCTAAATATAAATATCTCAAAATTTAACCTGTGTCAGACTGATCTAATCACTTGCCTTTCCCAGCCTGCTCTTCTCTTAAATACTGCGTAGTGTGAATTATATTAATTATATTACTATCTTTCTTTCTTCCTTATTTTTTTATTCACTCTTTTATTTATTTTAGACCTCACCATGTGACATTCGGGATCTTTGTTCCCAGCCCAGGGATCAAATTCATGTGTTATATTGTTTCCCACACTTCTACCAACCCAAATTTTGTGTTGGAAAAATGTATATAAAATATTTAATGTTGCAGGATGTAACATTAAATTGTAACGTTAATTGGATGTTAATGTTGCAGGCTTTATGGTCATATCTTTTTGCCTTGTCATGCTGTTCATGGTGTTCTCAAGGCAAGAATGCTGAAGTGGTTTGCCATTCCCTTCTCCAGGACGTCATATACCTTCCAGTTATATTCATTTATTGATGCTTTGGCTTATAGGACTAAAAGTTAGTAAACAAGACTGATATCTCCAGAAAACATTTTAATGGCATTGGAAGTTTTATAATTCCTTCCTGTTACTGCACTGTAAGTATTAAAGGGGGGTAGATTCTGCCACCACGAATATGCATCTTTGGCATAAGGTTTATCGTGCCCTCTGCAGTGGAATCATGGAGTCCTAGCCACTGGACTGCCAGGGAATTCCCTAAATTAACTATCTTTCTTCTCAGTTACTCTTTTACCCTTCATTAAATTCATGAGCATGTCTGTTGATTTGCCTCCTAAATATTCTTAAATACTTCTCTCCTTTATCCTCCTGCCATTTCTTTATTTCAGTAAGTTGTTATTTGCCTTGAGAATTTGAACCTCATCTGGTCACCTGACTTCTTGTGCCACCCTCCATTTCTATTGTATAGAACAAAATTTGTTCATTGCAAGCCTGACCGTTGGCACTTGCATTATTAAAATTCTTTAGTAGTCTCCCACAGCCTTAATATAAATCCCTGCTTCTTTCCCACGGTATAATGGGATTTGGGGAACTGACTGCCGCCTAGTACTCTACTGCCTCCTATCTTCACAACCCCTCACACCCCCTGAGCTCTGCTCTTACTGACCTAGCATTTCATCTGAAAGAACTGTATTTTGTTACTTCTGTGCTTTTATACTTGGTATTTGTTCCTGGAATGCCATTCTAATCATCACATTATTCAAATACCAACTTTTGAAGATTTGATATTGAACAAAACAGATAATGTTACTGTCCTGTAGTTTAGCAGGAGGTATAATCAGGTCGGTTATGTACCAAGTGTGTTAAGGACTCAAATAGGGCACATTAACCTAGACTTAGGCCTTCAGAAAAAACTACATGGAAGGAATAATAGGCCTTCAGAGAAAGCTGCGTAGAAGGAATAATATCTGAACTGAATCCTGAAGAAGAAGCAGATGTTGACCAGACATAGAGAGTTTAGGGAAGAAGTATTCCAGGCAAAGGAAACGATACTCCTGGAGGCAAAGAACCAGGCACATAGCAAATCTGGAACACCACGCGTGGTTTGTTGTGGGTCTAGGGTAAAGGAGGGGATAAGAATGGTCACAGTAAGGGATGAACCTGGACGTATAAGTGGAAGACAGACAATGAAGAGCCTTATATAAAGGATGACTTTATATTTTGTGGTCCAAGGATTCTTTTGAAAGAGTAACAAGGATTCTTTTGAAAAAGTAAAAAATGAAAAATTATCATTGCTGTTGAATGTTATTCTGGGGCAACAGGCATTAATTGGACTGCCCCCAGGCAAACCAAGAGATGAGGTGGCCTTATTCATAAGCTCTTTTAAGGTATTTAAGTGGTACTATTTTGCAGGTTTAAAGAGTATGAACAGAGCAAGTTTAAGGTAGAATGGAATGATGGCCTCAGGTTGAGGAACAGTGTTGGGTTTCTGTAATTGTGAGTTGTTGTTGTTTTCTTTTCTGGGTACCACTTCTGACTCCACATGTCAGAAGTGTGTGTGTGTGTTTGTTTTTCCCCCACACATAACCAATTCTCCTAACACCAGCTGGGCATCCAACAGTTCAATTCTAATGGTAACTATCCAGAGTTAGCTACAGAGAAATCCCACAGGTTAAGGGCTTCGTGCTGCAATATTCTCCCCACTTCAGATGTTAAACGCAAGTCGGGTGCCTAGGCTACTGTTGGGGAGGAAAGAGTTCTTTCTACCCTCTTAGGTTCTGTGACTGGCCTAAGGATTAAATTGAAATAAGACATTAACAGGAGGGGGGAGAATGGTTTTCATCACTTATTTTTGCACCAGGAGTTTCACCAAAAAAAGGAGATTCAAGAAGATGGCTAGATAATCGAGGATTATATATCATCTTGACCTTCCCTGGTGGCTTAGCAGTAAAGAATCCTGCTGCATGAATCCACCTGGAATGCAGGAGACGTGGATTCAATCCCTGAGTCAAGAAGATCCCCTGGAGAAGGAAATTGCAACCCACTCCAGTTTTCTTATCCTGGAAATCCCATGGACAAAGGAGCCTGGTGGGCTATAGTCCACGGGGTTACAAAAAGAATTCGATGCAATTTATCGACTAAACAACAAAATATTATCTTAGGCTAAGTGAAAGAAAGGCATTCTGGGCTACTAGATGGTGGAGGCAAGTTATGGGAAGGTGAGAGGAGAAAATGTATGGTGAATAAGGGTTGTCTTGTTACACAGATAATAGCCAAGTGAAGAGAATAGTTTCTTCCTAGGAAGGAGATAGCTTTGCACATGGAAATTTCCTTTACAAAAGGGAAATTTTTTACTTTTATTTTTAGGCAGTTTGGGGATGTAAATAGCTTTCCCTACATCTGCTCCTTCTCAAGTACCTTTAGCTCAAAATAATCCTCATGGCAGAGTGGCATGTTTTGGGGTGACATATCCCCATTACTACCCACGCTTGTGCCCAGCGACTACAAATTCCAGAGTTCCCATGACCACCCTCCTCCAAAGTTCAATAATTTGCTAGAATGACTCACAGAACTCAGGAACACATTTCACTTATATTTACCTATTTGTTATAAAAGATATAATTTAGGAACAGCCAAATGAAAAAGATATAGGGCTAGGTATGTGGGTTGGGTGGAGAAGGGAAGGTATACAGAACAAATATCCATGCCCTCTCAGGGTGTGCTATCTTTTCAAAAGTCAGTGTGTTCACCAACCCAGTAGCTCCCTGAATCTTATTGTTTAAGAATTTTTTATAATTCAGTCTATACCCCCCTTTCCCTCCCTAGAGGTATGGGGAAGGGCCTGAAATTTCCCCCTCTCTAATGACATATTTGTCCTTTCTGGTGACCAGCCCCCATCCTGAAGCTCTTTAGGAGACTTAACCCAGAGTCACCTCATTAGCATTCTGGTTTCTAAATATATAAATTTGTAAATTGGCTACTGGGAATCTGTTCCCAGGGACCCATCCTCACCAGTTATACTAACAAAAATTTCCAGACTGATAGAGCTATAATATACAATGTAGTATTTTTCTTTTTAAATATATATACATGTTTTATATTTCACTTCCCAATGCCTAAATTGTGAATCTTTTGAAGTAGGGGTAGTTCTTAAAATATTTTCTATAACTCTCTATACTGTATACAGCACTAGACTCATAATAAGTGCTCTATAAGTCCCATTGGTTTTAGTTGAATTTCTGTTGGTTCACAGATCATCCTAGCCATAAATCCATGAACAGAAACAGGAAGAAACTAAGTGATGAAAAAGAATATCAAACTTAGGAAATCTTTTAACTTTTTAAGTCAGATGTTTGTGAAGTGGCTTCAATTTTGGTGTATAATTTGTAATAGTATTACTATATTTAAATGTGTATCTATATTTACGTAGAAATATATATTTCAGAGCAGAAAGAATTGATGATTTTAAAGTTTCATTTTACTTTGAATTTACCACTTAAAGGTTTCACTCACTGTTACGTTCTTTCAGTAGCTAATCAGGATAACCATGTGGAAAAACATTTTGCTAGTATTAGAATACAATGGACATGAGTTTGAGCTATCTGGGGAGATAGTGAAGGACAGCCTGGCGTGCTGCAGTCCATGGGGTTGCAAAGAGTTAGACACAACTGAGTGACTGAGCAACAACAAGAATACAAAATTTTGAAACATATATACTATTAAAGAAACTTATTTTTTGTCTTGTTTTTCTCTTTTAAAGATATTTATGACTTGGAACCTGCATCTGAATTAGGAGAAGATTTATTGAAGCTTTACGTGAAACACTGTTGCCCAGATATTGATATTTATGTTGATGGAAAAAGTTTTAAAGCTCACAGGTAAATAGGCATGTGATTAATTTGGTATTCTGGTTGTGACAGTAAGTGTCAAAGGGTAGCTGTCTTTTTATAGCACAGTGGTTTTCAAGATCTGATTCACATAGGCTGCAGAGGTTCCATGGAGATGCCTCAGGAGGTCTCTGACAGGAAGAGTTTGGACCATAGACAGGATTTTCTATGTTCAGTTTCACACATGCACAGGTGACCCACTGAGACATGTGCACATGCTCAGCTAGAGCAGATCTGTGCTGTGCATTGGGCATGAACCTAAGATTTCATTAGAAGAAGATATACTGTTGCCTAAAATAGATTTGAAAGCCACTGAAAATGTCATTAAATGCAGTTTTTAATTTCATAGTCATTATGGTATTGAAAATGATTATTGCTACATGAATGACATGTATTTTCTCTGAATGCATTTTGGCTCAAAGTCTTTCATTCTAAATAGATGATTCTCATGAATAGCATTGATGAGGAGGTTTAATTTTTCAGTGTACTTTTTAAAAACCATTATTCTGTAGAATTGGGTTGCTTAGGCATTCCAGGCTTTTAGAGTTTAAATTAAAGCCTGCTGCCTGTTTAGGTCAGGCTCTTTTTTTGTAAGTAACTAAAATCTGCTTAAAGAAAGAAAAGATGTTAATAAGAAATAGAGATTTTTTTTCTTGGAACTCAAGGGAAAGAGGTACAGCTGGGCCTCACAACAGACTAGAATTGGAAAGCTGAGGAACCCAGAGTTACTGTCCCTGCCTCTTTGTGTTTCAAATAGAATGTTAAGTTATTCTGGTACTGCGGAAGAGGAAGAAACAGACTATTTTTGCAGTGGCTAGAAGCAGTCTTGTAGGTTCAAGGGTACACAGCCCTTAATGAAGTTAGCAGTGGGTTTAGATTACAGAAATCCAAGCCAAACAGTAGCGATGTTTGTACTCTCATACTGGTTTTGCCACTTAATTGACTGAAGTACATTGCTAAACTCTTGAGACTGCCAGTTTCCATCAGACTGCCATTCAGACTTTGAACTTTCCTTTCTGAAAACACATATTTTGTAAATATATATACACATTTTACTATTTTTTAGTAAAATACAGAGTGTGATAGAGATTTATTTATATATTTTCCATATTATGGATCTGTATTTTCCATATTTGGGAATATAAATATACATATTCCCAAATGGTATGTGTGCGTGCCTTTCTTTCTTCTTGGTTAGTGTAGAGGGACAAGACAATTTTACTTTTAAAATTAATTTGCTTTGGGTTTATTTTATGCCAGATTTTTCTTGAAACTTATGGAACCCTAGGACTACTGTTGTCATACTGGGAAAGCAGGACTCTGTGACCATTTGCAGTATGTTTTCCAGCAGTGTCTATATTTGGCTTCTCCCTGTGTACTGCCTGACAGTGGACTGTTCTAATAGCTGGATCTAGAATATTAGGTTTGTATTTTAGGACAGCTCTTGCTACATTTCTGGCTTATTTTGTTCACCTAGCGATGAAAAAGAAATTTATGTTAACTCTATAGAAAGGCAATTTCCTGAGGATATGTTTCAAGAAGATCTGGCTCAAGTTTTCTTTCTTGGTTGGCACCCTTATATGAGTTAAAGTGACAGATTCTAAATCCTAAGATTACATTCCTATTCCAAACTTGAATGTTTTTCTGTTTGAACCTACAATTTTATTATTCAGTTCAAAGATTATTATATCAGTAGTTCAGAAAACACAGGCATACTTCGTTTTCCTTTATTGCACTTTGCAGATAATTGCGTTTTTTACGACTTGAAGATATGTGGGCGGCAGCTCTGCATCGAGCAAGGCTGTCAGCACTATGTTTCCAATGGCATTGGCTCACTTCATGACTGTGTCACCATTTTAGTAATCCTCACAGCATTTCAGACTTTCGCTTGATCCACAGCCCAGTACCTGGAGTCCTTTATTTGCTGCAAGATGATCTGATGCCAGTCACTTGCTTGTGGTGGCACAACTAAGCTAAAGAAGTCATTTATAACTGGGTAATTAAGAGTGTGTGTACTGTGTTGGAACCTGTCTACCTGGGTTTGAATTCCAGCTTTACCATCTTTAGCTGTATGAATTCGGGGAAGTTATTTAAGCATTCTGTGTTTTAGCATCCTCAGCAAAGATGGAGATTATAACAGTATCCATCTTAGAGAGTTATTACTAGGTTTCCCTGGTGGCTCAGTGGTAAAGAATCTGCCTGCCAATGCAGGAGACTCAGGTTCAATCCCTGGATCAGAAAGATCCCCTAGAGAAGGAAATGGCAACCCACTCCAGTATTCTTGCTTGGGACATCCCATAGACAGAGGACCCTGGTGGGCTACAGTCCATGGGGTCACAAAATGACTTAGCAACTAAACAACAACAACATATAGGGTTATTATGGTGATTAAATTACTAAAAGCGCTTAAAGTACTTTGAACAATGCCTGGCACGTAGTAAGTACCATGTAAGTGTTTGCTGTCATCATCCAGGTAATAGGCCTTTGATATGAGCTTTTGTGTAGATAGTAGCAACAGCTTGAGTGTCCTTTATTTATGTGGGACATGCAGAGAAAGGTGATTTGAATCACTTGCATTTCTCCCCAACCCAAGGAGCAAAGGGATAGCAGTAGACTTCCTATGCTGTTCTGTCTCTACACAGGCCTTACCCTCATCACAGTGTTACTTCTCCACTCTTCCCACATCTTAGTTCTTGCTTATCTCCAAAGGAGATAAGAGAGCTTTTTTCTCCTGCTCAAAGGAGAAAAAGAGAGCTCAGTTTATTTGCTGGCAGAGAGGTTATAGTAAAAGGACTCATTAGAGTTCATGGATCCCATTTGTTAGTTTCTGCTTTTCTCAGTGTTGCTTCCTGGAGTACTACAACACATTACTCCTGTTGTGGACTTCTGTAACATCACGTTTCTGCCTGAATTGCTGTCAATCACCAGATGAATACCATCTGTATACTCCACATTTCTCTCTACATGTATTTCCTCCTGTCATCTTTCAGTTCAGTTCAGTTCAGTCGCTCAGTGGTGTCTGACTCTTTGCGACCCCATGAATTGCAGCAGGCCAGGCCTCCCCATCCATCACCAACTCCTGGAGTTTACCCAAACTCATGTCCATTGAGTCGGTGAGGCCATCCAGCCATCTCATCCTCTGTCGTCCCCTTCTCCTCCTACCCCCAATCCCTCCCAGCATCAAGGTCTTTTCCCATGAGTCAACTCTTCACATGAGATGGCCAAAGTATTGGAGTTTCAGCTTCAGCATCAGTCCTTCCAGTGAACACCCAGGACTGATCTCCTTTAGGGTTTAGCCTACCTCAAAGTATCCACCTGATCTCTCATTTTATAGTGTTAATTATTATCCTATTATTTTCTTAATGAAATTTAACCTATGTTTTTAAACTAATTTATTTGTTGTACTTCAGTATTCCATAATTAAGATTCTCTCATATTACTTTATTGAAAAAGCAGGGCAGTGATTCCTAATTTTAGCTTTCTAACACTTAAGATCCTATATCCCTTCCACATACCTTTTTTATTTTTTTCTTCAGTGCCTGATATTGTACCATCAGACTTTCATTGGTGGGGTTAAGATGCTGTCGAATCTCCCTTTAAAATGTAGATTCTCTAAGGCTTCTCTGCTGGGTCAGTGTTGAAGGGTCCACCTGCCAATGCAGGGGACACGGGTTCGATCCTTGGTCCAGGAAGATCCCACAGGCCATGGAGCAGCTGAGCCCATACACCACAGTTGTTGAGCTTGTGCTCTGGAGCCTGGAGCGGCAACTACTGAGCCCGTGTGCCACAACTACGGAAGTCCCTGTGTCCGAGAGCCCGTGTTCCACAGGAGAAGCCACCGCAGTGAGAAGCCAGCACACTGCAACTAGAGAGTAGCCTGCTCACCACAACTAGAAAAAAGCCTGCGCAGCAATTAAGACCTAAGGACAGCCAAAAATAAATAAAATTATTATTTTTATTTTTTAATGCAGATTGTCTGAAACTACAATTTAATAAGTCAGCACTGAGTTAGGAGATCAGTGTCCTTCAGTCAGTTCAGGACACTAGAGTTGCTCAGTTGTGTTTGACTTTTTGCAACCCCGTGGACTATAGCATGCCAGGCTTCTCTGCCCATCATAACTCCCAGAGTTTGCTCAAGTTCATGTCCATTGAGTCAGTGGTGCCATCCAACCATCTCAATCGCTGTCATCTCCTCCTCCTGCCTTCAATCTTTCCCAGCATCAGGGTCTTTTCCAGTGAGTCAGTTCTTCACATCCGGTGACTAAAGTATTGGAGTTTCAGCTTCAACATCAGTCCTTCCAATGAATATTCAAGACTGATTTCCTTTAGGATTGATTAGTCTGATCTCCTTGTAGTCCAAGGGACTCAAGAGTCTTCTCCAACACCACAGTTCAAAAGCATCAATTCTTCAGCGCTCAGTTTTCTTCACAGTCCAACTCTCACATTCATACATAGCTTTGACTAGATGGACCTTTGTTGGCAAAGTAGTGTCTCTGCTTTTTAATAAGATTGGTCATAGCTTTTCTTCCAAGGAGCAAGCGTCTTTTTATTTCATGGCTGCAGTCACTATCTGCAGTGATTTTGGAGCCCAAGAAAATAAAGTCTGTCACTGTTTCCATTGTTTCTCCATCTATTTGCCATGAAATGATGGGACCGGATGCCATGATCTTAGGTTTTTGAATGTTGAGTTTTAAGCCAACTTTTTCACTCTCCTCTTTCACTTTCATCAAGAGGCTCTTTAGTTCCTCTTCACTTTCTGCCATAAGGGTGGTGTCATCTGCATATCTGAAGTTATTGATATTTCTCCTGGCAATCTTGATTCTAGCTTGTGCTTCATCCAGCCTGGCATTTCGCATGATGTACTCTGCATGTAAGTTAAATAAGCTGGGAGACAATATACAGCCTTGACATACTCCTTTCTTGATTTGGAATCAGTCTGTTGTTTCATGTCCAGTTCTAACTGTTGCTTCTTGACCTGCATACAGATTTCTCAGGAGGCAGGTCAGGTGGTCTGGTATTTCCATCTCTTGTAGAATTTTCCACAGTTTGTTGTGATCCACACAGTCAAAGGCTTTGGTGTAATCAATAAAGCAGAAGTAGATGTTTTTCTGGAACTCTTGTTTTTTTGATGATCCAGCAGATGTTGGCAATTTGATCTCTGGGTCCTCTGCCTTTTCTAAATCCATCTTGAACATCTGGAAGTTCACAATTCACATACTGTTGAAACCTGGCTTGGAGAATTTTGAGCATTACTTTGCTGGTATATGAGATGAGTGCAATCATGTGTAGTTTGAACATTCTTTGTCATTGCCCTTCTTTGGGATTGGAATGAAAACTGACCTTTTCCAGTCCTGTGGCTACTGCTGAGTTTTTCTGATTTGCTGACATATTGAGTGCAACAGTTTAACAGCATCATCTTTTAGGATCCTTAGTCTATGCAATATTAACTATTATAGACCTGTGTGTGCATGCTAAGTTGCTTCAATCCTGTCTGACTCTTTGCGACCCTGTGGGCTGTTACCCACTGGGCTCCTCTGTCCAGCGGATTCTCCAGGCAAGAATATTGGAGTGGGTTGCCATTGCCTCTTCCAGGGGATCTTCCTAACGCAGGGACTGAACCCTCATCTCTTTATGTTTTCTGCATTGGCAGGTGGGTTCTTTACTACTAGCACCACTTGGAAGCCTAGTCTGACTAATTAGCTATATAATCCTGAGTTGTTGTTTAGTCACTAAGTTGTGTCTGACTCTTTTGCAACCCCATGGATTGTAGCCCACCAGGGTCCTCTGTCCTTGGAATTTCCCAGGCAAAAATGCTGGGCTGGTTTGCCTTTTCTTTCCCCAAGGGATCTTCCCGACCCAGGGATCGAACATGAGTCCCCTGCATTGGCAGGTGGATTCTTTACCACTAAGCCACAAGGAAGGCCATATTCTTGAGCTGAAAACTTTAAAGAAGTTAATCTTTCTGAGTTTTGATTCTGGTTGCACCATTTAGTAATTGTTGAGAAGTTACTTAATATCTCCAAGTCTCAAATTCTTCATCTGTAAAAGAAATAATGATAGTAATTATAGCATAGGATGGCTGTGAGGATTGAATCAGGTAATGTACATAAAGTACTTAGCATGGTACTGTGGCACATTGAAGCATTCAGTAAACATTAGTTGCTAAAAGTATGTATTAGCTGTCTGGGAGGCAGGCATTTTGTTGTCTGTTCTACCTTATCTTACAGTGGAGGTTGGCAAACTGTGGCCCAACCTAAAGAATAATATGCAACAGGGACCTGAAAAACCTAATATACTTATATTCTTATTTACTATCTGGCCCTTTGCAGAAAAAGTTTGCTGTTTCCTCGCTTACTAGGATTGCCAGGGAGCGTTAATGAAATAATTATAATAAAATTACAGATTATCATGCAGTAAAGTGGGTTACGAATCTCTCAGTATTAACTACTTTATTAATGATAAATGATCAACCCTATCCTCTTAAAAGGTTTAAAATAATAAATTAGATGTGGGAACAATAGATAGAAAAGAGGTGAGATTCTTTAGTACCATGGGCCTTTGAGAGAGGCTGCAGTGGGGAACCAAAGCCAAAGAGAATGGATGCCTAAAAGAAAAGAAGTCACCTAGAGTAGAAGCTCCTTAACTGAACATGACTAAACCTGCTCTTCACATGGTCTCTGCAGAACATGCTGACATGGTAGGCAGAACTCTCAAGACTAGGATGCCATTCTCCAGTATATCTGTAACATTTCCATTCCTATCATTGAGTTTGTGTCTCTTGAGTCACTTGGGTTTATTCCCAAACCTGTTTGATGCCATTTGAATTTCTTATTTTGATAGCATGACTTAATGATGTATCATATAAACCAATGATACACGAAATATAAAAGAATTGTTGTTCCAGTGAAAACTGAAGTGAATGTTTTAGAAAGCTTAATAAGGGAGAGGCATTTAAAAAATTGTTATTGAATTCAGTTTAGATGAAACAATACAAAAACTTGAGGGGAAATTATGAAAATCTTAAATGACTCTATACTTCAGATTGCTTCATAAAAGATTTAAATTTCTTTCTTCATTTTAGAGAAGTTTGAATTAGAAATCATAGACAAGGTGTATAGGTGTAGTTTTTGCAAGACATAAGAGGCTCCAATCAGCGAATTCACATTAAAAAAAAAAAAAAAGATTGGCTTTATGGTCAAAGATTTGTGAATAAATGCATACTCTTATTCTAAGTTAGAATAAAATGATTATGATATAGACAAATCATTTTTAAAATTCTCTCCTAATTTTTTGATTAATCAGACAACTATCAGTCTTCACTGTACTAGATACCAAGGCATCCACTCTATTTTTACAACTCACTTTTAAAACTTAGGTAATCCTATGAAAGCTGTAGTCGGTGTATGTTAAGATGAATGTCTCAAGAGAAAGCTGACTTACCATTTTTAAAGTTTACATTCTCTAAAATATTTGCAGAGTGTCATGGGTGATAGTGACTAGAGAAGGTGATGGCACCCCACTCCAGTACTCTTGCCTGGAAAATCCCATGGACAGAGGAGCCTGGTAGGCTGCAGTCCATGGGAACGCGAAGAGTCAGACACAACTGAGCAACTTCACGTTCCACTTTCATGCATTGGAGAAGGAAATGGCACCCCACTCCAGTGTTCTTGCCTGGAGAATCCCAGGGACAGGGGAGTCTGGTGGGCTGCCGTCTATGGGGTCGCACAGAGTCGGACACGACTGAAGCGACTTAGCAGCATGGGTGAAGGTGACAGCTCCAGAAAGTTTGGATTCACTGACGTGGATTTAACCCTTATTCAGTTATGTGGAACTGATAGAAAAAAAAATATATATATATATATATATTTTTTTTTTTTTTTTTCTTGGAGCAGGAGTACTTAAAAAATAGTCCTAGTGAAAAATTCTATATTTAGAGTTTCTCTGAGTAATCCAGGCCATTATTATGCCTGGAGTAGTGAATCTGGTTGAGCTAACATCAAGAAGTATTGAATAGCAATGTACTATAAAGCAAGAGGAAGGGGGAAATTAGGGCACCTCTACAGAGAGAGCCAGAAGCAGCCTTGTCAGTTGAGATTACATTTAGTCAAAAGGAGAAAATAGTTTTTGGTGTGTTGGAAAATAAAAAATCTGCTAAAATTTTTAACACACGTATCTACAACATATTTTTTTAAAAAACTGAGGCTTGAATCCAATTAAATAGGAATGCTTTCATAAGTTTCTATCTTAAGAACAGTGTAATTGTTTAAGCCTCAGTCGTTCTTCGTCTTACTTAAATGGAAATGGCTAGCATGCAGCATTTAGTTCAAGTCTTCCATTTAACTGATTTTTTTGTGTACTTGTCCTATTAATTACTGAGAAGAATGTCGATGTCTCCATCTCATCCTCTGTTGCCCCCTTCTCCTCCTGCCTTTAATCTTTATACTCTGTGACAACCTAAAGGAGTGGGAAGGGGAGGGAGGTGGGAGGGAGGCTGAAGAGGGAGAGGGCATATGTATACCTAGTATCGATTCATGTTGATACATGGCAAAAACCATCACAATATTGAACTCTGTATGGAACAACTAATTGGTTCAAGATTGAGAAAGTAATACGACAGGGCTGTCTGCTGTCACCGTTTAATCCATATGCTGAGCACATCATGAGAAATACCGGGCTGGATGAATTACAAGCTGGAATCAAGATGGGTGGGAGAAACATTAACAACCTCAGATATGTGGATGATACCACTCTAATGGCAGAAAGCAAAGATGAACTAAAGAGCCTCTTGATGAGGGTGAAGGAGAAGAGCGAAAGAGCCATCTTAAAACTAAATATTAAAAAAAACTAAGATCATGGCATCCGGCCTCATTACTTCATGGCAAATAGAGGGGGAGAAGGTAGAAATAGTAACAGATTTCCTCTTCTTGGGCTCTAAAATTACTGCAGATGGTGACTGCAGCCATGAAATCAAAAGACATTTGCTCCTTGGCAGGAAAGCTATGACAAACATAGACAGTGTGTTGTAAAGCAGAGACATTACTCTGCCAACAAAAGTCCGTATAGTCAAGTCTATGGTCTTCGCAGTGGTCATGTACGGTTGTGAGAGCTGGACTGTAAAGAAGCTGGAGCACTGAAGAATTGATGCCTTCAAAAACTGTGGTGCTAGAGAAGACTCCTGAAAATCCCTTAGACAGCAAGGAGATCAAACCAGTCAATCTTAAGAGAGATCAACCCTGAATACTCCTTGGAAGGACTGATGCTGAAGCTGAAGCTCCAGTTTTTTGGTTGTCTGATGCGAATAACTGACTCACTGGAAAAGTCCTGTTGCTGGGAAGGATTGAGGGCAGAAGGAGAAGAGAACATCAAAGGATGAGATGGCTGAATGGCATCACCAATGCAATGGACACAAACTTGGGCAAACTTTGGGAGATGGTGAGGGACAGAGAGGACTGGCATGCTGCAGTCCATGGGATCCCAAAGAATCAGACACAACTGAGCGACTAAATAACATCACAATGTTGTAAGGTAATTATCCTCTATTTAAAAAAATGAACTCAAAAAAGAATTCATATACAATCAAATGCACACAACTGAGAGTCTAATCTGATGTGTTTTGACAAATATATAAACCGGTGTAACTCCCACCACAATCAAGATATAGAGAATTTTTATTACCTCAAAAACTCTGCTGTGTCCATTTGCCATTAGTACCATCCTTCTCTCTGTTGTTGTTATTTAGTTGCTAAGTTGTGTCTGACTCTTTTGGGACCTCATTGCCCACCAGGCTCCTCTGTCCATGGGATTCTCCAGGCAAGAATACTGGAGTGGGCTGCCAGTTCCTTCTCCAGGGGATCTTCCCGACCCAGGGATTGAACCCATGTCTCCTGCATTGGCAGGCGGATTCTTTACCAATCAGCCAGCAGGGAAGCCCTCCCTCTCTCTATCCTCAGGCAAAAACTGAGTTTCATGTGCTTATTTTCCATCTGTATTTCTTTGGTGAGTTTTCTCTTCATATTGTTTGCCCATTTTTAATTGGCCTTCTTTTATTTTCTGATTGTTGTGTTTTCTAAATTACAGTTTATTTTACCTGTCCTAGAATTTCATATAAATGATCTCAGACATATTATTGAACTTCTTTTGCTCAGGAAAATCTTTTGGAACCTCATCCTTGGATATTATGTATATCATATTTCATTCAGTTTTTATTGCTGAGTAATACTACATTGTGAGCTTCCCTGGTGGCTAGTAGTACAGAATCCACCTGCAAATGCAGGAGACATGAGACACGGATTCAATCGCTGGATCAGAAGATCCCCTGGAGTAGGAAATGGCAACCTGCTCTATTCTCGCCTGGAAAATTCCATGGACAGAGGAACCTGGTGGGCTACAGTCCCTAGGGTCACAAAGAGTCGGATACGACTGAGCAGCTGACACACTGTGTTTAGGCTAGGTGTAGATTACTTTAATCCAGCCAAGGATTGAGCTCATTCAAAGCTGGACTTCAGTTCTAAAAAAGGCTTGTCTATTTCCTGTTCATTCTTCTTTCAAAGGTGTAGTCCTTCAGAGTCCAACTGAAGTTCTGGGACATCCACCGAAGTCTCTCCTCTTTTTTGTTGCTGTTTTTCTGTCACTAGGTCCTGTCTGACTCTTTGTGAACCCATGGACTGCAGCATGCCAGTCTCCTCTGTCCTCTACTATCTCCCAGAGTTTGCTCAGACTCATGTCCATTGTGCTGGTGATGCCATCAAATCATCTCATCCTCCGTTGCCCCCTTCTTCTCCTGCTCTCAGTCTTTCCCAGCATCAGAGTCTGCCCGTGAGTCAGCTCTTCACCTCAGGCGGCCGGAGTATTAGAGCTTCAGCTTCAGCATCAGTCCTTCCAATGAATAGTCAGGATTGATTTCCTTTAGGAGTGACTGGTTTGATCTTCTTGCAGTCCAAGGGACTCTCAAGTGTCTTCTCCAATACCACAGTTTGAAAGCATCAATTCTTCAGCAGTCAGCCTTCTTTATGGTCCAGCTCTCACATCTGTACATGACTACTGGGAAAATCATAGCTTTGACTGTATGAACCTTTGTCATCAAAGTGATGTCTCTCCTCTTTGCTGAATCCCAAATTCCAATTTGTGTGCCTCCAAGCCTGTAAAGATTGCCAGAAGCAATCTAGATTCAGCTTCTTAGCTTCTCAACCTTACTTTTGCTTTCAGATGTGTGTGTGTGTGTGTGTGCGCGCGCGCGCGTATATTTTTTCCCCCTTATCTTCCAAGCTATTCAGCAGGAGGATTAGTCTGAGACAACCTAGTAAGCCATTGCCAGAAATGTCTTTTTATTCTTCTTCTCCCCTTCCCCTCTTCCATCCCAGCCCCTGCTAGAATATTCACATTTTTGTTGTATCTAATTTACTGTTATAGTCCCTAGACTAGTGCCTAGCACAGAAGTCAGTAGGTATTTGTTGAGTTAAATAATGGATGAATTAACATTCTATCTGAGGAGATAGAATGGACATTCAAAACAAAATATTTTTCCTATAATTTTTCGAATTTAAGAGAAAGGTATCCATGAGCATAATTATGTTGAGTTTTGAACTGCTACTCAGGACTTTTAGAGTTCTAGTCTCTTATTGATATTTCCACAAGGTCTTAACATCATTTGGTCTTTATTTCTCCATTTATAAATGACCTGTTATTCTCTCACTCATGAAAATTGTTATTAAAATTTAAGAGTTTTCAAGAGAAAAAATTAAATGGGATTTCCCTGGTGGCCTAGTTGTTAGGATTCTGGGCCTTCACTGCTATGGCCCAGTTTCAGTCCCTGGTCAGGGAAATGAGCTTCTGCCAGCCACATGGTGCAGCCAAAAAGAAAGAGAGAGAAAAAATTAAAAAGATGAAAAAAAAAAACACTGGAATTAATGTTCAAAGGAAGCAATTAAAATACTTTGGTATAAATTTAGGCTTATAATTTCTATTATTAAAATCTACCGGTGAATACAAATGACAGGTAAATTGTTATAATGTTTTAAGAGGTAAAGATGAAAAATTTCATAAAAAATTATATTTTGCAATTGTGCACAAATGTTTGTCTGTGTTTTCTCCCCCTCTTCCTTTAGAGCCATTTTAAGTGCCAGATCTAGTTATTTTGCTGCAATGCTGAGTGGCTGTTGGGCTGAAAGCTCCCAGGAGTACATTACTCTTCAAAGGTAAGCATAATTTTTACAAGGAAGCTTGACTGCAAATGATTGCAAATAATACTTCATACAGAGCGCTTTTTATGAATCTGATTTCCCTATCTGTTCAATGAAATGTTTCTCACGTGATGGAATTCAGCAAGTACACGTTCTGAAAATGAGAGGAAGTTGGGAGCATTTAGTGATAGAGATAATGTGTTACTCTTCTCAGACATCCATAACAAAATACCACAAACTGGTTGCTTTAAGCAACAGAAATTTGTTTTCTCACAGTTCTATAAGGGACCAACCAGCAAGGTTGGTGCCTGTTGAGACCTCTTACCTTAGGGCCTTTGAATGTGGATAGGCACTTTCTGCTGTATGCTCCAGTGACCCTTTTTTTAGTGCATGGGGCTGGGGGACCAGAGAGGGGAAACGAAGGTGGAGGGACAGAACTCACTCTCTGGTGTTTTTTATAAGGACACAAATCCTATCAGATCAGCTAGGCCCTACCCTTATTACCGCATTTAACCTTCATTATTTCCTTAGAGAGCTTCCCTGGTGGCTCAGATGGTAAAGAGTCTGCCTGCTATGCAGTAGACTGGGTTCGATCCCTGGATCTGGAAGATCCCCTGGAGAAGGGAGTGGCTACCCACTCCGGTATTCTTGCCTGTGAAATCCCACGGACAGAGGAGCCTGGTGGGCCATGGTCCTTGTATTGTGAAGAACTGGACACAACTGAGCGACTAACACACACACGCACATTTCCTTAGAAGCCCTATTTCCATATAGGTAAATGGGGGTTAGGGCTCCAATATGTGAATTTAGGTGTATGGGGGATCACAGATTTTCAGTCTGTAATAGGTAGTTTCTTTGTGAAAGAATAATTTGGATAGGTGTGGATTTCAGTGACCTATGATAGTGCATTGGTGAATCTACACAATTGGGGCAGTTTATATCAACTGCTGAGACAGTTATTAAGAGATGAACTACTTCCTTACATGGTGAAATGGAGTATTTTTTGGTCACAGATGATCTCTGTGAGAATCTAGAGTGTACAGTAGTGGGGTGGGCTTTCTCAGTAGGAAAACTGCCTGGGAGTTCTGAGGGAGAATTCCCAGCTTTCATCATTCTCACTGCAGATGCTTCCTCAACTGGGTCAGTTTTGGCTAGAAGCTTGGATGTAGAATGGTGGTAGTGATGATTCCATAATAGTGGATGTGTGAAAAATATTGATAAACTCTCACTGTTTTTCACAATAGTCTATAATCTTGAGCCTTGTTGGTTACAGCTGTCTGGTTTCCTTACCAACTAAAATCAATCCCCAAATGCCTCTCATTTGTAATTTCTCACTCTATTGAAAAATGGAAAATTAAAACATTATTTTTAATAATGTTTATATGTTTTTATCTCTTTTCATGTTTCTTTTATTTAATAGAAATGAGACATATGCAGAAGAACCTAAACCTCTTTACTTTCATACCAGGATTTCTAGAGTTACATTTTAGTTATATCACCTACTGTTTTGATCTGGCAACCACCAGGTAGTTCTTGATTATGGAAGATTTTATATGCCAAGCAAATAGTTTATTAGCCTATGGGTAAAAAGAATGTGTAGTTGAGTCAGTGAACTTTTTATCATCACTGTTGAAAAACAGCCTGAAAAATATGTTTCCTGCCAATAAGATCTCTTCCTTTATGGTGAATTTAAAATACCTGCTGAATATTGGAAGAGACATAATGCTGGCAGAAGCCAGAATTTCTGTAAGTGTGTCAATTCTAGGGATAATCATCCTTCTAGTGTAATTTTGGAAATGTGTCCAGGGATTGTGTTTCAGATGTTTTAGATATCTTTTATAAAAACTATCTACTCTTATTAGAGGTGAAGTCACTAAAAATTTAAATGGAGAGGTAACCATGTGATTCTGTGTAGTGAGATAAACGTCAAAAGAAGTGTATGATTATTGGACCTTATTTGACAGCAGGGGAAAGTAATTTACAGAAAACACTTGTCTAATTTCCTAGAAGAAGTCTTAGTTGCTTATAGGTTTAGTGACAGTGTTTTTACTATCTGATACCAATTGTATACACCTTTGTTCCTCTTTCCAAATAGATTCTGTCCTTAGCAGTGATAATACCTTACAATAACATCATATATTTTCCCTGTTACTTCCACAGTTACTATGTTCTATAATTTTTAGATTCAGTCTTTGAGAGAGCTGGTGTATTCACAGATTACAGATGAGAAGAACAAGATCAGATAAATTAAATCTCTTCCAGGGGTTCCCTGGCAAATAAGTGCTATGCTAAATATAAGTTACATGTCCTGTAGTCACTGAAGAAATTATAAGTTTCCATTAGTATGTGTTCTTGAACTAATTCAGACTGCTCTTTTCCACTGTTTAAATCAGTGATTTTTCCATAGGAACGGAAAGTTCCTAGTAGTTCCTTAGGGAATACATGGCATGGGGTTGGGATATGGGCACATCTTCTACCAGAGCCTCTCTACTATTATCTGTTCTTTATCACTCAAAGCAACCTCTGTATTTAGCTATGGGGATAAAGGCAATCTTTAATCAATACTCCTGAGTGATCAGATTAAACTTTTCAAAACACAGGCTTTTAAAGGTGGAGTCTGTTTAATACAGGTTAATAGATAAAGAAGTAGTAGCCTAACTGTTGGTCTGTTCCACTACCTGTAATTTTCCATCTTCTATTATGATGGAGGTAATGGATAAATATCTCCTCTTATAATACGGCTCAACTGCTGCTGACCAACTTTAGTGGTTTGTTCAAGGGAAAACCAAATAGAAGTAGCCAAATTTGTTTCAAACTGTCATTACAAATAAATAGACTGTACGTTGTAGCAGTGCCAGTGATCATAAGGCTCTCCCCTCTTACAGTATGTTCCCTTTACTTCTGTTGTAAGCTAGGGTCTACTCCTTACTGGCTCATCTTACACAGAGCTGCTGTTTTGTCATTGGAGGCTTATTCCTAATTAGCTCATTTATTTCTAATGCCGTTGTTGTTGTTTAGTTGCTAACCTGTGTCCAACTTTTTGCAGCCCCATGGACTGTAGCCTGCCAGGCTTCTCTGTCAGTGGGATTTCCCAGGCAAGAATCCTGGAGTGGGTTGCTATTTCCTTCTCCAGTCGATCTTCCCAACCCATGAATTGAACCCATGTCTCCTGCATTGCAGGCAGATTATTTACCACTGAGCCAACAGGGAGGCCCACTTCTAATACCAGCACATCAGAAATGAAGATACATTTCTTTTTGACTCTTTCATCTTGCTTGATATAACAAGGCTTTCTAATGCCAAAACAAAAGGAGGATTTCCTAACAGATTCTGGGTTTTATCTACATCTTTTATTATTATTATCATCACACAATATGTTTTGCTTTCCCCTCTTGTCCTTGTTCAGTCACTCAGTCATGTCTGACTCTCTGTGACCCCATGGACTGCAGCATGACAGACTTCCCTGTCCTTTGCCCTCTCCCGGAGTTTGCTCAAACTCATGTCCGTTGAGTCGGTGATGCCATCCAACCATCTCATCCTCTGTCATCCCCTTCTACCTTCAGTCTGTCCCAGCATAAGCCTTTTCTCCAGTGAGTCAGCTCTTAAATAAATAAAAATAAAGCAGCATTTTTTATTTCAGGCAGCCAAAGTATTGGCGCTTCAGCTTCAGCATCAGTCCTTCCAGTGAACATTCAGGCTTGATTTTCTTTAGGACTGACTGGTTTGATCTCCTGGCTGTCCAAGGGACTGTCAAGAATCTTCTCCAACACCACAGTTCAAAAGCATCAATTCTTTGGCTATCAGCCTTTTTTATTGTCCAGCTCTCACATCTGAGAACTTTGACTCTACAAACCTTTGTTAGCAAAGTAATGTCTCTGCTTTTTAATATGCTATCGAGGTTGTTCATAACTTCTTTCAAGAAGCAAGCATCTTTTAATTTCATGGCTGCAGTCACCATTTGCAGTGATTTTGGAGCCCAAGAAAATAAAGTCTGTCACTATTTCCATTTTTTCCCCGTATATTTGCCATGGAGTGATGGGACCACATGCCATGATCTTAGTTTTTTGAATGTTGAGTTTTACACCAGCTTTTTCACTCTCCTCTTTCACCTTCATCCAAAGGCTCTTTAGTTCCTCTTCAACTCTCTGCCACAAAGGTGGTTTCATCTGCATATCTGAGGTTATTGATATTTCTCCCAGAAATCTTGATTCCAGCTTGTGCTTCACCCAGCCCAACATTTCACATGATGTACTCTGCATATAAGTTAAATAAGCAGGGTGACAACATACAGCCTTGACGTACTCCTTTCTCCATTTGGAACCAGTCTGTTGTTCCATGTCCGGTTCTGTTACTTCTTGACCTACATACAGGTTTCGCAGGGGGCAGGTCAGGTGGTCTGGTATTCCTGTCTCTTGAAGAATTTTCCACAGTTTGTTGTGATCTATACAGTCAAAAGCTTTAACGTAGTCAGTGAAGAAGAAGTAGATGTTTTTCTGGAATTCTTTAGCTTTTCCTATGATCCATTGGATTTTGGCAATTTGATCTCTGATTCCTCTGCCTTTTCTAAATCCAGCTTGTACATCTGAAAGTTCACAGTTCACATACTGTTGAAGCCTAGCTCGAAAGATTTTGAGCATTACTTTGCTAGCATGTGAGATGAATGCCAATTGTGTGGTGGTCTGAACATTCTTTGGCATTGCCCTTCTTTGGGATTGGAATGAAAACTGACCTTTTCCAGTCCTGTGGCCACTGCTGAGTTTTCCAAATTTGCTGGCGTATTGAGTGCAGCCCTTTCACAGCATCATCTTTTAGAATTTGAAATAGCTCAGCTGGAATTCCATCACCTCCACTAGCTTTGTTCATAATGATGCTTCCTAAGGCCCACTTGACTTCCCTTTCCAGGATGTGTGGCTCTAGGAGAGTGATCACACAATTGTGCATATCTGGGTCATGAAGATCTTTTTTGTACAGTTCCTCTGTGAATTCTTGCCACCTCTCCTTAATATCTTCTGCTTCTGTTAGGTCCATACCATTTCTATCCTTCATTGTGCCCATCTTTGCATGAAATGTTTCCTTGGTATTACTGATTTTCTTCAAGAGATCTCTACTCTTTCCCATTCTACTGTTTTCCTCTATTTCTTTGCATTGTTCACTTAAAAAGACTTTCTTATCGCCTTGCTATTTTCTGGAACTCTGCATTCAGATGGGTATATCTTTCCTTTTTTCCCTTGCCTTTCACTTCTCTTCTTTTCTCACCTATTTATAAGGCCTCCTCTGCTGCTGCTGCTGCTGCTGCTGCTAAGTCACTTCAGTCGTGTCTGACTCTGTGTGACCCCATAGACAACAGCCCACCAGGCTCCTCTGTCCACAGGATTCTCTAGGCAATAATACTGGAGTGCGTTGCCATTTCCTTCTCCACAGACAACCATTTTGCCTATTTGCATTTCCTTTTCTTGGGGGTGGTTTTGATCACCGCCTCCTATACAGTGTTATGAACCTCCATCCCCTTCAGGCACTCTGTCAGATCTAATCCCCTCTTGTATTACATATGAAATTGACTGTGTCAAATCACCACCTAAAATGTTATTAGTATATCATGGTGTATAAAGCTGTCTAAAACAAATTGCCTTTTCACATTAACTTGTAAACCTTAGTAGATGTTTCAAGGGGTAGTGTGGTATAGTAAAAAGATCATGGACTCTGGTGTCCTTTAAGGAAGTCCTACATCCAGGCCCAAACTGTAACATGACTTTGGGACATTGCTTACCTTCCCTGAGGTTGTTGAAAGGAGAAACTTGGCATAGTGTTTGGTGTATAGTCTGTAATGCTGATTATTATTTACCTTTTTTCTTTCCCTAAATGATGTTGTCTTCATTTTTCTAGAGAGTAAAGGGTTCAAGTGAGGGCCATTTCCAGGACTAGGACAGCAACACCTGCTTTGCTTGGTCAGTAACCTCTTTTGGAACTGTGCCCCTGTTGCATATCTGTAGGATGTTTTCTGCAATAGATTAAAACTGAAATCTTGTCTGCCCTTACGGAAAAGAACCAATTGTTTCTGGGTTCTTTTTTGAGTTGGTAGCTCAAAGATGTAATGCATGTGACATTTTAACATGAGACAGCCTTCAATAAATTAAGGTAGGAATAGTGCACTGAATCCCATTATCCTAGTTTTATGGCTTCCCAGGTGGCGTAATGGTAAAGAATCTGCCTGTCAATGCAGGAGATGCCAGAGACATGGCTTCGATCCCTGCATCAGGAAGATCCTCTGGAGAAGGAAATGGCAACTGGCTCCAGTATTCTTGCCTGGAATCCCATGGAACCTGGTGGGCTATAGGCCACAAAGAGTGGGACACGACTGACCAACTGAGCACACACGTTTAATCCTAGTTCTACCCATGTCCCAGAGTTGGAAGGTGGGAGGATAAAGCTGAAAGGAAGTTCCCCTGGTGGCAAGGGGACGTTTTCCACATCCAGTACTGGAAATTGGACAGCCAATATTTCCATAAAGAAACACCATGTGTTTCTATTTTATGTAAACAGAAGTCTTCCGGTGTTGGCTTGAGACTTTAGAATATAAATTTGGATTTTTTCATCTCCCTTCAGAGACTCCTGGCTTGCTCTGAACCTTCAGGATGACCTTTTCAAATGTAAGTCAGGTCATATTTCTCTTCTGGTCAAAATTCTTCAATGCCTTCTCATCACAATTAGAATGAAACCCAAATCATAAGCTATAAGAACCTGTATGATCTGACCCAGAAGAGTCTCCCAGACTTCCCCACCTAAAGGAGCTACAGCCCAACTCTCCAGTAACTCTTTTCTGTGTTATTCTGTCAGATTGTCTTCACTTTTCACTGTTAAAATTATCTTCGTATATTTGTTGACATGGGCTTCCCTGGTGGCTCAAACAATAAAGAATCTGCCTGCAATGCATGAGACCTGGGTTCGGCCCCTGGGTTGGGAAGATCCCCTGGAGGAGAGCATGGCAACCCATTCCAATATTCTTACCTGGAGAATTCCATGGACAGAGGAGCTTGGTGGGCTACAGTCCATAGGGTCACAAAGAGTCCAACTTGACTCTTGAGTGACTAAGCACACACATTTGTTGACATATTTATTGTCCATGTCCCCTCTGTAGAATGTAAGGTCCAGAATAGCGCCTATCATTCAGTAAATATTGAATGTAAATGAATGATGAATGAGTTAATGAGGCCCTATGTTACGTTAGCCCACATATGTAGAAACTTGAAACTTTAGGAAGTACGTATATAGCACAGAGATTTCAGACTGGGTACATGTTATCTCTGAGCCTGGTGCTGTCCTCTCATGGTCTTTTATTTTTTCTAACTGTTGAGTGTATGTAATATTTTCATCTCCTATAGGATTTTGTTCTGATTACATTTAAATGGGAATAGTGCTTTAAATCTTTCCATTTATTTAAACTGTGGGTTATTGCAGTAATTTTTTTTTTTTTTGGTGAGTCATTTGATCATGTCTTTATAAACACTTTTCATAAAAATACAGATGACTTACAATAATGAGGCTGCAGTTTAATAAAACAGCTGTTAAGACAGCAGGAAAACAGTTTCTTGCTGTTTTTATAGCTATCATATATATTGATATATAAGCTCAAATGTCCAAATTTTGCTGTTTATTTTAATAAAGTTTTATTCCTACCTAATCATTTTTTCCTTTGCTTAAATATGTCAAGTCTTAGAAGAAACTATTCTTATAACATAAATATTCAACCCTCATTATCACTAATAAGAATGGCTCTTGAAATTTCAAGGAAAAGTGCATGGAATGTAACTATTATGCTATTGTTTTATATGAACAAACTACAGATAATATAGCATAATTATACTCAGATCAACTCTTGTCATATCCATGTATATAAATGAGTATATTTAGAGATTTGACTTTTTTCAAAGTATTAAAGAAGAGATGTGGAGTTTTGAATCAGCAGAAACCAGTAGAAACCATTGTAGAAGCCAGTAAATATATATTAAGTAAATTTAAAAATATTTCTATGTTTTCAACTCAATATTCCTTCTGAAGGTTTGGGAGATGCTTGTAACTACCCTAATAAGCCATTCATTAAATATTCATTAAACATTTATTCAGCATATATTATTTAAGGCCATAGAATCAAAGCAAACACCTTTCTGAGTCCTACCCTGTGGAACTCCCTTTCTTTTCTTCTTGCCTTTCTCCTTGTCTCCCTTTAGCAGACATTAGATACTGTGCCTAACAAACTGTGAATGTCTTATCAGCACTGTCTCCAGCCTGGTTCCATGCAGAGCTCCAGTATTATGCAGGGAAAGGAAATTTTGATCCTGGGGATACTGAATCAATGCTGACATTGTGCTTCTACTAGAGATGCAATGGTAAATAAGACACAAATCCTGCCTGCACAGAATTCAGTTTAGAAGGAGAAACAAATATGTAAACAAAGATATTATAAGTTAGTTTGATAAATGCGATAATGGAAGTGTGTGTGTGTGTGTGTGTGTGTGTGTGTGTGTGTGTGTACTATACTGCTTAAGAGCCCAGGCATTGGAGTATGGATTTAAATTGCAAATTCCAGTGCATCACTAGCCATTTGACTTTGGGCAATTTATTTTTTCCCAGCACCCACCTCCATGGGCAAGTTACTTAATTTCAGTTTTTTCATTTATGAGACTAATAATAATAACCTCCCATTGAGTTGTTATGATTAAATGAGCTAATTGCATTGAAAATGCTTATTAGCTCAGTGACTAAATCGTAATAAACGCTCAATAAATGTTAGTTATTATTTATGTTTAATATTCAGTGATTTCCCTTTTTTCCCCCTTGGGAATGTTAAGGAAATAATCAGAAGTAAAGAGCCACATGTCTTGTATCTAAAAGATGAAATAAATAGAGAGGGAGAGAATTTTAAGCAGAGTGAACAGTATGTGATAAGGAACTGATGTATAAGGAACTCTAAGTCGTTCAGGTATAGGAAATGGTAGTTTGCTTATCTTGGAACAGCTGCTAGAGAGAGAACCAGAGATCATATAATAAAGAACATTCTATGCCAAGCTAAGGAATTTGGGCTTTTTTTCCTAGGTCCTATGGAGAATAGCTAAAGGGTTTTAGAAGTCAGGGACTGTATCAGATTTACATTTTAGCAAAGTCACTCTGATTGCAATGTGTGAAATGGGATGTGAGGAGGTAATTTCAGTCAAGAAGCCCACACAAGAGTACTATGATGAAGTATAGTACAGATGAAAGAAACTGAGAGGCCAAACCAGGGCAATAAAAGGGGGAAATATATAGCAAAAGGGCTTCCCTGGTGGCTCAATGGTAAAGAATCTGCCTGCCAATGCAGGAGACAAGGGTTTGATCCCTGGGTTGGAAGATCCCCTGTAGAAGGAAATAGCAACCTACTCCAGTATTCTTAGGTGGCTCATTGATTAAGAATCTGCCTGCAATGCAGGAGCTGCAGGAGTCCTGGGTGCCAACCCTGGGTCAGGAAGATCCCCTGGAGGAGGGCATGGCAATCCACTCCAGTATTCTTGCCAGAAGATCCCTTAGACAGAGGAGCCTGGCAGCCTACAGTCCATAGGGTCTCAAAGAGTCAGACATGACTGAAGTGACTTAGCACACACCAGTGTTCTTGCCTGGGAAATCCAATGGACAGAGTACAGACCATGGATCATGAGAGTCAGACACGACTTAGTGACTAAACAACAGCAACAGACAGCAGAGGCTGAATTCAAAAACACTTGAAGGTATAAAGTGATAGGATATAATGAGAGAGAGGATTAAGATGAACCTCCAGCTCTGACTGAGGCATCTAGATTATTCTTCAGTCTTCTTTTTGTTATTCCCGTTTTGTTCGTAGCACTGTTACAGGACTCCTTGCATCTTGTCCCACCTTCTATTCCTCTGTACCAAGAAGACTGAATTATCTAGTAACCATGGGACATTGGTCAGGACTAACTCTGACCTGAGAGTTAATTTGATGTTGAGAGGTAATTTGATTTCTTTTCTCCTTTCTTCTCTGCTGAATCTGTGGAAAGAGGTGATGGGAAGAAGGGTATCTGCTATCCATCTTAGCTATCTGTTGGAGTTCTGAGGGGGGCCCAATAAATAGTATACTTTCTTCCTGCTCACAATAAGACAAAAGAATCAACAGGTGAAATTAGAAAACATTTCCTTAATTTTTGATAAGGCAGTAAAATATGCTTTTATGCAAAAGCTAAAGTTGATTTGCTTGCTATGTCTACTCTAAGACAGCCCACTTGAGAGAAAGTCTGAATCTGGATAGCAGTACGCTTCTCCCCCACCACCTCTAACCGCTGGTTCAGCAGTGAAAAAAGGAGAAAAGAAATCAGTTTACCTCTCATCTAGAAAGCTGAGCACCAAAAATTGATGCTTTTGAACTATGGTGTTGGAGAAGACTCTTGAGAGTCCCTTGGACTGCAAGGAGATCAAACCAGTCAATCCTAAAAGAAATCAATCCTGAATATTCATTGGAAGGACTGATGCTGAAGCTCCAATACTTTGGTCACCTGATGAGAAGAGCCAACTCATTGGAAAAGATCCTGATGCTGGGAAAGACTGAAGGCAGGAGGAGAAGGGGATGTTGGAGGAGGAGATGGTTGGATGGCATCACCAACTCAGTGGACATGAGTTTGAGCAAGCCCTGGAAAATAGTGAAAGACAGGCATGCTGCAAGCCAAGGGTTGCAAAGAGTTGGACACTACTAAGCAACTGAACAACAACAAGTTCCTCATGATCAACAACCAGTGGTTGTTTTCCACCAACCAGATAATTAATCTTCCTTGATACAGAGGAATAGGGGAGCAGGGGAGGGCCAAGATGCAAGAAGTCCTGTAACAGTGCTATGAACAAAATATAAGAGTAATAGACTGAATCTGGGGTGCTGGGAGAAGAAGTCATGAACTGAGAGTCTGAGATCTAGTAGTCAATGAAACATAAAGACTATCACTTCAGACTACTTCTTTAAGTCATGTTTTTTAAATCTGTGAAATGAGGATGTTGGCAGAGCTAGAGCTGCTGGATAGGTATTACAGATTAAGAAATATCTATGGCACAGCAAAAATCTTTCTAGTGAATGGAGTAGTTGTACATCCCAGGCTTTAAGCAAAATGAGAGGCCATTTTTCAAAGATGCTGAAGAGGATTTCTTAATGAGCCAGAGGTTGAACTGTGACCTCTAAAGTCCTTTCTAACTTTGTCTATCATGGAAGGTACCCAACAAAGAATTAATTATTTTATCATATACTAATCACCCTTATGGCAGAAAGTGAAGAGGAACTAAAAAGCCTTTTGATAAAAGTGAAAGAGGAGAGTGAAAAAGTTGGCTTAAAGCTCAACATTCAGAAATTGAAGATCATGGCATCTGGTCCCATCACTTCATGGCAAATAGATGGGGAAACAGTGGAAACAGTGTCACACTTTATTTTGGGGGGCTCCATAATCACTGAAAATGGTGACTGCAGCCATGAAATTAAAAGATGCTTACTCCTTGGAAGGAAAGTTATGACCAACCTAGACAACATATTAAAAAGCTGAGACATTACTTTGCCAACAAAGGTCCTTCTTGTCAAGGCTATGGTTTTTGCAGTGGTCATGTATGGATGTGAGAGTTGGACTGTGAAGAAAGCTGAGCACCAAAGAATTGATGCTTTTGAACTGTGGTGCTGGAGAAGACTCTTGCAAGTCCCTTGGACTGCAAGGAGATCCAACCAGTCCATCCTAAAGGAGACCAGTCCTGGGTGTTCATTGGAAGGACTGACGCTGAGGCTGAAACTCCAATATTTTGGCCACCTCATGCGAAGAGTCAACTCATTGAAAAAGACCCTGATGCTGGGAGGGATTGGCGGCAGGAGGAGAAGGGAACGACAGAGGATGAGATGGCTGGATGGCATCACTGAGTCAATGCACATGAGTTTGGGTGAACTCCAGGAGTTGGTGATGGACAGGGAGGCCTGGCGTGCTGCAATTCATGAGGTCACAAAGAGCTGGACACGACTGAGTGACTGAGCGGAACTGAACTGAATAACATTTTACAATATATAAAAACCCATAGCTGCAGTTATAACTTCATTTTTAAATTAATGGCATACCTCATGGATGTTATTTGAAAATTGTATTCTTCAGATAAAAATGAGATTAGAACTTTATCTTGACTAAAAAGTTATGGGAAAATAGAATGTATCATTGATATCAGTTAAACCTTAATTATTTCTGGATTTGAGTTTAGTTTTCTTTTATTTTTCAGTATAAGCCATGTAGAAATGAATGTTATGATGCACTTTATATACGGAGGAACTTTGGACTTTCCAGTCAAAGCTAATGTTGGGTAGGTATTATTTTTTAATAATTTTAAATATAAAAATATTGATATTTTGTGGCTTCTGCTTTTTGAGCTATGTTTAAAAGTGTCAGTGAAGTAGAAGTTTCACTTTTATTATTTATTTTGCTGTATGTTGTACATATTTTGGCGATATCTAAAAACAGTAAGTCACCTTATTTAGAAGAAAAGATGATCTAGCAATTCACAGTAATAAGATTAAGAAAAGTCTTTATTAGACTTAAATAGAAGGAAATGGCCACCCACTCCAGTATTTTTGCCTGGAGAATCCCATGGACAGAGGAACCTGGCAGGCTACAGCCCATGGAGTCCCAAAGAGTCGAACACGACTAAGTGACTAATTGCTGCTATGTAATGAAAAACAATATTTGTTTTGGAAAATAAATGACAGATTTTTATAAAGTTAATTCAACTTTAGTCAAATTTGGAATTTGATCAATTTTTTTGCTACTTTATTTTTAAATTTTAGGATGTCGAAAGAAAAAACCCCTAAAAGTAATTTGAGAATATAGGCATACTAACTGTCAACAATGGTATTGTTCTTTAGCACGTTTTGGCGACATGCCATCTAAGCTGCTGAAATCCTACTAGAGAGTGAAATCTATCTTGCTCTTCTAATTTTCGGGATGTTCTCTTCTTTTATTGCTATTCTAACATCACACAAATGAAGACTGCTCTTTTAATTTTAAATATTTATTAGTTCCTTTAGTTATAAACTGAATGAATATGATTTGAGGGTGAAAGTATCCTGAGTCACAGGGGTTAAGTACTAAAGTTTTGCCCCTGGAAACCCATATGAAATTTTACCATCGAATTGAGACTTGTAGGTTTCCTAAGTACCTAGTGTATGTGTGGGTACTTAGAAACACTTGCCAATTGAAAGAAGCAACAGAAACCCTCTGAGTCATTGGATGCTACCTCTAATCTCATGGTACTCTGTAGGCATTTTCAATATGATAAACATCAATTAGTTGCCCTCCCCCTCTGTTTTTATTTATTGTGAAGAGTTGTAACTTGTATAGCCTTTGAAGCAGTTTCTTGGGCCTTGTTGTATATATCACTGAGAATATGAGGGGAAGTTGTAAAACATCTCCAAATTTACTTAGTGTTATTCTCCACAAGTCAAATCAAGTTACAGTGCTTTCAACTTTTGACCTATGTGCTTTTTGTAATCTGTAAAGAGTACTATGTAGGGCAGAAAGTTAGAATTAAAATAGTTACGACTATTATTTTCTCTAAACAAACTATTTATCATTAAGAAATTATTGCGAATTGTGCCTTGGTATTTAAATTGAAGAATTAACAGTGCATCTGTTTTTATTTTAGTCAGATACTCAATATGGCTGATATGTATGGACTAGAAGGATTAAAAGAAGTAGCAATCTATATTTTAAGAAGAGATTACTGTAATTTCTTTCAGAAGGTAATTATTTGAGTCTCAGAAATCTTTTACTTAGTACCTAAAGTAATCTGTGATTACCTCCTAGATTCTTAACTCTGTTAGTATTATCATTTTAACTAATGGTAACTCTACTGAGAAATAACTCATAGGATGTGCTTGTAGAAAACAGAAATCAATTCAGATCATTTTAAATAAGATAAAACTGAGGTGGGAGTTTACTGAAAGGATATGGCAATATCCTATATAATTCAAAAGTGGAGTACACAGTTGGGACTTCAGTTAGTTAGGGTTTGAAACTGAAAGAAAGGAAGCTGGCAACTAGGGTTACTTTCTCCATTTATCAAAGAGCACCACAGTGCTTCATCAGTTTTTTTCCCCAGAAAGAAAACTCGTCCTTCCTACCACTTCTGTTTATAGCATGTACTTGGAGTGGGATATAGTTCTCTTCTACTTCTCCAGGTGCTATATGAATACTGACTTTTTAATCTTAGTTTATGCAAACTTAAATTTGTTGTCTAAAGAAAGGTATTGTACTGTTTATTTCAAAGCCATTTGTACATTGTTTTAATTTTCTCTTATTTGTTATTTTCTTATTTATGCTTGTCTTTGTAAACAATGGTCATGTATTATGTTTATCATCATCAAAAAACAAGTATTAAAAGGATTGTTTACATAAATAGTCCTCTCTTATTGGATACTTGAACCAACAATATGCATTGTAATGAGGTAATTTTAATAATTTTAACCATATTTAAATTTAGATTTTTATGTTGGGTAGGACTTTTCCTATCTCTTTATAATTTGTATCTGAGATATCACCCCATGGGTTAAAACGGAGGCATAAACTGGGTCTGCCACCACTACCAACCCTTCCTGTTTTACTGAGAAACAGTTAAACTCCTCAGGTAACCTTGATCAAGCCTTTAATCAGTTACTGTTCATTCCAGCTTTTATAAGGAAGGGAACTAGAAGAAGGGGCATAGTCTGTGGTATCCTCAGCACTGTAGAAAGTAAAGAATCTAGCAAAAAGATTTTTCCTTCTCTTTCATCTTTTTTCCTCATCTTCCCTACCAAGTGAAAGTTAGCAAGGAGATCCAAGACTATCCCAAATAAACATTAAAGATAGGGATATTTGCAATGAGGATACAGTGTCCTCTCAGCCCTAAGATGGACATCTGCCATGGACATCTGTATAACCAGACCACTCTGGGACTTCTATCAAAGAAGAAAATACTAAGAGATTTCTTGGAAGAGCCTAGAGTATGTCTCAGGAACCAGTGAGAATATACTTGAATATGGAGATTTCTAAAAGGAGAAGGAGTTACTTTAAGTAACTAACTAGTGACCATACCCATCCACAGCCCTTTTCCAAAGGAGTTAGACCCACAAAATGGAGGAGCAAGGGATCATGCTCTACTCTGCATTCCAGATCTCCCCAACTAAAAGTGTAGTCAGTGATGGGGAACAAAAGAGTTAAGTGTGAGATAGGTGTTAAAATAGTACCATACTGATTTTAAATACCAAAAGTAACCAGAAGGTACTGGAATGCGCCTGTAATCATTAAAGGATGGAAAAAAGGTGAATTTGACACAGCTTGGTTGATAGCACTAACTGGGGATAAAAAGTTTTATGTTAGTATCTGCTTTAAACTGAGATTCCTCAATAAACCAGTTACATGAAACATTTTAAGGCCAGTCTCTATTGTGGATTGTCTTTGGACCATTGCTTCTACTTTTTAGTATGTTCAAGAGTATACATAGGTTACGTGCAGCTTCCTATATTTTACTTTTAAAATTCCACTTAATTTTAAAAAATACAACATATGTGTTGCCATTAAAAGAACAGAAGGTGAAATTCTTTTGAATTATCAATATGGTGCTTTGTTGAAAACTTTTTTATTCCATTTTAATATAGTCTATATTACTGTGGTAACAGATATTTAAGAGTAAACTTTTTATTGATCTGATCTTGAAATTGTTTGCTTTACTACCTTGACAATATATATTTTAATAAGTATATTTTTGAATATACAATTTTTAACTTCTAGATCTCAATTATACAGTTTCTTGGCAGTGACACAAATATAGTAAATCTATAATAGCTCATCCCACAGTAATACATGTTGGGGTATAATGTGGTGGTGAACCTGGCCCCAGAACTCTCGGCAAGCTAGCTAATGTCACAGTCTTGCCTTTATTCAACTAAATTTTAGAACTTCATTTTTTATTATAGTGGGTTTTACATTACATGCTATTTGCCACTGACTTACAAATATATTTTAGGTTATGATTTAAATAGATGTCTTCCCAAATTTTACAAGCAGGTTTTGTAAACGACTATAAGATCTGTCATCCTATTACAAAAACACTTAGGAAATCAGCATTTCCATATAAGTAAAATTCTCAGAAAGCTAAAGTTATCCCTTTAAGCCAGGAATCAGTAAACTTTTACTGTAAAAAGCTAGATAATTAGTATTCTAGGGTTTATGGACCATACAGCCTCCATCACAGCTACTTGGCTTTCTGTTGTAGACCAAGAGCAGATATGGACCATCTGTAAATGGAACAGCATAGCAGTGTTCCAGTAAAACTTTATTCACAAAAAGAGTGGTGGGCTAATTGTGGTGCACAAGCTGGTTTGCCAGCCATTGCATTTAAGCAGCAAATTATTTTGCAGTTTAATATTTTTTATAGAATATTATGGAAATTGTGGAATTTTATGAAAATCCAACATCTGTTGGATCATAGGAAAAGCAGGAGAGTTCCAGAAAAACATCTCCTTCTGCTTTATTGACTATGCCAAAGCTTTTGACTATGTGGATCATAACAAACTGTGGAAAATTCTTCAAGAGATGGGAATATCAGACCACCAGACCTGCCTCTTGAGAAATCTGCACACACGTAAAGAAGCAACAGTTTGAACTGGACATGAAATAACAGACTGGTTCCAAATCAGAAAGGAGTACGTCAAGGCTGTATATTGTCACCCTGCTTATTTAACTTATATGCAGAGTACATCATGTAAAATGCTGGGCTGGATGAAGCACAAGCTGGAATCAAGATTGCCAGGAGAAATATCAATAACGTCAGATATGCAGATGACACCACCCTTATGGCAGAAAGCAAAGAGGAACTGAGGAACCTCTTGATGAAAGTGAAATAGGAGAGTGAAAAAGTTGGCTTAAAACTCAACATTCAAAAAACTAAGATCATGGCATCACCCATCACTTCATGGCAAATAGATGGGGAAACAATGGAAACAGTGACAGACTTTATTTTTGGGGACTCCAAAATCACTGCAGATGGTGACTACAGCCATGAAATTAAAAGATGCTTGCTCCTTGGAAGAAAAGCTGTGACCAACCTAGACAGCATATTAAAAAGCAGAGATATTACTTTGACAACAAAGATCCATCTAGTCAAAGCTGTGGTTTTTCCAGTAGTCATGTATGGGTGTGAGAGCTGGACCATAAACAAAGCTGAGCACCAAACAATTGATGCTTTTGAACTGTGGTGTTGGAGAAGACTCTTGAGAGTCCCTTGGACTGCAAGGAGATCCAACCAGTCCATCCTAAAGGAAATCCATCCTGAATATTCATTAGAAGGATTGATGCTGAAGCTGAAGCTCCAATACTTTGGCCACCAGATGTGAAGAACTGACTCATTTGTAAAGACCCTGATGCTGGGAAAGATTGAGGGCAGGAGGAGAAGGGGACGACAGAGGATGAGATTGTTGGATGGCATCACCGACTTGATGGACATGAGTTTGAGCACGCTCCGGGAGCTGGTGATGGACAGGAAAGCCTGTTGTGCTGCAGTCCATGGGGTTGCAAAGAGTTGGAACTGAACTGATGGTGGAGGCATTTCTGAAGAAGCTTTTGCCCTTCTCTGAGTGCACAGTATCTTCAGAAGTACATATTTAGACACTATATATACAAATTGGCTGATTGCTAGTCTTTATTAAGTGTATAAATTCAGATCACAACTAGTGAATGTGTAAAAAGAGAAACTGAATTGTATTCACCCCAATAGGGCAATAGATGTGCCTAGGAACATAGTCCAAAACCTGAAAATACATGGCACAGGCATTATGTAGCACATATTGAGGCTTACCATTCAACTATGACTTAAATCAAGTCCCTTACAATTATACAGTGGAAGTGACAAATAGATGCAAGGGATTAGATCTGATAGAGTATCTGAAGAGCTATGGACGGAGGTTTGTGACACTGTACAGGAGGCAGTGATCAAGACCATCCCCAAACAAAAGAAATGCAAAAAGGCAAAATGGTTGTCTGAGGAGGCCTTACAAATAGCTATGAAAAGAAGAGAAGCCAAAGGCAAGGAGAAAGGGAAAAATATACCCATTTGGTGGCTCAGAGGTTAAAGCGTCTGCCTCCAACGCGGGAGACCTGGGTTCGATCCTTGAGTCGGGAAGATCCCCTGGAGAAGGAAATGGCAACCCACTCCAGTATTCTTGCCTGGAGAATCCCATGGATGGAGGAGCCTGGTAGGCTGTTACAGTCCACGGGGTCGTAAAGAGTCGGACACGACTGAGTGACTTCACCTTCACCTTCACCTTCACCATACCCATTTGAATGCAGAGTTCCAAAGAATAGCAAGGAGAGATAAGAAACCCTTCCTCGGTGGTCATTGTAAAGAAACAGAGGAAAACAATAGGATGAGAAAGACTAGAGATCTCTTCAAGAAAATTAGAGATACCAAGGGAACATTTCATACAAAGATGGGCACAATGGTGCACAACCCAACCGAAGCAGAAGATATTAAGGAGAGGTAGCAAGAATACACAGAAGAACTACACAAAAAAGACCTTCATGGCTCAGACAACCACAGTGGTGTGATCACTCACCTAGAGCCAGACATCCTGGAATGCGAAGTCAAGTGGGCCTTAGGAAGCATCACTACGAACAAAGCTAGTAGAAATGATGGAATTCCAGTTGAGCTATTTCAAATCCTAAAAGATGATGCTGTGAAAGTGCTGCACTCAATATGCCAGCAAATTTGGAAACTCAGCACAGGACCGGAAAAGGTCAATTTTCATCCTAATCCCAAAGAAAGGCAATGCCAAAGAATGTTCAGACTCCACACAATCGCACGCATCTCACATGCTAGCAAAGGAATGCTCAAAATTCCCCAAGCCAGGCTTCAACAGTCCATAAACTGTGAACTTCCAGATGTTCAAGCTGGATTTAGAAAAGGCAGAGGAACCAGAGATCAAATTGTGAACATCTGTTGGATCACTGAAAAAGCAAGAGAGTTTCAGAAAAACATCTATTTCTGCTTTATTGACTATGCCAAAGCCTTTGACTATGTGGATCACAAAAAACTGTGGAAAATTCTTCAAGAGATGGGAATATCAGACTACCTGACCTGCGTCCTGAATCTGTATGCAGGTCAAGAAGCAACAGTTAGAACTTGACATGGAACTACAGACTGGTTCCAAATCAGGAAAGGAGTACATCAAGGCTGTATATTGTCACACTGCTTATTTAATTTCTATGCAGAGTTAAAATGCAAAATGCTGTGCTGGAAATAAAATACAAGCTGGAATCAAGATTGCTGGGAGAAATATCAGTAACCTCAGATATGCAGATGACACCACCCTTGTGGCAGAAAGTGAAGAAGACCTAAAGAGCCTCTTGATGAAAGTGAAAGAGGAGAGTGAAAAAGCTGGCCTAAAATTCAACATTCAAAAAACTAAGATCATGGCATCTGGTCCCATCAGTTCATGGCAAATAGATGGGGAAACAGTGGAATCAGTGACAGACTTTATTTTGGGGGGCTGCAGATATGACTGAAGCCATGAAATTAAAAGATGCTTGCTCCTTGGAAGAAAAGCTATGACCAACCTAGACAGCATATTAAAAAGCAGAGACATTACTTTGCCAACAGAGGTCTGTCTAGTCAAAGCGATGGTTTTTCCAGTAGTCATGTATGGATGTGAGAGTTGGACTATAAAGAAAGCTGAGCACCAAAGAATTGATGCTTTTGAACTGTGGTGTTGGAGAAGACTCTTGAGAGTCCCTTGGACTGCAAGGAGATCAAACCAGTCCATCCTGAAGGAAATCAGTCCTGAATATTCATTGGAAGGACTGATGCTGAAGCTCTAATACTTTGGCCACCTGATGCAAAGAACTGACTCATTGGAAAAGACCCTTATGCTGGGAAGGATTGAAGGCTGAGGAGAAGGGTACAACAAAGAATGAGATGGTTGGATGCCATCGCCAACTCAATGGACTTGTGTTTGAGCAAGCTCCAGGAATTGATGATGGACAGGGAAGCCCTACATGCTGTAGTCCGTGGGGTCACAAAGAGTTGGACGCAACTGAGCAACTGAACTGAATTAAACTGACTGACTGAGGTTTAATATGAAGAACAGTGAGTTTTTCAATACTTGTGTCTACATTTTATTTATTTATTGTTTTAGTTCATTACTTCTGTATATGTACTTTTTAAAATATGTTCATATAATCATGATCTAATTAAATTGTGTCATTTTGCCTGAGGTCAGTGTAGGATCTCCCATTGCACATGTACTTATATTTCTACTTTAGGAAGCAGATTAGACCCTATGGTTGTGTTGCAGTGTGATGTGCTAGGAATTATTATACTACATTTAGTCTAGAAAATATTTATGCTAAAAGAAATTAGAATAAGAACTGTACATTCTGGCAGCTAAAAGAACTCAAATGCTATAAAAACTAAAGGTTATCAGTGATACGTAATTTTAAAAGAATAAATACTTTTGTATTACATATATTCTATAGTTTAGGTATATAAATCAGATCATTTTTATGAACCAAATACTTTTAGCCTTATAAGGTGATAAAGAGTAAATGTAGTGTTTTCTGTCAATTTTAGCCTGTTTCCAGAAGGTTGGCTTCTATATTAGAATGCCTGATTATTGCTCATTCAGTTGGAGTGGAAAGTCTTTTTGCTGACTGCATGAAGTAAGTGATCTGAAGTAGTACTGATACTATTGCTTTAGGGATTTTGTTCTTCCATTCTCCTAAGTTTCTGGGAAATTTTAGACTTGGCCGATTTTCTTAAGCACAATGTAAATAGCTTAATGCTCTACTAGTTACAACAATTAAGAAGAAGTATTGACTTAGATATTACTCAAGATGCTTGGGATCGACTTTTTTAGCTGAACCATGGTTACTTGTGTTAAAATCCATGCACATAACCCAAAGTGGGTTTAACATATGTGTTTACAGAAAAGGAAACATACTTAAGTCCATTACAGCACTCACAAAATTAACTGTTAGGGTTAGTTAAAACATACATATTTAAAATTTATATCATTGAAAACCAAAATGTTATTGAATATATTATAATGAAAATTATTTTCATTTCTTTAACTTGAGATTCTTTGATTTTCAATAGGTGGATTGTAAAGCACTTTGCAAGGTTTTGGTCTGAGAGAAGCTTTGCAAATGTACCTCCTGAGATTCAGAAAAGTTGTTTTAATATGTTGATTCATTCTTTAGTAAGTATAACCTGAATACTTTGTGTTTGTCATCAAAAAGTTTACTCAATTTTATGTAAGTACTTTCTCAGTGTTTTAAATACAAAAGTGAAATTGTGTTACAAAAGCAAGATGGAAGAGCCAATTCCAGATAACCCAGAACCAATTCTCAGAACCTGTCTTTAAGACTGTTCCTCCATACCAAATGGAGAATTCAATCAGAGAAGCATAATTACTAGAAAGTATATGTTTGTTCATGAACAAAAGGGGCAAGGGGCATTGGCTCAGCAATATGGACCTCCACTTACTAAGGTAGTTTAGGGTACTACACTGAAGCAGTGGCACCATTCTCCAAGAGGTGGCAGATTAATTACATTGGACCACTTTTCTTCATCATGGAAAAGGCAGTGCCTTGTTCTTAGTGTAATGGACATTTTCTCTGGATATGGATTTGCCTTCCTTACTCACATTGTTTCTAGTAAAACTGCCGTCCATGGACTTATTGCCTTTTTCACCACCGTGCTATTCTACACAGCATCATTTCTGACTAAAAAACTCACTTCATAGCAAATGAAGTGCAGCAGTGGGCTCGTGGTTACCAGTTTCACCTGCCCTACTGTCGCCCTGTCACCCTGAGGCAGCTGGCTTGAGAACATGGAAGAATGGCCTTTTGAAGACTTGGTTACAGTGCAGCTAGGTGGCAGAGCCTTGTAGGATTGGGGCAGTGTCCTCCAGGAGGTTGTATATGCTCTAAATCAGTTTTTGATTTATTGTGCTATTTCTTGACATAACTAGGATTCACAGTCCAGAAGTCAGGGTGTGGAAGTGAAAGTGGCTTCACATATAATTATTCCTAGTGATCCACTACCAAAATTTTTGCTTCCTATCTCTGAAACTTTAGGATCTGC
The DNA here is from genome assembly GCF_023091745.1 of Budorcas taxicolor. Taxonomy (NCBI): domain Eukaryota; kingdom Metazoa; phylum Chordata; class Mammalia; order Artiodactyla; family Bovidae; genus Budorcas; species Budorcas taxicolor. The sequence goes on along the minus strand of NC_068912.1, from coordinate 51,555,127 downwards.
TGGTCTAGAGGTCTTAGTTCCAAAGAGATGAATGCTTCTACCTGAGGACGCACATGATACCACTGAAGTGGAAGTTGGGACTGCCTCCTTATGGCCACTTTGTAAATCAACAGATAGAGAAGAGGAATTATTGTTAGATGGGGCCTATTAGGGAAGAATTGGGTTGATGCTATATAATGTGGGTAAGGAAGAGTATATCCGGAATGCAGTACTCCCCTGTCCTGTGATTAAATCAATTAAAAACCCCAATTTAAATAGCACTTCAGGAATAAAAGTTTAGGCCACCTTACCAGATAAAAGAGCTATAAATAGCATAGGTACTTGTTGAGGGCAAAGGAAACATGGAATGGTTGTGGGAAAAGGTAGTTACAAATACTTAGTATGACCACGTGACCAGGTTCAGAAATGAGCATTGTAGTAGTTGTGATATAAACATATTCACCCCCCCTGCTCTTTTTTGGCTGTGCTGGGTCTTCATTGCTACATGTGGGCTTCCTCTAGTTGTGAGTGGGCTGCTCTTTAGTGGGGGTGCATGGGCTTCTTATTGCAATGGCTTCTTTTGTTACAGAGCCCGGGCTCTAAGTTCTTGGGCTCAGTGGTTGCTGCTCATGGGCTCTAGGGCATAGGCGCAGTAGTTGTGGCACACAGGCTTAATTGCTGCGAGGCATGTGGAATCTTCCCAGACCAGGGATTAAATTCATGTCCCCTGCATTGGCAGGAGGATTTCTAACCACCAGGGAAATCCTCATTTCCCCTTTTTATATAAATGTTTTTGTATATATTAACCAAGTATTTTTGTTTTCTCCCACTGTCTCATTCCCCTACCATTTAATATAAGACATGTTAATAATAGTTAATTTTATATATCTTGGTATCTCAGGATACCAAGGGGGAGTTTGGATCAGTTTGAAGAACGTGAACATCACCCAAAGACAAAACAGGAGACTTTGTATCCTATTTTAGGGAAAGGGTTAGCATATTTGTTGTATAGTTGTATTTGTCAGGCTTTAGCATGACTTTTTGTCTCCATTTAGGAGTTAACTATGATTTAAAGAAATTGTATGGGTGCCTAGTTAACAAGGGATGGACTGTGGTGTCTCTGCAGTATGTCAGCTTGGTTAGGATGAACTGTGCTGCCCAGAATTTCCTTCTTTGCACTGCTTCACTTTGCTCCCTATCCTCTTTGCTTTCTCTTACCCCTGGGCCAGGGACATGTTTAGCTCTGTGATGAAGGGTCCTAGTATCTCCTGAACCAGGTTGGAGGCAGTGAGACCTGAAATGAGCCCATCCATGTGGGTTATAGCTTGTGCTCTTGGGTGTCAGCTTGTCCTTATCCCTCCATCATAATCCCTTCTCAACTGCTTTCCCTGTGGACCTCAAACTGCATCATCATACACAAAGACTGCTCAGCCAGCTCCCATAATAGCATATAGTCAAACCCCTTTAATAATACTTTATTTATATATATACCTCCTAGTGTTTCTGTTTCTCTGTTGAACCAGGAACAGTATGTCATACTGGGTTACATAGAAGATGATATCTAAATCTAACTAGAGAAATAGGTTTAGGCCATCAGCTGGTGAGATACCACTGTAAAAAATAAATCTAAACCTGTTTTATGAAGGACTTTATAGTTTTGTTACTTAATGTTTTGCATCATTTGGTATAATTGTTCTGCAGTTTGTGGGTCTTCTGCTCAGCAGCTCTGTGGTGGGGTTAATGGCAACCTCCTCCAAGAGGGCTTTTGCCACATGCTGTATGATCCAGGTCTGCTGCACCCAGAGCCCCTGCCCCTGCGGCAGGCCAGTGCTGACCCGTACCACCACAGAAGACATTCAGGCACTCAAAGGCAGGTCTGGCTCAGTCTCTGTGGGGTCTCTGGGTCCTGGTACGCACAAGGTTTTGTTTGAGCCCTCCGAGCATCTCTGGTGGGTATGGGGTTTGATTCTAAACACAATTTCACCCCTCCTACCATCTTGCTGGGGCTTCTACTTTGCCCTTGGATGTGCAGTATCTTCTTTTGGTGGGATCCAACATTCTCCTGTCGATGATTGTTCAGCAGCGAGGTGTAATTTTGGAGTTCTCGCAGAAGATAGGTGCATGTCTTCCTACTCCGCTATGTTGTTTTTTAAAGAACAAGAACTATTTTTGAGCTATTTCAAATCCTAAAAGATGATGCTGTGAAAGTGCTGCACTCAATATGCCAGCAAATTTAGAAAACTCAGCAGTGGCCACAGGACTGCTGGCCACAGGAAAAGGTCAGTTTTCATTCCAATCCCAAAGAAGGGCAATGCCAAAGAATGTTCAAACTACTGCACAGTTGCACTCATCTCACATGCTAGCAAAGGAATGCTCAAAATTCTCCAAGCCAGGCTTCAACAGTCCATGATCTGTGAACTTCCTGATGTTCAAGCTGGATTTAGAAAAGGCAGAGGAACCAGAGATCAAATTGCCAACATCCTTTGGATCATTGAAAAAGCAAGAGAGTTCCAGAAAAACATCTACTTCTGCTTTATTGACTATGCCAAAGCCTTTGACTGTGTGGGTCACAACAAACTGGAAAATTCTGAAAGAGATGGGAATACCAGACCACCTGTCCTGCCTCCCGAGAAATCTGTATGCAGGTCAAGAAGCAACTGGACACGAAAGTGCAGACTGGTTCCAAATCGGGAAAGGAGTACGTCAAGGCTGTATATTGTCACCCTGCTTATTTAACTTCTATGCAGAGTTAAAATGCAAAATACTGTGCTGGAAATAAAATACAAGCTGGAATCAAGATTGCCGGGAGAAATATCAGTAACTTCAGATATGCAGATGACACCACCCTTATGGCAGAGAGTGAAGAACTAAAGAGCCTCTTGATGAAACTGAAAGAGGAGAGTGAAAAATCTAGCTTACAGCTCAACATTCAAAAACCTAAGATCATGGCATCTGATCCCATCACTTCATGGCAAATAGACAGTGAAACAATGGAAACAGTGACAGACTTTATTTTGGGGCTCCAAAATCACTGCAGACTGTGACTGTAGCCATGAAATTAAAAGACGCTTGCTCCTTGGAAGAAAAGCTATGACCTAGCTAGACAGAATATTAAAAAGCAGAGATATTACTTTGCCGAAAAAGGTCCATCTAGTCAAAGCGATGGTTTTTCCAGTAGTCATGTATGGATTTGAGGGTTGGACTATAAAGAAAGCTGAGCACCAAAGAATTGATGCTTTTGAACTGTGGTGTTGGAGAAGACTCTTGAGAGTCCCTTGGACTGCAAGAGATCCAACCAGTCCATCCTAAAGGAAATCAGTCCTGAATATTCATTGGAAGGATTGATGCTGCAGCTGAAGCTCCAATACTTTGGCCACCTGATGCAAAGAACTGACTCACTGGAAGAGACTCTGATCGTGGGAAAGATTAAAGACAGGAGAAGGGGACGACAGAGGATGAGATGGTTGGATGGCATCACCAACTCAATGGACATGAGTTGGTCATGGACAGGGAAGCCTGTCAAGCTGCAGTCCATGGGGCTGCAGAGTGTGACACAGCTGAGCGACTGAATTGAACTGACTGATTTTGCATTAATTTCTTTAGTCATTGAATAGTTAATCTCTATTCGTGAAGGCAAATAAATGGCCCAGTTGTAATTCAGTTCAATAGAAGTGAAAATGTCATTTATTACTATTGCAACTATTATTATTATTGGATTTTTAAAGGACCTCTATGGTTCAAAGTATACTTTTTATTTTTTGAAATCATGTATAACATAGGTACTATTATCTCCATTTTATATATGAAAAAACGAATCAGAAAGGTTAGTGCTTTATTCACATTCACAGTGTCAGTAAATAACAAAGCCAGGTATTAAAACCAATTGCTGCCATGCTAAAGGTAATATAATAGATGTTCAACATGGGCAAAGAAGCTTTTTTTGAAAGTGTGGGCCCTGACTTCAAGGAACTCACAAATCTCTGGAAGAATAGGCACTTAAATAACAATGCAAAGTACACGTTAGACTATGATGAATATGAACATTAAGTTCCATGTGAGCCTTATTTACCTTTGTAGCTCCAGCCTTAGGGCAATGCCTAGCACACTGTAGGTACTTGGTATAGGAAGTGAAGTGAAGTCACTCAGTCGTGTCCGACTCTTTGTGACCCCATGGGGTGTAGCCTGTCAGGCTTCTCTGTCCATGGGATTTTCCAGGCAAGAGTGCTGGAGTGGATTGCCATTTCCTTCTCCAGAGGACCTTCCCAACCCAGGAATTGAACCAAGATCTCCCGCATTGCAGGCAGACGCTTTACCGTCTGAGCCACGAGGGAAGCCCTCATGGTATATATACCAATATATACTTGGTATATATTGATAGGTAAATAAATGAATAAGTATAATTTATAATTCAGGTATATACATGGAATCACAGAAGTAAAAAACAATTGATTCTGATTAGAAGGATAGAAGTAACATGAGATGAACCTGAAGATAGAGGACAATTTCAAAATTAAAAAGTATGTTAGGGCATTCCTGACAGAATTTTAAAATGTGACCAGGGCCCTGGAGACCAAGCAGTGCCAATATTCTGTTGTAACTGAAATAATGAGAGATGAGTCTGGGGAGAGGCTAAGGCCAGATTGGGAGGGATCTTAACTGACTGTCTCAAGAAGTCTTTTTTTTTTAAGTGGTAAGTATATTTGAAGAATAAGCTCTTCATACTATGTTTCTCCCTCTCCTACAATATTTTATTTTGGTTTTATAGCTCTAATCAGTTTCTTGTAAGCTTTGTAAATCCTTGATTTTTCCTTTTAAGACATATAAAAATGAGCATCAGAACAACCAGACATTCCATATGATTAAAAGCCTTTTGACATCACGGTGATTACAATGAAAATGTAAACTTTTGTCTTTCTTTGTGGATATTCAAACCTTAACATAATCTTCATGTTATTATATAGATAAAATATATTTTCTTGTTTTAATAAAATAGAATATTTTTAATTTTTCAAATTAAAATTTATAATATGTTATCCAAAAAAATGAAAGGTTGACTGAGCGGTTTTCTTTTCTTTGGCTCTAATGCAGTTCAATGGCAGGGACATTACTCTATCAGTAATACGCCAAACACTGTCCTATACCAATGGAAGTAAGAAAGTGCTGCATTGGACTATTTATGGAGAAATTTTTTTTAATTTTAATATGAGGGACTTCTTGGTCACCATGTTGCAGTTCAGTAAGAAATGCCTGCTCCCTCCTACCAAGTACAAACTATTGCTTTGGGGAGGAAGAGACAGCAGGGTAGAGAAGTGAGTAGAAGGAGAAAGGTGTTAGTTAGGGCTTCTGACTACTTAAGCTATTTCAAAGCATGATTAAATTTTCTGTTTCAAATGTTTTATTTAAGCCTTTTTTAAAAAAAAGCAAATCATGAATCATTCTTAAATATAGAAAAATTGAAATAAAAATAGTTACTGGGGTAAAACTGAAGGTGTGTGTATGTGTGTGTGTAAATATATATTTATATATAAAATGCTGTTAGTCCTAAGACCAAAAGATAACTGAAGGCTATTTAATTGACACAGTATCAAAAGAATTAAATAGTATGAGTCATAGTGTTTATTCAGTATATGATGTTAGGATAACAACCAGGAAGTTTGCTGCAAAAAAGCTGGATCTATATATCACATCCTGGTATGCTGGTATACATTCCAAATGGATCAAAGATTTGAAAGTAAAGAAAATGAGGCCATTAAAATACTACAGTAAGCCCTGGAAGAATTAGTTTATAACCTCATCAGGGCAGTGAGGATACAAAATTTAGAAGTCATAAAATAATTTAGTTCCATAAAAATACAAAATTTCTATATATTAAAAATTATCATCAGTTCAGTCGCTCAGTCGTGTCTGACTCTTTGTGACCCCATGGACTGCAGCTCGCCAGGCCTCCCTATCCATCACCAACTCCCTGAGTTTACCCAAACTCATGTCCATTGAGTCAGTGATGCCATCCAACCGTCTCATCCTCTACAAAATCAAAGGGCAAAAGACAGTTTATATCATACTCTTACTCTAATTTTTCTTTTACAGAGAGTTCCTACTAGTTGGTTTTTTAAAAATAGCTAAATACAGGATAAGATTAGGTAGTTCACAAAGCAAACACAAATGCCTCTTATTTGATGAACAGTCCTCAACTTCATTTAAGAGAAATGGACATTAAAATTACAGTGTCTCAACTGCCCTGGTAGTCCAATGGCTGTGACTCCATGCTCCCAATGCAGGGGACCCAGGTTCAATCGCTGGTCAGGGAACTAGATCCCACATGCTGCAACTAAGACCCAGTGCAACCAAATAAATACATTTTTTTAAAAAAAACTACAGTGTCAGTACATTTTAGTAGGGAGCAAAAAAGAGGAAGTTTGTACTATTTTAACAAGGATGTAGGAAAGAAGTACTCCACTCCTGGAAAGGGAATATATTGGCACAACTTTTCTCTGTGTTTTTCAAACTTTTTTGACAGACCCAGAGCAAGTTCTTTTTATATTATAACCCAGTACACTCACACATGTAGAACTGAAACAAGTTTCAAAAATGAATACATACCATATTAAATATGTTCTGATATTTTATATTTTTCTCCTTTCTTTCTTGTTTTCTAATGATGATTGTAAGCCACTAAATATATTTCTCTAGGTTGCTAGGGGAGAAAACTACAGTTTGGAAAACAGCACTCCATTGAATATGTGCTAGCAATGTTTTATATCCTTCTGGTGCCCCACCTCACGTCCTCTTGACCCATGTGTGTACTTCAGCCATCGCTGCAGCATGCAGCTGCACGCGGGTGTAACCTGACAACACTTTCCGCAGCCACATCACACATACTTCTCACTTTCTGTTCTGAGGCTTCACTGCTGCTCCACCCCGGGTACCCACAGTTATGCAAACCTGGAAGTGAAAGGGAGTATCCCAGGGCACAAACCTTGACCAACAGGAGATGGGAACCAGTAATTAAGTATATCCCTGATCTAGCCCTTTAGGTGAATAATTCAAATTGTATGCTCTGTAACTCTTCAGGGGATACCCAGCAAGACTGATCCCCTGGTGCCTGCAACAATTGCTATATATCATTGCTTCTCAAACTTTATATACAGACACTTCAGGATCAGGAATTCCTTGACGGTCCAGTGGTTAGGACTCCATGCTTCCATTGCAAGGGGCACGGGGTTCAATCTCTGGTTGGGGAGCTGAGATCCTGCATGCAGCATGGCACGGCCAAAAAAAACCCCACTTCAGAGTCTTGGTCAAATGTAGATTCTTAATCAGTAAGTCAGGGGTGGAGCCTGAGATTCTACATTTCTAAAAAACTTCAGGTGATGGGTATTGTGGATCACACTTTTGTTAGCAACGAGCTAGGAAGCATATCCTTCCATTGACTTTCTCTCCTTCCCTATTTCACTCTCTTGGAATCACTGGCATCCAAGCCTATTCCTTAGGCTCAGTTATTAGGCAGTTCCTAGATAAGACTTGTATTGATCCAGCAATATTGACCCAGCATATTAATTTTATCCCATAGATATACTCACATTCATGTGAAATGATGTTATCTACATGGTTCTTCATTACAGCATTGCAATAGCAAAAACTGGAAACAACATAAATATCTACAGGTAGAGGACTGGTTGTATCTTATATCCATATTAGGGACTGTTCTGTAGATGTTGAAATAATAATCAGGCTCTTTATATTTTGTTATATGATAACAAAAACATTCAAGGTGTGCGCTCAGTATAAAAGTACAGAGTACTGTGCATATTAATACCTCCATTTGAGCAAAATGAGGGGGAAATTACCTTTTTTATTTGTTATACGTAAGGTAACTCTGAAAAATACAGAAAATAAATAATATTGATTGGGACAAGGGAAAATATGTGGCTCAGGACAGGAAGGAGTGGGAGACTTCTTACTGATGCCTTTTATATACTGTTGAAATTTGAACCATGTGGTAACTATTGAATTTAAAATTTTATGTTTGGTCTAGAAGTATATTACATTTCCTTCCTTCTTTGAACCTCAAGCTACTCTTAACATTTGATGTTATTATATATTCAGATCAGTATGGAATAAGATGACATACCATCTGTTATCATTTATGCCCATATTTTAGTTTTCCAATAAATTTCAAGCTAAATTATGACAACTATACATCTATATTTTTTAAAAAGATTACTGTCAGAGCACATAATGTTATGAATATAGTAAGCACTTCATAGATACCTGCCAAGTTTATTTGATTAGCTATACTTGTCTCTAATACTAGAACAGTCCCTATAGTAGAACAAATTTGGTTTATTGCGTAAAACTCTTAGTAACTGCACAATTACTCAGGAAGTCATCAGAGGAGGAAAGGATAACAGTAAATTATAATAAATATGTAAATTTTTTAAAGGCTTGAATTATAGCATATTATAATTTTTTTATACTCAGATAAATAAAGCAGGGGAAGTATATGTTTTGAAACAATTCTTAGTAAATGGGTGAAATTTTTAAAGTTTTGATGTTCAAAGCTTAAACTTAATTTCGCTTAAGAATTCACTTACAGACTCTAAGTCTCTGATGTGCTTAGAAATCAATAAACATTTGAGTGTCTGCTATGACCCTGTTCTATACTAGGCCCTGTGGATATAATGATGAGCCCGAACAAACATGATTTCACATTCGATAGACATACAGTCTGGTGAGAGAGATGAGTATTAATCAAATAGGTATTTCATCATTGAAAAATGACAAATAACGTAAATGCTTTAAAGAGAAGGGACAGATTCTCTGATGACATGTGTAAAAGGAATCTGGTGTAGGTGTAGAGATCAGGGAAAATTTCCAGGTTTTCTAGTTATTTATTGCTGTGTAGCAAATCACCCCAAAACTAAGTGGCTTTAAACTATTGATAAAATTTATTCTCCTCTTGAGAAACCTTTTATTCAGGTCAGGAAGCAACAGTTAGAACTGGACATGGAACAACAGACCAGTTCCAAATAGGAAAAGGAGTACGTCAAGGCTGAGTATTGTCACCCTGCTTATTTAAATTATATGCAGAGTACATCATGAGAAATGCTGGGCTGGAGGAAGCACAAGCTGGAATCAAGATTGCCAGGGGAAATATCAATAACCTCAGATACAAAGAAGACATCACCCTTATGACAGAAAGTGAAGAGGAATTTAAAAACCTCTTGGTGAAAGTGAAAGAGGAGAGTAAAAAAGTTGGCTTAAAGCTCAACATTCAGAAAATTAAGATCATGGCATCTGGTCCCATTACTTCATGGCAAATAGATGGGGAAACAGTGGAAACAGTGTCTGACTTTATTGTTTAGGGCTCCAGAATCTCTGCACGTGGTGATTGCAGCCATGAAATTAAAAGACGCTTACTCCTTGGAAGGAAAGTTATGACCAACCTAGACAACATATTAAAACCAGAGACATTACTTTGTCAACAAAGGTCCATCTAGTCAAGGGTATCGTTTTTCCAGTGGTCATGTATGGATGTGAGAGTTGGACTATAAAGAAAGCTGAACACCAAAGAATTGATGCTTTTGAACTGTGGTATTGGGGAAGACTCTTGAGTGTCCCTTGGACTGCAAGGAGATCCAACCGGTCCATCCTAAAGGAGATCAGTCCTGGGTGTTCATTGGAAGGACTGATGTTGAAGCTGAGACTCCAATACTTTGGCCACCTGATGCGAAGAGCTGACTCATTTGAAAAGACCCTGATGCTGGGAAAGATTGAGGGCAAGGAGGAGAAGGGGACGACAGAGGATGAGATGGTTGGATGGCATCACCGACTCAATGGACATGAGTTTGGGTGAACTCCGGGGATTGGTGATGGACAGGGAGGCCTGGCGTGCTGTGGTTCATGGGGTCACAAAGAGTTGGACACGACTGAGCGACTGAACTGAACTAAACTGAATTCTCTGTGAGTCGACTAGATGATTGTTTTGTGTATCTTGCCTGAGCTCAGTCCTGAGGCTGCTTTCAGCTGATGGTCAAGTTGGAGGCTGGGCCTCCTGCACCCTTGGTCTTTCTTACCAGGCTTCTTTTTGGCTTTGTGGTCCCAGAACCAAGAGGGTAAAGATACAGGCTACAAGGGTATTTGAGGCCTAGGCTCTGAAACTTGCACAATATCTTTGTTTGTGCCAGCAAGTGAACTAGCTAGTTTAGAATCAAGGGATGAAGAGTCAAGTCCATCTCTTGAAGAACTGAGCTACAAAGAATTTGTGGCTATGTTTTTCACTCTACTACAATTGATCAGATAACTATTTATTCAGTAAATAGGTATGTCCTAAGGATTGTTTAAGAATTAAAAATGAAACATGAATAAAATACAAAAATTTATAAGTTGCCATTTTTCCTTTTCCTTGGAGCACATGGTATTTTTGAATTGTCATTCCATTTTTTTCTTAGAGACAAATATTCATAATATTCTTCCCTATGGTGTAAAAATGAATCATTATTAAATAAATAAAATATAAGAAGAAGAGTCTTCCCTAATTAGAGAGGAAGAAGCAAGTCACGGGTTTAGAAGTAATTTTTACCCTTTCTAAATTTGTAATAAAGAACATGTATTTTATAGTCAGAAAAGAAATAATACTGTGTCAGTGTATCTCCATGCAGCTATGAATATCTGTAAGCACAGAAGTTAATTCAGTAGTGAAAAATCTCAGGGAAGTCAGGCTTTTCTTTGTAGTTATTTTGTAACTTTGCTCTCATGTTTCTTTTAACTATGCTTTAAAGGTGATTTGTTTCCAGCTCAAAGTTTGCCCTTTTAGGATAATTTTGAGTGAATAAATAAATATGTAAAGCTAATGACAAAGATATTAGCTATCTGGAATTTGGGTTTTTTGAAAGAAGCATCACAAGAAAATGAAAGTGTTTAATTTGCTTGAAAAGTTTTTTTTATGAGCAGTAATCTAACTTTTTCCCCCAATATTTTCAAAATTATAAGAATGATAAGAATGCTGCTTTTCTTCTGATGGAAAGTGACAGGCTAATCGTCAGTTTACCCAGAGTGAAGTGGACAGAGTCAGCATTGATCATGGCATCTCAGCTCCAAGAAGAATGTATTGCATTTATTATAGAAAATTTCTCCAAGATCATTCAAAGTGAAAATTTTGCTCTTCTCTTACAGGTACTATGTCTAAAATTATATCCTATATTTAGTCCCATCTTTGTGTTTTGATTATAATTATGTAAGAGTTTTCAAATGCAGGTTCCCTTTGATTAAATTAGTATGACTTAAGTAAATTCCATACCAGATGGCATGTTTGCCTAGGATTTAGGGCAGTGATGGACAGGATTTTTGGCTCATACATAAGATGATGAAGGGAGGAGGGGACAGGCTGGAGTGCCCTGGCAAGGACCAATGCAACTATAGCCAACTCCAGTCCTCAATCAGCTAAGCCGTACTGAAGTCATAAAGATGTTTTGAACGGTAATACAATTATGGTCCATGAAAAATTCTCTGTCTTACTGGGACCCACATTCTCTAAATTTAGTTACTAAAGAACTTTTATTACTTACTTCTAGGCTCTGTCTTAGCACTGTTTTGGTTCTTAAGAAGTGTGTGTGTGTGTGTGTGTGTGTGTGTGTGTGTGTGTCTGCACACGCAGATATTTTAACAGAGGAATGGGGTTAGTATAATATTTATTATAATGATAATAGTTACTATATTATTATTAACAGAAGAAATAAGTTTTCTGATTGAATTCATGCAGCCAGTTATAATGAATGGCTAGATGTATGCCAGACTTCCACATTTCTTACACATATTCCTATTATATGTCAATTTCTGTGTTTTATAGTCACAAGCAATGAGTAGCACATCTGATCTGTTGGACAAAATTTTTAAAGCTGTTGAAGAAAACGTTACCACTGAGAATAGTTGCTCGCTCCTTATGGCTCTGGACACATTACTGAACTCTGAGAGTACAAAAGAAATGGTATTAAATATCATAAAAATTAAATAAATGATGGAATATTTAAAGTATTATAAGATTTTTAAATATATACATATTTTAAATGTTGCATGAGTCATTAAAACTAAGTGTTTGATACCTGGGGGTTGGCTATGGTCTGTAGTTTTATGTATATTTGGGATTTCTTGTAATGCATAATTTTAAAAATTTCATTTGCCTCTAAATGGACTTACTATAATTACAGAAGTTTAGAAATTTAGAAGTTTGGCTGGCTAATTCTAAGCATAGTTTGGTAGCAGTATTAATTGGTACAGCATAACTTTAGTATTTCCCCCCCGTCACTCCATTAAATTTCCTAAATATAAAACTTAAAGAATTTTAAAGGATGTTTTAGAGTTTTAATCATCAGTATCTTTTAATTTTATAATATATTTTTTAATTCCTTTTTGTCTTAAAAAAATCATTTAAAGTTGGATTGACTGGGAAAAAACAAAATGAAAATATATTTTATTTTTAAACAATTCATGAATGGTAATAAATAAGCTAATTGCAAATATTGACAATTTGTTCAACAAGAATGACAAAAAATTGTCATCATATTTATTATTACTGCATAGGGCATTTGACCTTGTAATGTCATAGTTGATTTGAAAAGGATGTAGAAGGTATTTATATAAAGGTTATTGGTAGTTTAAAACAGTGTTTGGTTAAAAAGACAAGAGTGAAAGAATAAGGTTTGTGTTCACTATAAAATTCTGTTGTTGAAGAGTAAGCCTTCATAAATAACTTGTACCCTACGATCTTAAAAATCTAAGTGATGACATCATTGATCTAGCTTAGGAGTAAGTAGATTCGGAAAGGAATAATGACTGGTTGCTATGACAATGTGGCTCTCACCAGCTGCTGATTTGTTGCCTGAACACAGGGTTTTACGTGCAAGATCCAGGCTCTGCGTGATAAGCTGTGGATCTTCCTGGTTCAGTCTTTCTATGCTGTTCGTCACACAGAAAGCTGGAAGCTGATGAGCACAGATGATCAACAGAAAATCCAAGCAGGTATGTTAGCCTTGAGATTTTTTATTCCTGTAATTGTGACAAGGGATATTTTAAAGGAATTCCAGTAAGTGGTAGGGTTAACGTTTATTTGCTTCTGTTCGATAATAGCCTGCTAATTGAAACTAGTGATAGTATGTTTAGGCAGTTTTAATAAATCATGCTTTTTTTGTTGTTGTTCTTTGAAAATGAAATTCATTTCCTTTATACATACATATATAATTCTACTTTGTATTAGCAAGTGTCCTAGCAAATTTGCTTAAAAGCATTCTTGTAGAGAGATTAGAAGTATAGAAAATGTAACCCTTACAGAACAGATTACCAAACATACTTTCTCTCCCTTTCAATATTATTTTTCCATAAAGCTTTTCCATCTTCTTTTGCATAAGATACCCTTTCTTGTGGTTTTGCTTAGATTAGATGGCTTTATTTCACGATCGATTGGTTCAGTGATATGATGTGTGCTATTGCGGAGTGTCCCTCAGGAGCTGCACAGTGGTCTTTGACATTTAATAGGTACCATTTGAAATATTAGCATTAAACAAAGGAGGTATACTGCTCAGAATGTGTTCAAAATGTTACAATAGAAAATTGAGGGTGTGGAACTAAAAATGGCTTCATGACTATTCTTGGATTAAAGCAGGTACCTTAGGAAAAATATTGACAGATTCAGTAAGTTTATTTTTTAAAACATTTTAAGAGACTGTATTTTATGAAGCAAACATTTCTGTACTATAAAACATGGAAGACATACATGATATAATATATTCTTGATAATATGTGGATATATTACATTCTTTAATGGCTTAGTCAGAATATGATTTGCTCTGTCTTGTGTTAGGAGTATAACATGCTAGTCTAGATAGAGGTGATCTCAGGAATACTTTGCAAAGAAATCCAACAAAATCTATGAAACAACAAAAGTCCTGAGAAGGTCTTTAGAAATTGAAATTTTTTTCCTGTGACTATTTCTGTTCTGATTTTTAGATGACAGTTCATCTGTATGATTCAGTGTGAAAAAATAAGATCAGCATTCCATGCGTAGGTGTCAGTCAACTCTCTTCTGTTTGAGAGTAAACTTTGTTTTTCTCCATTTTTTAAAGGATTTCATAGTTAAGTTAGGTCCCGAACAAGCTTCTTTATCTTAGTTCTGCAGAGTGCTAATATAAAATACATGTAAATACAAACACTTATATACACATATCCACAACAAAATGTTATTGGCATTCCAACTAATTGTCAAAAAGAACTTTTCAATCTACTACATCAGTGTAAAAATAATTTTTAAAATCTTAAATATGTTGAATTATAATGAGTCCTAACCTATGCGTAATTACTGCATTGGGAAATCCCAGATAAAAGAGTAATTCTGGGTTCTTTTTTTAATAACATTTCTTATGTTCTAGTTTGAGTTACTGGTCTTTGGGAGAAATCTTGTATTAATTTCTACCTGTATATTTTTGTGCAGTCATTTGCTGACCACAAACCAGTCCTTGTAATGCTATTTTTAGGAACCTGCTTTGTCTTATAACATAATTCCTATAGAACAGAGATAGTAGAAGGTGTATGGTAGAATTACAGATAATTTAATGTATTTTTCATCAGCTGTTTTAATAAAAATAAATTTGGAAATTATATATATCTCTTCAAAATATATTTTAAAACTACATAACCTTCAAAAGGCAGAAATCCATTAGCTAAACTATATTTATAGCTCTTGTATCATTATTCCTATATTTTTCCCTGACGTCATTTAAATTCTTATTTGAAGAATATCAACTGAGTTCTCCAATAATTTCCATATAAACCTAAGTCTATAAAGTGAATTTCTATGTAATTCTAAAAAGAATGATATAAAGTTTAAGGATTGTCTTATGTTTTATTTTCAACAAAACCATATTTTTTTCTCTTTACTCTTTCCTCCTGACACACCTGCAAAATTAGAAAATTTTAAGTGTTTTTATATTTTTTAAGATAGAAATTTTCTCATGTTTAATAGTTTATAAAGTATTACATTTGCCACAATCTGTAATTTTTTAAAATTTGGAAAACCAGCTAAAAGGAAGTTATCTCTAAAATTTCACAACTTGAGAAAATTCTAGGTTTTTGTAAATGTACAAATCTTTTCCACAAGGCTATATGTTTCTCATGTATTAATTTTAATAACATAAAATCCATAGGAACAAGAAAATAAGATTCAAAGTAAATTTCTTTAAGATAACTTCTAAAGCAGATAGTTATTTAGTGTATTAGATGGGTTTCAGCTTTTTAAAAGTTATTTCCATCAAGATGTAACTATTTTCTGCTGATATAGTATTATCCCTTTACTTCTGTGGTATGAGTGCTTCCTATAAAAATAAATTGCTTTTTTCCCCTACAGCTGCATTTGACAAAGGTGATGACCGAAGACTTGGCAAAAAGCCTATTTTCAGTAGCTCTCAGGTAAACTTTTACAGTTTTATAAGCCCAGATGAAAAATAATTTAAATTTTATTGTGTTATATTTCAGAATAATTTTAAGAAATTTATTCATTAACTAAAGCTGTTCCTGGATGGAAATAATTTTGACTCTTTTAAATCAAGTAAACCATTTTAAATTTTTAAGTGATATGCATTTTTTATATCCAGTTGACATGGGAAGTGAAATATTGTCTACCTTTTCTATTTCCTTGAAAACCTTTTTGGCAACTAGCATATTGGAACTATTCCAGATCAGAAATTTTCCAGAATTCTAAATTCATTTCCATGTCTATTTTTCTAATTAACCTACTTCTTAAAAAGAAGATTTCAGTTGTCCCAGTTTTCTCTAAACTAAGATTTTAATCCATATAAGGTATTTTTGGTGTGAAAAAGGCAATTAACATCAAGAGTACAGTTGTTTTCACTTTAAAATTACTTGGTGTACTTACATGAGGTAACCAAAATAGTCAAACTCTTAAAAACAAAGTAGAATGGTGGCTGCCAGGGTCTGGGGAGAGAAGGCAAAGGGGAATAATTGTTCAATGAAGATAAAGTCTCAGTTTTGCAGGGTGAAAAAGTTCTAGAGGTTTGTTGCACAGCAAGGCATATATAGTCAACCTGACTGTACTGCCCACTTAAAAATAATTAAGATGGTAACTTTTATGTTATTTGTTTTTTAGCACATTTACACATACACACATTATTAATGATGGTTAGAGTTTCAGTCTAGCTAACTTAATATATGTGAAGTACAAAATTATACTGACCTAGACATGTATTCCAATGATATGGAGACATACACTGAGAGTTCCAGTTTGAAATGCAAAGAATATATTGCCCTTGCAAGAATGGAATAGGGAATCTTTTCTTCCTTATCAGCTAGTAGCTGGGAACTCATACAACTCCAAGCCACAACCGGTAGCTCTCATGACCGTGGCAGAGGTCAAGCTCTAAATGTCTTGGGTGAAAAACTGTGGGACACTGGAACTTTTTGCTAGTACACCTCCTAGGACTATTTCCCTAAGTCTATTTCATAACATACTAGCTCCATCATTTAAAAAGTTGAAATATAATAAAAACAATGTAAAGGAATAGTACTAGACCTGAAAGTGTCTAAGAGGAAGGCTTTAGAGGGCTACTCTTTTTCTTTATCATGTGGTAAACATCCCTAATTGGTATAAGAAACATTGTATATAAGAAACATGTGTAAACTTTGTAGATATAAATCACAGATTGTCTAAAAATGCATATACATTGAATTCTCACCATGTAATGGTAATGCTGAAATTTCTAAAGGAGTACAGTCACTCCATATACTATATAAACACTTTAAAATAGATAGACTCCAGGATAGAGTAAATTAAGTAAGATTAGCTTTAAAGGTGGGAAGAGATCTAACATCAGAGTCTTCCTGGTCTTAAGTATTAAAAATAGAGAAATTTATTTTTTGAGCTAAGATTTGATCAAGAAAACAAAATCAAGGACCAAGCCTATTTGTAGTTTACAAGTATTACAGAATCCTAGTACACTCCACTGAATGGGACCAGTCTCTACCCCTAAATATGCATAATCTGAGGCCCAGAGACATTAATAATGAGTTTTTAAACATCTGAGGTTTTTTCTTCAGTTAGTAGTCAAGTTAGAATAGGAATCTAATTATTCTTCATACCTTGCTTTTTGCTAACTAGCTTATTTATTATTTGCTTAACTAGCTTATTTATTATTTATGTATATATGTATGTATGTGTGAATATAAATACACACTTACCAATACATTATTTTTATCTTAAACAAATTTTCATTGTAAATAGAAGCTTTCTCTATTAGAAATAACTAGACCTTGAACTGTATCCCAATATCTGCTCAAGGTTGATAACCATCATCACATGTTCTTTGAGTACCCAGCGTGTGATGGGCATGGTGCTAAGGGATCAAAGAAGACAACACAGGTTCTGCCCCATACCTCTACAATCTCATAACAGCCTTCCAAAGGAGGTGGGGGGCAGTATTTACATAAAAAATGGCAATATATTCTTAAAATTTTATTCTATAATTCATACCAGTTATTCGCTTCCGTACAAAGTTGGTTCTAACCAAAATGATAAAGAAGGTGAATTGTCTTTAGTGCCCTTCTGTTTTCCTCTTTTTACCTATTTCATTTGTTTTTAGGACCCCTTTTCTCCAGACAACCAATACTGTATTAAGAGGCTGTGGGCGATGTTTATGGGTTTGGGTTTTTTTTTTTGCTTTTCCCCTGCCCCAAAAACCAAATTTTTCAAATGTCAATGTGTTATTTCCCAGGAGCTTCCCTCTGGCCCTTGCCTCCAGAGGACTAAATATTTAGTGATAAAGTTTCTGGCATTTGGTATATAGGATTGAAGAGAGAATTTTTGGTGAAAAATCATTATAATGTCCCTCAGAATTTACCATATAATGACTACCTGCTTTAAAGCAGTAAATCTTGAGCTCAAGTCCTAGTTCAATCCCTTTTCATCATGTGCATGCATGTGAGTGCTAAGTCGCTTCAGTCATGTCTGATTATTTGCGACCCTATGGATTATAGCCTGCCAGGCTTCTCTGTCCATGGGATTTTCCAGGCAAGAATACTGGAGTGGGCTGCCGTCTCCTCCTCCAGGAGATCTTCCTGACCCAGATACTGAACCCTTGTCTCTTACATCTCCTGCACTGGCAGGTGGGTTCTTTACCACTAGCGTCACCTGGGAAGCCCGTGGCCTTGGGTAAATTACATACCTGCTTTAAGCCCCAGTTTCTTGTCTAAGAAATGGAGATAGCAGCAGGAGATATCTTACAGAATTGTTGTGAGGAATAAGTGAGATGATATATGAAAAGCATTTTAGCACAAAACCTGGAAGTGGGCCCTCAAAAAATGTGGGATTCTATCATTTATCCAAGGTATCCTAATATCATTAAATGTTAATCTCTACCATAATTTCACAAAGTTAAATAGTATGCCTTTTTAAAAGTAGAATTTCCTATTAATTGTTGTTTGTTGTATTTCAGATTTGATTAAGGAAAGGTGATCAAAGACACATTTAAGTGATCCAAGATAATTCAAGTTTTAAGTGGCCCTAAATCATAATGTGAATTTTGCTGCTTTTTCCTCTTTGAAAAACTGGCTATTGAAACATAAAGCATTACGTGTCAAAGACTTTTCAAAATACAAAGTTTTTTTTTTTCTTTTTTGTAGCAAAGAAAACAGGTTACTGACTGTGGTGCTATAAAAAACAAATCCGCTGGAGGAAGTAACAAGAAAGAGTGTCTGAGTTATCTCTCTGCTCATCAGAAGATGAAATCTGATGGATTAGGAGCCTCTGGACATTCATCAAGTACTAATAGAAATTCTATAAATAAAACTTTGAAGCATGATCCTTTAAAGGAAAAGGATCCAAAAGCAGCATCCAAGAGTACAAAAGAATTAAAGACTGTGGGAAAAAATGTTTCTGGAAAGCCCAAAGCTATCATAAAGCCCAAAACGGAAAACAGTGATAATGCAAAGTCAACAAACCTGTCACCTAGACAAGCTGTGGAAAGATCAGCAACAGCAGCAGCAGATGAACAGAAAAATTCAGGAAATGGGAAAGGAGTGAGAAATCAGGAAGAGCAAATTACAGGTGCCAGACCCAAGGTACTCACTGGAAATTTAAATGTGCAAGCCAAAGCAAAGCCTTTGAAGAAAGTGACAGGCAAAGATTCTCCACACCTCCAAATTGCAGGGCCCTCCAGCAGATCTACGAATTCAAGTATGGAATTACTGACTTCCACTGACTCTCTGGATGAACCAAAAGAAAATGGGTCAGTGAAAGAGAAGCTTTCTGGTCATAAACCTTCCTCTTGTGACTCTCGGGGACAGACTGTGAAAAACAGTGTAGAAGGTATCAAAACTTCCACTGTAGGTGAGTTTTAGCACTCTGATAATTCTATTTAGTTTCAAATGCCAAAAAGAATTTAGTTACATATATTTATGCAAACTGAGGAAAAGTTTTTCTCATTCTAACATTTAATTTTGCATATATATTGTATGACCAGTGAATTTATACATAATTATTACGTATTTATTGTTCAGTCTCATGACCCACTCATCTCCATTTACAGCAGTGAAATCTCGACCTGTTTCAAAAGATACCAATGGAATTTCCAATAAAAAAAGCACTCATGAACAGGAATCTAATACACATAACAGGTAAGTCTTCATTATCTTACCTAGACATTAGCTTTCTCTGGAAGTCAGTCATGTACTAACTTCTAGCTAAATATTTTTAAAATATTTTTCCTTAGAAAATTTAATATATTTATATAATGATACTTTAAAACTTATTATACAAAATGATAGAAGAATAATGTATCCTTGTGGCACCTAAGTATGCATTGCTTTCCCATAGTAGAGCTACAGTTTTATAAACTTAAACACTTACAAACATATGACTTTTTCTATTTTCAGAAAAGAGATATTTTTTACTTCTTTGAGAAAAAGTGTTTTTCTTTTTGCTTTAATTGACATTTAATTGATTTACAGTGTTGTGAAAAACTATATTTCATGCATGGGTCTTTTAAAAAATTATGTTTCAGTCTCAGTGTAATACTGAACACAAATAATTTTTCTTAGTGTGCTAAAGAAGATCACCAGCAAAGGCTACAGTGATCCAGTACCACAGGCAATTTTAAAAAAAAGAGCAAATGGAAATGGATGTGCTACAGCTCCACAGAGGACAAAGAATGCCACAGCTAATCTTGCTAAAACTCAAGGTAAAGTTGAAATACTCCTAGGTTTTGTTTTTTTTTTAAATTTTTATGTTTACTTCATTTTACTTTACAATACTGTATTGGTTTTGTCATATATTGACATGAATCCACCACGGGTGTACATGCGATCCCAAACATGAACCCCCCCCCCCCACCTCCCTCCCCACAACATCTCTCTGGGTCATCCCCGTGCACCAGCCCCAAGCATGCTATATCCTGCATCGGACATAGACTGGTGATTCGATTCTTACATGATAGTATACATGTTTCAGTGCCATTCTCCCAAATCATCCCACCCTCTCCCTCTCCCTCTGAGTCCAAAAGTCCACTATACACATCTGTGTCTTTTTTGCTGTCTTGCATACAGGGTCATCATTGCCATCTTTCTAAATTCCATATATATGTGTTAGTATACTGTATTGGTGTTTCTCTTTCTGGCTTACTTCACTCTGTATAATTGGCTCGTTTCATCCATCTCAACAGAACTGATTCAAATGTATTCTTTTTAACGGCTGAGTAATACTCCATTGTGTATATGTACCACAGCTTTCTTATCCATTCATCTGCTGATGGACCTCTAGGTTGTTTCCATGTCCTGGCTATTATAAACAGTGCTGCGATGAACATTGGGGTACATGTATCTCTTTCAGTTCTGGTTTCCTCAGTGTGTATGCCCAGCAGTGGGATTGCTGGGTCATATGGCAGTTCTATTTGCAATTTTTTAAGGAATCTCCACACTGTTTTCCATAGTGGTCGTACTAGTTTGCATTCCCACCAAGAGTGTAGGAGGATTCCCTTTTCTCCACACCCTCTCCAGCATTTATTGCTTGCAGATTTTTGGATCGCAGACATTCTGACTGGTGTGAAGTGGTACCTCATTGTGGTTTTGATTTGTATTTCTCTAATAATGAGTGATGTTGAGCATCTTTTCATGTGTTTGTTAGCCATCTGTATGTCTTCTTTGGAGAAATGTCTATTTAGTTCTTTGGCCCATTTTTTGATTGGGTCATTTATTTTTCTGGAATTGAGTTGCATAAGTTGCTTGTATATATTTGAGATTAGTTGTTTGTCCGTTGTTTCATTTGCTGTTATTTTCTCCCATTCAGAAGGCTGTCTTTTCACCTTGCTTATATTTTCCTTTGTTGTGCAGAAGCTTTTAATTTTAATTAGATCCCATTTGTTTATTTTTGCTTTTATTTCCAGAATTCTGGGAGGTGGATCATAGAGGATCCTGCTGTGATTTATGTCGGAGAGTGTTTTGCCTATGTTCTCCTCTAGGAGTTTTATAGTTTCTGGTCTTACATTTAGATCTTTAATCCATTTTGAGTTTATTTTCGTGTGCAGTGTTAGAAAGTGATCTAGTTTCATTCTTTTACAAGTGGTTGACCAGTTTTCCCAGCACCACTTGTTAAAGAGATTGTCTTTACTCCATTGTATATTCTTGCCTCCTTTGTCAAAGATAAGGTGTCCATATGTGTGTGGATTTATCTCTGGGCTTTCTAGTTTGTTCCATTGATCTATATTTCTGTCTTTGTGCCAGTACCATACTGTCTTGATGACTGTGGCTTTGTAGTAGAGCCTGAAGTCAGGCAAGTTGATTCCTCCAGTTCCATTCTTCTTTCTCAAGATTGCTTTGGCTATTCGAGGTTTTTTGTATTTCCATACAAATCTTGAAATGATTTGTTCTAGTTCTGTGAAAAATATCGCTGGTAGCTTGATAGGGATTGCATTGAATTTGTAAATTGCTTTGGGTAGTATACTCATTTTCACTATATTGATTCTTCCAATCCATGAACATGGTATATTTCTCCATCTATTAGTGTCCTCTTTGATTTCTTTCATCAGTGTTTTATAGTTTTCTATATATAGGTCTTTAGTTTCTTTAGGTAGATATATTCCTAAGTATTTTATTCTTTTCGTTGCAATGGTGAATGGAATTGTTTCCTTAATTTCTTTTTCTACTTTCTCATTATTAGTGTATAGGAATGCAAGGGATTTCTGTGTGTTGATTTTATATCCTGCAACTTTACTATATTCATTGATTAGCTCTAGTAATTTTCTGGTGGAGTCTTCAGGGTTTTCTATGTAGAGGATAATTGCCCATGCACATCTCCACAGACAGTGACTGGACATCGAACTTCTTGCACATTGGGTTCTTTTGTCAGGATTTCTTTAGCCTTCTCGCAGAGGCTCTTAACCTGGGACTCGGACAGCTGCTTGCACTCGTTCAGCTGCTCGATCCACTGGTCCAGCTCCTTGGTGAACACCTTCTCGTCCATGATGCCACCCGCCCGAACCGGCTGCCACTCCGCGCTCCTCCCGCGCCGCCGCCCGCACACGGGCCACACGCACACGCCGCCGCCGGTTCCCAGGGTATTTGTGAGGGTACCGGCAGTTGCTCGACGCTAGCGCTGGCCCTCTGGCTCGCCCCTCTGTGCTCGGCCACCGGCCCCTGCCCTCTTCCACTCGCTCTAGCCCCGAAGCTCTGCTCTCTGTAATGGCGGCCGCCGGCGTGGTGACGTCACGCCCGGCGTCAGGAGGCGGCAGGGTGCGGAGGGGTAGAAGGGCCGGGACCGGAGCTGCGCTAGCCCCGGTCCGCCGCCAGACTCGCGCGGTAGGGCTCGATGCGCAGCCGCAAAGCCGCCCGCTGGTTACTGAGGCACCTTGGCCTTTAGGGCGTGGTCCTCTAGCAGGGAGGGACCGAGGGAAGGGAAGTCCCAGACCGGGCAGGGGCCTGGCTTGCTCCTCTACTGCTTTGTTTAAATGGAACAAGCAGAACTCTGATTCTGGAACTTCAGCAACAGATAAGCAAAATATAACCTGACTTCACTCATTTTACATTCATTTCATACTTCAGAGACAAGATTTTATCCTTCCACTTTTCAGACAAGTATTTTGGTATTTTGGGGTATAAGTTTACTCTTTATTTTCTTTTGTGAAAATCATATTAAGGGAGTCACCAGGTTATCTGCATTTCTGGTCCTTCTATATATTATGCCTGTGTTTCTTCAAAGCTTCATTGATAACTCTAAGAATTCCATCTGCAAAGCCAACACTAAAGAGCTCTTTAAAAACTAATGATACCAAAAAAAAAAAAACTAAACTAATGGTACTGTCTAGAGAGCTGTAATAGGTAGGAAGGAAGAATTTTCTCTCTAGACCCTGTGCTGTGCCTGTTGTTTTCCATGTTGTAAGAAAGAGAAGAATACTGATCAGATTGCATATTTGCTAATATAATAACAGATTTTAAAAATTAATTTGCTTCATGCATTAAGCATTCACATATGTAAGAGCAGTTTGTAAAATGCTAAACAGTTCTGAGGTAGGTAATGAATTAATACTGAAAGTAAATTTTAAAATAAGCCAGAGAAAAATTGTTCATGTTCTAGTAGATAAAAAATAAACATTTAAAAAGATTTGGTAATTCTGTTTGACAGTTTTAAATGCTCAAATATCATCTCTAGAACTTCAGCCATTATAAACCAGTGAATTCTCAAAATCAGTCCTCTTTCCTTCCAGTAACCAGCTTTAGTTTCAACTGCAGATCTGAGTTGTTAACCCTAATGAGCTATAATAATAATGATCTGGTTATGAGAAATAAATTAGTTTTGTTACTGTTGGAAGAAAAAATTGCAACAATTTCAACATTTCTATTTTGTATTTAGTTTGATTCTCTTTTTCAACTGTGTGGAACAGTCTATTTTCCGCCCCTAGAACTTCAAAGGGAAGACCCTTACTACTCTCTTGGCATAAGAAAACCAGATTTTTCTACCTGTGTCTATTTATGCAAATCCAATTCTGGCATAAGGCTCAATGCTCTTTGCTTGAAGAAGAGAGAGCCTGTTTTAATAATTTTACTTAAGATGCTGCAATAGGTTCTCTATATTTGTAGTAAAAAATATTTTTTATTTTATCAAGTCACTAACTCCTAATTTGTAATTGTCCATTTGATCTTATGTTACCATTTCATCATGTTATCTTTTTGTTTCTTTTAAAGGATTTTAAAAACCATATTGAATTTCACTCACAAACTGGAAGATATATTTTTTAATTTTCTTTTCTTAGGATCCCAAGGATCACCAAATTCAGTAAAATCTTCAGTGTCTTCAAGGCAATCTGATGAAAATGTGACAAAATTGGACCACAGTGCAACTACAGATAAACAAACACCTAAGAGAAAAATTGTCAAGCAAGGACAAACAACTTTGCCTAAGATTAGTGCAAAAAAGGTCACAATGCCTAAAAACCCAAATCAACCTAAAAAAGGTGAAAATTTGAATAATAAAGACTCAAAACCGAAAACACTTCCTGAACAGGTTATACTGAAGACTCTGCCTTCTTCTCAGAGACCTTTAAAAAGTGAACCATCTGTTGTCCTGAAAAGTGTGTTTCTTGACGTATGTGATAATAATAACAAAGAAAGTGTTTCTGAACAGAAGCCTCATGAACCTCTAACTAATCTCACAGCCAAAACCAGTGATGGAGAAGCATTTCAGTCACCATGCATACTCGACTCACAGAAGACACTGAACAATCAAGAAAAAGAGAAGTTGGTGTTAGAATGCCAAAATACTTCAAATCTGGATAAATTAATAAAACATGAACTGGAATCAAAACAGATATGTTCAGTTAAAAGTGAAACAAATGTTTCTGGTCACAAAAAAATAGATCACTGCACCATAGCTAAAATACCTTGTCATTCTGATGAGAGTGATAATGTCGATCCAAAATTTTACAGTACCACTGTTCTAAAATCCATGATTTCAAGTCCAAAAGAAAACTCTTTGAACTCGAATCCAGTTTGTGACTTAGACTCAGCACATGTAGAACAACTCCATTCAGAATCAGATAGGGAGAAGCAAGTCGGGAGAACAGATACAAACCAAAAATTAAGCATTAAATGTATGAAAGATGTTTTACCTTGGGTTCCTGAAAAGACAAATGGTACCTTAAATTCTGGTCAAGATGACAGAAAATCTAAAATTCATGTAGAAGAAGAGACAATTCCTCGTCAGTTGTCTAATGACTCTGCGATGAATGAAGACAGTCATGCTACAGTAGGTTCACATATTTCCTCCAAGTGTTTTTTGGAACAAACATCAGGGAAAAATTCTCCTAAAGATACGGAAACAACAGAAACTTCAGAGAGCCATGAAACTCCAGAAGCGCCATTCATGAGTCACTGGAATTTGAGTACCAATGTTCTGCATCAGAGAGAGAGTCCTGAATCAGACAGTGGCAGTGCCACAACATCCTCTGATGACATAAAGCCCAGATCTGAAGACTATGATGCTGGAGGGTCTCAGGATGATGATGGGTCAAATGACAGAGGTGTTTCTAAATGTGGCACTATGCTGTGCCATGATTTTCTTGGAAGAAGTAGCAGTGATACCAGTACTCCTGAAGAATTAAAAATATATGATAGCAACTTAAGAATTGAAGTGAAAATGAAAAAGCAAAGTAGTAGTGACCTTTTCCAAGTTAATTCAACAAGTGATGATGACATTCCTAGGAAAAGGCCAGAAATTTGGTCTCGATCTACAATAGTTCATCCTAGAGAAAAAGAAAATATTCCACGAGGCAGTGTCCAGTTTGTACAGGAGGGAGATCAAGTTTCTTCCTCAGCAGATGAAACAGAAGATGAAAGGTCTGAGGCTGAAAATGTTGCAGAAAATTTCTCTACATCTAACCCAGCTCTTCAGCAGTTTCAGGGGATAATTAATCTAGCTTTTGAAGATGCAACTGAAAATGAAAGTCATGAGTTTCGTGTAACTAAAAGTTTTAAAAGGTCTGTTTTACTTTCTGTAGATGAATGTGAAGAGATAGGATCTGATGAAGGGGAGGTCCATGCTTTCTTTCAACCTTCTGTAGATTCTCTTTCACCTTCTGATGTTTTTGATGGTATTTCTCATGAACATCATGGAAGGACCTGCTACTCCAGATATTCACAAGGAAGTGAAGGTAGTGTTTTAGAATGCAGACAAAAGAAAAGCAATAGTATATATAAAAACAAAAGCTCTCCCTTGGGTCTTAGTAGCATTGACTCGTCAAGAAAAGATAAACAGAGTGCTTCAGCCACAGCAAAAAAGGGCACAACAGATGTCTTGTCCAAAGGAGGCAGACAGCTTCCTCCAGGAGATAAAAAAGTATATAGTGGAAGCAATGTGGATAATGACTTTGAGACACACAGCAAATTTTCAGATAGTGATATAAAATCTCAAGAAAGACCATGTCATTTGGAACTTCATCAAAGAGAATCCAATTCTGACATACCAAAGAACAGCTTCACAAAGTCTCTGGACTCCTGTTGGAGTCAAGTTCTGCCTCAGGAAGGTCAAGTGAAAGAAAGCCATTCTACAGCTACCGAAAAAGCTAATATTGCTTTATCTGCAGGTAATGTACAGAAATAGACATGCTAAATTCATAAGAAAATGAGTTTATAGAATCTTAAACTTGTCGGTAGCCCCTGAATGTTATATTTTAGTTAGAATAACTGCTTAAGCAACAGATTCAAATTTTAAATGAAAACTGGAATTTCTTAATAGAATGAAAATTAGCTAGTTGCTCTTAATTGTTCGCTTAAAATCTTAGTGAAAAATTAACATGTAATAAAAATTTTGGTTGTTTATTAGAGCTAATCTACTAAGAGATTTTACATGAAACAATAAAGAGAAAAACATAGTTTGCTATTATTTATTTATGTCTAATTTAACATAGGAATTCTTGACTATTAGAAATTTTATTATACATTGGATATGATTTATGAACTATGCTAATATATGAGGGCTGTGCAATAAGTAAAATATGTAACTAAAAACACAACTATTTTAACTAGATTAATTATTAAAATTTATATACATTTTACAGAGATTAAGACTTTCAAGATCACTATAATTCTGTTCTAAAATTTTCAAGTAAAAAGATAAATTTCCTTAAAGAGATTTTATTTAGAGAAATGATAACATATGAAAAAAAGCCCAGGCTTATTTCATATGTATAGATGGTTTCCTGTCTAATTGTTTTGTGTTGTTTGTCTTCCTTATTATTGTAATTTGAACTATGACCCACATTTAAAATATGCAATAGTGGCTGATTAAGTAGCTATTGTATACCAGAATGAAGAAAAATACTTACCAATAGTCCCTGTAGAGCAAAATCACAAGAGTAGGGAGCTCATGAAGTTGTACTTTTTTGTTTGTCCTTGCTTGCATCCTCTTTGCATGTGCAATATACTAGTAAGTCTTTAGATAAAATGTATTGATTCTCCCTTTGAAACTGACTTACCTTAAACATCACCATCAAACAACCATGTCCTTTTTTCTCTTTAAGTTTCTACTGTAGTGAATTAGATATATGTGTGCATTCTGTTTATGTTTAAATAATTTTTGTTTTCTGTATCACAAGCTTTTACATTAAATTATGGAGAATTATTGTTAGTTTCCTATGTTGATTTTCCTGTTAAACATTACCTTCAAGTTTTTTTTTTAAACAGAGAAAAAGAAATGCCTCAAAAATCTTCTCCATTTTGTATAAATGTTATTTTTCCCATTTTGTGGGGGTTTTTTTGGACTATAACTGTTATATTGTGTTAATAGTTCTACAGAACTCTGAGGGGGTACCAACATGTGCAATTTTTACATTGTGTAGTATTATGAATTATTTCAGGAGACATAGATGGTTGTGACACAGTGGCACAAATCTACATGTATGACCATCGGCCTTCAAAAACCCTGTCTCCAATATATGAGATGGATGTAACAGAAGCATTTGAGCAGAAAATGGAATCAGAAACACAAGTTACAGACATGGATTTTGAAGATGAGCAACACTTTGCAAAACAAGACTGGACACTATTAAAGCAACTGCTCTCTGAACAGGACTCTAACTTAAACATCACAAATTCTGTTCCTGAGGACTTAAATTTAGCACAGTATCTAATTAATCAGACACTACTTTTAGCACGAGACAGCTCAAAACCTCAGGGTAAAGCACACGTAGACACTTTGAACAGATGGAGTGAACTAACATCTCCATTTGATGATTCCTCAGCAAGCATTACCATGGCTAGTTTTTCCTCTGAAGAATGTTCACCCCAAGGGGAATGGACAATTCTGGAACTGGAAACTCAGCATTAAGAGTGTTAACACTTCAGAAAATGTTAAAATATGCCACCTCTTTATTTTTTTGATGTTTATATTATATCCAAATGATAACTGCATTAGCCAGATTTAGTCTATCCTTACTACTGAGGAAGTCTTTCCAATTTAGTTTGTTTATTAATATGAGATCATATGTAGAAAAAAGTGTTTTGTTTTTTTTTTTTCTAAAAATCTTGAGCATGTTTTCTATAATTATTGGAGAATTTAGAAGACCTGTAAGGAAACCCTTGCTTTAGTTTTCCTTTCCTAACTGGTCAGTTACTTGTTTATCATTCAATAATTTAAACTGTGAATGCACAAGTAGAACAGTCCCTTTTTCTCTGCATATGGTAACAGGAATTTAACAATAAAAAAAAACTTATCATGCTTGTGTCTATTTATGTAGAGTTAATCTGTGACATTCAAACTCAGGTTGGTATGGTTAGACTGATAGCTAGTATTAGGAAGAAACTTCACTTTTCCAGCCATTTAGATCCAGGAAATTATTAGGAAATGCATCTCAAATTTCATTGACATTTTTACTAAAACAAGAGAAGCAGAATTTCCTGTACCTCTTTTGGGGGATATATCCAGAGAAAGGCATCTGCTGTTATCCAAAAGAAGTAGGAAAACTGTCCATCGGTTTTATCTGTACAGTAATTCCTTTGGATGGTGGGATATAATAGAATTGGCATCTCTCAAAGCTTTGTAACTGACTCATAATTTCTCTAAAAAATATCAGAAGTAAAAAAAATCTTTTGGTTTAGAATTCCTTTTGTAATTTAACAAAGTTTTGGGGGAATTCCCTGGTGGTCCAGTGGTTAGGACTCAGTGCTTTCACTGCTGTGACCCAGATTCAATCCCTGGTCAGGGAACTAAGATCCCATAAGCCAAGCAGTGCAGCCAAAAATGAAAAGAAATTAATTCACAGAGTTTTCAACAAATGACAACTATAGAGATAATCTATAACTATTTTGAATATCAACAACTGTATAAATATACAATCATTTGGTATTCTTACACATTAGTTAATATTAGCTGCTGCTGCTAAGTCGCTTCAGTCGTATCTGACTCTGCGCGACCCCATAGACGGCAACCCACCAGGCTTCCCCATCCCTGGGATTCTCCAGGCAAGAACACGAGTGGGTTGCCATTTCCTTCTCCAATGCTACTAACCTGTTATACCATAAATTCATGATGCTTTTTTTTAACTAGAAGCTCTACAAGGAGCACTCATTCATTCAGTCAAGACACACATTTGTTCTAGGCTCTGAAGTGTGAAGATAAAGTTTGATTCCTGCTCCTCAAAACTGAGTTCAGTTTCTAATGAAGAGAGGAAACCATATAAGGTCAAAAACAGTATTATAAGAACTTTATATCTTAAAAGCTGGATGGGAATTTAGAGGTTAGTTTAATCCCTTCAAATTCCCAAGGAAGATTCTGAAGCCCAGAGGAATTTTTAAAGTGCCCAAGGTCCCACACTGATTTGTGAGCCAGAATCCAATATTCCTTAATTTCAGTTTGATGTTATTTCTACTCCACGACATACTTCATTTGGTATATGACAGAGTCAGAAACAGCACAGATTCTCAAGACAGTGTGTTATTTTCTTTTTCTCCAAATGTGAAATTGTTATTTTAATAAACTACCTCAGAAGTTTACAAATTTATTACTGAAACTTCATTTCTTTCATGTCATACGTGCAAATAGATAGTAGGGAACGAAATTTGCTTAAGTATGACACCTTAGGTAATTTCAGGAGTATGCTTTCTTATCATGTGCTTTTATGAACAACAACATATCTACCAGTCTGTTTCTTGTGGAACTGTGGACCAGTTCTTTATCATTCAGCAAACATATTGAAAAATAATTGCTGAAATTTATTTAGCACTTGTTAGATGTTAGACACTGTGCTTGTTGTTGTTCAGTCACTCAGTCCTGTCCAACTCTTTGTGATCCCATGGACTGCAGCATGCCAGGTTTCCCTGTCCTTCACTGGCTCCCAGAGTTTGCTCAGACTCATGCCCATTGAATTGGTGATGGCATCCAACCATCTTATTCTCTGTTGTCCCCTTCTACTCCTGCCTTCAATCTTTCCCAGCATCAGGGTCTTTTTCCAGTGAGTCAGCTGTTCGTATTAGATGGCCAAAGTATTGGAGTTTCAGCTTCAGCATCAGTCCTTCCAGTGAATATTCAGGACTGTTTTCCTTTAGGATTGACTGGTTTGATCTCCTTGCTGTCCAAGGGACTCTTCAAGAGTCTTCTCTAGTGCCACAGTTCAAAAGCATCAGTTCTTCAGCACTCAGCCTTTATAGTCCAACTCTCACATCCATACATGACTACTGGAAAAACCATAGCTTTGACTATACAGACCTTTGTCAGCAAAGTGATGTCTCTGCTTTTTAATACACTGTCTAGGTTTGTCATAGCTTTTCTTCCAAGAAGCATCTTTTAATTCCATTGCTGCAATCACTGTCTGCAGTGATTTTGGAGCCCAGGAAAATAAAGTCTGTCACTGTTTCCATTTTTTTCCATCTGTTTGCCATGAAGTGATGGGACCAGATGCCGTTATCTTAGTTTTTTGAATGTTGACCTTTAAACCAGCTTTTTCACTCTCGTCTTTCACCTTCATCAAGAGGCTCTTTAGTTCCTCTTCACTTTCTGCCATTAAGGTGGTGTCATCTGCATATCTGAGGTTATTGATATTTCTCCCAGCAATTTTGATTCCAACTTGAGCTTCAACCAGCCTGACACTGTACTAAATGCTTTAAATACCCATTAACATTTAATTCTCACAACAGTTCTATGAGATATGTGTTCTTACCTTTTTTTTTTTCCAAAACAAGAGACACCTTGGGAAGGGGCACCTGGCCAGAGAGCAGCAGGGTAAAGGAACCCAGGAGAGCTCTTCTCCTCTTATCTTTATTACACCTGAGGAAACTGATGTAGCATCCTTACCTGAGATCAGCTATGCCAGTGTAAGGAACTAAAAGAGAATTAACACGTTATACTGTTGTTTGGTGGATAACAATTGTATATGGTCAGAGTTGTAAGAGCTCAGAGAGAAAAGCTATAAACAGATTGTCAGGAAGAAAAGATTAGAGAAAGCTTCTTAGGGCAAGTAATATTCAGTGAATGACTTTATAGAATTTATTTAAAGAAAGGGCTTGATGGCTGCAATCTTGTTGGAAATGTAGGTCAGACAACTTGACTTGAAGACGCACTTTTATAGAAAGTACTTTGCTATTTCTTAGATTGTGTGTTACAGTCAATAAAAATATTGAATAGAAATGTTTTTAAAAGATGCTTTTATGCATAGTTTACCTAAGACTCAAAAACTCATACCAAAAAAAAAGTCTAACTTTTAAAAAATTTGAGTTCTTGGTGCAGGACTGATAAAGATTACCAAGAGAGAAGCAACCCAAACTCATATACTGGCTGTGGGAATGCAAACTGGTACATTTTCATTCAAAAACTGATAGATATAACTAAACATATTCAAGAAAAACTAGTGCATATGCTCTAAATAAAAAGTACCTGTACTAAATGGTTCGCAGCAGTAATGAGGTATTGCCTCACACCAGTCAGAACAGCTATTATCAAAAAGTGTACAAATAATAAATACTAAAGAGGGTGTGGAGAAAAGGGAACCCTCATACACTGTTGGTGGGAATGTAAATTGGTGCAGCCACTATAGGAAATAGTATGGTGCTTTCTTAAAAAACTAAAAATAGACTATGGGAAACAGTATGGTGTGTCCTTTAAAAACTAAAAATAGGCTAATATACAAGGGAGGAAGTGTCCAGAGAGTAGAGTAGCAGGAGGATCGGGTTTGCATTTTAGAATGATCACTCTGGAAGCAGTAAAAGTAGGACTGAGTGGAGCAGGATTCAAGGCAAGGAGACTAGTGATGAGTGTTAAAATAACCAAGGCTTCAACTAGGGCAGTAGCTGTGGAGAGAGAAAGGAGTGGACATACCTAAGAAATTTAAGAGGTGAGTTGGAAAAACTTACTGATTTGGGGACAAGAGGAGGGAATCATCTTAGAAGACTCAGGTTTCTGACTCAAGTGCCTGGGTAGTGGATGATGTCATTAGCCAAAAAAAAAAAAAAAAAAAGAAGCAAGCTCAGGAGTGAGGATGAGTTTAATCTAGGACATACTGAGTCTGAGATGCCTGTGAGACATTCAAGAGGCTTGACAATATACTGTGGAAGTGTCAGAAAAACATGAAGACCAAAAAGGAGTATTCAGAAGTAAGAGAACTTGGGAGCCAAGGATAAGAGGAGACAAGTGGTGAACATATAGTCACCACTCATCGGAGATGGGCAAATCAAGGCTGAGATTCTACTCTAACCTATCAAAGTGGCAAAGATTTTAAAAGTAATTTGTGAAAACAAATTCAATGTTAGCAAGAGAATTAGTAAGTTTGGGGTCCTCTGAATGTTACAATGGGAGTATAAATTACCTTTCCAGGAAGTAATTAGGCAATCTATGTTAAGAATGTTCATAACTTCATATCCTTAACCTAGTCCTTTCCCCTCATGAGATCTACCATTAAGAAATAAGAATTTGAGACAAAATTTGTCTACAAAATGTTTATCATAGAGATCCATAAGTGAAAACTGAAAACCAGCTAAACGCCAACAGTAGGAGAAAGGCTAAATTATGATACAACTATATAACACATTATGCAATGATTACAATTGCTTTCAAAAAATTCTGTTTAATGTCAAGAGAAAAATACAAGAAAAAACCCAAAGTATTTATTTATAAATAAAATATCCAATTTTGTATACTAACAAGTACATAGAAGGGACTAAGTGTTAACTGATTGTGATTAAGTGGTGATTACTATTTTTATCTTTTAACTCATATTTTCCATGTTTTCTACAAGGCACAGAGGAATAGGTAGGGTTTTTGTTTGTGTTTAGGTAAGTTGTAGTGGCTAATAGTGCCAAATGCTGTTTGAAATATCAAGGTGCACACTGAGACTGCTGCTGCTGCTGCTAAGTCGCTTCAGTCGTGTCCGACTCTGTGCGAACCCATAGACAGCAGCCCACCAGGCTCCCCCGTCCCTGGGATTCTCCAGGCAAGAACACGAGTGGGTTGCCATTTCCTTCTCCAATGCATGAAAGTGAAAAGTGAAAGTGAAGTTGCTCAGTCATGTCAGACTTAGCAACCCCATGGACTGCAGCCTACTAGGCTCCTCTATCCATGGGATTTTCCAGGCAAGAGTACTGGAGTGGGGTGCCATTGTCCATTGGATTTGGACATGAGGACTTTATTGATAGTTTTTGTCAATCTTCTTTAGAGTAGTAGCAAGTACAGAAACTAGACTACAGTGGGTTGAAGGGTGAATAGGAAGTAAAGTAGAACTTATCTTCAAGGAGCCTAACTGAAAAAGAGACAGTGGTAGCTTGAAGTTACTGTTGTTTTTAAAAGTAATTTTAGCACTTTGAAAATAAGAGGTTGAGAATAATCAGTGAATCGGGGGCAATCAAGGAAGAGGCAGGAGGAGGTGGGATCAAACACAAAGAATGCTAACTGATACAGGGCATTTCAAGGAACTTGAGGTATTTAAATAAATAAAGCACTGGATGCATGTGGGACAGCAGTGGAAGACGAAGCTGGGAAAGTACAGGCAGGCCAAGACATGAAGCACCTGAAAGCCATGGCAAGGTCTGTGGGAAAGCCATTTAGGCAAAGACATTAAATATTTAAATATTGTCAAAGGCCGACATAGAACTATTTTCTAAAGATTACTCTAGCTGCGTGTGTGTGCGCTAAATTGCTTCAGTCGTTTCTGACTCTTTGCGACCCTGTCGGGTCTGTCCAGGGGATTTTCCAGGCAAGAATACTGGAGTAGGTTTCCATGCCTTCCTTCAGGGCAACTTCCCCACCCAGGGAATGAACCGTTTTCTCCAGATTCTCCTGTTCTGGAGTACAGGTTTTTTACCACTAGTGCCACCTGCTTTGGAAAAATAGAGAGGAGACTGCAGGAAGGAAGAGTCATGCTCTGCTGTGCTGAGTCACTCAGTTGTGTCTGACTCTGCAACCCAGTGAACTGTAGCCCACCTGGCTCCTCTGTCTATGAGGATTCTCCAGGCAAGAATACTGGAGTGGGTTACCATGCCCTCCTCCAGGGGAACCTCTCAACCCAGGAATTGAACTGGGGTTTCCTGCAGTGCAGGTGGATTCGTTACCAGATGAGCTACTAGGGAAGCCCATTGGAATAATTAAGGAGAAAAAGAGGCCCAAACTAAGGAAAAAATGGCCAAGTTGGAAATAAGAGGATGGCTTTAAGAGATAATCAGGAGGAATTTTGATAGAATGAACAAGTTCAGTTGAGTTCAGTTTGGTTCGGTCACTCGGTCGTGTCCAACTCTTTGTGAGCCCATGGACCGCAGCACAGCAGGCCTCCCTGTCCATTATCAACTCCCGGAATTTACAAACTCATGTGCATAGAATGAACAAGAAGTGGTTACAAATTGAGTGTGAAGACCTGCAAGAAGGGATGAAGGGGACCCCTTTTCATATCCCAGATTTCGAATAGGTAAAAAACGGAAGGCTGATGGTTTGTAGTTGGAAAAAAGATAATCTTCAACTTGAATATGTCTTATTTGAGGTGCAATTGAGATAACCAAGGTATGCAATATGTCTTTCAAAATTCAGAAACCTAACAAACTAGTGGTTACCAGGGAGGGAGAGGAGAGTGGGCAGGGGCAAGATAGGAGTAGAGCATTAAGAAGTACAAGCTATTATGTATAAAATAAGCCACACAGGCTCTTGGAGGAAAACACGGTCACTGCTGCCACAGCGTCCCAAGGCCACCGGCTCCTGCTCCTGACTCACCGCTGTTTGGGCAGCCATGGCTGTTACAGATACTTGCAAGACTCCTGTGGACCCAGAGGTGGCCGTTCACCAGATTAGGATCTGCCTCACCAGCGGCAACTGTGAAGCCTCTGGAGAAGGTATGTCCTGACCTGATCAGAGGCCTGAAGAAAAGAATCTCAAAAGTGAAGGGATGTGTTCAGTTGCCTGCCAAGACCCTGAGAATAGCTACTACAAGGAAAATTCCTTGTGGTGAAGGTTCTAAGACCTCGGGATCATTTCCAGATGAGGATCCACAAGTGATTCATTGACCTGCACAGTCCTTCAAAGGTTGTCAAACAGATGACTTCCATCAGTATTGGATCAGAAATGAGACTGAAGTCACCACTGCAAATGCTTAAATCAACATTTTTAATAAATGAGTAATCAGTTGTTATCCATAATAAGCTACAAGGATACACTATACAGCATGGGAATATAGCCAATATTCTATAATGACTATAAATGGAGTATAATCTTTAAAAATTGTTAATCACTATTTTGTACACCTGTAACTTATATAATATTGTACATCAACTATGAAAAGTGAAAGCGAAAGTTATTCAGTCGTGTCTGATTCTTTGCAACCCCATGGCCTATACAGTCCATGGGATTCTCTAGGCCAGAATACTGGAGTGGGTAGCCTTTCCCTTCTCCAGAGGATCTTCCCAACCCAGGGATCAAACTCAGGTCTCCCGCATTGCAGGTGGATTCTTTACCAGCTGAGGCACAAGGGAAGCCCATACATCAACTATACTTCAATAAAAAGAAGAAAAATAAAACATACAACATATGATACTTTAATATAATCTTGTGATAAAAAAGCACATGAAACCCAGAAAAACACATAGAACTCCAAAACAGAAAACATAAAATATGGGGACTTAGGTGGTCCAGTGGCTAAGACTGAGTTTCCAGTGCAGAGGGTCTGGGTTCAAAGCCTGGTCAGGGAGCTAGATCCTACATGCCAAGACTAAAGATCCCACATACAGATCTCTCATACTCCCAGCACAGCCAAATAAATAAGATATAAGATTGTTCGTTTGGTCATTTAAACTTTAGAACTAATATATGTCCCAGATATCACAAACAGAATGAAGGGGAAAAAGATAAAATGAGGGGTAATTTTTTCCTTTCAACAAAAGTTAAAGGGCAAATGGTTGGTAAATGATCAAAAGATGTTTAACAAGACTCAAGCATCAGAAAAAGAACCATAAAAGTTTTGGAAAATAACTAGATTAATAAGTAATAAATTTGATAATTGAGACTATTATTACTGACTACCCACTAAACATTTTAATTACTTAGGAACTATGAATGGAAACTAATTAGACACTTTGGCAACATAAAAAATTATTGGAGTTAATTAGATTTAACTAAGCAATTGAAATAAAGTAGAAAAACAATTCCAAGTATTATTATACTATACAAGTTTACATTATTGGTCAAATCAGATACCTTGCTTGCAATTCAATTTCATTTCTAATTTTGAAAATCAAGCTAAAATTCTGGGCAGACTACATTAAAATCAATCCAAGAACAGTATGTGGGGTGTATTTTTCATTGTCAATGAGACAGGAAGATCTCCTAAGGAGGAAATGAAAGCATTTTGTTTGGGCTGTTGTGTGTGGCACAAATACTTGAGTCAGTTTGTATTACCACAGAGATCTACTTACAGCATATCAGTTTCGAACAGCTATTACTGCCATCACAGATTTAACACCCTTATTTGCTGCTTTTAAATATTTTTTAGAAACAAATTATAAGATCCTTGTTCAACTCCTTTTGCCATAATTTTTTTCTTAAAAATTACTGTTCATTTTAAACTTTATTTGGACATAATGTTGACTTAACAACTTTGAAACAATAACTCAGTCAGTAGACCCTAAAGTTAGTAATACTACTGCTAACTGAAGAAAAATATAACATAGGTAAGAATTCTTAGGGGAAAAAAATGAGTTTTCTCAAATGCTTTTTTTGGAAAGATATGACTAGATACCTGACTCATCTGTGGGAGTGATGCTTCATTTGTGTATGAAAATATAAATCATCTCAGTATCATGTTTCAGTCCCCTTTATTTTAGTCACCAGTAATATGACTGTGTCTTTATCAATTTTTATTGACTATTTACCCTAAGTGAAAAGTTGAAGTATATATAGTTTCTTTCTTTAAGTAATTTGTATCCTAAAAACTTCATAAAGAAAAAAAGTAGGAAAGCAAATTAGGAATATTTACAAGAGATATGACAAAGATTTATCTTCTTAATATATATATCTCATTTATCAATCAGAAGAATGCTAGCAGCCCAATAGAAACCTAGGTTAAAAGTAAAAAAAATAATAATATTAACAAAAGAAGAAATAGATGGTCAATAAAAATACAGGGATGATATAATGTATTCATTTCCATTCAGTTCAGTCACTCAGTCATGTCCGACTCTTTGTGACCCCTTGAATTGCAGCACGCCAAGCCTCCCTGTCCATCACCAACTCCTGGAGTTCACCCAAACTCATGCGCATCGAGTCAGTGATGCCATCCAGACATCTCATCTTCTGTCATCCCCTTCTCCTCCTGCCCCCAGTCCCTCCTAGCATCAGGGTCTTTTCCAATGAGTCAACTCTTCGCATGAGGTGGCCAAAGTACTGGAGTTTCAGCTTCATCATCAGTCCTTCCAATGAACACCCAGGACTGGTCTCCTTTAGGATGGACTGTTTGGATTTCCTTGCAGTGCAAGGACTCTCAAGAGTCTTCTCCAACACCACAGTTCAAAAGCATCAATTCTTCAGCACTCAGCTTTCTTCACACTCCAACTCTCACATCCATACATGACCACTGGAAAAACCATAGCCTTGACTAAACAGACGTTTGTTGGAAAAGTAATATCTCGCTTTTTAATACGCTGTCTAGGTTGGTCATAACTTTCCTTCCAAAGAATTACATACTAGTTAGTTCAGTTAAGTTCAGCTCAGTCATGTCTGACTCTTTGTGACCTGCAACATGCCAGGCTTCCCTGTCCATCACCAAATCCCACAGCTTGCTCAAACTCATGTCCATCAAGTCAGTGATGCCATCCAACCATCTCATCGTCTGTCGCCCCCTTCTCCTCCTGCCTTCGATCTTGCCCAGCATCAGGTATTTTCCAATGAGTCAGTTCTTCGCATCAGGTGGCCAAAGTATTGGAGTTTCAGCTT
This sequence comes from Budorcas taxicolor, assembly GCF_023091745.1. Classification (NCBI taxonomy): domain Eukaryota; kingdom Metazoa; phylum Chordata; class Mammalia; order Artiodactyla; family Bovidae; genus Budorcas; species Budorcas taxicolor. The sequence goes on along the minus strand of NC_068912.1, from coordinate 51,516,714 downwards.
CAACATCAGTCCTTCCAATGAATATTCAGGACTGCTTTCCTTTAGGATGGACTGGTTGGATCTCCTTGCAATCCAAGGGACTCTCAAGTATCTTCTCCAACATCACAGTTCAAAACCATCAATTCTTTGGTGCTTAGTTTTCTTTATAGTCCAACTCTCACATCCATACATGAATACTGGAAAAACCATAGCTTTGACTAAACAGACCTTTGTTGGCAAAGTAATGTCTCTGCTTTTTAATGTGCTGTCTAGGTTGGTCATAACTTTTCTTCCAAGGAGCAAGCGTCTTTTAATTTCATGGCTGCAATCACCATCTTTAGTGATTTTGGAGCCCCCCAAAATAAAGTCTGTCACAATTTCCACTGTTTCCCCATCTATTTGCATGAAGTGATGGGTCAGAAGCCATGATCTTAGTTTTCTGAATGTTGAGTTTTAAGCCAACTTTTTCCTTCTCCTCTTTCATTTTCACCAAGAGCCTCTGTTTTTCTTCACTTTCTGCTATAAGGGTGGTGTCATCTGCATATCTGAGGTTATTGATATTTTTCCTGGCAATCTTGATTACAGTTTGTGCTTCATCCAGCCCAGCATTTCTCATGATGTACTCTGCATATAAGTTAAATAAGCACAGTGACAATATACAGCCTTTACCAATTTGGAACCAGTCTGTTGTTCCAGGTTCAGTTATAACTGTTGCTTCCTGTCCTGCATACAGATTTCTCAAGAGGCAGGTCAGGTGGTCTGGTATTCCCATCTCTTTCAGAATTTTCCACAGTTTGTTGTGATCCACATAGTCAAAGGCTTTGGCATAGTCAATAAAGCAAAAGCAGATGTTTTTCTGGAATTCTCTTGCTTTTTCAATGATCCAGTGGATGTTGGCAATTTGATCTCTGAGTCCTCTGCCTTCTCTAAATCCATCTTGAACATCTGGAAGTTCACCGTTCACATACTCTTGAAGCCTGACTTGGAGAATTTGAATATTACTTTGCAAGCGTGTGAGATGAGTGCAATTGTGCAGTAGATTGAGCATTCTTTGGCATTGCCTTTCTTTGGGATCAAAATGAAAACTGACCTTTTCCAGTGTGTGACCACTGCTGAGTTTCCCAAATTTGCTGGCATATTGAGTGCAACCCTCTCACAGCATCTTTTAGGATTTGAAATAGCTCAACTGGAATTCCATCACCTCCACTAGCTTTGTTGGTAGTGATGCTTCCTAAGGCCCACTTGACTTCGCATTCCAGGATGTCTGGCTCTAGGTGAGTGATCACACCATCGTGATTATCTGGGTCATGAAGATCTTTTTTATATAGTTCTTCTGTGTATTCTTGCCACCTCTCCTTAATATCTTCTGCTTCTGTTAGGTCCATACCATTTCTGTCCTTATTGTGCCTATCTTTGGATGAAATAATACTAGTTAGTATAGAGGTATAAAAATATATATTCATCTATTTAATTGTAAAGATGAAATTATGAAACCTAATGTCTAGAGTACAGTGAGACTGGCACTGCATTCATACATGTTGAACTTCGTAATTGTTGAATCAGTATCTCACTTTGAGAAATGTAATGAACAATCAGAAATGGTTAAAAATAAGTACATACATGTATATAATATTTTGAAGTCCTAAATCATAGTAATGGATAAGTTATTCTGATATGTTGGGGTACTAAGCTACTTTATTAAGTGTCATGTTCAATAAGAATATTTGATGATTTGGGGAATGCTCACAATAAATGAAGAGGTTGGATATTAATATGTATGTATATGTATTTATGAAAAACGCTGCTGTGATAGTCTTATGTATCAATTTGGTTGGAATCTGGTACCCAATTATTTAATCAAACACTAATCTAGGTGTTGCTGTGAAGGTATTTTATAGGTGTATATAATCTCTACAACCACTTGGCATTAAGTAGATATTATCTTCAATAATGTGAGTAGACCTCACCAATCAGTTTAAGGTCTTAAGAACACAAACAGATTTCCTGAAGAAGAAGTTCTGTGTTAATATTGAAACATCAACTCCTACCTGAATTTCCATCAGGCCCTACAAATTTTAGACTTGCCAGCCCCATAATCCTGTGCACCAATTCCTTAAATAAATCTCTTTGATATATGGTCCTATTGGTTCTGTTTCTCTGCACCGTCCTGGCCAGTTTAACTGAAAATATCCTATCCTACATTCTAGTTTTCTTTTCCTCCCCAACGGAATCCTGAATTTTGTAGCTGGGCACTTGGCTACTCAGAATGAAGATTAGATTTCCCTGAACCATGTGACAAGGTTCTGACCAATGAAGTATAAATAAAAGTGTCGAGTGATACTTCCTGAAAATCTCTTTAAAGTGGACGGGCTGTCCTTTTCTTCTTGCCTTGAAATTTTCTCTAAAGTAGATGGGCATTCCTTCTCTTCCTTTCCAGAGCACAAACATATTATTTTTCTTTTCTAAAAATATGGAACACTTCATGAATTTGCATGTTATTCTTGTGCAGGGGCCATGCTAACCTTCTCTGTTTCATTCCAACTTAGTTCATGTGCAGCCCAAGCTGGGATTCCCAGATGATGCTAGTGGTAAAGAACCCTCCTGCCAAAGCAGAAGTCATTAAGAGACGCAAGTTCGATCCCTGGGTTGAGAGGATTCCCTGGAGGAGGGCATGGCAACCCATCCCAGTATTCTTGCCCAGAGAATCCAATGGAGAGAAAAGCCTGGCAGGCTACAATCTATAGGGTCACGAAGAGTCAGACACAACTGAAGCAACTTGGCATGCAAGGGCACAGCCCAAGCAAACATGCACAAATGTGTTCTATCAGCCCTTTTTTGTACTAGGAGGATGAGGGCCACACCCTAGAGATGGCAGAGTTGTAACCCAGGTATATGAATACCTCGTGAAAACACTATAGTAACCCTGGACTACCTAGCTCGAGATTGCTATTACATAAGGGAAGAGAACTTTGTATGTCAAACAGTATTTCTAACTACTGTTCATTTGAATTTTCTCTTACATGCAGGCAAACACAAACCTAATTGATGTACTACATTTGAATACACAACTAAAAAGAAATATGTTAACACATTGTTTGTAGTTAAACACATTGGTTGTAGGATTTGGGGATTTGTTGCTGATTTCTTTCTGTTTTTTACATTAAATATATATTAATTACTCAAATAATAAATTTTCACTAAAAATACTGAAAAAAATAGGAATTATTTTTCCTAACAATTTTTGTAATGATTGTAGATATTGTGAGTGAAACATAAAAACTGGATCTCATTGTGTCTTTAAAAGATAGATGAAAAAAAAAGAAAAATAAATAAATAAAAGATAGATAGCCTTTAATATTATCATTAAAATTTTATATACTCAAAACAAGTCAAATGAGTTTAAAAGCTTAGAATTAGGAAAAGAACCTATTCATTTCAGTTATTTTCATCAAAGTTATGTATGCATTTGAAGAGTGAAATGGTTCTGCAAATTTTAGTAAAAAACAATCAGTCCCCTGCTCTCCTCCTTCCCAAATCCCACTGCCTATAGCAACCACTTTCAATCGTGTGTGTCTTAGTCACTCAGTCCTGTCCCGATTCTTTGCACCCCCATGGACTGTAGCCTGCCAGGTCCATCTGTCCATGGGATTCTCCAGCAAGAATACTGGAGTGGGTTGCCATTTCCTTCTCCAGGGGACTTTTCTGACCCAGGGGTCAAACCTGGGTCTCCTGCATTGCAGCCAAATTCCTTACCATCTGAGCCACCAGGGAAGGTACGCTATTACTTGTTTGCTTCTATTTCCCCAAATAACATGAACCACCCCCACTCCACCCCATCCCAGCTATGACAGAATTGTTATGTTACAAATTGACTTTAAAATTTCAGATATTATTTATTGTCTCACTCCAGAAAATGAGAATTTGGTTCTCATTTACCCACACCTATTACCCAACATAGTTGCATAGTAATTTTAGTTGTATCAGAATTTATAATTTACATTATTATAATTATGAAAAAAACTACTTACTGCTAAGTAAGTTAGTAATATTATTACTTTTCCTTCCATTTGGCTTTTTTTTCCCCCCTCTGGAGTTATAACTGTTGCTCTTGTTGAGAAGTCTGATGCTATTCTAGTTCTTGATTCTTTATAAGTAGTCTGGAGAAGTTTAGGATTCTCTCTTTGTTCTCAGTGTTGTAGAATAGTATGTTCCTGTGCTCGATGTGGGTATATTTTAATCTATATATTAATACTGCCCTAAGCATTTGGTGAGCCTTTTCAATTTGGAAACTCACATCCTTCAGTTCTAGAAAAAGTTTCTAAATTAGTTGACAGTTTCTTCCTCCTCTGTTTTTTCTGTTCTGTGTTTTTGGAACTTACAGACATGAGAACATTAAATACCTTTTTCTTCATATTAATCTCTCTATGTTTGTGCTTTACTTCTTGAGATATTTCCTTGTTTATCTCCCAGTCCTTCCATTCAACTTTTCATTTTTCATTATTGCTATAATACTATATTTTTTATTTTGTTCTTTGAAATTTCTCTTCCTAATAGTATTTTGTTCTGAATCTTTGGATGTAACATTTTCCCTACCTATCTGAAGATATAAATTATCTTTTTCCTGGAATATAATTGCTTTACAATGTTGTGCTAGTTTCTGCTATACAATGAAGTGAATCAGCTATGTGTATGCATATATCCCCTCCCTCTTGACACCGCCCTCCCCCCGCCCGATTCCACCCATCTAGGTCATCACAGAGCCCCAAGCTGAGTTTCCTGTGCTTATCAGCATGTCCCCACTAGCTATCTGTTTTATACAAGGAAGTGTATATCTGTCAATGCCAGTCTCTAAATCCGTTCCACCCTCCTGTTCCCCCACTGTGTCACTATGTCCATTCCCTACGTCTGCATCTCTATTACTCTCTGCACAATGAGTTTCTCCAAATTTTCTTTTTTCTATATATCTGTTTCAGTCTCTATTTTTCACATTAGAGAGGTTCCTGGGCTGTTTGCTCATACTTTAGAGACTCAGAAGCTTTTCTGAAAACCATGTGTGAGTGAGTGGGGTTGCTGATGACAGCAAGCCTCTCTGTGGGATCAGCGATGGGGCTCAATTGTTGTGAAACACCAGTGTCAGCATCTTGAGGTCTTTTCACCCAACCTGGTTCAACTCCTCATAGAGCAATTTTCCTATCTCCTGCCTGGAGGAAATGACTTTTGATATGAATATTCTAAGATGTGACTGTAGAAGGGCTGGGGTCTCACTTTCCAGGTGTAAATTTTCTCTTATCCTATTTTCGGCAAACTCCACTTCCAACCTCACCTGTAGTGTCCTGGTCAGAGACCTTCACGTTACCCTGTCCAGAGAAAGAGCCTTGGCTCTGCTGAAGTGAGGGAGGTAGAGTCACCTGGATGCGAGGAGGGCATCTTAGGTTCTAAATGCTTCTTAAACAGACTTTTAAAATTTTTTCTGAATTTCTGTCATACCTCTAGTACACCAGAACCTCTGGGACAAATTCCTGAGCCTTGGGGATTTCTGAGTCACTTTTTGACTCTCCCCATTGCTGGCCTAGTTTTTAGCTTTCTTGAATTTATTAGGTTAGTTATCATTCCCTTTGTGTCCAGATTCGCAAATATGGTTATCGTGCCCTCTACAATTCTCTTTAGTCTTTGCTAATGTATATTTTTATTCTTATTTAAATACCTTAAACATCATTTAAAAGATTTAAATGTATTACTTTTGTCATTTTGTTTTAGATTAGTATGGTTTATGGTTCCTTCTTGTTGTTTTTTTTTTTTTTTTTTGTCTTTTTCTCTATAAGATCAGATTTTATTTGTTTTTCTCTAGTTTTTGAAAAGTCACCATTCTGTTTGTTTTTAATACTTTTAATTATTTATTTTGGTTGCACCAGGTCTTCACTGCAGCATGTAGGATATTTAGTTGCAACATGCAAACTCTTAGTTGTGGCATGTGGGATCTAGTTCCCCACCCAGTGATCAAACTCAGCCTCCCTGCACTGGGAGTAGGGAATCTTAGCCACTGGACCACCAGGGAAGTCCCTCAATATTCTATTTTTAATTCTCCAATCAGTTAACGTTATTTTCCCTAAAATACTCTTGGACTTCTATTTCTCCAATTTATAAGAATCAAATGTGTAAGTCCACTTCTTTAGTTTCCCCTATTTAAGATAAGGAATTAGTACACCTCTCTCTCCATCACTCTCCTCTGTTATGTCCTTTTCTTCTTTCTCTGATATAGAGATATTTTGAATGTTTAGATCCTGATTATCATTCAGAATTTTTACATATCTTTCCTTTTAAGAGTATTTTGACTTGTTTTAGCTCAGCTCCCCAGAAAACAGAAGCTAAGGCAAAGCTTGGGGAATTAATGTTCTGTTGGAGGGTTCAATCCCAGGTAAGCAATAATGAGGGAAAAAGTAAAACAGAGAAGGAAGCAACCAGAGGGTGGCAAATTGTGCTCAGCTTTATGAGAAACAGCTGGCTTCTCGGTTACACAGGACAACTTTGGAGAGGCTAAGGGAAGTTCTGAAGATTGGAACAATCAGGGAAGAAGAGTGAGCAATTTATGCGCTCACTCCTCTCTTTTCTCCCATTGCTCAAAATATGCTCAGTGGGGGTTAACTACCCCTCAGTTCTAGATTGTGACAGGGCCCCTACTGGCAGCTACTGGAGCATCCAATGCCTACGTGGATACCACTGGGCCTTACAGCTCCCACTGCAGCATGTATGACAGAGCCCATGACAAAGCTGGCCTGAGAAGGCTGAGCCAGCTGGTGTTGTCAGGAGACCGAATGCAGTTGGAGCAATCAGGGCTTACTATTGAGGGAATGGTGAGAGCCCTTAACAGAGTTGCTTGGGCTGGGAAGCAGAGCACGTGTTGAGCCTTGGGGGACAAGAAGTGGAAAGGATGTTAAGTCGTGCAGAAGTGAATTGCATTACATTTATGTTTAGCCTTGTGTGGCCAATATTTATAATTCTTTAGATTTATCTTCATTTAACTTGTCTAGTACCTGTTGTCAGTCCTTCTTATCCCTCAGTTGACAGAAAAATAGCATGTAGTAATTAACTTGGTGCAGCAGCAGAGAAGGGCAAGGCTAAGGTGATTTTTTGTTCTTTCTAGGTATCATCTTTTGTTTCCTTCACAGATGTCTGAACTGCTTATTCTATAGCACTGTAATTTAAAAATCGTTGTCAGGCCATGTCTAGATGTAGGTATCTGTCATTTATTTTTGCAAAAACATTGCTATTCCTCTCTGCATCAATGGGCTTTTTTTCTCATCAGGAAACCGTTCTTCCCATCAGACATTTGATTTTTCTCCCATTTGTTTGGTTTCTTTTTCGTGAATACCAATTATCTTCTCTCTCTTTTCTTGCCTTTATGTGTATCACCTATCTCTGACCTTTCTATTATTTCAAATAATCCTCATTGTTTATTAAATATTCCACCAAAATCAAGTCTTTTTAAATTTTTAATGGGAGGATAATCGCTTTACATTGTTGATTTATGCCATACAACAATGAAAATCAGTCATAAGTATACATATGTCCCCCACCTCTGAAGCCTCCCTCCCTTGCCATCCCACCACTCTTGGTCATCACAGAGCACCAGCCCAATATCCCTGTGTTATATAGCAACTTCCCATTAGCTGCCTATTTTACACATGGTAAAGTATATGTTTCAATGGTATTTTCTCAGTTCGTCCCACCTTCTTCTTCTCCCCAGAATCAAGTCTTTCTTTATTGCCAAGGTGGTTTTTAATTCTGTGGTTGCATATTTTTTGTAGCAGTCCAATCTTCCCATATTTTATTCATAACTTTCTATTGACTTTCCATTTCAGCCTGTTGCTTATTTCTTTCTTCTCATACTCTGGTTACATATTTACAGAACTAGTATGGTTTTTTGTACTTTCAGGATGCAAGTTGTCTCTTAAAGTTTTCTTTTGGATCATGCTTTTCCTCTGAGTCTTTATGGTGCCATTTCCTTTCCCTTATTCTGAAATATTTTGCCATAGGCTCCATGTTGATTTTTTTGTCTACTCATAAGTAAAAGTCCTTAGACTTAGTGATTATCAGCAGACAAAATATGTATATTTCTCTTAGTCTTGGTCCCTACCCACTTGTATGTATGCCATTTCTTATTTCAATTTCCATGTCTCCTCGGCATTCACCTACTGCTGTTTTGCTCTAGTGACTTTTCCTACCCCACTGTTTGATCATGTTACTCTGAAATGATGGAGCAAGCACATGAAAAATTACAGTATTCTCAGCCTGACTTCTCTTAGGTTCATCCTCTCTCTGCCGCTACCTACAATGCTATACTAGGTTGGGACACTACATTTCTCAACATGCAGTTCACTCCCTCTTCCCATTCAGCTTTTTTCTTGGAGCTCATCTCTCTGTGATGTAGAACAACAGAAGATAATGAAGGTAGAAGGAGGGAGAGAGAAAGAGGTGATTAATACAATTCCGGCTTCCTCAAATAATGGGGCCTACCAGGTAAAGTGATAACCACAGTATTTTCTAGTTGGTGCAGACCCCTGATCCGAAGGGCAAAGAGACAGATATTGCAATTCTTTTATCCTTTTTCAGACAGTATCTGACTTACATGTTAAAACTTGGCTTTGAAGGGAGGCCTAGATAGGAATTTCTTGTTGTTGTTGTCATTTAGTTGCTAAGTGTCTGACTGCTTTGTGGCCCTATAGACTGCAGCCTGCCAGGCTCCTTTGTCCGTGGGATTTCCGAGGCAAGAATACTAGAGTGGGTTGCCATTTCCTGCTCCAAGGTATCTGGCCAACCCAGGGATCAAACCCGAGTCTCCTGAATCTCCTGCATTGGCAGGCAGATTCTTTACCCCATGAGACACCTGGGAAACACCAGAAATTTCTTTATCCAGCTCATTATTAAACTTAGGAATTTTTATGTTGTCAGACTCACCTGTTTACTCGTGTGTTGAGTTTTCATCTTAGCTTTTTTTATATTATGACTGAGGACGGCTGGCTAAAAATAAGAATCTGTCAAAATATCTAAACCTAAGTCGCCACTGAATTACACCTGTGCTCAATAATCACATTAAATCAACAGCACCATATGATAGACAGCCGAGAACCAGGAGAGATCTAAGTCAAAGCAGACTAATAGGACCAGTGAGGTTGGTGAATGAAAAATATTTTTCTTAGTGCCTAAATAGAGAATTGAATGTTTTGCTTTTATTATTTAAGTCATACACATTCATACTCAAACTTATTTGGAAATAGAGAAGCTCTTGAAGCCAAACAACCAGGTATTTTTAAAACATCTGATAGTTTCATTAAATTGAGTCTGTTGTTTCCAAAACAATAAATTGTTTAAATCCAATCATTTAAAAATAACAATTATACCTCATCAGGGTCTGAGAATATAGTACTATGTCAGTTTTTCATATCAAAGAAAAAACTGGTGAAAGTCAGTTTTCTTTCATCTAACAACCTCTACAATTCCCTTTGTGTGTTGGGGGTGGGGAGATATATATATGTTCCCTTTTCATGGGCAACAACATCAAGATCAGAACATCAGAAAAGAAGCAGATAACACAAAGAACATGCAGTGGAGCCTCAAAAGAAAATGACTGTTCAATATTTGCAATTGATGAAAAGGGAAAAATACTGAAGGACATTCATTATTTTAGATCTATCAGAGCATTCAAGCCACTAAATAGATTCAAAGGCTTTGTTGTTACTTCAGAAATGGAGGCATCTCACAGAGAACATTAAACTCTTCTTGCAGTCTCATAACAGGTTGTCACTGTGCAGCTAATGTGGAAATATGGCATTGCAAGGTTTATGAAATATATATTTCTTATTGATTCTATGCTTTCAAGTTGAATTTTACATTTTCAATCCAGGAATCAATAATTTATGGAATTAATTTTTCATTGTAACTTTCTCACAGCTGCTGAAATAGGAATGTTCTGACACTAAGCAGGAATATAAATTGAACATATTTCTGTGTAGCATTCTAGGGAGTAGTGAATCGGGAAGTTGAGCTGTTAGAGAATTGCCAAATATATTTGTGTATTCAATTTCAATACATTTGGGCCTGAATCATGAAGACACCTCTAAAAGCGCAACTTAAACAGCTTTATTTGTTCTATAAATGAATGAATTATGGTAATACATAAGCCTCCTGAATAAAAATTCATTAGCAGGATTAACTGTTAAACTTTTATTTCTAGCAAATATCTCAAAAATTAGTTAGCCCTAACCCAGAAGATTAAAGCTTGAAATAAATTAATTCAAGCCTAAAAGTAATAAGGGTAAGAATTTTAATAAAAATAGAGGCCTCCGTTGGTACTATTCAACTTACAGCTGTTAACATTCACTGAAATCTGATACATTAGTATTGAGACATAAGCCCAGTGGGACTTTCTAAGTAAGAGTAAATACTTCAGTGTTTGACTATACTTATTCGATACTTTTTAGGGCTTCCCCGGTGGCTCAGATGGTAAAGAATCTGCCTGCAGTGCAGGAGACCTGGGTTTGATTCTTGCGTCAGGAAGTTCCCCTAGAGAAGGGAATGGCAACCCACTCCAGTATTCTTGCCTGGAAAATCTCATATACAGAGGAGCCTGATGGGGTACAGTCCATGCGGTTGCAAAGAGTTGGACACGACTGAGCAGCTAACACTTTTCATTAGTGCTTAAGAGGTACCAGACATTGTAATAAATGAAAGAGATTCATCAGTGAACAAAAGAGAAAAAAAGTCCTGCTGTTGTGGAGTTTACATTCCAGTGAGAGAACAAAGGCTATAAACAATAAACATAGTAAGTACATGCATTACACACATGTTATAGGGTGACAAATGCTATTAAAAACACAAAACAGGCTAAGACAGATCAAGAATGGTTCTAGTTTTAAATGAGCAAATCAGGGTGGGTGGGTTTAACTGGAAAGATGACAGAGCTAAGATTTGAAGGGCAGAGAAAGTGAGTTAAGAATATATGGTTGGCGGTGGGGGTTGGGCGGGGGGCTGGCTGAGTGGTAAAGAATCTGCCTGCCAATGCAAGAGACACGGGTTTAATGCCTGGTCTGGAAGATCTGAGGAGCAACTAAGCCCATTCGCCACAACTATTAAGCCTGTGCTCTAGAGCCCAGAAGCCACAACTGTTGATCCCATGAGCCACAACTACTGAAGCCTGTGTGCCCTACGGCCTGTGCTCTGCAACAGGAGAAGCACCACCATAAGAAGCCCGCACTAGAGAGTAGCCCCGCTTTCTGCAACTAGAGAGAAGTTCACACAGCAATGAAGACCCAGCACTGCCAAAAATTAAATAAAATTATATATATGTAAAAAGAATATGTGTGGGGGGAAAACACTTTAGACAGAAGAGCTGGTGCAAAAGCAGGAGCATGCCTGGTAGGTATGAAGAGCAGGAAGGGAGTCAGTGTGGAACAGAAGAAGCAAGTGAGAGAGAGCGTAGTAGGAACGATAGGGAAACTGGATCACATAGGACCTTGTAGGTCGTCATGAGGACTTTAGATTTAATTCTGAGAGCTGAGAGCCATTAGAGGGTTTTAAGCAGAGAGAAAACAAAATCCATGTTCTGCTTTAACCAGATTACCCTGGTTGCTATATTGAAAAATGACTTTAGGGAGCAAGGCATACATAAACATGGAAACCTGTTAGGAGGCTAATGCAATAATCCAGATGAGAGTTGATAGTGGCTCAGACAAGGGAGGTGGTTGGGCTGTGAATATATTAATATTTTGAAAGTACAGGCAAGATTTTCTGATGAGTGAGATGGGGCAAATAAGAGAGAGGCAAGGTATTTAAATCTAACAATAGGGAAAATGTGAGTTATTAACAGAAATGGGGAAGACTAGGGGTAATATAGGTTTGCAGGGGAAATTAGAAGTTGTCTTGATCATGTGAAATCTGAGATGTCTGTTAGTGGAAACATTAAATAGGCAGTTGTTTATACCAACCTGAAGTTCAGGAGAAAAACTAAAGCTGGAGATAGAAATTTGGGATTCGTGAAGTATGATTACATCTAAAGCCATGAGTTGATGAGATCACTGAGGGAGTGAATAAGTGGACTCCTGAACAATACAAGGGTTAGGGGCACAATCAGAAATCTGTATACAACTTTTGACTCCCCCAAAACTGAACTGCTAAGAGGCCACTGTTAACTAGAAATCTTACCAATAACATGAACAGTTGATTAACATATGTGTGATATGCAATAAAGTAAGCTGGGTCTTCCCTGGTGACTCAGACAATAAAGAACCCGCCTGCATTGCAGGAGACAAGGCCTTGATCCCTGGGTTGAGAATATCCCCTGGAGAAGGGAATAGCTACCCAACGCCAGTATTCTTGCCTGAAGAATTCCATGGACAGAGGAGCCTGGCAGGCTACAGTCCATGGGGTGTTAAAGAGTCAGACATGATTGAGCAACTAACACTTTCAAAGTAAGCTAGAGGAAAGAAAATATTAGGAAAATCATAAGAGAAAATACATTTACAGTACTATACAGTATTTATTGGTACCATAAGTTTACACCATTTATTTACAAGATGAATCATGTCAGTACCTATATCAATACTGCCTTTTTTGTTGTTGTCGTTTCAGTGCTTGGGCTCTCTTTCTAGATGCCCTGAGGCATGTGGGATCTTGCTTCCCCTGTGAAAGTGAGTCATTTCTGACTCTTTGCAACATCATGGACTCCTCCGTCCCTGCCAGGCTCCTCTGTCCATGGTGATTCTCCAGGCAAGAATCCTGGAGTGGGATCCATGCCCTCCTCCAGGGGAATCTTCCCAACCCAGGGAACGAACTCAGCTCTCCCTCATTGCAGATGGATTCTTTACTATCTGAGCCACCAGGGAAGCCCATTAGTTCCCCTATCAGGGATCAAACCCACGTTCCCTGCATTGCAAGGTGGATTCTTAAACTACTGGACCACCAGGAAAGTCTTATGTGATACAAAACACTGTAGATGTTATATGAATTACTAACATTAGGCATCAAAATTGAAAAGATAATATGAAAATAAATTAATTTTTATTTACCGGTATAACAAGTCATGCATTGATAACAAGGCAGCAATATGATTGCTCTATGGTAGCCTAATGTTTTTGACACGATTACTTCATGGTCAGCCATGGTTCCATGGTGTAATGATGAGCACTCTGGAATCTGAATCCAGCAATCCAAGTTCAAGTCTTGGTGGGACCTTTTCCTTTGGGCCACACCGATCGATTTTGGGGTTTCCCAGGTGGCTCAGTGGTAGAGAATCTGCCTGCCAATGCAGGAGCCACAGGAGATTCGGGTTTGATCCCTGGATCGGGAAAATTCCCTACAGGAGGAAATGGCAACCCACTCTAGTATTCTTGCCTGGGAAATCCCATGGATAGAGGAGCCTAGTGGGCTACAGTCCATGGGGTCACAAAAGAGTCAGACACACAGAGAGACTGAGCATGCACTTCATGGTAGCCTAGCCTATACACTAATGAATGAATCATTATAAACATTTTATGGCATTCTTATTACAGTCATTATAATACTGGAAACATTGTTACTTACACACACACATGCACACTTACCTGTGATAATAGGCTGATACTGCAGTTTCTCCAACCACAAGAAAGAGGCATACTATATGGTAATATAATTCTTTGAAAGCAAAGTTATGGAACAGTAAGAAAACTAACACTATTAATTTTACATTAACTATCACTCTTCTTGGATTTCCTGGGTGGTACAGTGGATGAGAATCTGCCTGCCAGTGCAGGAGACACGGGTTTGATCTTTGGTCTGGGAAGATTCCACATGCCTTGGCAACTAAAGCCTGTGTGGTGTAACTGATGAGCCCATGTATTGCAACTACTGAAGCCCATATGCCTAGAGTCTGTGCTCTGCCACAAGAGAAGCCCCCTCAACGAGAAGCCTGGGCACTGCAACAAAGAGTAACCCTTGCTTTTTGTAACTTGAGAAAACCTGCGTGTAGCAACAAAAGCCCAGCACAACCAAAAATAAATAAATAAAATATCACTTATGTCTGTGTAAAGATAGACTAGTATTTACATATATTTTATGCATTCATGACATGCCTAATTTTTTTCTGTATTTCTAGCTTAATGACTTGTGAGTTTCTTCAAACTGTCACAATTCTTCCAAAAATTTTCCAGTATTTTTATTGAAAAAAATTTGTGTATAAGTGGACCCATGCAGTTCAAGAGTCAACTGGTGAGAGAAGAAACAGATGCAAGGATTGCACCTGGGGTGCTCTCAAGAGTTTGGATATTGAGGAAAAAACAATAAAGGATGTTGCAAAGTGGCCTGCGAGGTTAGAGGAAAACCTTGAAAACTTGGTGTGGGAAAGCCAAGGAAGAACATGTTTCCAAGAGAAGGAAGTGATCAACTGCAACAAATTACGGGGATTGACTAAGTAAAATAGTATTGAAAACTGGTGAATTTAGCAAGGATCTTGACAAGAGCAATTTCTGTGGCATGGAGGAAATTTTAAAAGCCTAATAAGTATGCTTGCCTGGAGAGTCCCAGGGGCGGGGGAGCCTGGTGGGCTGATGTCTATCGGGTCGCACAGAGTCGGACACGACTGAAGTGACTTAGCAGCAGCAGCAACCAGTATGTTTAAAAAAGAATGGGAGAAGAGAGGTTAAGGACAGAAATTATAATCCTTTTGAGTTTTACTGTAAGGAGAGCAGAGAAATGGGATGGTTAGTTGGAGCTGGAAATTGGATCAAGAGATTTTAAGATGGGCAAAATAACAGCATATTTATTTGCTATTGAGAATGGTCTAGTGTAGAGAAGAAAATTGTTATTGTGCAAGATACAGGATAGAATTGCTGGAACTGTGTTCTTGAGTAAACAAAAGATGGGGTCTAGTGTCCACCTGGAGAACTGATCTTATATAACAGCATGAATAGTTCATTTAATATAATTGGAGGGAAAGCAAAATTTGTGGGCACAGATGATGAAAGATGAATACATGTGTTTATGTGCTTCCATGGAAGTTCATTTCTGGACAATCTTATTTATCCCATTTAAATAGTAAGCAAGATCTACAGCTGAAAGTAAGGATGAAGAAGAGATCTGTAGAGAGGAAAAGGTATGAAGCAGTTATCTACAAGAGTGGGAGAATGAATGGACTGGGCAAACAATACAATTGCCTGATATCATAAGGGAACATTTAAACAATAATGAAAACAGCAGGTAAACCTAGTAAGTACTCATGTTTTAAGCACTATTCTAAAAGACTGACATACATCAACGTATGAACTGGCAGAATTATTACCCTTATGTTAAGATATGAAAACTGAGAAGTCTCATGGCTGAGTAAATGCTGGAGGCATGATATGGAGCCAAGTTGTTTGACTCCACAGACTAGGCTCATTCTTCTATGAAATCACATATTTGTTGATTGATTGAATGAAGGAAAAAAGGATAAAGACAGGAAGAACAATCATGCTATCTCCATGGTATGTGACTGTCTAAGTCATGTTTGCCACACATGTGACCTAAATGTTGTGTTCCAGATCGTCTAGCTGGGTCCATATGTGCAGGAGAGGTAGAGGTAGGGATGTAGTCTATACCTTTGAAAGACTTAAGCTTGAACCCCAGCTCTTTTATCACTAGCTATAGTTTCAAGGCCAGTAACTACTTCTCTGAGCTCCAGTTTTTTGAAATAACATATCTTTTACAGCCTTTATGGAGAAGATTAATATAATCATTTATGTAAAGCACCTGGTATAGTACCTGGTACAGAGTAGGTACTCAATATCATTAGTTTTCTTTCCCCTCCATATTCTGGTGTGTTGCCCCAAAACTTCAGTACCCTCCCCTGCACAGACCCTTCTTTGCATTCGTCAGTTTCCCTATCACAACTGGAGTCTCTGCTGTCAACCCAGCTAAGACTCCTTGTAGCATCACAGTTGAAGAGGGAACTGCCATCCTGCACTGCGCCTGCTGAAACCCTCTTCTGTTTAATCTTGGATGTCTCCTCTACTCCTCTGCTATTAGCCTGCTCTGAAACGTGAGGACCTTCCAAGTAGAGTGTCCTCCAAACCCTCCTGCCCCCACCAGCTGCTGGCTCAACTCCTTGAGTTTGCAAACCCAGGGGGTATGGCTCCAGCCAGGTCTTGACTCCTCTGGTATGTCTTGTCATGTCTTAACTGTCCAAAAGAGGCAGCAAAAGAGTGCATCTAATTTTAATATCATTTATAGAAAACTCCACATTTATTATACAAAATGGCTACCTTAGGGTATAGTTAATCGTATCACAAGAGTTCCACAGAGGATTTTTTTCCTGGAGCACTTTCTCTCCATTTTTTATAAAGGAAGACACATAAATCATTTGGTACTAGCCATTAGGCTCTAGGCAAGTGGTGGTTTTCCTTTTTCTTTATTTTTGAATTTTTACAATTGTGAGCACCAGTGTCTAATAATTTGCTGAGCTTTATTTAGGTTTGAAACAAGAGTCCCAAGAGGAAATACCCAGGTGTCTATACGTTACATTTACAGCCATTAATGAAACCGTATTTTTTCATAATTTGAATAAATTGGAAGTCAGTTTGATTTTATGTTCACAATAGTACTATAAGAATTGAGCCTAAATTTAAGAAATTGTGAAAAACCAGTTCCAGGCAGCTAAATCTAACGTGAAAAATCCCTTGCACACTTCCTCATAGGAGCGCTCTAAACAGGGAGACACGTGGGGAGTTAGTCTGCGGCTGCGCAGAAGCCCTGAAAGCAGAGCCTGAGGCGGCCGAGCGCCGAGAGCGCGCCTGGGTCTCCTGCGCCGCCCAAAGGGCTTCTCCTGGAAAGTTCCTGAATCTTGGGAGCAGCGGAGCTGTCACCGACAACGTGCAGATTAGGTGTGTTTGCAAGTTTGGGAATGAGGCTGCTGATAACCTGGTTCTTCTGCCAATGTGGAAAAACCTTGACGTAAAGATCAGCGAACAGATCTTTACCTCAGGGATTTACCTCAGGCATTTGGCGGGTGAGAAAGGATCCTCCGCAGCCTTTTCTTCGTTTGGGAGCTATGTGGAAACGGGTTTTCTCGGCTTGTTCATGTAGGCTTGGGGAACTGCTTTCTTTTCCAAAGCTCTGACTTCCACCCCATGATTTATATTCTCCTTCGGTGTAATTTCTGATTTCTTCACACCTCCCACTCCCGGGAGATTGGGGAAGGGGAGGGGACGGGCTGGGGAAGATTCTTCTAGAAAGTAGGAAATCGAAGAGGCCGTGAAGATGTGTAGGGCAGTCTCTGTCACTTGACTAGTGAGGAGACTGAGCGGTAAAGCAAGTTACAGTAAAGAGGTTATTGTGCAATGGTAAATTTATATAAATTTGAAAACTTGGGAAAGACAAAACCATAACGACAAAAGCCCAGAATATTAGGGCTTTGGTCCTGGCATGAGGCCATTTGGTCCAACCTTTGATTTTCAGATGAGCAAACAGGCCACCTGGATCAGAAACAAAGGATTTTTTGAAAATTGGTGGCAAAGCAGTAACCAAAGTTTCAAGTTCTTGTTGGTTCCTCTGCCCCCTAAATCCCAGAGGGATTTGAGAATAACATAGGTAGACCTCAGTGAAGGACATTCAGTTGATTGTGTTAACAGAGATAAACACTGAGTGGAAGAACGCTTGTTAAGTAATAGTGACAAGCCTGCTTGCCTCATTCCTCAGTGTTGCTTATTGCGCGTGAAAAATATTCTATACATATCCAGCAAAATCCTGCAAGAACACTAAAGGCTCCTTAAAAATTATCTACCCCATTAATCCCTAATTATTTCCCAAAATGTCTGTTTCAGTTTACATTCTAACTACCTATGTGTAAGACTCCTTGTTGCTTCATATCCTTGTCAATTCTTTATTTTAATTTTTGTCACTCTTACTGCAGCTGTTCTCAGCAGTTCTATGAGATAATTAAATCTGTAAAACATAATTTAAGAGATTATTTGCTCATGACTAGTACCATTCTAGATGTATAGCAGAAAAGCAAAATCATGATATATCATGGGTATCTTAGGGAGGGCTAGGCAAACTGTGACCCTTGAGCCAAATCTGCCCCTCCACATTTGGAGCCAAGAATAGTTGTGGTTCAAGTGACTGAGGAAAAAAAAAAGAAAAGTAATAGTGACACATGAACATTATATGAAATTCATATCTTAGTGTACATAGTTTAAAGAAATACAGTCACATTCGTTTCCTTATTATCTGTAGCTTCTTTCCCGCTGCAGTGGCAGAGTTGAGTCGTTTCAACTGAAATTATATGGCTTACAAAGCCTGAAATATTTACTCTCCAATCTTATACAAAAAAGTTTCCTCACCTTGGTCTAATGGCATTAGAGTTTCATATCCCAGAATCCTAATTAAGAAGGCTCTCATGGGTACAAAATGATACCTCCTTGTCATCTTAATATGCATGTAATTTAACTTTTTGAGTGTGTTATAAGTGAGCTTTTAAAAAGTAGGTAGAATTTTGGCAGGCAGAGATCAGGGTAGTTGTTTCAGATAGAAGAAAATAGTATGGTATGGTAGTGAGGTGAGAAAGTATAAGCTTTCTTTGTTATAGAGGGCAGGATTGACTATATAATTTACAGGCCCAGTGTGAAATGAAAACATAGAACCTCTTGGTTAAAAATTCACATTCTCAAGAAAGCAATAGGAGAATAATAGCGATAAACCAAGTATAGAAGCCTTTTAAGTGTGGGCCCTATGAGACTACACAGATTGCATGTTAGTGAAGCTGCCCCTGTTAGTGGGAAGTAATTCTGGAAAGGAAACATGGGGCCAGACTTTGGGAAGAGAAGTTTGAATGCTAGGCTAACAAATTTGGATTTAATTTCTTAAGCTTTAGGAAACCGTTGAAGTTTTCTGGACAGAAGAGTGATCTAGCTATAATTCAAGTTTTAGGAAAATTATTTGAGAAGAGTTTATAGAATAGATCTGAAAGGAGGGTTAGGAGGTAATTAGAGTAGCTCAGGCATGAGGTAATAAACATGGTACTAATTGAAAAAGGAAAAGAGCTAGATCTAGATTTGGACTCATTCACTTTCTTTTTTCATTTATTGTGGAAAGAATACTTAATATAGATCTACCCTCTTAATAAAACTGTAAGTATATATTATAGTGTTGTGTACTCCTAGGTGGCACAATAGTAAAGAATCTGCCTGCCAATGCAGGAGACACAAGGGATATCAGTTCAGTCCTTGGGTTGGGAAGATCCTCTGGAGTAGGAAATGGCAACTCACTTCAGTATTCTTGCCTGGAAAATTCCATGGACAGAAAAGCCTGGCAGGCTATGGTCCATGGGGTCGCAAATAGCTGAACACGACTGACCAATTGAGCACATACACAGTGTTGTACGGCAGATCTCTAGAGCTTATTCATCCATGGAAGAAAATTACCTGAGTATAATGAAGGCCGTAAGTGATGAGCTCACAGCTAGTAACATGCTCAAAGGTGAAAAAGTGAACATTTTTCCTGTTAAGACCAGGAAGAAGGCAGATATGCCCACCTTCACCATTTCCATTCTGCATAGTACTAGAAGTCCTGGCCAGATCAGTTAGGCAAGAAAAAACTATTAGAACTAATATATCAATTCAGTAAAGTTGCAGAGTACAAAATCTACATATAAAAATCAGTTGCATTTCTGTATACAAACAACAAACTACATGAAAAGGAAATTAGGAATATAATCCCATTTATAAAAGCATAAAAAGGGTAAAATACTTAGGAATACACTTTACTAAGGAGGTGAAAGACTTGTATACTGAAAACTACAGAACATCAATGAAAGAAATGGAAGAAACAAGTAAATGAAATGATATCTTGCGTCCGTGGATTGGAAGACTTAATAACTGTTAACATGTCCAGTCTACCAAAAGTAAACCCATTCATATTCATTCTGTAGGTATATATGCCCTTTGACACCATCCTCTCAGCCTGAATTTCCTAATATGTAAAATTATATAGTCTTTTCCTTTTCACATTTGTTGTTGAAGAACCAACCAAAACTGAAGTTCAGTGCTCAATTTCTTGTGTTCTCTTTTGAGCATTCCTCACATTATAAAATATATATATTTAAATATGTGTATATACACATTCCATATCTAACTGATCTTTTGTTTTGTGATGGTTATGTCTCTATTCTGAGTAGCCTTTAATTTTATTATCAAGTTTGAATCACTTCAGCTTCCTCTCTCTCCTTTTTTCTCTCCAAACTGCCTGTTCTAGAAGGAAAAGCCTGGTTTGTGGATGCCAATTAAATCAAGTAACAAAATGTTTATAAACTATCTACTGTGGACTAGTATGGAGGAAGAACAAAAATTGAAATATCATTAGAAAAGGCTTCATGGAAATGCTGAGACATAATCTAAACTACAGCATAACTATAAGATTTGAACCTTCTAAGGAGTGGAAATAACAGACATGAAATTCTGTTACTTATAAGACATGGACCAGCTTTCCTTTGAGCACCCAAACTTTCTGTCTAAAAAAATAAAAATTACATGTTTAGAAATAACAGTCTAATGTACATTGTGCTTTTTGTTTACCAGTATTTAGCATTTATTGAAGCTTACTATTTAATTATTAATGCAGTACACATTTTAATAATAATTACTACTTATTATGTGCTCTACTGTTTTACATGATTTATGTATAACACATTGATCTTCTTAATAGCCCTGTGGGGCAGGAAATATTATCCTCATTTTAAGGATGAGCAAACTGCAGCATGAAGAAGTTAAGTGATTTTCTCAAGGTCAGATCATTTACCAGTGGTAGGTAAAAGAGCCAAGGATTCAAATCAGGCAGCCTGGCTCCAGAGGCCACACTTGTAACCAGTACACTGTCTTGCTACTTTACGGTCTGATTTAATCCTCACAGGAATGTTGTAAAAGAGGGCGTAGTCTCTGCATTTTAAATTGGAGACAGCTGAGGGTTAGAGAAGTTAAGTAACTTGCCCAAGGGCATGTCAACTGGTAAGTGACAGAACCAGGATTTGAACCTATCAGTCTGCCTGCAATGCAGGAGACCCAGGGTCAATCCCTGCATCGGGAAAATCCTCTAGAGAAGGAAATGGCAACCCACCCCAGTATTCTTGCTTGGAGAATTGCATGGACAGAGGAGCCTGGTGGGCTACCGTCCATGGGGTCACAAAGAGTTGGACACGACTCAGTGACTAGCACTTTACCTTCACTCCAGCCCCAGAACTTGTGCTCTTGACCATTATGATATATTGCCCTGACAATGACTAAGGCAGTCTAAGTAATTTTAAGAAAATAATTACTCATTTCTGGTTGTGCTGTGTCTTGGTTTCTGCCTGGGCTTTTCTCTAGTTTAAGCAAATGGGAACTACTCTCCGTTGCATTGTGTTGTGAGGCATGGGCTTTTCATTGTGGTAACTTCTCTTGTCGCCTAGGCTCTAGGGCACATGGGCTTCAGCAGGTGCAGCTCCCAGACTCCAGAGCACAGGCTCAGTAATTGTGGTGCATGGGCTTAGTTGCTCCACAGCATGTAGGATCTTCCTGGATCAATGATCAAATCTGTGTCTCCTACATTGGCAGGTGGATTCTTTACCTGAGTCACTAGGGAAACCCTATCATAGTCTTTATAAAAATAATCCTAAAACTGCATATTTTAGCCTTTAAAAAATCTAGATGCTCTTGATCCCATTTACTTTGTGTTTTGATTTTATGTTTGAGAATTCCCAGCATCTGTAGCTCCCAAAGCCATACTGGGTAGATCTGCATGCAAGGTAAGTTGTGCTCTCTGAGTTTGTCTCAATTTCCAATCCAGAAAGGTATGCCTATTTGGGGTGTTCTTTCCTCCTTTAAGAACACACCTTAGTCCTATCTTTTCCTTACCTCCATGTACACAGAACTTATTGATATATCCTCATCATGGTAATTTCCGTGTTTTAAGAACATGAAAAAAAGCTGCTTCTAACAGGAATTTAGGAGATTCCTGTTTTGATAATTAGATATCTTCAATTTCATACTATTGTAGAAAATCTTACCACTTGAAAAAAGATCCTGTAGAAGCAAAGATTGTTTCCTAGCCATATAAGCAGTACAGGTTATTTTATCCAGAAGTTCAATGTGTTTTTCCTTTTGGAAAATAATTGGCATGTGGTAACTTTGGGGACCTTTTTCAATGACTGTTGAAGTGCTTCACGAAGGTTATTTTTCACTTTTCATAACGAAAGACTAGCTTTGCTTTCTTTGCTTGATTTCAGCTGTCTGGCATTAGTTTTGGTTTTCATAGCAGCAAGAGTAAGCAACTGGTAATGAAGTAGATAGAATTACTGTAGATTTCAGAGTCCCACCCCTGGAAACATTTTGAATAGCTCCAGTGTTGGAACACCTGTGCTTCTTTTTTGGACACACAGAACTTGCTAATTGAAAAATGATACTCATTATTATATGTAGCTATATTGTGGTATAATTGATGTGTAATTAATTGTAGTGTATATGATTTTTTGATACATTTATACACCTTTGAAATCATCACCACCAATCAATATAATGAACCGTAGCCATCATTCCCCAAAGTTTCCTCCTACCCTTTCTAATTCTTCCTTCTGTCATTATTCCTCCATCATCACCGTTCTGTTTTCTGTCACTGTGAATTAGTTTGCATTTTCCAAAGCTTTATACAAAGGGAATCATATAGTAATCCTTTTTTTTTTTGGCTTCTTTCACTCAGCATAATGATTTTTTAGATCCAGGTTGTTGTGTGAATCAGTAGTTTCTTCCTTTACATTGCTGAGTAATACTAGAGTATAGATATATCACAATATCCATTCTTCTGCCGAGGGATATTTGAGTTGTTTCTAGCTGGGGGTATTATGAATAAAGCCTTTGTGTTTACCTCATTGTATAGACGTAGGCTTTCTTTTGCCTTTGTAAAAATACCTAGGAGTGAAATGACTAGATTATATGGTGGGTATATGATTAACTTTTAAAGAAATTGCCAAGATATTTTCCAATCTGATTGTACCATGTATTTTATGAATAGCAGTGTATGAAAGAATTCCAGTTTCTCCATATCCTTATCAACACTTGATATTGTTGTTGCTGTTTAGTCACTTAAGTCATGTCTGACTCTCTTGTGACCCCATGGACTGTAGTTTGCCAGGTTCCTCTATCCATGAGATTTCCTAGGCAAGAATACTGGAGTCCGTTACCATTTCCTTCTTCAGGGCATCTTCCTGATCTAGGGATCAAACCCAAGTCTCCTGCTTGGTGGGTGGATTCTTTTCCATTGAAAAGCCCTGCCATTTAAATATAAGTGAGAGTGAAGTCGCTCAGTCGTGTCCAACTCTTTGCGACCCCATGGACTGTAGCCTACCAGTCTCCTCTGTCCATGGGATTTTCCAGGCAAGAATATTGGAGTGGGTTGCCATTTCCTTCTCCAGGAGATCTTCCCCAACCCAGGGATCGAACCCGCATTGTAGGCAAACGCTTTACTGTCTGAGCCACCAGGGAAGTCTTTTTTAATATAAGGATTAAATATAGGGATAGGGATAAATAAAATACACGGATAGGGTAAAGATTTCTCAGATATGCAGGGGGTCAAAGTGTATCTCTGTATCTATTGATAAATGTATGTGTCATGCATTCTTTTTTTCAAAAAACAACTAAAGAATGCTTCTGCAAAATGAAAAAATAAATCAAGGGCAACATAGCTCTAACATAGGAGAGAGGAGAAAGGAATTCCCAGGATGACAGCTAATGAATCAGACTGAGATCTCCAATTTATATTGAAGAGGGAAGGCTAGAGTCTACATGAGTGAGAAGAGAGCTCTAGGGGAGAAAAATGTAACTGAGGGAGTATTTGTGTTGGAGCATTTGAAAAAAGTACTGAAAGTCTTGTAAAAGTGATTTATTATTTTGGCTTGGTTAAAGGAGTTGACAGAAGTATATAATGATGGTAATAATACAATATGTCATATTTATGTCTTCCTATGTATTATGCCATTTGATTTTCTTAACTATTCTGAGATAATAGAAAGCCCAGTGTTATTCTTCTTCTTGTTTGTCATTATATTTCCATGAAAATATTTTCGAAGACATTGAATGATCACAGTAATAGATAACAAGACTAGATCCCTGGTCCAACTCCTGGTCTTTCTACTACACCATGGGTCTTCTACCAAAAAGTTTGAATGTGTATCTTATATTATTCTCCTAAACTAATTTAATCCATCTCTACACCTCAGATTTAACACATAAGAAAGGCACATGGCAAAAACCTCCCTCTTCATGGCAGTCAACCAGTAACCCCCTTACTTTTTCCCAGTTTGCTGTGACCTTTATTTTGCTTCTGATATCTGGACTTACTGTTTGAACTTGCTAAAAGTGCTGGGCACTGTGCTCAGCATTGGGAATACAAAGATGAATAAAACATGGTACCACTCCTTGAGGAGCTTCCAGTGAGAAGTCTTTTCATTGAGAATACAGCTATATAAACAAATATAGCTATGTTAATGATTGATATAATAAAGATATATTTGGAGTACTATAGTTCTACAAAAGAGGAAGGTCCTAATTGCCTGTAGAAAATAGGAAAAGTACAAACTGCTTATTATTAAAATTACATAGGAATTGTCAAGGAGAGGAGAGGGGGTTTCAGTTAAAAATATGTAAAGGGATGAGATGTGAAAAACATTTTGTTTAGGACTACAAGTTCTTCAGAATAGCTAGAGTATTTGTAATATGTTGAGGAATGGCAGGACATGAGGCTAAATAGGAAAGAATTTGTATACCTTCAGTTTAGACTTTGTTCTGTAAGCCATGGTGAAATACTGAAGGATTTTTAATTGGGGAGGAATATGATATTTATGGTTTTGAAAGGTAATTCCGAGTATTGCAAAGTCAGTGGAATTGGAAAAATTTGCGACCAGATCAAATGCCCAATTTAAATCACCAGTGATAATTGAAGGGTAGCAGAAATGCCACCCTAGAATGTGCCTATTTGGCATAAGGATTATTTTGAGCTAATTATTAAAAAAAAAAAAAAAAACAGACACAGAAAAAGCTCTGAAAACAGAGTAAAAGTTACCCTTTTGTGAAGGATATTTACATTTATGAAAGAAATCTTTTGTAGGTGTCTTCGTCTCTGTTTCTGGGAAAGTAGGATGATTCTAAATCACAGGAAACTCCTATCAGTGGAAATGGCACCAGCTTAAATCTGCATAACAAAACTTACCTTTGGTATGGTGCCTTTCCTAATTGTTGTTCAGTTGATAACTCGTGTCCGACTCAGTGAGTCCATGGATTGTAGCCCACCAGGCTCCTCTGTCCATGGAATTCTCCAGGCAGGAATACTGGAATGGGTTGCCATTCCCTTCTGCAGGGGATCTTCCTGACCCAGAGATCAAACCATGGTCTCCTGCACTGCAGGCAAATTCTTTACTGTCTGAGCCACCAAGGAGTGAAGTCGCTCTGTAGTGTCTGACTCTGCGACCCTGTGGACTGTAGCCTACCAGGCTTCTCCGTCCATGGGATTCTTCAGGCAAGAATGCTGGAGTGGGTTGCCATTTCCTTCTCCAGGGGATCTTCCTGACCCAGGGTCTCCCACATTGCAGACCAACGCTTTACCCTCTGACCCACCAGGGAAGCCCCTTCCATAATTGGCCTCCCCCATGATGTCTTTCTTTTGTCATTAACTGAAGATGGTATTTAAGGTGGTAGCTTGAGCCATCTCAAGGATTTACTCAATTTTTCTGGGTATCTCCCATGTATACATGAGGTATACGTGTTAATAAAATTCTGTTTGTGTTTCTCTTATCTGTCTTTTATAATAAGGGAGGGTCTAAGCCAAGAACTCAGAAGGGTAGAGGAGAAATTATTTTTCCTTCCCTATATAATTGTCAAATAAAGTATGCCATATCTATACAAAAGAAAGTTACCCAGCCTTTACATATTTTTAAAAATATGTAAGGAAAATGCTAAAAAAAAAAATATGTAAGGAAAATGCTTATGACACAATGTTAAATGAAAACACTTGAGTGTTCATAAGTCCTAAATATGAGGAGATATATTCACAGATGCAAAGTCTCAAGTTCCTAAAAATTTTAGTTTTGGGACTTCTCCAGTGGTCCACACTCCCACTGCAAGGGGCATGGGTTTGATCCCTCTTCAGGGAACTGAGATCTTGCATGCTATGTGGCATGGCCAAAAAAAATGCTTTTTTCCAAAACTGTTTTATAGATAAATGCATTTCTAATTTTAAAAAGCCCCTTTAGAAAGGCTTTTTGTTTTGGGTTTCTTTTTTTTTTTTTCATTTTAAATTTAGTTTTATTTAATGTTAATTCCATGCTGTGTTTTGAACAATACAGATTCTATATCTGTGGCTCATCAGATATCCAGTAGTAAAAATTAGCTTTAAGATACACACACTGAACAAAAGAGGTTGAGGGAGCTAAGGAGGGGAAGTGGGGAGCTAAAGGGAGAAGGAAGAAGAAACAAACAATTGAACACATATGAAATCTTTTCCATACCACCTTCAATGCTAACCTGCTTCAGAGGGAGAGCAGAAGTAGGCTGGAGTGAGCAACCATGGATTGTTGAACTGTTACAAGCACCATGCTTTTCAGCAACATTTTAGCAGAGCTTGAAACACTTTTTACAGCAAAAACATTACAACAAACTCCCCAAACAATTTTTAACCAACAGGATTTTTTAAAACAATTGACCTGATGACTCTAAAATTTATAGGGATGAGAAATGACCAAAGGATAGCTACAGCACAACTGAAAGAGTTAAGACGGAGAGACTTCCCGTAAAGATATCAAGACTTTAAAAAAGTCTATGATAATTAAAAAAGTATGACATTGATTTAGGAATAAGCAAACTGAGTAACTGAATAGAATAGAGAACCTAGAAACAGGTCTGTTAACATAGTTATACCATTGTATGACTAAGGTGGTATTATAAATGACCAGGGGGAGAAAGGAGACTGAATAAACAGTACTGGTACAACTAGATAGCCCTATTTTCAAAAAATGAAATTGGATCCCTACTTAAGACTCTATACAAAAAATCCAGATGAATAATTAAAGACTTAAATTTGAAAGGCCAAACTAAAAATTTAGAATACAATGAAGGAGAATATTTGACTTTGGAGTAGAGAAGAAAAAGAAACAAAAAAGCACTAATCATAAATGAAAAGATTGATAAATTTGACAATATTGAAAATTGTAACGTGTGTATCCAATATTACTGTTAGGACCAAACTGGAGCCAGGACAGGCTCTAAGGGGCAGGCTAGGCCTGAGGTTTAGTCTCTAGGAAAGCTGAGGCACTGGGAACTCACGCAGGCAGTGTAGCTAGACCAATCAGAAAAATCCCCATAGCCCCCTGCCTGTGCCAGACCCGAGCCAATCCAGATAGGGATGCCAGGTTTAAAAGTCCCGCGCTTGTGTACGGTTTAACCAATCAGCTATGCTGTTACAGAAACAAAGAACCATCTGTATAAAAGTAGATGTGATTCAGAGCTCGGGGCTCTTGTTGGATTCCACTGTGCTGGATGAGACCTGGGCCCTAACTTGAGCTAGCAATAAACCCCTTTATGCTTTTGCATTGCTGTGGACGTCTTATTCTCTCAGTTTTGGGGACTCAGACTCTGGGCATAACATTTGGGGGCTTGTCTGGGATCCCTTTAACTGGGAAGAATAACACTCTCCCGGCAGAAGGGGTTTCCTCACTAGGAGGAGAGATCTCTGAACACCGGTGTTAATTCTGGTTAAGTCCAGCGTAAGGCCAAGGCCAGGGCCCAGCATCGTGCTGGGGAGGCGGCTGGCTCTGTTTTCTGGTTAAGACCAGCGTAAGGCCGAGGCCTGGCATTGTGCTGGGGAGGCGGCTGGCTCTGTGGACGTCCTGCCGGGCGCAAAATCTATCGTTATTGGTGAAAAAGCCGAGACTGACATTCCTGACCACTTGGGGTACTCAGGGGCCAGCTCGCCTGCCAATGGACCAGACCCAGCGGCCGCAACTGGGACCCTTTTGTCCCTGGTCTCCTCCTGACGCGGACAACTGGCCAGAGTGCCCCGACCGGTAAGAAACAAGAGACTTTATTGATCTTTCTTTCCTTCTCTCTCTCTTTCCTCTCCTTAACCCTTCCTATCCTTCCCTGTTTTTCTAGTCCCCTGGTCCTGGACGCAGAAATCTGGTCAAAGGGCCCTCAGCCTGAGCTGAGGATTGGAGACTGATTACCTCCTCTTGGCAGAGAACTCGAATTCTGGTTCTGATTTCTGGTAGGGCCAAGTTCCAGTCCTCCCTTCTCTGGAAGCCCAGGGAAAAGTCCCGTAAGGCCTGGGTGGCAGGAGACGTCTGTAAGGCCACCCCTTTTGCCCCCTCTCCCGCCTCCTCCTCCTCCTTCTTTCAACCTGGCTTCCTTTCCTCCCTTAAAATCTTTGATGTTACGGAAAGGCTTGGTGGGCTCCAGTCCACAGGTCGCAAACAGTCTGATACGACTGAGCGACTTCACTTTCACTTTCACTTTGATGAGGACTACCGGGTTTATATGTGTGTGTTTTAACTCTGTGATCTGTGTTGTGATTTTTGATGGCCATTTTGCTTTGTCTGGCCACCATGTGGTTTAGACCTGCCACCATTTGTTAGAACTTGATTTTCTTTCCCTGTGCCTTGAGACCAGGGCTCTCAGGAACACTTATCTAGACCATCTCTAACTCCTGACACTGAGAGAAAAAAAAAAAAAAAGACTTGAAGCTAGATCTTGCACTGTGTCTGTCTAAATATGTCTTGGTATGTCTCTGTCTCTGGGTAATATTTTTGAGGTTAATTTGTATATGCGATCTATTTATTTGGCTTAAAAAAGGTAAGCACTTACAAATCAAGTAATTCTAAATTAAACAGTAAATTCCAGGTTTATGTGAACTGAGAAATATTCAGTGTTAAATACCTGATATTAATGTTTGTTTGTTGACCTATTTAATATAGACATGTCTTAGAGTACTTAAAGTTAAGTAAAATATTTTCATTGTACCTAGGTTTAATATGAGTTAAATATTATATGTTACAAGTTTGTCAACAAGAAAATTACCTCAAGTAAAAAAAAACTTCTAAAACATGTAAATGAGATATGAGCTTTTATATAAACTCTATTAAGAATAATTATTCTTTAAAAATATCCGTCTAAAGTAGTCTCTCCAGATTGGTGTAACTTAAAATCTGACCAAATGTTCTAAACCCTTTTAATTGATCTCTTTGATAAAACTTCCTAAATATAACTCTTTTGAAGTTCTTTTGATCTCTAGCTAACTTTAGGATGTTTCAGAGGGCCCCTGGAACATCCCAAAGAGAGATATTAAACTGTGCTTATTTGGTTGGTTAAATTACATGGAAAAGATTATCAGATGAGTAATAAATCCGTTCAGGTTATAATGTATGGTAAAATTACTAATACAGATATCCTAAAAATTATATGGAGTTTTTAACATTCTGATATGTTCTGGTATTTTAATGGAAAACCTGATGACTTCACAAAAGTTAGCAAAAGGACTGAATGAACCAGTGAATATGCTTATAACTTTTATGGTTTCTATCTGAAAAATTATGGGGTTGAATCTTATGTTTTCAAGGAGTAGGGGAAATCTTCCTCTCAAACTAATTATGACAATACTTTGGTAAAATTAAACGTTATAAACAAAACAATTATATTTTCTATCTGACTCCTCCAAAAATTGGAAGTTCTTAGGTTTCCAGTAAGTTTATCAAATGAGTTAGGAAGGTTATCTCACGGATACAAAAATCTCAAGAAATTTTTGAAACCTAAAAAAGGGAAGAATTCACCTAGATTTGTTAGGCAAAATCTGTGATAAGCCTTTGGTGTGAGTTTCCCAGCCCTGTTTTATTTTAAAAGTTCAGTCTGAGACTCTATAAATGTTTCAGCAAAATAAAAAGCCTATAATCAATTATGGCTATAGAAATCATCAGACCAAAATCAGTGAGAACAGACCTATTTTGCAAACAAACTAGCCTTAATTTGGTTATATTTAATAAAAATAAGGGTAACTTTAAGGAGAAAAAGATATTTCGAAATGTTAAATACCAGTTTGTTAATGGAGGTCTGCATCTAGTAAGACTCATCTCTTAGATAGTTCTTTGATGTTATGTGATGTTAATGTAAAATTTAGTTGAATTCTTGAAGAACACCCTAAGTTTGTTTCTGAAGCTTATCTCAGTAATCTATCTTTGGATGAAGATCAGATGCCTCATGACCTGCAACCAGGACTGGAAAAAGACATAATTTAAGGGAATGTCTCCAACATGAATGGAAGGACTTTTTTTTATCAGGAGAAACTACAGTACACCAGGATGAGAAGACGATGACATCAGAGGGAGACAGCTTCCCCAAGATGCTGGACCTGATTCGTATGATCATTTATGTTTTCTTGACTTCTTAGACCTTTGCATATAAGTCAAATGCTTTTCTATCATAGGCCTGATCCTATGCTAGTTTTAAAAATCAATCCAATTGTTGGGTTTGTGGCCAACTACCTGTGTCTAGTTCTGGGTTACCTTGGTAAATTTCTCTACTACCAGACTCTAACTGGTTGGCCCTGAGAAAATTTACTTAAAAATTATAGTCATATTCAGGTCACTATGGTATTACTAGATAGGATCCCCTCACCGGGCCAATTAATAATGCCTGCTCTGACTCTGGCTATAAATTTGAGCTTTTTTCTACTACCCAAGCTCAATCAGAACAAGAAGTTTCCACAAAGAAGAGAAAAATCTCCCTCAATTATGGCTTGGATTTATATAGATAATACCAGGCTACAATAATTTAGGTTTAAAGTCTCCTCTGTTGGAAAAAATAAATAAATAAGTAAATCATACTAAAGATAATCAGTCTAGTAACACTAAAAAACTGGGCTATGTGCCGTATAGATGGTGCCAATATATAATTTCCCTAAAAGATAAAGATTCTACAGGACAGACTAAGTCAGATGACCTGAAGATATACTGGGCTACATCTAATGAAAGTTCTTAACATAAGTCTTACTTGTGACTTTACTAATACTGCTGGCTATGTTATTTGTATTTTCCCTGTCTTACAAAATTGCTGTTTCTTACACTGTCCAATATGTGTGTGAGGCCTCTAATAGAACAATATATAGTCCCATATGAGATCAATGATGGTAACAATGTAACTCTAGATATGACAAGAAACAGCAAGAGGAAATATTTTCCTGGACCAAAAAGCTAGTAAGACAAGTGATCCAGAGAATTTCAGATACTGTTTTATGGTCTAGTCCAGTAACAGCACATTGAGTGGCCTGTTTACCTGAGAATGGACACTCTCAGCACCATGGGATAAAATGGTCATGAAGTGCCCCCCTCATAATCATGGTCAAGTTTATGAGCAAAAAGGGGCTCTGCCAACTGAAGACTGACACTCACCATCTGCATCTACAAAGATTAAATCATGGCCGCTGCAACTGCTGACTTTCAATGCCTCTGAAAGGAGTTCAGGGTGAAAATCAGGAATGAGGCACTCTGTGCTCTGAGAAAAACTGGCAGAACAGGCCTTCAGATAGATCTTTTCAGGAAAAGATTTTATGAGTCCCAATTCTTGCATCTTCTCATACCTAGAGAAACACTGACGTCATTAACGGTGAAATCTGCTTTGGCTATTAAGGAAAAGCTTACAATTAAAGTCAAAATAGAGTAGCTATGGTTCAGATATCCTGGGAAATAACTAGGTGATGCTATGGGTGTACTTTCAGATTAGACCTTGTATTGCTAAACACTTGAGTTTTCTGAGTCGTGTCAGGCTTGGATGCCACCATTTTCAAAACTGTCTGCTGGAAGCTACTAACCTTACTTTTATAAAACTAGGCAACTGGCTACATGGCTACAAGTCTCCCTGAAGTGCCAGGTCCAGACTGGGTTTCAGACCTATTCTTCTAAAAAGAAATGAGATTAGGATTTTAATCATACAAGACTCAGATCTAAAACTTGGAACTCAGAAATACTTCCGATTCAGTGTCTATACTCCAAGCTAGGGCAGTCCTATGCCCCATTTTTTTTTTTTTTCCTCCCATTTTGAAAGAAGTTATCACAGTCATAGTTGCCTAGTTCCCTAAAATTAAACCTGAGCGGGACTCTGTGGGGCTCTGGAGTGCAGATCTGTTCTGTGTTCTCCATTTCTTATCTGTAGGATATAGACTTTGTTCAGCCTCCTTGGCCTTCCCTGAATTCCAAAGCATGGATTCAAACAACTGCTAATCAGGGAAGGGAGGGGATACAAAAACAGAAACAATCAAAGGTTGGTACAGCCTCCAGACAAGAGTCCTGGTTCCTACTCAAAGAAATATGCATAACAATGTCTTTGAGCCCCCACCTAGGTGGAAGATGGTAACTTCAGACTGAACACAAGATTCCTGGAGCACAGCTCTGTTGCCTCACCACCAACCCATCAGAAGGGGTCACAAAGCCTGCAACCCTCACCCCAAATGTTGCCTTCTGTTTCCGGGGACCAGAGATGACCATCCTGTTAGGTCTCCTGTTTGGCCCTTGTCTATTTCATCTCTGAGAGGGGCCAACTAAATTGCTGTTACTACAAGGGTAGAAGCTGGGTTCAGATGTGGAAAACCCCAACTTAGATCAGGTAGAGAGAGACTTCTGCTCTACTAGGCAGGCCTACGCCCATGCACAGCAGGAAGAAGTTACAGAAGAAAGAGACCTCTGCCCCAATTCCCAAAAAGTATCTTGAGTATGAAGTCTCTCATGGGGCTTATGTACTGCGTTAGGGGAAAAACGTTGTTTTTATGTAAATCACTCGGGTAGTAAAAAAGCTATGGCCAAAGTAAGGAAAGGGCTAGCCCAATGGAAAAGAGAGCGAGAGGCCCAACAGGGATGGTTTGAGCCCTGGTTCCAACAGTCCCCATGCTTAACAACGCTGATTTCCACCCTGGTGGGCCCTCTCATAGTGCTACTACTGATTCGCACTCTTGGCCCCTGTATCCTAAATAGACTTATCACATTTGTTAAGGAGCGCATCAATACAGTCCAGGTACTAGTACTGAGGCAACAGTATCAGGCCCTGCCCCAAAATAAAGAGGAAGATTCCTCTATGTAGCTGAAGACAGGGGGGAATGTTAGGACCAAACTGGAGCCAGGACAGGCTCTAAGGGGCAGGCTAGGCCTGAGGTTTAGTCTCTAGGAAAGCTGAGGCACTGGGAACTCCTGCAGGCAGTGTACCTAGACCAATCAGAAAAATCCCCATAGCCCCCCGCCTGCGCCAGACCCGAGCCAATCCAGATAGGGATGCCAGGTTTAAAAGTCCTGCGCGCGCAAACGGTTTAACCAATCAGCTATGCTGTTACAGAAACAAAGAACCATCTGTATAAAAGTAGATGTGATTCAGAGCTCGGGGCTCTTGTTGGATTCCACTGTGCTGGATGAGACCTGGGCCCTAACTCGAGCTAGCAATAAACCCCTTTATGCTTTTGCATTGCTGTGGACGTCTTATTCTCTCAGTTTTGGGGACTCAGACTCTGGGCATAACAATTACCATAAAGAAGGGGGAAAGACAAGTTCAAACTGGGAGAAAACATAACTAATAAAGACTGACATCCAGAATATGTAAAGAAATCCTACAAATGAATGAGAAAAGGAAATCTAATAGAAAAATGGGCAAAACACATAAGCTTGTCACAGAAATGGAAATATAGCTTAAGGGTGTTTAGTCTCAATATCAGAAAAGTGCCAAATTCAGACCATAATTAAATTCAGTTTGACACTACTAGTTTTGCAGTAATTTTCACTTTTATTGCCACCCCCCTACCCCAGACATGTATATCTTCAACTTTAGTGCACTGAACAGAATAACAGAATTCTGTTATTACAACATTTTCTTTTATTATTGGGTTGCTAGTATACTATGCTTTGTTGTTGTGTTATCACTGCCTAGAATGCTTTTTCCCTTAGTGCAGTAGTTCTTAAAATGTGGTCCCCAGACCAGCATCAACAAGCATCACCAGTGTACTTTTTAGAAATGCCCCACCCCTGAACTGTCTTTTAAAGGATGTTTGTATAGTAAATAATTTTAAGTTAGAGATAGTTATGTTATTTGCCTCTAGAGCAGAGGGCAGGTATGCTTGCAGTCT
Organism: Budorcas taxicolor; assembly: GCF_023091745.1. Classification (NCBI taxonomy): domain Eukaryota; kingdom Metazoa; phylum Chordata; class Mammalia; order Artiodactyla; family Bovidae; genus Budorcas; species Budorcas taxicolor. The sequence goes on along the minus strand of NC_068912.1, from coordinate 51,482,571 downwards.
CTTTAAAAAAGGTTGGGGCTTTCTGAGCTCTAACTTCCTTTCCTGTAGTGTAACCCGCTGTGTGTACAGATGGCTTTTGTCTCATCCCCCCGTGGGAACTGCCCTTGGGGAACTGCTAGAAGAAAATGGTGATACTCCTGTTGCTGTGAATAGAAAACTGTCCTTTGTCTCTAATCCAGGAGTCTTATGTCTTTCCCTGTACCCATAAAACTCTTGCAGGTTAACTTTGTAGTTTGCAAGTAGGATAAAATTTCAGATCTCTCACAGTCCTTGACACATCTTTCTTCTCTAATGCTCTGAAATGGGAACCATTGCTTGTAATAATTGTTAATGGGAAGCATAATACTGAGTGAGCTTAACATACAAAGTATAATGAGCTTCCCAGGTAGTGCTGGAGGTATAGAACCTGCTTGCTAATGCAGGAGATGTAAGAGACGCAGGTTTGATCCCTGGGTCTGAAAGATCCCCAGATGGCATGGCAATCTACTCCACTATTCTTGCCTGGAGAATCCCATGGACAGAGGAGCCTGATGGGAGTATAGTCCATGAAGTGAAGTGTCAGTCACTCAGTCGTGCCTGACTTTTTGCGACCCCATGGACTGCAGCCCACCAGGCTCCTCTGTCCATGGGATTTTCCAGGCAAGAATACTGGACTGGGTAGCCATTTCCTTCTCCAGGGGATCGTTCCAACCCCGGGATTGGACTCCGGTCTCCTGCACTGCAGGCAGATTCTTTACTGACTGAGCTATAGGGTCGCAAAGAGTCGGACACAACTGGAGAGACTTTAACAAAAACAATGTATAACAAGACAGATACTCTTTTAGTGTCAAATTTTGACTGTCAAATATTCTTTAGAATGTCTCCATTACCCTAATTTCATTTCTTTCTGAAATTTACTCATTCGTCAAGCAAACATTTCTATGTGTTATTTTTGCTGTTATTTTTCTCAGATTGTTGGCACCACCAGAAGCTGATTTCATCCGAAGAGATGGCTGAAAGTGATGGAAAAGAAAAAATAAAATGGACAACCACCATTATTATTAGCTCATCTCTTAAGGTAAAAGAGGCATTTGGGCCATTGATCTTGAATTAAAAATTAAGCAATAGAATAGTATTTTAAAATACCTTTAGCTTGATTATCCAAAGTTGTGTGAATCAGCAACTATATAATCTAAAATGTATTTTAAAGATAAATTAGGAAGATCACTGCATCCATTTTCCTACTTGTCTAAATATCTGAAAGTTGGACATTTTCTTAAGTTTTTTTTTTTCTCGCTAAGCCTATTCTAAGAGATGTTAAATGATTCCAGAAACAACAACTTATATGAACATGTATTACTTAAGGCTTTTTGGAGAAGTACACAACAGGAACTGACCTGTCTAGACTTAGTAGCATTGAGAGGAAACTGTCCCTACAGCTTGAAGCAGGAAGGAATGGGAAGTTGAATGCCTGAGGGCAATTGATCAGTGTTTTTAACTCTGCAGCTAGCAGGATTATCTAACCCTTTCCTGGGTGTTTATCTTATGGATACCACCTAATGTCTAGAATGAGGGGGCAAGAGATGATTCTTCATGGTAAAGAAGAGAGAGGTTAGAAGACTTTGAATATGACTTTTTTTAATCTACCCTGTTCTTTCATTGTTGCCTCAAGCTGCCCTCTGCTCTGTTGGCTCTAGCCATCTAGCCCCATACCCGTCACTGGAATTGTTCATGGTTCTTTTTGTTAGATTTCTGGAATCAGTATTTTTCTCCCATATTTCTCTTGTTTCTTTAGCTTTGTCAGAGTGATTTTAAGAGAGGAAGACAGCAACCAATACTATTTGCCAAAAACAACTGCTTTTATTGTTTTATTTATCTTATTTTATGCTATTTGTCTCACCTTTTCTGTTTTTGCTTTTTTTTTTTGGTCCCTTTTTGTATTGTTAATAGTCTCTTTTTCTTTAACTAGCTTTGGAAGTTATAAGCTCTATTTCTGTTTTTTAAGAGTTACCCTAGAAAATTTAACGTACATACTTAGCCCCACAAAGTCCAAAGTAAATAATAATTTTTTATTGTTGTTTTTGTTGTTCAGTCGCTCAGTTGTGTCTGACTCTTTACAACCTCATGGACTGCAGCATGCCAGGCTCTTCTGTTCTCTGCTGCTGCTAAGTTGCTTCAGTAGTGTTCGACTCTGTGCGACCCCATAGACAGCAGCCCACCAGGCTCCCCCGTCCCTGGGATTCTCCAGGCAAGAACACTGGAGTGGGGTTGCCATTTCCTTCTCCAATGCGTGAAAGTGAAAAGTGAAAGTGACGTTGCTCAGTCGTGTCCGACTCTTTGCAACTCCATGGACTGCAGCCCACCAGGCTCCTCTGTCCATGAGATTTTCTAGGCAAGAGTTCTGTTCTCTGCTACCTCCCAAAGTTTGCTCAAATTCTTGTCCATAGAGTGGGTGATGCTATCTGACCATCTCATCCTCTGTCGCCCCTTCTCTTTCTGCCCTCAATCTTTCTCACCATCAGAGTCTTTTCCAATATGTTGGCTGTCTGCATCAGGTAACCAAAGTATTGAAGCTTTAGCTTCAGCAACAGTCCTTCCAATGAATATACAGGTTAATTTCCTTTAGGATTGACTAGTTTGATTTCCTTGCAGTCCAAGGGACTCTCAAGAGCCTTCTCTAGTACCATAATTCAAAAGCATTAATACTTCAGTGCTCATCCTTCTTTATGTCCAACTTACATCCATACATGACTACTGGAGAAACCATAGCTTTGACTAAACAGACCTTTGTTGGCAAAGTGATGTCTTTGCTTTTTAATACACTGTCTAGGTTTGTCAAAGCTTTCCTCCAAGAAGCAAGTGTCTTTTAATTTCATGGCATAGTCATTGCAGTGATTTTGGAGCTTAAGAAAATAAAATCTGTCTCTGCTTCCACTTTTTTCCCTTCTATTTGCCATGAAGTGATGGGACTGGATGCCATGATCTTGTTTTTTTAATGTTGAGTTTCAGGCCAGCTTTTTCAGTCTCCTCTTTCATCCTCATCAAGAGGGTCCTTAGTTCCTCTCACTTTCTGCCATCAGAGTGGTATCATCTTGATATCTGAGGTTGTTGATATTTCTCCTGGCAATCTTGATTCCATCTTGTGGTTCACCCTGCCTGGCATTTGCATGATGTACTGTGCATGGAGGTTAAATAGGATGACATTATACAGCCTTGTCATACTCCTTTCCCAATTAGGAACCAGTCCATTGTTCCATGTCTGGTTTTAACTGTTGCTTCTTGACCCACATACAGGTTTCTCAGGAGACAGATAATGTGGTCTGGTACTCCCATCTCTAGTAGTTTTCCACAGTTTGTTGTGATCCACACAGTCAGTCTTTAACATAGTCAGTGAAGCAGCAGTAGATGTTTTTCTGGAACTCCCTTGCTTTTGCCATGATCCAGCGAATGTTGACAATTTGATCTCTGGTTCTTCTGCCTCTTTGAAATCCATCTGAAAGTTCTTGGATCACCTACTCCTGAAGCCTAGCTTGAAAGATTTTGAGCATAACCTTGCTAGCATATGAAATGAGCACACTTGTACGCTATTTTGAACATTCTTTGGCATTACCCTTCTTTGGGATTGGAATGAAAACTGACCACTTCCAGTCCTGTGGCCACTGATGAGTTTTCTAAATTTACTGACATATTGAGTGCAGCACTTTAACAGCATCATCTTTTAGGATTTTAAATAGCTCAGCTGGAATTCCATCACTTCCACTAGCTTTGTTTGTATTAATGCTTTTTAAGGCCCATTTGACTTCACACAACTGGTAAGGAATCTGTTTGCAGTGTGGGAGACCTGGGTTGGGAAGATCCCCTGGAGAAGGAAAAGGCCCACTCTGGTATTCTGGCTTAGAGAATTCCATGGACTTTACAGTCCATGGGGTCGGAAAGAGTCGGACATGAGTGACTTTCACTTTCACTGACTTCACGCTCCAGGATGCCTGGCTTTAGGTGAGTCACCACACCATCGTGATGATCTGGGTTATTAAGACCTTTTTTGTATAGCTCTGTATGTTCTTGCCACCTCTTCTTAATCTCTTCTGCTTCTGTTAGGTCCTTATCATTTCTGTCCTATATTGTGCCCATCCTTGCTTGAAATGTTCCCTTGATAGCCAATTTTCTTGAAGAGATCTTTAATCTTTCCCAATCTTTTATTTTCCTCTCTTTGCATTGTTCATTTAAGAAGGCCTTCTTATCTCTCCGTGCTGTTCTCTGGAATACCACATTCTTTTGGGTGTATTTTTCCCTTTCTCCCTTGCTTTTCACTTTTTTCTTCAGCTATTTGTAAAGCCTCCTCAGACAATCACTTTGCCTTCTTGCATTTCTTTTTCTTTGGAATGGTTTTGGTCACTGCTTCCTGTACAATGTTATGAACCTCTGTCCATAGTTTTCAGGCACTCTGTCTACCAGATCTAAATCTTTGAACCTGTTCACCACCTCCACTGTATAATCATAGGGATTTGATTCAGGTCATATGTGAATGGCGTCGTGCTTTTCCCTACTTTCTTCAATTTAAGCCTGAATTTTGCAATAAGGAGTTTAAGATCTGAGCCACAGTCAGCTCCAGGTCTTGTTTTTTGCTGACTACATAGAGCTTCTCCATCTTTGGCTACAAAAAACATAATCAGTTTGATTTTGGTGTTGATCATCTGGTGATGTCCATGTATAGACTCATCTCGGGTTGCTGGAAAAGGCTGTTTGCTACTTATCTTCCTCTTACATGACAAATAAATCGTAGAACACTAATTCCAATCACCCTCTTCTGTACTGTATTTGTTGTTATCATATAGTTTAATTCTCTCAATTTTTTACTCCACAAAGTATTATTATTACTTTCTAAAGTCAGTATTTGTTTAGATTTACTCATGTCTTTGTTACTTTCTTTGCTCTTCTTCTTTTGGCTCAAACCTTCTGTTTTGGATCATTTTCCTTTTTATCTGAATAATACATTACCTGAATAGAAATTACCTCAATGAGGACCATCTCTGTCTTCCTTTCAAAATACAGTTGACCCTTGAACAGAGTGGGGGTTATAGGCACTGATTCCTGCACAGTTGAAAATTCACCTTTAACTTTACACTTGGCCCATTGTATCAGCAGCTCTGCATGTGAGGAGTCAGTGAACCTCAGATTGTGTAATATATGTTTATTGAAAGACTCAACTATATTTTTGTTTCCCCCTTGATCTTGAAAGATGTTTTAAAAATGAATTTAACTGAGGTGGGACTTATATACAATAAAATACACATTTAAAGTATAAGCTTAATGAATTTTGACAAATTTGTGTACCTGTGTAACCATCACCCCAATCAAAATATATAGAACATTTTCATCCAGAAAATTGCTTCATGCCCTTTTATAATCAGTCCTTTTCCAGTTCCCTGCCTCAAGCAACTGTTGATCTGATTTATCTCAGATTTATAGTTAGTTTTGCCTGTTGTAGTTGTTCAGTTGCTCAGTCATGTCCAACTCTTTGCAACCCCATCAACTGCAGCATGCCAGGCTCCCTGTCCTTCACTATCTCCTGTAGTTTGCTCAGATTCATGTCCACTGATCGGTGATGGTGTCTAACCATCTCATCCTGTGCTGCCCCCTTCTTCTTTTGCCTTCAGTCTTTCCCAGTGAAAAGTGAAAGTTGCTCAGTCATGTCCAACTCCTCGAGACCCCGTGGACTGTACAGTCCAGGGAATTCTCCAAGCCAGAATACTGGAGTGGGTAGCAATTCCCTTCTCCAGGTGATCTTCCCAACCCAGGTCTCCTGCACTGCAGGCGGATTCTTTACCAGCTGAGCCACAAGGGAAGCCCAGTCTTTCCCAGCATCAGGGACTTTTCTAGTGAGTCACCTCTTTGCATCAGGTGGCTAAAGTATTAGAGCTTGTTTCTCCGTCAGTCCTTCCAGTGAATATTCAGGGTTGATGTCCTTTGGGGTTGACTGGTTTGATCTGTTACATCCTTTTATATAATTTCTAATTCTTTGCCCAGATTCTCAATCTTGCCTTTTATCTCCTTGAATATGGTAAATAGCTATTTAAGGCACATGTAACTTTACTGTATGTATGTTCTGTTACTGTTTCTATTATTTGTTGTTTCTCATAGTTCTCTTTTCATGTAATTTTGTCTCTTTATATGTTTATTTTTGATTGTTTGTTGGAATTTGTATTTGAAAAAAAAATGTTTGTAGAAATTATTTGAGGCCTAGAATAGTGTTATATTCCTCTAGAGAAACCTTAATTCTGAGAGAAAATTAAACCTTTAAGTCTCTAAGCAGGGTTTCCAGAGAAAATATAGGTCACTTAGTTAAACTAAAAAGTTTAGGTAAATAATGAATATAGTTTAAGTTCATCCCAAATATTGCATGGGACATACTTATATTAATACTAAAATATCATGTTTATCTGAAATGGAAATTTAACTGGATGTTCTATATTTTTATTTGCTGAGCTGGCCACCCAGCTTCTATTGTATGTAATAAAGGAGCTTACGTCCTGTTTATTTCTGTGATACTTGTTACGTTTGAATTGAGAAAATATTCAGATAATTTTCTTTGTTCTGTAGCTGAAATGAGGAGACCTAATTGAGAAGAGTTGCTCTAGGGAGTGCTTCTGCAAGGTGCTTGGGAACACTAGTAATACAGTATCACTTTAATCCAATTTTAGGGATTGAAATGGTTTGAAGCTAGGCTGCAGCCCCTATGAGAGCTGTTCCACTTTTGTCAAAAGCTCTCTTCAGCCTCTCATCTGTCTTTTCCTGAATTGACAGATGCCCTCAGGGGAGAAAATGGCCTAAATGCCTATCTCTTATCTTTGAATTTCTGTATAGGTCTTGGTCTTGTAATTTTTCACTATCCTGCTAGCTCTCTGATGCATTCAAACAGGTTTTTTAAAATTTTCCAGCTTTTCTAGATGCCTTCAGCAGGGGAGTTGGCCGAAATTACTTAATCTGCCATCACTGGAAGCAATATATAATTTGAAAACAGCAGAAAACTCATGGGAAGAGTCTTAATTGAACTCTAGGTCAGGATCTGTTTGAGTAGCATAAAATACTCTATCTTTAGGAAGGAATCAAGTATTTGGTACCTAATTCCAACCTGTGTACTTAAAATATACACAGGCAAATATATGATAATAATGAGGCAAAATATAAAATAAATGTAAGGGATTTCTATCTACTTGGAGACTAACAAACTTAGAGTTCTAACCAGTCAGTAAATACCATGAACCACTTATATTGTAATGCTTTGCTAAGTCGCTTCAGTGGTGTCTGATTCTTTACAACCCAATGGACTGTATCCCGCCAGGCTCCTCTGTCCATGGGATTTTCCTGGCAAGAGTACTGGAGTGGGTTGCCATGCCCCTCATCCAGGGGATCTTCCTCCTGTGTCTTCTGCATTGCAGGCAGATAATGAATGCTAAGCCACTGGGGAAGTGCTTTAGGTAATATCTAATTGTTAATAGCTTCTTTTATAAAGATTTGATCATTGAGACGCTAAATGCAGTCTCTCTATAGAGAAAAAAACTTAAAAAAAAAAAAAGTAAAAATATTTAGTTCTCCTGGAATTCACTGTGGGTTTGGAAATGAGTTGTGTTACTACAGCTGTTACTTAAGGAAGAAATTAAGAGCAATATGAAAGAGTTAAACTATAAGAGCAAACACAAACTTCTTTTTAAAAAACAACTTAAAGATGGATTCTGACATGCATTAATGAATAAATAGAAGGTGACATGTTTCTTAGATGTGGAGTGCTAGATGATTGACAGAACCATGAAGTGCCATACAGAAAACTACAAAGACACAATCAATTCTTCAGTTCATTTGTTTACAGTTACTGTTAGTAAACTTTTCAAATGTTTTAAGCACTTAGGTGAGTTAGAAAATATGTATGAAGACAATAGGACTTTGGGTTTAAATACTAAGCATCTATTTCTAGGCCGCAAATATTTCTAGATTTCCTATTTATCCACATAATTATGGGTATGTGAAGAATCCATCTTCAAGTTGCTTTTTAGAAAGAAGTTTGTGTTTGCTCTTATAGTTTAATTCTTTAATATTGTCTTTAGTTTCTTCTCTAAGTAACATAACTAGTACACAACTCATTTCCAAACCCACAGTGTATTTCAGGAGAACTAAATATTTTTAGTTTTTTTTTTTTAAGTTTTTTTCCTCCATAGAGAGAGCACATTTAGTGTCTCAATGACCAAATCTTTAACTGTACAGTTATAAAAGTAGCTATTAAACTTCATGTTTTTTCATTAGCTTTAATTAACTATTAAAAAGATGTTTTAATTCTGAAGATTTCTGAAATTTTTTTTTTTTAAGAGTTATGAAGTTGCAGCTGCCCTAGAAAACCGAAGCCACAAGGTTCGGTATTCAGATTCAGTAGAAAATGGATCAATTATATTTTCTCTTTCTGGTACAGTATATTTGCTGACTTCTTTAAGTTTGTTAATAAATACGTGCACGTAAATTCTAATTATTCGGTAGTTTAGTAACGAAGTAATAAGCTTAAGGTGTTACTCTTTGGGAAGGGTGAATGTGTAATAAAACTTTGTTACTCCTGCAAAAGCAGTACGTATGGCCAATTACAAAATACATTCCTTTTTAGATTAGAATTGTTGAACTAAAGTTAAATCACTGGAGTCTAGTAAAGGATGGTACAAACTACTTGCTTTGAAACTAACATGAAAGTACAACAAAGCCACCCTCCCTAACAATCAACATTTAAAATATTACTCATATTAATGAAGAGGCTAGCATCATATTGATGAAAATCCATATACAAAAACAATGCAGGATGTAAAGCAATCATCCTTCAATTAAAAAAATTAGGTGGGAAAAAAACAATATAGGAGAACGTTTTTCATGATTTTGTACAAGAGTTTACTGAACATAATATAAAACAAATACTAACTAAAAGAACCAAATGGGGACAAATGTTCCTGAAATCATAACACCATACAACTGTGAGTCATAGGCAAAGGAATTAGACTAGGATATGAGAAAACTGGGGATATGAGAAGGGGGCAGCTCTACTTGTGCTTGGAAAATGACAGAAGTGATAAGATATGGAGGTAAAGGATTTTATTAGAGTGGTTATGAATAGACCTGTACTCTAACAGAGATTTTGGAAGACAAGCACTTTCAAAAGCTCCAAGAAATAGACATCCAAGCTGAAAATGGTCCAGCCTCAAATTCATCCTTTCTGGTTGTAGAGAGCCCTCTAGAGAGAAGTAAAATATTTTTGGTAAATACCTACTCTATTGTATGCTTTGGTCACTTTATATATTCTCTTATTTAATCCTTTTAACAAACTGATCAAAGAACTATTATTCTAACCTTACAGATGAGGTAATTTAGATTCAGAAAGGTTATATAAATTTTTAGTGTTAAGTTCATTCAGTTAGTATAATGACATGGTTATTTACTTCCTGAGATTGTGTCTTCCACTCATTTTTTAAAGAGCTAATCAGATTAAGCTTCTCTTTTGGCCCATTTTTTTGGGAGGTTGGGGGAAGACTGCCACATGGCATGCAGGATCTTAGTTCCCCGACCAGGGATCGAACCTGTGCCCTCTGCAGTGGAAGCACTGAGTCCTAACCAGTGGACTACCAGGGGAGCCTTCTGGAGCATTCTTATACCCTTGATACTGTTTCAGAGACCCTAGATATCTGCTCCTGAGTGTGTTAATTTATATAATGGTTTATGTTATGATACAAAAGATTCTCCAAGGAATAACTAAAAGTTTGCTTAAAACTACTTTCCTTTAGTTGATTTCCAGCTTTTAAAAATTATAACATGAAAAATTAACATGTAACTAAAATTAGGCCTTACATTCATTGTGGATAGTGCCTTAAAGGAAAAAAACGGTTACTGACCCAAAAGGGTTCTCCCCTTAAATATTTAGATTGTCATCCTTTTGTTACAGAGCACTTCAAAGAACTACCTATTATTTTGCTGTGTAAGACTTTTGTTATAGTGATTTCCATCTGCTATAGGTTTAGAGCCTGGACACTTACATATATGTTTAACTTATAGTTATTTTTGTTGATTTTACTAAGTTTATAAAAAAGTTTTATTAATATGACAAGGTGACATTTTATATTACATTCACCTTTCCTAGGAGTTGCATTTTTATTGATGGATGCTAGAGAATGCTTTATGTCTGCTGAAGAAACATTTCTAGCCAAAATTGAGAAGTTTATTAACATTCACCAAAATAGTTTTTTGGTTCTGTCTGCTGCCCTGCATGGACCTGAAGAATGGAAACTGATGTTCAGGATTCAGCAGAGGTATGGACAGTAACACTACAGACCTGTTTTCCTTAAGTTACGTTATGTACTTCAGTTCTGATTTGTTTCAGGCAAGTGAATTATGTTTTGCCAAAAGATAAACTTTATAATGTTAACCTTTCATTTTTAATACAACACAGGCCAAAGAGCTATTCTATGAATGAGGGTGACAAGTTTCAGAATGCATGCTGATTTATGGAATTCTTCAGCAAGACTAAATCAGAAGTGAACACTTTTTAGTCAATTAAGTTCCGGTTTTAAAGCCATATTAAATCCTCTGTGGAATAAGGCAGGCATGAATGAATAAAAAAATGACAAACAATAAAGGATTTTTGTCTCTTCTTTCCACTTAGGATAACAAATATAAGTCATATGATCTATTTAACTTAAACAATTTTTTTCTCCCCCAGATTCCTGGGTAGTAACTTACGGATACTTCCAGTACACAACACAGTAAATGCTGTTAATCTTATGTGCACCATAGCTAAGGTAAGTCACCTGAGGAAAATGACATACATACACACATACACACTGATAAACTTTGAGATTCTTTACTTCAAAATGCATTCCCTATTCAATGGAACTGACAAATATTGTTTCCCTTAGAGAAGCTGCTATTTCCAAACACATGCCATTCTTTCCCAAGCCTGAACTTGGCCTCTCAAGTCTTGTCAATTCCAGTAGCAACTATCAGAATCACTCATTCAGGTTAAAAGATCATTTGGTCATATATACATTGTGTTGGCTCTATTGGTTACTTAAATCTTCTTTCAAATTCTCAAGTATAAATATTGGTAGTCATGAACTGTCAGAGTGCAAACATGCTATTTTATAACTTGACTAGTTTCCACTTTTCTTTTCATGCTTGTTCTCCATAAAGTGTGCTCCCAGCTCCCATAGGCAGAGTTAGGTGTTCCTTACTCTTTTACTTGGAACAGATTCCTGTTGAAGCAATTCTTAATAGTATTCTACTTTTCTGGTTTGCATGTTTGAAATTCCATAAAGACAAAGATCAGGTATTTTTCTATTACTCTAATAACTCATACATAGTACTGATTATGGAGAAGGCAGTGGCACCCCACTCCAGTACTCTTGCCTGGAAAATCCCATGGATGGAGGAGCCTGGTAGGCTGCGGTCCATGGGGTCATGAAGAGTCAGACATGACCGAGTGACTTCCCTTTCACTTTTCACTTTCATGCATTGGAGAAGGAAATGGCAACCCACTCCAGTGTTCTTGCCTGGAGAATCCCAGGGACGGGGGAGCCTGGTGGGCTGCTGTCTATGGGGTTGCACAGAGTCAGACACGACTGAAGTGACTTAGCAGCTTAGCAGTACTGATTAATATCTGTTGAATAGGTTAGGTATTTTAAGATGTGACCCTGTAAAAAATACCTTATTTCTTAAATAATGTTGCATGTTTATATCTTCTTCCAGATCACCTCCAAGTCATACATAGATAGCATCTGCTACAGAATGGTAACAACTAAAGCTTATATCATTGAGCAAAGTCCTGTGTGGAAAACACTTCAAAAGATAAAACTGAGTGGTGATACATTTAACCCAAATTAGATTATCAACCATAAATGTTCTTTGGGGAGGATATTTAAATAAAATACATATAATTAAAAATGATTTTACTTTCAGAGTTCTGTTAATTCCTTTAATAATGTTCAAAAAATATTGGTACATGTATATAAAACTTAGATTGAACCTTCTTAATGATACAAATTAAGCTGGAAGAACAAATGTTTAATTGCAGATAAGTACACAGCATTTTCTAATAAGCCCCCTGGGTTAAAGAAAAAGTCATATATACCTTTTTATAATACAAGCCACTATTTCTAAAATTAATCTTCACAGATACTTTTACACTGTAACTACTGCTGGAAAGCTGGTGATACAGGACTCTGCCTTCTAAGACTCCTGAGGCAGGGGAAAAAAAGGGAAATTAGGAGTAGTACGCAGACTCAGAATTTTTCCCTAAGCTCTTACAGTGCTATGATAGCCAGTTTAACACTAGGAGTTCTAAAATAGCATCTAACTGGAACATGAAGTGTATCAGAATTTTTATAAACTCAAAACTGTATGAATAAAGGTAATTCCAGTACATTTTATGAAATCATAATATAAAATTATTGATTCGTAGTATTTAACAGTAGTATTTAAAATACACATGGGCATTATTTACCCATATAGATACCTTTTTAAAAGGAAACAATGCTACTGATCCATAATGTGTCATTGCTGAAACAGAGAAGTAAGAGAAGCTACATTTATTTTCAGTGTGTTTTACAGAAAAACTTCTATAAAGGTATTAAATAAACCATAATGAAAAATATAGTGTACTACTAGTTTTTATTTAGGAGATGGAGCTTTCACTTTACCCCATATTTTCCTCAGAGGTAGACTTTGTTTTTGTTTCAATGAGTTCTTCTACTCGAGCCAGAACACTTTCAATCAAATCAAATGTGAAAAGAGCTGAATGTAGGACCTATAATGCCAAGAAAATTAGTTACTAAAGCTGCGTTTAAAACAAAGCAAAGCAAAAAAGAGAAAAGAGTTCAGTTGGACATAGCTTAGGAAAATTTCATATCTACCTTAAGTTGCATTTCAGGAGGCATATTTGGGATCTCTTCTCTACCTACATTTAGTGAACAATGATCTTTAGACTTCTGGACTTCTATAAGAGAAGGAAAAAAACGTATCACACTTAACCATTATAAACTCAGATTTCAATAATAAATTTATAATTTGTTTACTAACTTTTAAAAAAATGCCAGTTATTTGTGTAAATTAAGTCTGATGGTTTTAATAGCTAGTTTTGTTGTTGTTTAGTTGCCAAGTCATGTCAGACTCTTGGACTGTAGCCTGCTTGCTAGGTCCTTTGTGGGATTTCCCAGGCAAGAATACTGGAGTGGGTTGCTATTTCCTTCTCCAGGGGATCTTTCTGACCCGGGATTGAACCCATGTCTCCTGCATTGGCAGGCAGATTCTTTACCACTGATCCACCAGGGAAGATTTAATAGCTCAGGGTATGCTAAAAACTGGCTGTGAACAAATAAAAATATCAAAATTCTGTAACATGTGAATTAATGTTTCTTCAGGTGAACAGCATTATTTTGGCATGTACAAGATGAATGAAACTTTTGTCAACATAAAATCAGAATTATAACCTGTCACACTAAGACAAAATTTTTATTTATAGTGATGTCTATACAAATACCACCATAGTTATATGGAAAAGATTACAAGATCATTAGAATAGAACTGCTGTCTTTAAAAAGTAATTTTGGACCTAAGATTCTTTTTTGTAATTTGTACAAATTTAGTAGAGGTCGAGATTTAATAAAGATGTCATGGGGGATGGACCCCGAAATACTGAAAGAAGTGCAATGATATCGAAACAGAAATATTTGTGATACAATTAGTTTCTAATCAGAACTTGAGGTTTTAAACCAGACTGCTCCAGTTTGGTTTAAATATTTTACCCAATTTCAGTATTAACTGGAGTATATATTCACAAAGAATCATTTAAATTATATATAAAATGACTCAGTTGTCATGGTTCCTTGTTGGCTATAAGTTATACAAGTATAAGATAAAGTTCTTTATTAAAGTTCTTTATTTAGAATATAAATGAGTTTAAAAAATCTGACTAATTTTTAGGCTTAACTGGAAATGAAATTTCACATTACCAACCTTGGCTATTCTTAATTTCTGCCTCATAATGTGCTTTTGACATATTGAGTCCTGTATGGAGGGGCTTTAAGAAATTATTCTCAATCTTTTCAAGTTCTGTCCACAAACCAGTCTGTTTGGAAGAATTAATGAAACAATTAGTTATTTCCTTCAAGATTTAATGCCTACTAGTATTAAACATTAAAAGATGCTTACTTCTTGGAAGGAAAGTTACGACCAACCTAAATAGCATATTAAAAAGCAGAGACATTACGTTGCCAACAAAGATTCATCTAGTCAAGGCTATGGTTTTTCCAGTGGTCATGTATGGATGTGAGAGTTGGACTGTGAAGAAAGCTGAGTGCCAAAGAATTGATGCTTTTGAACTGTGGTGTTGGAGAAGACTTGAGAGTCCCTTGGACTGCAAGGAGATCCAACCAGTCCATTCTGAAGGAGATCAGTCCTGGGTGTTCATTGGAAGGACTGATGCTGAAGCTGAAACTCTAATACTTTGGCCACCTCATGTGAAGAGTTGACTCATTGGAAACAACCCTGATGCTGGGAGGGATTGGGGGCAGGAGGAGAAGGGGATGACAGAGGATGAGATGGCTGGATGGCATCACTGACTCAATGGATGTGAGTCTGGGTAAACTCCGGGAGTTGGTGATGGACAGGGAGGCCTGGCGTGCTGTGATTCACGGGGTTGCAAAGAGTCAGACACGACTGAGTGACTGAACTGAACTGAGTATTAAACAAGGGCTGAGTGTTGGAGAAACAGAAATGAGTAAGGCATGATCCTTGCCTTTCAAAGTAGAGTTGACTGTTTATTAATACATTCATTACTACATCTAGTTATTGTATGTAAATACCAATCAAAACAAAAATGCACTCATTTAGCATATTCATTATTGTGCCATTTGGACAGCTTCTGGTTTTGATAACTTACAAGTTTTATCCATGAGAAAATTATCTGAAAATAATCCACATAGTCTGAGACATTTCTCTTTCCTTATAAACCATCCCCACAATGACTATGTTGTAAGTCCCCTTCAACTCCTTATCTTTCAAATAATATCCTTGTCACAGATCTAGTGCCAGAGGATTCTATTCCTTCTCTATTGATGGAAACTTCTAACACAAAGCTGACTTAAGACTTTCTTGGTGATCAATAAAGATGGAAATTTTACCTGCCTGGGACAGCTTAGGATTATTTTGTCATTCGTATTAAAGATTTTTGTTCTAAAAGCATTTCTTCCTATAGTACTAAAAGGGAATCATAAAGTCTTAAGTCTTAGTTTTTCTCTTTTTTTAGGAAGAAAAAAAAAATTCATTGGTATTGCTCAGTTTCCAGTTACTTATTACAAAGGAAAGTAGCTTAGGCAAAAAATGAAAACTTAGGAATCCAATTATCCTTAACTAGAACTGGATCATATGAAAACCTATTTTGTAATTGAGCTTATTTTGATCCAAGTACTATATAACATTTAACATATACAGCCCTCAAATCTACACATATCTGTGTTGAATAATTTATAATTTCACTGTCACATATATCCCTTTAATTTAAATCTGTCCTTTCTCATTATTCCTATATTATAAGCAAAAGTGGAGTTCTTGAGGAACTATCAAGAATCCACAATCTCAAAAATATGTATACTTTTCCACTCACCATCTATGAACTTAACCTGGGGAAGAATTAAAGATGTAATGATTTCACTGCAGATACATTTATAAAAATGTTTAAATAGTGAAAAGTTGGAAATAATGAGTTTTTCACATCAGGAGTG
The DNA here is from genome assembly GCF_023091745.1 of Budorcas taxicolor. NCBI lineage: Eukaryota > Metazoa > Chordata > Mammalia > Artiodactyla > Bovidae > Budorcas > Budorcas taxicolor. The sequence continues at coordinate 51,466,795 of NC_068912.1, read as the reverse complement.
GGGTAACTTCCATGTCCACACAATGGAACATTATACTGCTGTTAAAATGGTACTCTTCAGTACATACTGGCGAGTAGCTAAAAAAGTGATAAAAAGGCTGCAGTATGACTCCTATATGATCTTTTAAAAAAAAGTATGTTCAGATTTGCTGGTATAAAGCCTAAAAGGGCATACACTGTAATATCAAAAATAAATGGTGAGAATTCATTATTTTCTTTTTGCTTATTTATCCTGATTTTTAAACAATGAACCGGTTTCAGCTGTATGCTTTAAAAAACATTTTTAAACATCCATTAAAATCGTAAGATTTTGTCCTTACATGAAAAACGTGGGTTATGCATTAGTACAGTAGAAACTTCTAAGTATAGTCACACAGGATATCAAGCATGTTACACTACCTATGCACCCACCGCTTTCAATTCTCTTACGTTCCTCCCTCTCTCTCCAGCCTTTTCTTTCACCTTTCTCTACCCCCACACCCTTTTTAAAACCTTCTTTTCCTTTCCTCTAAGCTTAAAAGTAGAACCCACTGCTACCACCCAGTATCACAGATGGCTTTCAAGGCTGCAGGTACCGATGACCCTCTACAGATTAAAACACATTCAAACAAAGAGTACAGAGAAAACACCTTCATACTCACACTAAGCTTTGTCAAATGCACACATCTTGCCCTATTTACTTAAAAAGACAAATTAGATATGGTTAAAGCCCTCTTTATTCAAGAGTAAGCCATTAACTATGCAAAATTTTCTAAAACTTGAGGTTTTAGTAGTTAATGTATTTATACATCCCCATTTTGCATGTTTAAAAATATATAAATGCTATCAAAGGATCCTACTTTAGCTCCCTTTTGTTCAGTCCTATGTTTCTGAGGGTTATTTATGTTATAGCGCTAATCTTTTCACTTTAACTGATATACAGGCATCCCACTATACAATTTATCCTAATACTAGTTTTCTTAAATATTTCAAACAGTGCTCACTGAAACTGCTGCATATCTTTTCCTGTATACATGGGATAAGTTTTTCTAAGGTAGCATTTTTCAAAATATTTTTACCATGGCCCACCATAAGAAATATAATTTATATCGCAACTCAACACACATTTATATAGCTGAAACAAATGTTTCACAAAATGTTCTATTTATAGTATCAAATATAATTCTATCAATATTTAAATATAATACAAAAAAAAACCCAAAATAATTCCAAAATAAACATTAAGAACGATGGTGTGCTTGGAGTCACTGACACCTAGTCTGGTACTGAGCCTGGTCCTTTTCTTTCTACACATTTTTTAAGGTCTGGTGTGTTGGGGAAATATTTACATAAACTCTTTTCAGCTATACAGTTCTGAGTTCTGACAAAGATACACAGCAGTATAACCGCCACCACTCTAAAGATAGTTTCATGACCCCAGAAGTTCCCTTGTGCCCCTTTGTAGTGTGCTTTCTTCCCCTGCCCCCAAAGAGCACTAGTATTTGGTCTACATCCTGTTCCTGGCAAAGAGCTCCTAAAACTCTTGAATTTCCTAAGTGAAGAGTGGTCAAAGTGTATTTTGTTATTCATAAGAAGCTCTTTCAGCCAGGAATATAACTGTTGGAAAGCCCCTAATAATGGGGGCTGGTTGTCAGAGGAACTGTGTGATTAGAGGGTTATAACTGTCAACTCCTTTCACCACAAACTCCTGGTAGGAGAGAGGGGCTGGAGATTAAGCTGTCACCAGTGACCAGTGATTTAATCAACCATGCTTATGTAATAAAGCCTCCAAAAACCCAAAAGAATGGGGTTCAGAGAGCTTCCTGGTTGATGAACAGGTCGGGGTGCTGGGAAAGTAGTTTCAAGGGAGGGGATGAAAACTTAGTGCCCCTTCCCACATACCTTGCCTTATGCATCTCTTTCATCTGGCTGTGCTAAGTTATATCCTTTTACGATAAACCAGTGATCTAGTAAGTAAAATGTTCTGAGTTCTGTGAACAACTTGAGCAAATTAATTGAACCTGAGGAGGGGGTTGTGAGAACCTGTTTTAGCCAGTCTGTCAGAAGTCAGATCAATACCTGGACTTGTGATTGGCATCTGAAGAGGGAAGGGAGCTAATGTGGGACTGAGCCCTTAGCCTCTGTAATCTGATGCTATCTCCAGGTAGAGTGTCAGAAGGGGACTCAATTGTAGGACATCTATTTGGTGTCAAAAAATTCCTTAATATGGGAAAATCTCTACACATTTGGTAACCAAAAGTACAAAAAACGAGGTTAAGCATTGAGAGTAGAGCAGAAAAACAGGTAGAAAGACAAAATTATTCTAAAATTCAAATGGAGAAGCAGAGGATCTAGAACAGCCAAAAATTTTTTTTAAAGAACAAAGGTGGCATACTCACACGTAAGACGCGCTATAAAGCTACAGTAATCAAGACAGCGTGGTACTGGTGAAAGAAGAGAGTTCAACGGAACAGAACAGAATCCAAAAATATGCCCATACTTATATGATCTTTTTGATCTTTGACAAAGGTGACAAGACAATTTGAGTATAGCCTTTTCAACAAATACTGCTGGAGTCAAAACAAAACTACCTTAACCCATACTTCACCGTATAAAAAATTTACTTGAAGTCAATCATAAATATAAATATAAAAATCTAAACAATAAAACTTCTACTAGAAAATCTGTGATCTTGGGTTGAAACAAAGATTTGTTAGAATCCAAAGAAACATAAATGATTTAAAAGAACAGAATTGATATGCTGGACTTCCTCAAAATCTAACATTTCTGTTCTTTAAGATAATGAAAAAATAAGCCACAAACTGGAAGAAAATATAAAAACCATACCTAATAAAAGACTTATGTCCAGAATATAGGAAAGTTTCCTTTAAAAAATGTTGGTCTAAGTTGAACAAATTTTCATTCACTCTTAATTAGTAATAGAAGTTATTTGAAATCTTATTATCAAAATGATGATAGTTTCCTTCTATAACAGTAATGTCTTCTATAACTGACAGATAAGTTTAACATATGAAAAATATACTCATGTTTTCCTGTGGTTCCAATTTTTATGTCTTAAGCATACCAGAAAATCAGATACATATGTCAATTTTGCCACTCAATATTATCTTTGAAAATAACTGTCAAATAAGATTGCTTTCCAACTAGAAAAACATGTATATTATCCTTGAGTTCTTATGCCCTGCATCGAACTTTCCAAAGGAACAATAAATGAACTCTGATATGATACACTGGTCATGCTTAGATCCAATCACTGCAAAAAGTTTCAAGAGTTTGGCTTATCAGTGAACTGCTAAAATTAACAATTTTCACCACTTTTACAATATAGTTATATTCATAGGGATTTCCTTGAATACCAAAATTTTCCAACTGACTTAAAACAACTTGCTAGTGCTTCTGACAATTTAAGAAGATAGTCCTTAAAGCAGCTCATAGTTCTGCTCTGTCACTTATCATTGATATAAACTTTCTACTTTTAGTGACCCATGGTGTGTTTCCAATTCAGTAAATACAGCTAATCTTTACATGTATATAAACGTTAAGGTGAAAAAATACAATCTCATATTGTTTTGCAAATACCAGATATCAACTTAAGTGCTACACAATTTATGTTTCATCAAGAAGCAGCACAACCTTTGCATCCATGTTTTGCAATACAGATTTTCTAAAACATCATGTTACCATTAAGACATACTTTTAAATAAATCAATAGACACAATCCGACACTGTATATGCTGGAAAAATAAACTTTGCAGGCCAAACTGAGTGATTTTTCTCATTTGCTAAAAAATATGTAATTATATATGCTGATAATGAGACTAGAAGAATGTTAGTAACTTTTCATCTTTCAAACCATTACGGGGCCTCATTCACAAGTTCAGAATGTTGTTTCTAGATGTCTAATTTGGAAGGTTTTTAGCTTTCATTTGCAAGAAAAATTTTATTTTAGACTATCATTTTCACTGGGTATTTACTTTTGATGAAACCATCTTAAATAATCTTAGCTTTAAAGTTATATTCATTTTCTTTAGAATGTAGCTCAAATTAAGGCTGAGTCTACTAATTGTAGGGTCAGTATTTTTCTGAATATTGGCACTATTTACAGTTTCAGATCAACAGTTGAAAGTGAATGTTTCTATATTTTTCACTTATTTTTCTTATTGTCATGAATTTGGAAAAAAGTTTTCTCCCTCAAAGTTCATTCTGAAAATACACAGATTAAAATAATTTGTGACCTTTCACAACTTTACTGATAGGAGGTACAGTTTGCTTTCCATTTAACCACATACTATGTTACTATAAAATGTAGCCTTTCTGCTAACTGACCATTGAATATGTCATAAGAGATATTGGAAAGCAACATACATCTTATTCCTAGCCAATCTGTCATATCCCCTCCATTTTCAAACCTTGTTCTTTGCAAGTGACCACAAAATTTGCTGCAATATCCGTAACTAAGAATCTGTGCAAACAACCTCAATTATATTCTATCTCATTTTGTAAAACTTGCCAGTCTAAATCAGTAAATTGATTTAAGGACTCATTAAGATGCCTTAAGACAGAAGGTGCTGAGTTAAAAGAGTATTTATTCAATTTCACTAGATAATGCCAAATTGCCCAAAAATGATTATCTGCTTTATTTTATCACTGTTCTGTATCCTAAACTATGCTATCTACCTTTTTAACATTTGCCACTGTGATGGCTGTGAAACAGTATCTCACTGCAGTTTTAAGTTACACTTCCATAAACACTACTGATATTGGGAATATTGTCTTGTGGTTATTGGCCATTTGGGTTTCCTCTTCTGTGAGCTGCCTTATAATATCTGTATCCTTTACTTATTTTTCTGATTTGTGGTCTTGATTCTTGCTTTATAGTTTTCTAACTATTGGGTGGAGGAAGTATTTTGGTTTGTTTTCTCTTTCTTTTTGTGTTTTTTTCAGTTTGTATGCATTTTCTTTCCTTGAATAGGTCTTAGTTTCAATGTTACTAGTTTTATCAATCTATTCTTTTGTGGTTAGTGCTTCTTTACTTAAGAAAGCCTCTCTACCCTTAGGTTACACAGTATTCTAAAAATTTCTAAATTCCTTTTCAATGTTAAGTATTTAATCTATTTGGAATTTTGTTTTGTATACTATATGTGACATAGGCATCTTAATTCCCTTCTCATATGTATGACAAATTATCCATCATCATGTATTTAACAGTCCCATTCTTCCCTTTTTTTCCCTCATAAAGTTTTACACATATTTACATGTTTTCCCAAGTATCTCATATTTTTATTATAATTATAATATTTTCTGGTGGACTAATATTTTTAACATGATTATATATTGAATGTATTAAATGCTTTTTCTCTATAACTACTGATATAATCAAGTACTACTTCTACTTTAACCTATGAAATTACATTACTTTATATTACCAGAATAAATCCAACTGAGTTTGATGACTTATAACAAATTTTTTTTGCTGGATCTGGTTTGGTAATATTAGTATCTATATATCTGCTTTCCTGAGTAGCTAAGCTGGTAAAGAATCTGCCTACAATGCAGGAGACCCCAGTTCAATTCCTGGGTCAGGAAGATCTGCTGGAGAGGGGATAGGCTACCCACTCCAGTATTCTTGGGCTTTCCTGGTGGTTCAGCTTGTTAAGAATCTGCCTGCAGTGTGGGAGAGCCTGTAATTTCACTGAAGCACACTATTCTAGACTGTTTGGGTATTAAGGTCATACCTTACTAAACATAACATTTAGACACAACTACACTTTTTCTAGTCTTTGGAATGTTTTGTATGAGACTTGAGTATATGTTTTTTGAAATTATGGTAAAAATTATCTGCCCTGTGATTTCTCTTAGTAGACTGTTACAGTTTTGCTAGATTATATTTTCTAACAAATTCCATTTTACTGAAGTTTCAAAATTTATTGGAATGTTTTCATGTAACTTTCCTTTTGTTCTTCAATCTGTGCTGTATTTATACTTCCTTTTTAATTAACATATTGTGTCTTCACCCATTTTTAATATCAATCTAAACAAGTACATATTAGGAATTTCTAAAAACTGAACTATGTAAGATATCCAGGTAATTTTTATTAGACCCATATGCTGAGAAACAGCGATGTAGAATGATGCTGTCCAATGCCAAGGAGGAACTGAATTTTTAATTTAAAAAATTTAAAAATTAATTTAAAATTTAATAGTCACGTGTGGCTACTGTCTATTGGATAGTGTAACTCTGCTGCTGCTAACCCTAGCAGGTCTAATAAAGACCCCCTGAGATACAAGACTTCAATAAAAGACTTTAGTTTCTCTCAATGGCAATAATTTAATACACACTCCACAATCTAAAACTTACAATAAGGTAATAAAATGTGAAACAATTAGGCTAAAGAAAATTTGTGCACACTCAGTTCTGCAGAATTTCACAAATTTTTCATGTGATGAATAACAGTAATTTTTTTTAGAAACACGTAGGAGTGAAGAAGCTGTGCAAACAAGAATATTTTCTCTCTTTTACATTACGACAGTGTGCATGTGTACTCAGCCGCTCAGCTGTGTCTGACTCTTTGCGACCCCATGGACTGTAACCCACTGGGCTTCTCTGGCATGGAATTTTCCTGGCAAGACTACTTGAGTGGGTTCCCATGCTCTCCTCCAGGGGATCTTCCTGACTCAGGGACTGAACCTGCATCTCCTGCATTGCAGGGGGATTCTTTAAGATTATTAGATTTATGGAAAAAAAATATGAAGAAAACCATATTTTACTTCAGTGTCTAGAAAAAAGTAACAAGATTTTAAAAAACAGTTATAAGGATAAAAATTTGAAATGTTCACAAGTGTTTACTTTAAAATTTTATACCCAAACAACACACTGGTAAAGTAGTTCTGAGACCATTTCAGTTTTAGAGCTTAACTATACATTTCAAATTTCACTGCAGCTTGTTGCACAAAATAGAAAGGCAGTTTTATACCATAGTGAAATTTATTGTGAGGAAAGGGACCTTGCAAAGGACATAGTCAACCATGATACTGAAGAAATAAAAGGAAGGAAATGAATAAGACCCAGTTTTTCCCTTCTAATTTGTGTATCATGTCTTATTTATGAAATAATACTGTAGAACTTTATCACTTGTAATATTAAGGAATGTTATAACCTTAAGTCATTTGGCTCTGCAAATAACACACAAGGTATATGTTTCAATCTTGGAGAAAGAAACAATTTAAATGAGAACCTAAGATGTGGATTATATAGAACTATATGTACGTGGAGGTATGCCAGGTATTTATTGCTCTATCCTAAATGAAAAGCATATATGTGTACATTACATAATTCAATTTTTTAAAGTTCCTGATAGACACTTCTGGCCTTTACAGTCTTACAATGTTTCTCTTGATCCTACTTACTACATATTACAATCACAAATTATTTAGGAAAAAAAATAGGTAAGCAGGGATACGTAAGGAAATGAGTAGATAGAACGTGAGGGATAAATTATTATAGGCTGTGTATTAGAATAAATTACTGTAATTAAACAATTAACACTTATATAAAGATGCCTACCAAATAACAGTGAACACTAGTCTAAAAATTAAGTTGGTTTGACCAGTAGAGAGAGTTGGAGTTTCAAGGTCCAAGAAGTTATGTGAAACTGAAGTGTGGGGAAAGTGATTTTAAATTATTATGCAAAGAGATGAAGAGACATGAAATAGTAAAGTGAGGAAGGGAATGATTTATGAAGAAAGTCAGGTGACAGTAACCCAAAACAGCAGGAAAAGAAATGGATCATTATTCAATTACGAATCACCTTGTTTTATATTTTAATGATCCTGTTCTTAGTTTTTCTGTACACTTTTTTGATTGCTTTTCAGCTTTTCATCTGACTAGTTACCACCACAGCATATTTAACTTAAAGACAGGTACTAACAGGAGTCCTTTTGAATAAAACTACTCACAATTCAGCATCATTAGAATATCATTTTGTTTCTCCTTTAATCAAATATTTCTAAAAACTCAGAAGCTATTATTTTCTTGTTAACCACAGCAGACAGATATGCCTCTCATTTATATTCATGACCTACTGTGACTGCACTTGGTAGAAATGCTTCCATGATGAATAAGCTGCCTCAAAGATGTTAGGTTACCATCTTGGATTGATTTTTTGTTTTGTTTTTTTTTTGCCAGTTTCCTTGGTATGGTAATTCTTATGGTAACCTGCATGGCAATACTATGAAATAGTTGATTCTTAAGAAGAAATTTTTAAAAACTTACATAAGAAGGCAGTCTTATAAGCTGGTTATATTCTTTTCTTTACTATATAATATTCAAGCCAAGTAAGTGTGAGGTATTATCTGTGGATATCAGAGTAGACATTGCACAATGCTAAAACTGCTCTGCCTTCCCTCTCTTTGCTGCCCCTGTGGTACACTGTGCTCCATACTTACTAATAATAAATCTATCACTCCTAATCAAGAAGATGCTTTCTCACCCTGTCAGACAAATCAGATCATTTCTAGATATGGCCTCTTCCTGACGAAAGTAAAAACTCATACCATACTTTAAGGACACTTTCCGGAAGCCTCAAGGCTTCCACTGCTCCTGAATTGACTACAAAAAAAAGAGGAAGTTCTAGTCACTGCATTTGGTCACGGCTATTTCTGCTTCTTGTTAATTATATGCCCTTGTGCAAGTTATAGATCCTTCCTGTGCTAACATTATCTATGAAAATAAAAACGAAAGAGCACTGATAGCATAGTGAAGAATATATGATAGCACTCGGACAGGATAGAGTTGCCAGGGGCTAGGGACGGGTGTGGAATGATGACATCAGAATTAACTGGGAGGGGAAAAGGGAGCTTCTTGTGATGTTAGTAATGTCCTATATTTGATAAGGATTTGGATAACAGATCTAAGCATTTGTTAAAACTCAGTTAATGTATAATTAAAATTTGGGCATTAGATTTTATGTGAACTCAAAGAAAAACTATACACAAATATTTAACTCTTTTGAATGAAATATGTGCTGAAGTATTTACGGGAAAGTATGATGATGTTTGTAGTTTACCCTGAACTGCATCAAAAAATAAAGAGAGACTGAAGGATGGGGAGAGGATAGAGAGATGGATAAGTGACAACAGCAGAGCAAAATGTCAACAATACAATCTCTGTAGTACATAAAACAGTGATCACTGTGAAATTCTTTCAACTTGGGTTTATGTTTGAAAAAACGTTAGGAAAAAAAAGCATCCTGTTTAGAGTATCCACTAGTCAGTGATAGCACATAACTATTTTTGGCTGAAGAACAATGAATGGGAAGTCAAATCACTGAATCTAATAGATTCAGTCAAAAATCTACTGCTACTTCTTCTATAAATGTTTGATCCCAAATCATGATTTACTTAATAAAAAAAAAAAGGCTCTGGGATTCTTATATAAAACTCAATTACTTTCATTTCATTTATTACTTTCTAAAAAGCTTAATCATGCAGGTAATTCAGGTAGTTACAGTTAATAAGATGACACATCTAGAGAAAGCAACTATTAGAATAGAGTTAAGTAGAAAGAGAAGATAAAAAGCAAATATAATTTTACTGTATGACAAATCTCGCTCAAATAGTTTTCTGCTTATTGAAGACCTCTTATGGTGCACTATTTTTAAAAATTTCAACTTCTTACACATTATTCAAAAGGTGCTCTTAACAGATTTAGTGCTGAAAATGCTTCAAATTGTCAAGTCCGATGAGGGAGATATCAGATTATTTTATTTTGTATAGCTCAGCCATAAATCATGAGCTATATAGGTGAAAGTTAATGAACAAGATAAGCAAACATATGTTGAGTTTCGAAAGGTTAGTTAACTTAGGAGCTGCAACTTACCTACGTAACAGAGCTAAGCGATGCTCACAGCAACAGCACAGAGGCACAACAGGAAAAGAAAAGGGCAGTTGGATGTGAGGTGGTAAGGACTCCTGGGAATTAACTTCAAGTTTAAAGAATAATTGTTGGCACTTATTGCAACTGGGTAAAATATCACTCACTGGCTTAAGCAGGTATTGGTAAGAAAATAACAAAATATTCCTTATGCGTTTGAATAATAGTTTCTTTTTATAAAAATTCACTTACTTGATTGTCTTTTTCATTATCTTTGATAACCAAATACCTCAATAAATTCAACGAAGCCATTATCCTGTTAATTAAAAAAATATGATTTGTTACTTACAGTACGATTTTACATAATCAGCAAATTCAGTGAATAAAGGTTAAGTTAAAACCTTGGGTATATTTCTACAATTATGTTTGGGCATCCAAAACTTTTCCTTTAAAATATTTTATCACACATCTTCTTTCCTTAACATAATTTATTACTCTTGTTCTCCAAGTTCACAAAATTTAATTGTGAAAATTACTATTCTCTTTTTCCCCAAGGGAGACTGATGCTGTTGCTGCTGCTGTTAAGTCGCTTCAGTCGTGTCCAACTCTGTGTGACCCCATAGACAGCAGCCCACCAGGCTCCCCCGTCCCTGGGATTCTCCAGGTAAGAACACTGGAGTGGGTTGCCATTTCCTTCTCCAATGCGCGGAAAGTGAAAAGTGAAAAGTGAAAAGTGAAGTCGCTCAGTTCCTCTTTGCGACCCCATGGACCGTAGCCCACCAGGCTCCTCCACCCATGGGATTTTCCAGGCAAGAGTACTGGAGTGAGGTGTCACTGCCTTCTCCACCAAGGAGACTTGTTATCTTTAATGTTTGAAAATACCATCTTTTGCTTCTTGAATTTTAAGATTCCTTTTATACACAACAATTTCTCAGCATTCATTCTAGTAATACTAAAAGTAAAATTACATATTGTATATGAAAAAAAAGATGTATGTCTTGGAAAACAAAACAATAAAATCCAAACATATAAGCAACTAAACAACAAAAATTACTTAAACATGTAAATATGTAATTCTATGAAGTAACCATTAACTATAAAATCACAGGAAAATATGTTTTATTTTAGCTTAGGTTCCCAAAACAGGGGTTTCACATTTTATTCTGAATTTACTATGTGAACCTTAGTAATGATCACCTCACCTATCTGAGTTTTGCAGTAGATCTGTTTCAGCACCCTCTGGGAGAACGAGTACCAAATCCAGAAGGGAAATCAGCTGTGGTCCTGTAAACCATTTGTTATGTGTTTTCTGAGAAGCAAAAGAAAACATGAAAAAGGCTTTAAATAACAGGTTGATAAATACATGTGTTTTCCTAGTACCTTGATACTACACAAACTAGCCATTACACATTTTAAATACATATTTTTAACTTTGATTTCCATTCACTATTTCCAGGCACTTGGAACAAACCCTGCTAGTTTGAGAGCACTGGTATGCTCTTTCTCTATTCTCTATATGGAATTACTGAGTATTTACAAAGAGACTTCAGTTTCCATTAATATTTCACAAGTATGCAGCAAAACAAAAAGAAATCATATTATAAGAATTAATACAATTTAAATCTATAGTTAACAAATTTCAAAATCAGAGTAGAAATGGGGGGAAAATATACAATCATACCTCATTTTACTGCCTTTTTTTACATAGTGAAGGCTTGTGGCAACTTTGTGTCAATTAAGTCTATCAGCACCATGTTTCCAACAGCATTTATTCACTCCACATCTGTGTCACATTTTGATAACTCTCCAAAATTTCAAACTTTCATTATTATACATTTAGCAGGGTGATCTGTGATCTTTGATGTTATTATCATTAACTGTTTTGGGGCACCATGAACCATGCTCACAGAAGACAGTGAACTTTAAAAGTGTGTGTGTTTTGACTGCTCCAATGTCTGGCTATTCCTCTGTCTCTCTCCCTCTCCTTGGTCTTCCCTGTTTCCTGAGACACAACATCCTGAAATCAGGCCAATTAATAACCCTACAATGTATTCAAGTAAAAGGAACAGTCATATAAGTCTCATTTTAAATCAAAAGCTAGAACTGATTAAGCTTAGTGAGGAAGCATGTCAAAGGCCAAGCTAGGCCTCTTGTGCCAAAAACAGTTAGCCAAGTTAGCCTAAATGCAAAGGAAAAGTTCTTGAAGGAAATTTAAGAGCTACTCCACTGAACACACAAATGATAAGAAAGTGAAACAGCCTTATTGCTGACACGGAGACAGTTTTAGTGGTCTGGATAGAAGATCAAACCAACCACAACATTCTCTTCAGCCAAAATGTAATCTAGAGCAAGGCCCTAACTCGTCCGTTTTATGAAGGCTATGACGTGAGAAAGCTGCAGGAGTTTGAAGCTAGTAGATGTTGGCTCATAAGGTTGAAGGAAAGCAGCCAATTCCAGACCTAACAGTGCAGGGTGAAGCAGCACGTGCAGATGTAGAAGCTGCAGTAAGTGATTCAGAAAATCTAGGAAGGTAATTTTGGGCTTCCCTTGGGGCTCAGATGGTAAAAAATCTACCTGCAATGCAGGAGACCTGGGTTCAATCCTTGGGTTGGGAAGATCCCCTAGAGGAGGGCATGGCAACCCATTCTAGAATTCTTGCCTGGAGAATCCCCATGGACAGAGGAGTGTGGCAGGCTACTGTCCATGAGGTTGCAAACAGTTGGACACAACTCAGTGACTATGCACAGCACAGAAAGGTAATTAATGAACATAGCTACACTAACCAAAAGATTTTTAATGTAGATGAAAATAGACTTATACTGCAACAAGATGCCACCTAGGCTTTCACAGCTAGAGGAGAAAATGCCTGGCTTCAAAGCTTCGAAGGACAGACTGACTCTCAAAACACTTTAACCCTACTCTTGAGATCTACTGCTCAGAAGAAAGATTATTTTCAAAATATTATTACTGTTCACTGATAATGTACTTTGTCACTTAAAAGATCTAATGGAGATGTAAAATGAGATTAATGTCCTCATGCCTGCTAACCAAATATCCATTCTGCAGCCCATGGAAAAAGGAGTAATTTCAACTTTAAAGTCTTACTCTTTTAGAAATATATTTCATAAAGTTATTGCTTCAGAGACAGTGATTCTTCTGATGTAACTGAAAACCTTTTGGAATCATTCATGATTCATGAGAAAAGGTCAAAATATCAACTTTCACAGGAATTTGGAAGAAACTGATTCCAGCTCTCACAGATGACTTGGAAGAGTTCAGGACTTCAGTGGAAGGACTTCCCTGGTGGTCCAGTGGTTAAGAATCCACCTTCCGATGCAGAGGACGTAGGTTCAATCCCTAGTCACAGAACTAAGATCCCACATGTAACAGGGCAACTAAGCCCACATGCCACAATCAGAGAAAAGCCACATGTTGCAACGAAGGCCCAGCACAGCCAAAAATTTTTTTAAAAAAGGAAGTAACAATAACTGTGGTGGAAACAGCAACAGAACTAAAATTAGAAGTGGAGCCTGAAGATGTAAATGAACTGCTGCAATTCCAATGATAAAATCTGAACAGATGAGGAGCTGTTTCTCCTAGGTTGGCAAAGAAAATTGTGTTTTAAGATGGAATAGATTTCTGATGAAGATGCTATTCAGACTGCTGAAATGACAACAAAGGATTTAGAATATTACACAAAACTTAGTTGATAAAGCAGTGGCAGAGTTTGAGAGGACTGACTTCAATAATCAAAGAACTTCTATTATGGGCAATATGCTGTAAGACAGCTTCACATGCTGCAGAGAAATCATTTGTGAAAGAAACAGTCAATCAATCTGGCAAACTTTACTGCTGTCTTACTTTAAGAAATAGTCACAGCACCTTATCAGTAGCCATCACCATTGACCTTCCACTAGGAAAAGGATGACAACTCCCTGAAGGTTCAGATGATGGTTAGCATTTTTAAGAAATACAGTATTTTAAAATTAAGGTATGTACATTGTTTTCTTTTTAGACATAATGCTACTGCACTTAACAGATTAAATGTAGTCTAATTAACTTTGATATGCACTGGAAAACCAAAAATTTTGTGCGACTTGCTTTACTGAGATTTCTGCTTTATCATGGTGATCTGGAGCCAGACTCATACTATCTCTGAGGTGTGCCTGTACCCTAATATTAGAGATAGAAAAGGTCCGTAGCGCAAGATTCCACATTAATGTATTCCACAAATGAATAAATAAGTCCTACAAAATAAAAGAATAAACTGATAATTGACACCTTAATTATGCTCTTACCTTTAATGAAATGTCAATTTGATTTTTGATATTTTGAATAATAAAGGCCTCCACACCTGAGTGATTACTTGTATTCAGTAAGCACCTTTAAAGCAAAATTACGATACATTTGAAATTATCCTGGACTGCATTATAAATTAAATACTGATAAAGTTTTACAAATTCAAATGGGCTATGTGTTATTTGCAGAAATAGGAAAAAAACAGTGCAGACAACGACAAAGTCACCTGTTATGGCTACTGCCCTCACTAATTGGTAAATTCTATTTTAACTGGGTTTTTCAAAAAGAAATTTCAATTAAACCAAACTTGAATCTTTTTATGCATATAGTTGCAATGATCTAACACGGCAAGAACAGTCACTAGTATAATAGTTTAAAAACTCCCCAAATTATTCCCTGTTTGACCAGTCTGGTTAGATTAACTGAATTGCAAAGAAAGGAAACTCAATCTGATCAACCTAAGAAGAGGGAGTTTTCTGGGTAGGAATACAGGTAGATCAGAATAGGAAAGCTGGTATAAGACCTAAGCATCAAACGGAGATTTCATAAACCTACTCTGATTCTTATCAAACAGAAATGAAGGAAAAAAGGAATCAAGAGTGCTAGTATTGGGCAATCCCAAAGAACACTTCTTACTTAGCATGTTAACACTGCCCCAATTAGGTTTTAACTCACTTTTATTACCCAGGTATCAACAAACTAAGGTCTGCAGGCCAAATCCAGCCTACTGCCTATTTTGTTTTATTAGAATACACTGACCCTTACTACAAACACAAAGTTGAGCAGTTGTGACAGAGGCTATGTAGCCCATAAAAACTATATTTACTTATGGCCCTTTAAGAAAATTTGCTCATCTTCAAATCAGAGCTGCTAGAATCTTTTGCTTCTCAAACAGTACTATTAATAAGCTCCACTGTTAAAGTGAATAGGCTGTCAAAGGTTATAACTCCATTAATTTCAACTGTGAATAATGGATATTATTGACATATATAAAGTTCTAGCAGAAGTCTTACCAATCTCAGTTTAATCTTTCCAGTCTACTTTAATTTTAGCATATTTCAATTAATTGAACTGAAGTATATATATATGGTTATTTATGTAATATTCACATAATATATATTTATATATGTATCCATAATTTTTGATTAATTCATCTCTACCTATCAAAGAGAAAGTGAAAGTGAAGTCGCTCAGTCGTGTCCGAGAGTGGAATTACGTGCAAAACACACCAAAATACAATAATCTTGAATAATTAATGGCATTAATTTGGGTTTTCAATGAACCACACATTTCTCAATTAACCTTTGATACATACCTAAATAATGTATATTTGCCTTGTGGATCCAATTTGTTAATATACAGCTGAAGCACAGCTAAACCTTTTCTCCTCTAAAATGGAACAAATAATATTGTTACATAAACTAAAGATTAAATTATTAAAACTTTTCACTGCAACTCATTATTATTTAGTCCCAGATATTTACATACCAACGTCTCAATGGGGCAGAGGGTCATTATTTTGACTAAGCCCTGGAAATAAAAAAACAAATTTATTTCAAATATTAGATTATATTGACTACAAAGAAACAACTATATTATTAATGTATACTAAAAATTCAGAGAAATGAGGATAAGAGATTTAAAGCTGAAGTAATTTTTGCCTTAACCTTTCATTCTACTGTTATGCCCACAGGAAGCTAAGTACAATCCATTTTGTAACTGATATTGAGTGGGTGTTACCAAGTGTATAGTTAGAAGCACATAGTAATTTTCACTTATGTCTAGGGTGGCAAAAGAAATGAACTCAAACATATAGAAATATAATCCACTAATTTAAAATAATCAGACTTATTATATACTAACAGAAGGCAGAAAAACATTTACTTTTGCTTTATAGACTTTGCCAAAGCCTCTGACTGTGTGGATCACAACAAACTGTGGAAAATTCTTAAAGAGATGGGAATACGAGAAAACCTGACCTGCCTCCTGAGAAATCTGTATGCAGATCACGAAGCAACAGTTAGAACCAGACATGGAACAACAGACTGGTTCCAAATTGAGAAAGAAGTACGTCAAGGCTGTATATTGTCACCCTGCTTACTTAACTTAAATGCAGAGTACATCATGCGAAATGCCAGGCTGGATGAAGCACAAGCTAGAATCAAGACTGCCAGGAAAAATATCAATAAGCTCAGATACACAGATGACACCACCCTTATGGCAGAAAGTGAAGAACTAAAGAGCCTCTTGATGAAAACAAAAGAAGAGAGTGAAAAAGTTGGCTTAAAGCTCAACATTCAGAAAACTAAGATCATGGAATCCGGTCCCATCACTTCATGGTAAATAGATGGGGAAACAGTGACAGACTTTATTTTCTTGGGCTCCAAAATCACTGCAGATGGTAACTGCAGCCATGAAATTAAAAAACACTTGCTCCCTGGAAGAAAACCTATGACGAACCTAGGCAGCATATTAAAAATTAGAGACGTTACTTTGCCAGCAATGGTCCGTCTAGTCGAAGCTAGTCCAGTAGTCATGTATGGATGTGAGAGTTGGACTATAAACAAAGCTAAGTGCTAAAGAATTGATGCTTTTGAACTACGGTGTTGGAGAAGACTCTTGAGAGTTCCTTGGCCTGCAAGGAGATCCAACCAGTCCATCCTAAAGGAAATCAGTCCTGAATATTCACTGGAAGGACTGATGCTGAAGCTGAAACTCCCATACTCTGGCCACCTGATGCGAAGAACCGACTCACTGGAAAAGACCCTGATGCTGGGAAAGACTGAAGGCAGGAGGAGGAGACAACAGAGGATGAGATGGTTGGATGGCATCACCGATGCAATGGTCATGAGTTTGAGTAGGTTCCAAGAGTTGGTGATGGACAGGGAAACCTGGTGTGCTGCAGTCCATGGGGTTGCAAAGAGTTGGACACAACTGAGCGACCGAACTGAAACTGATTTTTCTATATAAATAGTGGAAAAACAATTTGCTAAATTGACATCTAAGACCTATTTGGCTATGATAACAAATGACTAATAAACAGGGGCAAAACAAATCACAGGAGAGAAAACAAAACGTTTTTGTAGTAATGAATTATATATGCCTTGATATAGTCCTGAGGACCTGAGTTATGATAAAAGTAAAGGAGCTTCATTGTGCAAGGTTCCTACAGAACCAAACTGTTAAAGAAGAAAGCTGTATTTCCCACTGGATGCTATACTGTCAAATATAGTAGCCACTAGCCACATATAGCTGCTGCTGTTGCTGCCAAGTCACGTCAGTCGTGTCCGACTCTGTGCGACCCCAGAGATGGCAGCCCACCAGGCTCCCCCGTCCCTGGGATTCTCCAGGCAAGAACACTGGAGTGGGTTGCCATTTCCTTCTCCAATGCATGAAAGTAAAAAAGTGAAAGTTAAGTCGCTCAGTCTGTCCAACTCTTAGCAACCCCATGGACTGCAGCCTACCAGGCTCCTTTGTCCATGGGATTTTCCAGGCAAGAGTACTGGAGTGGGGTGCCATTGCCTTCCCCTCTAGTTAAGGTTAAATTAAATAAAATTTAGAATTCAGTTCTTTATGTCACACCAGCCACGTTTCAAGTGTTCAATATGGCTAGTGGCTTTCAAACTGTACAGCACAGAAAACAGGATACTTTTACCATTACAGAAAGTTCTACTGGACAGGAAGGTACCAGAGTTTTTGAAGGATATGGAGAAAAAAAGCAGGAAAAGAGTCTGAGAAGAACTTTACTTAAGTTTAGAAAAGTGGCATTTTTTAAGATTAGAATACATATTTTACTTACCTGAGGTACAGTAAGAAAACTCTTGATTTCTAAGTACTGGTGAAGCAGACTGTTGTCCTCTATTCTCAATAAACCATTCTCCAATAGATCCTACAGATTAAAATATATGCAGAGATACAAATATGATAACGTCAACAGCTGTATTTGTTAACATGATTGTGTATTTAAATTATAATGGTTGCAAACAAATCTTACCACTCCTTTGGAGAAAACAGACTCCTCTGTTCTGGAAGAGAGTATTAAAATTTATCAACATGGTTTTCTAAATTGCTTTAGAATTATTTTAGGAAAAATAAAGCAAAAATTGAATTTTAAATACTTCAAAAAAGCATATTAAGGAGAAATTCTGTTGAAGAACTTAGTCAAAATTCTTAATCCACCTTTGATCTAGCTTTTGATTTGGCTACTGAAAGCAAAATTTACCATGATCAGTCCACTCAGGGCTTATTTCCTGGTATCAGATCAGTAGAATTTCAACACCAAGTGCTAAGCAATAAATTATGCCTGATATAATGCCATGTATTCTAATTGATTAACTGGTTAGCTCTTTTAAATTCTTTATATATATATATATATATATATATATATATATATATATATATATATAAAGTAACGCTTTCCATTTATTTTTTAAAGGTTTACAATTATTGTTAATTAAATATTTAAGATCCATGGAAAAAACTATGATCTTAGGCTCCAGGTTCTTGTTCTAACCTAAAAGGAATTAAAAGTGTTCCGTTTTTTGCCTCAATGACAGTTTGGAAATTTTAAGAGTATAGAACTGAATATTAAAATCAATACACATTCTCATTTTATGTATATAACAGAAACTACGTAAAATCATTAACACATACACAATACAGTAAATTTACAGAGTTAGTAACTACTTGTGCCAGGAGACCCTTGGAAATTCCTGCCTTGTAGGCCGAGGCTTTGGACATTTGCCATGTAACAAATCTTCCTTCACCTGGGAAGAGACGGGATTAATAAACTGTCACTAGTATTCCTACAGGACAGCACTAGAAGGCCCTGACTGATCTCAAGAGAGAATTGCAACATGTTATAGAAAAAGAAAACAAAGCATAGAGTTGTGCCAGATTCTTAAATATCTATCTGGGAAAACTGCATACCTGTTACTTGGTAATTTTTTTAAAAAGACAAAGTTTTTCTTCTTATTGGTGCCTCAAATGAGAAAAGCTATTGAATGATATCACTGTCAATAATCTAAGCTATAAAAGGTAGAGTCAAGACTTCCTTTCTTTTGATGCAGTTCACAGATTGTATCCATGAAGCAAAACCATGGATGAATTTCTTTCTTGACCACCTCTCCTTAGATTGGAAGAGGCTACAGTGGGATAGAGGTATTTTAATTTACCAACTTCTGAAATAAGCAAAGAAACCCTAGAAGCAGATTACTGGAAATCTCCTTAAAGACAATATTTTAATATCATATTTAGCTTAAAATAAGAAATTTTGTTGTAAACATCCCTTTGGTTCATTTCTGTCTCTTGTGAATACTTGCTTCACTATTTTATAAAATTATTAATTAACTAGGGTCTGGCAAAGACAAAGTAGTTTCCCTTGATCTTGACAAGGGCTATTTTAACACTATTATTTAATTCTGAGATGCCACTTAAATAATCTTACCTTTGTAAAAGGACTTCAATATACCCCATATTAAATTGCAAAAGATATGATGGGCTAAAATAGAAAAAATGTATATATAAAAACATACACATACACATGCACTTTTAGAAGCGCGTATCCACTCAGGATGACATTAATAATGCAGTTAAAAGATGATGGCAATTTAAACCACCCTATTGGCAACTGGCCCAACAGCTTCAAAACCAAGCTCAGTTTAACACTTTCTGACTCTTGTCCCAATCATTCCTTATGTCTGTTTCAACGCCTCCCCCACAACCCTTTTCACTACTGATGATTACTGGCTTTAAAAAGATTACAGGCAGTAATACTTAGAATAAAAATAGGTTTTGTTTAAACTTCACTGAAAATGTACTAATACATTAATAAATATATGTTGGACATTAGATAATAAGTCTGATGCTATTCCTTTTAGAATACATAAACACTAACTCCTACCTTAAGACCATTGGAAGCTGATCAATACTGATGCCCTGTACAAATACTAGATATGCCAGAGAAGCCATAGAGTCTGATAACTGTTTGTCTTCTTCTTCCTCAAATTCAAGATAATCCCAAGTCTTCTTTTTCCTTCCATGATTAAAAATCATTTTGGGAAAAGGGTATCCAATTGCTGACAAAAATCCCTGTGAAATGGATAAAAAAGGAAGCTACAGCAGACACTCTCCTGTGCCCTCTCCCACCCCATATTCACATCCTATATAATCCTCTCCTCTTGAGCGTGGGTAGGACCTGTGAGACTTGCTTCTACCCAGCAGACTATGGCAAGATGCCACCCCATGATCAGATTGTGTTCTACAGCAAAAGTGAAGCAATTTTTGCAGATGTACTTAGAGCCCCAAATCAGCTGATGTGAGTTAAGAAGGGAGACTATCCTCTGTGAGCCCGACTTAAGAGGAAGAATGTTTTTGAAGAGGATCCAGGCCCTCTTTAGAGTCAAAAACTCACCTCTGCTGGCTTTAAAGAACTAAGCTGCCAAGTTATGAGGGGGCCTATTTAGAGGGCTATCTGGCAGGGAACTACAGGCAGCTTCTAGAAACTAACAGTGGTCCCTAGCCAGCAAGAAAATGGAGTGTGTGTGTGCTCAGTAGCTCAGTCATGTCCGACTCTTTGTGACCCCATAAACTGTGTGGCCCACCAGGCTCCTCTGTCCTTGGAATTTTCTAGGCAAGAAAACCAGAGTAGGTTGCCAAATGGAGACCTCAATCCTGTAGCTTCAAGAAGATGAATTTCTGCCAACAATCTGAAGTAAGTGTGTAGGAAGATGAAACAGTTCTGGAGATAGATGGTGGTGATGATTACACAACATTCACAAATGTGAATGTACTCAATGCCACTGAACTATACAGTTAATGGTTAAAATCGTAAATTTTATGTATGTGTGTATTACTCAGTCATGTCTGACTCTTAGTGATCCCATGGACTGTAGCCTGCCAGGCTCCTCTGTCCATGGAATTCTCCAGGCAAGAACACTGGAGTGGGTAGCCATTCCCTTCACCAGGGGAATCTTCCTGACCCCAGGATTGAACCCTGGTCTCCTGCATTGCAGGCAAATTCTTTACCATCTTACCCATCAGGGAATATTTTATAATTAAAAAAATGCTTCAGAGATACCTGAGAACCTAAACATGTGACACATACAAGTATCATGAAATGCCAGTAGACTAATCAAATGAAGAATACTCTAGTAACAACACTCTACTGACCACTGTCTGCTGGATATGGACTGGCTAGTAGGCTCTTATGTTTTAAGAGAAAGAGAAGCATCCCCACATGTGTTAACAGCTACAGTTTCATGTTTGTTTTAAGAGGGGAAGGAAAGAGAAAAAGAGAGACTTAAGAATCACAAGATTGCTCCTGTGCCTTTTATTCTATTTCTAATGTGCTAGAAAGCATCTGATCTTCAGTATCCAATGAAATTAACCTGAGTTTTGGCTCTACCACTTATTAGCTGTGAGATACTGGGTTAGTTCCTAACCTCTCCAAAGCCTTAGTTTCCTTATAAGGAAAATGACATAACACCTATGTCAATATTTATTGAGAAAGTTCCACCAAAAAGTTCAAGAAAGTTAAAGGCCACAAGAAACTACTAAATAGAAGTCAAAAGGGAACAACAAAAACAGCTAAATCAGAATGGACACTGATGTTCCACACAATCACTAATTTATTCAATAAGTACTTGAGTGCCAGGCACTGGGCCTGATATTGTAGAGAATTAGAAAGCCAAATAAGACTTTTCCAGTCTTCAGGGAGTTAAAATCTGCCTATCCCAGATGGCTCCATTAGTCATTTCAAAACATAAAAATGAACCATGCAAACTCATCCTCAGTCACAAGAGACTGCTATTCAGCTACCAGATGCTAAATACATATTGATTTTTGAAGCTACACATTCTTATTATAGCTATAAAACAAAAATTGACTATATTCAGATTCCAAATGTCCTCTTAATAATGAAGTTTCATTTCTTTATCCAGCCAGTACTAGATGTTGTTGCTTTTTTCCCCACAGAGTAAGGTTAGCCTTTTAAAAAACTGTTATATGTAACCAGATTCTACAGTGCTGCTGTAGATGTTCGGGGTTCACCCGTGTCCCAGTTAGAGCCTTCACTGTCTATCCACGTATCACTCAGCTGACTTGCTCAGACCCAACACACCTGACCCTCTACAATTTCTCATGGCAGTCTTTGCCCTCTCATGAAATGTTCCTATGCTGCAACCCCTGGGGCATTCAAGCAGTACTCGACCAAAACAACTTGTGCCAGAGGGATGGCTGCGATGTGCCACATTTACCTATCCTTCAGCAGCTCCTTCTCACTTCATCTCGTGCCCCAATCTCGTCTCTATTTCTTAACTGCTTTGTGCTTCTTCACTGCTGGCTCTCCTTGTAATGCTCCTTCCACTAAGATCTTAGAACCTCTTCCTATCATCCTCAACCTCTTCACAGGATGTTTGTTGTAGCTCAGTGCTCTAATTAAACCTGACTGGTTTCTGGTGGGAGCTGCTCATACTCTCCCATCTCTTAAATCGCACAGCTAGTAAAGAAGCAGCAGGGAGGGGTGGTATGGGTAGAGGCTTAGTATTATCTTAGTTCTTCCTGCACTCTCAGGCAAAAGCACATTTTCCTTTGAAGCAGATGTCATACTGCCCTTTATCTGTCCCCATCTCTGTCATATGCTGACTTTCTGGTCATTTCCCCATGTTCACTGAAGGCTGGTATCTGCTCACATGCCTTTTCTCTATCCAGCTCCTGCTATGATCCTGGAGTTATGCAGATAACTCCTATAGCAGGTCAGCCTCATGGTGTTTCTGACCACTGAATTCTAATGACCTTAATTTCTAATCCATTTTTGCACCAAATTCCGTCCTGGATCTCTATCAACATTTGGAGCTATTCCATATTAGATACCTAAACTCCAGCATCTCATTTTCTGACCACAATTTCTTATCTCTCCTACCAACCTACTTATCTACCTCTGACTTCTCTAGTATTATTATGCCTTCATTTTTAACCTACCCATCTGTCCCTCCTTAATCCGCTTCTTCCCATAACCAACCAATGCACTATTATCTGAATTATCTGCACCCTATATTTCCTTTAGCTACGTGTACCCAATAAAATGCCAGCCTTGGAAAGACAGCTACAATTCACCTTTCTACTTCAACACCCAGACAGCTGATACTACTGGAGAAAAACCACACAAATACTTACTTCTACAGCTGTGGTCTCCAACAACAGACCCCAAGTGCTCAGCACTACTGACTAACGCTTTCTTGGTCTTCTCCCTCTTTTTTCATTCCACTCAATATTCCAAACCTTTATCAGTTTTCTGAAGCCCCCTGTTCAATCCTCATTTCTACCTCCTCATTCTTAAGAAATATGAGGCAAGTGGGTCTGATTCCCTTGATTATAACACTCCATTTCTGCTACAAATTTTCCTACATGCATATCCATTCTCCATGTTCTTCCTCTCCAGGTGTCCTTGATCCTGCACCCAGCTGGCTGCTCTCCTCCTGCCACATTACTTCAGTTATTCCATAACACTTTTCTTTTCCCCTCTGACGGTTTCTGCCCCTTTAGCCTGTAAATATGCTCAAGCCTCCCTCTCTCTCCCAATTACCTTCATGTCTTCTCTACTGCCTTCTTCCTTACTCATCCAAACTCTTCTAAAGTATAGCTTGTACCAGTGATCTCCTTTGTCTCATTTTTCATGCTCTCCTTTATCTACTCAACTGATTTTGGTCTCCCACACTCCACTCAAATTGCTCTTGCTAAGATTATCAATGCCATATACTTCCTAAATCCAGCGGATGCTTTTCAACTCCAACTCTACAGACTACCTCTGCTGCATTTAACAGCAGCAATCATTTCTTTTTCCTGAACTCTACCACTTCAGTTTCTGTGATATTTTCATCACCGCTTTGACTCTCCTTTCTTGGTCTCTCTGATGGGCTTGTTTATGAGCTGGTACCCTACAGGGTAAAGCTGAAAGCCAAACGCTGAAGAATTGATGATTTTGAACTGTGGAGTTGGAGAAGACTCTTGAGAGTCCCTTGGACTGCAAGGAGATCAAATCAGTCAATCCTAAAGGAAATAAGTCCTGAATGTTCATTGGAAGGACTCATGCTGAAGCTGAAACTCCAACCCTGGTCAGCTGATATGAAGAACTGACTCATTGGAAAAGACCCTGATGCTGGGAAAGATTGAAAGCAGGAGGAGAAGGGGATGACAGAGGATGAGATGGTTAGATGGCATCACTGACTCGATGGGGGTTGGTAATGGACAGGGAAGCCTGGCGTGCTGTAGTCCATGGGGTCGCAAAATGTTGGACATGACTGAGCGACTGAATTGAACTGAACCCTACAGGGTTCAGCCCTGAACTCCTTTCTCACACCGATCCACCTCTTCAGGTAATCTCATCACTCTTATTCAAAATTTGCTCCTTAAAAACCTGCTCTCTGTGGGTATTAGATATATATACATATATATTTTAGAGATAATTGCTAATCTGGTTAGTTGTCATAACAGCATTGTGGTTATATTTTTTAAAAAGCCCTTACCAATCAGAGAAGCATACATAAAGACTCACAGATGAAATGATATATCTAGGGCTTGCAATAAAATACTACAGCAAAAAGGGGGGAAGGGATAAATTGGGAGACTGAGATTGACATATACACACTACTATATATAATATAGATAACTAATAAGAACCTACTATATAGCATAGGAACTCTACTCAATACTCTGTAATGAGCTACAATGGAAAAAATATCTAAAAAATAGTGCATATGTGAATAAGCGATTCACTTTGCTGTATTGTAGAAACTAACACAACACTGTAAATCAACTATACTCCAATAAAAATGTAACACATTAAAAAAAAAATAAACTAACTTTACATTGCTTATCAACTCCAAAAAAAATGGGCGGGGGTAGGCTAAATAAAACAAGATCGGCAAAAACGTTAATTGTTAAAGTGAGGCAAGGGGTACATGAGACTATGTTACATTGGTCCCTCTACTTTTATGAATGTCTTTAAATTTCCACAATGAAAAAAAATTTAAAGCACAGAACCCCCTACTCCTTGCTTATGCATTCTCTATCTCAATTACTGGAACCTTTACCTGTCCTATTATTAAGCAAAATACCTTGTCCATAACTTAACTTCTTTACTATTCTTCTAAAATTCAGTCTATGACCAAACTTTGCAATTTTATCTACTTAAAAAGTTCTCAAATCTGCCTTCTCTTCTTTCCATTCTCTTATTATTCTCTCTTAACTCTCATCATTCTCACTTAACTCCCAAAAGATATCTAACCGATCTCCCTACTTCCATTCTTATTTCAGTTAAGTTCATCCTCCATTACAGTGGTGAACTCAAAACAGTGTGATTACATCACTCCCAGCTTTAAGCTTCCAACTTTCATAGCCATCTTCTTAAAATGGGGTACATGTATCACAAATGGTGAAGTCTGTACTGTTTCTAGAGGTTTATACTGTGCTCTAGCTTCCAACAATGAAGAGGCCCCAGGTTTTTATATACTCCTGGGAAAATCCATTCCCCCTCCCTCTTCATCACTCATAACCTCTTCACTACTATTTAACTACATATCTGTTTATATCAGTTACCAATGATCTCTCATCTTAGAATCTAGCTTCTCTAAAGTTCTGGCATCTCCTCTCCTAATTCCCCCATCTCTCCTCAAATTTCAAATTCTGAATACAGAGGGCAGACTATAAGGTATACACGAATTCTGACTAACCAGAGGTGTGGTGCCCCTACCCCCTGAACATGCTGAAGAGTCAACTATCTGTTAGGATCTTTAAAAAGAAAAAGAAAAAAATATATAAATAAAACTATTAAAGGAGAAAAACATCTGGAAGGTGTTGTGAGATAACAGAAAATATATATGGGTTCCTGCTACTGGTTGTTGGCACAGTGTTCCTCTTGTTGTTCACTTGCTAAGTCGTGTCCTAACTCTTTGCAAGCCCATGGGCTGCAGCATGACAAGCTGCCCTCTCCTTCACTATGTCCCAGAGTTTGCTCAAATTCATGTCCACTGAGTCAGTGATGATTAACCATCGCATCCTCTCCCACCCTCTTCTTTTGCCTTCAATCTCCCCCAGCATCAGGGTCTTTTCCAATGAGTTGCCACTTCACATCAGATGTCTAAAGTACTGGAGCTTCAGCATCAGTCCTTCCAATGAATATTCAGGGTTTATTTCTTTTAGGATTGACTAGTTTGATCCCCTTGCTGTGGGAAGGACTCTCAAGAGTCTTCTCCAGCACCACAATTCAAAAGCATCAATTCGGTGCTCAGCCTTCTTTATGGTTCAACTCTCACATCCATACATGATTACTGGGAAAACCACAGCTTTTACTGTACGGACCTTTGTCAGCAAAGTGATGTCTTTGCTTTTTAATATGCTGTCTAGGTTTGTCATAGCTTTCCTTCCAAGGAGCAAGTGTCTTAATTTCATGGCTACAGTCATTGTCAGCAGTGATTTTGAAGCCCAAGAAAATAAAATCTGTCACTGCTTCTACTTTTCCCCCTTCTATAGTGATGGGACTAGATGCCATGATCTCAGTTTTTTGAATGTTGAGTTCTAAACCAACTTCTTCACTCTCCTCTTTTATTTTCATCAAGAGGCTCTTTAGTTCGTCTTCACTTTCTGCCATTAAAGTAGTATTATCTGCATGTCTGGAGTTGTTGATATTTCTCCCAGCAATCTTGATTCCAGCCTGGGATTCATCCAGCCCAGCATTTTGCATGATGGTTCAGGGTTCCTGAAACCCTTATAATTTTCTAAGTGATAAGAGCACTAGGAACATCTGTTCTAACACTGGTGTTTAACCCTGTCCCTGACAAAGTGATCTAAAACCTCTGTAAATTTCTGTTATAAGACACTAGAAGCATCTTTTGTTCTAGTAAAGAGACTCTGAGTGGGCACTAAGATGGCTCCTGGGTAGGGGGTGGTAACCAGAAAGAACAAGCCATGATTAGAAGCTTGGAATTTTGAGTCCCATCCCCCAGTTCTAGAGAGGGGGAGGGACTGGAAATGGAGTTAATGTTTTATCATGTCTAAATGAGGAAGCCTCAATAAAATCCCCAAAATATGAATTTCAGAGAGCTTCCAGGCTAGAGATCACAGTGTCCTGGGATCATGATGTATTCCAACATCATGAGACTAGAAGCTCCTGTGCTTGGGACCCTCCCACACCTCGGCCTATGTATCTCTTCATCTGACTGTTCTTCTGCATCCTTTGTCATATCATTTAATAAACTAGTAAAATAAAGTAAAGGTTTCCTCTTAATTCTGTGAGCTGTTGTAGCAAATAATCGAACCCAAAGAGCAGGAGGTCACGGAATCTCCCATTTGTAGCCAATCCAGACAGAAGTTGCGGGTAAACTGGGAACCTAAGACTAGCAACTGGCATCTGAAACAGGGAGTAGTCTCATGGGACTAAGTCCTTAACCTGTGGAATCTGATACTATCTCCAGGTAGTTAAGTGTCAGAATTGAGTTAAACTATAGGATGCCCAGTTGGTGCTGCAGAATTGTTTCATATGGAGGAAAAAAACCCACACATTTTGTGACCAGAAATGTCAGAAGTGAAATGTTTTGAGTGAAAGTAAAGGAAAAAGACACAGGAAAACTGCAGAATTTTCCTGTATAGGTGTTAATATTATTTATATCTGATTATTGAAATTATTGCTATTTATTTTTCATCTTTTTGTTTAACTAAGTTCTATAAAAAATACATATTGCTTTATTAATATATGTGTCAATTTACATGTCCATGTGCCACAGATGAAAATATAGCAGGTAATATTTTAATTACAGATTTTATAACAAATTAAATTAGATGTACTTACTATTATTTCAGATGCAAAACACTTTAAAGGATCATCTCCAGCTTCTTCAGACTGCTCAAGGAATTGTGCTGTCAGCAAAGGGCATTTCAAGCTTTTCAAACAACTAAAATTTAAGAAATAGGTAACTATCAATACAGCACTTCCTAAGTATAAAATAACTAGTTTTCACATGAAAAATAACATAAATAACATGAAAAATAATAAAAAATAAAATAACCAATAACTCAGTGGCCTGTAAAACTGGTGATATAAGATTTTTCTTACTACTAATGGGGAGAGCATAAGAATACTTTGCTAGACTCACTGTGCAAAGTCACTTTCACGTCTGGACTATACTGACGCATACTGAATATCTGTCTTAGGACAGTGCTAGTGTATACACAGTTTTCATAAGTTGAAGGAAAATCAGGACAATGCAGTAATTTTTTTCATAGAGCTGTATTTGTTTTATTTAGAAAATCAAACTTTATTCTGTGATTAAGCCCTACCTATTTCTTTAGTTAAAATATATTTTCTTTCATGAAATAACGTTTTATAAATGGTAAAAAAAAAAAAGGTTTAATATCCTAGCCTGACAAGACAGAAAGCTGATAGCAGTTTTAGTCTCCCACATTTTAAAACAAAAATTATTGGTACATGTAATTCAATATAATCCAGTCCAGCACTGTCTAACAGAGTCCTGTATATAATTAAAGCCACATATGTAATTAAAAATTTGTTAGCAGTCACACTAAAAAAGTAGTAGGAGAAAGGGAAATTAATTTTAATAATTTATCTTAATAACCCATGTATTAGAAACATTATTTCAATGTTATCAGTATAAAAATTATTAAGATATTTTAGGATTTCTTTTAATAACTGGTTGTCGAAATACAGGGAATATTTTACACTGACAGCACTAAATTTGGATTACCCATATGTCAAGTGCTTGACAACAACACACAGTACTCCTATGCACAGCCTATAGTACCCCTGGGGTGAATCTTACTGGGTTCTCTGCTACTGTTTTTGTTATCAAATTGGAATTTCAACTGTCTGGTGCATCTTCTGCTGCTTTCAAAGGGAGAGTAAAACATAATTCCCCTGGAAAAAAACATTCTTTAAGCTACAACTATCTATTCTTCCACTGCTATTGTTCACTTACCATGATGAGTAAAGGCAATCTATAAAAGAATATAAGTAAACTAAAAAAATGGATGTTTAATTTTTTTGAAAAGTGAAAGTCACTCTGTTGTGTCCTGCTCTTTGCAACCCCATAGGCTGTGGCCTGCTAGGCTCCTCTGTCCATAGAATTCTCCAGACCAGAATAGTGGAGTGGGTAACTGTTCCCTTTTCCAGGGGATCTTCCAATCCAGGGACTGAACCTAGGACTGCTTCAATGCAGGTGGATTCTTTACCATCTGAGCCACATGTATATATGATACTTAATTTTTTAAAATATCATTAAATGCCCATGTTACATCAACTGAACTCCATATTTTTCCAAAATTCAAATTTTGAAACTAGATTTACTTTCCATCACAAATAAAACAAAGAAACATTTTAAATAACTGAACTATCAAATACTTAAGTTCATTATAAATTGTTCTTAAAAATATACTTACAATTTCAGTATTTCATCTTTTAATTTCTCATTTTCCACTGAGTTTTCCTTGTTATCAATGACACACTCCACAAAAGGTTTAGTGAACTCTATTAAGGCCTTGCAGCACTGACAAAGGCCATAGTCATCTGCCTGTATTTGTTCTTTTGAGTATGGAACAGGAAGGAGAGAGAGCTGACTCCAAAGTGTAGACAATGCTAACCCAACTGAATATGCCTTGTTGTTACGAAGTTTCTGAATCACTAAAACAGAGACCAAGTTGTTACTTGAGGCTGCCTCATGAAGTATACTAAACAATGAAGAATAAGTCCGATAAATGCCAAATTACCACATACAGTTTCCCCCTCCACATTCTGACAGCTCTGATATCAGGATGACATATAATAGCCTAACTGGCAGTATTTTTTTTTCCTTCTTAGGGGTGCATAAAATAATAGAGCACCTTACGATCATGGTGCTTTACAACAGATGCCAGGAAATTTGTTTAGGTATGTTCTTACCAGGTTACATACTTAAAACTTAAAGAAGTACTTCTTTCTGTATTCTTTGGTTGTTATAAGCATAAAATAAGAACAAGTATCTTCTAAACTATAAAGCACTGTAAAAATGAAATGTAGTAGTATTAGATTTTTCTTTCTAGAAGACTTTAAATATTTCAATTGATACAAATCTGCTGGGCATTCACATTTAAAACAAATTTACTCTAGTTTCTGATCCCAGGTCCTTCTGATAGACTGTGTTACACGTTGGTTATAAAATGGTAGTCTCTTCCCATGCATAAATACTATCTGCCTTGGTTGCCAAAGTCGATTACTTATCAGTACTTTTTTTCTACTCAGTCATGAAAACTTTTCTTTCCACTTGTTTCATTCTTCAGTAATACCTTTATTATTCCTAATCCCAACCTCCTAAGGCAGAGGCGAGCAATGCCCTGCCTGATACCATTCTTAATTAAGATACAAGGCTACCACAACAAAATCAGATTGAGCAGTGCAGAACAGCCGAAACATATCCTTTAAATATGTTTACAGGAAAAATTCTAAATATAAGTTGCAGATAGGAAGGTTAGGCAAAAAGCTATAGGTTATAACAAAGCACGTGAAAAGGGGCATGACATTCAACAAAATATTTACTGGGTACCCACACTGTGCCAGGTACTGCCATCTTTCTATGGGCAGTAGGATTCAAGTTGGCATTGCTATTACTCGTTTAAGCAGAGTACTCAGTAATTAGGCATAAACTATACTTTGGTAGACTGTTGACATTTTGGAGTAATGTCAAGGCACTTACACAAATAAACAAGGAACACTTAGGTATCAATATACTCATTACCTGTTTGTAACGGCTGAAGTAAAAGAAGAATAATTTGGGATATCTGTTTTCCGGAGGGCTCTTCAATCAGTTCAAGCAAACCCAACAATAATTCCTTTGGATTACATAACTATAAAAATATTCACAATTGAACCTGTTTAATACAAGTTGTATTTAAAGCCACATTATTATTATTTTTAAAAGGCATATTCTGAGGTAATATAATTATTTTTTGCTTAAAAGTAAAACATCTCATAAAAATGTTTTTAAAAAATACACTGGCAAAACCCAGAGTCTGTGACTCTATGAAAGCAAGCAATCAAGGGTCTCCTAATGGACAGCTACATTTAAGAGACTTAAAGTACTGATTAATGGAAAAGTTAGAGAAATAGGGGAAAGGACAGCCTGATCACCAGAGCTGAGGTTTCTATTGAGCTTTGATGTCTATCCTGAAGGCTGCCTTCATTTCCCAGAGCTTCCAGCAGGTGGGACCTTTTTATCTCACACTGCCAGGGTGTTTAGATGAGTGCAGAGTCTCTTTTGTCTTTCCTGAAGAAACAAAACTTTGCATTGCTTTCGGACTGGTATCACCTCACTTGCCTTGTTTTTCTGAAAGCTCTCATAGTTAACTAAAACCTAGGGAGTTCCTTCTTTCCAAGTATATATTTGTGTTTATTTGCAATGATCTTTAAGTGACTTCTTATAATGTACTTTTCCCTTAGAATTTCTCTCTCTTAACTATCATTTTTGGTTTATAACTCTATTAACCTTTTACTCATTGCCTCTTTCTAAAGTGATCAGTTACACTTAATCTATTTCCTACTTCTACGTCCACTGTGATCACTAGCATTCTAGGTTTTATTTTTTTTATTTCTTTGTGGTATATTCTTTTGGGGAACATACCACAGAAAAAAGAGGACTGGGATCCGATTTTACTTGCAACATTGCCAAAAGATCAGTGTGGTCATGAACTACCTCTGTAAATTATCTAAAGCATGAATTGTACATCTATATAATAAGCTACGTTAAAAAAAATAGATCTTTTTAGGTCTTTCTTTGAAGATTCTGAATCAGTGGATCTAAGATAAGGTCAATCTGATCACACAGACCACAGCTTGTCTAACTCAATGAAACTAAGCTATGCCGTGTGGGGCCACCCAAAACGGACAGGTCATGGTGGAGAGGTCTGACAGGATGTGGTCCACCGGAGAAGGGAATGACAAACCACTTCAGTATTCTTGCTCTGAGAACCCCATGAACAGTATGAAAAGGAAAAAAGATAGGACACTGAAATATGAACTCCCCAGGTCAGTAGGTACCCAATATGCTACAGGAGATGAGTGGAGAAATAACTCCAGAAAGAATGAAGGGATGGAGCCAAAGCAAAAACAACACCCAGCTGTGGATGTGACTGGTGATAGAAGCAAGGTCCAATGCTGTAAAGAGCAATATTGCATAGGAACCTGGAATGTCAGGTCCATGAATCAAGGCAAATTGGAAGTGGTCAAACAGGAGATGGCAAGAATCAGCGAACTAAGATGGACTGGAATGGGTGAATTTAACTCAGATGACCATTATATCTACTACTGTTGGCAGAAATCCCTTAGAAGAAATGGAGTAGCCATCATAGTCAACAAAAGAGTCTGAAATGCAGTACTTGGATGCAATCTCAAAAACGACAGAATGATCTCGTTTGTTTCCAAGGCAAACCATTCAATATCACAGTAAACCAAGTCTATGCCCCAACCAATAATGCTGAAGAAGCTGAAGTTGAACGGTTCTATGAAAACCTACAAGACCTTCTAGAACTAACACCCCCAAAAGATGTCCTTTTCATTATAGGGGACTGGAATGCAAAAGTAGGAAGTCAAGAAACACCTGGAATGACAGGCAAATTTGGCCTTGGAGTACAGAATGAAACAGGGCAAAAGCTAATAGTTTTGCCAAGAGAACGCACTGGTCATAGCAAATACCCTCTTCAAACAACACAAGAGAAGGCTCTACACATGGACATCAGCAGATGGTCAACACCAAAATCAGACTGATAATATTCTTTGCAGCCAAAGATGGAGAAGCTCTATACAGTCAGCAAAAACAGAACAGGAGCTGACTGTGGCTCAGATCATGAACTCCGTATTAAAAATTCAGACTTAAACTGAAGAAAGTGGGGAAAACCACTAGACCATTCAGGTATGACCTATGAATGAATGAATGAATGAATCCCTTATGATTATACAGTGGAAGTGAGAAATAGATTTAAGGGACTAGATCGGAAAGACAGAGTGCCTGATGAACTATGGACAGAGGTTCGTGACAATGTACAGAAGACAGGGATCAAGACTTTCCCCAAGAAAAAGAAATGCAAAAAAGCAAAATGGCTGTCTGAGGAGGCCTTACAAATAGCTGTGGAAAGAAGAGAAGCAAAAAGCAAAGGAGAAAAGGAAAGATATACCCATTTGAATGCAGAGTTCCAAAGAATAGCAAGGAGAGATAAGAAAGCCTTCCTCAGCGATCAGTTCAAAGAAATAGAGGAAAACAATAGAATGGGAAAGACTAGAGATCTCTTCAAGAAAATTAGAGACACCAAGGGAACATTTCATGCAAAAATGGGCTCGATAAAGGACAGAAATGGTCTGGACCTAACAGAAGCAGAAGATATTAAGAAAAGGTGGCAAGAATACACAGAAGAACTATACAAAAAAGATCTTCACGACCCAGATAATCATGATGGTGTGATCACTCACCTAGAGCCACACATTCTGGAATATGAAGTCAAGTGGGCTTTAGGAAGCATCACTACGAACAAAGCTAGTGGAGGTGATGGAATTCCAGTTGAGCTATTTCAAATCCTAAAAGATGATGCTGTGAAAGGGCTGCACTCAATATACCAGCACATTTGGTTAACTCACCAGTGGCCACAGGACTGGAAAAGGTCAGGTTTCATTCCAATCCCAAAGAAAGGCAATGCCAAAGAATGCTCAGACTACCGTATAATTGCACTCATCTCACATGCTAGTAAAGTAATACTCAAAATTCTCCAAGCAAGGCTTCAGCAATACATGAACCGTGAACTTCCAGATGTTCAAGCTGGTTTTAGAAAAGGCAGAGGAACTAGAGATCAAATTGCCAACATTTGCTGGATCATCGAAAAAGCAAGAGAGTTCCAGAAAAACATCTATTTCTGCTTTATTGACTATGCCAAAGCCTTTGACTGTGTGGATCACAATAAACTGGAAAATTCTGAAACAGATAGGAATACCAGACCACCTGACCTGCCTCTTGAGAAATCTGTATGCAGGTCAGGAAGCAACAGTTAGAACTGGACATGGAACAACAGACTGGTTCCAAATAGGAAAAGGAGTACATCATAGCTATATATTGTCACCCTGCTTATTTAACTTATATACAGAGTACATCATGAGAAATGCTGGGCTGGATGAAGCACAAGCTGGAATCAAGATTGCTGGGAGAAATATCAACAACCTCAGATATGCAGATGACACCACCCTTATGGCAGAAAGCAAAGAAGAACTAAACAGCCTCTTGATGAAAGTGAAAGAGGAGAGTGAAAGAGTTGGCTTAAAGCTCAACGTTCGGAAAATGAAGATCACGGCATCCGGTCCCATCACTTCATGGCAAATAGATCAGGAAACAGTGGAAACAGTGTCTGACTATTTTTGGGGGCTCCAAAATCCCTGCAGATGGTGAATGAAGCCATGAAATTAAAAGATGCTTACTCCTTGGAAGGAAAGTTATGACCAACCTGGACAACATATTAAAAAGCAGAGACATTACTTTGCCAACAAAGGTCCGTCTAGTCAAGGCTATGGTTTTCCCAGTGGTCATGTATGGATGTGAGAGTTGGAGTATAAAGAGGAAGAATTGATGCTTTTGAACTGTGGTGTTGGAGAAGACTCTTGAGAGTCCCTTGGACTGCAAGGAGATCCAACCAGTCCATCCAAGGTAAATTGGTCCTGGGTGTTCACTGGAAGGACTGATGTTAAAGCTGAAACTCCAGTATTTTGGCCACCTGATGCAAAGAGCTGAATCATTTGAAAAGACCCTGATGGGAAAGATGGGCTCAATAAAGGACAGAAATGGTACGGACCTAACAGAAGCAGAAGATTGAAGGAAAGATTGAAGGCAGGAGGAGAAGGGGACAACAGAGGATGAGATAGTTGGATGGCATCACTGACTCAATGGACGTGAGTTTGGGTAAACTCCAGGAGTGGTGATGGACAGGGAGGCCTGGCGTGCTGCGGTTCATGGGCTTGTAGAGTCAGACACAATTGAGCGACTGAACTGAACTGAAAATAAGGTTGGATAATTCTTATATCTGGAAAATTTGTGAAAAATGAAATGGAATTGCCCATCCAATAAATAAGGATGGGCCTCTTCTCCAAAGAATTCCCTCCTATATTTTCATGTACTAAAAGCTTTCTCACCGAAAACATTAAACGAAATTATAAAATAGTGCTGCACATTGCAACAAAGTGAATCTAGTTTTGTTAACTTACCTTTACCAATAAATCAAGCAGAAGGAAATGACACTTTCTTTTATCATCTTCCTTCTCAATCCTTAAAAGTGATCGAACAACAGGACCAACAAGATTCCAGCCCATATTCTTGACAATGACCTGTAAATATGTTTTCAGAGTAAAGCAAATACTGCCATCTACAGGACTCTCACAGTGAGCTTTCTTAACCTGGTGAAGCTTACAATTTCCTCAAAAACAGAAAAGATGAGGCAAGTGTGTCCATGGACATCTCCCCACTGACTTCCTAGGACTGGCAGCTAAGAGATAACAAGTTCTAAAATGGTTTTTAATACTTACACTGAGGAAAGGCAAATGAGTCTTTACTTTTAATCAGGTAAGTTAGTCTTTCCCAGGATTTAAATAGTTCCTCTATTTCCAACAAGAGAGCTAATTTGCTTTAGATGAGCAGTACTTAAAATTTTCATGGAGAATTTTGCTCCCAATTCATAAAGAAATCCAGCCAACACTCATGAACCTTTTAAAGTTCACTGGAGAATCTCTAAGTATATTATAATCATGTAACTTCTGTAAACATAAAGGGGATACCACTTCATCAACCTTCTCGTTTACAAACAGCTTCTATTTTCAAAGATATTTCAGAATGCTTATACAACTAAAAGTTTAACTTATAATTATTCACATTCATTATCAAAACCACTGATTCTCTTTTTTTCTAAAGCAATTATTTAATTAAAATGTATTATAGGCTGCCAACTGTTTGGAGCAAAGGGAAAGGATTCACCCCAGTTTCTCAACATCTGGCCTCTGGATGACTTAAAAAATAAAAGGAGATATAAGGTATTATGACTGAGGAACAATTTCTAGAAATTTTCCACTAAGTAGAAAAA
Organism: Budorcas taxicolor; assembly: GCF_023091745.1. Lineage (NCBI taxonomy): Eukaryota > Metazoa > Chordata > Mammalia > Artiodactyla > Bovidae > Budorcas > Budorcas taxicolor. The sequence continues at coordinate 51,430,483 of NC_068912.1, read as the reverse complement.
CTTTTTCAGTCACTTGCTTCTCATCATTAGAACTTGGTGACATGTTTTACTGTAACTGTTCAGCTTATTGAAATCCAACGTAAAATTGAAAATGTTGCGATATAAAATAAAATGTTGGTGTTGTTTTCTGTCTTAAGGCAGTAAAGTCAGTTTTCTAGCCAATCTCTAGTTTCCCTTCAAGTGTATTAGTTTTCCACTTTCTCCTGGCCTATTTTTTAAAGTTTTCTTTCTTAATCTGGCTTTTTCAGAATCAACTTTAATAAAAAGAAATTTCCTACTACCCATTCTAAACTTAGAAATCTAAAAGAACTTTTCAAAGAAAAAAATACAAGCCACCCTAGAGCAAAACCACTGATTTTCAAAACTATTAGCAATATACTGCACTTCTCTGACCTTCATTCTACTTCAACTCATTACTATTTATCAAACGTATTTGATAGGACCCTAGAATACTCTAGGTGCAGGAAGTAAAGCAAAAAACACATCAGATAAGCAATCTATCCTTAAAGGATTCATATTCTAGGTTCAGTCAAAAGAAAATACATCTGGGAAGAATACAGATCAGTACACCACTCCCTGCATGAACTCAGTCTTATAAAATAATAAAGGTAGAGTATAAGTAGAGCAGAATAGTCAATTCTAACCAGGGAAAGTGAGAGAGGCTTCCCAGAACAGGGGATGGTTATGCTAAGGCTTGTTAAAGAAACAGAAGTTTATCAGGCATGAAAGTGAATGTGTTTGTTGCTCAGTCATGTCCAGCTCTTTCTGACCCTGTGGACTGTAGCTCGCCAGGCTCCTCTGTTCATGGGATTCTCTAGGCAAGAATACTAGAGTGGGGTAGCATTTCTTCTCCAGGGGATCTTCCCAACCCAGGGATTAAACCTGGGTCTCCTGCAAGGCAGGCAGATTCTTTTACCATCTGAGCCACCAGGGAAGCCCATCTCTGAGTATAATTAAGAGAAATTCCAGATTTGAATAGAATTTTACCTATCTGAGTTGAAATAAGGATTGTGACAACATATCATACAATCATAATCTCAGCTGCAAGTTCCCCAGTAATTATGTAAATAATGAATCATTATGAGGAAGAAGAATACTAACTATCCAGAAGTTACATCTTGTTTAGTTTAATATAAACAACTGTACCAGGTAATAATAATTATTCCCAACCAACAGATGAGAATGCCGAAGTTTAGAGATTACTGAGATGCCTAATGTCTGCTAAAATGTGGCAGAGTCAGGATTTGCATGTAAGGCTGTCCCACTCCAAAGCCCACAGTTTTCGCACTGTATTAGTGGCTTCAATGGGGGTGCTTTTGTTCCCAATCAGGGGACATTTGGTAATGCCTGGAGACATTTTGGTTGTCATTACTGGGGTGACAACTGCTACAAAATATCAATAGTACTAATGTTGGAAATCCCTGCACTATAGCATCTTAGGACAAACTACCATTCCTATGACTTTATTTACTTTTTTTTTTCATTCCTATGACTTTAAAAAACACTTTTTTTTTTTGACAAAGTGGATTAATAGTAAGTCTTGATCAATCTTGACTGTCACCTTTCTTAGAAAAGAAATCTAAGGTGTACTTTTAAACTCTGTCTTATCAATATCTGAACCTTTGAATTGAGAAAACCACACATGGGACTTCCCTGGTGGTCCAGGGGCTAAGGCTCTGCACTCCCAATGCAGGCTGGAGGGAGCCCAGGTTTGATCTCTGGTCAGGGAACTAGATCCCACATGCCACACTAAAAAAAAAAAAAAAAAAAAGATTCTACATGCTGCAACCAAGACCAGGCTCAGCCAAAAAATAAACAACCACACTTTACCAAGGTGATTCTCAAGCTATTAAGGTTAAGCCTCACTATGCTCAAGTCTATCACAATCACCTAATCTCTAACAGTCAGACACAAATCTACATCTTAATCTATTTCTCTACTGAGCTCTAAACATTACTTTTCAATTACCTGTTGCATCTTAAACTCAACATTGGCGAACAATGCCAACTTCCTTGTCCTCCATCAAAGGAACTTTCTCCTCTTCTTAAATTGCCTTTTTCTGTTCAGTATATATTACCTCCTCAGAGGCTAGAAACCCCATCATCATGTCACCTGTCTCAATCTCAGAATCAGTCCTCTCTATTCTACTCTAAAACTTCCTGCAAGTGCTACACAGTGCTATGGAGGTTGACGAAAATAGTTAAGAGCTCTGACACCAGGCTGTACAGATCTAAATGTCAGATGTCACGTAAAAGCTAAGTAACTTGGGGCAAGTCACTAATTTTTCAGTGACATTTTCCTTATCTAGAAAATCCTATCAGAGGATTCAGGAGAGACTCAGTTCAGTTGCTCAGTCATGTCTGACTCTTTGCGACCCCATAAATCGCAGCACGCCAGGCCTCCCTGTCCATCACCAACTCCCGGAGCTCTTCACTCAGACTCACGTCCATCGAGTCAGTGATGCCATCCAGCCATCTCATCCTCTGTCGGCCCCTTCTTCTCCTGCCCCCAGTTCCTCCCAGCATCACAGTCTTTTCCAATGTGTCAACTGTTTGCATGAGGTGGCCAAAGTACTGGAGTTTCAGCTTCAGCATCATTCCCTCCAAAGAAATCCCAGGGCTGATCTCCTTCAGAATGGACTGGTTGGATTTCCTTGCAGTCCAAGGGACTCTCAAGAGTATTCTCCAACACCACAGTTCAAAAGCATCAATTCTTTGGCACTCAGCCTTCTTCACAGTCCAACCCTCACATCCATACATGACCACTAGAAAAACCATAGCCTTGACTAGACGGACCTTTGTTGGCTGAGTAATGTCTCTGCTTTTCAATATGCTATCTAGGTTGGTGAGTTACAAGATGTAAAGCACCTAAGAGCATCTGGCACATAGTAGATACACAATAAATATTGTTAACTTTTATTAATTTTATTATGATTAGCTAAAAGTAAGATACTCTCAAAGGTTCTCCTCTGAGAATGCAATTGGGAAAAACCAAGGAGTTAAAGAAAGCATTATTTTATCTGGGGCTACAGCGGTATTACGAATACATATCAAAAACAAATGTACTAAATAAAACATTCTAATATTTACTAAAAAAATTATAAAGAGATAAGCCCTTTGAATTAGTAATAGATTCTATAACAATGTATGATTAAAAGATTTTAGTAATCTAAATACAATCAAAGTGCCCTGTATGTAATCCTAGGCCAGAATGACTAGAATGTTATAACAAAGAAAAAAATTTTTTTTGGTGGAGCCACATGGCATGCCAGATTTTTGTTCCCTGACCAGGGATGGAACCTGTGCCCCCTGCAGAGGAAGCACCCAGTCTTAACCAATGGACTGCCAGGAAGTCCCTACAAAAACTGTATAAATAAATAGGACTAGAAAGTATGTTCCTTGAAACAAGATGATGTCTTATATAGGAAGTGTGGCACTGGGATGAGTCCAAAGACAAAATTAGGTGGTGTTAATAAACACCTGTTCCTGATCCCAAGAAGATCCTTTCCCATTGTGCAGAATGATTTCTGAGACAATTATAGCCGGATGATGGATTATATTGGCCAATAAGGTCATCCAGCTCTCCCAAAATATTATTTGCATTTTACTTATATTTCAACTGTAACACTTATTCTGGAGAAGCTAAATGATTTAATAGATATAAACCATCTGTTTATTCTGTCTCTTTATTGCTAGATCTTTACATGTTTATATCTTCCACTAGACTGTAAGCACCTTAAAGTATATAACTGATCTTATTTCCTTTTTATTTTCCACAGTTTTCTACAGTGGATATTTAAGTTGATTCTTAAATGTTTGCTGAAAAAAATGAATGGATGAATGATAGTATCATGTGCCTATTCTCTTACTAGTAAAGACTGAAAAAGTACTCAGAAAGATTGTACTTACCTTATTCTTTTCATTCTGAATAATTTCTAATAGCTGATCTATGTGCCCTTCATCTATACATCTTTGGCCTGCCAACTGAAACAGGCCAAAATCTTCCTCTTTAAAGTCTTGCTCTTCTAGGATTTGCTGGCAGAAACAAACAAAAAAACAAGTATGTTTGGGCAAATGGAAATTCAACAACTATTTGATTTTTCTCTAAAAAAAGAAATCTGTTTAAATTCTAGATAAGCTGCACATAAGCGTATGTATGAAAATTAGGATTAGGTAAAAAAATACTTCAATAAATCGCCTTGAAATCCACTGTGCCAAAGAAATCTATGATAAGGATCCGTATTAAAAGTGTAAAGATTATTTCCTAAGTGACATATCCAATCTGTCTTCCTGCCTTCATGCTATTTATTCATAGGTCAAAAAAAGCAAGGATTAAAGAAGATTAACAATTTGAGTGACTGCAGGTAATTAAAAATAATCTGTGCTCTTCCCATATTCTGAAAGGTCATTAAATGTCATTAAAAACAAAAACAGAAAAAATTACTTACACATCTCTTTATGATGGACTGTAGTTCCTCCACAGCCATTCCTTATCTTTTCCAGTTTTGATGCTGAAATTTATAATATAAATGCAGTTAACTATCAGTAATAAGTTACTTCATCATAAGTTAGTTCAGTATAAGTTACTTCATTCTGATGAATTATTAATAAATACAATAAAGAAAATGGAAAGTTTTTAAAGTTGAAACTTTTTTTTACTGAAACGTTAGCCTAAGAAATTAAAACAAAAAACAGAAGAACAAAAACCTCTTTTTCATCCTTTAAGTTTTTTTGGAGCATAATTTTGAAAGATAAATTGAAGGGGAAAGAAAGTCTTTAGTTCATTCCCAAGAGGTAGCACAAATTTACACTAAGATCTTTTAAAAGGCAGTCTTCACCCTCCTCCTCCACCCCCGCGCCCCAAAGGTGGGCCTGAAATCAATTCTAATTATCAGGGAGCCTTTTTCTTTTCTTTTTTTTTAATGTCCCATTTGACAGAAATTGGAATGTAACACTGGAGGGGATGAAAGTTGGGATGCCTTCCACCCCAAGAGTAACAAGCATTACAGACCCGGGCATCTGTCTGTAACAGATGTACTGCGCCCCGCCCCATATAATCAATTGTGATAGTGAAATCACTGTATCGCGCGAAGACAGGCAACAGGCCGCCCTCAGGGCAACACCGCCCGGTTCCCAGGCCCAGTAGTAGAGACGGGGTTCCGCCGGATCCTCACAGCAGCGAATAAAACCCAGCGCGCGTGCAGGCTGCAACCAAGGGAAGCCATTTCTCCCGGTTCCTGCCTGCGTCGGCCATTGGGCCCCAGACCTCACGGAGGCCTCGACCCCGAAGCCGGGTCCTCCGCGGCTCACCTCCCACCGCGGGCCCCGGCCGCCAGGGACCCCGCGTGTATCCACCTACCGCCAGGCCTCTCGCCCGTCTCGCGGCTCTCCTCCGCCGCCGCCGCCGCCGCGCTGCTTTCCGGGTCCCTCCCCTCCCAGCCGGCCCCGCCCCGCGCTGCGCGACGGGAGGCGGAGTCTTGGGGGGGGGAAGACGCCAAGGTCGGTTCCGACACTGACGACGCATGCTATGGCCGACTGGGTCGGACCGTGCTCTGCGGGCCGCAAAGCCCGGCGTCGCCGCGCCTCCCGAGACGTCCCAGGTAGGAGGAAGGGCCTCTTCCCAAGTTTGGAACTGAGAATTTGGCCCCGACAGAATTCCAGACGGAGGCATGCGGGCGCTCCCGAAAGGCTGCCCCAGGGAAGGAGATCCTCGGGGGCAAGAAGGCCAAGAGCTTCCAACTCCCCCTTTCTGGGAAAGACCTTCGTCCGAATCCCCAACTCTTGACGCTAGTCTTCCAAGATTTCCCCCTAAATGGGCTGGCTGTGCTCCAGGCTCTAAGGGAAAGGGCAGGAGAGGTCCTGAGAGCCTACAGTCGGGGTCGTCTGAGTGGGCAGGTGACCAGGAGGGCGTTGGAAGGCCGAGTGCAGCTGGCCTTCACCCTAGCACTGGCCCTCCTTGCAGGTGGACTGCCCCTGTGGTGCCCTGGATCTCTTGAGGAGGGTCACAGCCCTCTTTACCGGAGAGCTAACATTGAAGGGGACAGAGAGAGGTTGCCCCTAGATCTCAGGCTTTCAGGAGTGCTTAATTATGCGACTAGGATAATGAGAAAATTCAGTCCTGAAAGAGGTACATTTTAAACAACGAAAATAATTAGCTTGCAAAACCAAATTGGATTCCCTTCTCATTTCATTTCATTTTCACACAGAGTTGGAAGTGAAATGTGTGGAGAAGAAGAGATGGTCTACAGTTTATTTGGGCAAGAATCTGTCCTGCAACCTGGTGTTTGTGTACACTTGACCTACTGTTTTTTGTTTCTTTTAATGGTAGGTACTAAGCAGACAAGTGCCTTGAACCAAGAAGATGCTTCTCAAAGGTATGAGAACTACATAGACAGCTGCTTTCACTTATCTGTTAATCTCATACTAATTGAACCATTTGTAAAAAGTGTAATAGGTGCTACCTCAGATAAAATTATTTAGAGAGAAGGGGAAGATTTGAGAAGTACTGTAAACTCAAATAGACTGTTATTTCCCCTACTCTTCCATGCCTTAAGAAAACCAAGTTGACACTTTTAGATTGCTGGTAAATGTATGACTATCTGTAGAAAAATGTCCTGAATTAACTAGGAACCTTTTTTTCATCTCTTCAGATACTTTCCTTTTTTGTTGTATATACCAGACTCTAAGAAACTTTTTGTTGTTTTTCTTTGTTTACATCATGTCCATATTTTCAGCAAAAAGTTGTTCTATACTATTCAATGGGCATCTTCTAAAAAGGCAACGTTTATCTCCTAGCACAAAAGGTTCTTAGAATAGATGTCATCTTTGAGGATGATGTAACTGTATATATTTATAAGTTATGATTTTATGAAGTATTGGTTTTAATTTACTCATTCATTCAAGAATTATTTACTGAATGTTAAATATGCCAAATCTGTGTTAGTCCCTGTGGATAAGATTTTTTTTAATTTTAATTGAACTCTAGTTGATTTATATTAGTTTCAGATGTACAATATAGAGATTAAATATTTTTATAGATTATATTCTAAGTTATTACAAAATAATAACTAAATTTCCCTGTGCTATACAATACTTCCTTATTGCTTATTTATTGTATACATAGTTTCTATCTCTTAATCCCATACCCCACTCTTGCCCCTCCCCCTGCTGTTTCCCCACTGGTAACCACTGGTTTGTCCTCTATATAAGTGATGTCAGAATAATTGTCTTTCTCTGAGTTACTTCACAAAGCCTAATATCCTCTAGGGACATCCATGTTGTCACAGATTGCAGAATTTCATTCTTTTTTATGGCTGAGTAGTATTCCATGGCCTGTGTAAACCACATCATCTTTATCCATTCGTCTGTTGATGGACACTTATATTGCTTCTGTATCTTGGCAATTATAAATTATGCTCCTATGAACATTGAGATGCATGTGTCTTTTCAAACTAGTGTTGTAATTTTCTTCACATATATACCCAGGAGTGAAATTGCTGGATCATATGGTAGTTTTTAGTGTTTTAGGGAACCTCTATACTGTTTTCCGTAGTGGCTGCACCAATTTACATCCCCACTAACAGGAGGATTCCCTTTTCTCCACATCCTCCTCAACATTTGTTATTTGTAGACTTAAATGATAGCCTTTTTGACAGATGTGAGGTGATATCTCATTTTGTGGCTTTGATTTGCATTTCTCTGCTGATTCACGATGTTGAGCATTTTCTCATGTGCCTGTTGGCCATCTATACATCCTTGGGAAAGTGTCCTGTTTCTTCTGCCCAGTTTTTAATTGGATTTTTTTTTTGATATTGAGTTGTGTGAACTGTTTATATATTTTGGATATTAACCTCTAATTATTCATATCATTTGCAAATATTTTCTCCCCATCAGTAGATTGTCTTTTCATTTTGTGATGGTTTCCTTTTGTTTGCAGAAGTTTTTAAGTATAATTAGGTCCTTCCTGTTTGTTTATATTTGCTCCTTCCCTTCACCTTGGAAGACATTAAAAAAAATTGCTAAGATTTATGTCAAAGGCTGTTCTGCCTGTGTTCTCTTTCAGGAGTTTTTCAGAGGCCCTGAGGATATGATTTTGAACAGTATAGACACAGTTGCTGTCTAGTAGAACAGAGAAATATCAATTAAATTATCACAAATAAATACATAATTGCAAATGAAAAGGCTGTGATGGAACTAAAAACAAAAGAGGTTGGCAGGAAGGGTGGTATGTGTTCAGGGAAAAGCTTCTTTGAGAAAGTAATAATTAGACTGACTGGAAGGCTAGGTAGGCACTTACCAGACAGAGTAGTGAGGAGAGACTTCCAGCTAGAAGCACCAATAGATGTGACAAGAAAAAAAGAAAGGAGAGATACCCAAGGTCATGTGAAGCATTCTGAGCAAAGAAAGAAAGGAGTGTAGGAATAAGTTAGAGGCAGGGTTGCATTCAAACAGTACCAGTAGGCTAGGGTGAGAAATTCAGATTTTCTAAGTGCAAATAAAACTTGAATTTAAAGTAACAGAATTTAAGTTTCAAAAGTGTTAAGGTGTTAGGGATAAAGATCATTTGGGAGTGGAGAAATCAGATGAATTTGAGATCTGTTTTCCTGTGGCGCAGAATGACTATACTTGGCTTTAGAAAATAATACAACAGTGAAGTTTAGTTAATAATGATAATAGTAATTTGCAGGTCTCTTCAACATGGATCTGATTACACGCCTGAGGAGATTATCTTTTATTTTAAGTACTACAATGTGAAGAATATAGATAAGCTGAAACGTATTTCAAGCAGATCACCCAGGATGATCCTGGAGGGTAACCGACTAGGTGTTGAGAGAAGTGATCCTTCATGAATTTATTCCTACTGAAAAATACTTCTACGTTCAATCCAGCTGAATAGTATTAAGCCAGAAATTATAATGAGCTTTGTGAAAATATAAAACAATTCTGTAATTCACACTGAAGTTTTCATTTAAAAATATGTTAACGTGTAATGTATATATTACTATTAAATGAGTTCATGAGTGCTTGAAATTTTTCTCACCTTTAATCCCAGTATGGTAACTATCAACAGATACAATCTGCATAAGCAAAAACTAAGATTATTAAGGACCACTGATGCCCAGAAGTTTGAGTACCACTGCTGTAGACCACACCATGTGTCGTCATGTGGGATAGAAGGGAGCTCTGAGACAGGGCTATCCATGGGAAACAGCTGTAGATATTCATCAGTTCGGAGGAGTTTGCTGTTCCTGCAGGTTGAGGTAATTAACTCCTTAAATCAGCAACTCCTAATGCACATTCTATTCTGATCTTAGTAAATGACATAGCTTTTATTGGTAAGCAGCAAAATGAGAAAAATAAGGCTTTTCATAAAGCTAAATATTTTCAGTGCAAAGAACTTTGGTACTGCAGAGAAAACTTTCTTTCAGTACAAAGAATATTTAATCTGTGTCCGTGTCCTTTTTACATTTTTGATGTAAGATTGGTCTTGATGAAATGGTGGGAGAACAGGTGTTAATTACAAGTTTCTTCTTTGTAGGGAAAGAGCAGATTAACCAAAGTGGTGGTGATCAGGCTCTCTTGCCCCAGGGCATCTCGCTCTGACCCCAGGTTTTGTAAATACATGGTCATGTAACAGCTGAGATAACTTAGAGCACCGCGCACGCGTCACGATGTACCCACTTGGCCACGGGCCACTTTTGTTCTGTAAACATAGGCTCCACCTGAAGAGCTTTTTGGCTGCGTTAGGGCTTTGTCCACTGGGTTAGTCGTGAGAGGAGAGAATACAGTGTATCTGCTGCTACAGCTGTTGTTGCAGTCGGGAGAGAATAAATGGGTCTTCACTTACTATGACTCCTTGAGTTTTCTTCAGCTTCCCTGCTAACGCCTTGCCTACCCTGGGTTTAGCGAATAGTGTGAACAGTGAGACATTCTTGTTTTAATGTCCTTATTTGTCCCTAGCTGGCAGTCTTGTGTCAATTCTCCAAATTGTTTTTTTGTAAAACATATTGCTCCAGGCAAGAAATTAGATGCTAAAGTCTTGGCAGTCAATAAAGGTAGGGAGAAAAGGTGAGTACATTCTCAGTTCAGTTCAGTCACTGAATCATGTCCGACTCTTTTAGACCCCATTGACTGCAGCGCGCTAGGCTTCCCTGTTCATCACCAACTCCCAGAGCTTGCTCAAACCCATGTTCATTGAGTCGGTGATGCCATCCAATCATCTCATCCTCTGATGTCCCCTTCTCTTCCTGCCTTCAATCCTTCCCAGCATCAGGGTCTTTTCCAATGAGTCCATTCTTCGCATCATGTGGCCGAAGTATTGGAGCTTTAGCATCAGTCCTTGGAATGAATATTCAGAACTGAGTACATTCTAGGTTCACATATAAGAGCAGTCAAGGTCCAGGATGGCAGCAGGGTTGTTCTGGTGGGCGAGTAGAAACTAGTGTAGCAAACAAGTCACCAAGATAGTTGGTATCTTTGTTCCCATGGTACTGGTTCTCAGCTCTGTTACACACTAGGTTTATCTGGAGCACTTTTAAGAAAACACCATTAATTAGAGCCCATCCTCAAAGATTCTTATTTAGTTAGCCTGCAGTGGGACCTGAGCATGGTATCTTTTTTAAAAAAGGTCTCATCAGATGATCTACGCTGTGGCTGGAATTGAGCACCACTGTCCTAGGACCATTTTTTGATCAGATAGCCTCTGCTTTTATATGATGTATGGGGCCTGCAGAGGCTGACAGATTTTCACTGGTGCTTCCTAGATTGTTGTTTTCCAGAACCATATAGTCATACCAGTATAGTTATTTAATAAGACTTTACAACAAAGTAAGTAAATACTTCTTTGCGAGTATGACTCTGTCCTGTTAAACCAGGCTGGCCATTTAGTTAACATTTGAGAATTAGCACAAAGAAATCTGTATTTAAGAGAACAACCAAAATCATATTTTTCCTCTCCATTCCCTTCTGATTTCTAATGATTTCAAGGGAAAAGCCTCCATTTTTAGGTAAAAGCTCAGAGAAATGATAGAGAATGATAAATTATCATTTCAATAATGATAGTTTTATCTGGCAAAAAAGATTTCCTCCTATTTTCTTTTTTGTAGGATACTCTAAATTCTTCCTTGTTCTCTGAGCCCTGGAAATCAAATAATCCTGTTATGACAGACGTCAATAAAAAGTAGTTTGTTTCCCTTTTGAAAAATACTGGATCAAAAGAAACAGCATTTTAAAATATACATTTAACATTAATAGCAAAATAGTACATTGTTAGTGTTTAATTTTAAAATGTAGAAAATGGCTATGCTAAAACTTAAGTAGAATAACTTAAATACCATTTTTTTTTCAATTTTAGGAAAGCAGAACTAGAAGCAGCTGTCAGAAAGAAGATTGAGTTTGAGAGAAAAGCTCTACATATTGTGGAACAGCTTTTAGAGGAGAATATTTCAGAAGAATTCCTAAGGGAGTGTGTATGTATTGATAAATTATTACTTCTATAGTATGTTGTTGTTTTGTACAGTGGCTAAGTCAGTCATGTTGGAGGCTTTGCGACCCCATGTACTACAGTACTGCAGGCTTCCCTATCCTTCACTATTTCCTAGAGTTTGCTCAAACTCATGTCCATTGAGTCGATGATACTGTCTAACCAACTCATGCTCTGCCCTCCTCTTTTCGTTTTGCTTCCATCTTTCATAGTGTCAGGGTCTCTGGTAATGAATCGGCCCTTCACTTCAGGTGGACAAAGTATTAGAGCTTTAGCATCAGTCCTTCCAGTGAATACTCAGGGTTGATTTCCTTTAGGATTGACTGGTTCATCTCCTTGCAGTCCAGGGGACTCTAGGAGTCTTCTCCAGCACCAGAATTTGGATGCATCAATTCTATGACTCTCAGCTTTCTTTGTGGTCCAACTCTCACACCCATACATGACTACTGGAAAAACCACAGCTTTGACTATGTATGGACCTTTGTTGGCAGTGTGGTGTCTCTGCTTTTTAATAATGCTGTCTAGGTTTGTCATAGCTTTTCTTCCAAGGAGCAAGCATCTGAATTTCATAGCTACAGTCACCATCTTCAGTGATTTTAGAACCCAAGAAAGTAAAATCTGCCACTGTTGCCATTTTTTCTCCTATCTGTCTGCCATGAAGTGATGGGACCGGATGCCATTATCTTAGTTTTTTGAATGTTGAGTTTTAAACCAGCTTTTTCACTCTCCTCCCTCACCCTCATCAAGCGGCTCTTTAGTTCCTCTTTGCTTTCTGCCATTAGGGTGGTATCATCTGCATATCTGAGATTATTGACATTTCTCCCAGCAATCTTGATTCCAACTTGTGATTCATCTAGCCTGGCATTTTGCATGATGTGCTCTGCATATCTTAATTAAGCAGAGTGACAGTATACAGCCTGAACATACTCCTTTCCCAGTTTTGAGCCAGTCCATTGGTTCCATGTTTGGTTCCAACTATTGCTTCTTGACCTGCATACACATGTTTCTCAGGAGGCAGGTAAGGTGGTCTGGTATTCCCATCTCTTAAAGAATTTTCTACAGTTTGTTGTGATCCACACAGTCAAAGGCTTTATTGTAGTCAATGCAGCAGAAGTAGATGTTTTTCTGGAATTCTCTTGCCTTTTCTATGATCCAGTGAATGTTGGCAATTTGATCTCTGTTTCTCTGCCTTTTCTAAACCCAACTTTTACATCTGGAAGTTATCAGTTCATGTACTGTTGAAGCCTAGCTTTAAGGATTTTGAGCATTACCTTGCAAGGATGTGAAATAAGCACAATTGTATGTTAGTTTGAATATTCTTTGGCATTGCCCTTCTATGGGATTGGAATGAAAATTGACCTTTTCCAGTCCTGTGGCCACTGCCGAATTTTCCAAATTTGCTGACATATTGAGTGCAGCACTTTAACAGCATCATCTTTTAGGATTTGAAATAGCTGTAATTCCATCACTTCCACTTGCTTTGTTTGTAGTAATGCTTCCTAAGGCCCACTTGACTTCACACTCTAGGACGTTAGGCTCTAGGTGAGTGACCACACCGTCGTGATTATCTGGATCATTAAGACCTTTTTTATATAGTTCTATGTATTCTTGCCACCTCTTTTTAACCTTTTCCATTTCTGTTAGGTCTTTGCTGTGTCTCTCCTTTATTGTGCTCATCTTTGCATGAAATGTTCCCTTGGTATCTCCAGTTTTCCTGAAGAGATCTCTAATCTTTCCCATTCTATTGTTTTCCTCTATTTCTTTGCATTGTTCATTTAAGAAAGCTTTCTTATTTGATATTCTCTGGAACTCCGCATTCAGTTGGGTGTGTCTTTCCCTCTCTCCTTTGCCTTTTGCTTCTCTTCTTTTCTCAACTGTTTGTAAGGCCTCCTCAGACAACCACTTTGCTTTCTTGGCATTTCTTTCTCTTTGGGAGGGTTTTGGTCACTGTCTCCTGTACAGTGTTACAAACCTCTGTCCATAGTTCTTCAGACACCCTTATCAGATCTAATCCGTTGAATCTATTTGTCACTTCCACTGTAGAATCATAAGGGATTTGATTTAGGTCATACCTGAATGGCCGAGTGGTTTTCCCTGCTTTCTTCAATTTAAGTCTGAATTTTGCAATAAGGAGTTCATGATCTGAGCCACAGTCAGCTCCCGGTCTTGTTTTTGCTGACTGTATAGAGCTTCTCCACCTTTGGCTGCAAAGAATATCATCAGTCTGGTTTCATTATTGACTATATGGTGATATCCATGTGTAGAGCTGTCTCTTGTGTTTTGGAAGAGGATATTTGCTATGACCAGTGTGTTCTCTTGGCAAAACTGTGGGCTTTTGCCTTGCTTCATTTTGTACTGCAGGGCCAAACATGCTAGATATTTCAGATATCTCTTGACTTCCTGCTTTTGCATTCCAATCCCCTGTGATGAAAAGGACATAGTTTTCTGGTGTTTTAGAATGTCTTGAATGGCACCCCACTCCAGTGCTCTTGCCTGGAAAATCCCATGGATGGAGGAGTCTGGTAGGCTGCAGTCCATGGGGTTGCTAAGAGTCGGACATGACTGAGCGACTTCACTTTCACTTTTCACTTTCATGCATTGGAGAAGGAAATGGCAACCCACTCCAGTGTTCTTGCCTGGAGAATCCCAGGGACAGGGGAGCCTAGTGGGCTGCCGTCTATGGGGTCACACAGAGTCGGACACGACTGAAGCGACTTAGCAGTAGTAGTAGGTCTTCATAGCACATTCAACTTCAGCATCAGTGGTTGAGGCGTAGACTTGGATTACTGTGTTGTTGAATGATTTGTCTTGGAAACAAACCGAGATTATTCTCTTATTTTTGAGATTGCACCCAAGTACTGCATTTCAGACTCTTGTTGTCTATGATGGCTACTCCATTTCTTCTAAGGGATTCTTGCCCACCATAGTAAACATAATGGTCATCTGAATTAAATTCACCCATTCCTGTCCATCATCACCTGTCCATGATTCCTAAGATGTTGATGTTCACTCTTGCCATCTCCTGGTGACCACATCTAATTTGCCTTGATTCATGTACCTAACATTCCAGGTTCCTTGCAGTTTTCTTCTGTACAGCATCAGACTGTATACCACCAGACACATCCACAGCTATGAGACGTTTCTACCTCTGTCCAGCCTCTTCATTCTTTCTGGAACTGTTTCTCCAGTGATATATTGGGCACCTACTGACCTTGGAGGCTCATCTTTCAGTGTCATGCCTTTTTGCCTTTTCATACTGTTCATGGGGTTCTCAAGGCAAGAATGCTGAAGTGGTTTGCCACCAGATTCCCTGGTGGCTCAGACGGTGAAGAAACCGTCTACAATGCAGGAGACCTCAGTTTGATCCCTGGGTAGGGAAGATCCCCTGAAGAAGGAAATGACTACCCACTCCAGTATATTTTCCTGGAGAATCCCATGGACAGAAGAGCCTAGTGGGCTACAGTCCATGGGGTCGCAAAGAATCAGACATGACTGAGAGACTAACACTTTTATAGTATAAAGTCTTTAAATCTGTGTAACGTGAAACTTCCATGCATTATTGAAATCTTTGAATTTGTTGTCAGTCACACGCTATATAATTTGTGCATTTAAAGATAACCAGCTATTACTATTATGCATTCTTTGCTTTATAATGACTTTAAAATGTACTTGAGAGAGGTAACATGCATATTTTATCCCTTAATAGTTCTTTTAACCAGTCTGCTAATCTCACTTGATTTTCATTGCTTTGCACTGCTGATCACCATGTCATTTTTCATAGGCTGTATGTTTTCCTGTTTTAGTAATAGAAAACCATGATTTCTGTTAATGTAATTTCATTCATTTTGATATTTTAAAAACATGAGATATAGACCCCCTATGGTTTAATCAACACATAATGAGAATTATCATTTGCATTAAAATTTTTTTTGTTTTCATTAATGGCTTTATTGCATTAAAAACTTGAAATGTGTGTTACATCCTCATAATCCTTATGAGAAAAAAGAAATGGAAAATTAAAGCTAGAGCTTTTATTGTAGAAATAATTCTTGGTGTGGCTCAGAGATTTTCCTAAACAAGAGGAATATAAATATGACAATATTTACATTGATATGGATAACTGCATCAGAATCTCCATGCTTGATGACTCTAAAGACAAACCAGAAATGTTGGTTTGTCTCAAGAACTGAGGTTTGTTTTTTGTTTTTTTATTGAAGTTCCACTAGTTTACAATGTAATGTTAGTTTCTGGTATACAGCAAAGTGTTCAGTTACACTTGTGTGTGTGTGCGCATGCATGCTTAGTCACTCAGTCATGTCTGACTCTGCTATAGTTCCCTGTGCTATACAGTGGGGCCTTGTTGTTTATTTTTTATATAATATATATATCATTTACATCTGTAATTAGCACCCTTTCTAACCACCCACTGGCACTCTTCCCATCATTACTGCTTTCCCCAATTCCATACTCCTTTCCTCTAAGCTGTTGCCTAACTCATGGAGAACACAGCAGACACCTGGATTTTTTTCTCTGCTTCACTCCCTTACTCATCCTGTCATTTAGCTTACTTAGCCTCACTTTTACTCCTCATCAGAAGAGGGGACATTCTTCTTTGCCTTGACCCATCCTTCCACCTATTTGCCAACTTCATCATCTACCTCCTCTTCTGAGACCTTTCTTCATCACTCTCTCTCGTGCCTTTAAACATTCCCCTCTAGCCTACTGACATTGCCAACCCATCATTCTGGGTGGTAGATCTGAGATTATTTGAACAAGAAAATGTCAAAGAAAAATATTTGGTGTTAGCTTATAACTGTCACCTCACTGTTGTGTTTTTTCAGAAGATGAAAGATTTTGCACAAAAATTTGTTCAGGAGTCACAATGACACCTTTAATGTACTTTGTTTATAAGACTGTGCTTTCAGAAATAGGTAAAATGGTATATAATTCTATTTTGTATATTTTTGAGTAATACTTTTAAAAATTAAAAATATACTATTAATATTTTCCTCTGGTATAGCAGTCAGAATAACATCACCTCTTACTCTTGCCTCAGAATTATTTCATGACTTGTGTAATCTACAAAGATGCATAGTTTACTGTGGCAGAAATTTTGGGGGTTTTATGGGTTTGTGTTTTTTTAAATAATAACTTACATTTTCTAAGTACTTAGAATGTGTCTGGAAGCACTTTTCTAAGTGCTTTTCCTTTATTTTCTCCTCTAATTCTATCAAATCTATGAGATCAGTACATCAAACCTATGAGATAGGTACTTTTATGACCCCTGTGTTTTCATATGAGATCAGTGAGACCTAAAGAGCTGATAAATAAACTTTTTGAATAATGTGTTGGAGTAAGTGCCCCTCTCATTTCGTTGTAGGGAAAATTCATCACACCTGCTCACTATAGTGATGTCGTGGATGAGCGTTCTATTATCAAACTCTGTGGCTATCCTTTATGTCAGAACAAGCTAGGAATTGTAAGTAACTTTTTTTTCTATAACATGTAGACTTTTAACTTTCATATTTAGCAAAATACCATGTAAAAAGAACAATAAAACTGAGGTCATAAACTAATGATATGGGTTAGCCAAAGATACAATATGTAGATGACTTAATGTTAACCATAAAGTTCATGTTTGTTACTTGAATTCTATCGTACACTGTACTTTCTTTCTTTAGGTACCAAAACAGAAATATAAAATTTCTACCAAAACTAATAAAGTCTATGATATTACTGAGAGAAAGGTAAGTTTAAAGATTATTAGCAATGTGGGAGTTAATATTTAATATTATACTAAATGGGATTCTAAAAATATCTGTTTAAAATCTTGCCTTCTAGAAAATGACTATGTTAAAAGATTTTTATTTATAAATATAGTGTTAAAAATTTTTTTTGCTTACACTTGAGTTAGTATGTGAACATTTAAAAATTGCATATTGGCATGAATTCAGGTGAGTGAATCATAGAACAGAATAGAGAGCCAGAAACAGACTCATACTACTTATGTGGACACTGAACGTAAGACATCAGGAGTATTTTAGATCAGTGGAGAAAGGATGGGTTTTTTAATAAATTATATAAGCCCAATTATCCATACAGAAAAAATGAAAACTGATAGCTATTAAGAGTGTATATACAAAGATCAATTTTAGGTAGATTAAGAACCTAAATGTAAAAAAATATGTTTTTAGAACTTGGGTTGGAGAGAATTTATTAAATAAGATGGAAAATTATAGACCATAGAGGAAAAACTGATAAATTATTCTACATTAAAATAGAAAACATTGTTTATTAGAAGTTTCTAAAACAAGAGTGAAAAGATAAGCTACAAATCAGGGGTTATATTTCTCACATGTAACTGACCACAGATTCATACTTCTGGTCAAATAAATATTGATATAACCTTTCTGAGAAACTGTTTGGCAAAATCAAATTTGTTAAAGTCAAATTTACACATTCTTTGTGACCATTCTATCCTTTGGTATAAACTCTTTCTTATTTAACCTGTGTACACAAGCACATATGTGTATGAATGTTCCTCGTGCTTAGTTGCTCAGACATGTCCGACTCTTTTGCGACCCCACGGACTGTAGTCTGCTGTTTGGCTGCTCAGATGTGTATGACTCTTTTGCGACCCCATGGACTGTAACCTGCCAGGCTCCTCTGTCCATGGGGTTTTCCAGGCAAGAGTACTGGGGTGGGTTGCCATTCATTCTCCAGGGGATCTTCCTGACCCAGGGATGGAACCTGGGGCTCCTGCATTGCAGGCAGATTCTTTACCATCAGAACTACCAGGGAAGCCCATGAATGTTCCTAGTAGGATAAACAAAATACGGTGCATATTCAGTACCTAAAATAGAATGTTATTTAGCCTTCCAAAGGAAGGAAATTCTGACACAGCTACAACTGAATGAATTTTGAAAACATTGTTCTAAGTGAGATAAGCCAGTACAAAAGGAAAAATAGTCTATGATTCTACTTATGTAACATAATTGAGAGTAGTCAAATTTATGGAGACAGAAAGTAGAATGGTTTTTGTCACAGGAGGTAGAAATGGGGAGTTTAATCAGTGTGAAGTCTCAGTTTTTTAAGATGAAAAGATCTTCTGGAGGTGGATGATGGTGATAGTTGCAAAATAGTAAAAAGGTATTTAAAGCCACTGAACTGAACACTTAAAAATGTGTATGATGATGAATTTTGTGTATCATACCACAATTTTTTAAATGTAAAAATTGTAATTAAAAAAGATTCATGTAACATGGTAATGATAACAAAAAATAGCAACTCATTTTCCTTAAACAGTAACTAAAAGGTAGTAATACTTAGGCAATGGAATGTAATACACAGTGTAAATGCATATGCTATAGCTACATAAATGACTCTGAAAAACATGATGTGGAACAGAATACAAGAATACATAATAATATTCCATTTAGACAAAGTTTAAAGATAGGCAAAACCAAATGTCAGTAGCAAGACTGAAAGAAAGCGAAGGAATGAGTAACAGAGCATTTATGATAGTGGTTATCTCTGGGGAATGTGGAAAGCGATGCGATTGGGGAGGGACACAGAAAAGCCTTCAAAGGTACTAAATCTTATTTCTTAACGTGGGTGGTCGATTCTTGGATTGTTTTTTTCCTGTGAACTACATATTTATGTTTTATATTCTCTTCTGTACATAAATTTTATTTCACAATAAGAACAAAACAAGTTGCTGGTTTTAAAATGTTCTTTTCAGTGTTTTTGCAGCAATTTTTGTTATAAAGCATCTAAGTTTTTTGAAGCACAAATTCCTAAAAGTCCAGTATGGGTTCGCGAGGAAGAAAGGTAATTTAAATCATTATGTATATATTTGTTCATATATTTCTTTATAGTTTTTGAGATAATGTAAAGAGTAGGTTAGTTTTCTTTGGAATGCATTTGTTATACACATTTTCATTGTGGGGAAATGGTTATATTTTAAACAGAACTTTTAAGGATTTTACGCTTAAAATCAGAAAGTACATACAGATGTCACTTGTTTTCTGTTTCACCTTTGAGAAGAAAATGAACTTTGCTTCCTGCTCTGATGGTTATTTCTGTTAATCCTAATAATATGATAATCCTGGGATGAGAATTTTAAATTTTTTCAGAAGGTGCAGGATCTTAGATCCAACTGAACTTACTTTGTTAGGAAGCTGTATGTGCATGCCATGTGCTAAGTCGCTTCAGTTGTGTCCAACTCTTTGTAACCCCATTGATTGTAGCCTAACAGGCTCCTCCAGCCATGGGATTTTCCAGGCAAGAATTTTGAAGTGGGTTGCCATGCCCTCCTCCAGGGATCTCCCCAACCCAGGGATCAAACCCATGTCTCTGTCCTGCATTGGTAGAAGGTTCTTTACCACTTGTGCCACCTAGAGAACTGTATCTTGCTGTTCTGTTACTAAATCATGTCCGACTTTTTGCAGTGTCATAGACTGCTTCCCTGTCCTTCACCCTCTTCCAGAGTTTGCTCAACGTCCACTGAGTGGGTGATGCTCTCCAACCATCTCATCTTCTGCCACTCTCTTCTTTCGCCTTCAGTCTTTCCCAGCATCAGGGTCTTTTACAACAAATTGGCTCTTCAGATCAGGTGGCCAAAGTATTGGGCTTCAGCATCAGTCTTTCCAATGAATTTTCAGGTTTGATTTCCTTTAGGATTGACCGGTTTAATCTCCTTTGCAGTCCAGGGGACTCTGAGTCTTCTTCAGCACCACAGTTCAAAAGTCCAATTCTTTAGCACTCAGCCTTCTTTATGGTCCAACTCTCACATCTGTACATAACTACGGGAAAAACAATCGCTTTGACTAGACAGACCTTTGTTGGCAAAGTGGTGTCTCTGCTTTTTAATATGCTGTCTAGGTTGGACATAGTTTTTCTTCCAAGGAGCAAGTGTCTTTTAATTTCATGGCTGCAGTCACCATCTGCAGTGATTTTGGAGCTCAAGAAAATAAAATCGGCCACTTTTTCCCCATCTCTTTGCCTTGAAGTGATGGGACTGGATGCCATGATCTTTTGTTTTTTTGAACGCTGAGTTTTCAGCCAGCTTTTTCACTCTTCACTTTCATCCCCATCAAGAGGCTTTTTAGTTCCTCTACACTTTTTACCATTAGAGTGGTGTCATCTCTATATCTGAAGTTGTTGATATTTCTCCTGTCAGTCTTGATTCCAGCTTGTGATTCATCCATCCTTGCATTTCTCATGATGTACTCTGCATATAAATTAAATAAGCAGAGTGAAAATATACAGCCTAGTCGTACCCCTTTCCCAGTTTGGAACCAGTCAGTTGTCCCCTGTAAGGTTCTAACCATTGCTTCTTGACCCATATACAGGTTTCTCAAGTAAGGTGGTTTGGTATTTCCATCTCGTTAAGAATTTTCCAATTTGTTATGATCCATACAGTCAAAGGCTTTAGCATAGTCAGTGAATCAGAAGTAGATGTTTTTCTGAAATTGCCTTGCTTTCTCTGTCATCCAAAGGATCTTGGTAATTTGATCTCTGGTTCCTCTGCCTTTTCTAAATGTAGCATGTACATCTGAAAGTTCTCAGTTCACCACTGCTGAAGCCTAGCTTGAAGAATTTTGAGCATAACCTTGTTAGCATGCAAAATGAGCACAATTGTATGGTATTTTGAACATTCTTTGGCATTACCCTTTTTTGGGATTGGAGTGAAAACTGACCTTTTCCAGTCGTGTGGCCATTGCTGAGTTTTCCAAATTTGCTGACATACTGAGTGCAACACTTTGACAGCATCATCTTTTAGGATTTAAAATAGCTCAGCTGGAATTCTGTCACCTCCACTAGCCTTGTTTGTAGTAAAGCTTTCTAAGACCCACTTGACTTCAGACTCTAGGTGAGTGACCACTTCATGGGTTTTGGGTCATTAAGATCTTTTTTGTGTAGTCATTCTGTACATTCTTGCCACCTCTTCTTAATCTCTTCTATTTCTGTTAGGTCCTTACCATTTCTGTCCTTTATCATGCCCATCCTTATGTGAAATGTTCCCTTAGTATCTCTGATTTTCTTGAAGAGATCTCTAGTCTTTCCCATTCTATTTTTTTTCCCTCTACTTCTTTGCACTGTTCATTTAAGAAGGCTTTCTTATCTCTAGAACTCTGCGCTCAGTTGGTTATTTCTTTCCCTTTCTCCTTTGCTTTTTGCTTCTCTTCTCTCCTCAGCTATGTCTAATGCCATTCAAACAGCCACTTTGCCTTCTTGTATTTCTTTTTCTTTGGGAGGGTTTTGGTCACTGCCTCCTGTACAGTGTTATGAACCTCTGTACACAGTTCTTAACTATGTACTAAGGTTAAAAAGTTCTAATTTATTTAATTAGAACTGATTTATTTAAACAATTATTTCTAATTTTGTTTTCTAATTTATTAAATTATTTTATCTTTAATAAAAGTACAATATTTTATAAATTTAAAAAAGCCAATTTAAAGAGTTATTTTTAGCAAAAAAGTTTATAGACACTTATGGGTTAGTTGCCTTTTGAGAAATGTTTGAACATTTATAACATTTTAGTTGTTGCTGAATTTGAAAGAGAATTCATTACTGAAGGGAAGTTGGCATAATAATGTTAAAGAGGAAACAAAAATTATTGTTATGTATCTATTACAAAGGCTTAAGTCAATGAGATAATGTCTGAAGTAATTCATGTTTGATAGAGAATATTATAACACAAGGCAGTGTTATTTGAGGTAAAATAAGATATATGCTAAATAATCTTACTGGATACTCAAGTAGCATCACTACTGTATGTTCAACTAGCATCAGTTGTACTGGTGACAGTAGCTTTGTTTGCAGACACCTTTCCTTGCTGAGCCAATTCTGTGTGGTTTAGAATATGTTGAATATACTACAGTGTGGCCTTTGTTAATTGAATTAAACATTATGGAGACTAAATTGCTCATCATTTCTCTGCCAGCCTGACTTTCTTATTTGGAGATAAAAGATTGTGGCATTGTCCAAAGTTTCTGGAAAGTTACAAGCACCTGTTTAACTATCATTTTTTCTCTAAATATTTCTTCCTAAATTTCTTTCACGAGAGCTGCCATTGCCTCCTCAGTTCTAATGACGGCAACATATTACATTTCCCAGTGTTCAAACTGATGTTTGCTTGAGTTCTTAGCTTTGCTTCCAGAGATCTTTTTTTTGCTTCTTGAAGTTAGTGCTCTCATTTAGTCCATCCACATATCTACTTCAAAACCGTTTATCAAAGCACCTTTCCTGTTATCTCTGTTTTCTTCAGATATAGTTATTGGTACTTCTTTAATTTTAAAACGTTCCTTCCTCTAACCTTTTCCCAAAATCTTACCATTCTATCTTCAGAATGCCTACTTTTTCCCCAAAATATGAAGCTATGTCAATTTATATTTATGGTTCTTGAAATTCTACTTTATATACCCTTTCCCACCTCACTAAAAGATGAAAATGCCCTTGGTTTTTTTAAACTTACCAACTTAATTTACATTTAAAGTGTGTAGGGACTTTCCTGGTTGTCCAGCCCTCTGCGCTTCCATTGCAGGGTGGTGCAGGTTCCATCCCTGGTCTGGGAACTAAGAACCTGCATGCTGCACAGTGTGGCCAAAAAAAAAAAAAAAAGGTAGGTAGGTAGGGTAGTGTACTACTCAGCAGGATGCACGTGTCTGCTTGTGCACACACATGTGTGAAAGCCAACCTCTGTGGTTAAGTTAAAATCTCATTGGGATGGCAAAACAAATACACCTGAGTGAAACAAATTTGACTTATTCTAACGGACACCTGTAATGTAAGTGAGGTTAAAACACTGCATAATGAAAAGCTTTAAGCAGAGATGAGAAAATAAACTTACAGGAGTAGGTTGGGTATTGGAAGTAGATAGTAAGAACATTAACTCATTTGAAATAAGGGATATATTTGGGAAAAAATAGAAAATAATGATAGATATCAAGGGGCCAAGATAAGTTTGGTATGTACTCAAGAGCTGGGGAGCCACTGAACATTTTTGAATAGAATTTAGTCTGGCATTGGTATGCGAGATGAATTAAAGGATCACAATGAAAGAACTGAAAGGATCCTTAGAGATAATTTAATCCAACTTCATTATCACACAAGATTAGAAAGGATAAGTGTATTTCTTAAGCTAGTTATAGATTCTGAACAAAGCTAGGATTCTTTCTTGATTGGAAGTAACCAGTGAGCAATTTATACAATTATCACATTGTATATAGTGTAACTATAACCCTTATTTATGCATAATAGTTGTCTGAATACCATATCAGTATTTTTCATAACTGGATGCATCAGTGTTACCTTAATTTCTAAATTCTTAGAGGCAAACATTATGTCAGTTTTTTTAATCCACTAGAGGTCACTATTTTTTCACAAAAGTTTGGTATTTTTATGCGTGCTAATGATCAGAATTCTGGAATTCAATATTTTCTTAAGCTTGTCTAGATATTATATGTGTAAGCTTTACAGAAATGTATTTTAAAGAAAGTCTGTTCACATAAGTTATGAATGTTACACCCCATAGCATATCTTTTAAAGGCAAAAAATGGCCTTTTTAAAAAAAAGCCAACATTTAGTATTTAATGCAGAGATAGTTTTATTAGTTTTGAATGAGTTGTAATAAATAAGCTATATCACCATAATTGCAGGTTATAATTTTATTAATGTTAATTGCTATTTTCATTATAATTTAAAAATAATAAATTTGAAAATCCACTCAAAGAATTAGATATTTTACTGTAATGACTTCCAAAATCTTTTTTTAATTGAAATATAGTTGGCATATAGTATTATATATTAGTCTCAGGTGTACTAGTGGTGATTTGATAATTACATACATTATGGAATGATTACCAGAAGTCCAGTAACCATCTGTTCCCATACAAAGTTATTACAGTATTATTGACCATATTCCTTATGCTGTACTTTACATCTCCATGGCTTATTTCTTTTAAAATTGGAGGTTTGTACCTCTTAATACCCTTCACCTATTTCATTGATGCACACACCCCTCTCCCTTCTGGCAACCCCTTGTTTGTTCTCTGTATTCATGAACGATTTCCAGAATTTTTTTTTTTACCATTTCACCTTATCCAACACATACATAAAACTGAACAAAAAGTTTTATGAAATAATTTTTATCCTCACTACATGGAAAGCCTCTGTTATTTTCTACTCTGTTGCTTTTTTTGAAATGCTGGTAGCACCCTCCTGGTCCTGATCTGCAGAGCACTGTTTTGTTGAATCCAGCTTAGGATTTTAGTATTGTTTTACTCTAGGAAAGTCTTACCAGCACTGAATCTCATTTTCCTCATTTGTAAAGTAGAAACTTGCATTTAACGTTAGTTCCCTTTCATTTTAATGCTTTACAGTTCTAAGTCAGTCACTGCTGCTATAGTTGAAAGTTTTCTGGATAAGCAATGTCTCATTTATAAAAATGATGAAAATTAAAAATACCAGCATAAGCCTAGGGAAATTTGTACTACCTCTTAGGGAAGTCTGTCTCATTTAAGAGTTTAGAATAAAAGTAACTGATTTTTAAATAGTTAGAATTCTTTAGTCCTGTAGAAGGCTGATAAAAGACTGAATTAAAGTTTTTATGTTATGAATAAAAATCAAGAATATTTTATAGTATGTCTCAAACAACTTGAAATTTACATATTCAGAGACACCATGATCTTACCATTGGTCAATAAAATGTTAAATTTGACTCAGTTTGGTTTTTCTTACATTGTTGTGAAAACTAATATTAATCTATCCACCAGATTCTAAAATACTAAAGCCTATATTGTCTCCTAAAATTTATCAAATATTATTTTGTACCATAATAAACTCACTTCCTCCTTAGTAAAAATGTATTAAGCAGCTTAGGAAAAATTTAGACAAATTCATGAATTCCAGCTCCATATTTCTGTTGAGGCTTTGGAATCAGAAAGGGTCTTAGGGTTTGTATTTCCTCGTTTCCGTTATTAAGGTAAAACTATCTGGAGTATGTCTTTAATGTTGTGGACAGCAGCAGTGCTTTACACAGAAAGGCTCCTGATGCCCTGTCAGAGACGAAACATTGACCTAGATGGCCTGGGTCATGACACAGTGTGAGGCTTCTCATGTTGTGAGTTAGAAAATTTTCATACACTTGGTGGCCAGAACCAGACCACATACAGTTTTGTTCCTAAGACAGCATGCTCCTTTAGGTAGTAATACTAAATAGTTACATTTATAAATCCTGTGGTTAACTGGAGGCTCTGACAAGTCTTTGAAGGAGGGAAGCTTCTAAAATTGTAATTAAAAAATCAGGAGTTAAAGCTAAGGAGGAAGGACAAATGTTTAGAATTAAAGTTTGATTTAAAGATGAAATTGGGGTAAATGGTTAATGCTGACAGAGCTGAAAGCGCCATCATGTGGCCCAGCGTAGGGGGTTTTCACACATGTTTCTTGGCAATAAACACAGTATAATCTCAGAGGTGCGGAAGCCAAAAACCTCTGCAGAACAACTTCTATAACCTCTTCCTGAACAGTCACCTCTCTTGCTTGGTAGACAGAATAAAAACTTCCTGAAACAGCTTTTAACATATTTGAAAAATTCCCACCACAGGAGGGAATTGCAGTCTGCTCCTTCCATTGGTTTATTTATAATACACATATTCTAAGTGATATATACACACACACATCAAGGTCTTCTGGTGTGCTTTTTCTAGTTTTAGACTCACTTTGGTAAAGTTACAGTTAATCATCTGATTTATAATTTAGTGAAAATAATATGTTTATGGAGAACCAGCTTGAAAGTATTCTAACATGGTTACTTATTTTTAAAGTTGAAATTATCTCGATTAAATGTCTCAGGGCAACGTGAAGGGAATGGAAGGTACCTAGATTGAAGAGAAATGATATTTTTAACAAAAAGCTTTTGAATTTCATCTAAAGAGATAGAAAAGAAAGAGCAATGTGACTTGGTGCCTTGTTTCTAAAACAGCTCATAGCAAAAACCGAAGTTTTATATGGAATCTTTTGTTCAATACCTCATTAAACTCAATTTTAGTTTATTTTAGTGTCAGGTACCTCTCTACCTTTCGTAGATTGGAAATCTGAGTATTAAGTTTATTCCTAAAGCATCTAGAAACAGTGTTCAACATAGTTTTCTTTCCATGAAGTCAGAAAACTGAAACAATAGAAAGGAAAATAATGAAATACATTGAATTCCTATGGGAGCGGTTATGTAAAGATGGTTTCATCACAACTTTGGGGGTTCCTTTTTCTGGTTTTAATTAGAGGCAACATGTTAGAACTTAGACTTTGAAAGACCTAAATTCAAATCTTAGATTTACTGCTTGAGACATGTAGTGATCTTGGGAACCCCCTTAAGGATCACTTTACCCCTCAGAGCTTCAGTTTCCTCATCTATAAAAACAAAGTTGCGAGTTATGTGAGGATCAAATGGTATAATATATGGAACCACGTAGCAGAAAGTGTGGCAGAATGAAAAAGTCCTTGAGATGGATGGTGATAGCTGTGCAATAATGTAAATGTACTTGATACCACTGGACTATTGCTAAAAACAGTTTAAATGGTCAGTTTTATGTTATATATTTTTTAACCACAATTTTTAAAACATTTACCACATAAAAAGTACTCAGTATATGCTAATTTCCCCATTCATTAGAGATTGAGTTTTCTTTTAATTCTTAGTGTTTTTCTCAAAAAATATCAAGTTGCAATTCTGGAGATGTCTCATAGGACTACTTAAATTATCTTCATGATTTAGAATAATGTGTACATTTGTATTACCCTTGATTCAGCCATACTTAGACCTTATTCTTATTTGGAACTATTATGCCTCCAAAATCTTGAAATAAGAGCTTCCCGTCTCTGACCACAACCTCTCTCTCACCTACAGCTGTCACTCCTGAGTGTGCTTTGTGACCTCATTTTGACCTTCTGTCTCTACCGTAGCTCTCTTCTTCTAGGGTGGCAGACCCTCATTAAAGTTGTTTTCTCGAGGTCCATGGTCAGCAGTTGTAATATCATCCTCTCAGACAACCCCAGGTTCTTTCTCCCTTAGCCTTCAGCCATCTCCACCTTCCCAAAATTCAGTCATCTTTTTTTCCTGTTCCTCAAGATTATTGGGTAAAGGTCTCAAATAAGACCATTAGCACTTTAGATAAGCTGTCTCATTTATTTCAATCCTCAAAACATACTAGGGAAGTGTTGGTACCCATTTTATGGATGGTGAAACTGAGGCTTTAGTGACTCACTCAAGAACACTTGGCTCATATATATAGATTTGGGATTTAAATCCAGATAATCTGGCACCAAAGCCTACAATCCTGGGGCCCTGTTCCAGTTGATTGTTTCTAGTCTCAACAGTGTGCTCACATGTTTATTCTTTGTTAATGACTATGATACGTTCAGACCTTTTCTCTCCTTAAATGTTGAAGCCCCACACCCCCAACTCCTAGTAGATATAACCTACTACTTAAGTGAAATGATTGAGGACAGCCACTAGAATCTCCTTCATTATTTTCTTCATATACTATGTCATTTGTCTGCCTCCTCATTGCTAGTACCCTGTACATAGTACCCTGTATGTTACCAATTCTGTTCTCCTCTCACCAAGGCCCTGCTTTATGATTTGTTCCTATTTTCTTCCTCTTTCAAACCCTTCCTTTTATTCTAATTCTTCTTCCTCTACTTTAAAAAGGAAAAAAAAATCTGAAAATTATACTTTAGATTTAGCAGCCCTATGGTAATTTGTGATCTTAGCAAGAGTCATTTTAGTAGAGTAATGCATACAGATGTCAGGAGGTAGAGGGCTGAGGACTGAATAGGAGATAATGGAATTGGAAGTGATAAGTGTAGACTTTCTTTAAAGAAGTCTGTCAGTGAAAGGGGAGAGGGTTGTGTGGCTCAAGGACAGAGTTGTTTTCTATGTGTGTATATATGTGTGTTAGTTTTTCTTTAAGAAATAGGCTAGATTTAACCTTGGTAACTTACCAAAAGAGAAAAAAGAGAGAGGTATGTGGAGATTCAAAAGGGAGGGTATTTATGTATACTGCTGGCTGATTCATGTTGAGGTTTGACAGAAAACAACAAAACTCTGTAAACCAATTATCCTTCAATTAAAAAATAAATTTTTTTTTTAAGAAATTAACAACCGGTCCAGAAATAAAAAGTGGAAAGGAAAAAAAAAAAAAAAACCTCCCTATAAAATCCATAGGATTCACCTCAAACGCCTTCATGTATAAACTGTATTGTTCTTTAGAGGCACAGCTGAATCTGAAGCTTGTCATCATTGGCTCAGCAGGAAGTTTTTCTTTCTTCTCTTAATTTCCTGTAGCAACTCATATCTCTGTCATGGTACTTATTATATATGCTGTTGAATTAAATGATGCAAGAGTGTAGTTCTTGTGAGCCATGCTGGCTGGGTTTGATACCTGGGTTTACCACTTACTAGCTGTGTGACTTTCTGCACGCTACTTAGTCTTTCTGTACTCAGTCTTTTTATCTGTAACGTGGGATGATAGTAGTAGCCACATCATTCTCATGAGGATGCTGCTGCTGCGAAGTCGCTTCAGTCGTGTCCCACTCTGTGCGACCCCATGGACGGCAGCCCACCAGGCTCCCCCGTCCCTGGGATTCTCCAGGCAAGAACACTGGAGTGGGTTGCCATTTCCTTCTCCAATGCATGAAAGTGAAAATTGAAAGTGAAGTTGCTCAGTCGTGTCCGACTCTTAGTGACCCCGTGGACTGCAGCCTACCAGGCTCTTCTTTCCATGGGATTTTCCAGGCAAGAGTACTGGAGTGGGTTGCCATTGCCTTCTCCTCTCATGAGGATGGTTACTTGTAAATCTCTTAGAATGTGCATTTTCCTACTACTAAATTGTAATGTCTTTAAAAACAGGAACTTATTCTTTGTATTATTTAACATACCCATAAATGTATAATATTTCAGAATTTTATTTTTGGAGGAATTTGTTGAATGATGGAATATACCCTGTATTTACAGGCTAGCCATTTAGTTAGTACAAGAATCTAGTTGAGAATCACTGTGTCTATACACATTTTTTTTCCCTACACTGATACTCAGATCCCGGTGTAGGACCAAATGCTAGACAGCTGCATGGTACTGGACCTTGATAATTTTAGCCTAGAAGACTTGGGCGAGGATGTGGGATAGGAAGAGTGAGAAAACTACAAATGAAAGTGGGAGGAAGTAGTCAACAGGCAATAAAACACTCTGTTGGAGACGTTAGCATATTATTTAGTATGCTAAAAAAGCTCTTAATGGGAGTTATAAATATCCGCTGGAGTAGTCAAGACTTGTCACCATCCAAGCAGTGTCATTTGTTTTCTTTGAGTAACACCAAACCAAGGTAGCTTCTGTGACTAGCGTTTTCATGAGTGGGAAGAAACAGGGTAAACAGGATAATTTGGATGATTGCAAAAGGACACGCCTTGATTGGCTGAAGGACAAAGGAAAGGAAAAAATAGATTAAATTTTTATTCTCAGGGAACTCTCTGATTATTGCCTTATTTTGTCTCCTGAATTTTTTATTATTGGTCTTGGGGGAATTTCTGAACTGTAGGGGACTCTCTAGAATAGGAATGTATGCTGATGGGTGGTTCTTAGATGTTTAATGGGAAAGAATGCCTTGATCAGCTAGCAGTGCCTCCCATAACTAAGGAGAGGATTGGCAGTGAATCCATCCCCTGCAGTGCCTTGTATGCTAAACAAAAGATGAATGGATTATCTAGGCAATAGTTATATGATTGATGCTGTGATGTTTAATTACATAGAAAAATACTTGCAAATCTGATGTTTTTGATTGGCAGCCTTTAAACGTCATAACTCAAATGACTTCTGGTTCCATATATCCATTTAGTTTCACTTTTTAAAACAGAAATTCTTTGCACTATTACCTTCATTGCAGCCCTGTTTTTCCTTTTAAATGGAGTTTATGTTCAGTGACTTAGTTTCTCTTTAGTGCATATCTGTTTCCTTGTATTTTTTTTTTCTATTAACTGACTTTGTTTTCTAGAGCAATTTTAGGGTCACAACAAAATGAAGAGGAAGACACAGATATTCCCATAGAGCCCCTGCCCACACACATGCCTAGCTTCCCATACTATCAGTATCCCCCATCAAAGTGAGCAAACATAGATGAGCCTGCATTGACACATCATTATCACCCACACCCATGGTTTACACTGGGGATCACTCGGTATTGAACAGTTTGGGGTTTGGACAAATGTATAATGACCTGAAGATACCATTACACTATCATACAGAGTAGTTTTATAGCCCTAAAAATCCTTTGTGTTCTACCTGTTCATCTCCTACTCTCAAACTTCTGTAACCCCTTATCTTTTTACTGTCCCAGTAGTTATACCTTTTCCAGAATGTCATATAGTTGGAGTCCTATATAGTATGTAGCCTTTTCAAACTGGATTCTGTCACTTAACACATTTAATTTTTTCCCTGTTTTTTCATAATTTGATGGCTCTTTTCCTTCTTAGCGCTGAATAAAATTTCATTGTCTGAATTTACTATAGAATTTATCCATTTACCTACTGAAGGATATCCTGGTTGCTTCCAAGTTTTGACATATGAATAGAGCTACTGTAAGCATAGCATACAGGTTTTTGTGTAGACATAAGTTTTCAACTCCTTTGGATAAATACCACGGTGTGTGATTTCTGGATTGTGTGGTAAAGAGTATATTTAGTTTTTGTAAGATGTCTCCAAGATGTCTTCCAAAGTGATTGTACCATTTTGCATTCCCACCAGCAATGAATGAGAGTTTCTTTTTCTTCACATCCTTACCAGTATTTGACAGTGTTAGTGCTCTGTCTGGATTCTGGCTATACTAATAGGTGTTCAGTGATTGCTCATTATCTTATTTGTACTTCTGGTGTCACATGAGGCAGAGTGTCTTTTCATATGCTTGTGTGCCATCTGTGTGTCTTCTTTGGGGAGCTCTTTGGTGCATGTCTTAGTCTGTTCAGGCTGGTACAACAAAACAGCATGGACTGGGTAGCTTATAAGCAGGAAGAATTTCTTCTCACAGCTATAGAGATTTTAAATCTGAGATCAGGGTGCCGGTGTGATTGGGTGAGGCCCTCTTCTGGGTTGAAGACTTCTGGTTTTGTCCTCATGTGGTAGGATGGGGAGGGATTTCTCTGGCCTCCCTTTTAAAGACACTAATCCCATTGGAGAAGGATTTGCCCCCGTGACCTAATCATTTCCAAAGGGCTCACCTCCTAATACTGTCCCATTGAGTTAGGATTTAACATATGAATTTGGTGATGAGGGGACACAAACATTCAGACCTTTTGATCTTATTGATGGTCTTGATTTTGGTTATTCTTAAAGATGTATAGTGATGTCTCTTTGTTTTGTTTGTTTTTCCATTATTTTTTAAATTTGCATTTCCTTGATGAACTGTGGTATAGAACATCTTTTCATATACTTATTTATCATCTGTTTATCTTCTTTGGTGAGGTATCTGTTAAGGTCTTGGGCCCGTGTTTTAATTGAGTTTGTTTTCTTGTTGAGTTTTAAGTGTGCTTTGATATTTTGGATAAGAGTCTTTTATTAAATTTGTGTTTTGCAAATGTTTTCTCCTAGTCTGTGTCTTCTATTTTTATTATCTTGACAGTATTTTTCACAGAACAGAAACTTTTAATAAAGTCTGACTCATCAATTCTTTTTTCATGGATCATGGCTTTGGTGTGTATCTAGAAAGTCATCTAGGTTTTCTCCTGTGTAATCTTCTAGGAGTTTTACAGTTTTGCATCTTACATTTAAGTCTGTAATCCATTTTGAGTTAATTTTTGTGAAGAGTATAAGGTCTCTGTCTAGAATAATTTTTTTGCATGTGGAACATCATTTTCTGAAACTAGATTTCTCCATTGTGTTGCCTTTACTCCTTTGTTAAAAATCAATTGACTGTATCCATGTGGGATGCTTCTGGCCTCTCTGTTTTTTTTCCACTGATCTTTTTTGTCTCTTCTTTCACCAGTGCCACACTGCCCTGTCTTGATTACTGTAGCTTTATAGTAAGTCTTGGCGTCAGGAAGTGTCATTCTCCAACTTTGTTCTTCTTCAGTATTGTGTTAACTATTCTGGGTCTTTGCCTCTCCATAAAAACTTCAGGATCAGTTCGTCAATATCCATAAAATAATTTGCTGGGATTTTGATTGGGGTTGCATTGAATCTGTAGATCAAGTTAAGAACTGACTCCTTGACAATACTGAATTTGTTGGTAAATACGTGGAATACTGATCCATTTATTTAGTTCTTCTTTGAATATGTAGTTTTTGGAATGTACTTTTTCTGAGTACTTCTGTAGTACTTTACAGAGTTTTCATGTTCCCTTGAACTTATTTGCTATTGTATTTGTTCCTTTTGTACTTGGCTTTGTAAGAACTTTTTCCTCCTGTTTTTGATATCCTTGATGCCTAGCTAAATGTAATTTTGATATTACAAGGCAGAGTTTTTCCTAGAGTTAAACCACCTGACCTACATACCTCACAACAATGCTGCAGTACAACTGCTTTATCAATTAGGGCAAAAAGTCTGCCTGACCATATAAACAAAATACGGGAGAATTATAATAATCTCTGCCCTCAATAAGCTTGTAGTCTAGTTGAGACACTAGACTTAAAGATATGAAAAGTAAGACATTTAGATAAAATTTCTGTATTAAGTCATAGAATAGTACATGATCAATGTGTATTAACTGTAAAGACAATGATGACTAAAATTTAGAGAAGGGAGAGATTTACTTTAGCAGGTTAATCAGGGAAACTCATTGGGCTTGTGGAACTTAGTCCAGAAATATGAGAAAATTTTGGATAAAAAAGATTAATCCAGATTTCTTGTGGATGAGTTTTATAATATGTTGTCATTTAATATTTTTTCTTAAACATTTTTATATGAACTGTTTCCTTTTTGTTATATTTTTCTATCCAAAGTGGTTATAATGAACCACTTTCAAGTGTTTGATATATCAGGTGCTTTCAATTTTTCATTCCTGTTTTCTTGTCACAGACATCCTGATTTTCAGCTGCTACAAGAAGGACAAAGGTATGGTTGAATCAGTATCACTTACCTTCTATATATTCATGTTAATAGAAACATTAAGAGTAAACCAGGTGATATGAACTCTTGGACTTCCTGTGCTGGTGCATTATGTAAGTGCCCATTCTAGCCCACACAAAGAAATATTTGCCTTGTACAGCTTTTTTTCTTTTGTGATGGTAAGATGATGTGTTTGATCTGTATGATTTACTGTACAGCTGTTCCTACCAAGGAAGTCTAATTGAACCTGTTGAAATACGACACAAACACAGCTTCCATCTGAAATACTGTGCTTCTTTGTCAACCAAATTGTGCCAATTACATTTGTTGAAAGGTTTTTATAGCCTTATTTTGTAGAATTTCAAAACATTAATGTATCAGTCATTTAATTATTTGAAAGAGTGTTTAAAGCATTAATAGAAATTCCAAGTTGTATTTTTTCCTAAACTTTCCTAGTGACATTGCTTGCCCAGCCACGATCATCTCTCAAAACATACCCTTTTATCTTCCAGAGTAAATTTTCCTGGTTATTAATCACTATGTTAGTTATATAAAATTGAGCACAAGTGAGATACTCTTTAATTATATAAATCTTCAGTTTATGGGTTTGAAATAGTATAGAAAAACATAATTACCTTACAATTCCAAGAGAAAGTGTACATGAAAATTGTTATTCTAAGTTTTTTGAAATTGTACTTTAGTTACAGTAGACAGTTCATGACTGTCTAGGCTAAATTCTAACTTTAAAAATGTTACCTGATACTGAATAAACTTACTATCTTTTTTTCTCCATCTCCATCCAGAACCTTGTTTTCAACTCTGCTTGCATTCTTCTTTTATACTTTCCCCAAGCATGCTTTTTTGTTTATTGCTGAATTATTTTATTTCATTTTAAAAACCTTTTTAAAAAACGCAATAGCCAGTTTTGGAGAGCAGTTTACGGAAAAATTGTGTGAAAAGTAGAGAGTTCTTTATAGCCTTTCATGACTCTCCCAGTACTTCGTGACCCAGAATCCTTCCCATCCTGACCTTTTAAAGTTCTCATTTGTGCATTTGCTTAAGGGTAATTGATCTCCTCCTCCCCTCATCTTTCTCGTTTGTATAGACAACGCTTCTCTTTGCCTTTACTCTTTCATATTTTTTAATCTTTTGTAAACCTAATCTGAAAATTAAAGTAACATAGTCAAAGGGAAAACTATTGTCTTTAATTATTATCCTTGTATGTTAATTCTGGACTTTCAAGTATCTTTCATTGATTAATGTTGATTTGCCAACTTTTGCTATGACTTTCTTATATTTTTCATTTAATGCAATTTTCTACGTAACTATCAGCCAGAATTGGAAAATGCTTTAACATCTTTTTTTAAATATTCAAAATCTGAACAGAGTTCCTACAGTATTTTTTTTTGAGAAACCAGTAATGAATTTATCAAAAGAAACCTTAAAAGAAAAAAAACAACAACAACAACTATGGATTCATTACAGAAATGGAGTGAGCAAAAATTAAAATAATTCAGTAGTATGACATTATCGAGTGTTGGTTTGTGAGATTTTATTTGTGCGGGTATGGTTTGATTTTTAGTTTTGTTTTTCTTCTTTTTGCTCAACTCGTAACACTTTTAAAATAAGGAGAAAAGATAAGGGAAGAAGATGGAAAGAGAACTATATCAGATATGTAGACAAATTACAGAATTATAGCTTTCTTCTGAAATGTGTGTGTGTGTGTGTGTTTATAGGCCTAGGTAAATATTAGCCTATAAATAAAGCCTTGCCTAGGGAATAAAATTTTTATCTTGAAAGTTACAAAGTATAAATTCTCTGGGACATTTTGTTTCTGTGTTACAGTTTTTATTTCTTTCTCTCAACAGTGGTCCTTCTGGAGAAGAAATACAGTTATGCAGCAAAGCCATTAAAACATCAGATATTGACAATCCTGGCCATTTTGAGAAGCATTATGAATCTAGTTCTTCTAGCACTCATAGTGATAGTAGCAGTGATAATGAGCAAGACTTTGTTTCCTCTGTTCTGCCAGGAAACAGACCAAATGCAACAAGGCCACAGCTGCACAAAAAAAGCATAATGAAAAAGAAAGCTGGTCAAAAAGTTAACTCTCAGCATGAAAGCAAAGAGCAAACAGTAGTAGATGTCATTGAGCAGTTAGGCAATTGCAGATTAGATAATCAGGAGAAAGCTACTGCTTGTGAACTTCCTTTACAGAATGTAAATACACAGATTTCTTCAAATAGTTCTCTGCAAGAAAAATTAGAAGCTTCAGAAATTTCTGATATTAAATACAGTAGTTCAAAAGTAGCTCTTGTAGGCATAAGTAAGAAAAGTGCTGAGCATTTTAAGAGGAAATTTGCCAAATCAAACCAAGTTTCTGGGTCAGCTTCCAGTTCATTGCAGGTGTGCCCTGAAATTGCAAAGGCAAACTTACTTAAAGCCCTGAAAGAGACTTTGATTGAGTGGAAGACAGAAGAAACTTTGAGGTTTTTGTATGGCCAGAATTATGCATCTGTATGTCTAAAATCCTCTTCAACCCCTCTGGTTAAAGAAGAACTTGATGAAGATGATACAAACTCTGACCCAGATAGTCATTCCCCTGCCTTGCAGGAGTTGAACAGCTTGGATGAGTCTTTACCATTTAGAGCCTCAGATACAGCCATTAAACCACTGCCAAGTTATGAGAACTTGAAAAAAGAAACTGAAACATTAAATTTACGGATCAGGGAGTTTTATAGAGGACGATATGTTTTGAATGAAGAAACCACCAAATCACAGGACTCAGAAGAGGTATGTCTTAATGACATTTTTTTTAATATTGATTTATTTGGCTGCACCAGGTCTTAGCTGCGGCATGTGGGATCTTCAGTCTTTGTTGTGGTGTGCAGGGATCTTTTTTTATTAGTTGGCGGCATGCAAACTCGTAGTTGCAGCATACGAGATCTAGGTCCACCACCAGGGATCAAACCCAGCCCCACTGAATTGGAAGTGTGGAGTCCTAGCCACTGGACCACGAGGGAAGTCCTTTAATGATGGTGATTTTTCCATACTGCGAATACATGGAACAATCACCATAGTAAATCTTGGAGCAGGAAGAAAAGTACTGAAAGAATTTAAGAAAGAAGAGTCCCTTAATCATTTGGTTTAAAATTCCGTCTCCAGTATTGACATTGAAAGTGAAAGTCACTCAGTCGTGTCTGACTCTTTGTGACCCCATGGACTATATAGTCCATGGAATTCTCCAGGCCAGAATACTGGAGTGGGTAGCCTTTCCCTTCTCAAGGGGATCTTTCCAACCCAGGGATCCCACATTGCAGGCGGATTCTTTACCAGCTGAGCCATGAGGGAAGCCCAAGAATACTGGAGTGGGTAGCCTATCCCATCTCCAGCAGATCTTCCCAACCCAGAAATCAAACCAGGGTCTCCTGCATTGCAGGCAGATTCTTTACCAACTGAGCTATCAGGGAAGCCCAGTATTAGCGTTGTTATTTTCAAAATAAGTTTGTCCTAGAAAATTTTCATGAATGTTTAACCTTTTTTCGCTAAGGTAGAAATAGCCTAGAATTGTGGGACAAAATTTTCTTTAAAACTTAGTTTCCATAGACTGTCTGTTTTTCTTTGTTGGTGTATATGCTTTCAGATTTCTACATAGGTTGTGTATCTTTGTGTTTTATTTCCAGTGGGGCTGTGGACATTTATGGGAGTAAATTTGCTAATTGAATAGTGAAATATTTGGTTAATATTTGGAAAGCATGCTCACTTAAAATATGAATGAAAATGACTTAGTAAAGGAGACGTATTGGGAAAATAGAGGACATAGGAGAAAATGGAAAGAGCACATTTGGGTAAACCTAGATTTGATTATCTGCTCTGTCATTTACTACCTGTATGAAAACTTGAGTCTAATTGCTTATCTGTAAATGGGATTATAAATGGCTTTCCTTGCTCAAGTGTTATGAGTTTTAAAAGTAATGAATATAAAGCATTTATCACAGTACCTGACATATAATTGGTACACAGTTATATGTAAGTAGTTATATGTAGAAAGTGATGTAGGGCACTGAGATTTAACGGGGTAATATTTCGATTATCCTATTTTGGTTGATGTGTAGTTTGGGAAATGAAGTAATTTGGCATGAAGACAAATAGGTAATAACCTTGTTGTTAGCACAGAAGTTTGTTACTAAAGATTTCTGAGTAAATATGGCTCTAAATTAAACGACACCTTGGAGATTTAAAAAGGAGGTAAAAGTAATAGAGTAAAAAATATAGAAATTTCTTATATTTATACAGAATGTTACCTGCCCCAACAGTATACTTGTATTATTAGACAGCATCCATAAATTTTACATGAAGGTTGGAAAAACATTGATCTCTGTCATTCAGTTATATAGCCTTTTATGCCTATATCATTTTTATGCTTATAAGCCTTAAGAAGGAAAAATTAATCCCTAAATTTGACTGCTTCTGTTTTTAAACCTCTTTCACTGAAGTATAACACAAATTGTAAGTGTACAGCTCGTTGCATTATCGTAAGTGAATATACATCAATGTAATCACTACCTAGGCTACAAAATTTGAGTATACCAGAAGCTCCAGTATGTCTCCTACGAATCATTATCTCTTTCCAGAGTTAATGACTATTATAATAGCATAGTTTTCCCAATTTTGAACTATATGTAAATAAATTAACTCTGTATATAATTTATTTCATGCAACATTGTGCTATATGTACTAAATCACTTCAGTCATGTCTGACTCTTTGCAGCCCCATGGACTGTAACCCGCCAGGTTCCTCTGTGCATGGGATTCTCCAGGCAAGAACAATGGATTGGTTTGCCATGCCCTTCTCTAGGGATCTTCCCCACCTAGGGATTGAGCCTGCATCTCTTATGTCTCCTGCATTAGCAGGCAGGTTCTCTACCACTAGCGCCATCTGGGAAGCCCTTGGAAATTCCCTGGCAAGTCCAGTGGTTGGGACTTGGCGCTTTCACTGCAAGGGCCAGCATTCAGTCCCTAGTTGAGGAACTAAGATCCCACAAGCCACACAGTGTAGCCAAAAAAAAAAAAAAACATTATGTATGTTTGTGTTGCATATAGTTGTAATTCATAGTTTTATTGCTGCATGGTATTCCATTATATAAATATACCACAATTTATTAATGTTAATGAGCATTTAGGCTGTTTCCAATTTGGGGCTGTTAAGAACTATGCCATTATGAACTTTTCTTGTATATATAGCTCTCTCTTAATGTGTATGCATTTCTGTTGGGTATATATCTAGGACTAGAATTTCTGGGTTATAATGTATACATATATGCAAGTATACTGCTACTGCTGCTAAGTCGCTTCACTCATGTCCAACTCTGTGCGACCCCATAGACGGCAGCCCAACAGGCTCCCCTGCCCCTGGGATTCTCCAGGCAAGAACACTGGAGTGGGTTGTCATTTCCTTCTCCAATGCATGAAAGTGAAAAGTGAAAGTGAAGTCGCTCGGTCATGTCCGACTCTTAGCAACCTCATGGACTGCAGCCCACCAGGCTCCTCCATCCATGGGGTTTTCCAGGCAAGAGTACTGGAGTGGGGTGCCGTTGCCTTCTCCGTGAACAAGTGCCAAACAGTTTTCCAAAATGGTTCTGCATTGTATTTTCTGCTATCACTCTATGACAGTTTCCACGATTCTGCATTCTCACCAATACTTGGTATTGTTACTTTTCACCATTCTGATTGTATTGCTTTTAGGTTACAGTACATTTCTCTGATGATTGAGTTGAGCACTGTTGCATCTGCTTATTGGCCATTTGGATAGTTTGTTGGTGAAGTACCCATTCTTGTCCTTTTTTCTATTCATCTGTTGGAATATGGGGTGCTGGGGAGGGAGTTCTTGTCGATTTGTAGGAATTCTGTGTGCAAAATTCAAACCCATTTTTGTGTATTACAAATATCTTCCCCTGAGATTTTCCTTTTCACTTTTATTAACAGTGTCTTGAACCCAGTTTATTAATTGTTCCCTTTAATGACGACTTTTAAGAAATCTTAGCTTGGATTATTTTCATCTTTAGAAGCTTTGTTGTGTTTCCGTTAACATTTAGGTCTGTAATTTATCTGGAATTGATTTTTGTTTCTGGTGGGGAGTATCAGTCAGATTTCTTATTTCTCTCTGGGGAAATGTGTGCACATTACAGTTGGAGAAGCACTGTTGATTTTTCTTTTCTTTTTTGTTTGCTTATTCCATAAGTTACTGAGAAAGATGGGAAAGATTATAAATTGATTATTTTTCCCTTTAGTTTCCTGAATTTTAATACTTTGAGACCATGTTCTTAGGTATAAATGTGAGATTGTTATGTCTTCTTGGTAAATCGAACCACTTAGCATATGGAGTAATTTTTTCTCTACATTCATTTATTTATTTAATTTTGGTCTTACAAGATCTACTTTGACACTAGCATTCTTTCATTAGTATTTTCAAGGACTGTCTTAAAAAAAGAAAAAGAAGCCTAGGCTGATAATCTATGTCCTTTGTGTGAAGAATTTAGTCTATTTACATTTAATGTCATAAAATCTGACATCTCACTTGTTGCTTTCTGCATGTCCCATCTGTTCTGTGTTCTTTCTCTCCTTTCTTTCTTTGGATCCAGTATCATCATTCCATTTTTTTGTCCTCTGTTAGCTTGTTTTTATACGTTCTTTTACTAATCATTAATTGGTTTCCCTAGATTAAATTTGAATCTGTGTCTTACTAAAATTTAATATAAGTTAATAGTTTGCTTTCTGGACAGTTAGTACCTAGAAACTTACATTTACCCACTTGGCTTAACATGTTCATACTGTTGTGCACTTTTATTCTCTCTGTATTTTAAATCCTACAAGATTGTTTATAATCAATGTTGAGTTGGATTTGCCCAATTAATTACTCTTTTACTGTTCTTTATGTCTTCTGTATCTCTATTCTTTCATCTGGGAACATTCACTGTGGACCTGACGAATATCCTTTTTTTTCATTAGTGCCAGTTTGCTAATGATGAATCTTCCCAGTTTTATTTATCAGGAAATTATTTTACTTTCACTTTTGAAAGATATTTCCCTGGACGTTAAATTCTAAGTTAGCAGTTATTTTCTTACAGCCCACTAAAAATACATATTGTCTTTTGGCCTCTTATTTTTTTCTCTTATTTGAAAAAATACTTTCTTCCTTTAGCTACTTTTAAGATTATTTTTTCCTTTTTGTTCCCTTGATTACCATCAGTTTCTGATTGCTTTGCCTAGATGTGATTTTATTTGTATTTATTATTTTGACTGTTACATACTTAAATCTGTGATTTCTTTGATTAGTTTTGGAATATTCTCGGGTATTACATCTTCAGGTATTGTTTCTGTCCCATTTTCCTTTTCCTCTCTACCTGGTACTCCAGTTGCAGATATGTTAGTCTTTTTCACTGTATCTTCTTTTATCTTCTCCTGCACTTTGCATTACCCCTGGAAGGGAGAGGTGTGTGACTGTGTTTTATTCTGGATATTTTCCAAATGGATGAATATTCTCTCTTCAGTCCTTTCTACTATGTAATTAAATCTATCCATTGAGTTATTTTAAATACTATATTTTTCAGTTACTAGGGGTTTCATTTCTTTCTTTTCCATCTTGTCATTTTTTAAAATATATTCAGCATAGTATTCTAAATAAGGCTGATAGTTTCATTACATGGATTTCCTTAAGGGTTGATTTAGGAACTCGTGTTTCAGATTATGGTCATATTGTCCTATTTTATGTGGCAAACATCATATAATAAAAAATTACAGAGATAACGTGAAACCCAGGCTGATGTTACCTTCCTCTAGAACAGATTTGTGTTTGCTCCTGGCAGATTTGCAGCCGTCCCAAATCACTTTACTCCAGTCAGTGATTAAGGTGATTTGAAGCTGGGCTTCAGTCCCTGCAGCAGCGAGTCTGTTTCCTATTCATTCTTATTGGTCTCAAGTTTGGGGAAGGTTGATAGTACCTCTTCCTTTTTGGCATGCCCCAAACTCTGATGCTTAGGTTCTCAGTATCTAAATTGCCTCTTCTAGAATTAGTCAGTGCCTTCTCTGGAATTACTTTCTCCAAAACTTCAGACCATAATTCTTTACTGTCTTATTAGCTTTCTGATGCTTTCAAACAAATGTGGGTTTTTTCCCACATTTGTTCTCTTTTTCAGTTCTCAGCAAGAAGAGTGGTTTGAATTGTCTGCCATTTCTAGAATTGGAGTTTCCCAAAATATATTTATAATATTTGATAATTTTAGTCCTTTAATCTCCTACATTTATATGACATTTAGCATTTTATAAAGTCTTTTTCTATACATTTTCAACATTTAATAAAGAAGGTGTTAGTATCCCTATTATACAGATGAGAAAGGCTCTCAAAAGAGGGCAGATGATCAAGTAAGTTCACACCAGCCTGCTGACTAATTAGATACTCAAATTTAAATTGTCTCCTTCTGAAGGTCTGATTTTTAGTCTACCATATATCACAGGTATAAACTTTTGTGTTTTAATGTGTTATTATCAAAGAAAGAATATAAATTTATGATTTTATTTTGCTTTGTTTAAAAATGTGATTCAGCATGATCCCACCTTTCCACTGATAGATTCAAGTTCTCAGAACCAGATCAGAAAACGCATCGTACTTGAAAAATTGAATAAAGTGTAAGTATGTAATTATCATTCCACTTTTATAATATCTAAAAATCAATTTGATATTTGTGGGTTTATAAGTTGTAGGTGTAATCCTTGATTTTTTTAATTTTGAAAAATAATACGTAAAGTGTACATGGATTTCTTCACCTGAGAAACTTGTATTTTTAAGGTGTTCTACCAAAGCATATTGAAATTTTTTTGTGCTGAAGACAGAGACACATAATAAAGACAAAAGTTGAGATTATGGGAATAGAAAACCAAACTACCTCACTTCCATTCAATAATCCAGTGAAGTCAGGGAAAAAAATATCAGAGCTGGACCCATTTAAATACTGATTTGTGGTAGATGTGTCATCAGTTTCACATGTGAGTAAGATTTTATAAAGGTTTAATGGTTTATTGACTTACTCGGTATATATGCATATTCAGAGAACCATTTCACACTCAGAAGCTTGAGTTTTGCACTTTAGTTTTG
Source organism: Budorcas taxicolor (assembly GCF_023091745.1). Classification (NCBI taxonomy): domain Eukaryota; kingdom Metazoa; phylum Chordata; class Mammalia; order Artiodactyla; family Bovidae; genus Budorcas; species Budorcas taxicolor. The sequence goes on along the minus strand of NC_068912.1, from coordinate 51,387,758 downwards.
AGCTTCCCGTAGTGGAAATTGTTGTTCTTGTAATTAGCCCAGTCATAAATGTCATTTGAAAATTGTAATCTTGGTTTCTCTTTCAAAAGGAGCTTGAAAATCTTTTTTCCAGAGATGTGACGGATGTCTTGAACTTTTCAACTTGCATTTTTTTCTTCAGCAGAAAAGACAGAACAGTCTTTTCATGTATTACTTAAGGTGTTGTGCACATGGAAAAGTCTAAATTCTGTAGTAGTTCAAAAATTGAAAGGCCTTTTCTAGAAGCCATAGTATTTTGAACAGCTTACTTTTCTAAAGTTTACATTTTAAATAAGTGTTTAAATATAATATTTATTGAATGCTTGTTATATGTTAAGACTTCATATATAATCTGTTTTGCCTTTCTTCTGTTCTTCATACTTGTACGTTTGTTTCTGTTAAAATTTAATTTATATAACAATATAAGTTACCAGCTGTCTGACTTAGGATAAGAAGGTATCAGTCCTTCATTTTAGTTACATAGGTTTTCAAAGTTGGGATAGATTAACTATGCTAGCATGTAATTAATAGGTAGAGGTTTATGTGAAAATGGTTTTCTAGACTTTTTAGCTAATGAAAGTACCCACTTTTAAATTTAAGACCACACCGCCATGTCACTGAAGGAATTCTGTCCCTTTTGGGTTTTAGCTGCAACAGGAGATCCCAAAAGGAACCTTGCTAGAATACCAAGTTATTAATATTAGGGTGACAACTAAATCTGAGAAGAGGTAGAATAACTTAAAGAAGGAGAAGCACAAAGAATACTGAAAACAAAATAATAGTGACATAGGGATTTTTTTTGTTTCATTGTTTATGAAAGCAGTTAATTATTTTTCTCATTATGAAAGTTAACGCTTTTATAAAAGTAAGACCTTTTCTGGTTTCTGATTGGAACAAACCAATTATACAAAAAATTTATTTTAGCGAATCAAAGAAAATGAACTATGTGCTGGGTATTAGATGATATTAAGGAACTATTATTGGGTAAATATGATTTTATTATGGTTTTATACAAAAATGCACTTGTATTTAAATACATAAAGAGTAATTTAGGGGTCAAACAAAGGGCATGGTTTACTTGAAGACATCACAAAAAAAAAGGAAAAATGAAGCAAATGGAACAAAATATTGGGAGGCTAAATCTGGGAATAGAAATGAGGGGTTATTGTTTCTCTATTTTGGAACATGTTTTAAACTTACATAATTTTTTTTAAGTAATACATGCTTATTCCAGAAGGGTTAGGCTGTGCAAAATGATATAATTAAAGAAGTGAAAATCACTGTAATCACAGTAATTACTATTAATATTTTGATGTTCATCCCTGACATATATATGATGTGTGTATATTCATTCCCTTTGGTTCCATCTGTTACAGTCTAAACCTAGAGAAAATGACATGCTTGATATATACTATGTGTGATATACAATTGCATTATAATATGTATGTTTTTATAAAAAATGGGACAACTTTGTGTGTATTTTCCACTTAACATTTATCATGAATATCTTTCCACATTAAAATATGTAGATTTATATTATTTTAAAGGTTTTATTATTTTATGGTTACATCATAATTTATGTAACCATCTACTGACAGACATTTGTTGCCAGTTTTTCAATACTAAAATACTTCTCCAATAACCGTCTTTTTTTATGTTTGATTATTTCTTTAGGATAAATTTTGTATACTATTGATTAAAATGTTGGGTCAAACAGTGTCTGCATTTAAAATGTTAGTATATATTGTCAAATTGCTCACTAAAAATGTACCAGTTTTTACCTTACCATAAAGATTTAATAAATATTAAATCCACATTCCCATAATGCTCCATTTGGAGGGCAGTTCCTCTGGCCTGTGTTCTTTCCATTTGTTTAATATTTGAAAGTGAAAAGGTAAGAAAGAGACAAGAATATAGATAGCAGCCAAAATATTTTTTCATTTCAGTGCCTCTTTCTGTAGCATAGACTACAAAATAGAGTGTGGAGTTACTTTGAAATATTTCTTTGACTTCTCACTAGTTAAACCTGGCTTAACTGTCTCCACCTCAGTATCATGGTTACCTACCTATGAAATATCCAAACTTAGGCAAGAACCCCCAAAATATATCTTATATAATTATATTTTTTAAATGTATCTGCATAATTATATTTTAGTAGAAATCTATTTTTTAAAAGAAATGTAATTTTTATTTTCAGATTGCCTGGACTTTTGGGACCTCTTCAGATTACATTAGGAGATATTTACACACAACTTAAAAATCTTGTCCAAACTTTCAGGTTAGTTTTAATACTACGATTTTCCTTCTCAGTTATTTTGACTTTATGTAATTGCCTTGCAGAATCCATAGTAGACTAAGGCATGAAGAAAGTAAATGATTTACCTTCGTTGTCTTAAATCTTAATGCACTGTTTTCTCTTCCACTGACAACATTATTTATAGCTTTTGGGGGTTTTGTTTGTTTTATTTTTAAGTTTTTATTGGAATGTAGTTGATTTACAGTGTTGTGTTAGTTTTAGGTGTGCAACAAAGGGAACCAGTTATACATATACCCATTCTCTTTTAGAGTCTTTCCCATATGGGCCATAATGGAGCGCTGAGCAGGGCTCCCTGTGCTGTGCAGCAGATCCTCACTGTTAGCTTAGTGTCTATGTAAGTCCCAGTCTCCCAGTTTGTCCCCCACACTCGCACACTTATATCTTTTGTTAAATGCAGCCCCCTATTCGCTTAAACTTTGATATGTTTAGCTTTGGATAGTTTATTTATGGAATAATCTAAAATTAAGGAGAATGATATATGAGACACAAAGGTAGCTAGTCAGTAATATCTTGGATTTTACTGAACTAGTAAATAGATATTAAATGACCGGCACTTCTGTGTTGTTCAGCACTATGGACAATATAGAAGAAGCCTAATACCCCATCCTCGAGGAAGAACTTCTGTGAGAAGACAAGGTGAGCACAGGAAATAGTGCAAAACAGTGGATAATTTAGTTTTGAATAGAGTAGGACAGACTTTGAGTGATAAAGACAGGAAAAGGAAGACTAGAGAATATCAGTTATGACATGGAACAGTTGGGATTTTTCTACAACTATCAGGGTAAAAATACTCCACCAGGCTAAGACGAGAGTCTACTAAGAAGCAATAGAGATAAGCCGTTGCATACATTATGAGTAGAGATGTATACCAGATGTACATTTTGACCCAGTGCCAATGACCAAAAGTTCAATTAGTTTTTATCTGTAGTCAGACAGCACCAAGATAGGATGAACTTCTAGAGTAGAAGAATCATTTCATCCAAAAAATTAACTATTACTATAGTTTATTGCTAACGATAGTAGTATTGACATGTTCAGTTCAGTTCAGTCGCTCAGTCGTGTCCGACTCATTGCGATCCCATGAACCGCAGCACTCCAGGCCTCCCTATCCATCACCAGCTCCCGGAGTTCACTCAAACCCATGTCCATTGAGTTGGTGATGCCATCCAACCATCTCATCCTCTGTCATCCCCTGCTCTTCCTGCCCTCAATCTTTCCCAGCATCAGGGTCTTTTCAAACGAGTCATCTCTTCGCATCAGGTGGCCAAACTGGTTGAAATGGAGTAAAAACATTCTTAGATGCTTGTTTTATCAGTCAGTAGAAGAGTAGAATGCTATGGTAATTTTATGTTGCTTGTGAAAACTTAATTTTATATATAAACAATTTGTAAAATTTTTCAGTTACTTAGCAAAATAGATTGACAATACAAACATTCAGAAAAATGTTTTCCAATAAATTATTTAATAGGAACTAGGATTCAAAGTTTAGGTGTGTCTCAAAAATTCTTCATCTTCACTATTGATAAGGGTCATTTGTAACACTTTATGATTAAATCTTCAGCCTTCATAGATTTAAGACAGTTATAAGTTGTCTTAAGACATTCTTGTGGAGTCTAGAATGTTTATATTTGAAAGTGAATATTCAGGGAATAACAAATCTGAATGATACGATTGTTCTAATTACTGAGATCGTTACACCCATGCAATCACAAGATCAGAGATCACACACAGGTTTTTAAATCCCAGAAATGGTGCTCAGTTTGGGCTAGACCTTTGGAATACTGACTAACTGCTTTGTAAAAGGAGGATTTGGGCCCAATACCAAGACCAAAGCTGAACTTCTCTATATTCCTTCTTCATTAAAAGAGAGAGTCTGTGTCATATACCTGTCACAAAGCCATACATCCAAAAGAAGAAGAAAAAAGTGTTTTCAACTGTCTATAGTGATGAGAACGTTTGAATGCACAATGTGGTTGCACCGAAGTTTAGGATTTGTTCAGGATTTATTAAGGAAGTCAATATGTTAAGATAGCTTAATGGAGGGAAGATGAAGACCAGGCGTTGCTCTGTTTCATTGATTTTTTAAAGGACTTGGCATTCAGTTTCTTGCAGACAGTATTTAATTACCATTCTGAGCAAACTGGTTAAGACTCATTAGAAAAGATATAAGAATAAAACCTTTAACCTTGAACTACAGATAGGAGCTTTGTACTTCATTTTTAACCCCACTCACTTAGAATAAATGAACAAGTGATTCAGTTTATTCTGACTGTATTTTCTAGTGCTGTTTTTCTGTCTAATTGCATGTTTTCTTTTAAAAAAAAAAAAACTATTCTGAGGGTCTCAGAACTTACTTGAAACCCATTGAAAAGAAATGTTTGGCTACAACTCAAGATTGTCACATTATTACTTTCATATGCCCAAGGAATTTAGGTATTTCACATTGGAAACTACTCACTGTCCAGGCTATTTGTTATTTCAGTGTTTTGAAGCAGCCCTGATAATAAAATTGAGTTCATGTCAGTCCATGGACTCACTTTGGTAGCCACTATGTGCTGGACTGTGCTTGGCACTTTACACATGTTATCTGATTTCCAAAAAATAGTTGTGTTATCCTCATTTTATAGGTGAGAGATGACAGATTAAGTAATTTCAAATTACACAACTAGTAGTTGGGTTTAGACCCCAAATCTAAGTCAAGAAGAGAGGTCTTAAGTGGTCTTACCACCAAAAAAAGAAAATGGTAACTGTATGTGATGGAGGTGTTAATTCGCTTGATTGTGGTTGTCATTTCACAATATATTCATATATTAAAACATCAAGTTGTGTACCTTAAATATATATAATTATTATATGTCAATTATACCTCAGGAAAGCTAGAAAAAAATTTTAAAGAGTTTATTGTTGGTTGTCCTGGTAATTATCAGTATTAAATTTTTTTTTTTTAAGTAATTTATTACCACTTTAGACCCCAGGTAAGAAATCTACTTGAAATGGTTGTTACCTGTGAAACTAAACCTCTGTGACATCTAAGCTAGCCAAGACAAGAGGTACAGTGTTCCTTAGTCTAGTAAGAGGTAACCAACAGATTGTAAAAAAGAGGAAACTCACATGTCATTTTCCTTTTATATTTATAAACTGTTATCACCTTTTTCTGTCATTCTTACTGTGTAAATCTTTTCAGGGTACTTTCTGCATTGTTTACACTAAATTAAAATAAAGCCTAGATGAAACAATATGATGTGTGGGATTTGCTTCATAATTATCAAGGTTAGGGGATGTTGAATAGGGGGTTGTATAGATGAAATACGATTGACCAGGATTTGATAATTCTCAGTTGTGATGACTATGTGGGAGTTGATTTTATGTTCTATTTTTATATATGTTTGAAATAAATTTCAATTGTAATTTTTTAAAAGTTTCAGGGAAATAAGCCAAAAAACTCCATCTTGATGGTGTGTGCTTAGTCGCTCAGTTGTCTTCGACTTTTTGCGACCCCCTGGACTGTAGCCTGCCAGGCTCTTCTGTCCATGGGATTCTCCAGGCAAGAATCCTGGAGTGAGTTTCCATGCCCTCCTCAAGGGGAACTTCCCAATCCAGGGATCAAACCCAGGTCTCCCGCATCGCAGGTGGATTCTTTACCATCTGAGCCACCAGGGAAGTCTGTTTTGGTGGAGGGGATGTTACAAAACCTTGTTGTTAAGTTGGTTTTTCCAAATATAAATATTTGGAAAACTCTTTAGTACCTGCATGTCAAAATCTTTTGCTTAAATTGAGTTTGCTCTTTTCAGTAAAATATCAGTTACTTATAATACAAAGAGACCTCTGGTAAGATAATGCATTTTGGGGTCTTCAGATTCTGACAGGATAGTTTTAACAGGTATGTGACTGTAGGCCAAGGCTTCTAGGTGAAGTCTCTGAGGAAACACCATATAAATGACAGTGACTAGTGTTGGGAGATCTTTTCAATCAATACTGGCGGTGGGAAAGAGTTGACATAAATAACCGTGTCTTTCTCTTTGAAATAGCAATCAATAATTGGAACTTGTAGAACAATGATTCTTAAGCCAGTTGTGCATCAGAATTACTTGAGCTTTTAACAACGACAGATGCCTGGCTTCACCCCTAGAGACTGAGTTTCATTTGGTTAGGGTTGGGCCCAGACATTAGTATTTTTCAAAAGCCCCCCCAGGTGCTTCTAATGTGCAGCCAGAGTTGAGAGCATGTTAGAACTGAACATAAAGCAGCTTTTTCACCTTTTTGAAGAATCTTTCCCCAGTGAATAGAGCTGTCCTTTCCACTGAACTGCTTCATAGGCATTTATCTGGAATGTTACATTGATTTACCTCTCATAGTGGTTCCATCAGGAGTTACTTGGTAATAATTAACTGTGTCAGTGTTGAAGCAAGATATTTTCTGAATATGATTTGAATTAAAATTATATTTTGACATAAGTGCTTTTTAAATTTCATCAGTAGTGACTAAAGGTATTTTTTTTCTAAATCTATATTGAATTTCCAATTTTGAAACTATGGTTTTAAAATGTTTCCTTTCAAATATTACTGTTTTAATTTTTGAATTATCACTCAAAATAGTGTTTGTTTAGCATTTGTGCTTGAAATTATTTTGATTCTGCAAAGGGGGAAAATGTGATAGCAGGTAAAATTTTGCTGTTCTGCTGCTTGAAGTGCTTTGAAGTGAAAGCAAAGACCTTGTTCCTCAGTGCCTGAAACAGTTTAGAGCAGGCATTCAGTAGATTTTTTGTTGACTCAGTAAATAAATTCATGAAATCTAAAATTTGTCTTAGCTTTGAGAGATTTGAATATTACAGAAAAGGAAATTCTATTAACTGCTTTTGCCATTTTATTTTATCCTTCTTTGCTTATCCTTCTTTGGCCTTTTTTGGTTATGTGCTGGATTCTGTTTTAGTTGCTACAAGTGAAACAGTGAACAAAATAAAGAAAATTCCTTCTCTCATGGAACTATTTTAATAGAATATGTAAAATTTTAAAGACAATATGTGTGTTATTATTATGTGGTGATACACCCTTTTCCCAGTTCCATCACCTGCTTTTCTCCTCAGAAGCAGGGAAAGGGGGGATGGTACTAAGGAGGGAGGAAGTTGTGATTTTATATAGACTGGTCAGGGAAAACCTCATTAAGAAGATCCTATTTGTATAAAGACCTCAAGGTTGTTAAGGGAACAAGCCATGTTGCTATTGGTGAAAATATATCAGACAGGGGAACAACAGGTAAAAATGCCCTGAGGCAGAAGGCCAAGTATATTCACAGAATATTAAGGATGCTGGTGAGGCTGGAGAAATGAGCGAGGCAACAATACAAAGAGATGTGGTTAGAGAAGTAAAGGGCAGGGGTTGGCTGTAGTATAGTTATATAATCCTTGGAACCATGGTCATTCTTTGACTTTTACTCCAAGTGATACGGAGAGCAGTTTGTGGATTCTGAATAGAAAGCTGACGTGCTCTGACATATTGTGGCAGTATCACTCTGGCTGCTGACTTGAGAATTATAGTAGATGGTCAGAGGCAGGAAGACTATTTAAGATGCTGTTTCTGTAATCTAGGCATAGATTAATAAGTAATAAGTGGAAGTAATAAGTGATCAGATTTCATTTTGAAAATAGAACCATCAGAATTTGAAGACCGATTTTGACATGGGATATGAAGAGAGTCAAAAATTTGGGCCTGAGCAACCGGATGGATTCTGAAGGACTGGGTAGCCATTTACTTAGGTGGAGATCCCTGCAAGAGAACCCAGTTTGGAGAGGAAATAAGGAGCTCAGTTTTGGCTATACTAAAATTTTGAGATGCCTGTTAGACATTCAAGTGGAAATGAAGGTAAATCACTAGTCTAAGTCTGGAATTCAAGGAAGAGGTCTAGGCTAGAGATAATAAATTTGAGAGTTGTGAGCAGGTAGTTATCTAATATTTAAAACTGTGATGTTAGATGTCACCACCAAGCGAATGGGCATATATAGAAGTGAGGAGTGACCCAAGAGCAGAGGCCCTGCTGCTGCTACGTCGCTTCAGTCATGTCCGACTCTATGCGACCCCATAGACGGCAGCCCAACAGGCTCCACTGTCCCTGGGATTCTCCAGGCAAGAACACTGGAGTAGATTGCCATTTCCTTCTCCAAAATTAAAAGGTCTCTGAAGGCATGCCAGGGAGAGGAAGGGGAATCAGGCAAGCAGAAACCAGATGAAGAGTGCCTTCTAAGGAGAAAGGAATGATCAGCCATGTCAAATGCTTCTTGTAAATTAAGGTGAGAACTGAGAAATGTCCATTGAATTTGGCAACATGGATATTAATATTTAATCCTCACAAGAACCCTATGAGGTAGATAGTACTATTGTCCCCAATTTACTAAATTAAAAAAAAAGTTTTACAATCACTGAACATGTCCAAGGTAAAACAGATCTGAATATTGAAACCATATCTGTCAGACTCTTCAACCACTATTCTTGCTTTTTTTCCCTTTAATATTTACTTATTTGGCTGAGCCAGGTCTTAGTTGCACTGTGCAGAATTTTTTTTTTAGTTGCAGCATGTGGAATCTGTAATTGCATCATGTGGGATCTAGTTCCCTGACCAGGGATTGAATCTAGCCCCCTTCATTGGGAGTGTGGAGTGTTACCCTGTGGACCACCAAGGGAGTCCCTGTACTTGCTTTTTATATCAAGTAGACTTTTTGGAGACATTTTAATTATGGGAAAAAATTGAGTTAATATAACAAAGATATGCTTTTTCACTCAAATTTAATAGATTTTAATATTTTATAAGGTTTGATTGGCATACATTTTTAATTAAATATAGGTTAATCTATTCAAAAAATTAATTGAACCTCTTCTGTCAGGCATTTGTTCTGGGCATTTGGAGTAAATATGTGAAGAACACAAATATTCCTGCCCTCAGTCAAGGTAAAACAGATAATAAACAATAATTATACGTTAGAAGGTGAGAAGTGGTACGAGGATAAAGTAAAATATATAACAGAAAGGGAAGCTAAGAGTGTGGGGCTGGGAGGTAGAGAGAGTTACACCTGCTAATGGTATGGCCCAAATAGACCCTACTGCAAAAGTGACGTAAGAAAACTTCAGACGAGTGGAATCACCAGTTCCAAAGACCTAAGACATGAAGTCTTCTTTGTCCTCTTCCCCAGCCCATTCTCCTTTGCTCCCCAGGAGCCATCAGTACTCTGAATTTCATATGTATCTTTCCAGTCTTCATTTTATACTTTTAGTACATACATTTATGTCCATAAATATGAGAATCTATTCTTGATTTGTATAATGTCATTCCATACTTGCTGTGTTTCATTCAAATTATGATGAGCAAAATGTGTAAGTTTAGTTCCTTCACTTTAACAACTATTTAATATTCTATAAAAATGTCACAATTATGTTTCTGTTATAAGCCGTGTCACATCAAATATCTTCATGTACATTTCCTTATGCGTAGTGAGAGTTTAAGGTTTATATTGAGAAGTTATTCAATTTTAGTTTTATTCAGTTCAGTTCAGTCGCTCAGTCATGTCTGACTCTTTGCGACCCCATGAATCGCAGCACGCCAGGCCTCCCTGTCCATCACCAACTCCCGGAGTTCACTCAGACTCACGTCCATCGAGTCAGTGATGCCATCCAGCCATCTCATCCTCGGTTGTCCCCTTCTCCTCCCACCCCCAATCCTTCCCAGCATCAGAGTCTTCCAATGAGTCAGCTCTTTGTATGAGGTGGCCAAAGTACTGGAGTTTCAGCTTTAGCATCACTCCCTCCAAAGAAATCCCAGGGTTGATCTCCTTCAGAATGGACTGGTTGGATCCCCTTGTAGTCCAAGGGACTCTCAAGAGTCTTCTCCAACACCACAGTTCAAAAGCATCAGTTCTTTGGCGCTCAGCCTTCTTCACAGTCCAACTCTCACATCCATACATGACCACAGAAAAACCGTAGCCTTGACTAGACGGACCTTAGTCGGCAAAGTAATGTCTCTGCTTTTGAATATACTATCTAGGTTGGTCATAACTTTTGTTCCAAGGAATAAGCATCTTTTAATTTCATGGCTGCAGTCACCATCTGCAGTGATTTTGGAGCCCCCACAAATAAAGTCTGCCACTGTTTCCCCATCTATTTCCCATGAAGTGATGGGACCGGATGCCATGATATTCATTTTCTGAATGTTGAGCTTTAAGCCAACTTTTTCGCTTTCCTCTTTCACTTTCATCACGAGGCTTTTTAGTTCCTCTTCACTTTCTGCCATAAGGATGGTGTCATCTGCATATCTGAGGTTATTGATATTTCTGCCGGCAATCTTGATTCCAGCTTGTGCTTCTTCCAGCCCAGCGTTTCTCATGATGTACTCTGCATAGAAGTTAAATAAGCAGGGTGACAATATACAGCCTTAATGTACTCCTTTTCCTATTTGGAACCAGTCTGTTGTTCCGTGTCCAGTTCGAACTGTTGCTTCCTGACCCGCATACAGATTTTTCAAGAGGCAGGTTAGGTGGTCTGGTATTCCCATCTCTTTCAGAATTTTCCACAGTTTATTGTGATCCACACAGTCAAAGGCTTTGGCATAGTCAATAAAGCTGAAATAGATGTTTTTCTGGAACTCTCTTGCTTTTTCCATGATCCAGCGGATGTTGGCAATTTGATCTCTGGTTCCTCTGCCTTTTCTGAAACCAGCTTGAACATCAGGGAGTTCACGGTTCACGTATTGCTGAAACCTGGCTTGGAGAATTTTGAGCATTACTTTACTAGCATGTGAGATGAGTGCAGTTGTGCAGTAGTTTGAGCATTCTTTGGCATTGCCTTTCTTTGGTATTGGAATGAAAACTGACCTTTTCCAGTCCTGTGGTCACTGCTGAGTTTTCCAAATTTGCTGGCATATTGAGTGCAGCACTTTCACAGCATTAGGTATTGCTAAATTGATTACTCACATCAACAGCATGTTTAAAAGTAAAATTTCTTCGTGTCCTCAAAAGCCATTAGTATTGTTAATCTTTTATTTTCGCCAAAGTAATGGAGTGAATTACTGTTTTTATATTAATTTCTCAGCTTAATAATGAGATTGAGCTCCTTTTCAGATGTTTACTGGCCATTCCGCTTTCCTCCTCTGTAAATTGCCTCCTCAAGTTAATTTATTGGCTGTTTTTTTTTCCCCCTCCAAAGACTATTTAAGATCATTTTTAGATTCACAGGAAAATTGAGAGAAGGGTGCATTTACTTACATCCCCTGTCCCCACGTGTGTGGCCTTCCCCATTAAAACTATCTGCCCCCAGAGTCATTCATTTGCTAGAATTGATGCACCTATATCCATGACATCATCATAAGTCAGAGTCTATGGTTCATTCTTGGTTTTGTGCATTCTATGGGTTTGGACAAATATTGAATGACATCTATCCACTATTATAGTATCATAGGGTATTTTCACTGGCCTAAACATCCTCCGTGTTCTACCTATTCATCTATCCCCCCTTGCCCCACAGTTCCTGGCACTACTCCCTTCTTATTAATATCTCCATTATTTTACTTTTTCTAGAATGTTGTACACTTGGAGTCATACAGTCTGTAGCATTTTCAGACTGACTGTTTTCACTTACATGCATTTGAAATAAATCCATGTCTTCATAGCTCATTTCTTTTTAGGGCTGAATAATATTCTAGGGTCTGGATGTACCACAGTTTATCAGTTTACCTACTGAAAGGTATCTGGGTTGCTTCCCAGTTTTCACAGTTACATAAATAGAGCTGCTGTCGACATCTGTGTGCAGATTTTTGTGTAGACATTAAGTTTTCAACTCGTTTGGGTAAAGAGATACCAAGGAGTTTGGTTGGTGGATTGTATGGTGGGAGTATGTTTAGTTTTCAAGAAATAGTAGATTGTCATCCAAAGTTGCTGTGCCATTTTTTTCCCACCAGCAATGAGAGTTCTTACTTGACATCCTTGCCAGCATTTGATTTTGTTGATTATCAGGATTTTGGCAATTCTAAAAGTGTAGTGTATCTCATTGTTTTAATTTCCACCTCCCTGATGACATATGATGTAGAGCATCTTTTTATATGCTTATTTGCCTTTTTTAAATTTTATTTTTAATTAGAGGATAATTGCTTTACACTATTGAGTTGGTCTCTGCCGTATGAGTCAGCCATAAGTAAACATGTTTCCCCTCCGTCTTGTGCTTCCCACCCCAGCCCCCATGTATCTTCTTTATATGTGTGTGTGTATATATATATATATATGTAAAATTTTATTTAGTTAGCTGTTTTTGGCTGTGCTGGGTCTTACCATGGAGGGAGCACAGGCTCTAGTCACATGGGCTTCACTAGTTGCGGCACAGGACTTAGCAGTTGTGGCCCTCAGGTTTAGAGCGCAGGCTTAGTAGTTGGGGCACATGGGCTTAGTTGCCCCACAGCATATGGAATCTTCTCGGACCAGGGATCAAACCCGTGTCCCATGCATTAGTAGGCAGATTCTCATTTCATTGCGCCACCAGGGAAGTCCCTGTACAGGTTTGTTAATGAAGTGTCTCTTGAGGTCTTGGACCCATTTTTTAATTGGGCATTTTGTTTTCTCATTGTTAAATTTTAAGATTTCTTTGATATTTTGGATAACAATCCTTTATCAGATATTTTTGGCTGCTTTTTCTCAGCTTATATCATTTTTTCATTTAGAGTGATCCTTCTAAATGTTTTCTGAGAAATAAGATGACTACAATGTACTTCATTGTCATCAACTGCTAAGTGATAGGTTTTACTTCCGATTTTTTAAAACTTTTCGTGAATAAAGATACCTAGTCTTAAAATTTATCAAGTCAACCCTGACTTCTGAAAATTATGGATTATGACATTCCTTAATTGCCTGCTGCCAACCTAGCAAAAGCTGAATTAAAATCAGAAATTGCTTACCTTGTCAGTTTTAATAAAACATTTGATTAGGGAAAAACAAAAGATACGGTTAGGAGGCCTGTCTGTGTTTGTGTGTTTTAATAAACCATTCAGTTTAGTTCCCCATATTGTTCCTATATCCCCATCTTGCCTAACAGTGGTATTGTTATATAAATGTGAGGCTAGAACACTTCCTTCTGAATATCAAGCCACATTATTATACTGTTGACTCTTGTCCATCAAATATAACAAGGATTTTAAAAGTGTCCTTTAACACATGATATCATAAAACTGAGTTTATCTAAAAATAGAAAGTTTATGTATTTAACTGTAACAATCTTTTGGTAAATTTTACCTGTATTTCAGATTAACAAATAGAAATATTATACATAAACCTGCAGAGTGGACCTTAATTGCTTTGGTGTTGCTGTCAATGTAAGTACTCTTTCAGATTTTTAATTCTAAATACTAAATATGAAGAATTTGACTAGGGAAAAACAGTTAATTCATTAGTTTTCTAAACTTCTTTGGAAAATATACCTTAATTTTGCACCAATTTTCCTTATGATAGAATAACTTTCATGTAAAGTGATAAACGCTGTATTTTGATAAGCTGTTGTCAGCCTCTTTATATGTTTTACTATGTTTTATTCTCAGGGCATTTTTTTTCTCAAATATTATTTGTAATCACTTGAAAGAAAAAAACACCCCCATGTGGGATATACTCAGGCTAGTCCGTTAATTTCATTTTTAACAGTGCATTTATTTTATTAATGTTAAATGGCCTCATTATTTTACGTCTATATTTTTACCAGTATAGCTAATGCAATTTAATTTTTCATCACCATTCTTATTATTAATATCATCAGAAAAGTTTTGTGTTCAAAATTAATGTAAAATCAAACAGATTTAAAGGAACTAAAGTAGATACTACACAAGCACATATAAAACATTTAATACTTGTTCACCTTTTAAGAAATCACTAGTGGTTTCTAAGGCTGTCTTTCAGTAGAGTTAAAACCACCTAGTAAGTGTAGTGTTTTTCAGCTTGAATTGCAGAAGTCTTCTTTTGAAGACCATTCATTACTGCATTACTGTTATTACTTGATGCTTGTTAGGTCATTGAAGCCCATAGGACATTGAATACTTACTGGACACTCACAGGTCAAGAAGTGTTATGAGCCAACCTCATAGCATCTTCAGCCCTACATTTCTCTCTTTGATATTACTTTAGTCTGACATATTTTTCTGGCTTCACTGTCCCAAGGAAGGCTGTGCTGGGAGGCATTAGGGTAGGCTTCACTGAGCCAGCATCTGTGTTGCCCAGCGAGATACAACTCACATGATTCATTAAATCAGAACACAGAAAATAACTTTACTTGAATGCCCTGACATAAATTTTTTATCAACCATAAGAACAAATCTTTTGTCATTTTTACTATTCAATGTTCCAGTTGAATTGGTAATTTGTGAAACAGATCTTATTAATTTTTTAGAAAGTTCTTTCCATTTTATGAAATTTGTAAATATTTTGCTCACTGGCAAAAAAAAATCAGTATCTCTGCTCACCCACCATATCCTATGCCTGCTAATAAACCCTCATAGATAACTGTTTAACTGTACTTCTGCAATTCATTACACTAAAGGGGAAGTAACTTTTTTCGTTGACAAGTCAGAGGCCCAAGGCTTAGAAGTAATCTCAGAATCTTGCTTTCTAAGCCAGTGACTGGAAGTATTATCTTAATGAGCAGCTGCTTACTGAGGATGCACGTTAGATCCTACTTCTTTTTGTATCAGACTCTTGCCAGATCTTCTCCAAAATGTATAACAAGGAACAAAAAATATAAAAATGAAATTTTAAAGCTACCATCAAAACTTCATATGATTATTTCATATAAAAGTAATTTTATTTTAATAGAAGCACCCATGTTGCCCAAAACACTAAAAGCTTTGCTAGTTCTTTTATGTATTAATACTATTTGCCTTCTCTCACTTTGGATTTAGTGTAGGGATTTCAAGGGTCGCTGACCCATGAAAATAGTAATTTAATTGAAGAAACAAAACTGTGCACATCTTAAGGTGCATATTTCACATTATGCAGTCTAGCTGAAGGTTGTAGCGGTGAACACTTTGCTTTTGTCATTCACCTTGAATTCTCTTTCATTCCTCCCTAAGCCCTGCAGTTAGTTAGATCTACCCATCTTTCTCTAGTCTTTGGTACTTTTGAGCCCTTAACAACTAAAAACCTTTCCAGTTAGGGCCCTTTTGGCTTCTTTTAAAATCTTTAGTCACTTGTAGACACGAAGTTAGCTGGTACTTCTTTGTTTTTGCCTTTCAAATCTTGTTTTCGCCTTTCAAATCTTGTTTTCTGATAATTTTCTCATAACTTTTGCTATAGGCCCTCTTGAACATTCTTTATCTTCCGTAACTGAATCTCTTTATTTTTTCGTCATTTGTCCTCTTAAGACTTCTGTCCCCATACTGCTTTATTTCTTACTTCCTCATTTCTCAGCAAATTCCCTTTAGCTTTTCATATTTCTGCCCCCTAGGGAATCTATGGCTCAGTTGATGGCCCTTTTTCTTCTTAGCCTGTCCTTTCATCATCATTTTACAGTAAATATTACCATATGAGGTGGGAGTAAAATGAAAATACACAGCCATCATATTAAAACTCATCCCACTGGCTTCTGTAAAGTGTAATTATACTTTAATACATATTTTCACTCTTCTTTCCTCCCACTTCCAGTTCACACTTTTTTTATACATAGTGAAGTGAAGTCGCTCAGTCATGTCTGACTCTTTGCGACCCCATGGACTGAGCCTACCAGGCTCCTCCGTCCGTGGGATTCTCCAGGCAAGAGTACTGGAGTGGGGTGCCATTTCCTTCTCCAGGAGATCTTCCCAACCCAGGGATCGAACCCGGGTCTCCCGCATTGCAGGCAGATGCTTTACCGTCTGAGCCACCTTTTATTTATTTTTGGCTGTGCTGGGCATTTGTTGCAGCAGGCTTTTCTCTAGTTGTGGCAGACGGGCTACTCTCTAGTTGCAACGTGTAGGCTTTTCATTGCGGTGGCTTCTATTGTTGCCAAGTACAGGCTTAGTAGTTGTGACACTCAGGCTTAGTTGCTCTGTGGCATATGGGATCTTCCTGGATCAGGAATTGAACCCACGTCTCCTGCATTGGCAGGTGGATTGTATACCACTGAATCACCAGGGAAGCCCCACAGTTACTTTTTTGGGAAGACATTATTGTCACTGGGGAAAGAAAAAGCAGGTGTGAGGGCTAGCATTAGATAAACAACCTTAAATCCAGGGAAAATATGGAGACTTCACACATTCCAGGAGGCATGTACATATAAAAAGAAAGAAGGTAAACACATATTTGTAAAATAGTAACTCATCATTCAGTCTTTTAATTTATTGCTGCTAAGATTGAGCATAGGCATACATGGGATTTACCTTTTATTCATTTAATTATCCTATGATTCAGAAAATCTTTGCATCTACTCTCAAATTGCCAATGGAATTTTTAAAGTCATTGTAGACATTTCTGAAATTCATATTAAGAAATGAACTTCTTAGAAATCTTAATAGTTAGGAAGGAGGTCCTGAATGGTAGTTGTAGACATTGAAGATGAATATAGTAAGATAATATGTTTAGTATTATTATAACAATGGTACTGTTCTTTGTGAATATTGCAAATTTTTATTATTTCAGCATTAGTTTAATGTATGAAAGCTGTTTTCAAAATTCCTCATGAGAAGCACTTAGAAAAGGATACCTATACACATGTAATTAGTAAATGGCTCAAATCTAACTCTTGATAGAAGGGAAAATCAGCATTTTAAGCAAAACATGATAGTTCAGACAAGAAAACTGGGTCCTGAATTTTCACATCTATTTTCTTAAGAATAAATAAGGTGTGTCTGTAGCAAACCGTCTTTTCCTGGTAACTTCCCTTGAACTTTCACAAACATTAACATTTTAAAAATTTGAATCACAATGTGTACTTTATCAGTGTGCACTGATGGGAATTTTATACCCATATAATCTCAAAGAAGTTGATGAAATCAAATTGATATTCTTGATCAATTGGTACTCTGTTCATTTAGATTTGTCAGTAATTCCATAGTGAGAAATGGAATGGCCAGTATGACTGCAACATTTATTGATATTTATACTATGTATTCAAACCTAAACCGTTACCAAGAGCACACCGAAAAACCTTTTAAAGCTTAAGCTGCTGCTGCTGCTAAGTTGCTTCAGTTGTGTCTGACTTGGTGCGACCCCATAGACAGCAGCCCACCAGGTTCCCCCGTCCCTGGGATCCTCCAGGCAAGAACACTGGAGCAGTATACATTTACTTAACAATGAAGGAATTAATATGCCTTTGCTACTCAAATTTTTATTTAATACATGTTATAATTAACAAAGTTCTCAAGAACTCCTTACACATTGAAGAACTTACAGTGATGATTAACACTAATATTTTTTAAAATAACTGATTAGAATTGCAATAAAGTAACCCAGTAGTTGGTGTTGTTGCTTAAGCTCTTAGCTATAATAGCTTTGTCTTTGTTGAATTTTATTACTACTTTATGATTACAGATTATATGTTGAATAATATGAAGTTGAATCTGATTTTCTCACATCAGTATGCTCTAGTAAAGATATTAGGCTCTTTCCACAGTCCTGATGCATGATTTTCATTAAAATGTATGTAAGTATATAGTCTCCCTGGTGGCTCAGAGGTTAAAGCGTCTGCCTCCAATGCGGGAGACCCAGGTTCGATCCCTGGGTCGGGAAGATCCCCTGGAGAAGGAAATGGCAACCCACTCCAGTATTCTTGCCTGGAGAATCCCATGGACTGAGGAGCCTGGTGGGCTGCAGTCCATAGGGTCACAAAGAGTCAAACACGACTGAGTGACTTTACTTACTTACTTACTTACTTGTAAATGTTTTAGTACCTAAATGTGCTATTGTGTAAAACTTGTTAATGTATTTGTATATTTCAGTGTTGTTTATACATCAGATTAGAAAGCACAATAAGTGAAGTTGCTCAGTCATGTCAGACTCTTTGTGACCCTATGGACTGTAGCATGCCAGGCTCCTCCATCCATAGGATTTTCCAGGCAAGAATTCTGGAGTGGGGTGCCATTTCCTTCTCCAGGGTATCTTCCCAACCCAGGGATCAAACCTGGGTCTCCCGCACTGCAGGCAGACTCTTTACTATCTGAGGCAGCACAATAAATTACACTAAAGTGTGCTTGTTTTCTGATGCCTTCTCATAGTGTAACATATATTGGTTTTTATATTCCTCATATTCTCATCTGTCCTCAGTATAGGGAAACAGAAACTGAAGAATCACTGTTTATCATGGTCATGGTTTTCAGAGTAGTTTCTTTGAGAAGATTTTGACTAGTATTTTGAGATTTTATAGCTATAGGACACACCCCCTCAGCTCAGTCCTTTTCCTCCTTCCTCTCTTCCCTTTGGTCTTAGTCCTCCCAAGTCTTCTTTGACCTCTGTCATTATACTTGAACCTGTAACATGCAAATGTTAGGAAAGCTGAGAAATCTAGAGAACAGTCCAGACCAAATCTGGCAGCCAAAGAGAAACAGCATAGGAGGCTATGAAGAAACAAATCGATTGGCTTGAATTCCTTTATGTGCAGCACTTGTGCCAGAAGTGGGAATCTGTTTCTTCAGTAACTTCTTGAATCTAAAATGTCATTTTTCACCAGAGTTTAATGTGGAACCTTTGTAGAAAGATCACTGCTTATGTAATGTGATAATCTATAGCTAACTGTAGCACAGGAGTCAAATGTCTCTTAGTGGATAGCTAGAGAGAGGTGTTATTGTGTTCCATGGGAATGATTTGGTTATCTAATGAAGGAAGAAGTAAGTAAATACTTAGTTGCGTTGTACTGCTTAGAAAGAATGGAGGGTAGAAAGTGACTTGTGGTAGTCTAACATGGATATATGCTATTCCTAGTTTTATGCCCTTGATGTTCTCTAATGGAAAGCTTTCAAGATCATCTCCAAAAATGTCTGCTTTCATTTTATTTATCTGAACTGTCTGTTTCCAGTGAACTGTGGCCCACTTCCTAGACAGAGACCATGCAATAGTTTATTCCCCCTAAAAGCTTTGAGTATTCCCGTCGTTCTGGGAGTAGCATGTAAGTCCTGGGAAATGGTATTTAAATAAGCTCAACTTGACCATGATCACTAAACAAAAGCCTTCACTGGATGTGGGCAGCCACTTTAGGTAACCATCATACAGATAGACACTCAGGAGAGCCACTTCCCTAGGGTACTAGGCATGAACAGAAAGATGTGACTACAGCTTTTTGCTTCAGCAGATTGTTTTTTATAGTGCGCCCATCACTAATTTCCGTAGAGAAATTTGTGAGCACACCATGAAAAATGAAGATATGGTTCCTTAGAAATTTATTGGTTCTCAGAAGTATTCCAAAGCCTTTCTCAATATTCCCAATTTAGTTCTCAGTATTTGAGACCACAGTAGCAGATCACTGAAATAATTTTGTTTTCTTATAATTACAGATTTTATATTTAACTGAATTTTATTGAGATATAATTCATATAACAAAATGCACTATTTTAAAATGTACAGTTCACTGGTTTTTAGTATACTCACTGTTTTGTGAGTGAGTGTGAGTATACAGCAGTGTGCTGTGAGCATACAGCAGCTGTCACCACTGTCTCATTCCAGAACACTTCATCATCCCCAAAATTATCTTCATATCCATTACCTTAGTCCCAGTTTTCCCTTCCTCCATCCCCTGGCAATCACTAGTCTACTTGCTGTCTCTCTGGATATACCTGTTCTGAACATTTTATATGGATAGAATCGTGTAATATGTGGCTTTTGTGTCTGGCGTCTGTCTCAATGTATTCTGGGTTCACTTCATGTTGCAGCATGTAACAGCACTCCATTCCTTTTTATGGCTGAGTAATATTCCGTTGTATGGATATACCACATTTTATTTATCCGTTTATCAGTTAATGGACATCTGGGTTATTTCCATTCTTTGGTTCTTAGGAACATTTGTGTGTAAGTTTTTGTGAGAACATAAGTTTTTGATTCTCTCAGTGGAATTAATGGGTCATGTGATAATTCTGTATTTATCTGAGGAACTGCCAAACTGTCTTCCACAATAAGTGCACTGTTTTAAATTTCCATGGGCACTTTGTGAAGACTCCATAGATTAAACTGCCTCATACCCAGTAGCCCCACCAGGCTTATGTTTGTAGTTTTTCAAATTTTAAATATGCTTGTTCTGATTAAATTTGGACCTTCATGGACCTGTAACATCAATTTTTTATGTTCTAGGAATTTCTACTGCGTATGCAAAATGAGCCCCTTCACACACACATCATTGTGAAGTTTAAGTAAAGTACCTATTTACTGAGTATTAAATAATAATTAGATTATTCCTAAGCCCCCTATACATATGGCTGACTTATAAGAAAAATATAATATTTTTTAATTGAAGTAACTTTATCCTCAGCCACCAGGCTGTGTGGGAACCCAGATATTTTCTAAAGGAAAAATAGTACTTCTTTAAATTTTTAACCAAAGCCTACTTTCTTCACTGAATTTTTTTTTTTTTTTTCCCTCAGAAGTCCTCAAATTTTTGGCAATTTTATAATGTTGGGTTTTTAATCCATAAGTAGCCAAGAGTCCCCAACCTTGGGCCAGAATACATATTAAAGTCACCAAGGGTCTTCAGCAAAAAGATGTCTCCGCAGCCTCCCCTTCCCAAGCAGCACAGTAGCAGCAGTGTGGACAGCTGGTAGCCGGCAGCACTTGGCCCTTACCAGTCACACCTAGACCTGAGAAGTCAGCCTCCCTCCCTACCTGCTCCTGACATCTTCACAGCCTGAGTGAGTGCACTGATAGCATAGCCAGGGGAGGCCAAGAAGCATGAGGCTTAATTAAGGGCACTGTTATCCCGAGCCTTAGGGTTCTGTACTTTAAGAGTGTGATCATCATTGTGGACACTGCTGGTTGGTTCCATTTCTGTCTTAGAGCACTGAAAAAGTTGTAGCCACTATTCTGAGAGAATTGTTTCATAGCAATAATTATGAAGAGAAGTTTTTCTAACACCAAAGCTGCTTTGTAGAGCTGTCACAAACAGGATTTAGATATAAAGTTTAAACTCAGAATAGCCCAGCCCTTTAAGCAAACCCACGTGTAATATATCACTACTAAGTAAGCTACAAAGAACTTGTTTCTTTTGAATTAGAAATATCAATGGAAAGCATCCCTGCTTCCTTATTAATAGGTAATCCCAAAGCATTAAATGCAAACATATCAGGACATAAACCATCTGTTAGAAGAAAAACATTTTATTTTATTTGGCTATCATGGTCTTTTATAACAAAGTTTTTATCTCAGTTTTCTAGATAGTAGTTCTGAAATAGAAAGTTCATAATAATATACTTCTTCATGGTATGCTCTTCTTTCAGAAGTCCTTAACAGTAATAGCCTCACATGCCTCTTGGTTTTTCAGATTATGAGACTTTAGATTTGTGCCTTGGATAAAATGAAATTTATGTAAATTATTATTAAGTATTATATTTTTGTAAATGTAATTCCCTCACCCCAAAGACCACCTTTATCTATGCAAGGGTTCTTAAAAACCCTAAGTTCAGTCTCATTCTGGATTATATCTTAATTTTTCCCTTGCATTAGCAGTTCAGCCTTGCACAAGTTTCTTAACTTCATTGTGCATTTTTTTGGTCTTGTTAGTAATAAGAGGGGGACTAAATCCTGGTTAAATGAACTTGGCAGTGTGAATTCAACTATGACGTCTTATAAGTAAGAAACTGTTTTAATGCAGTATATCAAAGGCTACTGAAAGAGACAATGAAGATGATTATTTTAGCATAGGAAACTGTAACCGCTGATAATCATGGCGACACTGTCCAGGTGTTACTGCTTTGTTAGGTATCTTAGTCCTTAAGCTTGGCAAGAAATACATTAATACTGCTAGCCGTTCCTTCTGTGGAAAGATTACAGAGTGCTCATTTAAGTAAATGGGATGAATACCCCCAAGATTCCTGTAGTCTCTGTCTATTGTAGACCTTGCTGACATTATACTGCTCTCCACATCAAAGGTGAGGAAGCTGCTCTGGATGCTAAAGGGAACAGTGAAGTGATTTAGTACCTCAGCATTATACTAAAGGTGGTGAAGAGCAAAGTAGAATGTGTAAGTTGATTTTTTAAATTTCAAATTGTTTCCGATTCTTTGTTCAGATCACAGTTACGGACATTTTATAAAGTAGTTCTAGAATAATGCCTTTCCCCACCCCCCCTTTCATTGATGAAAAGATCCCAACCATTCATTGATAGAACTTCTTTGAACTAGGTATCTGTGTTTCAGCTCAGATAGTACCATCTGATTGTTAGCTAAAGGATTGATAAGCTACCTTGCCTGTTGCCCTGATTTTTAGTCTAAAGAGTTTGTTAGGACTTTTTTTTTTTTTCATGTTTTTAATATTGTGCCATAAGAAGAGCCCACATTATACCAGGAAGGATGAGACTCACACTTTGCTACAGCATCAGAACTGTGAATCTGTGTAGAGGCTGGCGTCTACACAATAATGGAAATGTTTTCAAATATTAGAAATATGACTTTAAAATGTTTATTGAACAGCTGCTGTCAGTAAGATTGTGGGGAGTACAGAGATTAAACAGAGACAAAGACCCTGCCCTCCAAGACTGCTGAGGAAAGGGGGAGAACTGTATGTTCACAGGTAACGACAGGCAAGAAAGAAACACAGACTCGTGGGACTTCAAAGAAGCAAAATAGCTCTACTAGGAAGATCAAAAAAGATTTCACAGAAGTGGGATTTTTGATGGGCCCCAAAAAGAGAAAGGGTTTCAAGAAATAGAGATGAAAGGTTGAGAGCATTCTAGGAAGTACCTGTATAATGAAAAAAGCAGAGAAGAGAACTGGAAAGAGTGGTTGGAAAGTTAGGTGTATTGTAGAGATAGAGCCTTTAACGGCAAGGAAACTTATTTTAGTGGACAGTGAAAGTCACTGAAGTTTGGAGTAGAGAGTACCTTCCTGAAGCCAGTGCTTTAGGAAGATCAGTCTTACTGGAGTCGCATCTATCCTGTCTTCCACCTAACACCAGCCCCTCCAAGGCTTCCACTTGATCTCACTGTGGCTCAGCCTCAGCTTACACCACCCTGCCTTGTTCTCCTCATTCCTGCCACTCCAGCCCTTCTCATCATCTTTCCTCTCGCCATAGGACCCAGGTGGTTCCCTTTATCCAGAATGTTCTTCCCACTCCTATTCCTTTGGTTAATTCCCCCTCATCTCTCAGAACTTGAGGAAGTGTTCCTTCCTCAAAAAAACGTTTCCTGGACTTCCCTGAGTAGATCAAAACACTTTATAATGGGCCATAACACCATGAACTTATCTTTCATAGCACTTGCCCTGTTTTCAGTTTTATATTGAATTGTATGATTACTTGATTAATATCTGTCTCACTCAACTTGAAGATTTTAGGACTTCACTGGCAGTCCAGTATTAAGACTCCCCACTTCCAATGCAGGGGATGTGTGAGTTAGATCCCTGGTCAGGGAACTGATATCCTACATGCACAGCCAAAAAAAAAAAAAAACTTGAAGATTTTAGGGGCAGGTTCTATGTCTGATTTTATGCACCATTACATGCCCTGCACTTCAGCATCACAGATTTAAAATAAATACCTAACAGTGAATAAAAGAATGAATTATTAGGAAGCAATCATTTCTGACTTTTGGTTGACTCTTTCCTTCCTGCGCCTCAAGTGCTTCCCTTCTGCCTACAGCTGCTTATTCATTTTTTAAAGTTTGAAAAACAGAAAAGAAAAAATAAATACCCATCCTTTCTCCATAACCTTGCTGAGCTTCCCAGACTATCGTCCTTTCACTTCCGAACTTCTTGAAGGAGCTAGTCTGCTGTCAGTGATTCCAGTGCTTTTCATTGATCCCTTGCATTCTGGTTCTTGCCCACAGCATTTATGAAATTGATTTTCTCAAGTAGTAACAGCCTAGTTAACCAAAGAACACTGAGTCAGTGAATAAAATGATTACAGTGAAAATGAAACGAGAGACACAGATGAGAGACATTACAGCTCCAGATACCAAGTTTAGCAATGGAGATAAAGGGGGGACAAACATGATTTCACAAAATTAAGACAGATAACTGGGAAAGATACTAGTTCTTTTAGAGAAAAGAATATGAGGAACTAATTGAAGGAGTTATTAGATTTGATTTAACCTGTTCTCCAAGCACTGAGACTATTCCTATTCAGGCATATTTAAAGTGGGTGGGTATTGTCCAGTTGTTAAGTCATGTCTGACTTTTTGCAACCCCATGGACTGCAGCATGGCAGGTTTCCCTGTCCTTCACCATCTCCTGGAGTTTGCTCAAACTCATGTCCATTGAGTTGGTGATACCATCCAAACATCCCATCCTCTGTTGTCCCCTTCTCCTCCTGCCTTTAATCTTCCCTGCATCAGGGTCTTTTCCAGTGAGTTTGCTTTTCGCATCAGGTGGCCAAAGTATTGGAGCCTCAGCATCAGTCCTTCCAGTGAATATTCAAGGTTGATTTCCTTCAGGACTGACTGGTTTGATTTTCTTACAGTCCAAGGGACACTTAAAAGGCTTCTCCAGCACCAGAATGCAAAAGCATTAGTTCTTTGGCACTCAGCCTTCTTTGTGGTCCAACTCTCACGTCCATACATGACTACTGGAAAAACCATAGCTTTGACTATACAGACCTTTATTAACAAAATGATATCTCTGCTTTTTAATATACTGTCTAGGTTTGTGTAAAATGAAGCAGGGCAAAGGCTAACAGAGTTATGCCAAGAGAACACACTGGTCATAGCAAACACCCTCTTCCAGCAACACAAGAGATGACTCTGTAAAGCAATTATCCTTCAATTAAAAAATAAATTTAAAAAAATTTTTAAAAGACGACTCTACACATGGACATCACCAGACAGTCAGTACCAAAATCAGACTGATTATGTACTTTGCAGCCAAAGATGGAGAAGCTCTATACAGTCTGCTGACTGTGGCTCAGATCATGCGTTCCTTATTGCAAAATTCAGGCTTAAATTGAAGAAAGTAGGGAAAACCACTAGACCATTCAGGTATGACCTAAATCAAATCCCTTACGATTGATTATACAGTGGAGGTGACAAATAGATTCAGGGGACTAGATCTGGTAGTCAGAGTGCCTGAAGAGCTATGGACAGAGGTTCATAACACTGTACAGGAGGCCGTGACCACAGCCATCCCCAAGGAAAAGAAGTGCAGAAAGATGAAATCGCTGTCTGGGGAGGCCTTCCAAATAGAAGAGAAGCTAAAGGCAAACGAGAAAGGGAGAGACACACCTCCCAACTGAATGCAGAGTTCTGGAGAAGAGCAAGGAGAGATGAGAAAATCTTAAGTGAACAATGCAAAGAAATAGAGGAAAACATTAGAATGGGAAAGACTAGAGGTCTGTTGGAGAAAATTGGAGAGACCAAGGGAACATTTCATGAAAGATGGGCATAATAAAGGACTGAACTGGCAAGGACCTGACAGAAGCAGAAAAAGTTAAAAAGAGGTGGCAAGAATACACAGGAGAACTGTACAAAAAAGGTCTTAATGATCCAGATAACTACGATGGTTATGGTCACTCACCTAGAGCCAGACATCCTAGAGTGTGAAGTCATGTGGGCCTTAGGAAGCATTACTGCAAACAAAGTTAGTGGAGGTGATAGAATTCCAAGCTGAGCTGTTTCAAATCCTAAACGGTGATGCTGTTAACAGTGATGTATTCAATATGCCAGCAAATTTGGAAAACTCAGCAGTGGCCACAGGATTGGAAAAGGTTAGTTTTCATTTCAATCCCAAAGAAAGGCAGTGCCAAGTAATGTTCAGACTACCACACAGTTATACCCATGTCACATGCCAGCAAGGTTATGCTTGAAATCCTTCAAGCTAGGCTTCAACAGTGGACTGAGAACTTCCTAATCTTCAAGCTAGATTTAGAAGATCAAAGGAACCAGAGACCAAATTGCCAACATCTGTTGGATCATGGGAAAAAGCAAGGGAATTCCAGAAAAAAACCTACTTCTGCTTTGTTGACTACACTAAATAAAGTCTTTGACTCTCTCAAGTGAAGTCACTCAGTCGGGTCTGACTCTTTGAGGTCTCATGGACTGTATCCTACCAGGATCCTCCGTCCATGGAATTTTCCAGGCAAGAGTACTAGAGTGGGTTGCCATTTCCTTCTCCCAGGGATCTTCCCAACCCAGGGATCGAACCCAGGTCTCCTACATTGCAGGCAGACATTTTACCATCTTTGCCACCAGGAAAATCCCTTTGACTATGTAGATCACAACAAACTGGAAAATTAAAGAGACAGGGATACCAGACCACCTTATCTGCCTCCTGATAAACATGTATGCAAGTAAGAAGCAACAATTAGAACCAGACATAGAACAATGGACTGGTTCAAAACTGGGAAAGGAGTACGTAGAGGCTGTATACTGTCACCCTGCTTACTAACTTCTATGCAGAGTACATCATGCGAAATGCCAGGCTGAATGAATCACAAGCTGGAATCAAGATTGCCAGGAGAAATATCAACAACCTCAGATATGCAAATGATACCAATTCCAATGGCAGAAAGTGAAGAGGAACTAAAGAGCCTCTTGATGAGGGCCAAAGAGAAGAGTGAAAAAGCCGGCTTAAAACTCAGCATTTGAAAAACAAAGATCATGGCATCCCATCACTTCATGGCAAATAGATGGGGGGAAAAGAAAACAGTGACACTTTATCTTCTTGGGCTCCAAAATCACTGCAGACAGTGACTGCAGCTGCAAAAATAAAAAGGCACTTGCTGCTTGGAAGGAAAGCTATGACAAACCTAGATAACATATTAAAAAGATTTAGGGTTAAGGCAGTTGAAAAGGTGGACTAGAAGCTACCAAATGGTAAGAAAAATTATAGTCATTATTAAGATGAGTGAGAGGCCTGGTTGAGAGTATTAAATGCAGTGAAACAGCTGCATCTATGCCAAGGCTGCCTGAGCAATACAGAAGGGGGAAGAACAAATATTTTGAACACCAGTTGTGTGTAATCATGCTAGATTCTTTACATTATTTTATTTGATCCTCACGATTCAGTGAGGTCAGTGGTGGTGCCCCACTTCCAGAGAAAAGGAAACTAGGAAGACAAGCAGTTTGTCCAAGGTCACATCTGGGATTTTGATTTCAAAATATGTGCCCTTTCCACTGCCCAGTGTTCCTTAGAACACTGACAAGGAATCCAAACCAGGTTTGAGGTTCAAGAAAGAGGTAGTAACTCTTTCTTCCTGAAAAATCAAGCAGTTATCCTTTGCTGAACAAAGACAAGGACTGAATAAACACTATGGTTTGGTCAATTGTGGTTGTGGGTGACCTTCCAGGAATCAGTTTACATAGAATGATGATTGAGACCCGATTGCAAGGGCTGAACTAGTAGACAGTTGTAGAGATACTAGACACGGCAAACGCTGACCACTCTTCATGTGGTTGGCACAAGAGGAAAGGGGAGAGGGATTATAATCCAGTAGGATATGGTAAATCTTCAGAACACTTTTCAGAATAATGGAGGCTTGAGCATTTGGCAGCAGAGGAGGAGATGTCAGACAGGCAGGATTGGGAGCATTGAAAAAACAATGTAACTGATGAATTCTTACACTGATGAAGTAATAGGCAAATATTACTTTTCCTAGAAAAAGTAATAAGCAAATATACTTTTGATGACATTCCCAGTTTTTTCATCTTTCCTGCTTTCTTCCACATGTTTCTCCTTGCCTTGAATGTCAGTGTTGTTGGTAACATTTTGCCTCTTGTACTTAATTTCAGAAGTGAATGAACCAAATCTTGTATATTGCTTCTTCCAAAAACCCATCTTACTATCATTTCATTACTTGTTGTAGTTTATTCTTATCCCCCTCCACTACAGGTTAGTGATATGCTTTAGGAAAATTAACTTAGGGCAGCATGTCTAAGTTTGATCTATATAGCCACTGTGTTTAATTCTGGTGTCTAACTTTCTTTTTTCTTTCAATTTTTTGTGCTTTTTTAGCTTCTCTGCCTTCTCGTCTTTTATAATCCACAAGTCAGTCTTAGGGACATACACACATACTTCACCAAAAAATAAACAGTTTCTACATAAGAATAAGAGACTTTCCAGTCATCCAAAAATTGTGTTTGGACAATGTATAAACAACACTAAACCAGTAAAGATGACTACAGTAAGTGAGGCAGATTTGAAACTGTTTTCTTACCAAAACAATCTTTATGCTGCTGCTGCTGCTAAGTCGCTTCAGTCATGTCTGACTCTGTGCGACCCCATAGACAGCAGCTCACCAGGCTCCCTGTCCCTGGGATTCTCCAGGCAAGAACACTGGAGTGGGTTGCCATTTCCCTCTCCAAATCTCCACACAACCAAGCACATTATCTGGATTACTTTTGTCTCCCTAGAGCCAAACACTCAGTCTAGCACTTAGTAAACACTGAGTATTTGTGGAATAAATCAAATGAATGAACAGACAGGGAAAACTTGATTAAATTATTGTTGATATTATGAACTTCAAAACAGAATTGGTAGCACTGGTAAAATTGCACAGGAAAAAATGAAAATAGTTGCTTACTATCATGAGTTAAAAGAAGGACTGTAACCTTTGTCTTGGTAACGATTCATATTTTCCAGGATGAATATTGTCTGATAAGGATGTAAATAGCCTAAAAAGAGTTACTCCTTTTAACCAAACCTAGCATAGCTTTTTTGCAAATAGATATTTATAAAACCTTTCAAAAATTAATGAAAAACAAAACTAGACATCTGACTGGGAGATTATCTTTCAACTCATACAGTTATAAAATTAGTAAGCATTTTAATTTTTAATGTCTTTGATTTAAATACTTTATACTTCGAATATTGCTTTTCTCTGATTTGGATGGACTTGGTCTTTCATGTTCTCATATGGACTGATAAATAGAAGAATCGCTTATAGGGCAGTCAGTCACCAAGTCTGTAGATACAGCACTAAATCTTTTATTTATCTGATGCATCACAGACACATTTCTGGAGAATTCTTCAAATGTTTTACATGTTGGTATTTGTTCGTTGAATTGGAAGCATTTATCAAATATTAATGGATCTTAATGGAAAAATTCACTCTAGAGGCAGACTCTTCTTTAACTAGTCCTACTGAATATATTTTTATTAACTAGTCTTACAAACTTGCATGAAAATTATAAGGGGAAAAAATTTCATTCCCAGGTGTATTCAGTGCTTCTTAAATTCAAGAAACCTAATTTCCCGAGGTGTTCTTTTCTCTGTTGTCTTTAAACACTTCCATTTAGGTTGTG
Organism: Budorcas taxicolor; assembly: GCF_023091745.1. Taxonomy (NCBI): domain Eukaryota; kingdom Metazoa; phylum Chordata; class Mammalia; order Artiodactyla; family Bovidae; genus Budorcas; species Budorcas taxicolor. The sequence continues at coordinate 51,358,080 of NC_068912.1, read as the reverse complement.
TATTATAGAGACTTAACACCTTTTTAATATTCTTCCTGCCTCTGACTTTTCTCATTCTGATAGTTCTAGTTAACAATAACAGTAAAGTCATATGATTCTTGCAGGCAAAATTAAAATGCTTCTGATTTATTCCTAGTTTAAATATTGGTATTTTTGCAAAGTTTTAGAACAGATTATAAAGGCCAAAGGGTAAAAGGCAGATTACTATTTTCTAGTTCTCACTATTGATACTTGTGTAGTCCCATTTTCTATGAGCAGTATGAGTTTCTCTTTGTCATGCTGGTACAGCTCGGGTTATCCGTTCAGTTCAGTCACTCAGTTGTGTCTGACTCTTGGTGACCCTGTGGACTGTAGCATGCCAGGCTTCCCTGTCCATCACCAACTCCTGGAGCTTGTTCAAACTCTTGGCCATCAAGTCAGTAATGCCATCCAGCCATCTCATCCTCTGTCGTCCCCTTCTCCTGTTGCCTTCAGTCTTTTCCAGAGGATCAGTTCTTCACATCAGGTAGCCAGAGTATTGGAGCTTCAGCTTCAGCATCAGTCCCTCCAATGACTCAGTACTGATTTCCTTTAGGATTGACTGGTTTGATCTCCTTGCAGTCCAAGAGACTCTCAAGAGTCTTCTCGAACACCACAGAGTTCAAAAGCATCAATTCTTCGGCGCTCAGCTTTCTTTATGGTCCAACTCTCACATCCATACATGACTACTGGAAAAACCGTAGCTTTGACTAAACAGACCTTTGTTGGCAAAGTAATGTCTGTTTTTTAAGCTTAGGGTATACTCTGCCTTAAAAGACAAGACATATCAAAATACATAAAGCTTAATACTGAAAATTACATTGGAGCAAAAGTACTCAGGACACCGCCACAAAGTGCTTGAACACCCATAATTTCCGTGGAGGTGAAATCATGTTATAGTAACTGAATTGTACAGTTTTATTTACTGATTTTCTTTCTAATGAGTCGTTCAGTTCTCCACGTTACAATGCTGTTTGTCACGTGTGGTTTTTCCATTGCAATGCATGACAAATCAGCTACACTGCAAAAATGTTTCATAAGAATAAAGTAGCTGCCACATATTCCTGTGGTTTCAGTGCAGAGAAGTATGTTGTTTATCCAAAACACTAACTCACACAACTTTTCACATGCTCCAAAATTCCTCAAACTGCCTAAAACTAAATGCCACTAACCCTCTACAGCTCATACTATTGATTGAGAGATACATTAACACATTGAAAGTAGAAATAAAGTTATGTATTCTTTCCCCAAAGGGAAAGAAAATACACATTTGAAAAGTAAAAATCTTTGTGTAATTTTGAAGAATTTTATGAAACTCAGTATCACAGGTTAACAAGAGCAAGTGTAGTTAGCAAATATAGATTTCTATTTGAGAAAACTGATGATAAGAGTAGGAAAGAAATTGAACAGTTACAGTCTGTTTTGGGTAAAATACTGAAGTATGTTTGTAGGGTACAGAGAAGAATTTTAACAACAAGAATCTCAAGCTGAGGGCAGAGTTGGGGGGTAGACATAATGGTGGAACGGGGTCCCAGAAGAGACACAAAGAAGTGAAAGTGTTGGTTGCTCAGTCATGTCTGACTCTTTGTGACCCCATGAACTGTAGCCCACCAGGCTCCTCTGTCCATGGAATTCTCCAGACAAGAATACTGGAGTGGTAGCCATTCCCATCTCCAGGGGATCTTCCCGACCCAGGGATCGAACCTAGGTCTTCTGCATTGCAGGCAGATTCTTTACCGTCTGAGCCACCAGGGAAGCTTATATAATAGTGTGCACTAAGTCACTTCAGTTGTGTCCAAATCTTTGCAACCCTGTGGACTGTAGTCCACCAGGCTCCTCTGTCCATGGGATTCTCCAGGCAGGAATACTGAAGTGGATTGCCATGCCCTCCTCCAGGGGATCTTCCTGGCCCAGGAAACAAGCCCTGGTCTCTCATGTCTCCTGCATTGGCAGGTGGGTTCTTTATACCACTAGTGCTGCCTGGGAAGCCCATAATCAGAGAAGTGAGATCATGGTCAAATAGAGAAATACATTGTCTTCTGAGGCGGGAAGAAAATAAGAATAAATCCCATGGACAGAGGAGCCTGCAGTCCATGGGCTCACAAAAGAGTTGGACAGGACTTAGTGACTAAACAAGAAGTGTGGCTATAGGTAAGTTTGTAAGTAGAAGGGAGATTTTAAAATCATGACTGAAAATTTTATTTTCCAATGAAGTTGATGTTTCTAATGAATATGATGTTGGGTTCTAAAACTAAAGAGATGATGGTTGAGTAGGGTGTGAAAGAAAGTGGTTACAGTCATTGAGAGTATCCAGAAAAGGACCTAACCAAGTGCCAGAGAAAACTGACAAGTAACCCAGAGGAGGCCAGAGATAATGGATTTGTAGTGGTATCAATTTTCGAAGTTCCCTTCTTCCTCCCACACTCCTATCCTCCAGTACTTTTCAGCCATCCTGTTGTAGGTGTGGACAAAGCAAGTATGTAGCACTGATCTCAGGTTGTACTTTCGATGAATAGGAAAGTTAAGACAAGGATGCAAGAGATTCTGAAGTGTGCTGGTGAAAGGTTAGTTCAAGAAATCAGGACAGTTATCATTGGTAACCGGTAAAGGAGACATCTTAGGAATAAAATTGGTTGTCCCAATGAAATGTTTCTTCTGTCCCTCCCCCAAAGTTGTATCTTCAGTTCTGATAACTCTCCTAGGTTGCAAACCAAAATTTTATTTGTGGGAAGGGAGAGCTCCATTTGGATGGCTCAGATGGTAAAGCATCTGGCTGTAATGCGGGAGACCTGGGTTCAATCCCTGGGTTGGGAAGATCTCCTGGAGAAGGAAATGGCAACCCACTCCAGTACTCTTGCCTGGAGAATCCCACAGACGGAGGAGCCTGGTAGGCTCCATGGGGTCACAGAGTCAGACACGACTGAGCGACTTCACTTTCACTTTCAAAGCAATTCACTCTCTCAAATCTGAGATTTAGGTGATCTCTTCCCAATTACCCAGAATTGAGTCTGAAATTGGCTTTGGTGCTTCCCTTGCCCTTATCTCCCATATCTAATCAATTGCAGAATCCTTCCTTTGTTTTTCTCCCTTCCCATTGCTACCAACCCACATCAGATTTTCATTACTTGCCTAGACTGCTGCAATCATAACCCTCTTAAACAGGTCTCTGGCCAAATGTCTCTTCCCTCAAACTAGCCCATCCTTTCTCTAGCTACAGAAATAATCTCACTAAAGCTTAATTCTGATCAGGACAGGCCTTTGTTCAGAAACCTAGTGACACCCCCATTTCCTATCATGTGATTTTGCTTGAGATTCAAAGCCTTCCTAATATAGCCCCAACCTGCTTACCCAACTTATTTCTCTTTTGTGTCCTTGTGTTCTCTGTTAGCTTGTATCATTGTGGCTTGTGCTGAAAATGCCTTTCCTTTTCATGTTTGCCTCTCCTAGCCTTCAAGACCCACTTCTAATGTCACTGCCTCCTTAGAAGTCTTTCTTAACCCCCCAGAGGTACAAATAATATCTTCCTTTTTCAGATTCCTATAGGTGCGACCCTTCTTTTGGACTGTATTATCTTCTGCTTTGGTAGAGGTATCTATATAAAGATCTCATTTTCTTTGCTATTCATTTTCTTCCAGCAGTGTAGATAACAAGTATAACAAATGATCAGAACTGCTTAGTTCAGTTCAGTCACTCAGTCGTGTCCGACTCTCTGTGACCCCATGAATTGCAGCACGCCAGGCCTCCCTGTCCATCACCAACTCCTGGAGTTCACTCAAACTCATGTCCGTCGAGTCGGTGATGCCATCCAGCCATCTCATCCTCGGTCGTCCCCTTCTCCTCCTGCCCCCAATCCCTCCCAGCATCAGAGTCTTTTCCAATGAGTCAGCTCTTCGCATGAGGTGGCCAAAGTATTGGAGTTTTGACTTGAGCATCAGTCCTTTCCAAAGAACACCCAGGACTGATCTCCTATAGGATGGACTGGTTGGATCTGCTTGCAGTCCAAGGGACTCTCAAGAGTCTTCTCCAACACCACAATTCAAAAGCATCAATTCTACAGCACTCAGCTTTCTTCACGGTCCAACTCTCACATCCATACATGACCACTGCAAAAACCATAGCCTTGACTAGACAGACCTTTGTGGCAAAGTAATATCTCTGCTTTTGAATATACTATCTAGGTTGGTCATAACTTGCCTTCCAAGGAGTAAGTGTCTTTTAATTTCATGGCTGCAGTCACCATCTGCAGTGATTTTGGAGCCCCCAAAAATAAAATCTGCCACTGTTTCCCCATCTATTTCCCATGAAGTGATGGGACCAGATGCTGTGATCTTAGTTTTCTGAATGTTGAGCTTTAAGCCAACTTTTTCACTCTCCTCTTTCACTTTCATCAAGAGGCTTTTTAGTTCCTCTTCGCTTTCTGCCATAAGAGTGGTGTCATCTGCATATCTGAGGTTATTGATATTTCTGCCAGCAATCTTGATTCCAGCTTGTGCTTGGTTCTAAACACTGGTTGTCCATTAGAATCACATAGAAAGTGTTTAAAAATTACTAATACTTGGGAATTCCCTGATGGTAAAGTGGCTAGGACCCCACACTTTCACTACTGTGGGTGTAGGTTTAATCCCTGCTTGGGGAACTAATATCCTGCAAGCCTCATGGTGTAGCCAAAGAAATAAAATAAAAATTACTTTGTGTGTGTATACACACACACACACACACATACACACACACACACACACACACACACACACACACACACATGTATATGTATAGAAAGAAAGAAGTCGCTCAGTGGTGTCCAGCTGTTTGCCACCCCATGGACTGTAGCCTGCCAGGCTCCTTCATCCATGGGATTCTCCAGGCAAGAATACTGGAGTGGGTTGCCATTTCCTTCTCCAGTGGATCATCCCAACCCAGGGATCAAACCCAGCTCTCCCACATTGCAGCCAGACTCTTTACCATCTGAGCCACCAGGGAATCCCTCTGTGTGTGTGTGTGTGTATAATGTATAATATCTGATTCAAAGATTTTAATTGAATGGTCTAGGATGGAGCCTGGACATATATTTTTAAGTTCCCCAAGTGATTGTAATTTGTACAGACAAAATTGACAACCACTGTCCTAGTGCAGTTATTAGTGTGCTAGATAAAGATATGCTAAAGCAGTTAATTCAGCTGTATCTGCCAGGATTTAGTTGCTTAGAGGCATTTCCTAGGTTTCTTCTAAAGTCTTCAATAGTTAATGATGTTGGAAGGTGCTTTTTGGCGAAAGGATGAATTAATTAGAAACAAGAGAATTGTCTGTTTTCATTAGCGTGTTTTATTTTGTAATGACAGATTTCAAAAATTATTTAAAGAGCATAGACAAGTGGGCCTTTGAAATCATAAAGTCTACTCAGTTCTTAAAATGAATCAGACATGTGAGCTTGTGTGGTATGGTGGTTAGAAGTGTAGACCTGTGGGAGTACTTTTGGGGCTTATTTGCTCATCTCTTACTAACTACGTGACCTTAAGAAAGTCATTTGAGCCTCACTTTGGAGTTAACACTTGGTGTAACTTCACAGAAAGGTGGAAGATCAACAAGTTAGTTTCATAAAGAAAAGTTTCTTTTTACAGACTTGGAAATCACTGTAGCTGCTTATGTTTGACTCAGTGGCTGAGATCCTGCCACAGAAGGAATAGCTGGGGAAAAAACTGGCATTCTTCAAGGGAAACTAATTCACTTGCTCTAATTTAGAAAGCCACCCATTTTAAAGTATCTGAATTTTAAACTGAGCTCTGACTGCTTGTCATTTGTTTCCTTGTCAAACAAGACTAAAACCATGTTTGAAAGTGAAAGAAAGTAAAGTTGCCCAGTCGTGTCCAACCCTTCGCGACTCCATGGACTGTAGCCCACCAGGCTTCTCCGTCCATGGGGTTTTCCAGGCAAGAATACTGGAGTGGGTTGCCATTTCCTTCTGCAGGGGGTCTTTCCCACCCAGGGATTGAACCCAGGTCTCCCACATTGCAGGCAGATGCTTTACCCTCTGAGCCACCAGGGAAGCTCTGGATGTTGTTTTTAAGACGTATTTTACTTAAAAACAACATCCAGAGCAGCTACTTAAAAACAACATCCAGGGCAGCTTAGGGAACTGCCATGAAGGAGTTACCTCTGCACATGGCCCAGTCCATGTTATTTTATGGAAAAAGAAAAGCTCTTCCATAGGCTGACTTTTTTTGTTGTTCTTTCCCTGTGCCCCTGGGGCCATTGTGTTACTTCAAGGAGGAGGCTAAGGGTCACAGATTAGACAAATGTTTTTAGAGAAATCAGTGACAGAGTTGAATAATCATCTACCTTCTCCCCAGTAAGAAACAGTCAAGGTAGAAAAAGAGTTATGTTAAATATGAGCCCTGAACATACAGATGATATCCTTTTTGAAAGTTTATACTAAAAAAAATGTTTTTAATATCTGAGAGAGATGTTTTGTAAAATGCCTTGGGTTTGTGTGAGCCCTCAAATTTCTGAAAATAGATGACATTTTGACCCATTGGGTTACTAACTGGTCACAGCTCTCCTTTGTTTCAGTTTTGAGTGTATGTTTTCACAGACAGAGGTCATCCTTTATCATTTGTAGAGAAGGAGGGAAAATCCCAACTCATTTTCTTAAAGAAGACATAGTAAGGGTAAAGTGAGAACTGTTGCTGCAGTGCAGGAAGGAGTATCCAGACGTGATAGATAAGCAAGACACCTCTCTGATAAAAGGTGTCCATTGTTGGCACTGTTCTTAACCAGCGTGACCCTGGATAATTGCTGTACCCTGCCCACCTCAGCTGTCAAAAGGAAACTAGCTGGATAGGTCACATGTGAATAAACTAAGTGGTATAGCCTCATCAAAGACTGTGCAGTTAGACCTCATTTAGATTTCTCACTTACTCAGGCCAGTATTAATAAAGATGCCTCATCTGTCCCAAAAGACGTTTGGTTTTGTTTGATTCTAAGCCCCTGAAATGTCAGGTACTGTAATATCTATTCTGTTTGCATTGGTAAAGTAACAGGCATAGTGCTTATCCATGTAAATATTGAAGGTACTTCCTTTTAACAGAAATATCCCTCTTGCCTTCTCCTTCCCAGCCCTAACTTCTGAAGGATGAGATCAGAGTGTCAAAAATTTTCTTTTAATCCCAGCATTATCTTTTGGCAGTCTCTGCATATTCATCACCTTTATGTGTGGTAATCAGCAGAACAGGTTTCCCTACTGCAACAGAACTCTGTATGAACCTAGTAATTTCTCAAATCTGATAATACAGAAAAGTGGCTTTTCACTTCCTGTCCCTTCCTCCAACCCCAAACCATAGAGAAGCACGCTTCATGGTGACATTTATTCACACAGACATTCTCACAGCGTTTTTTTCACTTAAGATTATACTGAATATGAGGAGTGTTGTTCAGTGTCATTTTACAACAGCCTACCAGCTTGATTCTGCAAGTTTAGGAAACTCTTTAAGAGTTACTGTTTCTTAGTGTTGATGGTCAGGTTAAGGGATGTCTGTGCTATTTCGTTTAAGATAAATGCCTGATGTGATCTTCACACGTATCACCCAGATTATTCAGGAAAGGATCAATCAGACCATGCTGCGATTTCTGGTATTGCAAGAGCTGCATCGTATGCTCCCCAGTGGGAATGTGCAGCAAGCAAAGCAATACAGCCACACTGGGAAGGCCATTTAAAATTCCAAGTTAATTACTGGTTTTTAATGCACTACAGGAGATGGATAACCTTGAGTCCCATCAATTGTTTACCTCCACTTGTTCAGTAAACTACAACTTTAATTCTTCATATAGTTTTCTCTGTTGATAGAAAACAAACCAGTGACTCACAGTCATAGATAACTTTCTTCTGAGGCTTAATTAAGAGTTTGTATAGCTCTAAATCCTTGGATATAAGGATTTATAAAAAGGCCACTTTTAATTAAAAATCTCCTGTTTCAGTTATCAAACATTGAAACTCTTCCCAATTCTGTGTATAATAATTCCTGTTAACCAGATGTTGTTTGATAGCTCAGTAATAACAAATAGAGGGTACCTGTCCTAACCTGACTTCAGACTCTCCTTTTGATGTGTAGCATATGTGGAGCAGTCAACTAAATAAAGGTCTTATCAATAAGATGCAGTTTGACACTTCGCTTTTTTTTGCTTTTGTTGTCATGCCATTGACCATATGGTAAAGAACTAGTTATAGAAGGCTGCCTTTCTTTTCAGAATAGAGATTTGAATCAGTGGAGTTCTCATGAGCAGTTTCCTGGCTTGTTTGTGATTTATACATTTGCAGATTGTCATTTTTGTCAAATTATATTCTCCAACATAAAGACTATTTGTGGTAAACTATCCTTTTCATGTCACCTGTAGAGGTTTTTATTTATCTTTAAAAGTACACAAAGGAAATAAATGGAAACATAAAAATCTGTTTTTACTCACTGCCAGTCACATTTTCTATTGATTATTTTAAAGGTATTTCCTGCATAAAGCACACTGTTGAATACCAACTATGCTATATTACTACTTTATATAAGTAGAATAGTTATTTGGGCCTAGTTATTGTTTCCTTTGATATTCACTATTGGAAGTTGTTGGACTGGAACAGAGGTTTGAGTCCCTTTAAATTTTATATAATATATTAAATATATACAGATGTATATGCTAATCCTTTTAAGTATTGAAAGGAGGAGCCTGGGGATTCAATTTAACAAAAAAGGGAGAGGATTTATAAGATTCTGAGGTTTTACTTCAAAGATAACTTAGATGTGAAAGATTTTACATCATGATATCTTTCTCTGAAAATGTATTTTTGTTGTGAAGTAATGAATTTGAACAGTATATTCTGGGGCATTGCATTTTAGGAAAATGAGAAGCTAGAATTAGGGATATAGGGAAGAACACCAGTCTGAATAAGGAGCAGTTAGATGGCATCTATTGGGAAATGATAAAAAGACTTGGAATTAATTGAGAACCATTTTCAAGCATATGAAGGAATAACCTTTAAGTGCTGCCTCTCCCTCCCACACACACCCCCCACCACCTCCATATTCTGCAAGGGCCATTTACATTATGTATAAGAAACAATGTCCAGCATTTAAAGCAGATTAACCATTGCAACATGCCACACACATAGAGGTAAAGAATCTCCCTCCTTCAAGGTCATGGAGGTAGTTTATTAACTATCTTGTGTAAAGGGTCCAAATCACTACATTAAGAAATGATCTTGAGTCTGTTTTCTTAGATTTTTTAACTTAATGGGAGGAGACTGAAAGGGAGTATAGCTTTGCAGCTACACTCTGTTACTTTCATTGACCTAAAAAGAGTAAGAACACACCGCATTCAAGAGCAGTAATAACCAACCAGAAATACACAGAAATAATGACCTATATTAGTTGGACTGTAGAAATTCTAAAGTGCTCTTCCTTTTGGCCACGTGTCATTTTCATATTTAACCTGTGAAGCTAAAGTACTTTTGCTCCAGAGGAAGGCACCAGGCAACCACTTGAGGAACAGCCCCTTGCTCCACAGTTTCCTCTACAGGAATGGAGTGAATTAAAGGTACAAACCAAGCCTGCTCAGTGGCTCTCATTCCTACTCACCCTTGGCCAACACTGAGTTTCAGGACAAATGGAAGTAAGGAGGAGAAATGGAGAAACAAGTGGTAGATCTTGATTTAATGTTTGGCCCACCTAATGAATTTGAAGCCCATCTCACCTCACTGATAGATACTCTGAAATATTCTAGCAGGAAGATGATACCACTATGTGCAGGCAGGGGGAGGAGTCAAGAACATGTTTCCTCCCTCCCTTCCTCTAAAACTGAAAGGAGGAAAATATTTTGAAGAAGAAAAAATATTTCAGTAAACACAATAAATTCGTGACCTCTTAAGCCATTTCTCCTCACTAAACAAGTAGTTAGTGATCACCTACAGTGTCCCCAACACGAAGGACACAGTGAATGCAGTAAATACACAAGTCACTACCCTCATGACATTCACCTTCTTTTGGAGGAGAGAGAGACAGTAAACAAGCAAGCAAATAATAGAGCTAGAAAACAGTAAGGACTGCGAAGACAAAGTAGGCAGGTAGAGAAGGTACAAGAGACGATGGGTTTCGGATAGAAAAGGTGACATTTAAACAAAACTGAATTACATGAAGGGGTCCACCATGTAGATATCTGGGGAAAGAGCACCCCCTAGAAAGAACACAGCCAGCTCCTGCTGCTGCTAAGTCACTTCAGTCGTGTCCGACTCTGTGTGACCCCATAGACGGCAGACCACCAGGCTCCCCCGTCCCTGGGATTCTCAAGGCAAGAACACTGGAGTGGGTTGCCATTTCCTTCTCCAATGCATGAAAGTGAAAAGTGAAAGAGAAGTCACTAAGTCGTGTCCAACTCTTAGCAACCCCATGGACTGCAGCTTACCAGGCTCCTCCACCCATGGGATTTTCCAGGCAAGAGTACTGGAGTGGGGTGCCATTGCCTTCTCCACAGCCAGCTCTTAAGTGAGGACAAACCAAACCTTGGTGTAACTGAGGCAAGTTTGCTCAGCTTGGCTGGAGTGAAATAAATCAGGGAAAGTTCTTTCTCCAGCTGGTAGATTTTTATGAGATATTTTTGGTTTCGTTAAGCATCTTCCATACTTTAGTGATCCAGGGGGCAGATCTTTCCCAGACCAAATCTTTTTTTTTTTTCCAACTTTTTTTTTTTTTTACTTTATTTTGCTTTACAATACTGTATTGGTTTTGCCATACATTGACATGAATCAGCCACGGGTGTACATGAATTCCCAATCCTGAACCCCCCTCCCTACTTCCCTAAATCTTAACTATCCTATGGCCAAATGATTGCTTTAAATTTCTCATCTCATGTTAGTTGCTCCCATCATCAGACTTATAGTATATAAAGCATTGTATTAGTGACTGAGTTATTCACTTTAAATTAAAATTGGTGCATATTAATCTTCTAGTATAAGAGTGTGCAAACTTTCTGTGAAGGGCCAGATTATATCTTCATCTTTGCTGGCCCAACCGTCCCAGCTGCTCAGCTCTGCTGTTGGAACACAAAAGCAGCAGCTATAGAATATATAAATAAACGGGCATGACTGTTTTTCAATTTTATTTACAAAAGTAACAAGCAGCAGGCCAGATTTGGCCCACAGACCATTGTTTGTCCAGGACCACGTGGCTCAGTGGTAAAAGAATCCACCTGCCAAAGCAGGAGTTGCAGGAGACCCTGGTTAGATCCCTGGGTCTGGAAAATCCCCTGGAGAAGGAAATGGCAATCCACTCCAGTACTCTTGCCTGGAGAACCCCATGGACAAAGAGCCTGGCACCTACAGTCCATAGGGTCACAAAGAGTCACTCACAACTAAGCACGCACACATACACATGCATCTTGAGGTTCACTGAGAAGTGCTAGTATGGCATAGCAGCAGTTTCAGTTCTGTAATCATTCACCAAATTATGTATTACTATTAAGGGAACAAGTCTGTGGGGAATACAAAGATGGATGAATACATATCCCAGTTTTCCACCTTTCTGCTTGATGAGAAAAAAATATACAACTAACTATATGTTTTCATATTATTTGAAATATTTATGAGAATATCCATGTGATAGAAATGAAAAATAAAAGGTCCAAAGAAATTTGGTTTCTCCTATAAGTACTTATCAAAGAGAGTGACTTAATCAGATCTATGAGAGAGGATTGTGGTGGCAGTGTGGAGACTGGAATGGAATGGGAGACCACTGAAGAGGCTGAGGTGGTAGTCCCAGGAGGAGATGATTCATCTGAATTAGACAGTGAGAATGGGGGAAATGAAATGGATTCAAGAAGCACATCAGAGGAGAATCAGGAGGACTTGGTAATTGATTGAACAAAGAACATTAAGGGTTAAGAGTTAAAAGATGACTGAGATTTCTGATACTAGAAGGTTTTGAGGAAAATGAGAAATCAGAATTTCAGGTTTGAACAGAATGTATTTGAGGTACCTTTTGGATATCCAAAGTGTAAAAAAATCCCAAGAGAGAAGTTAAGAGATTTGAATCACTGGCAGTCAGAGCCATAAGATAGGATTTAATGCAGAAGAGGGTCAATATGAAACCTTAGGTAAGACCTGTCATTATTGAAGAAGTTTTTTTGAAGTGAAGTCGCTCAGTCGTGTCCGACTCTCTGCGACCCCACGGACTGTAGCCTACCAGGCTCTTCTGTCCGTAGGATTTTCCAGGCAATACTGGAGTGGATTGCCATTTCCTTCTCCAGGGGATCTTCCCAACCCAGGAATCGAACCCGGGTCTCCCACATTGTAGGCAGACGCTTTACCGTCTGAGGCTGATTTTTTTTAAAAATGCCAGCAAGAGAGATCATAAAGGTTCAGGAGTAGGAGCAGAACTAAGATAAGAGTACCTGAAAAGCCAAAGAAGGAGAATTCTAGAAAAGGAGGAAGTGAATGAGGACATCAAATACTGCAGTCAACTGGAAAAAGAACTAAGAAGAGGCTGTCAGATGTGGCAGTGAAGAGACCACGTAAAGAATAGTTGCAGTGATAAGTCTTTGTTCACTTGTCCTTAGACCTGGTTCTAAGCACACACAGACTATTTGCTTAGTGCTCTGTGCTTGCTGAAGCCGCCTTCCATGGTCACTGCTAACAAAAGCAGATTCTTCACAGAACCCTGTCTCCAAGCTCAATGCACTGCTCCTCTACGTCAGACAGATCCGCGCACCCAATTCAGCCAATAGTACCTAAGGTGGTGTGTGCCCTAAAAAGAATCCTTGCTTTGTCAATGGCAAAAGCATCTTTGTCAATGGCAACAGCCAACTCTTATCATTGACCAAAACCATAAAGTCTGATAAAAAGTTATGATCTTGTCTCAGATTCATCTGTGCAAACAGGCACAGAGGCCTCTCACTACAGTGATGACATGGAAATCGAGCAGATATCCAGTAAGCAGTCAGTCTGGAAGAGTGCCAGTTGCTATTAAGTAATAAAACATACTAAAGTAGACAAGTCAAGGAGTCTAGAAAACAAAGATTATATATAGCTCTTATTCAACTTTAAATGTAAATTACTTTGGAGATAGAAGCAAATCATAATTCTTTTGAATGAATTAATACAATTACTAGTCTTCAGGGTTTAGCATCTTCCCTGACATATTATTATGACTTTATAGCTTGTCAAAACCATTCTTTTTTTTTTTTTTTTTTTGTGAGCCTGGTTTCTCTGGAAAGAAAAACAATTTTTACATGACTCCCCGAAAGTAATCCACTGGGTTACTAATGGTTAGAGGTACACAGGCACTATTAGAGTATTTATTTCTTTATACCTCAGCTTATTCCAAAAAGGATTTAAGTCAAAAATTTTAGAAAGGTAATACATATTTCTTACTATATTCTGTGTTAGGGACTTGGGGGGTAGGGAAGAGTCTTTTCAGATAAAGATTAAAAGGACAAGGGAATAAATAAAGGAAATCTCATTGGCTCACTTTCCAGGAGTAAAATTATGCAACAACACTTAAGGCTCAAGTGTTAAGAGAAGTCAGGAAATCCTGGCTCCAGATGCCTAAGGACTGCTATCTATCTGTTTGATGACTTGCTGCAGAAATCCCCAGACCCCACAACTGCTATTACTGTCTCCTAACAGACACCAGACCTTGTATGATTTCTCCATTAGCATTTCCTTCTGCTGCTAGCTACTTTGTTGTCCTTCTAGTTCTCTAAAGCTGTTAAAACATTCTGTTTCTTCTGCATGTTCATTGAGGGCACAGTAGTGAAGGGCACAAGTGAAGATTAAATTTATATAGTATTCTGTAGCCTACAAAGAATGAAAGCGTGTGTATTAGCCAGGAGTATGGGCTTTTTGAGATATATTGCCTGGGTTTCAAAGCTGTGACCTGACACTCTCTTTGTGACTTTGGAGAAGGTACTTCCATTTTTTTGTGCCTTTATTTCCTTACTCATAAAATGAGAACAGTATATATTTTTCAGAGTCATTGTGCAGTTAAAAAGAGATAAATCTCCTAGGTAGCACATGATAAATGTTGTTATCATTATCATAATTGATTTTTTAAAAACCTATTTATAGTATCCTTTTGCAATAATAACTTCTAAGGAAGTTAAGTACTATTAGCCCCATTTTATAGATACACCCTAGGGCTTTGATACTCATCTTGTGATAAAACATAACAGATCGCTGCTCAGAGCCATGTTTTTGAGGAGTCTCAAAACAGGTCCAAGCTCATTAAGAAAAGAATGCCTGGTTGCTTAGCTGTATGTGGCATGGGCTCAGGAATGAGATTGCATTGTTGGAAAAGTTTCTCAATAACCCTGATTTTTCTTTATGAACAAAACTTTTAGGTAAATTTGAATATATCCTTGGAGAAGGGAATGGCAACCCACTCCAGTACTCTTGCCTGAAGAATCCTATGGACAGAGGAGCCTGGTGGGCTACAGTCCATGGGGTCGCAATGAGTTGGATGCGACTGAAGCAACTTAGCATGCATGCACGAACATATCCTATAACTATATAATAATATTAACCTTATAAGTTTGTTAGAGAAGTGTTACTGTTCCCAAAATATTTTCTAACTAGGGTGATCGATAGAACAATTCTCTTACAAACTCTTTCTCTATAACACTTACTATTTTCTGCTTTCATATGAGTACACGGGTTGAAAAATCTAGTAGTCAACCTTTATTTCTAATTTGAGGAAGTTTTAAAACATATTAATGGCACTTTGAGAAGTAATTGAGGAAACTTTGTTTTCATATATGAACCAAACTATATGTTTTCATATAGTCTCCTTGAAAATCAGAGACATTGTTTTGGATATGTCATTACCATTTTTAAAACACACAAAAGCTAGGTTTCTGTGGAGCTGACATCTGATCTGACTGCCCTCACTTCTTGTTTTTAGCCAATGTTATCCCATCCCCAGCACCTTTGGTATTACTGTGGGGAAACAGCAACTTGATACTTTAAATGTTGGCATCAGCTAAGTATGAGAAAAGCCAAAAGGGTTGACTTCTAGGTTCTACTTTCTCCACAGGAAAAGCTGGCCACAACTGCCTGTAAGATCACCCAAGTGCCCAGCTTGAACTTGGCATTAGAATGCTTGGATAGAAGGATTTCCAAGTATGAACTGCCTTTGGGGAATACCTGCAGACAAGGCTCATTTCTGAAATAGGAGAACCTAGTACTCCATCCACTAGCTATAAATAAATAGAGGAGAGGTGGGTAAGGAAATCAGAAGTTTTCTTGGGTAGCTCTCTGGATTTCACTGGACAGAGTCACCTCATCTCTAGTTCTTGCTAAAATACCTTCAGGAATATAGAGAATCTACTCAAAGTCTAGGGCATCTTTGGACAATTCTGACAAATTTTTCCTTTTGTTTATGCTTTCTGCATGAAGTGGCTAAGCAAGGAAGAAATCTGCCTCAGAAAATAACATTTCTCATTCCCATACTCACTACTGTGAAACTCCTCTGCTCTGATTTCTTGAGCTATATTGATTTAAATCAGAGTTATTTTATTTATATTTGATGTGCCCGCTGGCAATGGCCAAGGTTAAATAAGCATCTAAGAGCTTTGTGTGGGAAGTGTAGACTGGGTGAAAAATAATTTTTTTTCAAAAAGGTTTCCAGAATGTACTTGGAAAAAGGCTCTGTGAAGCATGCTCATGCTCTCTGGAGATACAAAAATTTATGAAAAGGAATGGTTTGCAGTCTTTGTGGTTAGATATTCTTCACCTTTTAAAAAACCATGTTTACTAATCACATTCATGAAAATTACTTCTATAACTATTATATATGTAATCAGTCTTTAGGGATGGTTACTGGAAATGGTTAGAGAAGAAAGCTTTGTTTTCCTTCTGAAGTTTTGCATCACCTTGTAAGATGCAATTCATCTGTTCAGTATTACAAAAATAAAAATGTTTAAAAAAATAAATAAAAATGATAAGGTTTCATCAAAAGGCAATCTTTTTGTTTATTGTCTGTTTTTCAAGTGATACAAGCTAAACAGTTGATAGAAATTGTTTTTTAAAGCAACTCTCAGCTCTAAGCTTCTCTACACAGCCTCCTTTCCTCATGTGGAAAGACTTCATTAATGTTCTTTTCTAAGCAGAATTTTAGTAGCTTTTGCTGACATGACTAACATGTTTCAGATTAAGGCTTTTAAGCTTCTTTCCTTACGTAACAGTATGTTTGGTCTTTCAGTTTTTTCATGAGATTTCTCTTCAGGTTTAGTAGAAGATCCTCTCTCTCTGGATTTTGCTAAATCAGAGAGATTTCATTATCCTCAGAAAAATCCCTTCTGCCATGTTAAAGACTGGAGCCCCCTAGTCCTTCCAGTTTCATGGATATGCATTTAATATTTTTGGTGTTTCAGATTGACCTCAACTCTTGGCATTCAGAAGCTTTCTCAGGAAAATGTGATGTTTACACAGTTCATGACCACCCTGCTTGAAGAATTGCATTTAAAAAATGAAGACCTTGAAAGTTTAACCATCATATTTAGAACCAGCTGTTAACCAGAATGGTGCGTTGACTTGTTTTACTTTAGTTTTTTGTTTGTTGCCTGTTTAGATTGTTTTCATATTGGAAATTAAAAATACCAACTAGAGACCCCCATATGTCTTCAGCTTGCTATGGTAGAATACAATACCCCTGAGTTCCCAGCTGCCCCAGTCATTTCCTGTCCTCTCTTGTTACTCCATGCCCCATCTTTTTTGTTATTTTTCCCTTATAGGATACCACAGTTAGTTCTGTTTCTTACAATCCAGGAAACTCCCCACTATCAGCTTCATACTCAAATCTAGACCATCCCACCCTGCATGTCCCATCTGATAAGTTTTTGCCCAGGAAGTAGCGGTTTACTTCAACCAAATACTGCAATGATCTTTGAGAATATCCTCACCCTACTTCCCTCTTCAGCCCAGCCAATACCTTAGTCATCTCATGTACTGATAAGCAGGTGAGTTTAAAAGTCTGGCTTTGTTGATTCCTGACCCTGCTCCCAGATACCTAGCCCTCTTCTACTATCCCAGATTTTTGACTCTTTTTAAGAACTGCCCATATGAATGTCCCCTCCTTTAGCCACAACTTTCTGTCTCTTCTTCCCTTTACTTTCTATTTCACATACTCTCAGGTGCTCAGATAGGTATTAAGTTAATGTTATGATTAAAAGAAATTCATTCTAAACCATGAATGAGATCCCCTTATGGAGCATTTCTTTTTTTTTTTAAGTTTTCAACTATTTTTTAAAGTATAAAAGCAATACAAGCTTGTCAAAATTAAACAATACAGAACTGCATGTATAATTTTAAAAAGCAAAACTTCCCCCTCACTTCTACTTAGAATCTTGTCTCCTCCCAGAGGCACACTACTGATTTACATTTTGATATTTGAATTTTTGTTAAAAAAAAACCTCTATGAAGCAAATCTTTAAATATATGACAAGGATATTTGAGAGGTGTATTTTGGCAGACGAGAAAGAATGCCATTATCCTTTTATTGAACCTCCTAGAAGATAGAACATAAGGACTTAGCACTGTTACTGCCTCCAGACTTACACCTAGTGACCATTTCATGCAACTCTGCTCCCCTGAGAACCCTCTAAAGCAAAGGCTCTTATTTAGGCAGTGAACTCAGCTTGGCTGGTGGAAGCAGCATTTCAAACGCCCTTCTAAGAATAGAGTAAGTTTTGAATTTCGTTTTTTTGTTTTATTGAGCTTCAGGTACAGAATATTGAATTAATCATACCCCTCAATTCATGATATCCTATGTCTATTGGTTGAAAGGTTGCTTTTCCAGATAGACTAAAAACAAAGTATGCCTAATCAGATGTCCTTGCAGATGTGCTTTAATGAATATGTATCAATTAAGAACCCTTTTAAATTAGCATATTTAATGCTTGTGTATAAACAAATGGTGTTAAAATTTTTTTAAGGATCCAATCCAGGCCCTGGCAATGAAAGTGCTGAGTCCTAACCACTGGACTGACAGAGAATTCCCTAAACAGTAGATGTTTTAAGTGGACTTAATAGTTGCGCTGTGATCATTGTTATTGTTGTTTTTTTACATTGTTTATTTGTGTAAGTAATTAAAGGTAAATCTTTGCCCAGACTTCCTCAATATTATAAGGGATACTGAATGAATGAGGCCTTATTACATAATTTTCCATATGAGAAATGAAGATGGTTGTGAATGGGTAGGTGGGGGGTTTTTGTTTGTGTATTTGTAAACCTTAAGTTCACAAAATTATTTGTGTACAATGTCTTATAGCCTTTTCAAGATTAGATTACTACTAGCTGCTGCTGCTAAGTCGCTTCAGTCATGTCTGACTCTGTGCGACCCCATAGACGGCAGCCCACCAGACTCCCCCGTCCCTGGGATTCTCCAGGCAAGAACACTGGAGTGGGTTGCCATTTCCTTCTCCAATGCATGAAAGTGAAGTTCCTCAGTCGTGTCCTAGCTAGTATATGTTAATGTGCTTTCAGTTACAAATAACAGAAAAAAAAAAAAGCTCAAACTAACTTTTTTTATGATAGTATCTTTTGCTGCTTAACAAATTATTATAAAATTAAGTGGCTTAAAACAACAGACTTTTTTTTTTTTAATCTGTTTCTGGGAGTCAGGAATCTGGGCACAATTTAGCTTAGGGCCTCTGCCTCAGTCTCTCATGAGGTTGTATTAAAGCTCCCTGACAGGGCTGCAATGTCATCTGAAGGCTCAAGTAGAGAAAGAGGTCCTTCTAATAAGCTCACTCATGTGGTTATTGGCAGGATTTAGTTCTTCTTGGGCTGAATTTAGGGCCTCAGTTTCCCACTCTTCGTTGTCTATGGAGACCTCTTCCAGTCCCTTGCCATATGGACCACTATAGTGGCCCACAGCTTGACATGTGGCTTCCCTGAGAGTGAGCAAGTGAGAGGCAACGCAGGATGAAAGCCATGGCCCTTTTGCAACTAGTCTCAGAAGTCACATCCATCACTTTTTCTGTACCCTGTGACTAGTTAGAAACTGATCACTAGGTTCGGCCCACATTGAAGGTGAGTGGATTGTATAAGGGAATGAATACCAGAAGGCAGAGGTCACTGGGGGCCATTTTAGAATCTACTAGAGGTGGCAGAATCATTCAGTAATTCCCAGCTTTATGGCATATCACACTGTCCTGGTGAGAGTCTTCAACTTTCAACACTAATTCAGGGCACTTCTGAACTAATCCACGTGGCTATGAAATGCTATGAGCTTAACCCAGTAATTCTAGCAAGGAATAGGAGAGAGATTTTCTTATTGACCTAGATCAGGGTCTACTCCTCAAGTCCAGTATGAATTACCCAGACCATTATTGCTACATAATGGGGGGAAGTGGAATGTATATTGGAGAGACAACACAGTTTTCCCCAAAACTGGTAAGGATAGGTGTTTTATTCAAGTGTCATTTTTCCTTCCCAGGTATATTCCATGAAGACCAAACAGATGAGCTTCCATTCACCATTTCTGGAATTTTAGCCACAATAATTGTATAGCTAGAGCTACTTATTAGTTATCACCAGACAGAGTGACTTCCACAGATAGAGAACCATTATCCCAACAAGGATAACCAAGTCCTTGCATCCTAGGTGTAAGACATAGTATTTTTATTTATATGAAAATAAAAGTTGAAATAAACTGAAACTTGAATATTTGAGAAAATATAGAGCTGTAATTTTTCAGGATGATACCAGTTGTCTTATCAGTTGACTAGAAAATTGAGACAAGTCCCATTTTAGTCTCCTAGTTGAACTCTAGATTGTAAAGAACACAGAAAAGAATGAGGTCAATAAATACAATTTAAGATAAGGCTTTTTGGTAGTCTAGTCTATATTCTTTTAAAGAAGCTTGCTATTCTACAAAGTGGTCCTGAGCAATGTACACCTGAAACAACTTACATAATACTGCATTGGCCATAAAGTTCGTTCAGCTTTTTTGTAAGATGTTACGGTAAACCCCCTTTTTGGCCAACCCAATAGGAAAAAAAGTAAACTGACAAACCAGACTGGGTAAATATTTCCAAATCATATTTGATAAACAACTTATATCCAGATTACATATTCTTAAAACTCAAAAGTAAGACAACTGCATTTTTAAGTGGGCAAAAATTTTGAATGGACATTTCAGCAAAGAAGGTATCCAGTGGCTTAGCTTATGAAAAGATGCTCAGCATCACTAGTCATTAGAGAAATGCAAGTTAAAACCAAAAGCAGGCACTTCTTCATAGCCACTAGCATGGCTATGATAAGGACAAAGATAGTATTGGTGACAATATGGAGAAACTGGAGCCTTAATACACTGCTGGTAGAAATGTAAAATGACACAGCCACTTTGGAAAATGGTCTTGACAGTTTCTTAAAAAGTTAAGCAGTTTACCATATGATTCAGCAGATTCCATTCAATGTTCCATCCTAAGTGAAATGAAAACTGTTCACAGAAACTATAGGTGAATGCTTATAACATTATTTATACTAGTGAAAAAGTGGAAACAATCCAAATGACCATCAACTGGTGAATGGTAAATAAAAAATTCATAAAATAGAACACTGATGTATGCTACTACATGGATGAACCTCAAACATCATGCTAAGCAAAAGAATTCTGACACATAAACCATATAATGTGTGATTCTATTTATAATGACAAAAGAAAACTGATACTACGTTAGTGGTTACATGGGAGTGTGAAGGACTCCCCTGGCTCAGATGGTAAAGAATCTGCCTGCAGTGCAAGAGACCTGGGTTTGATCCCTTTTGCACAAACTTAAAAAATAGCTGTACACTTAAAACAGCTGAATGTAATGTATGTAAATTACACCTTAATAAAGCCGTTAGGGTACAAAGTAAATAGGAACTAAAAAGCCTCTTGATGAAAGTGAAAGAGGAGAGTGAAAAAGTTGGCTTAAAGCTCAACATTCAGAAAACGAAGATCATGGCATCCGGTCCCATCACTTCATGGCAAATAGATGGGGAAACAGTGGAAACAGTGGCAGACTTTATTTTTGGGGGCTCCAAAATCACTGCAGATGGTGACTGCAGCCATGAAATTAAAAGACGCTTACTCCTTGGAACAAAAGTTATGACCAACCTAGATAGCATTTTCAAAAGCAGAGACATTACTTTGCCAACAAAGGTCCGTCTGTCTAGTCAAGGTTATGGTTTTTCCAGTGGTCATGTATGGATGTTGAGGGTTGGACTGTGAAGAAAGCTGAGCACCGAAGAATTGATGCTTTTGAACTGTGGTGTTGGAGAAGATTCCTGAGAGTCCTTTGGACTGCAAGGAAATCCAACCAGTCCATTCTAAAGGAGATCAGCCCTGGGTGTTCTTTGGAAGGAATGATCCTAAAACTGAAACTCCAATACTTTGGCCACCTCATGCAAAGAGTTGACTCATTGGAAAAGACTCTGATGCTGGGAGGGATTGGGGGCAGGAGGAGAAGGGGACGACAGAGGATGAGATGGCTGGATGGCATCACAGACTCGATGGATGTGAGTTTGAGTGAACTCCAGGAGATGGTGATGGACAGGGAGGCCTGGCGTGCTGCGATTCATGGGGTCGCAAAGAATCAGACACGACTGACCGACTGAACTGAACTGAAAGCCATTAGAAATAATACATGATGTCCATACTATCAAAGCAATTTACAAGTTCAGTGCAATCCATATAAAAATTCCAATGGCATTTTTTTCATAGAACTAATAATCTGAAAATCTGTATGGAACTACAAAAGATTATGAATAGCCAATCAATCTTGAGAAAGAACAAAGCCAGAGACATTATATGTCCTTTCAAACTACATTATAAAGCTGTAGTAGTCAAAACTGTGTGGTACTGCCTCAAAAACATACATAGGTCAATGGAACAGAATACATATAAACCCATGCATGTATGGTCAGACATGCATGCATAACACGTGAGCCAAGAATATACAATGGGGAAAGGACTCTCTTCAATAAATGGTTTTGGGAAAACTGGGCCACTATCTCACACCTTTAGTTCAGTTCAGTTGGCTCAGTTGTGTCCAACTCTTCGTGACCCCATGGACTGCAGGAATGCCAGGCCTCTCTGTCCATCACCAACTCCTGGAGCTTGCTCAGACTCCTGTCCATTGAATCAGTGATGCCATCCAACGATCTCATCCTCTGTCATGCCCTTTTCCTTCCTTCAGTCTTACACCTTGCACAAAGATTAACTCAAAATGTATTAAAGACTTGGACATAAGACATGAAACATAAAACTCCGAGAAGAAAACATAGGCACTGAGCCTCTAAATCACTCTTGACAATATTCTGGATTTGACCAATCAAAAACAAGTGGGATTACATCAAACTAAAAAGCTTCTGTGCAGCAAAGGAAACCATCAACAAAATGAAAAGGCAGCCTACTGAATGGGAGAAAATATTTGCAAATCATATATCTGCTAAGGGGTTAATATCAAA
The DNA here is from genome assembly GCF_023091745.1 of Budorcas taxicolor. NCBI lineage: Eukaryota > Metazoa > Chordata > Mammalia > Artiodactyla > Bovidae > Budorcas > Budorcas taxicolor. The sequence continues at coordinate 51,335,582 of NC_068912.1, read as the reverse complement.
ATATATAAAGCCATACAACTTAGTAGCAAAAAAAAAAAAATCATTTTAAAATGGGCAGAGGATCTACAGAGACTTTTTTTTTAACCAAGAAGGCATACAGATGGCCAACAGGCAGTTGAAAAAATATGCATCACTAATCAGGAAAAGGCAAATCAAAATCATAAAATATCACCTGAGACCTGTTAGAATGGCTGTTATCAAAAAGACAAGTAACAAGTACAGGCAAGAATGTGGAGAAAAGGGAGCCTCTGCACTGTTGGTAGGAATAAAAATTGACCCATATGAAAACAGTATGGAGGTTCCTCAAAAAAATTTAAAATAGAATTACCATATGATCCAGCAAATCTACTTCTGGCTCTTTATCCTCAAAAATGAAAACACATAATTCAAAAAGATACAGGCACCTCTATGTTCACTGTAGTATTATAATAGCCAAGATATGGGAACAACCTAAGTGACCAGTGATGGATGAATGGATAAAGAAGATGTACTGTGTATTTATACAGTGGAATATTGAGCCTTAAAAAAGAAAACCTTGCCATTTGTGACACTATGGATGGAATGTTTGAGCATTATGCTAAGTGAAATAAGTCAAAGACAAATACTGTATGATGTCACAAGTGGAATTTATTTTTTTTTAAGACTCATAGATGGAATCTATTTTTAAAAACAAAAATAAACTCAAGTACAGAGAACAGACTTTAGTGGTTGCCAGAGGCAGAGTGTCAGGGGTAGCCGAAATGGGTGAAAGGATCAAAAGGTACAAACTTCCAGTTATAAAATAAAGTCACGGAGATGCAATGTACAGCATGGTGACTATAGTCAGTAATACTGTATTACATATTTGAAAGTTGCTAAAAGATCTTGAAATCTCTCATTACAAACATTTATATGGCAATGGATGTTAACTGTGTTTATGTGATTATAATTTTGTAACATACCAAATCATGTTATACATCTGAAACTAATGTGATTTTTTTATTAAATTTTTATTTTTACTTTATTTTACTTTACACTACTGTATTGATTTTGCCATACATTGACATGAATCCACCACGGGTGTACATGAGTTCCCAAACATGAACCCCCCTCCCACCTCCCACCCCATATCATCTCTCCGGATCATCCCCGTGCACCAGTTTTTTAAAATTATTTATTTATGGTTGCACTGGATTTTCATTGCTGTGCAAGGGCTTTCTGTAGTTGCAGTGAGTGGGAGCTACTCTAGTTGTGGTGGTGCTCAGACTTCTCATTGTTACGGCTTTTCTTGTTACAGAGCTCAGTCTCTGGAGTGCAGGCTCAGTAGTTGTGGCACCCAGGCTTAGTTGCTCCTAGGCTTGTGGAATCTTCCTGGACCAGGAATCAAATCTGTGTCCCCTCCATTGTCAGGCGGGTTCTTTTCCACTGCACTACCAAGGAATTCCCACTAGTGTGATTTTAAATGTCAGTTATACCTCACATGGGCTTCCCAGGTGGCTTGGTAATAAGGAATCCACCTGCCAAGCAGGAGACATGGGTTCAGTCTCTGGGTCAGGAGTATCCACTGGAGAAGGAAATGGCAATCCACTCCAATATTCTTGCCTGGAAAATCCCATGGACAGAGGATCCTGGTAGGCTACAGTCCATGGGGTCTCAGAGTCAGACACAACTTAGCAACTGAGCATGCATGTATGCATACCTAACATACTATAATTATATTCCAACAAATTGGACAAAGCAGAAGAAATGGACAAATTTTGAGAAATATACAGCCTTCCAAAACTGAATCAAGAAACAGCAATATGAACAGAACAATCAACAACAAAAAACTTGCAGCAAACTAAAATCCAGGGCCAGACAACTTCACATGGGAATTCTACCAAACATATAAAGAGAAGCTAATACCTATCCTCAAACTATTCCAAAAACTTGAAGGAGAGGGAACACTCCCAATTTCATTCTATAAGACCACAATTACCCTGATACCAAAACCAGGCAAAGAAACTAAACAAAAGGAAAATTACAGGTCAGTATCTCTGATGAATATAGATCTAAAAATCTTCAACAAAATATTAGCAAACTGAATCCAACAATAATATCAAAAGGATCATACTCCATGATCAAGTGAGATTTACCTGGGAGATGCAAGGATTGTTCAATAGCCACAATCATTGTGATATACCACATTAACAAAAAGAAGGATAAAAATCATATGATCATCTCGAATGATGCAGAGAAACATTTGACAAAATACAACATCCATTCATGATAAAACTCATCAAAGCTGTTACAGAGTGGGATGGGGAGGGATGTGGGAGGGATGTTCAGGTGGAAGGGGACATAGGTAAAGCTATGGCTGACTCATGTTGATATTGGTAGAAACCAATGCAGTACTGTAAAGCAATTATCTTTCAATTAGGAATAAACTTTTTTTAAAACTGTTACAGAGAGAACACATCTCAACATAATAAAAGCCATTTGTGACAAACCCACAGCTAATAGCATACTCTACGGTGAAAAGCTGAAAGCTTTTCCTCTTAAGAATAAGACAAGAATATCTACACTCACCATTTCTATTTAATGTAGTTTTGGAAGTCCTAGCCACAGCAGATAAGAAAAAGAAAGAAAAGGTATCCAGATTGTAAGGATAGAAGTAATATTGTTTGTAGATGACATGACACTATATTCAGAAAACCATAAAGTATCCATCAAAAAAGCTATCAGACATGGATTCAGTAAGGTTGCAGGATATAAGGTTAACATACAGAAATCATTTATGATTGCATCAAAAAGAATAAAATACCTAGAAATGACTTAAACAAAAAGGTGAAAAAACTATACTCTGAAAATCATAAGATAGTGATGAAGGAAACTGGAGACAAGAATTAATAGTTAAAATGTCCATACTACCCAAGTTAATCTACAAATTTAATGTAATTCCTATCAAAATACCCATTACACTTTTCACAGAACTAGAACAAATAATCCTAAAATATATATGGAACCACAGAAGACCCCAAATAGCCAAAGTAATTTTGAGGAAAAAGAACAAAGCTGGAAGTATGCTCCCTGACTTCAGACTATACTACAAAGCTACAGTAGTCAGAACAGTACAGTATTGGCACAAAAACAGACATAGATCAATGGAACAACATAGCCCAGGAATAAATCTTGCACCTATAGTCAATTAATCTACAACAAAAAAGGCAAGAACATACAGTGCAGAAAAGACAGGTACTGGGAAAACTGGGCAGTTACATTGTGAAAGAATGAATCAAAACATTTTATCACATATTAAAATAAAAGCTCAACATGAATTAAAGTACTAAATGTAAGACTAGAAACCATAAAGCTTCTTGAAAAAATCATAGGTACTTTTTTACAAGTTGTAACAATATTTTTTTGGGATCTGTCTCATAAGGCAAAGGAAACAAAAGTAAAAAATGGGATCTGATTAAAAGCTTTGGCACAGCAAAGGAAACCAACAACAAAATGAAAAGACAACTAAATAGGGGGAAATACTTGCAAATCTGATAACAGATATTCAGTTAATATCCAAAATATATAGTCATCATACAACTCAATAACAAAAAAATTTTAAGATGATCTAATCATTGCACTCATCTCACATGCTAGTAAAGTAATGCTCAAAATTCTCCAAGCTAGGCTTCAGCAATACGTGAACCGTGAACTTCCAGATGCTCAAGCTGGTTTTCGAAAAGGCAGAGGAACCAGAGATCAAATTGCCAACATCCGCTGGATCATGGAAAAAGCAAGAGAGTTCCAGAAAAACATCTATTTCTGCTTTATTGACTATGCCAAAGCCTTTGACTGTGTGGATCACAATCAACTGTGGAAAATTCTGAAAGAGATGGGAATACCAGACCACCTGACCTGCCTCTTGAGAAATCTATATGCAGGTCAGGAAGCAACAGTTAGAACTGGACATGGAACAACAGACTGGTTCCAAATAGGAAAAGGAGAACATCAAGGCTGTATATTGTCACCCTGCTTATTTAACTTATATGCAGAGTACATCATGAGAAATGCTGGGCTGGAAGAAGCACAAGCTGGAATCAAGATTGCCGGGAGAAATATCAATAACCTCAGATATGCAGATGACACCACCCTTATGGCAGAAAGTGAAGAGGAACTAAAAAGCCTCTTGATGAAAGTGAAAGAGGAGAGTGAAAAAGTTGGCTTAAAGCTCAACATTCAGAAAACGAAGATCATGGCATCTAGTCCCATCACTTCATGGCAAATAGATGGGGAAACAGTGGAAACAGTGTCAGACTTAATTTTTTTGGGCTCCAAAATCACTGCAGATGGTGACTGCAGCCATGAAATTAAAAGAGGCTTACTCCTTGGAAGGAAAGTTACGACCAACCTAGATAGCATATTCAAAAGCAGAGACATTACTTTGGCAACAAAGGTCCGTCTAGTCAAGGCTATGGTTTTTGCAGTGGTCATGTGTGGATGTGAGAGTTGAACTGTGAAGAAAGCTGAGCACTGAAGAATTGATGCTTTTGAACTGTGGTGTTGGAGAAGACTCCTGAGAGTCCCTTGGACTGCAAGGATATCCAACCAGTCCATTCTAAAGGAGATGAGTCCTGGGTCTTCTTTGTTCTTTTTTTTTTTTCCTGGGTCTTCTTTGAAAAGAATGATGCTAAAGCTGAAACTCCAGTACTTTGGCCACCTCATGCAAAGAGTTGACTCATTGGAAAAGACTCTGATGCTGGGAGGGATTGGGGGCAGGAGGAGAAGGGGACAGCAGAGGATGAGATGGCTGGATGGCATCACGGACTCGATGGACGTGAGTCTGAGTGAACTTTAGGAGTTGGTGATGGACAGGGAGGCCTGGTGTGCTGCAGTTCATGAGGTCGCAGAGAGTCGGACATGACTGAGTGACTGAACTGAACTGAACTGAATCTGAAGAGAGATCTGTACAAAAGAAACAAAGATGGCCAACAGGCACATGAAAAGATACTCAACATCACTAATGACCACAGAAATGCAAAGCAAAACACGATAAGCTATCACCTGCATCTGTCAGAATGGCTATCATCAAAAAGTTTACAAATGATAAATATTGGTGAGGATGTTGTGAAAAGGGAGCCCTTGTACATTGTTGGTAGGAAGGTAAATAGATGCAGCCATTAATGGAAAACAGTAAGGAGATTCCTCAAAATACTGAAAATAGGAATGCCATGTGATCCAACAGTTCCACTCCTGAGAATATATATGAACAGAATGAAAACACTAACTTGCTATAAAGATACATGCACCTCAATGTTCATTTCATAGCTGCATTATTTACAATAGCCAGGCAACCTAAGTGTCCATCAACGGATGAACAGATAAAAAAGGTATGCTGTGTGTGTATGGATGTATGTGCGTGCGTGCTCAGTTGTGTCATACTCTTTCTGACTCCATGAACTGTAGGCCGCCAGACTCCTCTGTCCATGGCAATTTCCAGGCAAGAATACTGGAGTGGGTTGCCATTTCCTACTCCAGGGGATCTTCTGGATCCAGGAATTGAACCCATGTTTCTTGTGTCTCCTGAATTGCCAGGCAGATTCTTTACCACTGCACTACCTGGGAAGCCCACGTATACACACACAAACTATGGAATATTCAGTTCAGTTCAGTCGCTCAGTCATGTCCGACTCTTTGCGACCCCATGAATTGCAGCACACCAGGCCTCCCTGTCCATCACCAACTCCCAAAGTTCACTCAGACTCACGTCCATCGAGTCAGTGATGCCATCCAGCCATCTCGTCCTCTGCCGTCCCCTTCTCCTGCCCCCAATCCCTCCCAGCATCAGAGTCTTTTCCAATGAGTCAACTCTTTGCATGAGGTGGCCAAAGTACTGGAGTTTCAGCTTCAGCATCATTCCTTCCAAGGAAATCCCAGGGTTGATCTCCTTCAGAATGGACTGGTTGGATCTCCTTGCAGTCCAAGGGACTCCCAGGAGTCTTCTCCAACACCACAGTTCAAAAGCATCAATTCTTCGGTGCTCAGCTTTCTTCACAGTCCAACTCTCACATCCATACATGACCACTGCAAAAACCATAGCCTTGACTAGATGGACCTTTGTTGGCAAAGTAATGTCTCTGCTTTTGAATATACTATCTGGGTTGGTCATAACTTTTGTTCCAAGGAGTTAAGTGTCTTTTAACTTCATGGCTGCAGTCACCATCTGCAGTGATTTTGGAGCCCCTCAAAATAAAGTCTGACACTGTTTCCACTGTTTCCCCATCTATTTGCCATGAAGTGATGGGACCGGATGCCATGATCTTCGTTTTCTGAATGTTGAGCTTTAAGCCAACTTTTTACTCCTCTTTCACTTTCATCAAGAGGCTTTTTAGTTCCTCTTCACTTTCTGCCATAAGGGTGGTGTCATCTGCATATCTGAGGTTATTGATATTTCTCCTGGCAATCTTGATTCCAGCTTGTGTTTCTTCCAGTCCAGCGTTTCTCATAGTGTACTCTGCATATAAGTTAAATAAGCAGGGTGACAATATACAGCCTTAATGTACTCCTTTTCATATTTGGAATCAGTCTGAGTTCTAACTGTTGCTTCCTGACCTGCATATAGATTTCTCAAGAGGCAGGTCAGGTGGTCTGGTATTCCCATGGAATACTGTAATGAGTAATATGGAATATTACTCATCCATAAAACAGAATGAAATTCTTCAATTTGCAACAAAGCAGATGGACCTAATAAAGTATTATGCTTGGTGAAACAGAAAGACATTTATCACTTATATGAAGGATCTAAAAAAATAAATGTATATAACTAGAGAAACAGATTCATGGACACAGAGACAAACTAGTGGTTACCAGTGGGAAGAGGGAAAACAGGAGGGGTAAGGTAAGGGTAGGGGATTAAGAGGTACAAACTATACCATGTATAAAATAAGGTACAGGGACATATTGCATAGGAAAATATAGCCATTTTATTAACTTTAGTATAATTAATCTATAACAATACTGAATCACTATGTTGTTTACCTGAGACCAATATTGTAAATATACTTCAATTAAAAGTAAAGTGAAGTAACATTTCACATTACTAAATAATTTAATTTGCTCTATACTCTTGAGAGTCCCTCGGACTTCAAGGAGATCAAACCAGTCAATCCTAAAGGAAATCAACCATGAATATTCACTGAACACTGTTAAAGCTGAAGCTCCAATACTTTGGCCACTTGATGCAAAGAGCCAACTCATTGGAAAAGACCCTGATACTGGGAAACATTGAAGGCAAAGGAGAAGTGGGTAACAGGATGAGATGGTTGGATGGCATCACTGACTTAATGGACATGAATTTGACCAAACTCTGGGAGATAGGGGAGGACAGAGGAGCCTGGCATGCTGCAGTCCATGGGGTTGGAAAGAGTTGAACATGACTTGGTGACTGAACAACAACATATATTATTTACACGAACTTACTCTATACTCAGCAAAATAATCAATTATGACTCCACTGAAATACTGCAGTTTATTAACACATTTTCTATGCATTTAAAAACGATACTATTTTTATAAATTTGTTAATTCAGATAAACCTAAAATTGCAAAATAAATGTCACACCACAGTTTTTAAAAATTAAAAATAAATTTTGAAAAATCATACATGACAGGGCCCCTCCCTCTAACCTATTAGTGGCAGCTCTCCAGGATAAAGAGAAGCAGCTGCTGTATCCTACTGCGTCCCTCCCTGGGCCCAGAAACACCTGTTTAGTTATCTCCCACACCCTGCAGATCTAGGGCCTCAGGTGAAGGGCCAGTAGCTCACCAGAAACAGGAACCAAGTGGACTGATGCCCAAATGGACCACTACTGCTTCTGCCATGTTTATGTTAACTTGGGAACACTTGATCAGAACTCAGTTCAGCTCAGAGAGCTATGCTAGATCTTGGTTTTGAAATGTCATTAAAGGAACCAAATGTCATAAAATGAAGATCTTTGGGAAAGTAGCTAGTTCTAGAACCAGGGCAGAGAAAATACAAGACAACTCTGGAGCACTTTATAATACCATAAGGTGAAGTGTTAGTTGCTTCAGTCATGTCTGACTCTGCGACCCCATGAAATGTAGCCCACCAGGCCCCTCTGTCCATGAGATTTCCCAGGCAAGCATACTGGAGTGAGTTGCCAGGTCATGTCTAATCTCTACTTACTCAGAGATCCCGAGAAGACTGAAAAAGAAGAGCAAGGCATGTTCAAAAGGCTGTGACTGTGGAGGCATTTCCAAGCGAATGAACTGCTCTCGCTACTGAGCTTACTGGCTAGCCTGAAGGCAGGCTGGTGTCCTCTGTTCCTATTCAGTTGTTGCCTGCAGAACACTGGAGTGCTCAGCCTGCCACTGAAGGCTGGTCTGAAGCTTCCACTTGCAGGCCACTGAGTGGATGGGAACAATTACTGGGTGGTCTTAAGCTGTTCTTCCACAGGCTCTTAAACAGAAAACAGAGATAAGGTTGTCAGAAAAGAATCACTTTTGAAACAAATAAATGAATAAAACTATATGTATGGACTTCCCTGGTGTCCAGTGGTTTAGAATCCGCTTTCTAGGGGCTTTCCTGTTGGCTCAGTGGTAAAGAATCTGCCTGCCAATGCAGGAGAAACAGGTTCATTCCTGACCCAGGAAGATCCCACATGCCCCTGAGCAGCTAATTCTGTGTGCTGCAGCTGCTGAGCCTGCGCTGTAGAGCCTGGGAGCCACAGCTACTGAAGCCCAGGCTCTGCAACAAGAGAAGCCTGCACACCCCGACTGGAGAGTAGCCACAGCTCACCACGACTAGGAAGGATCCTGAGCAGCAACAAAGACTCAGCACTGCCAAAAAGAAATGCTTTAATTTTTTAAAAAAGAATCTACCTTCTAATGCAGGGGGCGCAGATTCCATCTCTGGCTGGTGAACTAACATCCCACGTGCCACAGGGCAGCTAAGTCCACTTGCCACAACTAGAGAAGCCTGCACACCACAATGAAGACCCAAAACAGCCAGGGAAAAAAACAAACAAACCAACATAGATACTATCCCTTCCAGGAGGTAGAGGTGGATATTCTTAAACTCGGTGACTTGCTCCCAGGGAACAGCGCAGGGAAAGGAAGAGCGCCTTTCCCAGTGATGAAGGCTCGAGTCCTCAGTGATGCCATGCGCATGCGTCACCCTGGTACACAGGATGAAAAGGGCTCTTCCCCTCTGTGGCATTCTTCCCCTAAAAACACAACCTCAGTCTAACCACGAGAAAAGACAAATCGAGTCTGGAGGACATTTCTGCAGGAAATTTTGTGAATACCTCAAGACTGTCGTGAAAAACAAGGAAAGAATGAAATATTGTCACATCCTAGGGGAGCCAAATGCAGCGTCGTGTCATGGATGAGTCAGAACAGGAAGAGGACATTAATGGAAAAACTGGTGAAATCCAAATAGAGTCTGAAGTTTAGTTAATAGCAATAAACCAAGGCAGTTTCTTAATTTTAACAAATGTATCATGGAAATGGAAATGTAAACAATGCGGGAAATTGGGTAAGGGATAAACAGGAACTCTTTGCCACTTTCTAGAAATCTAAAATTATTATTTCAAAATAAAAAGTTTATTTTTTAAAAAGTACTAACTGGATATGAGAAGGGATGGAAAGATGAGACAGTCACTGCCCTCAGAATCTTCAGCCTGAGTGTGGAAGAGGCAGTTCAGTTCAGTTGCTCAGTCGTGTCTGACTCTTTGCAACCCCATGGACTGCAGCATGCCAGACCTCCCTGTCCATCACCAACTCCTGGAGTTTACCCAAACTCATGTCCATTGAGTTGGTGATACCATCCAACCATCTCATCTTCTGTCGTCCCCTTCTCCTCCCGCCCTCAATCATGCCCAGCATCAGGGTCTTTCAAATGAGTCAGGTCTTCACATCAGGTGTCATTTTTTAAGATTGCATCCAAGTACTGCATTTCGGACTTTTCTTGACTGTGATGGGACAGGCAAGACTACAGTAAACGCGCTGAAGAGGAACATCCATCCTAGCTTGCCTGGGACAGTCCTGAGTATATAACTGTAAGTTCAGCATCATTATTAATTACAAGTACCCTCTTTTATTTCCAAAAGTATTCTGATTTAGACATTAAATTATGTGATATTACCACCTAAAAGGCACAGGGTATGCTGTGGTGGTCAGAGACAGGAGGGGACATTTATGATGACATGGAAAAATGGATGGGAGTTATGAGGTGAAGAGAAAAGTCACAGAGCTAGGAAGGGATGGAGGGGATGGTCCAGGCAGGGGCAGCTTCAAGAAGAAAGTCCCAGAAGTAGGTAAGACCCAGGGTGTATTCTTCTCAAGACAAAGACCTCTGAAATTGGAGAAAACCCTGAGGAAAATGGCACACATGATTAAAAAGAAAGGATCAGCTAGAGTTTCGGTTCAGTCCAGTCCAGTCACTCAGGCGTGTCCAACTCTTGGCAACCCCATGGACTGCAGCACACCAGGCCTCCCTGTCCATCACCAAATCCCTCAGCCTACTCAAACTCATGTCCATCACGTCGGTGATGCCACCCAACCATCTCATCCTCTGTTGTCCCCTTCTGCTCCTGCCTTCAATCCTTCCCAGCATCAGGGTCTTTTCCAACGAGTTGATTCTTCACATCAGGTGGCCAAAGTATTGGAGTTTCAGCTTCAGTATCAGTCATTCCAATGAATATTCAGGACTGATTTCCTTTAGGAGAGACTGGTTGGATCCCCTTGCAGTCCAAGGGACTCTCAAGAGTCTTCTCCAACACCACAGTTCAAAAGCATCAATTCTTTGGCACTCAGCTTTCTTTAGTCCAAATCTCACATCCCTACATGACTACTGGAAAAACCATAGCTTTGACTAGACAGGACTTTGTTAGTAGAGTAATGTCTCTGCTTTTTAATATGCTGTTTAGGTTGGTCATAGGTTTTCTTCCAAGGAGCAAGCGTCTTTTAATTTCATGGCTGCAGTCACCATCTGCAGTGATTTTGGAGCCCTCCCCCCCAAAAAAAGTCTGGCACTGTTTCCACTGTTTCCCCATCTATTTGCCATGAAGTAATGGGACCATGAACTGGACATGGAACAACAGACTGGTTCCAAATAGGAAAAGGAGTATGTCAAGGCTGTATATTGTCACCCTGCTTATTTAACTTCTATGCAGAGTACATCATGAGAAATGCTGGGTTGGAAGAAGCACAAGCTGGAATCAAGATTGCCGGGAGAAATATCAATAACCTCAGATATGAGGTTGTTTCATGTTCAGTTCTAACTGTTGCTTCTTGACCTGAATACAGATTTCTCAGGAGGCAGGTCAGGTGGTCTGGTATTCCCATCTCTTTCAGAATTTTCCAGTTTATGGTGATCCACACAGTCAAAGGCTTTGGCATAGTCAATAAAGCTGAAATACATGTTTTTCTGAAACTCTTGCTTTTTTGATGATCCAGCAGATGTTGGCAATTTGATCTCTGGTTCCTCAGCCTTTTCTAAATCCAGCTTGAACATCTGGAAGTTTACGGTTCAGGTACTGTTGAAGGCTGGCTTGGAGAATTTTGAGCATTACTTTGCTAGCATGTGAGATGAGTGCAACTGTGCAGTAGTTTGAACATTCTTTGGCATTGCCTTTGTTTGGGATTAGAATGAAAACTGACCTTTTCCAGTCCTGAAGCCACTGCTGAGTTTACCAGATTTGCTGGCATATTGAGTGCAACACTTTCACAGCATCATCTTTCAGGATTTGTAATAGCTCAACTGAAATTCCATCACCTCCACTAGCTTTGTTCGTAGTGATGCTTCCTAAGGCCCACTTGACTTTGCATTCCAGGATGTCTGGCTCTAGGTGAGTAATCATACTATCATAGTTATCTGGGTCACGAAGATCTTTTTTGTATAGTTCTGGGTATTCTTGCCACTTCTCCTTAATAACTTCTGCTTCTGTTAGGTCCACACCATTTCTGTCCTTTACTGTGCTCATCTTTGCATGAAATGTTCCCCTGGTATCTCTAGTTTTCTTGAAGACATCTCTAGTCTTGCCCATTCTATTGTTTTCCTCTATTTCTTTGCATTGATCACTGAGAAGGCTTTCTTTTCTCTCCTTGCTATTCTTTGGAACTCTGCATTCAAATGGGTATATCTTTCTTTTCTCTTTTGCCTTTCACTTCTCTTTTCTCAGCTATTTGTTAAGGCCTCATCAGACAACCATTTTGCCTTTTTAATTTGTGTTTATTTTTCTTGGGGATGGTCTTGATCACTGCCTCCTCTACAATGTCATGAACCTCTATCCATAGTTCTTCAGGCACTGTCTGTCATATCTAATCCCTTGAGTCTATTTTTCACTTCCACTGTATAATCATAAGAGATTTGATTTAGGTCATACCTGAATGGCCATTCTAAAGGAGTCCTAGGTGTTCTTTGGAAGGAATGATGCTAAAGCTGAAACTCCAGTACTTTGGCCACCTCATGCGAAGAGTTGACTCATTGGAAAAGACTCTGATGCTGGGAGGGATTGGGGGCAGGAGGAGAAGGGGACGACAGAGGATGAGATGGCTGGATGGCCTCACCGACTCGATGGACGTGAGTTTGAATGAACTCCGGGAGTTGGTGATGGACAGGGAGGCCTGGCGTGCTGTGATTCATGGGGTCGCAAAGAGTCAGACATAACTGAGCAACTGAACTGAACTGAACTGAATGGCCTAGTGATTTTCCTACTTTCTTCAATTTAAGTCTGAATTTGCCAATAAGCAATTCATGATCTAAGCCGCAGTCAGCTCCTGGTCTTGCTTTTGCTGACTTCTCCATCTTTGGCTGCAAAGAATATAATCAGTCTGATTTTGGTTGACCATCTGGTGATGTCCATGTGTAGAGTCTTCTCTTGTGTTGTTGGAAGAGGGTGTGTGCTATGACCAGTGCATTCTCTTGGCAAAATTCTATCAGCCTTTGACCTGCTTTGTTTTGTACTTCAAGGCCAAATTTGCCTGTTACTCCAGGTAGCTTGACTTCCTACTTCTGCATTCCAGTTCCCTATAATTAAGAGGACATATTTTTTGGGTGTTAGTCTAGAAGGTCTTGTAGGTCTTCATAGAACCATTCAACTTCAACTTCTTCAGCATTACTGGTCAAGGCATAGACTTGGATTACTGTGATATTGAATGATTTGCCTTGGAAACAGAGATCATTCTGTCATTTTTGAGATTGCATCTAACTACTGCATTTCAGACTCTTGTTGACTATGATGGCTACTCCATTTCTTCTAAGGGATTCTTGCCCACAGTAGTAGATATAATGGTCATCTGAGTTAAATTCACCCATTCCAGTCCATTTTAGTTTGCTGATTCCTAAAATGTTGATGTTCACTCTTGCCATCTCCTGTTTGACCACTTCTAATTCGCCTTGATTCATGGAACTAACATTCCAGGTTTCTATGCAATATTGCTCTTTATAGCATCGGACTCTACTTCCATCACCTGTCACATCCACAACTGGGTGTTGTTTTTGCTTTGGCTCCATCTCTTCATTCTTTCTGGAGTTATTTCTCCACTCTTCTCCAGTAGCATATTGGGCATCTACCAACCTGGGGAGTTCATCTTTCAGTGTCATATCTTTTTGCTTTTTCATACTGTTCATGGGGTTCTCTAGGCAAGAATACTGAAGTGGTTTGCCATTCCCTTCTGCAGTGGACCACGTTTTGTCAGAACTCTCCACCATGACCCGTCCAGGCTAAATGAACTAGAACTTTATTGGGGCAGCAATTTATTTGCAAGCACACAGAAGGGAAAGTGAGCAAACTGCCCTACAAACAAAGAACTTACAAAATTAATTTTCTTAAGAAAGATCCTTTATTTTGCCCTTATATATCTATTTTTTTGCCTAACTTTTCCTGAACTCTCTCTAGCCCCTTTGATACACACTGAGTTCCAGCTTACCTAAGCTAATTCTAAAATGTATTGTGAGACTCCTCTAAACACGGGTATTGCCATTTACTAAGCTCTCAACCGACAGAAGATTGAGCAGCTGCTTCCCTAGGCCTTGGGCGTCTGACCGAATCTGTGGTTCAGTCATGTGCTCTGCTGACTCAGAGCACACACTGGTCTTCTCTCCAGAACACTACTCCTTGACCCCATGTGGCATTCTTCATTATTGAAGTGTTACTTCAATAAGGTATAACCCCCAGGTTTTCATATGAACTCTGAATTTCAAAGAACAGAAAGGAATATTTTACAAAATCCCTGTTGCTCTTTCAGGGGAAATTTTTATTCTCAATAGCTTTTACTCTGAAAAGTAAACAGTATGATTCAGTTTCACTTTCTGTTTAAGTACTTCAGCAACTAGCCCATACACTGTTATATTCAGGGAATGGTGACTTTGAAAAAAAATCTTTTCATTTGAATAACTCCATTCCCTTCGTACACTCAAACACTTAAAATCCTCACTAGACTTAATACATTTAGTGGACTCTCTATAAGGTATCATTTAGCATCTTCTGCTTACGGTCATGTCCAAAAACTAGGTAATCTTCCTACTCATGAGGGAATAGGGTCCATTCTCTATAAAGATTTACCTAAACTCAAGGAAAGTGATACCATTCTGAAGTTTGAAAATCTTGAAGAGTTTCACATTACAAGCCTGGCAGGAAAAGAGGAGGAAGGATGTCTACAAGGCTACCTCTGCTGGGCTGAGGGTGGAGTGAGGAGCAGGGGTGACTTTGATCTGAAATGTGCCTAAAAAGGGCTCAATGAGGTTGAAACAGGCTCCTGGGGGCCTCTGAGGTGGAACTGGATCACAGTACCTTTAGCTGAAAGCAGTGGCACCAAGCTCTTCCCTCTAAATGAGCCTGCCTCGCCTCTGGTGGGCCTATGGAGAAAAGCCTGCTTCAAGGTGCTGATTTTCAGTTTGCTTCCCAGCACCTCTGCAGTCATAACTAAAGCAAAGGAGAATATTGCATGACTTCAGAAGAAAGTCAGCCACCTTGCAACATCTTCAGGAAATTCTGCACTCCCCTAGGGCTTGCAAAACTCCCTATGTCTTGCAGACCAAAGGCAAGATCTCAGTCGCCTAGCTCTAGTTTGCATAATTAAAGAAAGTGGAAGCTGGTTATTTTCTGGGTGACCCTTGACTCAACAAAGCTCATAGAGCCTATCACAAATATAAGACAGCATAAATTGAAGTGTTATAGCAGTGAAAACTTTTTATTATTTAGATGGGCAGGAAAAGCCAGGTCCCTGAATGGATACCCATCTGAACCCTGACCTGCTAGGGTCATACAGCCAAGACAGTGTTCAGTTAACTACAATGTCATTCGAGTTGGCATACAAACAACAATAAAATTTCATATCATAATTTGTAAAACATTTCAGAGAAACAGTGTACTAATATCTTATTATACCACCTATCTCCATTTTTTACATGGAAAGCATAGCCAATGATTTGTTAACTCACTCCCACATTCTTTTCTTTTCCCTCCCACCTCTTTTCTTTTTCCCATTATCCTATTAACATATTATCCATCTTTGGGGGAAAAAATTAAAACTGAATTTTAAAACTGTATTCAATGTGGCCACATGGTAGGGGAGAGAGCCCACCTTCAGAAGTCAAGCAACTCTACCTCTTTTCTGTATCGGCCTCCAGATAGATTTCCTTTGCAAGAGTCTTGCAACTCGGGGAAAGGATATGAAAAGCGCCGCTGCTGCTGCTGGTGCTAAGTCGCTTCAGTCGTGTCCGACTCTGTGCAACCCCATAGACAGCAGCCCACCAGCAGCTCCTCTGACCCTGGGATTCTCCAGGCAAGAATACTGGAGTGGGTTAATAAGCGCTAGGCCGGTCTAAATCCCTGACTATAAGAAAGCACAGACTAAGACCCAGAGTTGACACAAGTTCAAGCCACTTTTAGCAGAGAGATTACTAGAAACCAGGTTTCAAACTCATAGTCTATGGCAACAAAAAGTTCAGTGAGCTTTGAAGAGAGAGACAAGAGCACAAAACAGGACTCTTTCAATCAAAACCCACCTGGGATCAGGGCAGCCACCCTGTCTGGGTGAGCTAAACTGAGATTCCTCCACCTCCACCCCCACTTCCGTTTTAGAACAAGGGTCACTGCCACAAAGAGAGCTGAACTTGTAGACAGGGTTTGGATTTGAGTCAGAACAATTTGGTTTTAAGGCTCAGAAATCTTTGAAGCATCCAGGCTTGGTTAGAGGTTAAAAGATCATGAGGCCATCCAGCAGCCCTTGGTTTTCTAGAGTTTGGGAAAACAGCTCAGTTGCATTAGAAACTTCTCAGGGAAAACCTCTAGGACAGAGAAGGAATATTTACTAAGTGGAAGAAGCATTTGCTGAAGACCTTTCTAACCCATTTTGGAGAGTTTCAACTCAATAAACCAGCAAACACACGTGTCACAACTTTGTTCTTTCTGTGATTAAAGCCTTGAGTTTTTTGTGAAAAGTGAAACGCCAAGAAAGTGAGCTCACTCATGTTGGTGAGAGAAGCAAGGTTCTGGGACATCTAGGTGGGAGGAGTGGGAGAAATAAGTTAGCATTACTATGAGGACCCCAAATTAAAATTCTGGGTTAATTTATTTTTTAGGAGTATATGGAATTAACTGGCTGGATAAATGTCACACTCAGTCTTCAGCTTGTTCAGCTTCATGCCCTGGGATGGGGGTGGGCAGGCCTGACAGAGCAGCGTGGAGCTTTAGAGTCTCCTCTGAAGCTGTTTCCTCACTGCCTGTCCCCCAACACACAGGCAGCCTGCATTCCTGAGGAGCACTTTATTTTGTTATAATTAATTTTAATTGGAAGCTCATTACTTTACAATATTGTCATGGTTTTTGCCATACATTGACATGAATCAGCAATGGGTGTACATGTGTCCCCCATCCTGAACCCCCCTCCCTCCTCCCTCCCCATCCCATCACTCAGGGTCATCCCAGTGCACCAGCCCTGAGCGCCCTGTCTCATGCATTGAACCTAGCCTGGCGATCTATTTCACATGATAATATACATGTTTCAATGCTAATCTCTCAAGTCATCCCACTCTCACCTTCTCCCACAGAGTCCAAAAGTCTATTCTTTACATCTGTGTCTCTTTTGCTGTCTTGCATATAGGGTCATCTGAAGAGCACTTTAAAATCTGCCCAGCAGATGAAAACCTGTGCATGTAAGTGCTTCCACTTACCACATCACTCTGTTTGATGTCCCCCCAATTCTATGTAATTATTTTATATTGTTAAGTTAATCATGTCCCCATTATGGCTTGCAATTGTAATTATCTTTTATTTTTTGTCTGGCTATTGATTGTGAAAACTGATAAACATCTTTTACTACTGTGATTATGTAACTATTACTCAATACCGCTGGTCAAAAGAAAAATAATAGAATTCTGTATCACCAAAACTAGGATTTAACAGAAAAACCTGTAATCACTTTTTAAGACCCAGATGCATATCAGAATTATCTTGAAATTTTCTGAAAAATGCAAATGCCCAGGTATTGGCATTTTTTTCTCC
Organism: Budorcas taxicolor; assembly: GCF_023091745.1. Taxonomy (NCBI): domain Eukaryota; kingdom Metazoa; phylum Chordata; class Mammalia; order Artiodactyla; family Bovidae; genus Budorcas; species Budorcas taxicolor. The sequence goes on along the minus strand of NC_068912.1, from coordinate 51,318,096 downwards.
AGAGCACCAGCTATGTTTCTGATGAGTATTTATGTTCAAAAACAACTGGACTATACGATGATCTTTTACTATTATCTAGTTTGTTTCACTTTTCCTATTTCATATTCAGTGCTCCCAATTCATTTAGTTTATGTTTTCCAATTTCTCCATCTTTTTTTCCTTGTTGTTCTTTATCAAGCATAGTAGAAAAGCTTATATATATATGAATATGTATAATATATATATTTTAGAAAATTTATGCATTTTTGCCTAAAACCTTTATGACATTTTGATTTCACTTGTTTGACTTAATATGAATAGAATGCTAGATTTCTAATTAAAAAATATATATGCAACATATGCTATGTATAGCACTGGGAACTATAGTCAGTATCTTGTAATAGCCTATAATGGAAAATAATTTCAAAAATAATATGTGTATATGTATAACTGAATCACCTTGCTGTGCACCTGAAACATTGTAAGTCAGCTATACTTCAGTGAAATATATATATTAAGAAAAAAAGAAATCTACCCAGGGCTTCAGAACCCTACACACGCATGCATTCATTTAACATATATTATTGAGCACTCGCCATGGGCCAGGCCTCCCCATCTGTGATTACTCACTGAGTGTGCTCCATGATGCCCCGTGCAGTTTCTCTATGAGGTATGTAGGACTGTACCCTGTTCACTCCCTCACTCCCCCACAGAAACTTGCGGCCTACCTTGGGTTGTGAAACATTCAGTAAACTGTGAGCCTGCAAGGCAAATGGGAAAAGGCGGGGATTTGTGGCCAGGTTGGCCCAGTGGAAATCCTAACACTGGGGCTATTGGCAATAACTAGCTGGTTGATCTTGGGTAGGTGGTTAACTTCTCTGAGCCTCAGCTTATTTGAAAATGGAGAATAATAAAAATACATTCCTTACAGGGTTATTTACTTAAGAGGACTTAAAGATACAGAGATCACCAATATTAGGTAAATACACAGAGGCCACAACATCAGGTAAAAGCTTTTAAGATTCAGCACAGTTTTTGTTTTTACTTTCATTTTAATACTTTTCAAAGTAAAGGCTGTACACAATTATAACAGAAACACTTACACAGCACTTACTTTGTACCAGACATTATCCCAAGTATTTTGCATAGATTAAATTAGTTCACTCTAATAACAACTTCCTGAGGAAAGCACAATTATTATACTAATTTTCAACAAAAGATGTAACTGAGGCACAGAGAGGTTAAGTGATCAAAGTCACGCAATCAGTAAGTGGCAGTATGAGGCTTCAAATCATGTTCATAAGCATAGTTCAAGAAACTCAAAATATTCTACAAGACATTTATGAAAAACAGCCACCTTCTGCATTCCCTTCCCTGCCTTTCCCACTCTATGTATTCAACTAACATGCTTATAGAAGATGAGGATGTCTTTTACCACTACTAGAAACCACCACATACCTGACACTCGACGTTTTCCCTCTTCCATCCTTTCAATATCATTTCTAATTAGATTAATATTCAATGTTTACATTTTTATCATCTGTAATGCTATTACAGGCAGGCCATGCAGTATGGTTTCTCATTCCTCCTTTTACAACTAGTAACTAGAATTCATACTTGTCTGAGTTTTCTTAGTATCTATGCATCTTTCACTAATCCATTACCAAACTCTCCACCCTGTTAATCTCCACTCCTATTTAAACACATCAGAAGTCTATCAATCCCTTGAACACAACTTTCCCAGAGTCTTTCTGTTCCAGTCTGCACAGGATGCCTCTAGTTCTGCTGCACAGCTCTCTTAGGCATTCCTTTCATCACCTCTGTAAATACATTTGCTTCTTACTTGGGCTAGTTCACCTGGGTTCTTTAAATTTTGATTAATTCTTTAAGTTTTCATTTGTGGTTTTTGTATCCTACTGAAGAAATATTTGCCTACTCCAGAGTTGTGAAATTTTTTCTCTGAAGTTTTCTTCTAGATAAAAGCTTTATAATTTATGCTTTTATGTTTAGGTCTGGGATCCATTTCTGGTACTTTTTGTGCATGGTGGAAGGTTAGGGATTGTTTCCATATAGATATCCAGTTGATACAGCATCATTTCCTGAAAAGATTTTCCTTTTCCCCACTGAAATACCTCAGACACTTGGTCAAAAATTGCTGACCACAGAACTTCCCTGGTGGCACAGTGGTCCATCAGTACGGTGGTGCCAATGCAGAGGACGCAAGTTCGATCCCTGGTCTGGGAAGATTCCGCATGCCACAGAGCAACTAAACCCGTGCACCACAACCACTGAGCCTGAGTGCTGCAACAACTCAAGCCCGCATACCTAGAGCCTGTACTCCGCACCAAGAGAAGCCCACACACCTAGAGCCAGGACTCTGCAACTCGTTGCTCCAATGAGAAGCCCGCACACCGCAAAGAAGAGTAGCCCCTGCTCACAGCAACTAAAGAAAGCCCATGTGCAGCAACGAAGTCCTAGCGCCGCCATAAATAAATAAATAATCTGTTTTAAAAAAGAAAAGAAAGAAAAAGAGAGCCATCTTTTAAAAAAGTCAATTTACTATACATGTTTGGGTCTGTAACAACTCTCTTATTATCTTCTATTGACCAATATATCTATCCTTATGCCAATACCAAGAATGTCTTGATAACTGTAACTTTATAGTACGTCTTCAAATTAAGTAGTGTAAGACTTCCTTCTTTGTCCTTTTCAAAACTGTTTTGGCCATTCTAGCTCTTTTGCATTACACTATAAATTTTAGAATCAGCTTGATTATGATTGCATTGAATTTACAGGTTTGGAGAAATAGATGTCTCAGAAATATTAAGTCTTCCAGTTCATGAACATGCCATGCCTCTCCATTTATTTAGGTCTCCTTTACTTTATCTTAGCAGTGTTTCGTAGTTTTTAGTATACAAGTCTCACATAAATCTTGGAAAATATGTCCCTGAATATTTCATGTGTTTTTTTGAAATAATAAACTTTAGTTTTTTGAGCAGTTTTAGATTCATGGCAAAATACAAGTACAGCGAGTTCCCATATACCCCACCCCCACATGCACACAACCGCCCCCATCTGAGTATCCACCCCTACCTAAGTATTTTTTATGTTACTGTGGCGTTAGTCGCTCACTCCTGTCCGACTCTTTACGACCCCACAGACTGTAGCCTGGCAGGCTTCTCTGTACATGCAATTTCCCATGCAAGAATCCAGGAGTGGGTTGCCATTCCCTTCTCCAGGGGATCTTCCCAACCCAGGTCTCCCACAAGTGGATTCTTTACCACCTGAGCCACCAGGGAAGCCCTATGTTATGATAAGTGGTATTTTAAATTTTTCATCTCCAATTATTCATTGCTGGTATAAAGAAAAATAATTTTTATATATTGACTTTGTCCTGTGAACTTTACATTAGTTCTAACAGCTTTTCTATAGAATCAGAATTTTCTACATAATTAACCATGTCATCTGCAAATAATACTATTTTATTTCTTCTTTGCCAGTCTCTATGTCTTGCCTTATCACCCTGGATAGGATCGTCACAACAATATTAAAAAGTAAGTAGTGGGAAAAAAGAGCCGTGGTGGACCTTCCAGGTGGTACAGTAGATAAGAATTTGCCTGCCAGTGCAAGGGACACAGGTTCAATCCCTAGTCTGGGAAGATTTCATATGCCATGGAGCAACTAAGCCCGAGAACTACAACTACTGAACCTGCAGGCTGCAACTACTGAAGCCACTGTCCTAGGGCCTGTGCTTCACAACAAGAGAAGCCACCACAATGAGAAGCCCGTATACCACAATAAAGAGTAGCCCTTGTTCGCCACAACTAGCGAAAGCGCCACGTGCAGCAATGAAGACCCAGCTCAACCAAAAACAAATGAATAAACTATTACAAAAAAAAAAAGGAAGAACAGTGGTGAAAGCATTAGATCTTAGAAGGGAAATAGTCTTTCACCATTAAGAATAAAATGTAGGTTTTCATGGAAAACCTTTATCAAGTTGAAGAAGTTCCCTGGTATTCAGTTTACTGGAAGATTTTCATAATGGTTGTTGAATTTTGCCAAAAGGCTTTCATGCATATCTATAAAGATATTTTTTCTTTATTTCTGTTAATGTAATTTATACTTACTGATACTTAAATGTTAAATTAACCTTGCATCCCTGGGATAAGTCCTACTGAATCATGACATATTTACCTTTTATTAATAATATATTGCTGTTTAATAGTTTGTTAAAGATTTTTGCCTGTTCCTAAGGCAATGGCACCCCACTCCAGTACTCTTGCCTGGAAAAATCCCATGGAAGGAGGAGCCTGGTAGGCTGCAGTCCATGGGGTCACTAAGAGTCGGACACGACTGAGCGACTTCACTTTCACTTTTCATTTTCATGCATTGGAGAAGGAAATAGCAACCCACTCCAGTGTTCCTGCCTGGAGAATCCCAGGGACAAGGGAGCCTGGTGGGCTGCCGTCTATGGGGTCACAGAGTCGGACACGACTGAAGTGACTTAGCAGCAGCAGCAGCAAGGGACATTGCTTTACAATTTTTTTCTTATAATGTCTTTGTCTGGTTTAATATCAGTCTCATAAAATGAACTGGAAAGTATACTATCCAATTCTATTTTCTGAAAGTTCTTCAGGGCTAAAGGATTGGTATTATCTCTTAAATTTTTGGCAGAATTCACCAATAATACCATCTGGACCTAGGAGTTTTCTTTGTGAAAACATTTCTTAATATGAATTTCATCACTTTCATTGATAGATGGATATTCAGAAATGTTTCTCCTTGAGTCAGTATTGGAAAACTGTCTTCCAAGGAGTTTTTCCATTTCATCGAAGCTGTCAAATATATTTGCACAGTTATTCATAATATCTTTTTATTATCCCCTTAATTAACACAGGGTTTTAGTAGTGTTTTCTCTTTTTCTGAAAGATACTGGAAATTTGTCTTTTTTCTTGATCATTCTATGTAGCAACTTGATTTTTTAAAAAAACTAAATTTATTTCATTAATTTTCTTTCTTTTTCTGTTTTCTGACTTTTATTATTTCCTTCCTTCCACTCCCTTTGGACTCAAATTGCTTCTTTTCTCCTAATTTCTTAAGGTGAAAGCCTCAGTCACCGATTGGAGAACTTTCTTCTTTTCTAAGCTGTACATATCTACTAAGCTGTATCCCATGAATTCTGAAAAGTTTCTTCATCATTATTCAAAATATTTTAAAATTTCTTTAGTGATTTCTAATTTGATCCTTACATTATTTAAAGATATGCTATTTTTACCAAATATCTGTTAATAATTTTAAATTCCATTCTTATTAGAAAACATACTCTGTATGATTTTAATGTTTTACATTTATTGAGACTTGTTTTATAATTCATAACATGGCATAATGCTGTTGTTGAGTAGAGTGTTCTGTAAATGTCAGTTGGATCATGTTGGTTGATAGTATTATTAATATCATCCAAATCCCTACTGATATTGTCAGTTTATCCTATTATTTACTAAAGGAGGAATGTTGAAACCTCTAACAATAATAGTTTGTTAATTTCTTTATCAGTTTTTGTTGCATGTATTTTGAAACTTTGTTATTGGATGTACACACATTTAGAATTGTTATGTCCTCCTGATGGACTGTACTCTCAACAACTATGAAATGACCTTCTTTATTCCATATGAAATTTCTTGTTCTAAGATATCCTTTGCTATTAATATAGTCATGCTAGCTCTTTTCTGATTGGTGTTTGCATGGTATAACTTCCATCCTTTTACTTTTAATCTACCTGTGTATTTATATTTAAGGTAGATTCCCTCTAGGCAGAGCACAGTCGGGTTTTGTTTTTTTATCCTAACTGGATAAAAGTCTATCTCTGCCTTATAATTGGGGTGTTTAGACCCTTTATATTTGATAACAATAATTAATATGGTTGGGTTTAAGTCTATCATCTTCATATTTGTTTTTTATTTTGTCCTGTTTTCCCTTTTTGCCTGCCTAACTTTATATTAAGTATTTTTAGCACTCCAATTTATCTCCAATACTGATTTATCAGCTATAGTTCTCTGTTTTTCCTTTTTGGTTTGGGGTTTTGTTTTTGCTTATTTTTTTTTTAGTGAGTGCTCTAGGGTTTGAAATATGCATATTTTATCTATCACATTGCACCTTCAAATAATATCACTTGAAATACAATGTAAAAACCTAATAATAAACTTTATAACTATCATCTCATTCCTTCCATCTGTACTACTATTGTCATACATTTCACGTCTATATATCATCTAAACCCTGGTATTTGCTTTAAATAGTCAATTGTATTTTAAATAAAAATTTTAATGAGAAGGAAGATAGTCTTTTATATTTACTCACATTTATGCCATTTCAAGTACTCTTCATTCCTTTGTGTAGGTCCACATTTCTACCTGATTTTTTTCTTTCTGCCTGAATAACTCAATATTTCTCATACAGCAGCATATTTATAAATTATTTCAACTTTATTTGTTGGAAAAAAACTATTGTTTTGCCTTCAGTTTTGTTTTTATTGTTGTTTGTTTGGGGTTTTTATTGGCCACACCATGCGGTTTGTAGGATGTTAGTTGCCCAACCAAGGATTGAACTTGGGCCCTGGCAGCAAAAGCACTGAGTCATAACTACTGGACCACCAGGGAACTCCCTTGCCTTTACTTTTGAAGAATGCTTTCACTTATTTCCAAGCTATCATTTTCTTTTAGCGCACTAAAGATGCCATTCTATTGTCTCTCGCTTGCATAGCTGGAGACAATAAGTCTACAGTGACCCTTACCTTTGGTTTTCTGTACATACTGTCTTTCTTCCCTCTAGCTGCTTTTAAGATTTCTCTATTTATCATTGGTTTTCAGCAACTTGATTATGATGGGGTTTGGTGTGAGTTTCAGGGTTTGCAGTTTTATCCTGCTTGGGGTTCACCAAGCTTCTTAGATCACTGTCTTAGCATTTTTATCAAATTTAGAAAGGTTTTCACCATTGTTTCTTAGTATTATTTCTTGGTATTCAGAAAAGATTTAACATTTCTGGAGCTCTTTTTCTGCATAACTGTCTCTTGCATGGAATTCTTCCTCACAACTTTTATCTGCTTCAACCTCCCTGACCTCCAATCTCTGTCCCCTCCAGTCAGTGAGACCACTGTGCTATACTTGCGACCCCCCCGACCCTGCTCCATGATCCAGAATGTACCTCTAGGTAAAAGCCTAGGTGACGACAGAGCTCACTTCATTTGTCTCTCTTCCCTCAGGAATCACAATCCTGTACTACTTCTAGCCCAACACCAGAAAACAGGTATTTCATACTTTTTGTACAGTTTCTGGTTGTTTACAGTGGCAGGGTAAATGTGATCCCTATTACTCCACGGTAGATTAAAGCAGAAGTACACTTATCCTTTTTCAAAAATCCATTTACTAACAATTTTGAGGAAGTAGTGGAAAGTAAACATGAGTTCAATCTACCACAGTTAGCTGTAAATTCACTTTAATTTTTAAAATTATAAACAAGACATAATAGTTTTTAAATTAATAATTATCCCAAAACAGAAGGATAAAAACTGTTTCCAACTTTTCACTGGATAGTCAAAGTATCTATACAGTCTAAATGAGTCATAAGTCATTTTCTTTACTAACTTTCAGAAGGATCTCCTGATTAAAAAGAATTGTGCCCAAAGCTTATTCTGCTTTCTCTCCAAACACAACACTTACCATTAATTATCTAAGCTTAAGCTGGTTATTCAAGTGTCTTCATGGCAATGTAACTTGTATGATTTTGCTCTAAGAAGTACAATTTTAAACAATATTTTTGTAGTTCTGGTCTCCTCTCTACCTTTACTGACAAAATTAATCAGTTTCCTATACTTACTCTGGAAAATATCATTTGATTTAACAGAGAAGTAACCATACTTTGTTTTAAAATTGTGGGGAGTTCCCTGGTACCTAGTTGTTAGGATTCTGGACTTTCACTGCATTGCCCAGGATCAGTCCCTGGGTGGGTAACTGAGATCCCACAAGCCAAGTGAACTGCCAAAAAAAGAAAAAAATGTTTCAAAGTTTTATGGTTTTGTCCCACCATAGGACAGAGTATCACAAGAAAGAATACCCTTAGGGATCATTACAATAAAATCCAATAAAGTCCACTTTTCAAACATTCAGCACTATTATTTCTTATTTGAACTTCTCATTTTCAGCTATGATGCCAAGTCAACAGGCCTATAAATTATTTTGTCCCCTAGCGCATAAAGATTCATGGTGTATATTCAAACTGTAGCCCTATTCAACATTTACACTTACAGAGTTATTTTGTATTGCACTATTTCATCACTAATTTTACTCTTTAATGAACTACTTTTGTATCATGACAAATTTAATGCAACACAATAGTAACAGTAAAAATACAGGTTTTTACAATTAAGAATTTTAACACTATCCTGACATGAAACACATTATCCCAAATAATCTAGAGTTGATAACTGAAATTATCAACCAATGCAGTCCCTGCAGTGAATAAAAAGAAACAATTATTAAGAAGGTAACATGGCAACCCCTCTAGTACTCTTGCCTGGAGAATCCCCTGGGCAGAGGAACCTGGCTGGCTACAGTCCATGGGGTCACAGAGTCAAACACCACCAAGCAACTGACACACACACACAAAACTGAGAGATACCTGATGATGCAAGTGTACACTTTATCTACTCTCCCACCTCCTGCAGGAAGCAGGATAGGACAGGCAGCACCTGGGAGGCAGGATGGCTCACCCCCACCCCTCCATCCCTTCTGGAAGTCTTGGGGCCTCAGTGCCTACAACAGCTGGCCTTGGGCAAATAAAAGACTAAGTTGTTTACTGGCAAAAAAAAAAAAAAAGTAACAGAACTTCCTGCTCACTTCACATTCTAATAAGGTTATGCTCAAAATCCTTCAAGCTAGTCTTCAACAACAGTACATGAACCAAGAACTTCCAGATGTTCAAGCTGGGTTTAGGAAAGGCAGAGGAACCAGAGATCAAATTGCCAATTTTTATTGGATCATGGAGAAAGCATGGGAGTTCCAGAAAAACATCTACTTCTGCTTCATTGACAATGCTAAAGCCTTTGACTTGTGTAGATCACAACAAACTGTGGAAAATTCAAGAGATGAGAATACTAGACCACCTTACCTGTCTCCTGAGAAACTTGTATGTGGGTCAAGAAGCAATAGTTAGAACTGGATATGGAAAAACTGACTGGTACAAAATTTGGAAAGGAGTACAGCAAGGCTGTATATTGTCACCCTGCTTAACTTCTATGCAGTGTACATCATGCCAAGTGCTGGTCTGGATGAATCACAAGCTGGAATCAAGATTTCTGGGAGAAATATCAATAACCTCAGATATGCAGATTACCCCTCTAATGGCAGAAAGCAAGGAGGAACTAAAGAGCCTCCTGTGACAGTGAAAGAGGAAAGTGAAAAGGTGGGTTTCAAGTCAACATTCAAAAGACTAGACATTAAAAAGCTAAACATTAAGATGATGGCATCTGTTCCCATCACTTCACAGCAAACAGAAGGGGAAACGGTGGAAGCCATGATAGATTTTATTCTCTTGGGCTCCCCAATCACTGCGGACAGTGACGGCAACCATGAATTAAAAGATGCTTGCTTCCTGGAAGGAAAGCTGTGACAAAACTAGACAGCATATTAAAAGCAGAGACATCACTTTGCTGATAAAGGTCTGTATAGTTGAAGCTATGGATTTTCCAATAGTCAAGTACACATGTGAAAATTGGACCAAAAACAATGTGGAGCACTGAAGAATTGATGCTCTTGAATTGTGATACTGGAGAAGATGCTTGAGAGTCCCTTCAACAGCAGGGAGATCAAACCAGTCAATCCTAAAGGAAATCTACCCTGAATATTCATTGGAAGGACTGATGCTGAAGCTCCAATACTTTGGCCACCTGAGGCAAACAGCCAACTCACTGGAAAATACTCTGATGCTGGGAAAGATTGAGGGCAGAAGTGGGTGGCAGAGGATGAGACAGTTAGGTAGTATCACTGACCCAACGGACATGAATTTGAGCAAACTCAGGGAGACAGTGGAGGACAGAGGAGCCTGGTACACTGCAGTCCATGGAGTAACAAAAGGTTGGACATGACTTAGTGACTGAACAACAGCAACAAATAAAAATTCTATGGAAATTTTAACTAATCTTACATTTTAAACTAGTTAAGTGTATGTGAACAAAATTGGCCCATCAGTTTTTCCTCTAAAACCATCAAATCACTTGCAAATTCCTTGACAGATCACCAGAGTTTGTGGACTACCTTTGAGAAACTCTGTTTTAAGAATAGGCATTCATCTCTCTCATCAATGGAAGTGCTTATTGATTATCAGTGCTTCACAAAAAGACGATATTTAATACCCATATAATAAATTTTTAAACAATATTTTTTAGTTTTGTACATGTTAAGCTATTCTAAACTCTGAGGTTACAGTGGTGAAAAAGATGGGTATTGTCTTTCTCTCTACTGGAAAGAAGCAGACAATATAAAGAAAACAGGTAAGTTCATAAAATGTTAATGATATAAAAGAAATAGTGCAATGAGATAAAGTGTGACTTGAGGAGAGCAGGAACTAATTTAGATAGTGTTCCGGGAAGATCTCACTAAGAAGGCCACAGCTGAAAAGAACGCTGAAATGAGAAGGAAGCAAGCATTGAGGAACTGAAAACATACTAGGCAGGAGACCCAGAAAGAGAAAAGAACCTAAGGCAGTGGTAGTGGTTTGGCCTTTTGTGGGGAACAGAGAGAAGGTTGAGGGGCCTGAAGCAGAATGAGCAAGAGAAATGAGAGGATGAGAAGAGGCTGGGAAAACACTCAAGTGCCAGATTAGCAGAGCCTTCTGGGCTATAGTGAGTTTGGGAAGCTACTAGAAGACTGCAAGCGAAAGAACGACAGGGGCTAATTTATCTATACAAGTTTGCCGGATGCTCCACAGAGTATGAAAAAGTTGGAGAGAAGCAGAGCAAAAGAAAACTCTTGAGAGTCCCTTGAAATGAAAGGAAATCAAACCAATCAATCCCAAAGGAAATCAACCCTGAGTATTCATTGGAAGGACCGATGCTGAAGCTGAAGCTCCAATATTTTGTCCACCTGATGCGAAGACTAACTCATTGGAAAAGACCCTGATGCTGGAAAAGATTGAGGGCAGGAGAAGGGGCCAACAGAGGATGAGATGGTTGGATGGCATCATCGATTCGATCTGAGCAAACTCCAGGAGATAGTAAAGAACAAGGAAGCCTGGCATGCTGCAGTCCATGGGGTTGCAAGGAGTCAGACACAACTGAGGGACTAAACAACAACAAAGAGCAAGAGCAAGGAGACCAGTTACAAGGATATTTAATAATTCAAGCAAGAGGTGACTAGGGTGGAAGCAGTAGAGATGGACAGAACTAAATGAATTTAGGAAGTATTTTTCGTATAGAATGGGTAAGACTTGCCAATGCATTGAATGAATTAATGAATAACATAATTAATGAATGTCACTAAAATAGGAGATCCACAGGAGAAAGGTCAGCATGCACTGTAGAAGTTAAGGAAAACTTTTTGGAGGAGGCAGATGAGAGCTGGGCTTGAGAGATGATCTAGCTATGGCTAAGAAGTAAAGACATAGGGATCCAACTGCAGACAAGTTTCTGGGACTGAGTTTCTGTGTGCTTGGAGACTCATGAGTTGCCAGCTTCGTGGAGGAGTTGACTGTCGAGGAACAAGCAGGATAGAAGTGTACAATGGGATGGGAAGGGGTTGAATCATGGAGTATTTGGAAAGCCCAGAAGGATGAACTCTATGCCTACACCCGACACAATCCCCAGGACAGCTGTACCTTAGGCTTCCTACCAAGCAGACTGCCAATGAGCCCTTTATCAAGTTCCATGCCTGGATCCAGGCACCCTTCTTACTGCCTCTCAGGAAAGGCCCAGAGTACTCACTGGTGACATCAGGGTGACCTGTGAGTCAGCAGGCTGGGAGCTGGAACAAGTCCCTGGTACATTTACTGTCCCTGACAGGTATGGCACACCTAACACTCTATAAACACCTCAGATAACAAGTAAGTTCTCCCATATATTCTAATCTAGAGGGGACCCAAAAACAACGCAGTGGCTAAATAGCTCTCGTAGAGGTCTGCTCACTCCCTTCAAGGAAACAACAGCTGCCTTTTACTCAGTTGTGTACAATGTGCAGCACAAGGTGCCAGGCACATTTCCCACATTAGCTCATTTAATAGGCACAACGTCCACCCTTTAGTGAGCTCATATCCGTATTTTACTGATGAGGAAATTGAAGGGCAGACAACTTAAGGTCACACTGTTAGCAAGACTCAGAGCCAGGACTCCTACCCAGAGTTGACTGACTCCAAAGCCCTCATCCTTTCATAATCCTAGAGCAATTTCATGGGCCAAAGCAACTAGAGTGTCAAACCTACCACTCTGGAGGGCAATTCAGCAGCTCTTTAGCTCGCCTTCCCACCTTAGCAGGAAGCTGTTTATCAGATTAACAACCCACCTGCTCCCACAGCAAAGAGCAGGGTCCTGAGGAAACAGAACTTGACTTGGCTGGAACTTCTGTAATGACAAAAGACACAGGAATACTTTGGGCCTCGGAGCAGGGAAGCAACTTTGAGCTTTTTCCCTCCCCAGGGGGAGACTAGGATGTGTCCTGTGACTTAAGTGTCAGCATTAAGTAATAAAAAGAACACAGAATTTGGAGCCAGACAGATGTGGGTTTGAGTTACAACACATCTGTGACCTTGGACAAACAACTTAGCCTCTCCATGTCTCAGTTGCTTCAGCTGAAGAATGGTTTAATGCCATCTCCCTCATGGGACTGTCTTGGGCATTAAATGAGATGGCATATTTAAGATGCTTTCTCCACAACTCAAGCAAGAGATGCCCTTTTCTCTCTCTCTCTCAACTGGACAGGGCAGCCATTACTGGTCCCACTTGTCAGATGAACAAATTCAGACTCCAAAGATTGAGAAGCCTACTTAGAAGTAGAGGTCATCTCCTAACTCATAAAATGAGGCCCTTTCCACTGCTTTCTTTTTTTTTGCTGGTTCCTTAAAAGCAGAAACAGCAAGCCCCCTAAACCTTGTAGTTAGGGCTTAAGTATATAGCTATCTGGAGCCTCCTCTTATTGTTGCTCTCCTTTCCCGAATTCTTATCTCACCAGTCGCTTTGCACACAAATCAGACTGATCATCATAAAGCAATAGTTCATGGGCCGAATAGGAGGTAAACACAATTCTCTCCACAAGCAAGACAAACTCTCTGTTGGTGCAAAATCATGACTCACTCAAGACCTTTTATGAGGGCCAGATGCTGAGCATGTCTAAATTGCTACAAATTGCTTCCATGGTGTGTGTTGGTGGAGGGGAGGGGACCAACCAACATCTATATATATTTATACATTTACCAGGAAACGTGTTTATATTGTTTTCCAATCAGGATTTACCACAAGCCAGGAGTTCCACACCTAATGAACAGGCAAAACCCAGCCCATTGTCAACAGAGAAAAATCTATCTCAAATACAAAAGATTTTAAATCAAAATGGATGTTAGACAAGCAGGATTCCCAGGATTGCTGGGCAGCCAAGGCTGTCTCCAGCATCTGACAGGGTGAGTGATAGCTGTTTCTGAGCTCAGACTTCATCCTGGAATCCTTAGAATCTTGACTTGGATAAGACTTTTTAATCTTTAGAATTTTCCTCTTGAATAAAAATATTCCCCAACATTTCTTGGATGCAGACAACCACATATAACTTAGTTCCAGCCAATAGGATAAGCAGAAATGTTGTTTGGCAGCTTCTGGGAAATTTCCTTAAGATGAACCCTAGATGTGCCCTCTGCCTCTTCCTCCCTATCCCTCATCCTCCTGCTTGGAACATGGATGAGATGCCTGGAGTTCATCTTGGACCATAATGACAAGGGCCACATCTGAAGGACAGCAGAATGTAGAGCTAGAAGCAGTCTGGATTCCTGAGCACTGTGGAGCCTGAACTGCCTACAAGAAACTTTTTTTATATGAGACAGAAATAAGTGTTATTCTGTTTAATCCACTGTCTTTCAGGTCTCTGTTACTCAGCACTGCTCACAGTAGAACTGAACATAACACAGTGCCCTAAACACACAGTCAGTTCTTCTTCTTGTCCTTGGCCTGCTTTCTTTCCTGACACCCTGAGGCTCCAGGCCAAGCTAGCCCTGTGCTTCATAGCCCCCAGCATGCTTAATTCCCACATCTTCCCCAGTCTCACTAAGTAATCTGACATTCTTTGGTAGCTGCTGCTGCTGCTAAGTCGCTTCAGTCGTGTCCAACTCTGTGCGACCCCATAGACGGCAGCCCACCAGGCTCCCCCGTCCTTGGGATTCTCCAGGCAAGAACACTGGAGTGGGTTGCCATTTCCTCCTCCAATGCATGAAAATGAAAAGTGAAAGTGAAGTCACTCAGTAGTGTCCTACTAGGCTCCTCCGTCCATGGGATTTTCCAGGCAAGAGTACTGGAGTGGGATGCCATTGCCTTCTCCTTCTTTGGTAGGGGGCTGGGTATAAAATAAACATTAAAATTTATTAATGTAATAATTTTAATAATAAAATAATGTTATTCTATTGGAAAACAGTAGAAAAGGAAATAAGGAAAGCATTACATTTAAGCAATCAAAATAATGCCAGTGTGTCCATATCTGCCCCTTTGCCCAGCCCTCCCTATTTCTGTATTTAAAGCTTTTGAGGCCCAATAAAATAGTACATGTTGTCTGCAAATATATATATATATATATATATATATATATATATAAAACACACTTAGAGATCTATATAATAAGAAAGATACAGGACTTAAATGAAGTAAATGTATTAGAATATATAAAACAAGATCTACACAATGGAAAATTATACTATGTTCTTGTATTGACCTACTAGTTTAAAAGGTCAGTTTCCTCAAATTATTACGTCAAATTAGTTCCAATCAGAATACAAAACATAGTCAATGGAATTTTATAAAATCAGCTTCAAATTTACATGAAGAATGACTGAAAATAGCCAAGAAAAATGTAAAAAAGAAGAACAGTTAAAGAGTCTTGCCTTACCAGAACATATTATAGAGTCAAACAGAAATAGAAAAACAGTTCAGTTTAAAAAAAAAAAAGAAAATCCACAATCAATAGCAATATTTATGAAAAGTTAACATTGTGATTCCCTGGCAGGCCAGTGGTTAGGACTCTGTGCTTTCATTGCTGAGGCTCACGAATCAATTCCTGGTCAGGGAACTAAGATCCCACAAGCTATGCGGCAAGACCAAAAAAATAAAAAGTTAACACATGATATATATGGAAATTCAGTTTGGTAGGAAGAGAATGGACTATTTAATAAATAATGCTAGTACAACTGGTTTTCCATATGGGAGAAAGTAAAACAGGACTCTAATCTTATACATTATTAAAAAGAAAAATATTCCACACAGATTAAAAAAATATAGACGTAAAGAGCAGTAAAAGAGTGCAAACAACATATTGCAAGAAAACTTTGGAGACTACATTAAAAACTGAAGATGGGGAGACATTTCTAACAAAGACTGGAAACCTAGAGACTCTAAAAAAGATAAAAGATTATTTTAACTATATAAATGTTTACAACTTTCACGCCATAAACAAAAGCTATAGAGAAATAAGGTATCTGGGAAAATATTTGTAAGATAGATTTAAAAGTTAATTTGGATTTTTTTAAGTAGGAAAATATGATGCAAAATATGATACATTAAAATGACTCCAAGATCATTTGTACATATGGGTTTGTATGAATGTCTGCAAAGAATATGGGGTTTCAAGAAGAATATTGAATATTGGGGTTCCAAGAAGTCCTCTATGAATAGCACCCCTCTTTCTTGCTCAAGTTTCTGAAAAAGTTGAAAGTAAACAAACAGTATATATGGGGACCAAAATGTCCTATTTTTAATGATGGAGGTAGAGTCCCTTTTACTGTATTCCACCCAGACCCTGAAGCCTCTTCACTATTAAACTCTGGGTTGCTCATAGCCAGGCTGAATACCTATATCTTTCCTCATTCAGTTACCTAGAAAAGGTGACTCTTTTGGTAACTCTCAATTCCTAGTTTCTCATTGATTCTTTGTTTCGGAGTACACTGTACCCCAATTCCTGAGTTGATCACAGTATCAGAATGAGATCTACTGATTGAATTAAATAGTCAAGCTGTATATTGTCACCCATGCAAAGTACATCATGTGAAATGCCGGGCTGGATGAAGCACAAGCTGGAATCAAGATAGCTGGGAGAAATGTCAGTAACCTCAGATAGGCAGATGACACCACCCTAATCGCAGAAAGTGAAGAGGAACTAAAGAACCTCTTGATGAAGGTAAAAGAGTAGAGTGAAAGAGCTAGCTTCAAACTCAACATTCAAAAAACGAAGATCATAGGATCTGGTCCCATCACTTCATGGCAAATAGATGGGTGGAAAATGGAAACAATGACAGAATTTTATTTCCTTGGGCTCCCCAAGCATTGTGGACAGTGACTGCAGCCATGAAATTAAAAGATGCTTGCTCCCTGGAAGAAAAGCTATGACCAACCTAGACAGCATATTAAAAAGCAGAGATATCACTTTGAAAACAAAGGTCCATCTAGTCAAAGCTATGGTTTTTCCAGTAGTCAAGTACAGATGTGAGAGTTGGACCATGAAGAAGGCTGATCACAGAAGAATTGATGCTTTCAAACTGTGCTACTAGATAAGACTCTTGAGAGTTCCCTGGACTGCACAGAGATCAAACCAATCAATCCTAAAGGAAATCAACCCTGAATATTCATTGCAAGGACTGATGCTGAAGCTGAAGTTTCAATACTTTAGCCACCTGATGTGAAGAGTCAACTCACTGGAAAAGACCCTGATATTGGGAAAGACTGAGGGCAGGAGGAGAAGCGGGTGGCAGAGGATGAGATGATTGCATAGCATCATCAATTCAATGGACATGAGTTTGAGCAAACTCCAATAAACAGTGAAGGACACAGAAGCCTGACGTGCTGCAGTCCATGGGGTTGCAAAGAGACGGACACAAATGAGTGACTGAACAACAAATCAAACCCATGCCTGGAGCTGGAGGAGGAGGGGTGTCAGTCACACTAACTGGGAGACTAACCTTTGGGGGGAAGTGAATTTCCCAAACAGGAAGTCCAAGAATGTCCTGTAAGAGACGAGGGGAAACAGAGCCCCCTACCCAGCAGAAGCGTGAGCTCCCCAGCCTTGGAGAGCCAGTGACAGGCAAGCTGAGACCCGAAGAATGAAAAGGAGTTAGCATCGGAAAGGAGGGGTCGAAGGCATGCGAGGAAGGGCAAACAGCATGTATAAAGCGTGCAGAAACCGCTAGTATTTCAGTGCGTCTGGAGCACAGAGTGAGAGGGGCATTGACAAGAGATGATGTTGAACTAGTGTAGGCAGAGAGCAGACGAAGACTGTGAGCTGTTTGATGGCTGTTGTTTTTCAGTCGCTAAGTCACATCCAGTTCCTTGTGACCTCATGAACTGCAGCACGCCAGGCTCCTCTGCCCTCCACTCTCTCCTGGAATTTGCTCAAATTCATGTCTATTGAGTCAGTGATGCTATCCAACCATCTCTTCCTCTGCCACTGCTCTCTCCTGCCTTCAATCTTTCCCAGCATCAGGGTCTTTTCCAGTGAGTCACCTCTTCACATCAGGTAGCCCAAGTATTGATGATGAGGACAAAATTGATATTTCTAGGCAGTCTACCACTGGCTTGAGATACACAGATATGGGACTGAGTTCAATTCCAATTCTCTCTCAATGGTTATGGGCAACTTCTCTGAGCTTCAGGGTGTTTTTCTTTTTTTAAAACTATTTAATCCATAAAATGCAACTATTCCTAGCTCTCTCACAGAGTTATTGGAGGATTAAATGACAGGGTGTATGTATGGCCTCTGACATATAGATGGTCTGGATAAAAAGTAGCTGTCATTATTACTATCAGTGCCTCTCTCAGGCCTAGCATTCCTGCCCTCAAAGACCAAACAATAGGTAGGATCAGTAAACCCTGTAGACTGACGGATTAGCATCCCCTGTGAATCAGCTTTGCCCCTGAACACAGCTCCTTACTCCAGCGGTTCCTTAGCACCCTTGACCCTGTTCCCTGGTACCCTCCCAAATCTCAAGGTATTTCTAAAACTCAGCTATCAAAGGGCTGGGGCCCCAGACTCCTGAGCCTCCAGAGGTGACTCTGCTCCATAGATGTGCTCTGACTGGCAGTGAAATGACAATGCAACCGGGGCTAATCTGGACTAGGGAGGAGCCAAGAGGGAACTAAGGAGTCACAGCTGCCTGAGGGAGGTCTGAGGAAAGCTGGGCTGGGTGAAGCTTCTCAGAGCCTTTGCCAGCCTTTTCTGGAAGATTAACTCCCTGAAGCAGGAACTCAAGAGCTTTAGCACCCCCTTTCAAAGCCCATGCAAGTGAAAAGGCTTACCATGTCTGAAAGTCTGGACTTTAGGTCTGTAACTCATATCTCCCCAGAGACTGAAGGCCTTTCCATGTCTCTGTTCAGAGGTTGCTAGACACAGACTTCTTCCAGGCACTCCTGAAGGGTATAGGGTAGTGGCAGTTGTTGACTATACTGTATTTACTTGATCGCCAATATGAAGTCTGTAAAAGCGTCCACTTTGAAGTCACACAGAACTGGGTCAGAAACTCAGCTATGCTCCTCACTCACGGTAAAACCTTGGAAAAAGTACTCTACCCCCAATCCTCAATTTTCTCATCTGTAAAATGGGAACAGTACTGCTAAGAAGATTAAATAACATATGAGAGGTGCTAGATATGATCCTTCATAAATATCAGTTCTTTTCCTTCCTTTGATGCTACGAAGCTCCTTTTCTCACTCTTGGATCCTTTTTCTTACTCTTTAGCCCCTATCTTGTTTCCTGTTTGTGCTGTGAACTGACCATCAGAAAGCTTCGCAGTCTATTGGGAACAATTCTCTCCCCAACCCAAGGCACTTGCACTCAGGCAGTAATAAAAGCCACAATCACTCCATCATGTGAATTAAGCATTATGCCAGATCTTATGCCAAGGGTGGGGGGTACCGTGAAGAATAATGCACAGTCTTCTCCTTAAGAATCTCTTCCCCAGTGAGAGAAAGCAGCAGAAAACAGCTCACAATAGTACAGTGAGAGTGATAAAGGGGAAGCTACCCAGAGAGTCGGGGGGCATTTAAGGAGGAGAGGACACATGCAGTAACTCTCTAGGGATGAGTAGGTATTCACTGGAAGAAAGACATGGAGGGAAGAGCAAAGGAAAGACATGAGCAAAATCAAGGAGGGGACCTACAACTTGGCTTGTGCAAAGAAATGGGCAGTTCTGGATTCCTGGACAATAAAGTAGCGTATAGCAGATGCCCAGTTAATATATGTTTTAGAAAAGCACAGAAAAGAGTGTGATGGGAAATACACCAAACTGTTCACCTAAATTGAGGCTGCAAATACGGAGGAAGTCTTTCAGCTGTTACTTTATATTCTACTATATTATTTGTTACAAGTACATATCAATTTTATAATTTAAAAATATACTTTTTAATGCAGAAAAAAGTTAATTTGGACTACAGTGCACAGAACAAGTTGGAGTGGGGTAAGTCCGAAGCAGGGAGACCAGTTGCCAGGCTATTGCAGGGGTCAATGTGCTAAACCAGAGAAGTAGCTGTGGGGATGGGGAGAAAGAAAAGTCAGGAGTATCAACACTGTACAGCCGTGTGGGTGGTGGTACCTGTACTGAAAAAGGGACCATGAGTAAAAATTAATCTCAGTAAGGAGGGCAGGAGAGGTAGAGAGACAAGGAGAGCAATTTTGTCCTTGTGGACATGGAGGTACCCATCGGATATCCAAGTGGAGCTGCCCAGCTGGTGACCTGAATATACGGGCCTGATGTTTAGGGAAAGACAGAGAGGAAGGAGGTATGATGGTGAGAAATAGCAGCATGTAAATCATTAAAGCCATGGGGACAGATGACATCTATCTATCCCCAGAAAGAGTACAACACAGGTGAAAAAGAGGGGCTCCAGGGTGGACACCAGCCTTAAAATCAGGGAGAGAAAGAACTCATGAAGGTGTCAGTGAAGGAACAGCTAGAGGATTAAGAAGAAAATCAAGAGGTCACGATGCCTTAGAGGAAAAACAGTTTGGAAGAGATGAATAATAGTGTCGAACAGTTCTGAGAGGTCAAGGAAGATGAAGACTCAAAAGTGACCTTGACATGCATGCCCACCAAGATCTCCAGGTTTCTGGGGAGGTGCCACTCAGACCGATGCTAGACAGGAAGGGTGGGCTATGGAGCCTCCATTCTGCTTATGGCTGTATCTGAGCTGACTTTCGCCCTTTGCTTTCTAGCCCCAATAGTGCAGGACCCGAACCTTGTCACTGCATTGTCTCTAAGCCTGGCCTGTTATAGTCTGAGTTTTATAAAATCTCCTTAAATGGAATGGGCTGCAAACCATGAGTAGAGCATACGAAACACACCTGGGCATCCCAGGAAAGGCACCAGTCCTGGTGCATCTCTAATTCTTCCTTTGATCCTGAGCAAGCCATAGTTCCTTAATGTGCCTCCGTTTTCCCATCAGTAACTGAAGAGGATCAGAAGGGATCATCTTTAAGGTGCCCTTCCAACCCTCACATTCCATGATCCAATAAGCCACATGAAGAGACAGACTCTTGCTTTGCTTTTCCTGGGCAGAGACCTTTTGAAAATCTGACTTTCTGAAGTAAAAAGTTTGTTCAGGAATCACAGGCTGTGTGTTAATTAGCCGTGGGTAAGAAAGCATAAGCCCGCCAGAGTGACTCCCTTACCCTTCATCCAAGTGTAGGACCTACAGTCATGTAGATTTCAAACACAATGAAGAAAGGAGATCACACTGAACTGATGTCTGACTTCAGAGAAAGCCCTGCTCTTTAAGCCCTTCTTTCGTGTCAGTGTCCAATGCGGGACAGCATAAGAGGGGTGACTATGCCCAGCTTCAAATCCCTACTTATGAGTTGTATTGCCTCAGGCAAATCATCTAGCTTTTCTGTATATTGCCTTTCTCTGCTGTAAAATAAGGACAATAAGCACTTCATAAGGTTGATATGATGATTAAATGAGTTAATATTTATAAAGCGTGTAGAACAGCACCTGGTACTGTGTTAAGAAACATAACACACATGATTGTTAAATAATAATCATACATACATACATGCATGCATAAACTGGCTCACTCTCTCTGCTCTGTAATCCAGGATGTCAGCTTCACCTTCTAAACACAGTCAAGCAGTTCTAACCCACCCTGTCATGCTAGCAAAATGGGTAAACAACTCTACCTTAAATCTTTGCACTATAACATGTAGGGGAAGAGAAACACATCTTCTAACAGCTGTTACAGAACAAAAATAAAGCTTTTATTTATTTATTTAAAGTGTGCTTATAATTGGGGACTGTGGTCAATAAGGATCTACCCCTTCAGCAGGGATTAGGTCAGTCCCACTCAAACCTACAGCTCAGGAGTAAGGCAATGGAGAGGTTCCCAGAGGAAGATCAGAGTATGATTTGATTAAGGGATGGAAGATGTTTTGTACAAGCCTCTACTAGATGACAAGTATCATGCTATACCGCAGGGATATAATCCTCGAAGTCACAATTCCTGCCCTCCAGGAATTCACAGCTTATAGGAGGAGACAGTTATAACACAGCACAAGAAAAGACACACAAACATGGGTATAGAGAAGGGTGACCTTAGTCAGCCAGGCCAAGGGACAAAGACACATTAAAGAGTGCGGGGTGGGGGGTTGTCAAAGAGCTCCCTAAAAGAGGTGAATTTTGAAGGATAGGCAGAACTTCATCAAGTGAAGAAGGGGAGAAGGAATTTCTAAGCACAGAGAACAACATGATCAAAGGCATAGTAAAAACAATTAGTTCAGAATGACTGGTAAATAAAGTATGTGTATGGATGGCAAGAGCAAGCTGTCAGGGAAGAGTGGTGAAATGTGAGGATGGAGAGGCCAGCAGACCCCACTTCAGGTCAGATTTATGCTGAGATCTATGTGGCAGTGGCAGGAACTCAATAGCTGAAAATCTAGGGTGAGGGTAAAGTAAAAGATCAGGCAGAAGAAAAGGAACCAGGAAAATGTGTTACCAGAAAAGGTAAAGGACTCAGGTAAGATAGAAGAGGAAAACATTTTTAAACGAAAATGACAGAAAGCGGTAGTTGCTGCCAAGAGATTAGGCTGGATAAGGTCTGGGAAGACTTGTGATTAGTAACTGATGTTGACCTTAACCTCTGACGGAGCAGCTTCAGTGATGGTGGAAGGACCAGGATTGCCTGGAAGTTAGTGAATGGGGGTTAAAGCTGAAAGAGTGACGGTACACTACTCTTTCTAAAATGTTTATGTTTTGCAATAAATACGCACTCAGGGACTTCCCTTCAGAAATTTATGCTAAAGGAAAAAATGGGAATATGTGAAAAGACTGAGTTGTAAAAGTTGTACTGTAATGTTAATTATAGCAAATAATGGAAAATAACCCTATGATTATGGTTTAAAATGGCTAAATTACAATGCATCCATAAAATGGAAATGTTTATGAAAATTAAAAAATAACATAGAATACTCATTGACAGAAATGTCAACTTACAAAATAGAATACCCAGAATGCTTTCAGTGTTGACATAAATGACTATTATAAGGGCATAGAAATAATACTGGGAGGATACAAGCCCAAATGTCAACACTGGTGATTACTTTCCAGAAGTGTGATTATGGATGTTCGAAATATGTTCATTATTTGTACTTCCCAATTTTTCTACTACTTTATTACTTTTATAATGAAAAAAAAAAAAGAGCTTGCCCACAGTGAAAGGAGAAATAAATTAACTTCAAAGCAAATATGCTTAGGCTTCTCTAGGTTGGAGAATATTTGAGCTCACTTACAGTTGAAAGAAAAAGAAGAGGCAAGATTGAAGCTAGGGGAGAGGGGGAAGGAGACAGACCCTGAAAGATGAGGGGGTACGCGGGGATAAGGGCCCAAGGGACATGGGCTGTGGATGACAGAGGACCCAAAGGCAATGGGAAAGAGACGTGATCACGGAGGCACAATCACCTGCCACTCGGTGTGTGGAGAGCAGGGAGAAGATTAACGGGGTGGAGGAGAATGGAAGAGGTTTACTTACAACAGCTGCTGTGGGGAATTAGGAAATCAATTAACAATAAGTGAAGGGATTGTAAAAAGCCTCCAAGGGAGGGCCCAGCTGCCACAGAGGAGCAGGAATTGACCCCACTGTCAGTTAATTTATTAGCTACAGCTAAAGAGAAATATGTGGTCTGGGTCCATCCAATGCATATCCAAATAATATCCAGAAGATCTGACCCAGACTAAGTACACCCACTAAGGACTATACTAATGTATTGGCGAATATAAGCCCATCTCTTCTAGTCTGGTCTCATGCAGTTGTACATCTTCATTGTAATCATTATTAAAAAATAAATCAAAATAAAGGAAATGAGTAAAGTTAATAAAATGAAAAAGAGTTTAAGGAAAAGACACTTTATCAGCCAAAATGATGAAATGTTAAAAGATCACTAACACATGGAACCAAAATACACAGCCAGCTGCTTCCAGGACTGCTGGTGCTTGTTCAGTTCCTCAATGAGTGAGTGCAAAACCTGTCCTAGTGTCTGATTATTTATAAATAGTCTCTGATAGGTAGATGATTACAAGATATCCCTGTCTCATATGGTATCAGACTTTCCTATCTGACTAGTATAATCATTACTATTCACCTTGAAGGGGAAGTATCATCAAATTCAAGATTGTTAGAAAACAAGCAAATCCTCATATTATATAGTTTGTGTTTTTTGGAATCACTCCTCGGACTGAAGGAAAGGAATTACTTAAGATGTTAAGCATCTACTGTGTATATTCTTCATTAGGTTCTTTACGTTTACTATTCTCATTTAACCCTCAAAACAGCTCTGCAAGGTAGATGCAATTTTCTTCAATTTATAGATCACAAAGGAAGCTCAGGGATGGTTAAAGTGGTAAAAATGATAGCACCTACCTCATAAGACTGTTTTGAGTATTAACTGAGATAATACATGTAAAACATTTAACACAGAACAGCACCTAGTACTCTCTTCATAAACATTAACCACAATAATGACTATTAGCCATAATAATATTCCAGCATTTGTGCTATTGTTTGGTAAAACAAGGTAGGTCTTCTTCTCATCATCCTCATTTCACAACAAATGAAACTGGTTTAACTGAGGTTCCAGCAAGCTCTCTATAGTCAATAACTGAACCATCACTTTCACAAGGCTCTGCTGAGACACCATGCTTCAGTACCAAATAAGTTCATCATGTCTTCATTTTGTTCCCAGTTAAATAACTTTACAATCCCTTGAGCACACATCTGTGAGAGTGAGAAAACCCTGAGAAGCAGTCTGGACTCCAGCCAGAAAAAGTCTGGCATCAGAAAAGCACTGCACACGAGGAAAAGAGTCCTGTCAACAAACAGTGCCCAAAATGGATATGAACATGGAAAAGATTGAAGTTGGACTCTTACAATACATCACACACACAAAAATTAATTCAAAATAGGTCAAAGACTTAAAAGTGAGACCTTAAAAAAAGCCCCCAAAAAACTCATGGAAGAAAACATAGAGAAAAGTTTCACGACATTGGATTTGCCAATGGTTTCTTGGATATAACACCAAAAGCACAGACAACAACAACAACAAAAACATAAATTGGATTCCTTCAAAATTAAAAAAATAGTGCAAAGAACACTATCAATAGAAAGAAAAAGCACATTACAGAATGGGCCAAAATACTTGCAAATCATATATCTGATAAGGGACTGATATTAAGAATATATAAAAACTCATACAATGCAAAACCAAATATAACCCAATTAAAAAGTGTACAAAGGACAGGAATAGACATTTCTCCAAAGAATATACACTAATAGCCAACAGACACATGAAAAGGTGCTCAGTACCACTAGGGAAATGCAAATCAAAACCACAGTGAGATTCCAGTTCACACCCATTAGGATGGAGACTTTTTTTTTTTTTTTTAAGGTAAAAAACCAAAGTGTTGGCAAATTTGGAACCCTTATGCACTGCTAGTGGGAATGTAAAATGATGTAGCTGCTGTCAAAAACAGTGCGTGGTCCATAAGAAATTAGCCATAGAATTAGCATATGATTCAGCAACACTCTTAAACCCAAGGAACTGAAATCAGGAATTTGAACAGATATTTCTAAACCAATGTTCATAACAATATTATTCACAATAGCCAAAATGTGGAAATAATGCAAATGTCCTTTGATGAATGAATAAACAAAATGCACATATATACAAAGGGTTTTTGCTCAGCCTTGAAATAATGAAATTCTGATACATAATACAACATGGATGAATCTTAAAAACATAGCCAGAAATAAATAAGCCAGAAACAAAAAGACAAATATTCCATGATTTCCCTTGTATGAGATAACTGTGTTCAGTCACTCAGTCTTGTCTGACTCTTTGCGACCCCATGGGTTATAGCCCACCAGGCTTCTCCCTCCATGGGATTCTCCAGGCAAGGATACTGGAAGTGGGTTGCCATTTCCTTCTCCAATGAGGTAACTAAAGGAGTTAAATTCACAGAGACAGAAAGTAGGCTAGTGGTTATTAGTATCTGGGGGAGAGAAGAATGGGGAGTAATTATTGAATAGATACAGAGTTTCAGTTTGGGATGGTGAAAAAGTTCTGATGTTGGAAAGTCATGCTGCTTCTACTGCTGCTAAGTCACTTCAGTCATGTCCAACTCTGTGCGACACCATAGACGGCAGCCCACCAGGCTCCCCCATCCCTGGGATCCTCCAGGCAAGACCACTGGAGTGGGTTGCCACCTCCTTTTCCAGTGCATAAAAGTGAAAAGTGAAAGTGAAGTCGCTCAGTCGTGTCCGACTCCTAGCAACCCCATGAACTGCAGCCTACCCAGGCAAGAGTACTGGAGTGGGTTGCCATTGCCTTCTCCGGAAAGTCATGATGGATGCACAATAATGTGAATGTACTTAACACTACTGAATTGTATACTTTAAAATGGTTAAAATGGTATAGTTTACGTTATATATATTTTATCACAATAAAAGAGTCTATTTAAAAGGCTGAACATACAAAAAAAGATGGAAAAGTGCAGTTAAATGTTCACAGTGGTTACACTTAGGGTTTGGTTTACAGGTTCTTTTTTTAATTTACACTATTATTTTCCACATTATTCTGAAATGAGGAAAAAAGGTGTTTTTTTTAAATTGCTATACCTTCTGATGAAAAATATTTTCATCAAGCACCAATTTTTAAAATGTCAATAATGATTTTTTTCCAGAGCAAATATGGAGCTTACTTAAGCATTATGCAAAAATAGATACAAGTAGTCTGAATAGCAGAGAAGCAATTTTGATATTTTTTTGGTGGAGTCTAACTTGGAATCTCTTTTTTCTTTCAGATGATTATTTACTGTGTCAGCAATAAACTTTAAATTATCACTATATACTGAAGATAAGATGCAGCTTCTTAATCAATTCAACAAACATTAGTTGAACACTCAGGATATGTTGGACCTAAGCCAAGCTGCTCAAAAAACCCTTGCCCTTTGAGTCCAAATTATAAGGGGTGATCTTGATTGACTGAAAGTTTTTTCACCCTTTACTATCACCACTTCTATCCCTGGGGGTAACCATGGTTAATAATTTGGAGTATATGCCTAAAAACCTTTTTCAGTGCACACCATATATTCTTTTTGACAAATATAGCTTTAAAAATGACTTACTAAATTCCACACTAACATCTTTCTATGTTAGTACAGGAAGAACTACCTCTTGTTTGAAGTTACAAAATTGTTTGAAGTTACAAAGTAGTTCAAAGTAAAGGTACTCCATTATTTATTATTTATTTAGCCATTTTCTCACTGATGTATATTTAAATTGCCTACCACTTTTTGCACAACTACAAAAATGATACAACAAAAATCCTTGAATATTTATCCTTGTAAGCTCCTGTAACTATTTCTGAAGCATGAATACCTAAAAGTGAAATTACTAAATCATGTCATACACTTTGAATTTATGCTACTTAACTGTATTTTATAATCCATGTGTGCTACCTTAAATCTTTCCTGGAACAATGTGTTTATGTGTTTATATACAGAGTGGGGTTTTTACTTTCAAAAGACACAAAACTGAAAGAGGGAACTTTGTCTTTTTAGGAAGCCCACAGAACTGGAAGTGGGTCAGGAATGTTTGGTGGAGGCAGGGTAGACTGAGGGATTTTATTCTTTGTGTTGCTCAATCTCCTTTTAACCTTTTTTCTTATTTAGACAATGGAAAATGATTTTGGACAACTGCCTATAGCTTGTACCAATGAATAAAAAGACATTCTTACTGGTGAAGCTGCCCACCAACAAAACGGAGATCCCCTAGAAGCTTCCCATTATAGGAACTGTCCAAGCTGAGGTGAAATGGCCCATAAGAGAGGCCACACATTGTGCTGGTTAAAAACACAGATCCAGGAGTCAGGATGTCTAGATTTGAGTCTGCGGGAGACTCGGGTTTGATCCCTGGGTTGGGAAGATCTCCTGGAGAAGGAAATGGCAACCCACTCCAGTACTCTTGCTTGGAGAATCCCACGGACGGAGGAGCCTGGTAGGCTACAGTCCATGGGGTCACAAAGAGTCGGACATGACTGAGCGACTTCACTTTCACTTTCTGATACTTAGCTGAAAGACATTGGGCACGTTACTTAATCCTTTTATGCCCCAGTTTCTTCATCAGTAAAACAGGAATAATAATGGTACCTTCCTGATAGAGTTGTTACGCATAATTTGTTCTCTCCATATTTAAAAATATCTTTCTAAAGAAAGAAGGAGGAAATTCACTTTCTAAGATTATATACCTTGTATCAGTTTTTTAAAAATCCCCATAGAAGTTAAATCACCCAAGATGGGGTTCGGAGAGAAAAGGTCTTGAGGGTAAGGCTCTGATGAAGAATTCTGGCTCCCAATCCCTCAGAAGAGGGTGAATTCCAGAGTTGTTTGGGGAGCAACATCATAACAAGGAAGCCAGCAAAACACAGGAATTGGAGAGACCATCGTGAGAGAATATTCAAAGTAATTTTAGGAAATTCTCTGGAGGGAAGCAGCAAGTTAAGCATCATAGCTCATCAGGGTGAAGTGGAAAGAAAACTGGATGGCAGTCAGAGAATGGGGTCTTGGTTCTAAACCTAACACCTGCGCCACCTTGGTCAACTGACTTCACCTGTCTGAGCCTCATTTTCCTTAAAACAAAATTACTCTGTACCTTACTCTCTTCCGCTCTCAAAATCTTTGATTCTGGCAATCAGTAACCAAATTTAAGAGACATTTGATAGTCACGGCCCTCACACTAAGGCAAATGAAATGCTGTAGTATGTAGTCCTTTCATTAAGGAGGTCAAACAAGGGAATCCTGGAAGGCTGAGATGTGGAATTGGGTGCTCACTGAGGGATGTTCTCTAGGGAATAATATGGCTTAGTTGCCTCTTTCAAAGTCACAGAACCATAGACTGCCAAAACTGGAATGTATCCAGTCTCATCTTCTCATTCAGCAGATAACAGGAGGCTTAGAAAAGTTAAATGACCTGGAGGTCATCTAGCAATATGGCAGAGCCAAGACTAGACCTCAACCTTCTTAACAGGTCAGAGTTTTTCCCACTATTCCTGCTGTCTGTAAATGTGAGGCCACAAGGGCCTAGCACCCAATAAGTATTCACTTACATATGATTTTTAATTAAACAGTATGTTGGACACAAGTAGGGCTGGGGCTAGGGTAAGGCAAAGGAAGTACTAGTGTCGGGTGCCAATTTAAAGGGGGAACACAAAAAACTCAGCATTCAAAACATAATATTTTTAATGCACTATCTAAAAAATTAAAAATCCATGAACAAAATACACAACATCAAAATTCTAAATAAAGACAGAATTGGACTCTGTACTTGTGCAAACCTGCCTCACCCATCTCATCCAACTGGAACTCTGATTACAATAAAATTTTGTTTACAAAAGAAGGTGACGAGCCACAGCCATAGTTTGCACATTTGTTTATAATACTGCATTAAAACATTATCTTGATTTCTGATCTTTTTGATGTCCCCTTAAATTTTGCACTTATGGGGAATGCCTTACTCTTTACACCCTAGTGTTGCCCCTGGGCAAGACAAGGAATATCCCTACCCTCAGGCACAGGGCATACTATACCTAAAAACCCCAGGTTTCCTGGCCTGGGGTGGAAGGCTCCCACAAGGGAATCTGGGGGAAAGATGGGTTTTGAGGATACACGAATTTCCTCAGATTATAGTCAAGACACTGTGTTCACAAACCTTTCCCTGGGGAAAAGATTTTTTCCCATTTAATTGGTTTATTTGTTGTTAATAAATTGGCAACACGTGAAGAAGTGAGGGTGTGCTCCCAGGCAGGCTCCTGTGTGCAGGGAGTCTCAGGCCAGAGACACTGCCTTGTGGCGGGGGGCGGGGGGCAGGACACAACAGGGCACCGCCAACCTGTGCCACAGGGATGGCAGGAAAAGCCCCACACACACTCCTGGGGGAGCCTCCTTGGGATGAACACAGTGGAAACACAGCAAACAGGCTTTAGTCTTCACAGTCGCAAAAGGACCCCCAAAAGATTAAGAAGCCCTGCCACAGAACGAGGGAGGAAGTCTGCGTCTAGTATACATCCACCCTACTCCCCCCATTTTCCTGACTCCTCATTTCTCCTTCATTATTCTTCCTGCATTAAATGCACCCCTTTGAGAAAAAAGACTTTCTCACCGAAGTGCAAATGACTTGGTAAGACACAAATCACTGTTTATTCATTTCGCTTAAAAGACGAATGGCACTGAAACATGTATATTATCACATGTGAAACAGATCGCCAGTCCAGGTTCGATGCATGAGACAGGGCGCTCAGGGCTGGTGCACTGGGATGACCCTGAGAGATGGGATGGGGAGGGAGGTGGGAGGGGGGTTCAGGATGGGGAACACATGTACACCCATAGCCGGTTCATGTCAATATATGGCAAAAACCACTACAATATTGTAAAGTAATTAGCCTCCAATTAAAATAAATAAATATTTTTTAAGCCCTGGGCCAATGTTAAGAGTCTCTTAAGGTAGCAATTTAAATAATAGGAACAAGCTTTAGGAGGCTTCTCCCTGGCCTTCCACCTCAAATCCCTTCCATTATCACGCGTCCTCAGAGGCTTCCTAACCCTTCCCTGGTGTGTCTCAACACTTTCAAATAGCCACAACCAACATCTGACAAGGTCGTTGAGAGTAAGTAAAACACAACACCTGCTGAAAAAGAAACATCCTCCCAGGAGGAGGCAACTTAGCACACCCGTCACATTTCTTCCTGGGCTTTGGCTTCACAGGCCTCAGACACCCTCAGGCCACAGGCACTCAGGACCGGAAACGCGGGGGCGGGGCCCGCGCAGGGGCTCACGGGAATAGGTGGGGCCGCGACACCCCTACAGCTGCTGTGGCCCTGATTGAAAGTTGATTAATGGTTCCCTGTTCTGGCTACCAATGTTACTGCAATCGAACTGGCAAATATTTACCTTGGAATCCGAGTGACTGAAAATATTTGGTTGGAGCCAGATGCGTCGCGTGTCTGTCCCAGAAATATTAGCTAAAGGAGTGATTTAGGAAAATAAAATGGTGGGTGGGGTACCTGCCTGACCGAGATGTTTACTTTCCTCTGGCTCCTGCAGATCAAGTGGAGCTTCTGAAAATCCCAGAGGGAATGTGAACAGCTGTGAAGCAGGCCAGACTGGGAGAGAGAGCGCGTCAGTTTTGGTTTGGGGCGGATAGTTTTACATAAATCAAAGATGTGGAAATTGCATCTTCCTTAAAGGCAGTTGTTAGCCGCTCAGTTGTGTCCGAATCTTTGCGATCACATGGACTATAGCCAGCCAGGCTCCTCTCTTAGTAATGCTCTCAAAACAATTGACCCTGGAGAAATAAATTGTGAAGTGGTTTTGTTATATTTCTAGTTCTAGAGAAGGCAATGGTAACCCACTCCAGTACTCTTGCCTGGAAAATCCCATGGAGGGAAGAGCCTGGTAGGCTGCAGTCCATGGGGTCGCTAAGAGTCGGGCACGACTGAGAGACTTCACTTTCACTTTTCACTTTCGTGCATTGGAGAAGGAAATGGCAACCCACTCCAGTGTTCTTGCCTGGAGAATCCCGGGGATGGGGGAGCCTGGTGGGCTGCCGTCTATGGTGTCGCACAGAGCCAGACACGACTGAAGCGACTTAGCAGCAGCAGAGCTCATCTAAAGTAAGAGCACGGTACTAGTGCTTGGGAACCAACAACTCCTATTAGAAATGCTGTTTTCTGAGCGGCTTGTCTGTCCTGAGGTGTGCGTGAGACAATTCATATAACTCAACTTTGAACAAGATGCTGACAACATGCCTGGCACTGTGGTCAACTCCACTGTTTAGCAATTCTCACAACCAGCTCAAACCTGGGATGAGTTATCATTAGTTAGCTGCACTTCATAGATAAGAATAAGCTACAGAAACACTGACTGACTTCCCCAAGATTTCAAGACTCATGAGTGGCAGAACTGGGATTGAAACTTAGTCTGACTAGGCTGTTTGCCTCCCCTTGAGAGCTCAGTGATTTTGAGGTGCATTCAGTTCAGTTCAGTTGCTCAGTCATGTCCAACTCTTTGTGACCCCATTAATCGCAGCACGCCAGGCCTCCTGTTGCATCATCAACTTCCGGAGTTTGCTCAACTCATGTCCATCGAGTCAGTGATGCCATCCAGTCATCTCATTCTCTGTTGTCTCCTTCTCCTCCTGCCCCCAATCCCTCCCAGCATCAGAATCTTTTCCAATGAGTCAACTCTTTGCATGAGGTGGCCAAAGTACTGGAGTTTCAGCTTCAGCATCATTCCCTCCAAAGAAATCCCAGGGCTGATCTCCTTCAGAATGGACTGGTTGGATCTCCTTGCAGTCCAAGGGACTCTCAAGAGTCTTCTCCAACACCACAGTTCAAAAGCATCAATTCTTCGGTGTTCAGCTTTCTTCACAGTCCAACTCTCACATCCATACATGACCACTGCAAAAACCATAGCCTTGACTAGACAGACCTTTGTTGCCAAAGTAATGTCTCTGCTTTTGAATATACTATCTAGGTTGGTCATAACTTGCCTTCCAAGGAGTAAGCGTCTTTTAATTTCATGGCTGCAATCACCATCTGCAGTGATTTTGGAGCCCCAAAAATAAAGTCTGGCACTGTTTCCACTGTTTCCCCATCTATTTGCCATGAAGTGATGGGACCAGATGCCATGATCTTCGTTTTCTGAATGTTGAGCTTTAAGCCAACTTTTTCACTCTCCTCTTTCACTTTCATCAAGAGGCTTTTTAGTTCCTCTTCACTTTCTTCCATAAGGGTGGTGTCATCTGTATATCTGAGGTTATTGATATTTCTCCCAGCAATCTTGATTCCAGCTTGTGCTTCTTCCAGCTCAGTGTTTCTCATGATGTATTCTGCATATAAGTTAAAAAAGCAGGGTGACAATATACAGCCTTGACATACTCCTTTTCCTATTTGGAACCAGTCTGTTGTTCCATGTCCAGTTCTAACTGTTGCTTCCTGACCTGTATATAGGTTCCTCAAGAGGCAGGTCATGTGGTCTGGTATTCCCATCTCTTTCAGAATTTTCCACAGTTTATTGTGATCCACACAATCAAAGGCTTTGGCATAGTCAATAAAGCAGAAATAGACATTACTGGCCTGTAATTCTACAGGTAAAGGGAATAAGACTCCTGCTGCTAATTGGGAGGCTTTGTGTCTGTAGCCAAAGATAACTTCTTTCACTGATCCCTATTGCTATCATACGTGGTGCTGGAAGATGCTGCTTGTGAGGAAAGTGAAACTTAAATGTAACTAAAATAAGCCTCTAGTAAAGAATTCAAAAAAAGGAGTCAATATTAATTTCTTTTTCAAATATAAAGAGAATAAAGGGTATGTGGGGATTTGGACCTAAGTAACAGTCTTCACTTCTCAAGGGAAGAAACAAAGCCTCAGAGGAGGCAAATTGAATACCTGGGATCCATTACATATTGGACCCACTTTCTCCAACCACCCTTAACATAATCTTAAACTAGAATCTGTGTCTAAAAACATAACTTTTTACCTTGCTTATAGTTTCCTTTGTTGTGCAAAAGCTTTTAATTTTAATTAGATCCCATTTGTTTTATTTTTGCTTTTATTTCCAGTTTTCTGGGAGGTGGGTCATAGAGGATCCTGCTGTGATTTATGTCAGAGAGTGTTTTGCTTGTGTTCTCCTCTAGGAGTTTTATAGTTTCTGGTCTTAGGTTTAGATCTTTAATCCATTTTGAGTTTATTTTTGTGTATGGTGTTAGAAAGTGTTCTAGTTTCATTCTTTTACAAGTGGTTGACCAGTTTTCCCAGCACCACTTGTTAAAGAGATTGTCTTTAATCCATTGTATATTCTTGCCTCCTTTGTCGAAGATAAGGTGTCCATAGGTGTGTGGATTTATCTCTGGGTTTTCTATTTTGTTCCATTGATCTATATTTCTGTCTTTGTGCCAGCACCATACTGTCTTGATGACTGTGGCTTTGTAGTAGAGTCTGAAGTCAGGCAGGTTGATTCCTCCAGTTCCATTCTTCTTTCTCAAGATTGCTTTGGCTATTTGAGGGAGAAAATAATAGCAAATGAAGCAACTAACAAACAACTAATCTCAAAAATATACAAGCAACTCCTGCAGCTCAATTCCAGAAAAATAAATGACCCAATCAAAAAATGGGCCTAAGAACTAAACAGACATTTCTCCAAAGAAGACATACAGATGGCTAACAAACACATGAAAAGATGCTCAACATCACTCATTATCAGAGAAATGCAAATCAAAACCACAATGAGGTACCATTTCATACCAGTCAGAATGGCTGCAATCCAAAAGTCTACAAGCAATAAATGCTGGAGAGGGTGTGGAGAAAAGGGAACCCTCTTACACTGTTGGTGGGAATGCGAACTAGTAGAGCCACTATGGAGAACAGTGTGGAGATTCCTTAAAAACCTGGAAATAGAACTGCCTTATGACCCAGCAATCCCACTGCTGGGCATACACACCGAGGAAACCAGAATTGAAAGAGACACGTGTACCCCAATGTTCATCTCAGCGCTGTTTATAATAGCCAGGACATGGAAGCAACCTAGATGTCCATCAGTGGATGAATGGATAAGAAAGCTGTGGTACATATACACAATGGAGTATTACTCAGCCATTAAAAAGAATACATTTGAATCAGTTCTAATGAGGTAGATGAAACTGGAGCCGATTATACAGAGTGAAGTAAACCAGAAAGAAAAACACCAATACAGTATACTAACACATATATATGGAATTTAGAAAGATGGTAATGATAACCCTGTATGCGAGACAGCAAAAGAGACACAGATATAAAGAACAGTCTTTTGGACTTTGTGGGAGAGGGAGAGGGTGGGATGATTTGGGAGAATGGCATTGAAACATGTATAATATCATATAAGAAATGAATCACCAGTCTACATTCAATGCAGGATACAGGATGCTTGGGGCTGGTGCACTGGAATGACCCAGACAGATGGTATGGGGAGGGAGGTGGGAGGGGGGTTCAGGATTGGGAACACGTGTACACCCATGGCGGATTCATCTTGATGTATGGCAAAACCAATACAGTATTGTAAAGTAAAATAAAGTAAAATTTAAAAAAATAATAACTTTTTAAAAGAAATTATATTCAATCAAATACTTACTTTGAGGAGAACTGATGATTTTTAGATCAATTGTTTTAAATTGAACTAATTATTTTTCTAGATCTGATTCTGTTAACAGAAACTATGTGGTATCAAATTAAAGTTCAGTTCAGTTTAGTTGCTCAGTCGTGTCCGACTCTTTGCGACCCCATGAATCGCAGCACGCCAGGCCTCCCTGTCCATGATGCCATCCAGCCATCTCATCCTCTGCTGTCCCCTTCTCCTCCTGCCCTCAATCCCTCCCAGCATCAGAATCTTTTCCAATGAGTCAACTCTTTGCATGAGGTGGCCAGAGTACTGGAGTTTCAGCTTCAGCATCATTCCCTCCAAAGAAATCCCAGGGCTGATATCCTTCAGAATGGACTGGTTGGATCTGCTTGCAGTCCAAGGGACTCTCAAGAATCTTCTCCAACACCACAGTTCAAAAGCATCAATTCTTTGATGCTCAGCCTTCTGCACAGTCCAACTTTCACATCCATTCATGACCACTGGAAAAATCATAGCCTTGACTAGACGGACCTTTGTTGCCAAAGTAATGTCTCTGCTTTTGAATATGCTGTTTAGGTTGGTCATAATTTTGCTTCCAAGGAGTAAGTGTCTTTTAATTTCATGGCTGCATTCACCATCTGCAGTGATTTTGGAGCCCCCAAAAATTAAGTCTGACACTGTTTCCCCATCTATTTCCCATGAAGTGATGGGACCAGATGCCATGATCTTCGTTTTCTGAATGTTGAGCTTTAAGCCAACTTTTTCACTCTCCTCTTTCACTTTCATCAAGAGGCTTTTTAATTCCTCTTCACTTTCTGCCATAAGGGTGGTGTCATCTGCATATCTAAGGTTATTGATATTTCTCCCGGCAATCTTGATTCCAGCTTGTGCTTCATCCAGCCCAGCGTTTCTCATGATGTACTCTGCATATAAGTTAAATAAGCAGGGTGACAATATACAGCCTTGACATACTCCTTTTCCTATTTGGAACCAGTCTGTTGTTCCATGTCCAGTTCGAACTGTTGCTTCCTGAACTGCATACAGGTTTCTCAAGAGGCACATCAGGTGGTCTGGTATTCCCATCTCTTTCAGAATTTTCCACAGTTTATTGTGATCCACACAGTCAAAGGCTTTGGCATAGTCAATAAAGCAGAAATAGATGTTTTTCTGGAACTCTGTTGCTTTTTCCATGATCCAGTGGATGTTGGCAATTTGATCTCTGGTTCCTCTGCCTTTTCTAAAACAAGCTTGAACATCTGGAAACTCACAGTTCACATATTCCTGAAGCCTGGCGTGGGGAATTTTGAGCATTACTTTAGTAGCATGTGAGATAAGTGCAATTGTGCGGTAGTTTAAGCATTCTTTGGCACTGCCTTTCTTTGGTATTGGAATGAAAACTGACCTTTTCCAGTCCTGTGGCCACTGCTGAGTTTTCCAAATGTGCTGGCATATTGAGTGCAGCACTTTCACAGCATCATCTTTCAGGATTTGAAATAGCTCAACTGGAATTCCATCACTTCCACTAGCTTTGTTCATCGTGATGCTTTCTAAGGCCCAGTTGACTTCACATTCCAGGATGCCTGGCTCTAGGTGAGTGATCAAACCATCATGATTATCTGTGTTGTGAAGATATTTTTTGTACAGTTCTTCTGTGTATTCCTGCCACCTCTTCTTAATATCTTCTGCTTCTGTTAGGTCCATACCATTTCTGTCCTTTATTGAGCCCATCTTTGCATGAAATGTTCCCTTGGTATCTCTAATTTTCTTGAAGAGATCTCTAGTCTTTCCCATTCTGTTCTTTTCCTCTATTTCTTTGCATTGGTTGCTGAGGAAGGCTTTCTTACCTCTTCTTGCTATTCTTTGGAACTCTGCATTCAGATGCTTATATCTTTCCTTTTCTCCTTTGCTTTTCACTTCTCTTCTTTTCACAGCTATTTGTGAGCCCTCCTCAGACAACCATTTTGCTTTTTCGCATTTCTTTTTCATGGGGATGGTCTTGATCACTGCCTCCTGTACAATGTCATGAACCAAAATATAGTTTCTGGGTTCCCAGTCTCTGAGCCTAAAAACCTTCAAATTGGGCTCCCCTGGTGGCTCAGCAGGAAAGAATCTGCCTGCCACTGCAAGAGACATGGGTTCAATCTCTATCCAGGAAGATCCCACATGCTACAGGGCAACTAAGCCCATGAGCCACAACTACCATGCTTGTGCTCTAAAGCCCAGGAGCCACAACCACTGAGCCTCATATGCCGCAGCTACTGAAGCCCACATGGCCTGGAGCCTGTGCTCCCCAGCAAGAGAAGCCACCACAGTGAGAAGCCTGTGTACCACAAGGAAGAGGAGCACCCGCGTGCCTCAACCAGAGAAAAGCCTGGGCAGCAACGAAGACCAAGCACAGTCAAATAAATATAAAATTATTAAAAACAAAAACCTTCAAATCATCTTAGCGCCTATCTCACCTTTCTCAGCTACTCACATATCCCTCAAAACTTTCAGTGACTCTCGTCTGTGTTGAGATGACCACCTAGCTCTAGCCTGCCATTCTAGGCCCTCCTCGATGTGTCCCAGGCTACCTGGATGCTCAAGCATGAGAACCAGGATTTATTATTCAGCCTAGCAACTGCATCATCTAGTCAATCCTAGCTCACCCTCCTTTGGAGCACAGAGCCATATTTGGATCATCTATTAACATACACTTTCAGGGTCTTGCTAACATCTTTCTATCCTCTCCAATGCCACACAAAAAGAAGGCATTAACTAGCAGCAGGTAATAAATGGGAATTAAATGTTAGCTTGTGTTAACTGCCAGCAAGTAGTATAAATGTAAACTATTTTTTTTAATGTAAGCTATGTTTTAATGATAATAATAATAGATGATTATTGAATGAGTGGATGAATGAAATAAATTGCAAACAAAAAAATCTATGGAAATATGCCAAGCTTTGTTAACATCAGTCTGGTGACATAAAGTAAAAGAACATATATATACTCCCTGGAAATATCCAGTAAACTGAGGCGATATTTGGGGGTCACCATTTCCGGTTGTACATATACAGACATGTCTAAGATATAAAGAGCCATAGGAACCTTAAAGTTTTGAATGTGTGGATAATCTACATCAGATTTTAATCTCAGCCCATTGAAGTTCTCCATTCTTTCTGTTGCAATAAATATCCTCACAAACTGAGTAGTTTTTTAAAAAAGTAAACTCTAAAATAGAGTTTTACTTCTGGAAAAAAAGAAAAAAAAAAAAAGGACTTTATCAGTTTAACCAAAAGTGATATATAAATGAATTTCAAACTCAGTGGTCAAATACTACAGTCAAATAATACCTCAAGTATTTTAATATATAAATGCCTACTGGTACCACATGTCCTGTTGAAAACAGAGCCGTTACAAATGAGTGAAGGCAATAAGCTGCTGCTGCATGTTGTGGAATAAAATCTGCAACTACGGAAATAGCGTGCCTCTCTCCAGGAAAACGCTTTGCATGTAAGCACCTCACCCCTAATCCTCACCTTGGCTAATGAGAGGGTACAACATCAAGACCAGAGATCCAGGGAATGAAGAAATGTTTCTAACACTGTCTTTCTTTCCTTCCTTCCTTCCTTCTTTTGATCCAAAAGGAAAACACAGTTATATAAAAGTGAAACATTGTAAACACAATACTCAGTGAAGTCTCTCCAAATTCCATCCCACTTCACCCATCCCCAGGTATCATTGTTAACATTTTGACCCACATTCCTTCAAATTTTTCCCCATCATATGCTAAAATTATTGTTGTTACTGTTTCAGTCAGTGTGCTTCCCCTAACATTACCATTGATTTTTATCAGAATGGAATCATTACTTTATTTACCAATCAAAGACTTGCTTTGCTACATGTTGAATTCCTAGCATTACAGTAGATAGCCCAGGACTCTACTGATGGGTTTTTACTGATATTTCACAATTTTAAATAATGCTCTGGTAGACATCCTTGTACACATATCATTTTGCTTATGACACTGCTTTCAGACAGGGCAGATCCCATGTTCAAAAACTGCAGAGGAGGAACTTTAGTTCAATAGATTTTTTTCAGTGATAAAGCAGTCAGTCAGTGGAGCAGTTTCTAGGCAGATTAGATAAAACCCTTCTTGGGAACAGAAGGAATCATGCCACAGGTAAATTCAAGGGAACTTCACAAGTGGCTCTCTGCCCTCCTCCCTCAGCAGCCATCACACAGACCAGGTTTATCTTTGGAAGATGAGCCAGCTATCTTTGACACCTGAGTTGCCTAGACCTGGAGAACACCATATTACAATGTGTGTAAAATGCGTAAAGGGCACGCATTTGTGAATTAGGAGAATGTCAGGGAGAAGGGATTCACGAAGTTCAACAATCAAGGCTTTCAGCTGACAGGAGTGCATTTGAAAAGTCTTTTGTAATTAGGAGGAAAGAAAGTGGGTTTATTTGATAGCTTCAGGCTGTGTGGCAGCCCAACCCCAGGGCTTTGGTGCAGAGCTGTGAGTCTGCTGGCTTCTCTGAGAGTCTCCAGAATCCCTGCCACCCTAGCTGGGCTGGGTGCCTTTGACAAGTCTCCTCCAAGTGGGGGCTTTCCTTTGTCCCTAGTCAGTGGCCTCCAAGCTTGTCAAGTTCTGGTATAGAGCGAAAAAGACTGCTTCCGACTCCATGGGGACTGAACTTCTTGTGTCTGTTGTGAGTGCTGTGAAAAGACCACTCACCCAAACTATTTCTGAACATACACACATCCATTTTTTGTTTGTTTCGGTTTGAGTAAGAAGATTTTCTCATTATTTTAGTTAATGAGGATTTAAAAATACAGAACCACCCAATCTGACTTGTCTTCCAACCCCCTCCAACCCCCTCATTTTACAGATGAGCAAGCTAAGGCCCCAAGTGTGAATGACTAGCCTAAGGTTATACACCTTGAGAATAATAGAACTTTTAAATTCCTACAGATTACTGCCTGTCTTTTAATTAGTATTACTGACTTGTTAATATCAAGGAACCATGAGAATTAGTAGAACATGCTTATTAAAAGGTCCTTGTCTTGAATGCCACAGAGAGATTTACCAACACAGAAATAACCGTTATAACAACAATAACTGTTATTTGTTATATAAGTATTTGTTAGTAAAAGAATAATTATTAATAAAACGATAATATGTCAGGCATCATTCTAAATGCACTAGATTCTATTACTATCTGTTACTTTTTCCCCCTCTTTCTTGCTTTGCTTCCTCTTACTAAATTTGGCCATGCCACGTGGCATGTGGGAATCTTAGTTCCCCAACCAGGGATTGACCCTGTGGCCCCTGCATTGGAAGCACAGTCTTAACCACTGGATCACCCTGGAACTCCTTTGCTTTGCCTCCTCTTGAATTGATTTTTTTTTTCTACTTCCATTTCCCTCTAATTGTTTGAAAAATATATCCACTGTTTATTATTTCAGGGATTCCACTAGCTGGTTTAGCATGCTGACTTAAAGTCTAAAGTAATTCTCTTCACTTTATTCCTAAATAACCAAGGACCTTGGACAAATTTAATTCTACTATAAGCCCAGTATTTTTACTCTAGTCTATTTTCCCTCCAAAAATTAGACTTTGTTATAGTATGTTTTACCATGGTCTATATTTGAGATATGACTTCATATTTACCCATATGTTTATTTACCATTACCTTTTGTACCTCAAGCTTTTCATTTTTTATTCTAAAGTACATCCTTTAGGACCTCCTTTACTGAGGGTCTTTGATGATATACTCTCTCAGGTTATTGGGAGCAGAACAGGATGTTTTTATTGCTTTTCTCTGTTTTGATTTCCTAGAAATATTTTTTGTGTAATACCTTTCCATGAAATAAAGCTTTATGGGACATGGAGTTCTAGATTGATAGCTATCTTTTCTTAGCACATTGAAGAAACTCATACAATGTGTTTTCTTCTAGACTTGTTCTTATAAAGTGAATTATGAGTCTAATTGTTCATTTTTATAGGTGATTTTTCTCTTCTCTGGGTACTTTAAGATCTCACTCTCAATCTCTTGCTCTCTTTCAATTTGTTTGTATTCTGCTGTTTCACTATGATTTCACTATGATGTGTCTAGGGGAGAATATATTTTAATACATGCTGCTTCAAATTCACTGTTTCCTGGATCTAAGAAATACTGGCTCTTTTGCATTCTTACTATGTTTTCCTAGAACTCTGCTCATTGGACCTTTACATTAGCCTAAGATACATTAGTATCTTAGGTTATTGAAATATCAATAACATTAGATACGCAGATGACACCAACCTTATGGCAAAAAGTGAAGAGGAACTAAAGAGCCTCGATAAAAGTGAAAAAGGAAAGCAGAAAAGCTGGCTTAAAACTCAACATTCAGAAAACTAAGATCATGGTATCTGGTCCCATCACTTCATGGCAAATAGATGGGGAAACAGTGGAAACAGTGCCAGACTTTATTTTGGGGGGGCTCCAAAATCACTGCAGATGGTGACTGCAGCCATGAAATTAAAAGACGCTTACTCCTTGGAAGGAAAGTTATGACCAACCTAGACAGAATATTAAAAAGCAGAGACATTACTTTGCCAACAAAGGTCTGTCTAGTCAAGGCTATGGTTTTTCCTGTGGTCATGTATGGATGTGAGAGTTGGACTGTAAAGAAAGCTGAGCACCGAAGAATTGATGCTTTTGAACTGTGGTGTTGGAGAAGACACTTGATAGTCCTTTGGACTGCAAGAAGATCCAACCAGTCCATCCTAAAGGAAATCAGTCCTGAATATTCATTGGAAGGACTGATGTTGAAGCTGAAACTCCAATACTGTGGCCACCTGACGTGACGAACTGACTCATTCGAAAAGACCCTGAATCTGGGAAAGATTGAAAGCAGGAGGAGAAGGGGACAGCAGAGGATGAGACGGTTGGATGGCATCACCGACTCAATGGACGTGAGTTTGAGCAGGCTCCAGGAGTCGGTGATCAACAGGGAAGCCTGGCGTGCTGCAGTCTATGGGGTCGAAAAAAGTCAGACACGACTGAGCAACTGAACTGAACTCAACGAACTAGTCTCTTTATAATATGATTCTCTTTTTATCATAGTCTAATACATGTGGAAATATCTTCAGATATTCAGTTCTCCGATTTTCTTCATCTATGACTAACTTCTTTTAATGCATTGAGGGGTTGTGGTACAGCCTTATTGAGGCATAATCAACATAAAAGAAACTGTACATATTCAGTGTGTACACTTGGATGAATTTTGACATACAGATGTACTCATGAAATCATCACGGCAACCAAAATAATAAATAAATTGTTTATCCCTAAAACTTTTTCTCCAGTTTTTCCCTACTACTACCTCTTTTCAAACAATCATTGCTTTGCTTCTATCATTATAGATTAATTCGCATTTTCTAGAATTTTCTACGTATGGAATTATACAGCATGACTTCTTTTTTTTAAGTGTGATTTCTTTCTCTCAACAAAATTATTCTGAGAATTTGTCAATATTGTTAGGTCTATCAGTTGTTGCTGTTTTTATTGCTGAGTAGTACTCTGCTATACAGATATAACACTGTTTATCTTGTCACTTGTTGGATATTTCCAGTTCTAGGCTCTTACAAATTAAGTTGTTATGAACATTTCATGTACGTCTTGTTATGGACATAAGCTTTCATTTCTTAGGTAAATATTTAGGAATGGGATAGCTGAATTATATTGTACACATACTTTTAACTTCTTTTAAAGACACTGCCAAAGGTTTTCCAAAGTGATTGTACCATTTTACATTTCCGTCAGCAGTCAATGAGAGTTCCAGTTCTCCACATCCTTGTGAGGCTTTTTGCTTATAGCTATTCTAGTTGATACGTAGCTGTATTACACTGTGGTTTTTTAAATTTTATTTAAATTTTATTTTTTGGCTGCCCTAGGTTTTTCTTGCTGTCTGTGGGCTTTCTCTGGTTGCAGCAAGTGGGGGCTACTCTCTAGTTGCACTGCACAGGCTTCTCATTGCAGTGGCTTCTTTTGTTGCGGAGCACCCGTTCTAGGGCACATGGGCTCAAAAGTTGTGGTGCATGGGCTTAGCTGCCCCATGGCTTGTGGAATCTTCCTGGACCAGGGGTCGAACCCATGTCCCCTTCATCGGCAGGCAGATTCTTAACCACTGGACCACCAAGGAGGTCCTGGTCTTATCTTTTTATTGCCTTCCTCCTGCTTACTTTCAGTGTAATTTATTCTTCCTTTTCTAGTTTCTGGGAAAATAAAGATTCTAATATAGGTATTCAGTGATAGAAACTCCCCTCTGAGCACTCTTTGCTGAATCCCACAGAGGTTGATGTGTATTTTTATTTTTATCAATTCAAAATACTTTCTAAGTTCCCTTTTTATTTCCTCCTTGACTCATGTGATATTTAGAAGCATGATATTTTGCTTCTAAATATTAGGATATTTCAAGACATCTTTGCTATTGATTTCTAATTTAATTCCATTAT
The DNA here is from genome assembly GCF_023091745.1 of Budorcas taxicolor. Classification (NCBI taxonomy): domain Eukaryota; kingdom Metazoa; phylum Chordata; class Mammalia; order Artiodactyla; family Bovidae; genus Budorcas; species Budorcas taxicolor. Next base: position 51,274,721 of record NC_068912.1, on the reverse strand, counting down.
GATCAGAAATAAAATTTGCATATTTGAATCACTTAAAATACATTGGTATTTCTTCTGTGGCTCAGAATATGGTCTATGTTGGTAAATAATCTTTTTTTTTTTAATTTAAAAAGAATATGTGTTTTATGTGTACTTTAGAAAATATGTATTCTGCTTCTGTTGGATAGAATATTCTGTATATATGTCAGTTGACTAAGTTTATTGAGTACTGTTACTCGTGTCTATTTGTATGTCTATTTTTATGTCTATCAGGGTCTTTTCAAATGGGTCAGTTATTCACATTAGATGGCCAAAGTATTGGAGTTACAGCGTCACCATCTACCAATTATTTAGAGAATATGTGTGTGTTACTTGTTCAGTCGTGTCCAACTCATTGCGACCCCAGGGACTGTAGCCTGCCAGGCTCCTCTGTCCATGGAATTCTCCAGGCAAGAATATTGGCATGGGTTAACATTTCCTACCTCAGGGGATCTTCCCAACCCAGGGATCAAACCTGGGTTTCCCACATTGCAGACAGATTCTTTACTGTCCAAGCCATCACAGAGGTCTATTAGAGAATAGAGTTGAAAAATGTGACTATGATTGTATATCTTTTTTCCTTTCAGTTTTATCAGTTTTTGCCACATATATTTTTAAGCTCTGCTTTTAGTTGCATAATATGTAAGATTATGACATTTTCTTGAGGCCTTGTCCCTTCTGTCCCCATGAAATCATTCTCTTTATCTCTGGTAATTTTTTGCTCTGTAATCAGTTTGGTCTGACATTAATACAGGTAGATCAGCCTTCTTTTAATTAGTTTTATCATGATTTATCTCCATGATATATATTTACTATTCTCTTACCTTTAAACTATTTGTGTCTATATTTAAGATAGATCTTTGTTGAAGGTAGCATATAATTAGATCTTGCTTTGTGATCTACTCAGATAATCTCTGCCTTTTAATCGGAATGTTTGGAACTGTGCTGCCCAATACAGTAGCCACCAGCCACTTCAGCTCAGTTCAGTTCAGTCACTCAGTCATGTCTGACTCTTTGTGACCCCAGGGACTGCAGCACTCCAGGCCTCCCTGTCCTGGAGCCTCCAGCTCTCAGAGTTTACCCAAACTCGTGTCCATTGAGTCAGTGATGCCATCTAACCATCTCATCCTCTGTTGTCCCCTTCTCCTACCTTCAATCTTTCCCAGAATCAGAGTCTTTTCAAATGAGTCAGTTCTTCACATTAGGTGGCCAAAGTATTGGAGTTTCAGCTTCAACATCAGTCCTTCCAATGAATATTCAGGACTGATTTCCTTTAGGACAGACTGGTTGGATCTTCTTGCAGTCCAAGAGACTCTCAAGAGTCTTCTCCAACACCACCGTTCAAAAGCATTAATTCTTCTGCGCTCAGCTTTCTTTACAGTCCAACTCTCACATCCATACATGACTACTGGAAAAACCATAGCCTTGACTAGACAGACCTTTGTTGACAAAGTAATATCTCTGCATTTTAATATTTTGTCTAGGTTGGTCATAACTTTCCTTCCAAGAAGTAAGTGTCTTTTAATTTCATGGCTGCAGTCACCATCGGCAGTGATTTTGGACTTATGCCTATTTAAATTTAAATTATTAAAATTTAAAAATCAGTTCCTCAGTCACATGAACTGCATTGAAAATGCTCAATAGCCACATGTGGCTAGTAGCTTCTGTATTGAATAGCACTGGTTTAAATCATTTACCTTTCTATATAATGGGATTATTGATATGGCTAGGTTTGCGTCTAATATCTTGCTATTAATAACTGTTTTCTATTTATCCCATCTGTTCTTTGTTCCCTCTTTACTTCTAGAAGTTCTATTTTCTTTTAAATCTGCTTAGTCATTCTTTATTGCCATTATTCTCTGTTCATGATGTCAAACATTCATTTAATTTCTTTAGGTATATTAAATATAGATATTTCCTTATCTGATTTAAGAGAGAATGTCTGCTTTGAACTATTTGGTTAGTAGCTTCCTGTTGTTCTCAACATACAAAGAATGTACACATTTTGTTACCCATAAAAGATTTATCAGTTTTATCACCTAAATATCACATTGATATTTCTTCTATTTTGTTTTACACTGTTATGTAAACTCCTTTTGCAAATATGTCTCAAATACATGAATGTATTAAAGTCAAGTCACCTACTTAGAAGTTAGCTAAATAAACAAAAAAATTAAGAAGTTAGCTAAATACTTCCACAATAGCAAAAGTTTAAAAATACTTCATGCTGTCCTTTCACTCTGATATAGAGTGAGCCAGAGATGTCGGTGGAAGGGGCAGGCAGATAGTTAATATAGTATGTTTTGTTTTGTTCTTCTATATGGGAAAGTAGGAAGAAAAATACTGCCTTTAATTAGAATAAGTCAGAGTTAATCTATGCCCTAATAGGGTCCCTCCGCTTTAGTCACCTCAGGTTAGTTTCGGTCACTGGCACTGAACAGTCTTTACAGGGCAAAGTTCATCAGCTGTCTACTTGGCATCGAAAGGGAAAAGAGTGCTATCAGCAATCCCCTGAAACATCTTTGTTTCTAATCCTAGATTACTGGAATGTAAAACATTATTTTGAAGTTGAATTCTAAGAGTTTAACAAATCTGCTATTAGCAAGGATTAAAACATCCCCCATGGTCTTCCCTGGTGGCTCAGAGGTAAAGAATATGCCTGCCAATGCAGAGACACAGGTTTGATCCCTGGTCCAGGAAGGTCCCACATTCCGCAGGGCAGCTAAGCCCATGCACCACCACTACTCAACACTACTGACCCTATGTTCTACAGCCCGGGAGATGCAACTATGGACGCCTGTGTGCCCCAGAGTCTGTGCCCTGCAACAAGAAAGCCACCACAACGAGAAGCCCGCGTGCTGCCACTAGAGAGTAGCTCCCGCTCGCTGCAACTAGAGAAAGCTGAGCAGCAGTGAAGACCCAGCACAGCCAAAAATAAGTAAGTCAAAAACTCTTAAAAAGCACCCCCCTACCTTCCCACTTACTACACACCTTGTCATCCAGATGGTTTGATACCTTATGTGCTGTGCTGTGCTCAGTTGTTCAGTCGTGTCTGACTCTGCGACCCCATGGACTGCAGCCCGCCAGGCTCCTCTGTCTATGGGGATTCTCCAGGCAAGAATACTGAAGTGGGTTGCCATGCCCTCCTCCAAGGGATCTTCCCAATTCAGGGATCGAACCCAGGTCTCATGCATTGCAGGAAGATTCTTAACCAGCTGAGCCACCAGCGAAGCCCAAGAATACTGGAGTGGGTAGCCTATCCCTTCTCCAGGATATCTTTCCAATCCAGGAATTGAACCTGGGTCTCCTGCATTGAAGGTGGATTCTTTACCAGCTGAGCTACCAGGGACGCCTTTGACATCTTATACATTCCATGAATTATGAAGCCACAGACTTCCTCTTTGGGCTTTTCATATAATGCATCTAATTTGCTAGTTATTTAGTTCCTTTCTCTTTTTATAGCCTCAGTAACCTGTGGGGATGGAAAGAATCACTAACCAGTTCTAATGTGACATAGAGAAAGGTCAAAGCTGTAAAAAAAATTCTGTTAAATTTCTAAGACTACTCTAGGTACTTAATTCTGTTACTGCTGAATATCCAAATGTTAAAAATAATGAAAGTAGTTACTTCTTGTCCTAACAATTCAAATGACAAGTTAAAAAATACATATTTCCTTTTTTAGTGTCAGTAATTCCAATACCTGATACATCCGTGGGTCTATCTGCTGAAATTTGTTTCCAGCCGTTCTCATTCATGGTGTCTTGTTTTCAGTGTTTGTCTTATGATTTTAAAAAAATTGCAGTACCTGACTGTACTTTTGGTTTGCATTTCTCTAATAATTAGTGATGTTGAGTATCTTTTCATGTGCCTACTAGCCATCTGTATGTCTTCTTTGGAAAAATGTCTGTTAAGGTCTTCTGCACATTTTTTTATAGGGTTGTTTAGTTTTTGTTGTCATTATTGAGTTGTATGAGCTATTCGTGTGTTTCGGAGATTAAGCCCTTGTTGGTCACATCATTTGTAAATATTTTCTTCCATTCTGTAGGTCGCCTTTCTTTCTTTCTTTCTTTCTTTTTTTTTTTTTTGTGGTTTCCTTTGCTGTTCAAAAGCTTGTAAGTTTAATTAGGTCCCATTTGTTTATTTTTGTTTTTATTTCTATTGCCTTGGGAGACTGACCTAAGAAAACGTTGGTACAATTTATGTTACAGAATGGTTTGTTTATGCTGTCTTCTAGGAGTTTTATGGTGTCATGTATTACATTTAAGTCTATCAGCCATTTTGAGTTTATTTTTGTGCATAGCGTGAGGGTGTATTCTAATCTCATTGATTTACATGCAGCTGTCCAACTTTTGACATTGCTTGCTGAAGACTGTCTTTTTTTCATTTCATATTCTTGCCTCCTTTGGTGAAGATGAATTGACTATAGGTGTGTGGGTTATTTGGGGGCACTCAGTCGGACATGACAGAGCGGCTTCACTTTCACTTTTCACTTTCATGCATTGGAGAAGGAAATGGCAACCCACTCCAGTATTCTTTCCTGGAGAATCCCAGGGACAAGGGAGCCTCGTGGGCTGCTGTCTATGGGGTCACACAGAGTCGAACACGACTGAAGAGACTTAGCAGCAGCAGCTGTTCTGCTCCGTTGATCTACATGTCTATTTTTGTACCAATACTACACTGTTTTGATGCCTGTAGCTTTGTGGTATTGTCTGAAGTCTGGGAGAGTGATGCCTCTTGCTTTGTTTTTATTCCTCAGGATTGCTTTGGCAAATCTGGGACTTTCAGAATGGCTATCATTAAAAAGTCTACAAATAACAAGCGCAAGAGAGGGTGTGGAGGAAAGGGAACTCTCCTGTACTGTTGGTGGGAATATAAGTTGGTGATGCAACTTTGGAAAACAGTATAGAGGTTCCTCAGAAAGTTAAAAATAGAATTACCACGTGATCCAGCAATCCCACTCCTGGGCATATACCTGGACAAAACTATAATTCAAAAAGATATATGCAGGGCTTCCCTGGTAGCTCAGTGGTAAGGAATCTGCCTGCCAGTGTATGAGATGCACATTCACTCCCTGGTCTGGGGAGACCCCACGTGCCACAGGGCAACTACGCGCATGTGCCACAGGGCAACTACGCGCACGTGCCACAGCTACTGAGCCTGTGCTCTGGAGCTACAGCTACTGAAGCTCAAGTGCCCTGGAGCCCATGCTCCACAAGAGAAGCCGCTGCACTGAGAAGCCTGCGTACTGCAACTAGAGAGTAGCCCCTACTTGCTGCAACTAGAGAAAAGCCCAGGAAGCAACAAAGACCCAGCACAGCCAAAAATAATAAAATAAATCAATAAAATTTTATATAAGAAAGATACATGCATCCCTATGTTCATAACAGCACTATTCACAGTAGTCAAAACATGGAAACAACCTAAATGTCTATTGATGGAGGAATGGTTAAAGAAGATATGGACACATATACAATGGAACACTATTAAGCCATAAAAAGAATGAGATAACACCATCTGCAGCAACATGGATACAACCAGAGACCATCATACTAACTGAAGTAAGTCAGAAATAGAAAGACAAGTTTGATATGATATCACTTATACATGGAATCTAAAATATGGCATAAATGAACCTATCTACAAAACAGACTCACAGACATAGAGACCTGATCTGTGGTTGCCAAGGGAATAGGGAGATTAAGAGGGATGGTCTGGGAGTTTGGGTTTGGTATGGATGTGAGAGTTGGACTGTGAAGAAAGCTGAGCACCAAAGAATTGATGCTTTTGAACTGGTGTTGGAGAAGACTCTTGAGAGTCCCTTGGACTGCGAGGAGATCCAGTCAGTCCATTCTAAAGGAGATGAGTCCTGGGTGTTCACTGGAAGGAGTGATGCTAAAGCTGAAACTCCAATACTTTGGCCACCTCATGTGAAGAGTTGACTCATTGGAAAAGACCCTGATTCTGGGAGGAACTGAGGGCAGGAGAAGGGGATGACAGAGGATGAGATGGCTGGATGGCATCACTGACTCGATGGACATGAGTTTGAGTGAACTCTGGGAGCTGGTGATGGACAGGGAGGCCTGGAGTTCTACAGTCCATGGGGTCACGAAGAGTTGGACACGACTGAGCGACTGAACTGAAATGCAAACTGTTACATTTAGAATGGATAAACAAGGTCCTGCTGTATAGCACAGGGAACTATATCCAATCTCCTGGGATAAACCATAATGCAAAAGAATATAAAAAATGATGTATATATACATATATGCCTGAGTCATTTTTCTGTACAGCAGAGAACATTATAAGTCAACTATACTTCAGTTTTTAAAGAAATTCCAGCTATAAAATAAGTAAGTCACAGGGATGTAATACACAGCACAGGGATTATAGTTAATACTATTATAATAACTTTGTATGGTGACAGATGATTGCTAGACTTATTGTGGTGAAAAGTTCATAATGTATAAAAGTATCAAATCAGGATTTCCCTGGTAGACTAGAGGTTAAGCATCCTCCTGCCAGTGCAGGGGACATGGGTTCAGTCTCTGGTTCTGGAAGATTCCACAAGCCAGGGAGCAACTAAGCCCATGAGCCGAAACTACTGAAACTGTGCTCTGCAACAAGGGAAGCCACTGCAATGACAAGCCCACATGCCACAACTCGAGAGTAGCCCCCCGCTCACTGCAACTAGAGAAAGCCCATGCACAGCAAACGAAGACCCAGTGCAGCCAAAAAATAAAAATTAATAAATAAAAAATTTAAAAATATATATTGAATCACTATATTATATGCCTGAAACTAATATAATATTGTATGTTAATTGTAAGTCAATAAATAAATAAAAAATTGTAAGCTTCCCATTTTCCTTAGAACTCAACTGGCAGGGATTCTTTAAGATCTGAATTAAAGTTAAGTTCCTACAGAGAAATTTCTATTTGTTTCTATCAGTTGCCTGGAGGGCTACCAATCTGGAACTATAGTTGGATTAAAGTTTTAACCTAACAATTAACATTTAAATGAAAGAATCCTAACAGAAAACACATATGAGGACCAACATGATTTATGAATCCTCAAAGAAGATTTCTGCCAACAGTAAGGTGAAAATAGACATTTCTTCATTATCTCCTGTGCAGTGTGATTTGTTATCCATCCCTTACACTGAGGGCGTAATAAGGCAGGTTTTCTGTTCGTCTCCACCTTGGTCATCCCAGGCTTTAACTCGCAACTCCATGCTCTGCTTCATGCAGGCATCATGGAGGAAGGACTCTCTGAAGGCTGAAACAATGCTTTAAGGTGATAGCCAGCTTGGCACCTGTTTCCTGACTGGATTTCCTACTTTCATTGTGTGTGTGTGCCCAGTCGTGTCCAGCTTTTTGCGACCCCATGGGCTGTAGTCCAACCAGGCTCTTCTGTCCGTGGATTTTTCCAGGCAAGAATACTGGACTGGGCTACCATTTCTTCCTCCAGGGGAGCTTCCCCACCCAGGAATCAAACCTGCATCTCTTGTGTCTCCTGCATTGGCAGGCGGATTCCTCACCAGTGCCACCTGGGAAGCACCAACAAATTCCTTACTCTAAGTGTATTTACAATTCTTTAAAAATATTTTACTGTGAAATTTAGTTACCTCCTTCTGGAGGGTTGTTTCAGGTATCCAACCCATAATACTACCAGAAGTGGAAGTTTTCAGCCCTGTCATGTTTCAAATCGGGTGCTACATGATAAATTTCAGAGACACTGGTTAACAGTAGTAACGTAACAACTATTACATGTTGAACGCCTGCCCCTGTTTGGGTATTTTTACATGTATAATCCCCACTTCTCACAATAAATTTACAAGTAGATAATATTCTTTGCATTTAACAAATAAGGCAAATAGGATTAAATTGTCCAAAGTCACACAACCAATCAGCAAAGGAATTTGAACTCTGCCCTTTGCAATCAATCCTGATCTTCTTTTCAAGCTGCAGTGGGTTTTGTTGTTGTTGTTGTTGTTGTTTTGCAGGATCTTGGTTCCCTGACTGGGCTTCCCTGCTAGCTCAGTTGGTAAAGAATCTTCCTGCAATGCAGGAGACCCTGGTTCGATTCCTGTGTTGGGAAGATCTGCTGGAGAATGGACAGGCTACCCACTCCAGTATTCTTGGGCTTTCCTTGTGGCTCACCTGGTAAAGAATCCGCCTGCAATGCGGGAGACCTGGGTTCGATCCCTGGGTTGGGAAGACCCCCTGGAGAAGGAAAAGGCTGCTCACTCCAGTACTCTGTCTTGGAGAATGCCATGGACTGCATAGCCCATGGGGTCACAAAGAGTCTGACACGACTGAGCCCCTTTCGCTTTCACTCAGTTTCCCAACCAGAAATCAAAACTGTGCCAGCTGCAGCGGAAGCTCCCAATCACTGGACCAACAGGGAATTCCCAGAGTCTTTTTTCTTAATATTGAGAGTACACAGTGACTTTTTATTTAACAGCGGGCACTGAAAGCAAGTTGAGCAGAGAAGACAGTTTAAGGGGTAAGGTTTTCCTTAGTGTTACAACTCATAGGCTCCCATCATCTCAACCTATATCCCTGACATGCTTCTTCATCAGATTCAAAATGCTCTTCAGTGAAAGGGTCATGCAGAACTGACTTCACAGCATTAATATTCAGAGCTCTCCAGATCCCCCCTTATCTCTACTCTTCCAAACGGCCAGGCGATCTTTATTTTCATGAGACCCAGACCCCATTATCGGAATGCTCTGTTAGTCCATGATGTATCTAGTGGGACTTTCTCACAAAAGCAACTTTTAGATGCCGTTTTTCTTCATTTTTTAGGTTGGTGGCTTTTGTCCTTAGCAGCTGTGGCCTTCAAGTTTATCTGGGTTTGCAATCAGGAAGCTGTGATACTTCCTGAGACTGTTTGAGGGGGTGCAATTTACACAATACAAACTGAGTTCACTTTCTTCACTTCGGAGTTGCTCTAGGCTCCTGAGAGGCTTGGCCATGCTTTGTCCAGTTTTCTGCAGGTTGAATCCAGCAGTTGGTGAGAACCAGCCTCTGTGGTTAACAACTAATTGTGCTTCCTGAGCAACATATGTGGAGAATTTGGAAAGAAAGCAATGATTAGGATTGGACTCTTAGAAAACCGTTAAGAAGGAGGAAGTTTATCAACTCAGTGGGAGAAAATCTCCAAACCACCTTCAGTATGCTAACACGCACACACTGTTCCTCGTGGCCAAGACTGATCAGCAGGTTGCTGAAGAAAACCAACCTAATACCAGAACCAGAGAGAAGTTGGAAAAGAATCATCATTTTTAGGTAGTCAGATTCTTTGATCAAAGAAATAGAATCAGGAATGGCATTAGTGGGTGCCACTGGTTACACACGAGCTCTTTCATTTGTGAAAGGCTCTCAGAGTTGTGACCATTTTCTGTGTTCAAAGTTATTTTCCTGGTGCTATACCTTGGAGCTCTGTGATGAGTTAACCCATTTTATATTTACTGATGTAAAATATATACTATTTTAAAACATTATTTAAATATTTGTGAGCTTATTATTGAGTCCGTGTGCTTGAGGTCTTGTTTCTCGACATCCTCGCTTAGGGTCCTGACTTCACATTAGTTTGGTGAGGGGACCTGCAGGGGTAGGAAAGGGCCAGATACACAACTCAGTCTGTGTGAGCAGAGTTGGTAAATGGAAATGGGTGAACACAGGGGTGACCTGAAATTTGGCATCATGTCTGAATTAGAGGCGTTCAGCTCTGCTGGTCTCCGTAAATGATGATCCAGAACTAAGTGTCCACTCGTTGCCTCACCACCAGAAACTAAAATAAGCACTGCCTTTGATGGTTATGGTATCTGTCCTCTGAAATTCTAGGCATTACTGCACTAAGCTCCACAAAATCCCTGTGGAGTGAACTAAGAGGACTGGCACCACCATTTCCACAAGAAAGGAGGGGGGCAGATGTCTAGGAATGAGACGGCCTGATTCTCATTAGGCTGAGCTGTCTCCCCCACCCACGATACCCACAAAAGACGCATTCGAAAACCGGCTCCACCACTTAGTACTGGTGTGACCCTGGGCAATGACTTCTCAGTTTCCTCATCTGTAATATAGACAGGAGGACAGTGACAACTAGGACATAACGACCATTAGGAATTTTGAATTGGGAAGAAACTGGCCAAAAAACTTGACATGTTATAGGCACTTAAGAGATGCATGTGCTCTTTGCTTCCCTCACAGTTTCACAGAGCCTAAATTATCCCTGCCTGGTTTCTATCCTTGGAATGGAACAAAAGTATCTGAGTATCCTTGAGGCTGGTAGATATGCAGTCAGACCGCACTCCATTGAAGATGTGCTAAACAAGGTTTTTAAGAAAGTGACCACATGGGGGAATAAAAGAGACATTTATAATTGCAACCAAAACAGAAAAAACCCACAAGGGCACAATGAAAACTGAAACCACAATAATCTCTAAATAGAGAAGTAATAATTGTAGCCTATATTTAAGTGTACGGGAAGCAAAGGTTTGGGGAAAGGATGTGTCTGCCATGGAAATCATGCTTTTTATTTCTCAGTTTGTAGAGAGAACTAGAACTGATTTCTTTTCTTTTCTTTTTAATTAGAGGATAATTATGATACTGTGATGCTTTTTGCCATATATCAACATGAATTGGCATAGGGACATGTCCCCTCCCTCTTGAGCTCCTCTGATTTTTTTTTAAAATCACAAAATGTCTCAAGTCTTTCTAGTCTTACCAAAAAAAGTACACAAGTAAAAGAAGTAATGAAGAGTGATTCTGAGAGGAATGGGCCAAGGCAGGAGTATACAGGTAGAGTCAATGGGTACTGATAAAATTCTCATTTTTAACTTTGAGCTGGAATCATAGTTGTTTGATTTTATTATTATACTCACAACTTACAATTTCATTACATATATTCTTCTGTATAGAACAAATGTTATATAATAAAGAATTTTAAGTGAAGTGAAAGTACAGTGAGTTTCACAGCAATAAAAAAGCTAGAGTCAGAGAATATTCAATATCTGCAAGGAGATTCTGTCCAAAATCAAAGATGTTATGTGTAATTCCACTTCCTAAATGCCGCCAGAGAACATATTTGCATTTTGGATTTTATAATCAGTTCAGTTCAGTCGCTCAGTGCTGTCCGACTCTTTGCGACCCCATGAATTGCAGCACACCAGGCCTCCCTGTCCATCACCAACTCCCGGAGTTTACTCAAACTCACGTCCATCAAGTCGGTGATGCCATCCAGCCATCTCATCCTCTGTCATCCCCTTCTCCTCCTTCCCCCAATCCCTCCCAGCATCAGAGTCTTTTCCAATGAGTCAACTCTTCACATGAGGTGGCCAAAGTACTGGAGTTTCAGCTTTAGCATCAGTCCTTCCAAAGAACACCCACGACTGATCTCCTTTAGAATGGACTGGTTGGATCTCCTTGCAGTCCAAGGGACTCTCAAAGTCAGTAAGCTAGTGGAAAAAGAGTATAGCTTTACCTCTTGTTGTTGTTTAGTTGCTAAGATGTGTCTGACTCTTTTACCACCCCATGGATTGTAGCCCTCCAGGGTCCTCTGTCCATGGGATTTCCCAGGCAAAAGTACTAGAGTGCATTGCCATTTCCTTCTCCAGAAAATGTTCCACACCTA